>NC_044324.1:179161812-180361812 GCF_007399415.2 Gopherus evgoodei | reverse complement strand
GGGGAGCAGGCGCCGACAGGGCTTGGGCCAGCTCCACACGGAAGGGTCCAAGGAAGCAGTGCTACCTCTACCCCCTGACTCATCTCAGCAGACTACGCAGCTTATCTGAGTTGTGTGTGGTGGGAGTTCAGCTCAAAGAGTTTGAAAACCACTCAGGATACAAAGAGGGGGTAGCTAGGAGTTGTGTGTGGTCAGCGGGTAGCTCAGGGTACAGGAAGGGAATAGCTAGGGGCTGTGTGCCAGGAGGGTTCCCTTGTGGTCACTGCTCTCCAAAGGCTCTGCTGGCCACAGAGCCGGGTCTCCCTGCCTAGGTGGCTCTTAATAGCTGCATGAGCTGAGGAGCAGCTCCAACCCCAGGCACCAGCAACAGGAGATGGAATGCCATGGCTGCCCACTCCATGGCACCAGCCAGAGCAGCAGCTGTCCACCTTCAGCTTCCCACCTCCAACATGACCAAGGGGCAGGGAGAGGAGGAAGTGTGGGGGTGCAGAGCTGTCCTTGGGACTGCTCCACTCTGGCACTGCAGGGAGGAGGAGCAACCAGTGCTCAGGGCTTCAGCCCCATGACTCTTGGCTTCAGCCCTGTAGTGGGGGGCCCCAGAGCTCCCAGCTTTAGCCCTGCGGGGGAGGCCAGGGCTCGGGCTCTGGGTTCCAGCCGCGGGGTCTCTTGGCCCCCCAGAAAGGGCTCAAGGCCACCCAGGGGGCCATGGACCCCCAGCTGAGAACTGCTGATGTAACCTAAATCCCCCTTGCTGCAGATTAAATCCATTACTTCTTGTCCTACCTACACTGGATATGGAAAACAATTGATCATCATCCTCTTTATAACAGTCCTTAACATATTTGACTTTTATCAAGTCCCTCCTCAGTCTTCTTTTCTCAAGACAAAACATGCCCAGTTATTTTAATCTTTCCTCATAAGTCAAGTTTGTTTAACCTTTTATGATTTTTGTTGCTGTCCTCTGGATTCTTTTCAGTTTATCAACATCTTTCCTAAAGTGTGTAGCCCAGAACTGGACACAGCACTCCTGATGAGGCTTCTCCATTACCAAGTAGAGCAGAACAATTATATCCCGTGTCTTACATACAACACTTGTCTTAATACACCCTAGAATATTAGCCTTTTTTGCCACTACATTGTGCTGTTTACTGGTATTCAATTTGTGGTCCACTACAGCCTCCAGATCCTTTGCAGCAGTACTGCCATTTAGCCAGTTATTCCCCATTTTGTTGTTGTTGTTGGGTTTTTTTTTTGTATTCGATTTTTTTCCTTCCTAAGTGTAGTACTTTGCACGTGTCTTTATTGAATTTCATCTTATTGGTATCAGCCCAATTCTCTACTTTGTCCATTCTGATATTCTTTATAAACTACTGAAGCAGCGGTGGACTAGTAGTTAGAAATATCTGAGTTCTAATTGTGTCTCTGCTACCATCTCACTGTAGCATTTGTCAAGTCACGTAAGCTTTCTGTTTTCCCTTTGGTAAAGTGGGCTATTCCTATTCTGTTATGGAGCATTACTGTTTATATAGTGCTTTGAAGATGTAAATTGCTATGTAAGTGCTAATTACTTTTCCAAAGTTGTGCAATTGCTGTATATTCTATTTAAGTTATTTGTTTGCAGTTCTCTTTTAGGAAGGAAACATTGTGGTAGCTATTTAATATAAAAAAAATTAACTTCCAATCATTTGTCTTTCAGCTTCAGATTTGCAGCATGTACTTGCAGTCGCAAATGAAGAAGGTTTTGTTAGGCTTTATGATACTGACACCCAAAACAGTGGCAAGCAAATCTTTAGAGGTAAATGTAATGCAGAGCAAGATCTGAACCTGATATAAAAATGGGCATGATTTGTTAGAAGCAACGAGTGCTTTTGCTGTGTTGACTAATATTTAAATATGGCAGTACTTGAATTCCTTCTTTGTAAGTTCCTGGCTTCTGTTTTTAAAGCAGTAGCATGGGCATGTCCCCTGGTGCGAAGGCTGCAGATCTCTCAAGGCATCTAGACAGACTTATGTGTAGTGCTGAGGAGGAGCCAGTGGTCGTGGTACATGTAGCACCATGGTACAGTGACATAGGGAAGGGTAGAAGAGATGTCCTGGAGGCCAAATTTAGGCTGCTAGGGAAGAGACTGAAATCCAGGATAAATGTAAAGTAACGCACATTGGAAAAAATAACTCCAACTATATATACAATATGATGGGGGCTAATTTAGCTACAACGAGTCAGGAAAAAGATCTTGAAGTCATCGTGGATAGTTCTCTGAAGATGTCCACGCAGTGTGCAGAGGCGGTCAAAAAAGCAAACAGGATGTTAGGAATCATTAAAAAGGGGATAGAGAATAAGACTGAGAATATCTTATTGCCCTTATATAAATCCATGGTATGCCCACATCTCGAATACTGCATAGAGATGTGGTCTCCTCATCTCAAAAAAGATATACCGGCAGTAGAAAAGGTTCAGAAGAGGGCAACTAAAATGATTAGGAGTTTGGAGAGGGTCCCATATGAGGAAAGATTAAAGAGGCTAGGACCTTTCAGCTTGGAAAAGAGGAGACTAAGGGGGGATATGATAGAGGTATATAAAATCATGAGTGATGTGGAGAAAGTGGATAAGGAAAAGTTATTTACTTATTCTCATAATACAAGAACTAGGGGTCGCCAGATGAAATTAATAGGCAGCAGGTTTAAAACAAATAAAAGGAAGTTCTTCACACAGTGCACAGTCAACTTGTGGAACTCCTTACCTGAGGAGGTTGTGAAGGCTAGGACTGTAACAGGGTTTAAAAGAGAACTGGATAAATTCATGGTGGTCAAGTCCATAAATGGCTATTAGCCAGGATGGATAAGGAATGGTGTCCCTAGCCTCTGTTTGTCAGAGGGTGGAGATGGATGGCAGGAGAAAGATCACTTGATCATTGCCTGTTAGGTTCACTGGCATTGGACACTGTCGGTAGACAGGATACTGGGCTAGATGGACCTTTGGTCTGACCCGGTACGGCCGTTCTTATGTTCTAAACAAATTGTGCCATGTTGCTCTTAGCACTCATGAAAAGCTGTTGATGACAAGTAACAAAATTTAGTCATTTGAATGTTGGATTTAAAAAAATGTTCATAGTTCTCTACAAGCGAATGTCACATTTCAATGTGTTTCCAAGATGCCTACTTTTTGCATGGTCTGAACTAATCTTAGGTTTTGTTTTTCCTTCAGAGTGGCTGGCTCACTCAAATGCTGTCTTCGACCTTGCCTGGGTGCCTGGGGAACACAGGATTGTAAGATGACTTGTGCTGTCTGACTTTATTTTTATTGGTCTGGTGAATGACTGCAAAGAATAACTAAATCTTTTCATTTGTTCCCCTCAAGGTTACAGCTTCAGGAGACCAGACAGCCAAGGTGTGGGACGTAAGGGCTGGTGAGCTGCTTGGCATATGTAAAGGTCATCAGTGCAGCCTCAAGTCAGTTGCTTTCTCTAAATTTGAGAAAGGTAAATGTTCATGATTCTCTTCCCATTTTTTTTAAGTAAATCTTAGCGCTGATGAGATCTGTGGAGGCCAAAGCTCACTGTTTGTAGCACAGGCAGTGCCTGAGTAGGTTTCCTCACACTGCTCTTTCAATGTGGCTCAGTTGTGTCCAGTAGAGACCCCCTCTGGGGTGAAAGGCTGGTTAAGTTTCCAGTTCCACTCAGTTTTAGCAGTCTCTAGGCTGAAGTTGTCAACAAGGGTGTCTGTGGTAGATAGTTATACATAAGGAACTGTAGCAAGGGTGGCCAAACCACAGTTTGAGCCTCATGCGGCTCTTTTACAGTTAAAAGTGCGGCTCGTGGAGCCCTCCTCATGCTTCCTCTCGCTTCTCTGTTTACTGGATTGAGGGGTGGGGTGGAGCTCGGGGCTTCTGCCCTGCAGCAGGGTGGTGGGGCTAGGAGCTTCTCCTCTGAGGGGAGGGGGGGTGTCGGGGCTTCAGCCCTCCAGGGCGCACCTGCCAGGGCTTGGGGCT
Source organism: Gopherus evgoodei (assembly GCF_007399415.2). Lineage (NCBI taxonomy): Eukaryota > Metazoa > Chordata > Testudines > Testudinidae > Gopherus > Gopherus evgoodei. Next base: position 180,357,824 of record NC_044324.1, on the reverse strand, counting down.
TCAGCTGGAGCAGGGCTGATGGCCCAAGCCCTGGTGGTGCCTCCTGCCGGGCTGAAGCCCTGAAACCAGAAGGCAAGCCCTGGCTCTTGAACTTCAGAAGATTGTCGTATGCGTCTCAGAGAATCAGTAGGTTTGGCCACCCCTGAACTATAGTAAGATTAGCTACTCCTGCTCGGGACACCAGAAAGCGATTTAATGCTGGTAACTTCTTGTCATCACTAGCCTGAGCCAAATTTAAGCTATTAAAGTTGGAGGTCCCCTGAGTCATTCAGTTCTCCTTGTATATTCAGATGCTACTATCTTCAGTTATTGCCTGTCAGTTATAGTAAGGACAAACCCACCAATCTCCTTTGTCAAACAGTACCAAGCAGCAGGCTGCCTTTCCTCAGATTCTAAATCTATCACCTTAGCAGTGAGCCTGCAGCCTTGAGATGTGGTTGCCAGGTTTAGGGCTAGGAGAGGCAGATGAGGCTGGGCATTGTCACAAACACGGTGTCACCCTGGCTTCAGTTAATTTGCTAAAATGAACACTTGTAACTTTTCGAAGCTAATAAATATGTTTCCCTCAGCTGTCTTCTGTACTGGAGGCAGAGATGGAAACGTCATGCTCTGGGACACCAGATGCAACAAAAAAGGTAGGTGAGCTTTCAAATGTGTGTAATGGGGCTGGTGGTTTTTGTTCCATCTTGGAGCTTATTCATTGGGTTGATACAGTTCATTGCACTACTGGCAAAGCCCCTTGAACGGGACATGGATAATTTGGAGGGAAAGCTGCTTTAATGGGAGAAAACCAAGGATCTAATTTATCTGTATTTAATGGGTATTGCCACTTTCATGGGACTCTCAGATTTGCCTAAGTCTCTGTATTGATATGTTTTGTGGGCCATAATTACAGAAATGTAAGGCTTGAAAGGGACCTTGAGAGATCATTAAGTCCAGCCCCCTAAGATGAGATAGGATCAAATAAGCCTCATCCCTGACATGTAGGGATCGGTCCTGGCTGGCAAGCCACCAGAAATCGCCCCCTGCATACCCCATCTTGCCACAGAATGCAGACTCCACACTATCATAGATTAGATAAGTACAGCACGCTCTGCCTACATGCAGCGGGTGAGGGGAAAAGGGGAAGAAAGAGTCCTCCACCAATGCGAAACAAGTAAACAAGGCTGTAAGTTATGCATGACACTGTAACCGAAAGAATAAAAAGGCTGCCACGCCTGACGACGGGGCGCTTTCCTGAGCAAACGAGCTGTCTGCGTCTGGTTCCTTCCTGCATCTGGTGACCCCGACGTGATTCCAGCCCTCCGTACCCACCGGCCGGTCGAGCCGTGGTGCACCACAGTGCGTCTTTGCGCACTCCCTCGTGAGTATGGGGGGGACTTGTCCGTGCAGCAGAAGGCTCATGCGAGAGAGCTAGTTAAGTTACTCAAGGTAACCGGTCGCTCGACAGCATCACAGCGACATGTGGAGGATTTGCTCCATGTTATAGAGGTTAAGTGCCCTTGGTACCCCGAGAGAGGGTCTCTCGAGGTTTCTGACTGGCAAAAGGTAGGCGAACGGCTCCTAAAGGAGCCACGAGCGCCCATCCAACACATCTTGCTGTGGCAACACTGTGCAGAGGCAATCGGGCATTTGCGGAAGGAAGCGCCCCCGCTCGCCTCTCCCACCCCTATCCCACCTCCATCCTATGTCACGAAACCTAAACCCCCTTGTCCTGCCCCTAGGGCGACGGCTCCCAGTCCTACCCTCTCTGATCCCCCGTTACCGTCGCCTCCTTCTCCTTCTCCTTCGCCCTCGCCGGCTCAGAGCGCGGTGCAAGCCGCTCTCCAGCAGGCGATGGCGACAGACGCTTCCCCCTTGTTGGAGGAATGGGAGGGAGAATTCCCGGCCCTTTATCCAGTTACTTATAGCTTGAACGAGGCAGAGCGTGCTGTACTTATCTAATCTATGATAGTGTGGAGTCTGCATTCTGTGGCAAGATAGGGTATGCAGGGGGCGGTTTCTGGTGGCTTGCCAGCCAGGACCGATCCCTACACTGACAGGTGTTTGTCCAGCTAATCTTAAAAACCTCCAGTGAGTGGGATTCCACAACCTCTCTTGGAAGCCTATTTGATAGTGTAACTACCCCTATTGCTAGAAAGTTTTTCCTACTATCTAACCTAAATCCCCCTTTCTGCAGATTAAGCCCATTACTTCTTGCCCTGCCTTCACTGGACATGGAGAATAATTAATCACCGTCCTTTTTATAACAGCCCTCAAAATATCAAAAAACTCTTTTCAAGTTCCCCCTTGATCTTCTTTTCTCAAAACTAAACACACCTAAGTCTTTTTTTAACCTTTCCTCCTAGATCAGGTTTTCTTAACCTTTTATCATTTATCATTGTTCTCCTCCAGATTCTTTTCAGTTTATCTACATCTTTCCTAAAGTGTGTTGTCCAGAACTGGACACAGTACTCCAGCTGAGGCCTCTCCAATGCCCAGTAGAGCAGTACAATTACCTCCCATGCCTTACATATGAGACACCTGTTTGTACACCCCAGAATAGTAGCCTTTAAACTGCATGACATTGTTTACTGATATTCAATCCGTGGTCCACTATAACCTCCCATTTCACAGTTGTGCGTTTGATTTTTTTTTCTTTCCTAAGTGCAGTACTTTGTACTTGTCTTTATTGAATTTCATCTTATTGACTTCAGACCAATTCTCCAGTTTGTCAAGGTTACTTTGAATTCTAATCCTGTCCTCCAAAGTGTTTTCAACCTCTCCCTGCTCAGTGTCTTTCAATCAGTTATACACCCACCTTTATGATCATTACATCCAGGTCACATTTCCCTACTTTGCTTATGAGAATGTCATGTGGGACTGTGTCAAAAGCCTTACTAAAGTGAAGATATCTCATCTTGCTTCCTCCGTATTCACTAAGCCAGAAATCATGTCCAAGAAGGAAATAAGGTTGATTTGGCCTGATTTGTTCTTACACAAATCTGTGCTGGTTATTCTTTATAACACTATTATCCTCTAGGTGTTTACAAATTGATTGTTTAATAAGTTGTCTTGTTGTTCAGAGTCAGAGTTGCTACAAATTGTTCTCAGCTGCTGATCAGGGCTTTTGCTGTTCAGGCTCTCAAGAAGCCATCTGGAGGAAACAGCTCTTGGTGCATGCTGTTCTCCACGCTTCCACTGTACCCATGCTCTTGCCAATCAATTTGGGACTTCAACTCACTGGATCAGGTGGGGGGGGGGAAATTGTTAGAGAAGTATCCAAGACTGGAAAGGAGAGTGTGTGAGGGTTCGGGCTATGAGCTGGTAGATGTCCTAACTGCTATGATTTCAGTGAGTACTATCAAAAGAGGAAAAATCTGATCCAAAAACTACCTGCCTGAGATTTTATTTCACAGTTGTCTGACTCTCATGCAAGAAATGACACCATAACATTGGTTTTAAACCTCGTCAGCACTGACACATGGGCAAGGCGCTCTCACTAAGCTGCGCCATATGTGACAGAACTCAGGCTAGTTGTAGACCAGTCAGATGGCTTTGTAAGGTGCTCAGACACCATGGTGATAGGTGCAGGAGTGGTGGGTGAATAGAAAACTGAGTCTCCTCAATGAGATTTATCAACTTCATTGTACTTGGAACCAGATTGGAGAAAGCACTACAAATGTACTGTGGGAGCAATCCTGCACTGGACTAGATGATCAGATGCATTTCCCCTCACAATTTAGCTAAGGTTAATGAAGTGCTATGTAAGTGCTAACTTTTAGAAACTTGACACACACTGTATTAAATAAACCTCATGACTGCATGCAGGATTTAAATGTATTACACAGATACTTGATTAGTGAAATTAATTGTAGAACTCACTGTCCTAAAGGGCTAACCATGGTTTGCACTTCACTTAATCAGGAAAAATTTAACCTGTTGAAGAGTCCTGATTGTGTGGCAGCTGTTGCAAATATATGCTCATGTTCTTTATTTCCTGCTTCTATTCAGCATTAGAAATAATTGAAAATGCTTGTTTGCAGAGTATATGAATGAAACTAAAGGTCACTCTCAGTCATTTCCTAGAATGTATTTCCACTTCGTGTCTATTTTTATTAAAACAAAGGCTATAAATGGGAGCTAATCTAGCAGTAATAAGTGAGGCTTCCTGGAACTGTCTTTCAGATGGATTTTACAGGCAGGTGAATCAAATTGGAGGAGCCCACAACATAGTAGACAAGCAGATACTCTCCAAACCAAAGAAGAAAAAGCAGAATCTCAGAGGACTTGCCCCTTCAGTGGTAAGAATTTGGAAAGTGAAAGAAATTTAGGACTCTACTTCCCAAAATAGCATTTTGTGTTGTGGTAGCTTTGCAAAGTAATGAACAAGACAGCATCTCAACTGGGGAGAGCTATCTAGTTTGAATGGGACAGAAATACTGATAAACATATATTCTTCAAAGCCTGATCTCTATCGTTGTTTTATAATCAGATGCTGTGATCAATTTGGGTCACCTGTATGGGGAATTAACTATGAGATCCAGTTATCCTTGAGCAAACCACATGTTCTTTCCTTGCCGGGTATGCGCTTGTGTTTTTACTTTGGCAGGATCATTACTCCATACCTAGGCTTCTAAGATTGGCTTTTTCGGGAAGCTGTTCACACTGTCATGCTTTGATATTTATAACTCATAGGAGTAAGAGTTGTGCCTACTTCATCCTCTAAATATCATGGTGCAAGAGCTCTACTATGTCTAATCTGTGAGGGGTGTTTTCAAATCTGAGCCCAATCCCATTGACCTCTGTGGGAATTCTACTTGTGGGGCGCTTGCAGGATCAGAACCTGGTGTCCTAAATTGCTGCTAGCACTCCTGGGCCTCCTCTATAGTGACTAAATTGCTGGGCAACAAAAACTTTGTGACTGTGGTGGAGTCCAAGAACTGAGCTGCTACTGGAGCAAGACTGAGGCTGGTTAACAGTTTGGCAGAACTCAGAAATTGTCTGTCTGGGAGGGAGAGTGAACTGATTTTCCAAACATTCATGCTGTCCTTGAACTTTGCAGAGAATCTCTACAAACTCTGACAGAAAACAAATAGCTTTTTTTTTCCTTTTAGGATTTCCAGCAGAGTGTGACAGTGGTGCTGCTTCAAGATGAACACACCCTTATCTCTGCAGGAGCTGTGGATGGGTAAGGAGAGAGAGAATGAATTTTTTTTTCTGAGTTAATCTGAATTTTCCTCTCAGCGGCATGGGCAGAAACTGAACAGAAATTGTATGGGTCCCAGTCGATTTTACATATTGCTTGAATCAGAGTAAGTTGCTGGTGACCATCTCAAGTGTTACTGATTGTCCATCTAACAAAATCTTGAGTAGACAATAAGAGCCATGAATGGTTCTAACAGGAGGCAAGCTCAGGCTCTGGTATTCTGGCACGTGGGCGGTTGAGATGCCTTGTTTAACTGCGTAGGGAAATTCACTCTACTTGCCGATCAGAAAGGTCTCTAACAATGTTAATTTTAGATCTAAATGAGACTGGATAGCATCTCTTTTAAGGAAGCAATGCACTATAATAGCAATTTTTCATCTGTAGAGTTTAAAATCCTCTACAAAGGTGAGCAAGCATTTCCCCCATGTTACAGGTGGGAAAACAGAGGCAAAGAGCAGCTAGGTGGCTTTCCCCAAATCACTTAGGGTATGTCTACACTGCAATTAAACACCTGTGGCTGGCCCATGCCAGCTAACTTGGGCTCAGGCTGTGAGACTGTAAAATTGTGGTGTAGATGGCTCAGGCTGGAGTCTGGACTCTGGGACCAGGTGACGTAAAGGGTCCCAAAACTCAGGCTTCAGCCTGAGCCCAAACATCTACGCCAAAATTTTATAGCCCTATGAACCTGAGCCAACTGATGTGGGCCAGCCATAGGTGTCTAATTGCAGTATAGACAGACCCTAGGAGGTCTTCTGACTCCAGACCGGTGCTGAGTCTGCTGGATTGCATTACCAGTTCTGAATGTGTTTCTTACTCCTCCTTACCGGGGATTTAAATTAGTAGGGCAAGCCATGAATTTTTTTTTTTAAAAATTGGCATAGAAAGAGCACTCCTGTAAAGGTATGTTAAAATTATGGGCCTTATGTGACTAATCTCTTTAAAAGCCTGGTGTCCTAAAATGGGTTGTGATGGCAAACCCAAGGTATTGCTGCTATTCATGACAAGTGATTGAGTTTTCTTTCAAGCTTCATAACCAAGTACCAGATGGATGCTGATTTAACTGTTCTAGCACCTCCATTTTTGTTTAGGGGACGCTGTCAGGCTACTGGGTGGAAATAATATTCTTCAGATAATGAGCTGCAGCTGGATATGTGTGAGTGTGCAGGATAAATAACTGTCGAGTTACGGAGGGTGCATTTTTGGGGTGCAAGGTCTGTTGGTATATGTTGGAGTGCTAATAAACTGTCCTTCTGGTTAATATGGAGATTACCTTCTCAGGCTCTGATCCTGCAATCACCTCTGTGTGGCCAGATCCCTGCACACAGGCAGAGTGCTACTGAAGTCAACAGGGCTGGGGCCCACCTGCATGGAGCTCATTGCTGGGTCAGGGTCTTCATGACACAGACCAAGGAAGACGCTTGAAGGGCTTTTTCAGTATGACTATCAAAATATCAATGCATCCTCTTTATTTTAGTTTTCATCTGAGAAAATTAACTTAGTTTTTTATCTCATTGGGTCAAATTACATCTCGATTCTCTCTGAAACCTAATTCTTGAACTGGAAAACTTCCATGCTTTAGCCTTAAATATATTATATTGGTTGCAAAAATAGAACATTCTGGAAAGTGAAAGGCAGCCAGTGACTCCACTGTCTAGCCCAGCAATCTCAGTTGTCATTCTCTGAGCAGGCCTCTGCTCTGGTTTGCTTCAGTCATGCTGCATTTCTAGATTCTCTGGATACAAGTGGTGGGGAGCCATTCTCTAATTGCTGTAGAATGCTTTTATCAGCTCTAACAAATTTATTTCAGCATAAGCTTTCATGAGCTACAGCTCAGTTCTTCGGATGCATAGAATGGAACACACAGACAGGAGATATTTTTACGTACAGAGAAACATGAAAAGGTGGAAGTATGCATACCAACAGGAAGAGTCTAATCAATTGAGATGAGCTATCATCAGCAGGAGAAAAAAAAACTTTTGAAGTGATAATTGAGATGACCCACAGAAGGTGTGAGGAGAACTTAACATAGGGAAATAGATTCAATTAGTGTAATGACCCAACCATTCTCAGTCTCTGTTTAAACCTAAGTTAATTGTATCTAATTTGCATATTAATTTGAGTTCAGCAGTCTGTCTTTGCAGTCTGTTTTTGAAGTTTTTTTTTGTTGCAAAATTGCCACCTTCAAGTCTGTCCACTGAGTGGCTAGAGAGGTTGAAGTGTTCTCTCACTGGTTTTTGAATGTTATGATTCCTGATGTCAGATTTGTGTCCATTTATTCTTTATGGACGCAAATCTGACATCAGGAATCATAACATTCAAAACCCAGTGGGGGAACACTTCAACCTCTCTAGCCACTCAGTGACAGACTTGAAGGTGGCAATTTTGCAACAAAAAAACTTCAAAAACAGACTGCAAAGACAGACTGCTGAACTCAAATTAATATGCAAATTAGATACAATTAACTTAGGTTTAAACAGAGACTGAGAATGGTTGGGTCATTACACTAATTGAATCTATTTCCCTATGTTAAGTTCTCCTCACACCTTCTGTGGGTCATCTCAATTATCACTTCAAAAGTTTTTTTTTCTCCTGCTGATGATAGCTCATCTCAATTGATTAGACTCTTGCTGTTGGTATGCATACTTCCACCTTTTCATGTTTCTCTGTACGTAAAAATATCTCCTGTCTGTGTGTTCCATTCTATGCATCCGAAGAACTGAGCTGTAGCTCACAAAAGCTTATGCTGAAATAAATTTGTTAGTCTCTAAGGTGCCACAAGTACTCCTGTTTGTTTTGCGGATACACAGACTAACACAGCTGCTACTCTGAAATTTATCAGCTCTGTGTAGCAGATGTAGAAGGAGATGCCTGTATCTTGAATTTCAGTGTAATCAAAGTATGGGACTTGCGCAAGAACTACACCATGTATCGGCAGGATCCGGTGCCGTTCAAGTCATTCTGCTACCCTGGGATCAGCACTCGCAAACTGGGTAAGCAATTGAATGATGTTACTCCTCAAGGTTGCAGATTGATCTGAAAAATGATGTAAAAAGACGGCTTGGAGGGGGTTCATGTCTTGTGTCAGTGATTTCCAGATCTGACTGGCCTGGTTTAGCAGGACTTTTTTTTTTTTTTTTTTTTAAAACAGCCAGCACCATAAATTCAAGCAGAGATCTGAAAGTCAAGCTGTTTCTCCTGCTTCTGTATCATCAAACCAGTAATAATAACTCCTGTGAGTCTTTCCAGTGGGATTGCACAAAAGTAACTGAGTGGAGAACATGGTCCTGCAATTTGAACTTAGCTAACTTGGTGACGATGAACGAGCTAAAACCAAATTCAGCTCCTTCTCTCTTTGCTGTGTGGGCTCAGCAGAGCCAACAGGAGTACAACACAGTAAAACTTCTGTTGGCCAGAAAAGTAAGCAGCTCTAACTCTGAATATACACAAGGAGCAGATCTACTGAATAAGAGGATGCTATTTTTACATGGTAGCTTTCTTGACTAGAACCTCACTTTAAGGCCCAGCTTATTATAAAAATCTTGATTTTGTTTCTGTTGCTCTGCACTTACATTGATTAAAATCCTTGTATCCCAACTCCACAAGAATAGCATACTGGATCGGACCAGTGCTCCATCTAGTTCAGTATCATGTCTCTGACAGTAAGAGTCCAGTACAAGCTGCTTCCAAACAAGATGAAAGAAATCCTGCAGCAGGCAGTTATGAAATAATCTGCACACAGGAAATGTTTTTCCCTAACCCTGGAATCCTAACTAATCAGTTAGAGGTTGACTTATGCCCTGAAGCATGGAGTTTTGTGTTCCTTCCAAAACTCTTGGTGGTTATTTATTTAATCTTTTGCTGTGTATAAATCTGGATGTTCTTGTTACCCCTGTAAATCCAACTTTACAAATGCCTGTGAGATTGCTGCTTTTGAAAGTCCGGCTCGTATAGGTGAGATGGGTGGTTTCTAAACTTCTCCATAAAGTCTTGAGAGAGTTCAGCGGTGAGAATATGCTGCATCAGTTCTAGGAAATTTGATTCTCCAGTCACTGTGCCCTCTGAAAAAAGAATATCCCAGTAATCACATGTAATAGAGATGCCCAGAATTGTGCCCAGAAGCTTCCACTTGTTTTTTTTTGGAATTACTGGTTATGCAGAACTTCTCTTTCTGTCTCCAGGATATTCTAGTCTGGTTCTGGACTCCACTGGTACCAATCTGTTTGCTAACTGCACAGATGACAATATTTACATGTTCAGTACGACAAGTTTAAAGACCACTCCAGGTAAGAATGATACCTGTGGAAACAGTTGTCAAATGGCTAGACTGACACTGTAAAATGTAGCTTTTAAGTTTGAGCCACAAGTTAGGCACCTGCTAAAATTTGGGGTCAGGATGGCTCAGGGCATTGTTAAAGGGATACAGACCTCTTCCTGCCCATCTAGTTCAAGTTGGGTCCAGGTCAGTAATGAAAGTAAAGTTGATGCAAACAGATGATGATTTGGTGGCCTGTATGAAATTAGTTTGGTCTCAGCCTGGATATCCACATCGCAGAAACCACCGTCACAACTGGCACTAATTGGAACTGTTTGTTGGCAGTTTTGGTAGAATCCAAGGATGGGAAAAGTTTATTCTGTCTTTTAACCCTTGCAGGCTGAAGTGCCATTTGTCCACCTACCAGGCACAATGTGGATAGTAGCAATGCAAGCTTTCCCCATCACTTGTGCCCTGTTTTGGAGGGACTGCCTGAAGGAATGAGAAGCCTACTTATTCCTTTGTATCTTCTGTGACTGCCTACAAAGAGCATCTATTACAATACCTGTTCTTGTGATGTGATGTGCTCAGATCCATCGTGATGGAGTTGGGATAAAAACTAGGAACTGGACTGGAGTCACTAGCTCACTCAGGCCATGTCTGCGCTTACCTGAGATCAACTCTGCTGTGATCAATGCAGTGGGGATTGATTTAGTGGGTCTGGTGAAGTCCTGCTAAATTGACAGTAGAGCGCTCTCTGGTCGACTCCGATACTCTACCGGAACAAGAAGAGTAAGGTATGTTGACAGGAGAGTGTCTCCCGTTGATGCAGCGTAGTATAGACACCACAGTAAGTTGACCTAAGCTACGTTGGCTCCAGTTACATTATTCACATAGCTGGAGTAGTATAACTTAGGTCAATTTACAGTGTTAGTGTAGACAAGGCCTTCCAGAGCTGAGCAGTAGTGTCAGTTCTCAATATTATCAGAGTAGCTGCTGCTGTCAAATATGCTATTTCTCAGCTCTGGAAGCATTTTCACCAGGCTGCCTTCCTGAAGGAGATTCCCTTCCCCAAGGCTGGTCTTGCCTTCCTGTCTCTTCAACCGCACAGCACAGAGGAAACATAAGAATGGCAAGCCTGGCCACTTGGAGAAGAGAAATCACAGATCAGATTTCTGTGCTAATAAACGTGAAGCTCTACATCCAAGGGGAGGAAACAAACAGTACAGACTGAGGTGGGGGTGGGGGAGAGAACTAACCAGCGACAGCACCATCTTGTTAATTTATCTTCAGTTTGTCTCCATACAACCATCCTTAGGTCTTGTTTGTTTAAATAGCAGTCACTTTTGTAGGGAGGGCGTAAGATTGGGAGGCTGGCTGAAGAGGTGTCTAGAAGGATCTTTTATATATTTTTTTCCCACACTGTGGAACAGAACGTCTGAGTTCTAGTAATATTTGCTGTGCAGCTCTAGGCAAGTCATTCCACTTTTCTGTCTCCATTTCCCTGTGTTTAAAATAGAGATGTTGACACTGATTACTATCCCCAAGGAAGATTAATTAGATAATGTCTATACAGAGCCTTGAACTCATACTATTCTATACAAAAACTAAATAATTTATTATTCCTGTATAAGGTTAATAAATAGAGCTGGGCAGATTTCTTCAGCTGAACAGTAAATTCACAGAAAAATGCAGTTTCAGGGAGACTGTTCCTGAATTAGTGTAGAATTCAGCAAATAGTTTCAGCCACGTAAAAAATGAGAGGTGGAGAATGGAGGAAGTCAGCTGTTCCTTTCAAGATTTCATTTCAAAATGAACTGGTTCAAACTGACATTTTGTTTTGAAATGATGGTTCTACTCGACCCGAACAAAATTTGTTTAGTTTTTATGTTTTGGTAAAAATCTGAAAAAAATCAGTTTTGGTGTAAAACTAAATTCATTTTTGGGTCATTTTTCACTTCAGCCACAAAATCAATTATTCACTCAGCGCTAGTCCTAGAGCAGGGGTTGGCAACCTTTCAGAAGTGATGTGCCGAGTCTTCATTTATTCACTCTAATTTAAGGTTCTGTGTGCCAGTAATACATTTTAATGTTTTTAGAAAGTCTCTTTCTATAAGTCTATAATATATAACTAAACTATTGTTTTATGTAAAGTAAATGAGGTTTTAAAAATGTTTAAGAAGCTTCATTTAAAAGTAAATTAAATTAAAATGCAGATCTCCCTGGACCGGTGGCCAGGACCTGGACAGAGTGAGTGCCACTGAAAATCAGCTCGCGTGCCGCCTTCGGCACACGTGCCATAGGTTGCCTACCCCTGTCCTAGAGGGACAGGACAGTCTCGAGTCTGGCTTTTGATTTTAGTCACTAGCTTCTATTGACTTCTATGCTATGACGGATCAGCATTAGGAGGCAAATCTTGATTCATATTATTGGCTGCAAAACCTTTCAATTTTGTTTCAAAGAATTCTCAGCCAAACAGAATGTGTCCATCCTATTCTGAGCCCTGCAGAGGGCAGCAGACTCTTGCAGATTGACTTCAATAACTAGAAAACCAGCAGGGTCTGCTGTTGCTTTTCTCTTTGTAGCTCGTCTGAATCAATTCTGTTCCCTTTTAATTTGGAGGAGGTGGGGAAATGGCTCCTCAATAGGATCAGTCCCTGTTGCCAGAGTGCAGGCTCACGCTGCATCCCTGTCACTCTGAACACTGCATTGAAACAAAAGCTGGCAAGAGCCACAGGTTCCAGCAGGATGTGGTGACCTTTGTAAATGCAAGTTCATGAAATACTCCAAATACAAACAAACTTCCTTGGAAACCACTTACAGTTTCTATTTCCTGCTAACCTGCTACTCCAAGTTCTTACTGTATTGCTGCTGTAAATCAGACACCGCTACGTTCACAGTTCACTTCCTAGCTCTGTATGCCAGTGTTGGCAGAGGGCCTCAGTCACGTATCATGCTAAATTGGGTTACTTGCCCTTTGTACCTTGATAAGAAGCCTGGGTGCAGAGTGGCCGAGTACTCTAGATCTGTGTCCTGCTCCCGTGTTGGCTGCTGGAACTTCCGGTTCTTGGCATACCAAGGATTGCAGCTATTCAGGGCAGTAGTTTCATGGCTTAATAGTTCAGGTAAGGTGTTACTGAGACTTTAAAAATAGGCAAGCGACCAGTGTCTCTGAGCCAGCAAGTTATTCTCCTTAAGACATAAAGCACTGGCAGGAAGAAGGGGGAGGAGCAAATGCCTCCTCCACTGTTTCAGTAGAAGCCAGGTCTTAGCTAACAACAATTACTGGGTTCCCCATTCTTTTGGGGTTGGTGGGGAGAGTTGCATTCATGGCCCTGTGAATAGGTGACAAAGAGGCTGACTGAGAGGCCTGGGCTTGGCCCAGAGGAGGTCCTTGCCTGGAACTGTCACACGGGAAGAAGAGGATTTAACAAAGCTATTAGATGACTGCACCACTGTGCTGGGGAGGGGTCAGTTTATAGCAAAAGGGAATAGTGTCTCCTGCTAGCTAGTGGATGAAACTTGGGGCCCTAAAGCAAGGGAGTCTGTATAACCACTGCCTTCTGAGCTATGTGAACAGGCAGAAAAAGCTTGTAATGTCAGCCCTACTTGTGTAATCAGCTGAACTCCAGAATTACATTCTGAGTTTATTTATTGTTATTACTTTTTTTTTGTCTCAGTGGCAGTCTTCAATGGACACCAGAATTCCACCTTTTATGTCAAGTCTAGCACTAGCCCAGATGACCAGTTCCTGGTTAGTGGCTCAAGCGACCAGAGTGCCTACATCTGGAAGGTGAGACACTTGAAAAAAACCCAGACACAAAGCCCCAACCTGAGGGCCCAGAATTGTTCAGTTTTCTCCTTTTGTTTGCTTTCCACATTCACATAGTGAATGGAGATGAGTGGGGAGGAAGGGTCCCATTTAAAGCAGCACAGGCTTAGTTCCTGGCATGTTGTGCCCAAAGTATACAGCTGTCAAACCTGAATGTAACTATTAATGTAAAACAGAGCTAACCTCCTGCCACCACTATGTCTCTCATCACTGCTGATTATTGTAAGTTGCTGATCTTAATCTGGTTTTAATGGGCATTAAAATCTTCTTTCTGTTTATTCAGCAGCTATGACAGGTAAAAGGTTCTTGGTTCATATTTAGCAGCGGTGCACATTAGTGGAGTCTAACAGCTTAATTGTTTTAAGGGGCACTTTTTTTTTTCCACTTCATAAGCTCCTGCTTCAGACACAGCTTTTTCTCATGCTTAATTTGCAATAGTTAAAACCTTTGTATTATGGCAAGGGCTCAGCCAGAGCCTTCAGCAAAATTCCGAAATGCTGGCTGACAGCTGAGGAGCTTAGTCACTTGGCATCTCTAGCTGACGTGTAGGAAATGCAAATGTCACCATGTTAATAGCAGGGCCTTCAAAATGAGAGAAGTTCTGTTCCCCACTGTGTCGTGTGGGGAGGGATTGTGAAGTTTCATCCACGCAGGAACATGGATAAGAGAGGCATTCTCAGACAAAGGGACAAATGGGTACAATCTTTAGGTGACTGTGTAAGTTTTTTGTGTAACTCTTCAGATTATGCTGTTTAATGCTGCAATGAATCCTGGCTGAGGTGTCTTTCAATACCATATAGGGTGACCAGATAACAAGTGTGAAAAATCGGGATAGGGAGTGGGGGGTAATAGGGGCCCATATTAAAGAAAAAAAGCCCCAAATATCGAGACTGTCCCTATAAAATCGGGACATCTGGTCACCCTAATACCATACTAGTGTTCCTGGGGTAAAGTTTGAGGCATATTGATTGTAAGAGCAGGAAATCAGTGAATTTGGAACCCTGTGTCTTAACTGGCCACAAGACTTTTTTTTTTTTTCTCAGTCTTAGCATTGTTATTACTGTCTCCATTTTACATTAGCACCATTGGCCTAAACACAGCCACTCTCATGCAGAAAGCTCCTGCCATTTCTGATCATATTGCTGGTTTGCAGAGTAGACTTTTTGCGCGCGCTCGCACACACCCACACCCCACCCCTGTATATTTATAGTTCTCTTACTTGGATTTCCTTACCCTGGCAGCTGCCCTGTGGTGGTAGATATCAATAGATAGGAACCTATTTAAGTACCAACCACAACTTAATCGACATTAGAGTGAATCTTCACTTTTATCTCTAATACTGCGTTCCATGCCCAAATCCTTTGCCAACTCCCCTCCCCCAAGTAACCCTTTCATGGCACTGTGCAACCTCTACACTGTCTTCTGTTGCTCAGAGGCAAAATTCATCCGCTTACAGGGGATAAGAGAGAGCTATTTAAATGTGGCTAACCTGACCTATATCCAGTCAGCCAATTGGCTTCAAACATACTTGCATGCGCACTTCTGAATTCCTTGGTTTAGTCATATTCACTACCAAATGATGTTTCTGATGTTATGCTTTCACTCCTGCCCATACCTATCTCAACATGTACCTTAGAATATCGCACTGGCAAAGTCAGCTGTCCGAAAATTGAAGCTGCCTTGCTTTCCCAGCCTGCTCTCTTTTCACGATGGGCTTGGAAATAAAAGCAAAGTTAGGAGTGCTGAATATGTACAACTGCAGCCTTGGCTCAGGCTCATAGCCATTTTGGGTCTGAGAGAAGCATTCTTGTAAGGTTCATGGCTGCTTCTTTAGGAGTAGCAGCGCCACAGTGATGTCTGCTTTCATAGCAAAAGTAATAGGTATCCACTTAGGCTTATCCACGCCAGGCCCTTCAGTGGTTCATAACGTAACACGCTTACCCAGCAAACGGGCTGTGTGATCTTGCATTGCACATTTCAAGCCCATGCTTTTAAAAAGGTTCCCTGGAAACTAAGCTGGGAACGCCACAAGAATATTTAAGGGCTTCATAAAATTCAGAAAAAATGGATTTAAAATCCATCTGTTTATTTTTATAAGGTTTCCAGTGCTGTAGCATGTGGATGCTAAACATCAATTAAAACAAATATATGAAGAGTGGTCAGATGACTATTATTATGTTAACCTTGTGGCTACTTTATGTAGTGGTAGTGTTCTCTGCACTGACAATTGAAAACTTATCACAAATCTAACCTACTCAGATTCCTTCCTGTGCCCTGAAGGCTGCCAGACTTTATTGATTTTGATGTAAACACACTCCTGGGATGATCAGTGCCATAGAAAATATATGGTCAGCTGCTCTGAGAAGCATACAAGTGAGCTGCCAACAGAGACAAAGGCTAGCCTCGTATTTTCAAACTGGGAGGGGGTTCTGAGAAGAGGCTCTGTCTGTGCAAATTCAGAGGTAGGTAAAAGGTAATTTAATTAGGACATTTTCCACCCAAGACATTTCCAGGAGACTCTTGATCAGTAGTGGGAGTAGTACCTAGGTCAGGCAATGCCATGGACAGAGGTTATTGCTGACCAGACAAGGAGCACCTTGTGGTTCCATGTTTCAGCATGTGATATCACTTGCATGTAGTGAGCACTTCAAGAAAAGCAACTGCTGGTCCAGTAATCAGTTGCATCTGTAAGAACCTTGGCATTCAGCTTAGCATTAGGGGTAGGGGTGGAAAGTATTTATTTTAAAATGGACATCTGACTTTGAACCACTAACTGACCCGGAAAGGAAGAAACTTCCTTTACAGCCAGGTGGTTCGATAACTGTACTTTTCTTTGAACCATCTGGTACTGGCCACTGTCAGAGCAGACAGGATACCAGATTAGGAGGACCCTTGGTCTGACTTAGTGTCACACTTCGTATGTTCCTGTGTAGTCTGATGTGTACATAATATAAGACATATCCTGAATCCCAGTAGATAGCCAATTGGCTATCAGTTTTTATACCTATATGTACATCTTGGCATCCTAATGACATAATAAAACATGTGGGACAAAGCACCTGTGATGTTGATTTTACCAGAACCCAAAGGATACAGCATCAACAACTGAGTTTGTATTCTGTTCCTCCCTCCCCCCTCAGACCCATTCAGATACAAATGCCTTGGTCCTCATCTCACTCGCACTGGTGGAAATTATATACAGCTTCATCAATGTCAGTTAAATTATATCAATGTAAAAACAGTACAGGAGCAGGATCTGGCCCAGTGAGAATAATTCTCTCCTTCCACCCTCTTGTTGGTAGTCAAGGATTATTAAACATCTTGCTACACGCAGTAAAAATCTATTAAATGTAAACTAAGGTGTTCTCTGTACCAAGAACTCCTTCAGTTTATTCCTTAAATGGGATTTTAGTTTCCATGGTATTGCATGTTTTGGCAGAGAAGGTTTTATTCTCAACAAGGCATTTAATAGATATTTAGTCAAGTGGTTACCTCCACCATGCCACACACATACTGAAAAAAAGCCTGTTATGAACCATTTAGTTCAGACAAACTTTAAATACTCTACTTAAGAATCTTAACTACACCTTTTCAGGCTGCCATGGCAAGAAATAAAAGTTTGACAAGAAAAGGAAATTGATCAAGAAACTAGAAGCCCTCCCTGATATTTTGCATTTATCTTTGTAAATCTGTGTATAAAACCACCTTTTCCCACTTGCTAAAGAATCTATTAAATTTACTTAGTCATCAGTGCAAATCCCACATCTAATGTCACATCACTACTGGTGACTCATAACTTCAGGAAACCTGCTTAAAGTCTGCAAGATAAAAAGAAGCTTAAATCTGATTTCTTGCTCTTGCTTGGTTGTGGCAGGGCTAATATTAGCCTCAGATAAGTCAGCCTCTGGTTAATGGCTGGTCTCATGAGCTGTGATAAAGATTTTAGGTCAGGAGAAAGGTGTCTCAAACAGGGGTTCAGTTTCAAAGGTGTATCAGATTGGGGTTCAGTTTAATCAATGCATGTACTGTATCGTCTCATAGCCCTCTTTTTTTTTTTTTTTTTTTTTTTTTTAAAGGAACCTTGATGGTGTTGCTATCTTATTGTAAAGTTAATTATAGGTTAGCCGGCTGTAAGACACACTGGAACTTGCCAACTGCATGAACAGCTAGCTCTGAAGCAAGTAGTAAACTACCAAATTCTGCTCCTTTTTGAAATAGGTCTTGGGTTTAAGACTTCTTGTTGCTTTATAAATGTCACCTTCTACTCAGCATAGAATCTGAGTAGGCAAACTTGCTCCCAACAGAAGCTACTGGAACCTTAAACAGACCATGCTATTCAATGTAGCAATGTGCTTGTGCAAGGCACTGGATTGACACACCTGGAGACAAGTCCTATGTATAGCAGAGAGTCCTATGCAAGTTTTCCCAGGCACTGTCAATACACTCCACCCTGACCCAGCTGCTTCACCTCTACGAGCAAAATGCTAATTTCTTCTTAGAGCTTATTCATGCCCTGGCCTTTCTGCCAAGACTGCCAACAGGGTACTAATTGTGAGGGTGTGTTTTTTAGATGGGGCTGTCAAGTCCATGAGGAACTGGACTGAGGCCACCAACTTATTTCACATAGGCTACTAAGTAACTGTCAGACAGTAACTACTTTTACTCATGTCATCGGTGTGAAATTGATTTCTTCCCTGCTTTGAGCCATTCAGTTCTATGTGGAGCATTGTTTTCAATAAATGCAGAGACTGTGCTGAATTCTTGGGAATAAGTGATACCTTTCCAAGATACAGCAGAACCTCAGAGGTACAAACACTTCGGGAATGGAGGTTGTTCATAACGCTGAAATGTTCATAACTCTGAACAAAAAGTTATGGTTGTTCTTTCAAAAGTTTACAGCTGAATGTTACTTAATACAGCTTTGAAACTTTACTATGCTGCTTGTAACCATCTTAATTTAAATGAAACAAGCACAGAAACAGTTTCCTTACCTTGTCAAATCTTTTTGTAAACTTTCCCTTTATTTTTTGTTGTTTTTAACAGAGTACTGTACGGTATTTCCCTTTTTAAAAATTTTTATTTATCTATTTGTTTGTCTCTGCTGCTGCCTGATTGTGTATTTCTGGTTCCAAATGAGGTGTATGGTTGACTAGTCAGTTCGTAACTCTGAAGTTCTACTGTACCTAGGCATAGAGGATAGGCTTGTGACTAAAGTGCAGGCATTAAGGAGATCAGTGTTCTCTTCTCAACTCTGCCACAGACCTTCAAGCATGACCTTAAGCAGGCAATTCTAATCTCTTTGTGCCTGAGATCTATATAAAATGGGGGAAATACTTGGATACCTCATAGGGGTGCTGGGAAGTTTATTTCATTGTAGAGTGTTTTGAGATCCTTGATGAAAGACACCATAATATTCTACTTCAGCAGAGTGGAGCCTTCCTTAATGATGCCTTTGATGCAGAAATCCAACTGATTTTAAATTGTGGATTGTTTTTTTAGATTTCTGAGCCCCATCTTCCTCCCATGATGCTCCTTGGTCACTCTCAAGAGGTTACCTCTGTTGCCTGGTGTCCTTCAGACTTCACTAAGGTTAGTTTCTAGAAAAACTGTTTTGTAATCTCCTGTGAAACCAATGAATGAAGGACCAGATGTGACCACGATAGTGTTTGTTTTACAAAACTTGAGGGGGGTGTTTTGACCAGCAACAGAATCTTCTCTGTATGGAAAGCCTTGTTGAAAAGAGAATGGCATAGATGAACTGGCTTGCTACATTCTTCCCTTCACATAGAGTTAGAGCTAATTGGAAATGTTGTCATGAAAATTCCTAAGATGGTTTAGTGCTATGAGTTTAAAGTCTAGATAATTTTTTTCATTTTTTGAAATATTCCACAGATGTTTTTTTAAAATCACAATTTTCAAATATTTTTCATTTTTAAAAAGTTTTCTATTTTGATAAACACTACCAAATCACTAAGCCAACCAGTCAAAATTGATGATTACTTTAAAAAAAAAAAATCCTGCAAACAAAAAAGCCATAAATGGTAAACAAAAATTTTCAGTGAGAAATGGAAAATTTAAAGAAAATAAAAATTGTGTTTTGCAAAAATATTTGATTTTTGGTAGGGAGGCCATTTTCTGTGGCATCAAGCCACATTGCCCGCACAACATTTTCAACCAAATCCTCAAGTGCATATGGTATGATGCTGTCCTGAATTTTTTTCAGGTAATTTGAGTCCTTTGATAACTATTAGTAACTTGGAAAAGTCTGTTCCTGGAAATGTATGAAATCCTTTCCTGATGGAAACTGTCATGCTAACAAATATGTTGATAATTGATTAATCTAAATGTTATAGTGCCAAAATTTGAAGCCATTTCTTCAAGGTCTTCGTATGCTGATGAATTTTGTTGCTGTCTTCTGCTGTCTGTCCACTGATATGTTTGCAAGTCTAGTGCAGAGCAATGAGAGCTTTAGTGGGAGGATGGAAAGAACACTAATGTCTGTTCTTTCAATAAGCCATATTGAGTCTGTCAACATGACTTCTAATTCAATGCTAAATCTGAGAGCTTCACTGTCCTGGACCATATCTTAACAAAAACACAAGAGTCAGCATTAGTGGTTCCCCGATATGGCCATCACTGGAGGGGAGGGAATTGTTGGCATGGGGATTAGGGTTAAGAGACCAGTCTAGATCCAAATCAGGAGCAAGCCCCTCCCGCAGCTATGATGTCCGAGGAGTCCCATAGAGTTTATTGCTGGCGGTTTCAGTTGCCCCTCTGCCCACCATTGTTAATCAGCTAGTTTCTCTAGACATCACAGTAGGCCTTCAGGAGGAATTTGAATTAGGATCGAGTAGTGGCTTTGCAGACAAACTCAAGATGTACTTTCCAGTTGTAGGGGTGACATAAGAATTACAGTGCTGGATCAGACCTATGTATCCTGACCATAGTAGCACGGGAGAAGAAAACAAACAGGGCATTAAAATCTGGGCCAATGTAAAAGGAGTCAAAGGCAGTTCAGAAAGGAGTGGTGGTTAGGCAGGTAGTCGAATGCAACGACAAGAAACTTGAAGTTGATGCAGAGGAGATGAGGAGCCAATGGAAAGGCTGGAAGAGGCAAGTGGTGTGGTCTGAACCCCAGGCAAGGAAGACAAGCCTACCAGCAGAGTTTTGTAGCGCTGATGTTGGTGCTGGGGAGGCCAGAGGCAAAGCATCTTGATTACTGTGAACAGAGGCCATAGCTCTTCCTTTTTTTACTAATTCCCAGGTGAATCACTGCATATATAGCACAAAGGGAGATCAATAAAAGTTCTGATGCTTGTTTGGCAGGTTCCACTGATTATTTGGAAGAGCAACATGCCATTTTATAGGGATCTGCTGAACCTTAACTTTAGTCCTGTCTCTTGCTTTTCTGTACCAAGTGCTACTGACACTGGATGATGGCAAAGACTGCGTAGTGACACAATCCCTTTCCAGCGTTTATCCTTTTTCCAACATTACCTATTTAAAACACTGCAAGTGTTGTCCCCAAGCCAGGAAAGGTGAGGAGTGAGAGAAGGAGCATTGGACACTGATGCAAAATGTTGAATTCATATCTTCTGCTGTCTGTTTCCTCTTGGAACATGAGCTTTGGATGGTGTTTGGATTTCTGCTATTATTTACTGAGTTACTGAAATGTCAATAAACAAATACTGTATATATTGGCACTTGTGGAGCAAATGGCTGCCTGCCACAGAATCTTCACAAAGCACATAGGGAGGCTGCGATTTCTTTGCCATAAAAGGGATAGATGGAGGCTTTCTCCTGTCAGATCACATTTAAGGGAAATAGATAGCTTTTTTCTCTGGTACAGTAATTAGATAGCATTTGGTTGTTGCTGGAAGTTGATTTACCTGTTTCTTAGTAGGCAGGGAGAGCTCCATGCAGAACACTTATTGGCACAGAGTACTAAGAGTACCAATTCTCTTGGATTGATTTGCCAGTGACTGTGGGACCTGGCTTCACAGTGGTCTAACCTGCTAACTGACTTATGCTGTAGATCGCCACATGTTCTGATGACAACACTGTGAGGATTTGGCGCTTACGGCGTGACTGTGATAAGGAGAGACTGACATCAGGCAAAGTCAACTTGGTAGGCTGGGTCTGTCAGAAGAAACCAGAAGAGCAAAATGGAATAGGTAAGGCCCTTAGGGGGATTTTGTCCCACAACATAGGAACAGTACTTCAGAATTCTGTGTATTTACTGGTTCAGCAAAAGCTTTCCTATTGGCTATTGCTCTTCATTTCTTTAGAAATGTGAATTCATGCATTTGCCCAGGCCTGACGTACCATCCAGTAAAGGGCTGGTACTGCATATGCAGCTCTGGAGCTTTGAAATTTTCCTCTTGTCCAGCGGATGAATTCAATTAAATAACACTGACTTCCTCTCTTTTTGTTTTTAAACAAAACAAAGCACTCCCTTTCTACAGGACAAGGTGCCTTTTCAACATTCCAGAACTATACACACCTGCTTCTAAACTCTGACATTCCATTAGAAATGTAATCTTAATTTGACTCTGTCTTGCTGTAAATTATTGTGTGGCTTTCTAAAATGCACCTATTCTTTTCACCACTGATGTGTGTACATGGAAATCTATTCTCAGATATTCTAAAATAAACCAAAAATAAATTTAAAGTGGGATATGAAGATAGCTGTATCAGAAATACCAAATTTTTTAAAATTTGGACCAAAAATGAGTTGGCCGTGGCTGGTTGGTGTCATTTCCTGTGTTGGTCTATCTCCCTCTATTGCCTTTCCAAATGAGCTTCACCTTCATTGTTGTAAATACAAGTGGAAGGTTTTGTAATCCCCCTGACTAGGATAATATTAAAATTAGCTTTTTGCCAGTCGTAACTGTCTTGCAGGAAGCTTGCGGGACAATAGGTGGGTAAGTGCCAGCTCTCTTCCATAGTTGCTCACCACGCACATACGCGTGCTTTGTTTCAGTGAGCTGCTGAGAAACTATTTCACATTCTATTCCCTCAGAAATAAATATGGAAACTTGTCTTGTCGAGAAGCTTGAAAACCCAAAGCTGCCTGGACCCTGGATCTTTACAAATCGAATTTGGCAATTATACTAGATAAAATATGATTTCTCTTTGTTCTCTATGCATTAAAACAACCCAGGAGGGAAGAGGAAGCACACAGACCTTGTGTATGCAACAGCAGGCTTCCTGCTGACCTTGGCTCTTTGAACGCAAAACACATGCTGTTAGAATACGGGAGCTATCTGCAAACTGATTCATAGTTGGCTAACCAAATAGCATTTCAGGACTGTTTAGATGAAATCTAGATTGCATTCTACCCATTTAAATGGAACAAATTGTGAAGTTGTGGCTATGTGTTGACTGTTGACCTGCACGGTGGCATGCAGCAAACACAGCTTCCTTCCCTTGGGAAATTATGTATGTAAATTTGCTAAGTGATATTAATTTCTCTGCACTTCATGTAACCAGAATAGCTAGAGCTGGGCTGTCTCTTGAATTTGTGATTCTTTTGATTCTTGAAGCCCATAATACTGCTGAAGAAA
Source organism: Gopherus evgoodei (assembly GCF_007399415.2). Classification (NCBI taxonomy): domain Eukaryota; kingdom Metazoa; phylum Chordata; order Testudines; family Testudinidae; genus Gopherus; species Gopherus evgoodei. The sequence continues at coordinate 180,334,986 of NC_044324.1, read as the reverse complement.
ATTGATAGGGTGAGAGCAAGAGAGAGAGAAATCCCCACTGTTAGTATACATTGTGCATTTATCTGTCTGAGTCCTACAGACACATACATCATTCATTTGACTGGCAGCTTGGAAGAGGCTTGCACTCAGTGTTAAATATAACAACCTTGTAGAATTGTTGGAAAGTGGTATCGATGGCAGTAGCCTGGACTTGTTAATAGAATTTTGAGGTCTGAATGTTTGACTAGTGCACAAACTGCTACAAAAAAGCTTGCTGCTTCTATTCTGTTTCCCAACACAGGGAATATAGGCATTTGAATCACAGGCTGCCTTTAATCATCACCATCAATCCAGCATCTAAATCAAGATAGCTTCCACATTTCCAGAGGTAGTGACTCCAGAATATATTTTTCAGTCTGCCATGGATGTGGGCAGACACATCCTCATTCCAGCTCATCACCCCACATTTCTAGTGTATGAATTTGTAGCTAATCACTAGTGAGAGGGGGTTGCTGAGATCACTACTACCCTTCTTCCACATCTAAGAGCTTACATTTTAAGCACAACTAATTCTCCAGCTGTGATAATATAGTCCTGTAAGTAAGTGCTCATTAAGGCCAAGATTAAAAGACCAAATCTTAGCAGTGACTCTGCTATGAGTTCATAATAACTTGTTTCAGTCTGGATTAATAAACATCATTGGGAAAGGAACATTTAACTCCATCTTGTGCTGTAAAGTGGTTGACATTCGTATTCTACTTTTTTTGCTCAGCTTGTGAATTTAAAGGTGTAGAGACATTACTGGGCAATATTATATGAGAGTCTTCAGGAAGGATAAGGATAAAAAAAAGCTTATGTATAGTGTAGGAATACTTGTGGTACCTTAGAGACTAACAAATTTATTGTAGCATAAGCTACAAAATGGGCCATTTTCATTACCACTACAAACAGTTATTTTTCTCTCCTGCTGACAACAGCTCACCTTAACTGATCACTCTCCTTATAATGTGTATGATAACACCTATTGTTTCATGTTTGGGGTGTGTGTGTGTGTGTGTGTGTGTGTGTGTGTGTAATCTTCCTTCTGTATTTTCCACTACATGCATCCAATGAAGTGAGCTGTAGCCCACGAAAGCTTATGCTACAATAAATTTGTTAGTCTCTAAGGTGCCACAAGTACTCCTGTTCTTTTTGCAGATACTGACTAACACGGCTACTACTCTGAAACCTATGTATAGTCAGGGGTGTCTCCAGGCCCCAGCACGCCAAGCGTGTGCTTGGGGCGGCATGTCGCGGGGGGGCGCTCTGCCATCGCCGGGAGGGCGGCAGGCAGAGTGCCTTCGGCGGCATGCCTGTAGAGGGTCCGCTGGTCCCACGGCTCCAGTGGACCTCCCACAGGCGTGCCTGCGGAGGGTCTGCTGGTCCTGCTGCTCCACCAAAGCCGTGGGATCAGCAGACCCTCCGCAGGCATGCCTGTGGGAGGTCCACCAGAGCCGCGGGACCGGCGACTAGCAGAGCGCCCCCAGCAGCATGCTGCCGTGCTTGGGGCGGCGAAATGTCTAGAGCCGTCCCTGCGTATAGTGTGTTATTGAGAAGTTCTGTAGGTGTTTACACTATGCACACTATCTCACAAGCAAGTACAACATTCTAAAGAAAAGGGCACTTCGGTCACACAAGACTTCAGCATCCTAATTAAGTACTTTACCACATCACAGCTAATGCTGAGAATTAAGAGTTTCAGACTAAATCCCTGGTATGCAGAAAATGTTTAGAGCCCTTTTGCTCCTTGATGAAACAGTGTGCTTAAGGTAGCTAACGTGCTGTCTTATTTTAATTGTACCACCTCGAGTTTAGGGCCAAAAAGGTTCCTTCAGATACATGACATTTCAGCATCTGAAAAGCAGACATTGGACACACATTAGTACATCATCTCTTTTCAGAGTAAAATATCTCTTTAAAAAACAGTTTAGTAATTACTGATTTTGTTTTGGCCTGAGATGTAGCTTAAATGCATGCTGCCCTCAGATTTATTGTGGGATTCCTGGTGCACAGCTGATAAACACCGATGACTATGCTTTGCTTTACAACACAATACGTGGGCATGCAGTTGAGTAGACGGATTTATACGCAGTTTATTTCATAACATGCTGATTTCAATAGCCACACTGTGCTATACGTACATGGAAATTGCTTATTTAAAAAAAAATTACTCATTTGTCATGGCAACCAATCCATCAGTTACTTTTATCTTCCTTGGACTCTAAGACCTTGTACAAGATGTGGGGAATTTCTAGCCTGTCCCTTTGCACTGTAAATAACTGACTGCTACCCAGTAACATATCTTTGCAGAATATTCTCCAGCAAAAGGATAGTAGGAGAAATGGGAAACCTTTCTTAGCTCTCACCTTATCTATCTTACTGGTGTATGAAAGCCTAGTTGGGACAATTATCCGTAATGGAGAGCATTCTAATCAAAGGCTTCATCCACATTACAACTAGTTGTGGGACTGGGTTGCAATATCACCTGAGCTGGTTAAAAACCTCTTGTAAATTGTAATGTAGATGGGATCTGATCAAGTCTCCATAACTGAACTAAAGCTTTGGACAGTTCTGGGTTTTAAGTGAGCTACAGGGACACAGCTACAAAACTTCTAACTGCACTAAATCCTGACTCAGTTATAGCTCTTATACAGATTGGTCCTCAGGGAAAAAATAACTGGGCTGAGACACTTTCTAAAAATATGCTTCCCTCTCTTCCCATTGCGGGCTGTGCTGGGAGGGCAGATTACACTGGACAAGGTCAATGACTAAAATACGTCTTGATTCTTCTGTTCATTTTAGTCCTCTGATTGCAGCTCTTTTAAGAGGTGCCAGTTATAAGTAAGGTAGACGAGTGCCATCAAATAAGCATCCTATGTTCTGTGGAGTTTTCAAAAGTGCTCAGTATTGGCCTAACTCTGCTGCTGTTGAAATCACTAGGAGCTTAGAGGTGTTTAGATCTAGGGTGGGGAGCATTAGACAAATAGGTAAGCTGCTAAATTCAGATTCTGAATGTCCCAGAGTCCGGGGGGCTTCTTTAAGGTCTAACTTTAGTCTGTCTCTCTTCACTTGTTGTTGCTGTACTGTGACATTCACTTGACTGTTTTGTTTCTCTTCCATCAGTACTACCAGTCAGCACGCAGAGAACTCCTGCAAAAATCTCCATGATGGGTAGCCCATGCATTTCCTCACCCCGGCCAGCAGCTTGTGCTCCCAGCTATGCTGGGGACCTTCCTCTTTCTACCAACACTCCAACATTCTCTCTCAGAAACCCAACAGCTGAGGCTCACACTCCCGCGAAGCAAAGCCAAGCCATATCAGGAACTTCTCCCAAACCATCATCTTCCACCAAGATGTCCATTAAACACTGGGTTACCAGGACTCCATACTCCTCTCCACCAGGGATGGGAACAAAGACGCCGTCTCCAAGAAAAGCCCTGGCAGAGGTCACGCAGGGTCTTCCAGAAGCAGTTGGCACCCACATAGCACCACACTCACGGTTTGAGAACCGAGTCAAAAGGAGGCTGGAGTCCAGCAAGGGAGATCACATGGGGCAGAAGTGTCTGAAAGGCTGCAGTTGTGTGACTGAGCTGGACCCAGTGGCTAAAAAATCCAAGCTGGATTTGTGCTTCTTGGCAGCAGGCCAAAAGACCTGTAGTGAAGACTGCCTGAGCCTCACTGAGTTGAATAATGGAACTGAAGGCTGTGGCCAGAGCCCAAAGGAGACATCCCTTCCTGAAAGCCCTCTTAATCAGGCAGGCTTCCAGACTCCCCCTCTTCCTTTAAAGAACTCCTGCAGGAAAACGGCTGGTGTGCTGGACAAAGAGAACAGTTCACCTGGGAAAAAAAACTGGCTGTCTGCAATGGGAGAGAAGCTGAAGACTAGCAAGGCCAGCAGCCAAAAAGTGTCAGGCAACAGCCCCCCATCCTCTCGGAGTCCTAGCACAAGACAAGAGGCAGCGACTGCAGCCAGTCCATCGGGATCTGTAAGTAGACTAAGTATGGTTACAACAGCAGAGAAACGCTTGAACTCTGGGTTCTGTTCTCTCCTTGCTGTGTTGCACAACTCCCATTTGCAGGCAGTTAACTTGTGCATCAAAAGGAGCATCAGACCTCATTGCTTGTGGGGTGGAGGGGAAGGGGAGAGGAAGGAAGGGAAATCTGATATAACAAGCCCCAGAATCTCTGCCATATTTCATGATGTTATCCTTCAGTGCCACCCGCACTCTTGGGAGAGAGAAACAGAACTTGTGTTGTCATCTGAAAATGATTTCGAACAAAGTATTGGAAGATGCTCATTATGTATGACACTGGCACTTACAGTGCAGTTCTACTCTGAACTCTGAGAATAACAACAGCACGCACTTGACAGATCTGCTGCTTACATGTATTCACAGCCATATCTGCCCACTTCCATGACATAAATCGGCCCCCACTAGCACTGCAGACCCAACCCAGCTTCTGGAGAAAATGAACTGAATTTTATTCTAGCTCTTGTATTAACAGAATTTGTATGTCTGTAACAAGTGTGGGACTAAATTCTACCCTCGGTTACATCTGTGGAAAAACCATTGAAAACAAAGGGATTGCACAACTGTCAGAGGGCAGAACTTGGCCTGCAGACTCCTTACTATTTGTGTTGTGCAAGAAAGCAGGAACCCAGTCTGACTTTCAGATCCTAGGGTGAGTTTGCAGAGTGGTTAAAATGGCTGGCATATGAGGAGTTTTTTGTGCTTTAGAGCAAATTCTCAATTTGCATGTTGTCATTGAATCAATACACATGGAATCCCATGATGCCTGTAACTTCCAAAGTCAGTTTTGAGAAGATTGCTGAGCTTTGTTTATAAAACTGATAACTGAGCTATGATTTATACAATCTTAAAAAAATAAACGAGAAGTCCTTGTGGCACCTTAGAGACTAACAAATTTATTTGGGCCTAAGCTTTTGTGGGCTATAACCAACTTCATCAGATGTATGAAATGAAAAATACAGGAGCAGATATAAAGGATATGTGTAAAGGATGGGAGTTGCTTTACCTAGTGTGAGGTCAGTCTAATGAGATAAATCAATTAACAGTAGGATACCAAGGGAGGAAAAATAACTTTTGAAGTTGTAAGAGAGTGGCCCATTACGGACAGTTGGCAAAGAGGTGCGAGTAACAGTAGGGAGAAATTAGTACTGAGGAAATTAAGTTTAGGTTTCGTAATGATCCAACCACTCCCAGTCTTTATTCAGGCATAATCTGATGGTATCTAGTTTGCAAATTAATTCCAGTTCTGCAGCTTCACATTGGAGTCTATTTTTGAAGTTGTTTTTTTCTTGAAGAATTGCCACTTTGAAGTCTGAGTAACCTGAGAGATTGAAGTGTTCTCCTACTGGTTTTTTAATGTTATGATTCCTGATGTCAGATTTGTGTCCATTTATTTTTTTGCGTAGAGACGGTCCAGTTTGGCCAATGTGCATGGCAGAGGGGCATTGCTGGCACATGATGGCATATAACACATTGGTAGATGTGCAGGTGAATGAGCCCCAGATGATGTGGCTGATGTGATCAGGTCCAATGATGGTGTCCCTTGAATAGATATGTGGAAAGAGCTGGGCCCAGGATTTGTAGCAGGGTTTGGTTCCTGGGTTGATGTTTTTGTTGTGTGGTGTGCAGTTGCTGGTGAGTATTTGCTTCAGGTGGAGGCTGTCTGTAAGTGAGGACTGGCCTGTCTCCCAAGGTCTGTGAGAGTAAAGGATCGTCCTTCAGGATAGATTGTAGATCCTTGATGATGAACTGGAGAGGTTTTAGCTGCGGGCTGTAGGTGACAGCTAGTGGCGTATTACTTTCTTTGTTGGGTCTGTCCTGTAGTAGGTGAATTCTCGGTACCCTTCTGGCTCTGTTATTTATTAGTTATTTTTCCTCCCTTGGTATCCTGCTGTTAATTGATTTATCTCGTTAGACTGACCTCACGCTTGGTAAAGCAACCCCCATCCTTTCATGTATTTATATCTGCTCCTGTATTTTTCACTTCATACATCTGATGAAGTAGGTTCTAACCCATGAAAGCTTAAGCCCAAATCAATTTGTTAATCTCTAAGGTGCCACAAGAACTCATTTTTTTTGCTGATACAGACTAACACGGCTACCACTGAATACAATCTTTAGTTACACCAGAATTTGAAACTTAATTTGTAGCCCAAATTATATTCTACCATCATCTTTGAAACTGTCATAATGACTAGTGCTTATCTTGGTAAAATCCCTTCCTATTGACCTAAGATTTGTCTCACACCAGCATTTGGGCTCATACAGAGTGCTAACCATACAGGCCATTCAGTAATGCACTTCAGAGACTTAGTCCTTTCATGATTGAATGTCTTTCTAAGCAACATACTCTAGCTCTACCTCAAGTTGGTCTTGATGCAAATGAAAAATCTATGGCCCCAGACTTAATGATCATAATGATGTTTTCTGGTGTTAAAATCTATGACATTTTGTATCTGGTGCAGACAGGGTAAAAACTAGAGCGCCCGGCTCTTCTCATAGAACAGAAGGGTAACTCCGGGATTTTAGCAAATGTTTCCTGTCACTAAATAGGATCCGAATGTCCCAGAAGCCATACAAATTACTGCAAAGAACATAATGGTTGTTCTTTTAACAGTATGTAACTTGGCAGCTCCTCAGCATAGGCAAGCTGTCGCAGTTATTGAAGGGAGAAGCTTAAAAGACTTTTACAGTGCGTCCAGAGTTTAACCTGGAAAAAATAGATGGGGACATCTACTGTCAAATACACATGTTTATACTTGACTTGAATCTTTTCTAGGTTGCAGTCACTTCAGTTTCCATGAGGAAGATCTGCATGTACTTCCATCGAAAGTCACAGGATGACTAGTGCAAAGTGCTGCATTTGAAAGTAACTGTAGCCCTGATTGTTGACACACCACTGGTGCTACCAGAAGTGGATTTAGCAACACAGAAGGAGGAAGACACTAGGATTAGCCAATGCATTGTTGGACCTTAATAAAGTTGGATTTTTTTTTATACTCTTGTTCTTTTAATTCTTTTATAAAATCTGTTACACTTTGTAGCCTCAAGTTAGTTCAGCATGAAATCTGTTGAATGCTAATTAATGGAGACTCACATCATTAACATGAAGTAGGTGATGAATTTTAAAATATATGTTTTCTTTTATCACGTCACTCAGTTAAATGTTCCCCCGTGAGTTCTTTTTCACATGGTATCTGTGAAATGCTCTAGTTATCTTTGGAAACAGCATCTTTGATGTGTGTTATTAGCATAGTCAAATACAGCTTGTCAATTGCTATTTGTTTTATGATGTGTGATCTTGAAACTTTTGTACTTAAGAGCACTGTGCAAAACACATACCATCTCCTTTTGATAGCAGCTGAATAGAGATGTCTGTGGAGAAACTGTTGTTGCAGATAGACTGGAGCCACCATTTCTGCTAAAGGATATTTCTACAGCTGTTCCTCTTGTATAGCAATGACTCTCCCATTTCAGCAAAGAAGCCTGTAAATGTGACTTAACTTCCTGTAAATATAAAACATTTTAATGTTCAGAGTGTCTGTCTGACTTTTCCAGTGGTGCATGTGGTGCTTGCAGTGTGAGAAAAGATACAGTATAGCTAAGGGCATTTTTGCCTCCTTTTTTAAAAAATTCCCCCTCCCACCATCTCCCAAGTTTGCTGCTTTCCATACTTCGGCCTCTGCTAGCCCAAGGACACCCATGATAGTCTTGTAACCATGGAGAGCATGGCTGTCGAGGCTGGAAGCCTGATCACCCCTTTTAAATCAAGTTTTGTCAAGGTCGGTTAGAAGTTATCAGATTTTAGTCTATCCCAAACAAAATTGGCTTTAGGAGAAAGCATTCCATACTAGCTTATTGACCTTTTATGGATGTAAATTGTAGCATAACTGTCTTGATGTTAGAGGCAGAAAAAAACACCCCACTATACAGAGTTTAGGTTGTAATACTAATATTAATGCTTAAAAGGCTTGGATTGGAGAATTATGTATATAATTGTGTCGTGTGATTATGGTAGGCTGTCCCAAATGGGATCAGGATTCTGCAGCTAAAGCTCTTTGTCACCATTGCTGGTTGTTCAGACTGAAACATCTTGCAGGTGCTAAAACGTAATGAAGGGACACTGAGATGTAATGAGCCAGACAGAATTCAAATAGATATGTTACGCTAATGATGATTAACTCACAAGTTACTTGTTCAATACAGGAGTAACTGGCTGAAATTCTAAGGTCTGTATTTTACAGGAGGTCAGACTAAATGAGCTAATGGTCCCTTCTTGCCTTAAAAATCTATGAAAGTCTGTCTATTTCAAGCCTCAGGATTGCAGACCTCCTGAACATTATTTAAAGAAACACAACAGAATTAAGTCACATTTCTGTCTGAAACTTTTGCACCTACTAATGTTAAATGACATATTTCTATAACTGAAATGGATTAGAGGAAAAAAAGTTGTATATTTTACTGGTTTATATTTTACTGTGTGCATTGGAAAGCGCTTGATGTACTCTGATTAACTGAGTCTCTTCTATCACCAGTTTCTCTTTACACAGCAAGGAGGGAGAGAAATACACTGTTGTTTTTTTTAAAATGTGATAGTAAACCTGCACTGTTGGCAGGAAGACTCAAAGACAGGTATAGAGCCTGAAATTACTTTCTATTTTTTGTAACATTGACTCAGTTTCAAATTGACAGCAGCCATCTAGCTTTGGAGAAATATCAAACTAACATTAAATTGGACAAGTAAAGTAAACTTCAGCCATTTATTAAACCTCACTTCAAAAACTGGAACCTTTAAGTGGTGTCTGAGTCAATCCAATATCTTGAGCTAACTAAGACTAAAAAAGCCTGACACTTTAATGTTCAAAAGTAGCTCACCATTAAACTTGACCTTAAAGGGTGGGAGGAATTGAAACTTAACATAGAGGGCAAACTAAAATCAGTAGGACAGTTTAATGTTCTGCTGAGTATCTTACACACTTATAAGCAAACTCTGCTGATTTGTATTCTGTATTATGAGCGGTTTCATTGGGGCTGCATAACAAGTATAAACTCCCACAGAAATTCCATGGGTGTCCCCCTGCCCCAACTTTGTGAGAGGTTACAGTTGTGAGGGAATAGGATGGTGAGGGTGAAATTCTGGTCCTTTTGAAGTGAATCCCTCTCCTACTTGTCATAATATCTTTCACTTCTGGGAATAACTCCCACACCTAAACCCTTACTCATCTCAACTTCTCAGCTGATTATTCAGGGGTTTAGAAGTATAAATGGGCAAATACCTGGCCAGATAATCTTCAGTGGGAATGTGAGAGCCCCTCTCCTTTCATGGCAGCTCTGCACAGCTTCTTACCCCAAGCACACAACATCAATTTGGCTAACATTATGAAGACACAAAACATAACTCAATCCCTTACTCTTATGTCGTCAAAGTGACACAGTCTGATCCTGACAAAAAGCTTGGCTCCAGGGGAATAGGAAAGGAATTGTTAGTATGAATCACTTGGTTTGTTTTCAGACTGCGGAGAATTGCATAATGTGGTTTAAGACAACTAGTGTCTTTACCTGGGGCATCTGCTTAAGCATTTAATATGTATGTCCCCAAGGAACTGAACCCACTTGCCTGTCTTGAAAGAGCCAAATGTATTTCTAAAACAGATTTTCTCCTACATGATCCCCAAATACTCTAGCCTCAGATGTCACAAAAAAAATTAAAAATTCTCCATAATAAATTATTCCAAAATCCTAGTATTCTAGCTCTCTGCCATTCCCTGCAGAAGTGCTGGTTCTCTTCCCAATAGTCTTATGTGGTGTGCCTTACATTCTTTGCCATCTTTTTCACGCTGGGAATTCTGCTGCAGATGTCACACATCCAGTCTGAATTGTCTGGCCTCTTAATTATGCCTTGGTTAGTCCTCCTTGTATCTTCCCTCTCCCTAGAGATTGATTTCTATAAGCCATCTTTCAGAACTATACTGTTATGGTATTTGGTGAATATTTGCACACCTATTCTGTTGAACGCGGCAAAGATATTTGCAAGAATTTAGATTGTGATGTGCTTCCTGAACCACTGGGCAAATAGAACTTCTTCAGAAATGCCTAAGTGAGACTATAGGTAAAATTTTGAAAATGAGACTTAAGAGCCTAAATCACTTAGGCTTTTTTTAAAGTGTGACCCATAATTGTGCTGACAATGATATTGTGTTTCAGATGCACATCCCCTTTTAAGACTACTTATTTGTTTCTTTTACCAACTGAGAGACTGAAAAGAATTAGAGGCTGACAATTTACCTCTCATACAGACAAGTGCTCAAGTCAGCATTAAAATGTCTTGAGCACAATAGACCTGGGGACAGACAGACTCCCAAACCCTGCTTCCCACCTCATGCCAAAGCAGTGGAATCTACACCTTTGGAACTAGTGTCCATTTTCCTGTTAATGTTTGTCAGATTCTTCTGGCTGGTTAAATTAATTCGTTCCCATATGACAGTTTTGAATGGTTGAACCTAGGATTAAATATCTATCCTGTTCTGTATTTGGGAATTTAATTGTGTGATACAATTTTGCTTTGGAAACAAGCATTCCCCAACCAGGAATTTGCCACGAGAATCCATCAGACACCCCCACGTGCCACCATGTTCAGAGGTCCCTTTGTTGCGGTCACAAGCACTTGGAAGTCTCTTCCAAAAGTGTCTGATCTTTCAATATTTGTCAAGGTCAAGTCTTAAAAAGACTTGTAGATTCCACTGCTTTGGCATGAGGTGGGAAGCAGGGCTTGGGAGTCTGTCTGTCCCCAGGTCTATTATGCTCAAGACATTTTAATGCTGACTTGAGCACTTGTCTATATGAGAGGTAAATTGTCAGCCTCTAATTCTTTTCAGTCTCTCAGTTGGTAAAAGAAACAAATAATTTCTTACCCCAGTGGAGCATTTTTGTGCCATCATGCAGAAAACTATTGCTCATTGACCTCCTTTGGATTTATTTGACTTTCCAGCCTGCAAGATAGACCAAATGTCAGATTTGGGGCATAGAAGGTGTTTTGTTACTCAGTAATCTCTTTCATGGGTTTGGAATAGCCATAGAGTGGCTTTGACCATAACCAGTGCTCTGATTGGACAGTGGAAAAAGCCAGAGATCATAGAAAAAAGTGAGTGAATAAAGCCAGTCCCAAGGATAGGAGGGAGCACACTTCCATGGTTTATTTTAAAGTAGTTTGTCTAAAGGGATGCTGAAGGGGAATAGACCCAAAGTTCACTCTGGGGATTTTTTTTCTTTGAAAAGGGGAGGTGGGGCGAGGAGTAATGCTAGTAGCTTTCTAGCAATGAGCTCTACCCGGGACAGCTCCAGGCACCAGCTTAGCAAGCAGGTGCTTGGGATGGCCACTCCAGAGAGGGGTGGCACGTCCAGGTATTCAGTGGCAATTTGGCAGAGGGTCCCTCACTCCTGCTGGGAGCGAAGAACCTCCTGCTGAATTGCCGCAGATCAGCAATAGCGGCTTTTTTTTCTTTTTTTTTCTTTTTTTTTTTGGCTGCTTGGGGCAGCAAAACCCCTGGAGCCGGCCCTGAGCTCTACAATACTAAAGCAGCATGAACCTAGGAAGATGAAACCAATATTCTGCTTGGGAACTACATTTCATTTCTAAACTTCCAACTGGTTGTTTTTAAACAGAACAAAAATCTCTTAAAATTATGTAATTTTTTCTTTTTGCTTTTTCAGGTTAAGGAAAGAACTCTCAGTCTGAGGCAATGAATCGATTACTGTAGAAAGATCCTGTTATCCCAAGCTTTCGCAGATATTCATAGATTTTGAAGGCCAGAAAGGACCATTATGATAATCTAATCTGACCACCTGCATAAAACAGGACCCAATAATTTCTGCATCAAACCCATAACTTCTGCTTGAGCTGTAGTACCTCTTCTAGAAAGATGTATAGTCTGGATGTACAGACTGCAAGTGGTGGAGAATTCACCACATCCCTAGGTAAGTTGTTCCCATAGGAACTTTGCTGTTAAAAAATCTATACCTTATTTCTAGTCTGAAATTATCTGACTTCAGCTTCCAGTCACTCAATCTCATTCTGCCTGTTTCTAGGAGGTTGAAGAACTGTCTTATTGTCAGAAAATCTCTTCCTTATGTAGGTATTTGCACACTGTGATCAAATCACCTCTTAACCTTCTCTTTGAACTAAATAGTTTGAGGGTATTTCAGTATTTAGCAGTTTAAAGGCTTAAGTGAAGTACCTGAGGGCCTCCCCACCCCCTGCCATAATATCACAGCTGAATGCCTCTGGTGTCAATGAGAAGGAGCTGCTGGCAGGTCTCCTGGGGGGGTCCTACAGCTTGGGAATTGCTTCCCCAGTGTTGGTCTGAAAAAGTGCAGGAGGACTGGGCAGGAGGTGAATAGTTGGGTAGTGAAGCTTTAGCTATCCAGTTGCCTGGATTTTTGGTTTGGATCACAGAGCATATAGCTGCTGTCTAGTTGCATGGGAGGTCTATTGCCCATGTATTTAATGCTGAGGATGCTCAGAGCACAGGGATAAGTATGCCCTTTAATTTCTATATATCTAAATAAGTAAAGGCCAAATTGACCTAGCAGAATATAGAATGTTGCAATACCTATGCCTATACAACAAGACATTCCTGTTATTCTTGGCTCTCACCCTCCCAATTGTTTCATCATTGCGATAAAACCTCACTTCAGTTTATTTTTCTATTATTGTTCTTGCAGAAGGTATTTTAACTTGCATCTTATAAAATCATTTAATAGTAATCAAATAAACCCACCCTTCCCTGTAGTACTATAGCCCAGGCTCAGATTGTATGGTACAGCAATAACAGAGTAGGCCAGGAGGCCTTGCTGTGTTGACATGAGTTTAGCAAATATTGTCACACCACATTCTTGAATTATTCAGTGTCTCCATTATTTTATCTGTCACCAACTTACTCGGATATACTGAGGGAAGAGAGGGAGAGTGTTTACTAAGTGTGATTATGAAATCCAATGGATTCCAGAAAACACCATGTGACAGATAAAAAATAAAACAAGCCTTGATTTGCTTGAGCAGGCTCTGCATTTTGCTGTAGGTGCACTTGTCATGTGTCGTCATTGGTGGGTAGGTAACAAAGTTAGAAAAGTTGCATCATCAGAAGCTTAAAATGCAATCATTTTTAGACAGGAGTAATGAAGCAATCGTGTGAAGTAGACAAGAAAGATGCCTGGCTATGCAAGAATCAAACTAAAGTCAACAACAAAGTCTATGCGAGACACAGGTAAGAAAGTAGACAATAAAATTCCCATTCAGATACTTATTCCAGTGAAGCTGCATTGTTTAGCAGTAAGAGCAAAGGAGTGGAAGGCATGAAGTCTAGGCACTATTCCTGTATCTGACTCTCATTCCTGTGCATTGGCTTCCCCATCTATGAAATGGCAATAATGGTTATTCACCTAAGTAACGTGGCTTGAGATTGTTAAGTGAAAGCTACTATGTAAGTGCAAAGTATCAAAGTACAATTCAGAGGAACAAGGCATTAGGAAAACTTCCTCCTAACTGAAAAGGAATTTGCTAAGACATGGCAGTTAGTCCCTGACAGACTCTGGAGCAGTACCCAGGAGCAATCATGGAAACACTATTGTATATCAGAAAGGAAACAGTAGCAATAAAAACGGCTTGATGTTGTAGCATGGGCTTGGCAGTTAAATGTTAAGTATCATGCCTAGGTCATAGTTGTTTGCAATGTTCTAGCCATGTTCGCCCCAAGATATTAGAGCAGGGGTGGGCAAACCACGGCCCACGGGCTGGATCCGGCCCTTCAGGGCTTTGGATCCGGCCTGCGGGATTGCCCCCTGTGGCGCTGCGGGCCCCACACTGGTCTCAGAAGCGGCCAGCACCACTTCCCTGCAGCCCCCCGGGGGCGGGGGGGCAAAGGGCTCCATGTGTTGTCCTTGCCTCCAGGCACCACCCCCCACAGCTCCCATTGGTCGGGATGGGAAACTGTGGCCAATAGGAGCTTTGGGGGAAGTACCTGGAGGCACGGCAAGGGCAGCGCATGCAGAGCCCTCCGCCCTCTTTTCCCCAGGGGCCGCAGCGCTTCCCAGAGCTGTGTAGCGTGCGGCCAGGTCAGGCGTGCAGGGAGCCTGCCCTGACCCCAGTGTGTATCGCTGCCTCCCCAGAGCTGCATTAGGTAAGCGGCACCGGGCTGGAGGCCAAACCTCCTGCACCCCACCCCACAACTCCCTGACCTAAACCCTCTGCCTGCACCTCTCACCCTTCCTGCACCCCAACCCTCTGCCATGAGCCCCTTTCTGCACCCTGCACCCCAACCCCCTGCTCTAAGCTCCCTGTTGCACCCTGCACGCATGCACCTCAATCCTCTGTCCTGAGCCCCCTGCCGCACCCCACACCCCTCCTGCACCCCAACTCCCTGTCCTGAGCCCCTTCGTACACCCCTCCTGCACCCTAACCCCCTGCCCTGAGCCCCCTTCTGCACTCCGCACCCCTCCTGCATGCCAACCCCCTTCCAAGCCCCCTCATATGCCCTGCACCCCTCCTCTGCCCCAGTCCCTTGCCCTGAACGCCTTCCTGCACACCACACCCCCTTCCACACCCCGCACTCCCTCCTGCACCCCTGCCCTGGCCCTGCATACAATTTCCTCACCCAGATGTGGCCCTTGGCCCAAAAAGTTTGCCCACCCCTGTATTAGAGAAACCAGGTGGGTGAAGTAATGTCTTTTATTGGACCAAGTTCTGTTGGTGAGAGAGAAAAGCTTTCAAGCTCCACAGAGCTGTTCTTCAGATTATAGTGACTAATATTTGCACCTTTCTTACTTCTTGGCTGAGAAGGGCCTATCTCACTTTTGGATTTATGTAAATAATATTACAGTCTGTCCTACCATGTGCATTCCTGCAGCAGCTAAGCACTCGCTGTCTTGCTACCACATTTCCATTCCTGATATCTTTGTACTTGAATTTTCTTATAGGAGGGGAGAAGAGGCGTTCATTTGAAAAGCACTTTTGTGAGGTTAGTGCTTGTCAAAAGAGTGTGCTTGACAGCCCTGGATCCTGGAGCTCTGCTTAGCTGTAGTACAGATACCCCCCGGGGGCAAAAGCTTCCCCAAACTACCCTTATGTGAAGAGACCATTTCTAGAGCAAAGAGGTCTAGTATTCAGGCTTACTCATTCCCTGGCAACAAAGCTGCTACTTGATGAGTTGTGGCACCGTGACTGGTTTGTTTTTTTGTGAGGTGGATGCGTGGCACCTTAGGCTAAATCCTAGCCTAAGCCCAGTCTCACTTCACGTACCTCATGTGGCCAGCAGATGGTCACTTGTCCCAGTCCCTTTTGGCACCTAGTTTCCTAACATCTTCAAATTTTAAACAAGGCTTTCAAAAGAGCACTACCCAGTTTCAACCCCCCCCGGCTTTGCTGCCATGCTGAAATGCTTCTTTCCTACACTTTCTAACTGGGCCAAGTTTATGATAAGTTCAAATTCAATCAAGTTTACAAATACTATATTTACATTTCATAATATACTAGAGCTCCTTCCCTGTGTATAATAGGAGCAAGGTCTTACAACACAGAAATTCCCCAGTATATACTTTAGACAAGGGCGGTTCAGAATTAGCAATGAAAATTATTGCAGGTCCTGAAGGCAAAATTATGCTAGTGAGAAGACACAATGTAAGCAAGATTAGGTGGAGACTTGACTGTATTCTCTAAGGCCCTATTCAGCAGAAATGATACATACCCTTCCACATTAGCATAATGTAGGTGTGTGGGAAGTACCAGAACATGTTCCCAGACCTCTTCAACCCTTTCATTGGAAAATCTAGCCACTTGTGCGTATTCTATTGAATAATTAAAGTGATGGAGATTGTGAGAGTGCATCCTTTCACGTACACATATGGCAAAATGCAGCCCTCTGCAGAACAAAATACAGCCTCTTCTGCCCACAAAACTTCATTTTTCCAGTAATTCTGTCTAAAAACTGGATTAGCAGTCGATTATCTTTGTGATAAGTAGGGCATAGACTTGAAGGCTTGCTGTTCCAGGCCAGGACCTCAACTCCTAGTAATCAGATGTTGCTCTCATTGATAATATGTTCTTTGAGATTGATCCAAGGCCTTTTACAAGCTATGTGTGTATAAATTATATAAAATAAATGGTTCATTCACTACTGAAGGGCAACTTCCTTGGGATTGAAACGTAGCTATTGTTTAATAGCATAAAGTAACCTCACACACTCATTTCTGTAGCAACCTCCACTCAGGTCCATGAGTTATAGTGATATCTCTACGCTTTGAACGTTTGGCTTGTTTGCTAAATAATTGCTTTATAATGCTGCTAGTGATCTCTCATTTGTAGAAAATCCTGCTGCCAGATCAGTCCCCCAGCTGTTTCATTATTCAATGACACTGAGGGGCCACCAATCATTCCTATAGCAAAGAGGTTCATTCAGTGTTACAGCGACTAGGTCCATAAACCATCGTGCCGCTATGGTTTGTAAACTAATTGATGCAAGCCTCTGCTTTCTAAATAGTAAGCAACTAGCTGAAAGCTCATGACACAGATTGTGCAATGGGGCAGCAGCAAAGACAAAAAAAAGATGTAGATGTTGATTCTGTCTGAGGAATGTCCTTGATTGTATGGGCTTTAAGTGAACGCAAGATCAGAAAACAGATCATTTTGCTCTTAGCTACTTCGTCACTTTTTAAAAAATTCCCAAGTTATTTAGGAGCTTAAGTCTTATTGATTTTTGTTTTTAATGAAACTTAGGCTCTTGATTCACTTTTGAAAATGTTGCCTCCAATCAACACTAAAGTCATAAGCTTGGGGACAACCATAAGGATACAGAACCTGCAAGTGCCTCTGTGTAGATCTCCTGCAGGCCCAAGAAACATGCATGTTTTCCTCTCCTACAGGCAACTTCTTGCTGTCACACATGACTGGAGAGTGTTCCCCTTGTATGTTAGCTCTTGTCCGGCACCTTGTACATAATGGGGGTGGAGGGGGCAATTTTCTGTCCTGGGATAGAAGATGAGACTCAGCATTCTGCTCTGCTGTGAGTTGTTGTCCAAGCCTGCTGTGTGAATTCCATAAACAAAGGGCCAGACTCTCAGCTGGTGTAAATCAGCATCTCTCTGCTGGTCATGGGAGTTGCACCAATTTACACCAGTGGAGGATCTGGCCCACTGCATACGAAGTTGGGATTCTAAATTCCATCACTGTCTGCAGTCCCACAAGCCACAATCTATTTAATTCCAATCTATTTGAATAAAGCTCTTAAAGATTACCTCCCATCTCCTTTAAAGAAGTAAAAACCATTTTACATAGTCCTTCCAAACTATGGCATTCATTCAAAATACATAATAAAGCTTAAACCACTGTAAAAATACTTACAATGCTAATATAGGCTGGCAATTTAAGAGCTGTTAAGAGATGAAGCTTTTCCATGATCATGTTTGTTTGTTTTGCATATTTTTGTTTTCAAATAGGTTCAGAGTTCAGTGCAATGAATTGTCATTTCAGATTTTTAGTAAGACCAAACACCACCAGATGGCAGTTCTTAGTTTAAATTAAGCTGTGCTTTCATGCTCCATTGCAGTCACCTGTCTTATTTGCTAAGCCTCTGGCCTATGCAACCTCATCATAACTGAACCATGGAAACTTTTTTCACAATAGTAAATTATCTGTTTTTATTTATCTTGTTTTCCCAATAAAAATACAAATCTCACCTCAGCAGATCGGCAGGAAGCAAAAGGCTAGTGTCTTCAGATAAAAACATCTGCAATTTTTCTGGGTTATTTTAAAGGTAAAAGCTATTGAACTCTGATGCAATAGTGGAACAGCACACAGATTACATGCATGAAAACATTTGCTTCTCTCTCATTTTGATTTATCTATGCCCTGCATTTTGCTAATTTTTCATCACTGCAGTTGTTGGTTTGCAAATCAAACATTTGTCTGTGAGATTGTGACATTTTTCCCATGGAGAAATGATGCCTTAACGGTGTCTCTTTCAAACATATGTGAAGTACTGCTATATAATTTGGATGCTTCCACAATTACTATTTACTAGATTCATACATAAAACAAAGGACAAATAGACTGGTAATTTGCAATCACTGCACTTTTCATTTGAGAATCTCAAAGTTCCTTACTACGGTGGGAAGGATTAGCTACATGTTACAGATGGAGGAAGTGAGGCACAGTGATGACATCAGTGCTGTGTAAACACAATAGATTAGTCCAGAGTTGAAGATGAATTTCCCTGTCTTTTCTTTGTTTGATTTAAAGCTCAAACCTTTTGTAGCACATCATTAGCATGAAAGAGAACTGCTGCCAACATAGTTTGAATGCCTTTTATGGTACTGTATGTGACTCTCTTTATTTATACCACCTTTGCTGCACAAGCTATGAGATTCTATCAACAGAGTTCACGTTTTTCACGGCAAAAAGCTTCACCTTTGTTCTTTCTTGCCAGAGTGCCTCTGCTTAAATTGTGCCCAGCTTTTAAAAGACAACTGGGGAGGGAGGGAGAGGATATTTCTCTTTGTGTTAAAGCGAATCATTTCAAAAGGTTTATTTGTTCCAAAGTGCATCAGAGGCATGTTGGGAAACTCGATGGAAAGGGGGAAAAACCCATGTGAACAAAAGGCACAGTTTATATTTCAAACTCTATCTCATGTCAGCGGTAGTTCTGCTTTATCTGTGAGCCATGAGATAATCACACTGCAGGCAGCTAAATAGGAAGTACAGTTCCGTGGTATTTCAAACCCCACCTTGAAATAGACTCCAACGCCTACCAAAAACTGTGTGTTAAATTAGGTCTGCTGTAACACAATTTTTCCTCTCATGATTTTCCTCCAGGCTCTATTTGTCTATTGAATTTCTCTCCCACTCACTCACACAGCAGGAGGCCATGGCCCATATTTGCATGTATGGTAAATATTCTTCCTCGTTACCCTGCCTGCTGGTAATTAAATTAACTAGTTCAAGGGAGCAGCATCTGATGAAGTGGGTATTCACCCATGAAAGCTTATGCTCCAACACGTCTGTTAGTCTATAAGGTGCCACAGGATTCTTTGCTGCTAGTTCGCGGGAATATCTGTTGCACTCCTTTAAATCCTGCTGGGCTCTCACCTTCAGGAGCCATGGAGAGGATGGTTGTGTAGATAAGGTTCAGGTATGAAAGCAAGGAGCTCTAGGTGCTATTCCTGGCTCTAGCAAATGCTTAACTGTGTGACCTTCAGCACTGTAGTTAATTTCTGTATACCTGTTTCCCCATCTGTAAAATGACGATCATGCTGTCCTACTTAACCAGCATGTCATGGAACCCAATATTTGTAGAGTGTTTTAAGATCTTTGTACAGAGGGAGCTATAAATGTACAATTATTCTATGTGGGTAGATAGTGTGACATCCAAAGGACCGAGGCAAAATCACATTATCTAAAAATCCAACAAATTGTCAGCGCCTGCCTCCCTTAGAGCCAGGGATGGCAAAAGAACACTGTTTCAATTCCCAATCCCCCAGCCTTCACCCCAGCTAATAGAGAGGGGTAGGCCATTACAATGGATTCCTTCATACTTGGATTGATTACAATTGATACATGATATTTTAAGAGAGTAAAAAGGAGATTAATTTACAGTATAATTTCTTCATGGTGAAGATATGCATTTTTTGGTTGTTAAATTGTCCAGCAGAATCTTATGGTCAAAACGCCAACTCTGCCTAGTGAGTGGATAGGTCCCGTGTTATACTCTATTCCATAGGAAAGCTAACTTCTGGAGCAACAACACAATTCCCTGTTCTTTGGCCCCTTTAGCTAGAAGAACATTGCTGAGATGATCCTCTTGTCTGTGATAGCAGGGTCAGTTTCTCCAAGCTGCTGCTCTTAGGTCTTCACCATGCAGCTGTGTGCTGTGCCTCTAACTGCATAACTGGCTAACACCACAATTTGTGTCTGCATGATGTGATAATAACTGGTGACTCTGCATTGTGCTCTGGCCCTGCTAGCTGCCTACTCCTCTCTGGCATTGTTTGCAGGAAGCGGCTAGGTGATTCTGCTGTATGGATAGGGAATCCCCAGCCATGCCACTGTTACCACTAAATTTTGTCCTCCTTTAACTGTGCTTCCTTTGCCTCTCTTCAGCACAAAGTTTCATACAAGCAGGCTGAGCATGTTTAATGGCAGAGCTACTTTTGCCAGCTGAAAACAGAGTTCATTCATCTGAGCACTGCTTGCTCTCCAACACACTTCCTGCTGGTTGCCAGGCAACAGTATTAGTACTGTTGCGCTTGGATGTTATGCAACCTTTGCTGTTCTGCTTTTTTTTTTTATTATGAGAATCTACATATTCCCAAAATAGGATGTGTCCCTCCTCCCTCTCACATCCCGGAAAAACATGGAAATGTGTTTTTTAAAAGCCAACACAGTGAGCAATTGCATTTTATTAAATGCATCAGATTTTTTACAAAACCCTCAAACATAAATAAGCCTCTTCCTGGAATTGCTTTGCAGAAACCAGCACCCTAAATGGCACTCTAGGTTCATGTTGTCAGAGCCCACAGTAAGAGGTTCTCACAATAACATTTCCTTTCTCCTTTTGCACTGCCTGGATGTTGTTCACATTATACATTTGCAAATAATGTATTTGCTTAAAAAGCAACACAGGAATAGAAACTGCAAGATTTAGATAACATGATTTATTTACAGTGATGCCCACTACATGCTTTCCAAACAAGGAGGATGGTTGCTGCTCCCAGGAACTTACTTTCTCAGAATAGACAGACAGACAAAGATTTGGGAATGGACACACCACCAGGCAACTTGTGTACAAGTCTACTCAAGTCTCCCTGTAAGCAGCACAGCAGAAGTGGGTCCTGAAAGGAGGAGTCTCATAAGTCTTTCTTTGTTGCTTGACTTGCATTAAGTTTAGATCAAGCAAGATATAACATTACAAAACCTTCTAACTTATTCTTATGGATTGGATTGGATTGGATGTTACAGGTGTTACAGAGAAAGAAAAACTACAGCACTGATAGGCTGGAAACATCAACTGAAATTGCACTGAAGAAATGGGAGTTTAGGAATAAATCCTACCCCTCCATTTATGGGTGCAGAGGCCCTTGAAAGTGAAACCAGTACAGTTCTGCACTGCAGATAAGTGGAGGTAGGGGAGTAAGGGAGTCACATGGGGGATACTTGGGAGCAAAGCCAAATGCCTTGTGTAAATCTGCATGACACTCATATATTTGATAGTCCTGTCACACCTGCCTGCACTCAGATCAGAGGGCATAAGGGAAAGAGATCCTCCCCCTCAGAACACCTTTTGGCCTACAGGAAGGTGCACTGGGCTGGGATCAAGCAGACAATCATTACTGCTAACTGACTCGTACCCAGGGGCTCCAGGAATCAGCACGCCAAGTGCGTGCCTGGGGCGGCAAGCCACGCAGGGTGCTCTGCTGGTCGCCGTGAGGGCAGCAGGCAGGCTGCCTTTGGCAGAATGCCTGCGGAGGGTCCGCTGGTCCCGCGGCTTTGGCGGACCTCCCACAGGCTGCTGCTGAATTGGCGGGACCGGGGACCTCCTGCAGGCAAGCTGCCAAAGGCAGCCTGCCTGCCATGCTTGGCGCGGCAAAATGCCTAGAGCCGCCCCTGCTCGTACCCATACTCCAAGAGGTGAACAGACAAATATCATTCTTCCCATTTTACAAATAGGGCAAGAGAGCTTGCACAAGGTCACTTCAGTCACAGCTGGGAATAGAATTGAGCTCTCCAATATGACAGAGCCAAGTCTCATTCACTCAGTCACTGCCCTTCAGACTCAAATCTATGGACTTGGCTATCTTCTCTCTAACCAGTGATATAATGACTAGACTACACTCTGCACTCACAGCCCGGAACAGAACCCAGGAATCCTGGTGCCCAACATTCTACCCATTTCAGAAATTATTGTGCAGCTCTGTGGCAAAATGCCTTATTCCCCTTTAGAAGGTGGTCCACTCCGAGAAGAATAGTCTACTTCTGCTACAAGCTGTTTCTTTAGCTCAAGTGGAACAGGTCTGTGCCATGCATCTAAAGGTCTTGCCTGGGTTCAAACACCACAGATGATCCCTTTGGGGGAAAGTAGCATGTAATCATGTAACTAGAGGCTGTGAGATAATACAGAGAAAGAGGCAGAATTATGGTTTCACGGGCAACCATAATCGTGGCATTTCCTCACTTCTGAGCACTTGACATTGTAACTTTAATATGATTTTAAATAGTTTTAACTATAGCATATATTACATATAAAAATGTCAAAGGAACATTAAAATGTAACTACTTCCCAACCTCTATTCTAGAACTTTTATTCCATTTTTGACCCTGTTGTTAATGGAACATTTCTTTATTTTGGTTCTGAAATATAAAAGGGATGCTGGGTTCTATGATTTAGGAGTAAATCCATTGTCCAATTTAAGTAACATAGCTCCTTTACTGGGGGTGAGGGTGGGGAGATGGGCGAGGAGTAATCCTCTCCCAAGCATAGCTGCTGAGCTTTGTGCAGCTGTCACATTTTATGCAAATTATTGAAGTTACTTGTAAATTTGCCACCCCACCAATGCTCTACGGATGAGGAGTTTAGTCTCTAGACCCATTTTTTCCTGAGGTATCTGTTGAGACTGTCAGTAAAGGTACCCGTTGTCTCATTAGGAAGTGTGCACTGTGGAACAATGCACTAGCTTTTTCCATTCAATTTCCACTGTTGGAGACAACTGCCTGGGTTCAAAATCCTAACTGTATTTACACGTGACAATGAGTTGGATAGCCTCATCCTAGTCCTGATTTGTGCACCTCAGAAAAATCCATGCTGCGATTAGCAGTCTGCTAAAGTGAAGTCTGGAACTGGCCAGTAATGTTGTGGCTAATCAATAGCAAGGTGCATTGACAGAGGTAAGTGAAGGAAGTTTACACAGTTCCTTCCTAAACTATTCCTCGTTCAGCACTTTATTGCTTTAATTTTAAGGGTACACATGTTGAAAATAATTTAGAAATTGCATACGCCAGCCCATGTGCAGCTTGAGAACTCCTCAGATTTGTCAGACTGTGCGTAGGTGAATTTTTTAAAGAGTAATGTACTGGGGTTTTTTTTCCGGATATAAAACAAAATTTCTCAAGCACACTAGCTCATAGTTCTTACAGAGAATCGTCTCATTCTTCAGCTTTATGTGCACTCTTTACTCATAGTAGGAAAGATTTTTTTTTAAGACTATAGGGTGGGAACATTTAATTGGTGAAAGCACAATGTTGGAGGCTGATCAGTTTGAAAACTTGGAGCCGTTCAGTGTACGAACAGAGAGCTACTGTAGGTTCAATATATAGAAGCAGATTTAAGACCTTTCAGAAAATCAAATAATATACGTTTGAAGGATTGTTTACTGATCACAGCTGTTTTAAGGCTCTTCCTGTGTGCCCTATTAAATTATTACTCGCCATCAGCATGTGGGTGCTGACTTCTTCACAGCGGCAGACATAGTCCCTAACTCTAAGAAATTACATTCATGGTTTCCTAAAGGTCACTGAATATTATATATTGCCTCAATACATCAAGAGATCACAACACTCATTTATAATAAACCACTTATTTATTTTAACACCAGTCATTAAACTTCTAGACATACCTGTAAAGTTACCCATTTCCTTTGATTTCATATTGCTGTAGCACATCTATTTGGCTTAAGCAAGGATATGCATGTATAGTATATGTCAGGGGTCAGCAACCTTTCAGAAGCGGTGTGCAGAGTCTTCATTTGTTCACTCTAATGTAAGGTTTTGCGTGCCAGTAATAAATTTTAGAAGGTCTCTTTCTGTAAGTCTATAATATATAACTAAACTATTGTTGTATGCAAAGTAAATAAGGTTTTTAAACCATTTAAGAAGCTTCATTTAAAATTAAATTAAAAGGCAGAGCACCCTGGATCGGTGGCTAGGACCTGGGCAGTGAGTGCCACTGAAAATCAGCTCACGTGCCAAAGGTGGCATGCATGCATAGGTTGCCTACCCTGATATACGTGAAAGATACTGTTAGGCTTATATGTTCCCTCAACTTGTTTCTGGAACCCACTGGCTATTTTGAAACCTGTGTGCTGTTTCTTTGTCTCCCACACTCCCCAAGTAACAATAGCATATGTTCAGTGACAATGCAGTGTGATGGCTCTCTGCATACAGTACATTTTAACTACACAGCATTCAGACATCTTTTCAAATGTTAAGGTACTAAAGCACGGTCTACACTAGACAATAAGTTCAGATTAACGATGTTGGTCAGTGTGTGAAAAATCTGAAACCCCTGTGCAATGTAGATTAGCCATTCTAAGTCCTGATGTAGACAATGCTAGGTCAACAAAGGAATTCTTCTGTCAACCTAGCTCCCACGTCCTGAGGAGGTGGATTACCTACATGGACAGGAAACTCCCTCCTGTCAGCTTAGGTAGTGTCTACACTGAAGTACTACAGCAGCAAAGCTGTGCCACTGTAGCATTTTACGTGTAGGCAAGCCCTAAGACTCATATCAGCCCTTGTGAGGTAGGCAAGTAGTGTTCTCCCCCTTCTTATATCTGGAGAAATTGATGCAAAGATAAGGCAAGTTGCCCAACATGTCCTTTACACAGCACTATTCAATCAGCATAAACGGGCCTTTAATGAGTTGGGCAAAACCTCACGGAAGTGGGAGGGTGTAACTGTTGCCCTTCAAATAAGATAGCTGTAAGAAGTCATTAAGCTCATTTATAGAATTAGGTAGCTAAAACAATAGGAGCTTTCAGCCAAAACACAGGCACATGCAACAACACAGAAATGGAGCCATGTGAGCAGAGAGGATTTCACTGGTTATTATTTAGTGGAGGGGTATGTGTGTGTGTGTGAGAGAGAGAAAGCAGGAAGGCAGCAAAAAGAACAGAGAAGCTCAAAGAAAGAACAGAAATCCAAGGGCATGGCCTGAATTAACACTGGGAACACGGTCCTGAGAAAAGACTAGAGAGAATGCATTTTTGGTCTCAGCACTGGCTGAAATAGCAAAACCGATACTTGCAAACAGTGACTCAGAGTTGGCTTGCTGACTGTGAACAGTAAAGGGCAGGAGAGGAGAGTTGGGACTATTGGTGTATCAGGGATGTCTTTCCCCACCCAAGACAGCATCACCACCCTCCAGACTGAGGGTGTCCTCCTGCAGGGATAGGAAAAAGTGGAGCCCTAACTGGGGAAGATGTCCACTGACACCGCTCCACTCCAAAAAAGCAGTGGACATTGATGACGGTCAATTTTTTATCAAAGTCAACTGCAGCACCACCTGCACTGTTGTGGCTATCTCTTGTGCAGATGTGCTGATGGGGCAGAGGGGCTTCCTCCAACCTCTAACACACCTGCTACAGTTTGGCTCATCTCATTAGATAATCCAGTGCAAATATCGATGTTGCATTGTTCGCTTCACTAAATCTGTCACACCCTTCCTTCCCCCTTTGTGGCATTCTTAGGTTACATTACTGTGTTGATATTAAAACATACCCAATGGAGTTGCTTGGACCAAGTCCCATATTTGTGTAACACAGATATTATTGCTATTATCAGGAGCCAGTTATGTCTGCACACAAATCACTGGAATGTAAATACCAAGATATCAGTGTCCTGCATTGTCACAGCTCTCATTAACTACTCATAGTAACATACTCTGTCTGCTAGTCAGCTTCAGGGGTCGTTTTATGTATGTCTACACTGCAATAAAAGACCTGCAGCATGGCCGCAGCTAGCCCAGGTCAGCAGAGTAGGTTTTGCAGGGTGTAGCACGGTGGACCCCTGCTCCTGCCCTGAAGAGCTTAAAACAGCCCAGGAGAGGGCTGTGGCTGGGGCAAGAAGCCTGGGCTGATTGGGGAAAGTAGGCTCAGCTGTGGCCATGCCCCAATCAGGCCCAGCTGGCCCCTATAAGAGGCTGTGAGCCAGAAGCCCAGACAGTCTCCCTCTGCCTGTAGAGGGAGATGGGCCTGGCTGGGAGCTAGAGATCGGGTACCTGAGTGGAGCAGGGCTGGGGAAAGGCAGAGGAGCTAGGGAGCCCTAGCATTGGGCCAATAGGTACTGGGGTTGCAGAGGGCAGCCCAAGCGTAGGCCAAGGCAGCAGGTCCAAACCCAACCTTGCCAGTGATGAGTAGGCTGATACTGCAGTCTGCCCCAGGGCATGGGGCTAGATGATGACTGGCAGTAGCCTGATACTGAGGCAAGGTGAGGATAGTGGGTGGGAGTTTCCCAGGGAGGGGAGACTCTGAGAGAAAAGGGTTACTGCCAGGGGGCAGTACCCAGTTAAAAGGGCACCGGATCCAGGGGAGTCAGAGGACAAGTGGATCACCGGCCTGCAGAGGGTGCTCCGGGTGGAAATTGAGCTAGTTCCCAGAAGTCACCAGCAGGAGGCACCATGGTGGTGAGTCTGCACGTCTACACAGGGCTATAAAATTGCAGTGTAGACACTTGAGCTCTGAGACCCTCTCACCATCATGGGGTCTCAGAGCCCAGGCTGGAGCCCAAGCCCAAACGTCTGCAATTTTATAGCCCACAGCCTGAGTCTTGTGAGCCTGAGTCACCTTACCCCAGGACTGAGAATTGGTGCTGTGGGTTTTTTATTGCAGTATAGTCATTCCCTGCGGGTATGTCTATGCAGCACTCTAAGCCTGGACTTTGGCTTGGGTTTATGCCCAAGCCTCCCTTCCATCCACACAGCTATCAGTCTGACTTGGGGCAGGACCCCGGATCCTGCTGAGGGGGTGGGCAGAGCCCAAGTCCTGTTGTGATGCAGGTCAAAGCCCAGGCATGTAGACGCAGCTCAAGTGAGAGTCACCAGATTCATGTGTGGAGTCTCCCAACACTATTTCACAACCCTCTGGGGCTGTGCTTCCTAGCTCGTCTGTGTGTTGATGGGCTAAAACCACCCAAAACACATCCAGAGAACTCATGCAGGCTGGGCAGACTTGTGCTCCCACAACTCATTATGACTGAAGCCCTAGAGCAGCTACAGCTGGCTAGAGTGCTAGATATGCTAGGACGCAATGGCATAAGCCCACAGAAGCTGAAGCTCTCTCAGGTTTACATAGTGCAATATGGATGTCTCAGCACAACTGGGAGGTGTGGGTTTCCAATGCAGTGTGGACGCTCAAATGTGGGCTTGGAAACACTGAGTCTGCAGGTGTGGGTCTCACAGACCAAGACTATGCTGGGTGTACTTACCCTTTTCCTCCTTCAGAATGCTATCAGCACAAATTCTAGTGACAAACCCTAGAAAAGAGCTTGATGAATCTCTTTGCTTTGCAGCATTAGGTATTTTGTTCCCCAGCTCTTTTACGCTAACTTCCTTGTAATACTTGAGAACTACATCCTCTAGGTGGCTGATGTGAAACAAGATCCTGCAAGCTTCCAGGCTGCTGCAGAGGAATAGGCAGAGACAGCATCCCAGAGCTTTGCTATGTGATGATGGATTGGTCCAAACAGATTCCAGACAGCCTTGTGCTTTGGCAGCTCAGTTGTGCAGCATTTGGCCACGAGCATGCCCATGTTATCAGGAACATGTGTGACTCAGCAGAAGATACAAATGCAATTGAAGTAATGGCAACATTTGCCAAGTTAGACTATTTGCGTCAAAGTGGTATTCACACAAAATCCTCTGGGTATTACTGAAGAAATGTAAATCAACAGACATTGGACCAGACTGAAACATACTCTCCCCTTTCATGTTGTTGAAGGAAAGCTCTGGTAATCAGCAGATATTTTCTTGAGCTGGCTTTCGGTTAGCAAAGTAAGATTTTCTCCAAGTTATTTTTGTAGATGTTTTTGTAGCAGTTTTTAAAAGACCCATCATTGTTTCAGTACCTCCATGAAGTGAACATCCAGGTTCTCTCTCTCTCTGTGGGGGCTTCCTTTTTAAGGATACAGCACGTTGCTTCCCAGCAGAGCCCAGTTTAAACCAAAATAGGAGTGGCTTTACGGTTAGAAAACACGGGGGTGGGGAAGAGAAAGCTGGATTCAGAAAGCTTCAAGAGTAACATGCAGTTCCATAATTTTCTATTATCAATTAAACAATTCTTAAATTATCTTTTTTTAAAAAAACCTAAGGCTTATCTACTTTGAAATCTGGCAATTTTCCATACTTTCTAACTAGTTTGCATCATTATATTGTCAAGATGTGAACTTTCTAGTAGATTGTAAAGAAAAGAAAAGTTAAGATATGTAGTTACTGGAATCTCTTCTATTCCACTGAATTTTCTTTAAAGCTGCTAGCAGTCCCTGTAAGCCCATGTTGGTTGTTGTAGCTTTGGAGGAGTATATCATTCTAACCATCCTCCAAAGAGGATGATAAGTATGTATTCGGACAAGCTCCATCCCCCTTCAGTTTCCAGACTGTATTGGTGATGTTCCTCAATTGCATTTTGAAAAGCTCTTCAGAGGTCAAAAGCCATGCCCACCCTGGAACACTGCATCATGCAACCTGCAAGTTTTCAGAAACTGATGTCAGCTACAATTCTGCTGCATTATAAAGCAATATGCTTAAGAACTGCTTTAGACATCATAAAGCAGCAAAAAGGATTCAACCATCTCATTCCCCCTTGCAAGTCATCTTTTCTACACAGCAACTTTACACAACTGTTGAAGGAAGGAAGTGAAGAAAAAGTGGATTGTCTTATATATCGTACCAACAACTCTCATAGCTAGTAAGCCCCTGTCCTCATTATGGCTTGTAACAATGTTTGAAACAACTTTAAACACAGATCTACTCTAATAGGATGTATGTCCATATATACAGCACAATAACACTGTTTAGAACTATGTGGGGATAATTAGAGCATGATTTCCACTAGCACAGTAATCTCTAATGCCATTTTATCCATGTTCTACAGTCAAACTGTACTAAAATGTTACTAACTACAAACATATATGAAAAAGATTATCACCATTGAACATGCCTGTAGTTAGCACATTTCTGCTTTCAGTAGGAACTAAATAGTTTTATTTACACTAGTCTTTTCTGAGATGTCTCCAACTAGCACAGCTCCTCTGGTAGTAAATATGGGAGTGCGAGAGTAGATGGGCACAGGAAACCAATGATGTTTTTTACCACTGCATCTGCTAGAACTTCTCTGAGCAGATCTAAAAGACAAAGTGGTAAAAACATCACTTTCCTCCCTACACTCCCACTTCCACTGATGTTACCACCAACACCGGTGGAGCTGCACAGTTGAGAGATTTTTGAAGAAAGATTGTCAACACATCAAGGGCAGATCTACCTGAGCATAAAGCACTGCAGATTTACATGACAGAAAGTGAGTAGTGACTCTGTAGTATTAGAACAACTTGTTGTTATTATATATTATAGGTAAATATTATGTGTTTTTAATGGATCTGCACAGCTGACCACAACACTTCAAGGAAGCCACTGTGACATCTCAGGTTGTTAATGCTTGGCTTTGAAACACATTTCAAAATTGGTCTGAAATATGCAACTCATCTCCACATTCGTATTTTTAAACAAACATTGAAAACCATCCAAAGGAAACTCCAACACAAAACAATGGTAAGACTCTGGCTTCAGCTGACTGAAGCTAGGAAATGAATGCAGGCTGCAACTCTGTACTGTCCTGTACTCTTGCCATACCTAGGTGTGGCATTGGTATGGTGCTTTTACCAGGGGACCTCCATTTTGAAGGGGGGATGGTCTTCTACCATGTGTGCTAAAATACTAAGTCAAACTGAATAGCACGAATCAAAAACATTAAGGAGACTCTCAGCCATAACTAGGAGTTTCCTCTCGTTATCCATTTAAGCCACTCTTTAAATTTGCTTTCAGTATAGCTGATGTGTATGCAAACATCAGAGACATGAACAGAAAAGCATGTCACATGTAGTTCCTTGACTAAGCTTCTGAATGGGAAGAAGGATAGTACCTAGCAAGACTGCTGCCTGAACTTGTGTTTATAACTTAGACCAAATTCATCCATAACATAAGCAAGCACAACTCCCACTGAAGTAAAAGGGAGATATACATGCCCTGTGGGACTAAATTCAGCCATGGCATATGTATCAGCTTAAATGTATCAGGCAAATTTGCAGCCAAATTGGGGCTGCTCACCCAGTTGCTGCAGTGAGTCAGCTCTTGGGCATGCGGCTGCACCTATCCCTGAGCAGAGCATGGGTCATATGACCCAGGGTCAGGTATTTCTGCAACCTCACCAGAGCTGCAGATCAGTCTAAGCAACAGCACTACCTGAAGTAGTGAGGTTTTTTTTACCCACGAAAGCTTATGCCCAAATAAATCTGTTAGTCTTTAAGGTGCCACCAGACTCCTTGTTGTTTTTGTGGCTACAGACTAACATGGCTACCCCCGATACTTGACACCATGTAGGTACTTAGTCTGTTAAGTATTTTAGAATGAAAGACAAGATGTAAAATATTATTTAGTGAGATTTAGTTAAATTGATTGTTTAACATTTTCACTAACAGAGATGATTTTACCTGCACAAACATTTCAAGATTCATGCCTCACTTAGTTGCCTGCTGCAAGTTTTCACATAAAAATGTTCTCAGCATCATGGCATAAAATAGGCTGTTGCCTGCAAAAAAAATATATTTTGTATTTAAATGACTTTTTGTTGTTGTGAAAAAATAGCCAAAAGTTCATGGTGAAACTACAAAGTATTTTACTGTTCACGAAATGCGAGAAATGCTACTTTTTTCCTGGGCTTGTCAGCACTGCAGTCATTAAAGATGTCTTAAATCAAGAAAGAACTACTGTCTAACAGTTTCTTTGAATAATATGGATTAAACACTCATCATTTCTGTAGTTAACAAGGTCTGAAAAGCCAGCATTAAGGAATGACTTTCATGCATTACCACCACCAGATTGTTGACCTAATTCCTCAAGACAACTGGACGCAATATAGAACCTGACAAAAAAACAAAACAAGAATGTGTGCATCAAAAAAGCCAGCCCCACCTTTACGACCTCTATCGTCTGATTAGCCATGGGAGAGTCTGTTAACAAATACTCCCTCCCTCTTTTGGAAATAAATGGGAAAAGTGAAAGATCAGTATATCCACCCTTTCCTGAAGTAGCACAGGGAAATGCTTCCAGGAAGTTTCTGCACATCCTTTCTATAGATGAGAAATAGGCAGGTTTACAAAACCATGGGCTGTGCTCTACAGGGTTATAATGAAAGTGGTCCAGGGGTGGCATGCAAAAAAATAAAGCCTCCAGGCTGCCTTTATTTAACCACAGGGGCTACCACACCTACTTGTAACCACTGATTACACTACCAGGTTGCCTTTTCTTACTGGAATGATTGTGGATACACATATACATACACACAATTTTGGTCTGGGGGTTTCTGTTCAGTGCAGTGCATACATTTTTTATATTAACGTTCTCTTAGTTTAGCATATCAGTTATGTTCTGAATACTCTATTGCTCAAATTAGCTTTCTCCAATACACTCAGACTCTGAATTCCTATTGTCTAGAGCTATCATTTAATACACCATTTATAATGTCCATCTTCAGTGCTCCTCATAAACAGTAACTAATTAATCCTCACCATACTTCTGTGAGATATAGGGAAACTAATGTTTTGACTACACTCTTATTTTCTATGGTGTTCTGAAACTCTTTTAAAAATAAGTTACTTAAAACTTGCTTCAGTCAATACAGTTGTGCCTGCCAGTGTGGATGGGGCATAACTTATTTTAAAAACATTTTAAGAAGTGGATAGCAGTGACCTAGTCTCACAAGGACATGGAAAAAAAAGTTAGACAAAGAGTGACAGGGTGTATCAGCTCCGCACTAGTACAGCAGGGGTTAACCCTTCTCTCTTAGCTGAGGAGGCCACACATCCTTGACTCTGCTGGGCATGCTCCAGCTGGAAACAGGGTATAAAAGCAGGCAGAGCAGCTCAGTCTGGGCTGACCGCTGGTGGGGAAGGAAGTGCATTGTTAGCTCCTGAGGAAGGACTGCTGGCGCTCGAAGGTGCGGAGGCCAGCCAGTCAAAGACGGACCCTGACACACCAGTTTGGAATGGTGTGGAGAGACTGGAGAATCCCAGAGACAGATAATCCCTGAGATTAGGGTAGGAAGTAACCCAGGAGGTTTTGTAGGGGAAATGGTCACAGAACCGGAGCAAGGCTTGGTGTGTTTTTGTTGGAGCCCTGCCACCGATAGGGCCCTGGGTTGGGACCTGATGGAAAGGGTAGGCCAAGGTTCCCATATCCTGGCCGTCACCCAGACTCTGGCCGCTAGGCTGCACTGCCCTGACAGTAAGGGCCTTAGCATTGGCTCTGGCCATTCGTCTGCACTGCCCTAAGAACAGGGGCCTTAGTAATGACTTTGGCCACTAGGTAAGACTGCCCTGATAACAGGAGCCGTATCATTGACTCCAGCCATCACGATGTGCTATCCTGATCACATGGGTTGTTGGACTAAGGCCACAGGGCCATGCAGCCCTGAGACTAGGGGCAGCCCTACAGACACAACTGTGGGGTCGGAATCCCCATCACCACCCTCCAAAGGGCGATGGGTGTACCAGCCCCATAACACAAAGCCATTACACATTCATGGTTTTTAAAAAATATATGTATAATAATATGGCAGAAATTGGGTATACATGAGACCTGAGAGAGAGGTAGGTTAAAAGGACAGGCTCAGAACAACACAGCTTTCTGGGATGTGTCCTTAACTCATTTTAAATGAAACCCACAGTCAGCTAAAACATTAATATCAGTATTATCTTTCTTGTCATAACTATCACCAAAACAAACTAAAAAATGCAGTCATTTCTCACCCTTAACAGTTTGTTATCAAGGTAAGATAGCATTTGCATAAGTCATCTTAAGGTCTCATTCTTCTCTGTGTAGTCATCATTTTTGTTTCCAGCCCTCAATGTAAAGCTCCTATGCCTTTTCACCCACATAGATTTGCTCAGCTGAATATACTAATACCTCTTCTTAAAATAATTTAAAAGATATGTCTCATACAACAGCAAGACTTGATTTTATTTTTAACTATTGGTGGATGTGTTTAAACAGTTTTCTAAATTTAGGATTATTTTAATTTATTTGTGGTTACATAATGATAAATCCACACATGTACCTGATACCACTTCATTTTAGAATTTTGCTCCATTTCAGGCAAGACTGTAAAGCTCAGGCTGAATTCTACCCTTTCACTGGTGTTGCTCTGGAGTAACAACTGCTGAAGACAGTGGAGTTACTCCAGATTTACACTGATGTACCCGAAAACAAAATCTGGCCTCTCAGCTTTGAGTCACAGGCTATGGCTACACTTGAAACTTCAAAGCGCTGCCGTGGCAGCACTTTGAAGTGCGAGTGTGGTCACAGTGCCAGCACTGGGAGAGAGCTCTCTCAGCGCTGCAAGTAAACCACCTCCTCATTGGGTGTAGCTTGCAGCGCTGGGAGCCACGCTACCAGCACTGCACCACTGTTTACACTGGCGCTTTACAGCACTGTATCTTGCAGCACTCGTGGGGGGGCGGGGTTTCACACCCGAGCGAGAAAGTTGCAGCGCCGTAAAGCGCCAGTGTAGCCAAGGCCACAGTCATTTTTATTTAACCTCCACTGCTGCGATGAAACTATATGAAGAGATTTTCAGTGTGAGTACTAATTTATATGTTGTGATCTAGGAAAGCAAGAATATAACTTGCCTTCTACACCCACTATGAAACTCTGACAGATTTCAGAGTGGTAGCTGTGTTAGTCTGTATCAGCAAAAACAACGAGGAGTCCTTAGAGACTAACCAATTTATTTGGGCATAAGCTTTCATGGGCTAAAACCCACTTCATCAGATGCATGGAATGGAAAAAAACAGAGAGGTATAAATATACAGCATATGAAAAGATAGGAGTTGCCTTACCAAGTTCAGGGTCAGTGCTAACAAGCAAATTCAATTAAGATGGAAGTGGGCTATTCTCAACAGTAGACAAGAAGGGAGGAAAAATCACTTTTGTAGTGCTAATGAGTTCAATGTAATCAAAGTGGCCCATTTCAAACCGTTGACAAGAAGGTCTGAGTATCAGTGGGGGGAAATTACTTTTTGTACTGAACCAGCCACTCTCAGTCTTTATTCAGGCCTAATTTGATGGCAAGAAGTTTGCAAATTAATTCCAGTTCTGCAGTTTCTCGTTGGAGTCTGTTTTTGAAGATTTTTTGTTTAAAGTCTGTTATTGAGTATCCAGGGAGATTGAAGTGCTCTCCTACTGGTTGTTGAATGTTACAATTCTTGATGTCAGATTTGTGTCCATTTATTCTTTTGCATAGAGACTGTCTGGTTCGGCCAATGTATATGGCAGAGAGGCATTGCTGGTACATGATGGTATATATCACATTGGTAGATGTGCAGGTGAACGAGCCCCTGGTGGTGTGGCCAATGTGGTTATATCCTATGATGGTGTCCCTGGAATAGATATGCAGATAGAGTTGGCACCAGGGTTTGTTGCAGGATTTGGTTCCTGGATTAGTGTTTTTGTTGTGTAGTTGCTAGTGAGTATTTGCTTCAGGTTCGGGGGCTGTCTTTAAGCGAGGACTGGCTTGTCTCTTCACTCTCACAGACCTTGGGAATCATCCTTCAAGACGAGTTGTAGATCCTGGATGATGCACGGGAGAGGTTTTAGCTGAGGGCTGTAAATGACAGCTAGTGGCATTCTGTTACTTTCTTTATTGGGCCTGTCCTGTAGTAGGTGACTTCTGAGTACCTTTCTGGCTCTGTCAATCTGTTTCTTCACTTCACCAGGTGGGTATTGTAGTTTTAATACTTGATAGAGATCCTGTAGGTGTTTGTCTCTGTCTGAGGGATTGGAGCAAATGCACTTGTATCTCAGAGCTTGTCTATAGACAATGGATCATGTGATGTGGTCTGTATGAAAGCTGGAGGCATGTAGGGTAAGTATAGTGGTCAGTGGGTTTCCAGTATAGTGTGGTGTTTATGTGACCATCAGTTATTTGCACTGTAGTGTCCAGGAAGTGGATCTCTTGTGTGAACTGGTCCAGGCTGAGGGTGATGGTGGGGTGGAAATCGTTGAAATTCTGGTGTAATTCCTCAAGGGCCTCCATCCCATAAGTCCAGATGATTATGTCATCAATGTAGCGTAAGTAGAGTAGGGGTGTCAGGGGATGAGAGCTGAGGAAGCATTGTTCTAAGTCAGCCATAAAAATGTTGGCACACTGTGGGGCCAGGTGGGTACCCATAGCAGTCTGAGGATCCCATGCCCAGAATAGCTCATGAATCTGCATCAAAAGCACTCCCAACCTGGGTATGGATTCCTTTTGGAACCCATTAATGCTACTATAGAATGGCACGGTGAGACTATGGGGCCAACAGGGGTTCAGTTTTGAATTGGCATGTAATTCCCTGGCAAGTAATTTGGGATGTAGGTCAAAGGAGTGAGACCACAGAACTAGGAATTAGACCTAGATCTCTTAAATGACAGTACTGATTGAGCACTCAATGAACCAGATCATTGCCAATCACTCAGCTGAGGCAGAATAATCACACATTCTTGAGTGCAGATGAGCAATTCTTGGTTTTGGAGGAGATGTAATATTCAATATATTAAACTGATTGCTGAAGTATTCATGAAACAAAATCTGCTATTCTTGGCAAGTCAGGAGCATTACCTACTGTGTTCCTCGGGTGGCAGAAACTCTCAGCTTCACTTCGCACTTCTCTCACCTTAAGAACATGCAAGACAACACCCTTGATTTTGCCAAGAAATATAGAAACCTGTTAATTGGCTTTTATGTGATTACATATTAATTCATGATTAGGAAGTAGGGGGAGGTGTGAACACTGAGGTGGCAAAATTTTCAGATGACAAAGTAATTTAGTTTAGTCAACACTAGAGAAGACTGAGAAACATCAGACGGACCTAGCAAAGCTTAATGCATGAGCATCATGGCAGTAGATGAAGTTCAGTGCTGAGGAAATGACACTGACAGCGAGGTAATGCACAGTGCATGAGTAGTTCAAGTTATTCCTTCTGGGAATTCCTGGTTGGTCCCAAATAAACTGTCATCATTCCAGGAAAAGATTTAGATGTCATTGTGGATCATTCACTGAAGATCTCAGCTCAGTGTCAGACGCATTCAAGAGCAAACACAAATTTATAAATCATAGAACAGAGTTGAAAATATTAAAATGCCATTATATGTCAATATATACCCTCACCCTGAATATTGTGTTTAGTTCCTATAATCAGATCTCAAAAAAATCCCACCAGAAAACAGAAATTCAGGAGGTCAACAGTACACAACAAAAATGACTAGAGGCATAGAATGACTACCATATACAGAAATATTTAGAGGAGGAGAATAAGAGGATTTGATTAGGTATATACAATAAATGGCATAGAAAAGGTAAACCAGGAGTTCCTACACACTTTATCATGATACAAGTTCAAGACAATATATTACAATTTATAACAGAAAATTGGGTTTTGTTAAAAAAATAAAACCCACTTATTTGTGGAACTTACTGCCCCAACATATCATTGTCCCCAATAAGTCTGCAGAATTCTAAAACAGGATAGTCCATTTATATGGATGACAACATCCACAGTTATAGGACAAAAAAGTTATAAGGGATATGAACTCTGATGTTTCAGGGTATATTGTTAGAGGGCTTTCCCTGAACACTCCCACTTCCCCGGTTCTTGTCAGGCAGATAGCAAGCAGCAAGAGACCAGAAGGCCGAAGAGCAGACAATGCAATGTTTATTGGTATTAGTTTCCAAAAGAGCATATTCCAAAGCCCTTCACATCAGTCAGGCTTATCTCTATATGCTGATAGTCTGTTTCCCAGTGTCCCCCTTCCCAGCTCTGACACCATAGAGCGTTTACCCCGTGTTCCCCTTCCCAGCTTTGATGCTGCAGAGCCTTGCCTGTGTCCCTGTTCCCCATACCTGTCCCCACCCTTAGCAAACACGACTCCAATTTCCCTTCCCCCCATATGTTTGACCTCAGTTTATATAGTCATATTCTCAGCTATATCTTAACCAATCATTTTTACTGAAATTTAACTAACCAATCCTAACATATTGTAACAAAATTCTCTAACCAATTATACCCCACTACCCTAATTAACTTACACCTAGCAAAATTAATTATACTGCAGACAGAAATAATTAGAGAACCAGAGATTAACAATAGAAACGTGGAGGCCATAAAGATAAAATATACAGAAACGAGGGTTTCACAACCACAACTATTGATAAGTGATTTCTTGCCAGACAGGATTGTATTCCTAACAGCCCAATACCACCTTATTTCAATGCGACAGGTTTGGAATGTGAGGATGTGACCATTTGCTTCCCAGTTTATGGCTGTCCCTGCTGCTTAGCCAAAGACCTTAGCCTAAGAACCAGACCTCACTCTATTCTAGTGAGAGAAGGCCCATGCACATGCAGATTTGTGATTTTGATTCTTTGTTTTATACCTTGATAACCAACTAAGTGATAAAAATACACCCAAGTTCTTAAAGTATAGGCCTTTACAGGCAGGCCTGCATATCTATATTCTAACATATATGTCAACCCCTTACTGCTTGGGATTAAGAAGAAATTTCCCCTAAAGTCAGATTATTCCATGGTTGTCATTAGGGAGATTTTTGCACCCTCTGAAGCGGAAGGTACTGGCTAGATACAGCATACCTACCTAGAGGGTTTGTTGATTTGAGTCATATGGCAAGTCCCATATTACTCCCCACTAATGTAGTGGGATGAAAGCATGAGTGCTACTGAGGGTTTCAGCTTTTTCCCGTTAGCGGAGGCACAATATGCCTCAGGTGGCACATGACCAAGATTCATCACCTAATTTGTTCTGCTGGTTGGATCGTTAGCATCCCCAGCTTGGGCTGGGTACCGATGAGGAGTGCGATATGAATGCTGATCCATGCCCTCTAGAGTTTCAGCTAATAGCAGGTAATCTTGCCTGAATGATGGTTAATAAACTAACTCCTATTTGTTAATGGTGATACTGCAGTCAGCATTTTTCAGAACTGGCTTCACACAAACCAGAAATGATTTAAAAAAAATTGGTATAATTTAATTGGTATAATTACAGTTGCAGCAGAATTCAGATTCTCTATTTTTTCATATTACTTAAGTGGCATTTCTGTCCCAGCATACACACACACACTCTTACTTTGCACAATAATTCTAGGCACTGTATTATAACATACAAATGTCCATTTTCAAAGGCTTGTAAATTCTCTGTGCCTTAAACCCAGCTCTGCTCTCAGATTCCCTGGTACTATTCTTGCCAGCTTATTGGCACTTGCAGTATGGAAGATTTCCATTATTTCCACACACCAAATACAATAGAGGAGTTAAGGAAGGGTGGTGGTGTCCCCTCCAGTGCTGGGTGTTCCTATTTGAAGTTCAAAGCCCGTTACATGGCAGCTGACTGGGAGGCTTTCCAAAATCTACAGGAGGCTGGGAAAGAGTCCAAAAAAAGCAAGGAGTGTCCCAGCTGAAAGAGGTCTGGCAAGTACATATACTTGAAATACACCCCTCCTACAGTCATTTCCCTAAACAGCCACATTGCTCTTATAAAATAGTATTTACTAGATTTCCAGTGTGCTTGACTCAGTTGACCTAGCCAAAGACCCTCTAAAGAACAACTGAACAATCCTTTCACCTTTTACATTACGGTACTTCTATCTCTGTCTTCCATCCCTGGTGTTGCCAATAACAACAGCTGATTTGTTCTAAGAGCTTGATCCTGCAGCCCTTGGTAATCCTTCTGAAGTGGGGTTATTTGCATGAGTAAGAACTACTCATATGAGAATGAATTTTATAGGATCAGAACCTAAATTTCTTCCTGAAGTGCTTGCAACACTTTAGTCCCTGCCAAATCCAACTTCCCACTCTGTTCACATGCTGCTCTTACATTCAAGCTCAGTTTCCTGCAGCTTTGGTTTGGCTTATTTTTTGCTCTTTCTTTTTCTGCTTAATCCCTCAATTTTCTTTTACCATATTTTTCTGGCTCTAGAGCTTGTGAAAGAATTTCTGTAGTCAGACTTTTTTTTGCAGGACTCCTAATTGCAAAACTAGATGTATGGCTCACACTTGAAAGAGCTGATCTGTGAACTTGGGAGAGTAAAGGGATACACTCCATGTTTACCTTAAAATCCAACCATTCTTAGCATTACTACAGAGGGTGTTGCAGAGGTGAACTAAAACGCTTTAAAAAAATAAATGTCAGAATCCTAAATTCATGCACAGACTTATAAATCACAGCTACATTTTAAAACTAGTTCCTCCTATACTTCATACCCAAGACCAGAGTTCAGACCTGTACTATTCTGCATTTCACAACTACAGTGGCTAAACAATACTTAAGGGCAATTTAGAGAAGTCAGTCTGCTCCTGATTAGCTTTATATATTAGTTAGAGGCCCAGATAAGGGATTGGGGCTACAATATGTCAGGCATTGTGTATACATAATGAGAAAATGGTCCTTGCTCTAGGGGGCTTGCAAAGTTAGTGATGCAATTGTAGCAGGAAAAAAGTCATAGAAACCTGGGGATCAGAATTCATGTCTTGCCAAGTAAAAAACCTGTAAGTTTACCTTTAAATTATAATACTGATTTATCTAGAGCCTTTCCTCCCAAAGGAATGCTGTACCATATGCTGAATTGAGTCTGTGGTCACCTAGCATTCCACAGATGTCCTTTTGCATACTCAGCATACTATAGGGATGCAAAACTTTTACAGCACCAAGGGAAAAAACTAAGATCTTCTTGCTCCAAAAGCCAAACCCCAACCACTTGAACTAAAAGCAAATCTCCATTAGCTGTTAGCAGTATCTGGCCTATAACAGAGTTGGGCAGCTCTAATTCTATCCACTAGGAGCTGTATCTCTACCTGTAGTCAGTACATTTCTTGCTCTAAAATCCTCCCAACTGCTTACTGGTTCCTTAACTAAAATCCCTTTAGTAGCTGTTTCTAGAACTCCTCCTTAACAGGTTACATATTTCTTAAGTGCCTCAGAGAAAAATATGTCGTCTGTTCATTAAGGATGTACAAATACCAGTCATACTTTCTTGAGCTAGCTTATCTAGTCAAGTGTTGAGGCACAATGGCTCCTGGTCATTCTTTCAACAGGTTTCCCCCACTGACTGCAAAGGAAGTAGGAAGTTTTAAAACAAAAATACAGTAAGTTATAGTATTTCACATAAGTTATTTACGACAAAGATTTTTTAAGATATCTTGTCTTAGGATAGATTTTTAATGCCTTATAATATCAACTTTATTATGAATCATCTAAATGTTTCCTTTGAAGCCAGAGATATGGCATAATGCTTGGGATCTTGGGAACTGCCAGTGTTTAACATGTATTTGTTGATAGCATTTCCTTCAGGAACTTCAGGTTTCCTAGCCAGTCTTTAGATTCCATTATTGGATTCCTCCACATCCAAAACTCCCAGGAAAGTTAGGATCTGGTTAATCTTTGACTTAATTATTCCCCTTGTTTTATCAATCTTTTCCCCAGCTCTTTAAAAACTGAGTCAGCATTTTCCTTTATTTAAAAAAAAAAAAAAAAAAAGCATCAGCAGCCCAGCACATCAACAACCCCACAATAACAAACCAGCAAATGCAGTTAAGTACATACTGCAGAGAAGAGTGCATTTTGCTAAAGAAACATTTTAGTGTGATAATAGTGAAAAAAAAATCTTTGAAAAAATCATTACAGAAGTACTATGTAAGCAGGGTCTTGTTTCCCACCTGATGCCATACAAGACTCCAGGTTCTTCAAGATTTTGTCTACACTTACAAGTTTTGCTGCTTTAATTGTGTTAGTATAGTTAAAGCAGCAAACTCTGCCCAGACCCTCCTAGCGTGGATGCAGCTGTGCTAGCATAGTTTTTTCCAGTTTCACAAAGTAAAAAAGGATAGCAGTATAAAACACCATTGTATTGGTATAACTGCCTCTATAATAGGATTTTTCACTATGTTAAAATTTAATATCTATCTAATTTCTATCTATCTATATCTACAGATAGATATATATTTATCACACTCCTAACTGACATAGTTATGCCAGTAAAACTTTTTAACCATAGACTAAGCCCAAGTCTTAGCTGGGTCCTTATTCACAAAAGACACCACAATATTAGAATCACAACTCCTGGGTTATGGTCTGTTCACCCAAATTACCCTCTATAATTAAAGTCCTCCCAAAAGTTCTTCTCAGAGTCATCCTTCCTTAGAGCTTTTGGTTTCCCAGAGCACTATACTGCCATTGTTACACCTTCTCCCCCAGGTTGGACCCACTCAGGGCTCCTGTCCCAACCATACTAGTATACTGCAGTCACAGCTCAACCCTCTCAGATCAAACAAGTCTGTTCAAACCCCAATTTTATTCCTGAGAGCGACTTTCTCTTCCTTCCAGTCAGGTGAGTTAACAAGCCAGCTGCAGAGGAGGGTCAACACAAATTCAGTTAACCCTTGCTCATCCAGCTTCAGAGCCACTACTAATAAGGTGAATGTTTGTTAGGCAACACTGCCAGCTTGTTCATACCGATCTTTTCCCTCATCAGAGTATATAGAATTGCTCTAGTTCAAATGTGAATGTAACTTCTGTTATAAGGGTTCAGCATTTCAAAGTCATAAAAGCATCATACCACCCGACTGGCCTACTTTTCATTACAAAGAGGTTTCTCCAAATATAGATCTGTTCCCCCACCCTACCCTATACAACCGGCTAAGTTTTCCTCCATACTTATGTCTAACTCTTCTATTGTTTTCCTGTTACTTGGTTCAATTATTTCTAAACATTCCAAATAATTGCAAATATTTTCCTACACATTCTCAAAGAATCAGTCTCAGTCATCAATAATAGTAATTCATTGTGGGGGAGGAGGGAGAGACACAAAGTTAGGGAGCCCAGACACTTATGTGTGAACTTTCCTGCTGCTCTCAAGTTACTAAAAAGAAACTCGCCACCACTAGATATGTCTTAACTTGAACTTGAGCTGATACTTCAAGCATGGTAATCTACACTTGAGTTAAGTCCTCTTGAGGTAGCCTAGCTCAAGTGAGAATGATCACACTGTAAGAGAACACTCAGGCTAAACAGAGTGGTTGTGTTAGCTGATATGTTGTGCTAACTCAAATTTTAGTCTATATCCCACGACTTCCAGCCAACTCGAGTTAAAAGCGCCACCATACTTTAGTTAAAAGTTTTTGTGTGTAGACAGGACTTGAGTGAGGCATAATTTCTGAGTTATAACTTGAGTACATTCTGCACCGAAGACAAGCCCTCTGGCATATTGGGCTAATTATTTAACTTTTTTTCTCTCTTGCTCACCTCACCTGAAGGTACCAGCCATTACACAGACTTGCGCATATGCTTAACTCTGTACACTGTGAGTGATCTGCAGGGCTATGCACAGTGTGTAAAGTTCAGCACATGCATAAAACTTTGCAGGACTAGGTGCTAACTTGTTCTGGAGCTTCATTAAACTGCTAAAATCATCTTAGCAGATGTCTACGGAGTATGTTCTGAAGTGACTTTTCAATTTGTAGTTTTCCCTCTCCCCAGAGGCCTAGCAAAGTCTCTTCTCCTTGTTAATGGCCACCGATACCAAAAGCTTCACTTCAGCCATTTTCACTGTACCTGTTTCCTCTAGTTTTTTAAATAAAATAAAAACTCACCTTTGAGCTCAGATCAAGAACAGATCATATCAGCCCATCAGACAAGTTTCTCAGAAGATTAAATGCCTCTGAAAACAAGGAACAATGGAAATCATTTTGTAAACTAAATGTATTGTAGTCTTTTCTACAAGCAAAAGCTGTCATGTAACATACTGGTGATACAGATTCTCTAGGTGATTCCGATGGTGGAGATGCAAAATATTTTCTAAGTGTACAGATGATGCAAAGGATCAAAAATATAAATGCTCAGGAACAGCATAAAATACAGAAAAAAACCCCAGACAGTTTAAGTACAGGCTAAATTAGGGCAATTATATTTGGATAGTGGTAAATGTAGAATAAATATAGGTGCAAAATTGGTGAAACAGCTGTGAAATGGAGAAGCCACAGCAGCATCAACAGTATATTGATTTGAAAAGAGATTTGAAATCCCTGTAGAAAAGTCTGTGCCCCATCATGCTGCTTCAATAAAGAAAGCAAACACAATGCTGAGTTATTAGGTTGCAGCAGATTGAAGAAAGATCAAAAGCTGAATCTGGCAAATCAAGCATAAGAAGGTATTTTTTCTGTAAATGTAGTGTTTTAGATCTCAGCTAGTATATGGCATGTGGGGTGAGGTGATCCAAAGTCAGGGCCGGCTCCAGGCACCAGCCCAGCAAGCAGGTGCTTGGGGTGGCCAACGGACCGGGGTGGCACGTCCGGCTCTTTGGCAGCAGGTTCCTCACTCCCTCTCGGAGTGAAGGACCTCCTGCCAAATTGCCACCAAAGACTGAAGCAGCAGCGGTAGAGCCGATTGCAATCGCGGCTTTTTTTTCTTTTTTTCTTTTTGCTGCTTGGGGCAGCAAAAGCCCTGGAGCCGGCCCCGTCCAAGTTAAGATTTTTCCAAGGGATAGTAAGCATTTTAGGGTAGGGACCTCCATCTTCCTTTATGTTTGTATAGCTCAATGAGGCTCCAGTCCTGAATGAGGCCAGTAGGTGCTACTGCAAAACAAATAATAATAAAGAGTGCAGTGGTGAGTAATGAAAAAGTTTATTAGTTAATTATCAGGGAAAAATGAATAAGAACTGCAGTGGTCCTATTTTCATCTACATCCTGAAACAGATAAGTGAACAACAGCAATATAGGTAACAAAGAAGCCACATACAAGTACTCTGTATCATATATGCAGACACAAACATACACCATACTTCGTACATTCCAATTCTACACCTAGCATAAATTATTTAAGGCAATAGTTGTTTAGCACTGAGATACTCTGATGGTTGTGGTGTACATGCTTAGCTGAAAAATGGAGAAGATTAGATACATAGTCATAGCTATTAAATTCTCTTTCCGTTTTTCTTTCAACCCTTGTAAGCTACAAAGGACCTCAATCAGTAGAGGAGATTGTTCAACAAGATTAATCTGTGGCAAAAAAAAGGTTGTTTTTTTTCTTGGCTTAGACCCTTTGG
Source organism: Gopherus evgoodei (assembly GCF_007399415.2). NCBI lineage: Eukaryota > Metazoa > Chordata > Testudines > Testudinidae > Gopherus > Gopherus evgoodei. Next base: position 180,290,766 of record NC_044324.1, on the reverse strand, counting down.
CAGCAAAGGGAGAGACAAGAAGTGGAGTATAATATATTTGAATTAGTCAGCAAGTCACGTTATAAACTGAATACTGGGGGAAATCCCCTTTGGACATCACAGACATGTGCATCATCCTAATCATTAATATGGCTGGCACACTTGAAAACACTAGTAGTCTATGGGTTAAAATCCTGAAGACTGTGGTTAGCTGCCCATCCATTTGGGCCTTTAGTTTTAAGAAGGGAACGTTCCCAGCTATGAACATGATGATTAAGCCTGAGAGCAGCAATTGCAAACCAAGATAAATAGTAACCAGCTGACACATTTCCAATTCAAAAATATCCTGAAATATAAATTAACAACATACAGAATAAAAGTCTTTCTTCAACAATTAAGCTTTTCTCTTTTTATTCTACATACAGAGAACTAAGTCTGCTATGAACAATTCAATAACCTCAGGAATATGTTTCTCAAAGGTCAGTCAAGGAGGAAACTGTGCTTTGAGAGACTGATAAACATAATATATCTTCCAAAACAGTTCTATCCAGCCAGGTGATCTGTAATTCACCTCTGTGTGTTGTTAGCACAGCTTTGTACCACTATTTTTGTGCACTAACTACATTAAGAGCAGCATGTTATTGTGGGGTTTTTTTTTTAATGACTCAGAACCAAAGGGATCAGTTTCAAAACAAAATTAGTTTGCTGCAAGAAGGTTCAGCGTTAAAGGCTAAGTAAATTTGGAGTATGACATAATCCACACCCTTTAAAGAACTCTGTTTGTGTTTGTGAAGGGCTACACCCTCACACAGGGCTGGAGGAGGCTAATAAGCTCTTCTGGGCCTGTAGTGTGCTAACAAGGCACACTTGCAAGGCATGTTCCGCTTGGAAGAAAAGGTGCTTAAAAGGGGAAATTTTCCAGAGGAAAGGGTGGTGAACTGGAAGAAGATTACTTCTCCCAAAGACTGAGGGTAACAAAGGCAGTCCAGCTGAGGAGGAGACAGCTGTGGGACATGCTACTCCCAGAGCCATCCTGGCTGCCAGCAAAACAATACACCGCAGGAAGAGGGGTAGGAGATAGTTTCTTAAAGTCTATTGCCCTTTTGCAGAGACTAAGCCAAACAGCCAGGGGGTGTCAGAGACTGGACTTTGTTCCAGCCAGCCCCAAGTGTTGCCAACTGGGGTAGAAGAGAGGGTAAATGATGGATAGTGTTAGGGATGGGCGTTAGGAAGCCCCCTTCCTCCCCCTTGCCCCGTTCAAGAGAGAGGATTATTCTTCTTCATGGCAACCTAGCTGTAGTGGCTGAAATGGAAAGGCTTCTCTGCAACAATTTTGTTTAGGAAAAAACTGCTTTTAGTAGTAGAAAAACAGATTAATTTCTTAATCTACTCTTTTGTATATGGGCATTGAGTGGACATAAAACAGAACTGACTCCTAGAAAGGGAAAAGAGGACACTTGTTGATATGGAGCCTTCCATACCAGTCACCACCAACACCTGAAGGTATTGTCCCAAAATCAGTACTGCAATCTTTTGACCAAAAGCAAGCACCTAAAAGGATCCAGAAATTGGTGACTACATAGTGAAAAATGTAGCCCAAAACATCTATGGCCTACAGAAAACAGGATGATATGCTGTCTCCCAGTCAGCAGGACAGATGCTACCAAATAAAGGTATCAGTTATTCTAAAGGATGCTGGACAGCTCCCATCAATTATAATCCAAGTTGCAGCAAGTGATGCTAATGAAGAAAGATTTTTATAATCAAAACATCACGTCGGGGAGCTGGAAAGAAAACTGAAAATGTGGTTAACACTGGATCCCTTGATACATCCTTCAGGGGACAAACATTAGCAAAGAAAGGAGGAGACTGGTACTGGAGACCAATTCATGGGTGCATCAGTGATGCAGTAAAGGGAGGGGTTGAGATTCTCAGAGTGCCAGAATACCAGCTGAGATGCAAGACTATTTGGGGTTAAACAGTCTTCACTTACAGCAGAACTGGTTCCAACCTGGTTGGTTCAAAATTGCCAGGGCTTCTTAAGTGGCCTTTAAATTATGTAGGAAATGAGAAGAGGGACTTTCTTTAGCCCCAAATAATCTGAACTATGCCTTGAAAAAAAACACACAGTACGATATCAGAGCCAAGTTTTTAGAAGTAAACTCTGTTTTTTCCTTGCCCCCACTCAGACACAACTTGCTGGTACTGATCAGCCAGCAGTACTATCAGGCTGCTTTCTTTGTAAGCATTTTAATGTGTAAAATGAATTTAAAGAACAAAACTCCCTTATTTATTAGGGATGAAATTCACTGCTGTGCAGAGGACATGTGCAAGACCTATGCATCACTGTCACACAAACCTTAATTTGAGTGCTTAAGTGGGACTTAAGTGCTCCATAGGTCCTGTGCTGGCCCTCTGCACAAGGTGAATTTCATGTTAATTTTTTTAACATATGTCACTCTGGTGGTATTCACTAGCGCAGATGCACCCACAGAGTTATTCAACATGAGAAAAAAATACATGATAAAGAAATTGTCAGGATGATCTAAACTATCTACTGTACTGATTTTAGGAGAATAAAATAAAACATGTTAACGTAAATACTTAACTGTAGAGTGTGGAGCAACAGTTGTAGCATCCATGGTACTCCTGTCTTACCAAAAAACCAGGTAACTTACTTTAATAGAACCTAGACCAAGGGAACATTACTCAGGATCTTAAATTAGAGAAGACAAAAAGATTGAGATTTTCTAAGTTATTTAAAGAGATGGATTCAACCTTGGAGAAATTCAGCTTGTGGGTTTGACCAATCTCTAGTCATGTGATCTCATTTTTCAGCAAGTGACAGTGGACTTCAGCACCATCTATTAAGAAGCCCATTCAAAATGAGGAAATGTTCGAATAGCTAGGGTAATCAAAATGACAAACTTAAGCAAAGAGAGATTACTACTGAATTTATGAATTAGTAGGTCCATTCTTATGTTTACATTTTAGGGAACTGGTGACTATTCCAGCATAGCATCATGTTTAAATAGAAGAACCAGTACCAAAATAGAGAGCAGAACAAAATACAGATGAAAGTCCTCACAAAAACATATGATCTAGTACATTTTTGGCAAATACAAGCAAGGGTGTGCTACTCTAATTTAAGATTATTATTAACAAGATTTTTGCAAATATTTTGGACTATTTTATCTAGTAAGAGAAAATAGACATATTAATATGCAGTAGGAACTGTAATGCATCTAGGGCCTTACATTAGAGCAGCTGCGGGGAGCAGAGCCCCTAAAGCTTCACTTACTCACCTGGCTAAGGGTCAGTTCCAGTGCAACCTATGAAATGTCCCGGTGTCCTGAACTGATCCCAATTCCCATTACCAGCTGCAGTGGGAGCCTACCTATCTTCACGCTCTTAGTCCCAGAACATCAGATTTGATATCTGGTTTTGAACTTTTAACTCTGTTCCAATCTGCTGCTGTTCAGTCTCCTGCTGGCACTTCCTCCCTTCTCTTCTCCCCTCTCGCTTTCACTCCCTACATTCTTCCCTGTTATGTAACTTATCCCCATTAAAAACAACAGCAAACAAAGAAAAAAGTTTCTGGATCTAACAAGACATTTGCTAGACACTCTGATCTCTTGTATGTTGTATCTCTTTCCCCCATCCTTCATCTGTCTTGTCTGCTTAGGTGAGAATTCAAGGGGCCTACTCACCAGCTTAGAGTTAAGCACATATGTAATGGCTTGGCTACACTTGTGAGTTAGAGAGCATTAAAGCAGCCCCAGGTCTCCTAGCTCACTTCCCGTCCAGACTGGGAAGGCACGTAAAGCGCTCTGACTCCAAGGCTAGAGCACTCCTGGTACTCCACCTCAGTGAGAAGATTAATGCTTGGTGCGCATTGGATGAAACGCGCAGGTGTCAGTGTGAACGAGGTGTTGCATTACTGTGCTTTGATCAGCCTCCGGAAACATCCCATAATTCCCTTAAGTCAAGTGGCCACCCTTGTCATTGCATTCCTGCAGCAGTTACAAAACAGATATGCCCTTTGAAAGCTCTGTTTCTGACAGCCGGCAACTTATCTGCTCCAAGACAAAGCAACCATTACTGTGGAATGCTGTGTGTGAGAGAGAGAGAGGCAGGGAGGAGGCAGGGTCCGTTGCTGTCTGAACTTACAAGACAGCATGCTGACATGCTTTCAGCCTCACAAAAACCCATTCTCTCTCCCCTTGCATACAACAACACACTCCCTGTCACACTCCACTGCGCCCCGCATTTGAAAAGCACATTGCAGCCACTTGCAAGCTGGGATAGCTATGACAATGCACTGCTCTCTGTAGCCATTGCAAGAGCTGCTCATGTCGCCACACCAGTGCACTTGCAGCTGTCAGTGTGGACAGATTGCAACGCTTTCCCTACTGTGCTCTGCGAAGGCTGGTTTAACTCAAAATGCTCTACATCTGCAAGTGTAGCCATGCCCTAAGTCTCTGGAGGATTGGGGTGTAATCTGGAGCCGTTACTGTATTTCTATACATTTGTAGAGCTCCCAGCATAAAGGGGATCCAATCAAGGCATTTAGGTGCTACTGGAATATAAATAAAAATGATTACAGTGCACAGAAAATGTATATAACCTACAGAAGTGCAATTTCTCAGGCTTCTGTAGGAGAAATGGTTTTTTTCTTCAGGTGTCTTCTGCACACTTATCTCATCTCAAAACCACATAGTACGGCTGGAGACTGCATGAAGAACAAGTCTCTACTGGGCTGTCAGCAGAGATCTCCTCAGAGCCTAAATTCTCCAATGTGAGCTAATGAAATGAAGGAACATTTCAGTTGGAAGGAACTCACTTTGTAGACCATCGATGCTATCAGCTGAGGAAAGGGAGGGAGATTAGTATTAAGAATCTTCTGGCACTTTCCCCATCACAGTCGAGAGCCCTGCTTCCATTCCACTTCCAGTCCTGCCCAGCCCTGACAATCAAACCTGGTTCTCTTATGTAGCCTTACAGTGATTACACACTAGATTACTGAGCCAGCCCCAAACATCTTATTTGCTTACAATCTGCCAACAACACTGAGATTTTGAAGTACACTCTGGTTTTCAGCTGTTCGATAAATATCACAACGGTTAGGCTGAGTCCATTCTATCAGGAAAGAAACCATAAAACAGCAAATATCAGAGCCTACACAACACAAAAAGAGGGCCAGAGTGAAAACTAGGGGTAAAGAGTGCAAGTGTAGCAAGGAGATGTGACCTCCCTCAGAGAGTGACAAGGAGGGACCACAACACGCCCCCTGCTGGGCTGAGCCAGGAGAGCCACATCAATCCTGATGGAAATGGAAGGGCGGGACAGCAAGCGGAAGTACAAACAGTGGGCCTGCAGCTCAATTATGGTGGAGCTGCCACAGGAGATGGAAACATCCTGCCTTTTGTTGGAGCCTGCAGAGGAGTTGCCTTCTGAGGACTGGCCAGAGCTCTCAGGACTGCTGGCCAACCAAGGCATCGAGGAGCTGCTGGGGCAGCGGCCTGGGGACTGGCTGGATTTCCCTGGGCTGCCAGCTGACCAAGATGCTGAGAAGCTGCTGCCTGGCCAGTGTTCCCTGAGATAACAGACACAAGTACACCTGAGGAGGAGAGTAGGAAGCAGCCCTGGGAAATCAGGCAACAGTTTCATTGGGAGCTGACCTGATACAAGGTCAGCATGTTGTATGTGGATCCCTGCTGACCAATGGTGGGCCACTCTGCCACTATTAGGGCCATGGACTGGGATGTGATAGAGTTGGGTGGGCCTGCATCCCTCCTGCCCTCTACCCTGGGGGGTGGCAGTACTCCCCTCTCCTGAGGCCTGTGCTCCTCAGGCAACTGTTACCTAAGCCCCTAGACTTTATTGGTGCCCTGCCCTGACTGGGACTAAGGCTCATAGACTGCCCGTCTGCTCTGCCCTGCTTCCAGGCCAGAGCCTACCCATTGCTTGGCTGCCCCACTCTGGCTGAGGGCCTGGGGCTCAGGGACTACTTAATCATTCTATCCTGCTTGTAGGTCAGAGCCTACTAATTGTTGGCTGCTGTCCTGTTCTGCATGGCTGGAGGGCCAGAACATTAGATGTAGCTAATTCACCCCCTGTGAGCTCAACTTTACAGGTACATGACCGTGAGGAAGAGTAGCCTCTGAAGAAGGGACAGCCATGCAGCCTACAGTAAGGCAACAACATAATCAAGAAAGGAATGAGAAGTGTAGCAGAGGATTAATGCCAATCCTTTAGTCAGATCTATATGGAAATAAGGAGTGAAAGGAAATGTGACTTTTCACTCCATGCATCTGAAGAAGTGGTTTTCTACCCACAAAAGCTTATGCCCAAATAAATCCATTGGTCTTTAAGGTGCCACCAGATTCCTTGTTGTTTTTGTGGATAAAGACTAACACAGCTACCCTTGATACTTCAACAAATACTGTTGCTCCTTTTTCTTCAAAGCAACTAGTCAAAGTTCAGGCTCTGGGATGTTCAAGTTGGAAGCAGAAATTGGAGTCTGATTATTTTATTTGCAATCTTGCTTATTTACAAGGCATATAAAAAGTCTTGCTTCTCCGAACACAGGGGGAACCAAGAAATAAATGAGCAATTTCTTAGCTTACAGCCCTAAACCTCTTCAGCTAACTACTTCTTCTTATATGGCATTTTCATTACTGGATGTCTGCAACCATGATAGCCCATTCTGTATGATCCTCTGTTAATTTCTTTGTGGATTAATAGTCCTTTTGATCCACTCAGTATACCACAACATGCATCCAAGATCTCTTTCTGCCTCGTGTTTTTCTGCTATCAACTTTTCCCCTTCCACTGCCCATAAACATGCATCACCCATTAAACCTCTTAAAATGGGCCCTGCAAATTGGATCTTTCTCTTCATAAGATTTCTAACTAGCGTTTGCCAAGTTCCAGTCATCGCCAAAAGTTTATTCAGAGCTGAGCTTTAGCAAACACCAGACCCAAAATCTTTCTCTAGCTTTTTCCAGAGTCACACTGTGCTCACAGGTTACTGCTTGTCATTCTTGCTTTTTACCTCTTGTCTGTTTGGAGTTTCTGTGTGTTCTCCTTCTCCTTTCTCTCTCTCCCACCCCACAGAAAACAAACAGAACTCAGTACAATAACCAAAAAAACCTCCACTCACTTAGTCCTGGGCAGGTTCACAACCCTTTTATCTTAGGTAGGGGCTTGTGATTAATTTATCCTTAGTTATGTTAATTGAAGGGTGAGTTCACACCCATCAGTCTCAGCGCAGTTTTAACCCGACCCTAATAAGGTTTCACTCACCTCATAACAGTAACATTGTCTGGCCACAAATTCAAAAATGCATGTTGTTTCTCTGTTATGAATGTAGATCCAAAGTGTCATGTACAGTACACCATGAAAGACAGCCAGTTTCTATCTGTGTTTAAGTATTCTGGACCTGGAACAAATCGTCCTAATAATCTAAAACCAATTCAGTGGAAAGACTCTGGCTGTTCATAGCAGGTGGGATTTGTTTTTAGAGAAACCAGTGTGTACTCTTCTCAAAGCAGATTTGATCCATCTCTTGCTAGTTTACAGGGATCAGCATGCAAATAATCAACTTATTTGATATCTCATAAGCTCTTATCTTTCGTGCCTCCAGACGTAAGGGCAGATGAGAGAAAATTACTTACCTTTGGAAGATACCTTGAAGGATTTTTACTCCTGGGTCTTAGCTCTTTAGCTATCAAGACTCTAGGAAGAGCCTAGCTCTTAAGTGTGTGGGTGGGTTTTGGGGTTTTTTTTTGTTTGTTTGTTTTTAAACTTTTGAGGGCAGTGGTAGCAGAACAGAGCAAAAGCCATATCTCGAACAGGCCACAGAAAAATCTTACGGGAAAAAGAATAGGCTAGGTTCTAACATCAATATCTTACTGCTTATCATAAAACATCTCCTAACGTTCCAGATCTCAGATTTTAAAGATCAACATCTGAGATAAAATTCTAGTTTACTGAATATATCACTTAATTAAAGCTAGAAGAATAAAAAGCTGATTCCAATTTTGGATAGGTGGCTGTGGTACCACGAATTACGCTTGTAAAATTTCCCACTAGGCACATGTGCTAAAACTGTCCTGGAGTTCTCAAAGATTAAAATTTAACCATATATTCCCTTGGTTATTTGGAGTATCCAGTACATCATTCTAAAATAGCTAGATTTATTCAAAATTACTAGCAGGTCATGTTTAAAAGCACAAATCCTTGACTTTGGCCCTGTTTTCAAAACAGCGTTGTGCCTCTACCTTGTATGTGAAGTAAAACCCTGTCTAGTACTGACTGTTCTTATCTCAGCCAGAAGGAATTCTGATTATATTTTTACAACTCTTGGCTTGTGAGAAATAAGAGCTCTACTAGTTCATAAAAACATTCTTTTCCTAATTCAATGTTAGATGCTGGATAAGTTTTTTACAATGATAAACTTACTTGTAATAAGATTTATACTACAAATCAAACACACTTTTGCCCAGTGCATAAGAATTATAGGAATTTATAAGGAACAAAAGAGTCTTGTTTGCAAATTTGGAAAAAAAATATATCAGCTCTGATAAATTAAATTGTGTATTTGAACAATCAGTGGGTTGTATAATGTTCCATAAATACAGATATGACATTTTCTTACTATGTGGATTGTTTTCAGTTCTTATGTAGATTTTTCTCATGTCTACGGACAAGAGTTGACATCGGCGCTGCCGAGAGCAGGTTCGGGCCCCCCAGCAAGGGCATACTGGCTAAATAGGGCCGACAGAGCTGGGGAAGTCAGGCACAGGGCCCCTTTCTGGACCGCTGGGCCGCAGTAATTAGTAGCGGCTCCCTTCCCCCCCCGCCCCGTCGTCCCTGGTTGACATGACAGCAACTTAGCCACAATATGTCCCTTTAAGGCAGTGTAAGTAATCTGAGGTAGGATTAATTTCCAAGTAGAATTCTTTGGTTTTCATTTAGGCTGAACAAAACAAGTAATTATCAAGTGATCCATTATTTGTTGCCCATTCCCAGCTTCTGGCAAACAGTTCCCTAGCCTCTGTTTGCTGGAAGCTGGGAATGAGCGACAAGGAATGGATCACTTGATGTTACCTGTTCTGTTCATTCCCTCTGGGGCACCTGGCATAGGCCACTGTTGGAAGACAGGATACTGGGCTAGATGGACCTTTGGTCTCAAATAATGGTCTCAAGTTGCAGTGGGGGAGGTTTAGATTAGATATTAGGAAAAATGTTTTCACTAGGAGGGTGGTGAAGCACTGGAATGGGTTACCTAGGAAGGTGGTGGAATCTCCTTCCTTAGAGGTTTTTAAGGTCAGGCTTGACAAAGCCCTGGCTGGGATGATTTAGTTGAGGATTAGGTCCTCCTCTGAGCAGGGGGTTGGACAAGAACTCCTAAGGTCCCTTCCAACCCTATGATTCTATGACTCAGTATGGCCATTCTTATGTTCATATTTAATGAATTATAGTTACATTATAAGCTTTCAAGGTTTTTCAGTATATAAAACCTGACCCCTATACTATATTTCAATCAAACAATGACACTTTATACATTGAAGTACCTTTATTTGAGGATCACAACCTATTTCACAAACAGTAAGCCTTATAATACCCCTGTAAATTAGGCACATATTATTATCCCCATGGGGAAAATGGAGGCAGAGAGAGGTTAAATGATTTGACCAAGCTTCTGCAAGTCAGTTGCAGAGCACTTTTTTTTTATCCACCCAATAAATAAAGGCAAGGAAATTCTCTGATTAGTCGTCATTAGCATAATTAACCTCCTTTACAGCTTCAGTACACATTACAAACAAACATCACAATACCCAAATGGAATCATATACTCCTCATCACCACCTCCCTTTTATTTTCAGATACAATCATCCACAGTACCCACTAATTCCTCAAAATCAGCCAAATGCACCTTAACTTCAACCTCAGAAAGCTTCTCATTGACACACATACTTTTACTTTAAAATCACTATTGTATTATTACCTTCTAGAGGAAATTAGAAGGCACTTATTTTTTCCTGTACTTTAACTTCCAATCTGCAGTAGAGCCTTTTGTAGTAATCTCAACAGAGAGCAAGACTGCAAAAAAGTGATGTCATGAACCCACTCATGCTTTAATGTGCAACAGTTTAAATAGATCGCCCACTGTGACGTTACATTATCTTATGATGATATTCTACTAACTATTTTAAAATAGTTTGTGTGAATGCCAGAAATTATCAGGCCCAATCCTGAAGTCCTTACTTAAGCAAAATTCCCACTGTTTTCTTACTGACAGTTTGCCTGAGTAGAAACTGAACTGGTAGTTCAATACTGGGCCCTACAGTGACCTCAAAGCAAACAAGATGATGGCATGAGGCCTGGTTCTGTCCTGTCTTGTTTCTGATGTAGTCATTTACACCTGTGTAAATTGAGGCTCAAACTCTACCATTCTCTCCTGATAGCATTTTGCACCCACTTTACATAGATATAAATGACTAAACGTCCTGCATCCGACGAAGTGGGTATTCACCCACAAAAGCTCATGCTCCAGTACGTCTGTAAGTCTATAAAGTGCCACAGGACTCTTTGCTGCTTAAAGAAAGGCAGTGGAGAATCAGGCCTATGGATTAAAGTACTGTATATCCTAACTCATAGAATTATTCAGTCACTTGACCCTATTATAGTAATGTGGAATTCAGTTTGCATTGAGAGCCAGATTCTGTTCTTCCCTCCCGTTAGCACAAGGAGCAGGGCAGCCAACCTCTTTAGTGCATAAGAGTGCAGTATGAGAAAAAGAGGGTGACACACCAGCCCAAGCATACCATCCTCAAGAGAGCATGAGCTGTTAGCTGATGTGTAGATAGAGTTTCTGGCTGGTTAGCATGTATGATGCAGCAAACAGCATCCAGGTCAGCCAGGAATCCCCGCTGCTCCTTTTCAGCGCTGCAGCGCATAAACTCCTGATTTCTAATGTCAGCTCTGAACAATTTTCTGGGTAATCTTGGCCAAGTCACTTAAACGCTTTCTTCCTCAGTTTCCCCACCTGTGAAATGGAGATAAAAATACATACTTGCTGGGAGACTTACTTAGGCCATGTCTACACTACCACTTATGTCAGCAAAACTTATGTTGCTCAGGGGTGTGAAAAAACACATTACTCTGTGTGGCATAAGTTTCACTGACATAAGTGATAGTGTGTACAGCCGCTCGTTGGGGGTGGTTTAATTATGTCGACGGGAGACCTCTCTCCTGTCAGCATAGGGCGACTACACAAGACATCTCATAGCAGCATAGCTGCATCGGTACAGCTGTGTGCCACTGTAAGGTTTCTAGTGTAGACATAGCCCTTTGCAGACACTTAGGCTAAGTATTCTTATTACATTACACAATATGAAATGCTAATCAGTGATTCAATATATATAGCCCAGTAAAATATTAGAGCAAAACAATACCCACATTTTATGGTCTACGGTGTCAACAGCAAAATTTAAGCAAATAGTGCTTCAATTTCAAAAGTCACAGACTGTTAGCAGTGAGAAGAGATCAGTGGTCAATGAAAACTATAAGTTTATTATAATAAAGATGATTTGAGAAGGAAGAGGAAAGAACTTTTTTGAGGCCCTTGCTATGAAAGGAGATATTGAAGATCCACAGCCATTGTAAGTCACTGGAGCTATGTAAATTTAAACCTGCTAAGGAAATGGCCCCAAATATTTACTAGAAATTAAATTGGGACTGAAAGATTTGACACGTAAAACAATAGGATGAGCAACTAGCTTCAGCTTGAATCATCTATTGGTATGATACTATTTTAAGAATAGTAGGATAAAACAGTACAAATCAGCTGAACAGAACTTTATTTGAGGAAGGCTACAGCTACACCAGGACCACTGGGAACCATGTCATATAAACCATTTAAAAATCAGTTCAAGCTCATTTGTATATTACAAGTTTTGTCCAGCTTGTGGGCATGGGATCAAATAGTGTTTAAACCAAGTTCAGAAACAGTGTTTTAGTCCCCTATCTAGAAAGAATACAAAACTCAGTTGTAAACCTGGTTTAGCCTTGTGTACAATGGCTGATCAAGTTATGTTTAAACCAAATTAACCTGAACTGGTTTTTAAAACTTAAGTTTGAAACATGACCTTTTTCTACTGCTGGGAATGGAATAGTCAGCAATGTAAATAAAATTGCAGAAATAAGTCTCATGGTATTTGAAATCCCCACTACTCAGTCAAATAAAGAAATATTCAAGAAAAATTTGACTTGCACATGACAATATGACTTGGTAATATTTAGCAGTTACAATATGAAGAATATTAACAGAATGTACAAGTATCATGCATTTCATGTTGCAGTGAATTTTTTTTTAAATGCACAAGAGCCTGTAGATCCTCTGAAATACCTCTGCAGTGAAAAGCCTTGCCAACAGAGAGTAGCAATTCATAAGATAGGACATATCAATATCCCAATGTAATTTCTAACCAGAGAGAGCAAGTAGGGTGTATAAAGTTTCTTGATGGTACCCTGGAAGTGCAGAGAATATAAACAAAAGATTCCATAAGATATACTCCCATCTTCGTATCCCATAGAGCAGTCTACAGAACAATCAAGCCTGTGTGTGTGTGTGTGTGTGTGTGTGTGTGTGTGTGTGTGTGTGTGTGTGTGTGTGTGTGTGTGTGTGTGTGTGTGTGTGTGAAATAGGAGACAGCCTTTTAAATAGACTCAGTCTTCTTATTTTTGAATCCTGTCAGTTTGCAAAGATTACACAATATGAGATCTGAGAAATGACCACGTAGAACTGTCAACGTTGGCAGGATGAATAAATACTACGCAAATAAATGCAGGGCAAGGTGGTACTACCTATCAAAATACTGTTCTCAATAAACAGACTCAGTAGTGGAACACAGATTCAGAAGGGAGATTAATCTATATTTGTGTGAGGAAAGACAATAAGATCCCTATGCAACAAAGTCTATTCTTGGGGGCTATGCTGTTGAAGTCACTGATAGATCTGACTAACAAAGTCTATTCTGGGGGAGCTACACTGTTGAAATCACTGACAGATCTGACTATCTCAAGAACTGATGGAGGTCCTGCTATGTTAGGGTATATTTTTAAAGAATGTATGACCTCTTTCTGCATTATTTTTCACCTACCATATACCAAATGCTAGCTCAGATGCACGGATACTTCTATAGTGATATGGTTTGGAACCTGTATGCAAAAATGTATTTAATTTACATCATTAAGGGTGTATCTAATTACAAAACAATCACATTCTTTCCTTGATACCAGAATGAAAAATACCAAACATACTTCCCAACACTTTATAGGCCAGGTTGTGCCCTGCTACTTCACAGTTGCATAAGGGAGGGCATAAAGAGACTCTCCTCTTGCATTATTGTGCAACAGTGAGATGCAGTTGGAGGCCCTGTGCTCCAAGAGGTCCTCCAGATGTTTCCTGGAACATAGCATCCCAAAAGCAATGAGAAGGAGATGGGGGTTATTCTTGGCCAGCAGAGTAGGCTGTTCACATGATGTGACTATGCTACCATCCATGTGGGGCTGTGCCTTAAAGACACAACTGAACCCTGAATCAAGGAACATTAGAAATGCTATATCTGAGAATACCACTGGCCCTTCTGGACAGATAGTCTGCCTCCTGGTTAATACCTGGTACTTCGGAGGAAGATGATTTTCTATCTTGCCAAGATTGCAATGGTGTATCATGGAGATGTAATGGGACTAGTCCTTTGAGTATTTTAGGACAACCAAGTAGACCCAGCCACTGTAAAATCCATATCACACTTTATAAGCCACCCAGTCCATGATGGGACAGTATACTCGGTGACCATTTAATTAACTGTAAGTATGTGTTCACCCATAATAGATGTATTGAATAAATCTGCCAGGTTTTTTTGTCTTATATTGAGTCTTACGGTATTATTTCGAGGGTCCTATACATCTGGGATACCTAGCACCAAGCTTTGCAAGTAATCAGCACATGCTCTGTAGTACAAAAGTTGTTTTCTTTATGCTATGCTATTTCATTCTATGCCATATAATTGAGGAGCTAGCTAAAACTCAACTAAATCATAGTAGGATAATGAAGGTCAACATAGAGTGTAAAATTAAAATAAAAGAACAAAGATTGAGCTATGCTGGTAAAATCAGACACTATGATGGGGCAATGTAAGCACTTACATGCTTCTAACTTGATAGCTAATGAAAGTGGTATTGGTCTATGAGGCCTGCTATATCTACATATCTGCTTCAATTCCAACCCAAGCCAGCAGTGAACAACAGTTGTTACCAGATGATTAATGTTTGGTGGCCTACATGAAAAACTTTTGTTGCCTCAATCCAGCTTCAACTCTGCTGGACAAGTGTACACATAAAAAACCACCACCACACCACATTTGGCTGTAATTGGCAACCTGCTGGCAGAAAGGCCATGGATTGAATGGGCACAGAGACTAAGTCACTCTAGAATGGATCTTTTCAGAAGAGCATTGAAGCATATAGGACCCAGCAATGTGGAAAATGGTGCTACTGTTGCCTACCTGTTCTGTGGATAAATAGATGACTATATTCTCCAGGGCTGGCAAACCAACACTTTTCATGAGAACTAAAAATCATTACAGTTTTTAAACAGAGAATTGTTTTTAAGCTCAGAAACTGCAGGATGGGGTACTCAGTACATATTTACATTTATTATTATAAAGGGTGGCCTCTTTCACATTAGAGAAGTTGGTCCTCAGTGGCATAATTCTCCTCTCATTTAAATTAATTTTATATCAATGTAACTCTCTTGACTTCAGTGGAATTACTTCTGATTTACACCAACAAGAGAGGAGAATCAGGTCTCTTACCTTTAGAGCAGAGAATAGCGGGAAGAAGAAGCCAAGATATCCCTAAGCAAACAGCTGAGAATATTTTTGCTTTACTCTTTTCAGGTCTGATTTGTGCTTTAACTGGTTAATCAGCAGAGGAAGTTTGAGAAAGAATCAAGGGAGGACATACCGAGGAGTCCTGATGAGCTGCACTATAACCCTTCTGCTTCCCCTCAAACAAATCTCAAGTATATTACAGAAAGAAAAAGTCCAAGAAGTCTTCCCTGTAGCCTCTTATTGAAAGTTGGTAGCTCCACTAGGAAGAGGAAGACAGGAGCAGTATGTATAGGGTCATTGCAATCTGTTACGATCAACTAAATGCCAATGAAGGCTTCACTTAATTGACTTTTGAAAAATTCTCTCAGTGGTAACATGCAAACCCTTGATTAGGAATATAAATTAGAATTAAAAAACATGTGTTAGTCCACAAATGACATAAAACAACACTTCTTTAAATAACATTAATGGAGGCTGCAGGTGGCACTGATGGCTGCTGACAGTTGAAGATATTGCAGTAACAATTCTGACTCAGGGCAAACTATCACCACAAGTGTGGAATAGCTCACTGATGAGCTAATAAGCCTCAAAAGGGGTGAAAAATATGGAGAAATTCTAACTAGGAGGAACCTGTGCAAATCTCGCTGATTTAGGGGGAAAATGGGGAAAATAAATTTATTTTGTCTGATACAGTAAAAACATGCATTTCATTACTTTCATTAGTGGTGCAGAATATTTCTCCCAACAACTCTAACTGGCTGCCTCTGCTAAGGAGATACTGATGAATGGAAAAGAAAGCTTCTCCAGGCATAGTTCTACCACTGTTCTCTGGTTTTGTCTTGGAAAACTAAGGAATAGTGGCAGAGCTGGGGCGGGGGGAACTTGCTCATTCTCCAGTGTCTGCACTAAGTCTAACTCAAGTCAGTGTTGTCTGTTCCTCATGAATATAATGTGTGAATTTAGTAATTAAGAAAAAAGAAACATTGGTTAAAGATAAGCCCTCTACCACTAAAAATGGATTATTAGACAATAAGTCCTATACAGTTCTAATAAAATCTTCTTCTGATTTATCAGCAGCACAGCAACAATGAAGAATCCATTGAAAGTATATTCTTAATTTGTTTAATTATATCCTGTCACTTGAATGCCAAAGAGAGGATATATATTGGCATAGAAACTAGACTACTTATGTACTACCCTACATTCTGATCCTGCATTTGACTCTAAGATCTTTAGGCACATCCCCTAAAATGCAGTTCCCGCGGGCGCCATGGTGCTCGCCGGGGCATTTATGTGCGCCTACCTAGTGCCCAGCAGGTGAGAGAAGCCATGGCCCTGTGCCTGCTGGGGACTGAGAACTCCGGGGCTGCAGGCTTCATTCTATGTTAAAGTAAGAATAATAAATAAAATATATTTGGACCAGCAGTTCAACAATGTTTAACTTTTTAAAAATAAATAAGATGAAAACTGTTTGATATTTATTTTGTAAAAACGCCTTAATTTTTCTTACAGGTACATAAAAAAGAGCAAATTCACATGGTAAGGTGAAAGAGTAATTGCCGAATAATTCAATTAATACCTTTTACATGTAAAATTACCCTTTTTATATTATGGATTCATATATTATGTATATTAAATATGATGTTTTTCATATTATTTAATGTACAAATACAAAATAAACCTTGAAAAATTGTTGGCGTCCACCACACTCTTCTGAAAACATGAATGTGCTACTGGCCACAAAAAGGTTGGGGACCACTGCCCTAAAACCTTTCAAGTTGATTCTTATGGGTGGAGTATTATGCCTGCACGGAATCTCATACACAGATTAGCTTGCACATTTAAGGCTTTAAAGCATATAAATGTAGGCCCCAATTTTGCAAAAACTTACATGCATGCTTAAAGCTAAGATTGGGCCATAATGTATAACCTTTGGGCCATATATTGCTATTGATATCAATAGAAGTTGCTTACAGATCAAAAGTAGAGCTGCTGTAGAAAATGGAAGGATAAATGTTGCAAAGATTTTTGTTTCTGATTTGTGCTGAAATTCCATTAAAAAAAAATTAACCAACTCAAGCAAAAAGCAGAGTATATCCCTTTGTTTCAACCAACTCTGCAGCTCGTAATTTATGAACAGATATTTACACAATCTTTTAACACAGTGCTGTGCCGTGTGGATACAAGGCTTCTAAGGTGAAGCAGCTTAAAATAGTGTACATGCAGCAGTGAGATCTTTCAATTGGTGTGGTTACACTGGTTTACTTAGCTCCATATACGCTCTATCACGATAACTTGTGCATAGACAGGCTTTAGATTTGAACACTTAGGGTTATGTTGTTTTCAGTGAAAGAAGGCCTTTGACTCTGGAATTAATTTCCTTTTTGGTCTGACAGAGCACAGATCTGTCGTCCTTCAGGACACAAACATCACCTTCTCTCAGTCTTTTGCAGACGTGGTGATAGAGTATATTTACAGCATAACTTCCAAGTTTGAATCTATTATATTTAGTTTGAGTTTGATCAACTAATTTTATAGTTTTAAGAATGTTATTTATTCCACAGATGTGATGGGCACATCTTTTAAGAATACATAAAGATGTGCTAAATAATCCCTCCATTTATGCTCCCTATTTATTTTCACATCACTCATTCTGGACAGTGAAACTAGACGGGTATATTTTCTAGGCAGTTTCACGCTCAAGTTCTTATGCATTAACGCAATACTGTTGTTCAGACTGCAAGCAGAGCAAGGAGAATGTTTAAGTCTCTGTCCCCTCGAAGCATCTGTTTAAATGTAATTACTTTTTAATTCATTAAAACGTTTCTATAAATATTAGGGTTTGTAAAAATAATAATAAATAATAAATAACAAAACCAGAATTATGAACCTAAATTACAGGGACATTGTGAAAGCTGTGAGTGAGTTATATTTGGAGGTAAAATTCATACTACATAGATACGTTCATTGGTGATTCAGGATTAGATTTAATTGCGTCTAGAATTGAAAAGGTGGCACACTATCTAATTAGCCATTTACAATATGAGGCTTTTTTCCCCTTGGATGTTGATTTTTTTAGTTAATATTGTTCCAAGATGTTAAAAATGACTGCAGTCTGCAGCAATATGGGAAAAAAAACAGTGGTTAAATATGTCTGACTGGTGGAGATAATTCAAATGGAAAAAAATCCAGGTCATTGGCCTTTTTAAACAGACCCCGGGCAATATTTACTCCTCCATAAATAGCAAAGTCACATGAATTGTGTTCAGTAAAGCCTGCAAAACAAAAAATAATAATTTACAGACTGAAACACAAACTGTGGCTCATGTGTTCACTGGGAAGGATTAAGAGAGCTTGCTGAATGCTCTGTGCTTAGTGATTGGGGTGTCAGGTCTGTTGGAAAGAGGGTGGATCATGTCACATCCCCATACAGCAAGATGGAAATGCTAGGGTTCTTCTGCAGATTAAGTGCCATATGGGAGGCAGTCTTTGCTGTTACATTTCAGTGTGGCCGAAACAAGCACTGCTGCTTTTACCACCATGACTAAGGCCTCTTCTACACAGGGAAATTTACCAGAGTATGTCCACACTACCCGCCGGATCGGCGGGCAGTGATCGATCTATTGGGCATCTCATAGACTCATAGACTCTAGGACTGGAAGGGACCTCGAGAGGTCATCGAGTCCAGTCCCCTGACCTCATGGCAGGACCAAATACTGTCTAGACCATCCCTAATAGACATTTATCTAACCTACTCTTAAATATCTCCAGCGATGGAGATTCCACAACTTCCCTAGGCAATTTATTCCAGTGTTTAACTACCCTGACAGTTAGGAACTTTTTCCTAATGTCCAACCTAAATCTCCCTTGCTGCAGTTTAAGCCCATTGCTTCTTGTTCTGTCATTGGAGGCTAAGGTGAACAAGTTTTCTCCCTCCTCCTGATGACACCCTTTTAGATACCTGAAAACTGCTATCATGTCCCCTCTCAGTCTTCTCTTTTCCAAACTAAACAAACCCAATTCCTTCAGCCTTCCTTCATAGGTCATGTTCTCAAGACCTTTAATCATTCTTGTTGCTCTTCTCTGGACCCTCTCCAATTTCTCCACATCTTTCTTGAAATGCGGTGCCCAGAACTGGACACAATACTCCAGTTGAGGCCTAACCAGCGCAGAGTAAAGCGGAAGAATGACTTCTCGTGTCTTGTTTACAACACAGCTGTTAATGCATCCCAGAATCATGTTTGCTTTTTTTGCAACAGTATCACACTGTTCACTCATATTGTCTTGTCTTGATGCAATAAATCAATTCCCAGCGTGCTCCCATCGACTCCGGAACTCCACCAGGTCAAGATGCGGAAGCGGACTTGACGGGAGAGCAGCAGCTGTCGATCCCACCCATGAGGATGGGAGGCAAGTCGAAATAAGATATCCCTACTTCAGCTACGCTGTTCTCGTGGCTGAAGGTGCGTATCTTACATCGACGCCTCCCCCCCCCCAGTGTAGACCAGGCCCCTGGGTTACTATACCAGCATAGTTATACTTATACAGGCGTATTTCCTTATGTAGATCAGCCCTAACATGAATGTATATTCTCCCGTAACTTCAAGAATAATGTTTACTTAACTTGCTGCAAATAATGTGTTATGGATGGTATGAAGGAGAAACCAGACTGATTGTAATTAATATCACCGGCCTCTTTATAAGCGCTTTTCATCCATTGATCTCAAAGCACTTTACAAAAGAGGTATCATAATCCCTATTTTACAGATGGGTAAACTGAGTAACAGAGAGTGAAATGATTTGCCCAAAATCACCCAGTAGCCTAGGGCCAAGCCACAAACAGAACTCAGGTCTCATGAATCTCAGTCCAGTGTTCTATCCACTTGGCCTAGCCTTACCAAACAGGCAAAAAGACATCCCTCAGAACTTTGATTGCTATTGTTAAGTGTTGCAAACTCTCATGATTTTATCCTGAGTGTCACAATATTTTGAGTTTAGGACCCAGCTTCTTGACTCATATTGTTGAGAATCTCAACTGTCTTTAAAAAAAAAAAGTTTCTAGCTCACTGTTGTGGAGGAAAACTTGAAAACATGAAGCAAGTGCACGCTAAAGGCTCAGAAACTATAGGGCAAATCAAAGGAATCCAAATTTATTTTTTAAAACATCATGATTTTTTTGGCCTGGACTCATGATTTTTTAACGCTGGGGACTGGCAATACTGCTTCTTGTTTTTATGATTCTGCAGAAAAGTTTCAAAAATATCCTTAAGCAGACTATGGAATAGGAGGTGGTCCATAAAAAAATTCTACATTAAGACATGATCTAAATTATGAAAGTGTTTGAAACCTGTGTATACTGGACTTCTGGCATCCCACCATGGGATTTACTAAGCATATCCATTCTTCTAGTTTGTTTCTCTTTGTTATGGCCTATATATCTATTTTATTTGTCCTGGCCATTTTTTGCTTTATATCGGCTGCCACAATCACTAAGTTTTCTGATCAGAACTTATTTCTAACAAGCATTAACTCATGTCAGGAACCTGCTGAGAGGCAGACAGAATTCCAATTGGTAAGCTTTTTGATTAGAACATAAGAGTGACCATTCTGGGTCAGACCAAAGGTCCATCTAACCCAGTATCCTGTTCCGACAGCAGCCAGTGCCATGTGCCCCAGAGTAAATGAACAGAACAGGTAATCATCAAGTGATCCATCCCCTCTTGCCCATTCCCAGCTTCTGGAAAACAGAGGCTAGGGACACCATCCCTGCCCATCCTAGCTAATAGCCAATGATGGACCTATCCTCCATGAATTTATCTGGTTCTTTTTTTGAACCCTGTTATAGTCTTGGCCTTCACAACATCCTCTGGCAAAGAGCTCCACAGACTGACTGTGCATTGTGTGAAAAAATACTTCCTTTTGTTTGTTTTAAACCTGATGCCTATTAATTTCATTTGGTGACCCCCCTAGTTATTGAGTTATGAGAAGGAGTAAATAACACTTTCTTATTTACTTTTTTGCTGTTATGGATTGTGTATGTATTGAAAACAATTAAACTCAGCAAAGCACTTAAACACATCACACATTAAGTATGTAAGTCCCATTGAAATCACTGGCACTTCAGCACATGCTTAAAGTTAAGCAGATGCTTAAGTTCTTTGCTGAATCCGAGCCAAAACTGTAAAAAATAAGAAAAACATATGCATATATAGCCAGTCCATCATCTGTATTTACATGACCATGAACTAAGACATTCAAATGTCTGTCTCAAAAGTGGGGCAATGTGTGTATGGGGAGGAGTGGAATCAAATTTTAATGTGGGTGTACACATTACTGTACACAAACACACTTTCCATGTAGTCTAGCAGTTAGGATTGCTGTTTTTCACCTAGAAAGCCCAAGTTCAACTCCCAGAAAGTGAATTACACAGGATTTCTACTTTTTGAGAGGAGTGTAGATTTTGTGTTTAAGACATGACAGGGATTCAGTTTCTAGCTTGTCATTGACTTCCTGTGTGACATTGGGCAAGTCACTTAATCTCTTATCCTCAGTTCTCCACCTGTAAAGGGAGACTAATGCTTCCTTTCCTCCACCCTTTGTCTGTCTTATCTATAGACTGTAAGCTCTTCAGGCCAGGCACTGTCTCTTAATACATGTGGGCTCAAGCCTGCAAGATGCTGAGCACTTTGGCCCAGCAAAGCATTCAAGCATGTCTGTAGTTCCACTGACACCAGCAGACTATTCATGTCCTTAAAGTTAAGCATGTGCTTTGCTGGACTCAGGCTAAAGTGCTGCTGAGCACTTTGCAGTGTCAAGCATGTGTGTACAGCAATTAACATCATGGGGCTCCATCTCACTTAGGGGCTCTAAGGACTACTGTAATACAAACTAATAACTCACACTGCCTAAGTCACTGCAGTCATCAATGAAAGTCACAGTCAGTATGTAGGGATAAGAACAAAAAAAGTACAGCACAAGAATAGCGAGCTACAGGAGTAGCTCCACTAGGCCAGTTACTGGAGAGAACTGAGAAACACCTGAAGATATCGGATATGGGGCTAGTCGAGGACAACAGTAACATACACACAAGTCAGTCCATCCCTTCTACCATAACTAACCGTGTACACTCTTCTTGGTCACTCAATGTATGAGCAGCCCCTGCAGTTGATGCTGGAGGCCCTGGATTCCTTCTAGGATGATTATAAGTGACGTGTGATTTCACTGCCAGAAATCTCCGCGTGCACTGCCGTTTGGGACACCTCGCATCATACCGCAGCCATTAGCTCTGCCTCGCTCAGCACTGAGCGACGTGCTCCGCACACCCCTGAGAGGTGCTTGGCATAGATCCAACCTGAGGCCTCGGATACGCTGGCCACGATCCCTGCAGCCGGCGCGGGGCAGGTGCCTGACACCCGGGCGCACGGCGCTGCTGACACGCCTCACCGCTCCCTGAGGAGAGCAGCCTCCTCCGGCTCCCTCCCTCCCTGACAAGTTTGACAGACGCGCCCCGCCAAGAGGGACCGAACCATACAAACACAAAGTCTCGCTTCGAAGAGTTCCCCACTCTGGATTGGCTCCCGCACACCCCGCCTCATTACTGGGTTCCTATCACTCTCCGGCTCACCACAAGACATGCCGCCCACATTGCCACCTTCTGTTGGCCAACCCTGTTGTCGATCACTAAGGCCGGAGGTCGCGCGGCATCGGCGCCCCCACCGCCATCTCGGTCTTTTAATTGGTTGCTCTTCTCCCGTCAATCATTCACGCGCATGCAGCAACTGCCACCCCAACCACTCCCCCTCCCGCCAATCTATGCCCCGCCTCTTCCCCCTCCCACCTCTGGCAAGTTCAGCGGGCGCTCTAGCTCGCCGGCTCTGGGGGTTTCACGGCGCGACGGGGTCGGTGCTACCGCGGCCCTGGGGAGACACGGAGATACTCGGGAAACCGCGGTCTGAGCTGGCCGGGCCACGTGGGAGCACGATGACAGCGGAGGCGCGGGGGGCTCCCGGCGGTGGCTGAGGGGCGGGCGGGGGGAACGTGCCTCTCAGGCGAGCTCGGCCCATGACAGCGAGCTCCGCGCGCACTGGCACAGGCGAGCCCGGCGGAGGCGAGGAGGGCAGAGGCGAACCCAGCTCTCGCGCTATCTCTGGCGGCTCGGGTGGCGCTCGCTGCGGGGAGAGCGTGAGCCGCGCGGATCGCTCCGCTCCCGTCCCGTCCTGTCCCCCGGAAAGTTTAGCGTGTGACGGCCGTGCCCGCCCCGCGGCTCCACTAGGGAAAGTTTCGGGAGCCGGTGTAACGTCACTTTGAGCAACCCTCCCGTTTTCCAACTACACCGGCTCCGCAAGGAGGAAGTTACACGCGAAGCAGGAGCTTGGGAACGACGCGGCTCGGACTGAGGAGTCTCCCAGCGCTTGGATAAAGTAGGCTTCGTCAGCGAGCCGGGCCGGGATTGGGCCGCTCGGAGGAGGGGGGGAAGCGGGCCGCTCGCCGTCGGGATCCCCTCCGTTTTTTGGGGGGGATCTTGGCTCCTTTTCCCGCCTCTCTTCCCCACCGCTTTGATATATGCTTCTGGGGAGCGGCGCCCCCCTCTTCACCGCCCAGCCATGTCGGCGGCCATCTCTGCCTCGGAGAAGGTGGATGGCTTCACGCGGAAATCGGTGCGCAAGGCTCAGAGGCAGAAGCGCTCGCAGGGCTCTTCGCAGTTCCGGAGTCAGAGCAGCCAGGTGGAGCTCTCGCCTCTGCCCCAGCTCAAAGGTACGGCCCGACACTCGCCAGCCCTGGGCTACAGGTGCTGCACTGCTAACCACCTTTCCAATTCCGAGCTCGTTCTAGTCTGCCCCCTTTCTCCGTCTCTGGGCTTCTCCCCGCTCCAGTCCCCAGCTCAGGCTTATCTTCCCTCCTTTTCCTCTCCTGGATCTCCCAGCCCCGAGCTCGCCTTCTGCTGTCCCCTTTAGTCCTCCTTGACCGTTCTCCTTGCGCTTTTCTCCCTGTATTGTTCAAGTAGTGACTGTCAGGAGGTGTAACCCTCCCACAAATACTTCCAGACCCAGAGCTTGTCTCGCCGGGGGTCCATATTCGTCTTATGTAAACAAACGTCCAGCAGCTCTATTACAATTTGCTGCCCGTTGAAGGATTAACTCAGCTAGTGGTTCAAGATTACTTGCAACCCCTTTTCTGAGTAATTGGGATTAAATGCTTGGCTTTGACCCGGCAAATTAGTGAAATTCCAAATCCTCCTTTCGTGACTGCAAGTTGTGCTTGGGGGGGCGAGGGGGGAAGGAAACTGACTGTTTTAAAAATCATGGTGTGAATGGAGTTTCCTCTTCCTGTGAGATTTTAAACTGGCAAACACTGTATTTGTGATATAGTATTCTAATTTATCCAAGAAAATGTGTTCTAGATCTGTGTCACTTGTTTTGGCCTAATTGCTCCTTCCCACCAGTGTTAGAGGATTTTGAGTGAACCATTTCTCTTGTTTCAGTTTAATTCTTCACAAATTACCATTAAAAGCTCTTCTACTGGTACAGTCTCACATAGTTCACCAACCTTAAATTGGCCAAATTACAAAGTATTTGTATGTTATCTTTTAAGGTAATATTGGAGATATACCAATCTTCTAGAACTGGAAGGGACCTTGAAAGGTCATTGAGTCTAGCCCCCTGCCTTCACTAGCAGGGCCAGTTTTTGCCCTAGATCCCTAAGTGGCCCCCTCAAGGATTGAACTCACAACCATGGGTTTAGCAGGCCACTGCTCAAACCACTGAGCTATCCTTCCCTCATATTTAAATGTTACATGGAAATTAGTTTCATGAGGCTATTGCAGGACAGACTCTAGTTTCTTACCAAAACAAACCTAAATCTCCATAGTCTTGCACATATTTTAAATATAAAATTAAAGTTATGCGTGGTCTTTAAAGCCACAATCATACAAAAATGTTATTAGATGGTGAATACAAATTTGATTAAGATAGTGGTTGACAAAATTCAAAAGAACCTTAGAGGTAAAGATGAGTTGTATTTTAAAAGTTATGCAGTTTATTGATAGCTTCAAAAGAGTATCATGCTTGTCTTGTAAGCAGACTAGTAAAGAGGGGAGAGGGAGGCTCAGTGGCTTGAGCATTGGCTTGCTAAACCTAGGGTTGTGAGTTCAGTCCTTGAAGGGGCCATTTAGGGAACTGGGGTAAAAAACAAAAAACAAACAAAACCACTGTCTGGGGATTGGCCCTGCTTTGAGCAGGGGGTTGGATTAGATGACCTCCTGAGGTCCCTTTTAACCATGATATTCTATGACAAAGCTCTTGTGAAAAATCCCACTATTATCAGGATTAGACTTGCTGCAAGGTTCAGTATAACACAGTTAACATAAAAGTTTCAGTTACTTGATTTTCTCTGAATCTCCCTATTTAATTTTTTTGCAGTCACAGTTGTATATTTTAAGAAAACACAATGAGAGAAATGTTTAACAGACCCACTTAGAGGAAAGTGACTGACTGTAGGGGAAAAGAGTGAAACAAACTATCCAAGTGCTGCTAAATGCAAATAAACAGAGTGGGGGATTTTTTTCCCCACATCTGTTAAAGTCATTACAGCTCATAAGACAACAGGAGAGGGAAAAATATGTTCAGACAGTTGAGTATTTGACAGATCAGTGACTTTTTCCTGTTCACTATATTATGCAATTTTTGCTAACTAGTATAATTTGCAGGCAAGATAGTAAAAAACCTGGAAAAATTGTTTGAAACATGAACTAAGTTCCTACAGTTCATAAGTCTAAACTCCATTGTGCTTTAATAGTCAATACTTGATACATTTTGCTCCAATGGTTTCTGATTTTTATATCTCTAGTAAACCATATTAAAAACTCTCAATAGCTGATATCAGAGCCCTTGAATTAGAGATCACGTATGGGTGACTCTTTCAGCAGTATGGTGACATTTTACACAAATCTTAGGCCCTCATCCTGCAAAGACTCAAGCACGTGCTTAACTTGCATGTGTGGTCCCATTGAAGTCTGTGAAACTACGTACATGCTTGAAATCTCTGCTGAATTGAGGCTTTAATGCCAACTGTTCAGTCTAGTGAAGCTTTCAATTTTGTGTGTGCAGTTTTGTGTCCACAATTACTTGTACTTGCAGTTTAGGTCACTTAACCATCTCAATCCCTGAAAAGTGCCAGAATTGGGCCAGAAGTCTATAAAGCCTTAAACCTGTAAACTGAATCTGCACGGGCAAACACCTGCAAAGAGCTTTATGATTGGGTTTGAAGGGACCTAAATTAAGGGTGTGAAATTGTATTTATTTGTGCTCCCAGTTTATACCTGTTTCTGTGGATTAAAATTAATCTCAGCTGCTTCAAAACATAAATTGACCAAAATGTAGTTTCTTTTTAAAAAGACGCTGTCATTAAACTATTTTTTCAAAACTACAAACTATTGCTCTATGCTAAGTGCCCCAAATAACCAATCTGAGAGGCAGGTGGCACACTAGTAACATAAAACTTGCATATTCCCACCCACCCCCATTTCTTAGGAAATTTGTCTAAACTGCAAATCACTGGCTCCTGCTCCATGTGATTCTCCTGAAACATACTCTGTACTAATAACAGCACACTTCTCTCCCCCTCCCCCTCAAATACGCTGGGCCTCCAAAAACACATGGTTTCATAGAACTTTTGTTCCCAATCATGCATTCCGCGCCCCCTCCCCCCCCCCCAAATAGTTTGACCTCACTCTAAGACCAGTTCCAAACAGAGTTCTGTGGTAGGTGTGATGCTAAGACTGTAGTACATCCTGGGTCATTGCATACAGCAGAGGTCCGTGGAAGGGGCTAAAAAAGAAAAATGGCATTATGTTGGTTGCCTAGGGGCATTAAGTGCACACTTCTGAAATTAGGTACATTTTTGTTTTCCCAGACAGGTTATGTTTTTAAAGAAAAGTTAACCTGCTGTGTTAGGAGGAAGTATTAGGTAAATAAAGTGACACTTGACTACTGTACTCTTCTTTATACCAAATATATAGTTAACCTAGTTTAGTCACAACTACTACATCATTTTACAGAAAATGCGATCATAATAAAAATTCCAAAACAGCCTGTAAGTTTCTGCCAGACTAGTCTAGAATGCTCATGCACCAAAACCAATCAGGCTATCATTATAAATGTGTTTGGCTAAAATAATTTAAAAAGAAACTAATCTAGGAAATGTTGGTGGGTGACTGGAATGTGAACCTCCTTATCAAAAATTGTCTTGTACGTTTCCACAAGGATATATGTAGTACTGTTTGAAAACCTGTAGACATTTGTTATATTTACTCCTGGGGGAATTCTGCACCACTGTGCATTTGCAGAATTCATGTCTCCTGCAGATTTCTTTGCTTCTCAGCCCCCCCCCAAAAGAGACTGGCAGGGAAGCAAAGAGAAGCTGCAAGAGCAGTCTCGCAGCACTCCCTTGCAGTGCGGGTACATTGCTGGACCAGACGGCACAGAGGTAAGTCACCGCAGGGCTAGGGATGCCCCAGCCAGTGGCTCCTACTCGGATCAGGTGCTAGTCCCAGTTTGGTTGGAGGCAGGAGAGGATGGGACTTCCTCTTCCCCTGCAAGGAGTGGCTAGAGCTGGATCAGAGACACCTCCAGAAACCTCCCCCCCGACTGCAGGAAGCTCAGCTTCCTCCCCTCCTTCCTGTCCCCATTGCTCCCCAGCTGTGGGGGGCAGGGTCGCTGTATAGGGAGCTGCTCACCTGACCCTCGTGCATCTAGACCTCCCATACCCAGTCACACCTGCCAAGCCTCACCCTGTACACCCAGGCCCCCCCCCCAAACCCAAACTCCACCCCATTGAACCTCAACCCTTGCCTCCGGAGCCCCACCTCTGCGCCCAGACCAACCCCACTGAGCTCCCTGCACTCAAACCTCCACTCTGACTAGCCCCACCCCCCTGCACCAACCTGAGCCACCACATGCAGACTGACCTCCAGTTAGCTGCACTCAGATCCCCACCCCGGTAAGCTCCCCACACCCAGACCTATCTGCTGAGCCCCAACCACTTTCACCTGGAAGCCCCTGCACCTGGAACCTCCTCAAGCAACGAGCATCCAGATCCCCCCATGCCTAGAACCCCCACTGGACTGCATGAACCCAGATTGTCCCACACAGAGTCCTCTCTCCCTACACCTGGACCCCCCCACACTTGGATCCTGCCTGGTTGAGCCTGCCTGTCCTATATCTGGTGCTCCTGGAGCAGAGGGGCAGGGCCCCAGAGTGTTTCTGGGGCAGGCCCAGGCTTGTGCTGGGTCAGGGTTGGGTACAGCCTCACCACTGAGTCCATGTGTCCGGGAGAGAGAGCGGGGGCTGCAGGGTGATCTCCACCTTCATGTAACCAGTGGCCTTTGCTCCCCACTGTCATGCTGGAGCCTCTGCATTT
This sequence comes from Gopherus evgoodei, assembly GCF_007399415.2. Lineage (NCBI taxonomy): Eukaryota > Metazoa > Chordata > Testudines > Testudinidae > Gopherus > Gopherus evgoodei. The sequence continues at coordinate 180,262,465 of NC_044324.1, read as the reverse complement.
ATTTAACAAATAAAACTTGCAGAATTTTAAAATATTGTATGCATAGTTTTTAGGTGCAGAATGCCCTCAGGAATAATAAATATTGAGGTTAAACACATTACTATGGCTGGGCAGTACCAAAATCTGTTAACTCAGATGTGTGTCACAAGAGTGGGAGAAATCTGCTCAGGTAGTATGTAATCTGCTAGTTACCGGTATAACGAAGACATCCTATGCGAAATAGCTGTTAACTTGATTTTTTTATGAATGGTTTCATTCTGGATGTTCTTTCAGGTTGTGATTGTGTGTTGGAATAAACCAATTTTGCCTCATTTTAGACAAGAGGTCAGCAAGACCTTACTAGTGGCAGAGTATTAAAAAAATAGAATTATGCTCTCCTTTAGTCAAATTGTCTTATGTTTTCCTTGTACATACATGATGCAGGCAGAGTCCACTTTGTGATATTATTTAATCTCAAGAAGCCAACTGTTCCTGGGTAAGGCTTTAAAAATAGTTAAAACTGTGGCAGACTTAAGAAAATTTACATTAAAACAGTCTTCCTGTTCCTGTTCACTTTGATTTTTGTGAAACTTTAGACAAATGAGGAATTTGTATTATGTACTTATTCTAAAATACAGTGTTGGATAACACCCACTTTCAAAACTAAGTATCATCTCTCATAGTGTTAAGGTTAAACACGTGTATTGTTAAACATGTATTATGTAAATACATGTATTTGATATATTTAAAACACATACTGCAGTTTAGCAACATACAATCATTGAATTCTTAAACTTTTCTTTAGAAAGAATTATTGTAATTTTACATCAAAATCTGCTATGAGCAGTTTTGAAAGTAGTGTATTGGCTTGTGTTTATGAATTGAAGCAAGAAAACTTTTTTTTACTGATTTTAAAAAAAGTGGTGAGACATCAGAAGCAATGAGACAAGCCTTTTTGCAAAGCAAGCAACTCATTGCTTCTGGAGAGCAAAATTATTTAAGATTAAGTACAGGCAGTAAAGTAGATGTACATATTTCCTATACAACACTCTCCCTTTGTACTGTATTTATAAAGAATAAGAATTTCCTGATGGCTTTTTGTAATCTTCTCAAACTGTAAATCTAGAAAAAACATTTTCAAACACTGCATGATGGAAATAAAAGAATAATTAAAATAGTAAAATCTAATGTTTGTTTACTTAAGTTTGTTTACAAATGAGCCTGGCTTCTGGTGGAAAACGGATTGGCTGTTACAGTGGAAGAATTGGAAGCGGGTCAAAGAATCCATCAGCTGCAAGGCTTGGGAAAGGCAATAGGATCTCTGTGCTAGGGATGATGACAGTTGGGGGAAGAGAATCTGTAATTAGAGACTTAATAAGATTTTTCCAGTATAAAAAAAACTTGAATATCCAAATATGGGAACTAAAAAATAGTAACAATAGTATTTACTCCTCAACCCTCCAGGGAGGTAGTTTAGACTTCATTGAAAACCAGATGCTGCATCTCAGCTAAGCTTTAATGGCTACATTACAAAAATGTAAATATGTAGAACTTACATTAAAGTTGAACTTGTACACAACTTAAATCCATCAAGATCAGACAACCTTAAATTTATGTTTTGGATATCCGTAATCCATTGTGTTTCAGAGTAACAAATAGTTCTATTAAAAAAGATAGCTATAAAAGTTGTGTAGTGGGGTCAGCCTCCACAGCACCCCATTGTGGCTCACCACCTGTCTCAGCATCATCAGGCAGGGCCAGGAAAACAAACTTAAAACAATAGTACTAACAGAAACATAACATAGCAGGTCTTCCAACCCGATTTTTTTTTTAATAGAATTCTGACCCTCCAGACTGTCCTTGGAGGTCCAGCTCCTGCCTGAGCCATTGACCCTCAGGGCTTTGTTCCTGGAGTCCTTCCCCAATCTGGTTCTCCACAGGCTGGAGTCTTATTCACAGTCTACCTCAGGCTATTGGCCTGGACTTTGGCCTTCTCCAGTGCTTGCTGTAGGAATCTCCTTCTCTTGTCATCCTCTCCCTTCAGGGCCAATCATAGGAGACAACCTCCCCAGCTGAGGTCTCCCAGCCTTTTATGGGCATCAATTGATGCTTTCCAGCTGGGTCTGATAACTTAACCAAGCCATCTGATCCACATCTAATTAGGATCAGTTGGGTATGTGTGTATGTGAGGGATAACTGATCCATAACAGGTAAGGCTGAGCCCAACTCTCCTTAAAGGGCTGGTGAGCCTGTCACAAGTTTTTGAGTAATGTTGTGTTGTCTTGTGCTTCCCCAAAGAAAGCATCCATCAAAAACGCTGGTCTGGTCCACTGTAATGTCAACTTAATAAAAGTCTGTCCATTGTACATTAAGGAAATGTCTCTGATTGGTAGCTCTTTCATAGATTTGGTGAATTGTTTCCTTTCCTTCGGATTCACCCTATTATTTCTCTATTTTATATCTTTTATCATGATGGATAAGATTTCCTTTGAGGGGAGAAAACTCTTAATTGAGTGGAGGATCTGTGAGGTTTTTTTATATAAATGTTACAAATATATTTACAATACACACAGATGTAGCAAAAGTTGCTCTTCAGTCTAGCAAGAAATTCATAATTTTGAAAGAGAACCAAGAACAGTTCTTTAGCACTTGATGCAGAATTCTTTTTTTGGATTGGTATGGAGTGCTGTACAAAAACCTGAGCAACTGAATTTCTTCCAAGTTAAGAAACTATTACTAGTTTATCAGGTAGAACATCTGGGCTCTAATTCTTACAAGAAGTAGCCTTTCTTGTCCTTAGGCTTGGATTTTTTAGTTTTTAGAATATACTTCCATCAAGTGTAATTCCTAAATATAGAGCCTAATGACAGTCTTCACATGAAGAACTTTTCTATTTAAATCTTTTGCATCTTCTACGTGCCAACTTAGTATCAGATTTCTTTTCATATTCATTGCTTTATAGTTTTAGTCAGATATTGGGTTTACAGGTGCTAGGTTTAAAGTAATTTAGCTGTCCAATCAAGAAAGCTAATTGTAATATTTATTCAAGACATGCTGCATTTATCTGATCAAAAGAACATTACATGTGGGAAGGATATGTGGAACTCTCTAATAAATTTTAAGTGAATTCTGTGCTTTTAAACAGTGCCACATTAACAGCTCTTGTGGATAAACAAAAATGGTCTCCCAACAGGTGTAGGATGCACAGCAACTTTTCAAGATTCCTCACCAATATTCTTCTAACCTGGACTTGAAAGGGCCTAATGGCCATTGAGGGATGATGTAGCTCCTCTTTTGTGCCCATGTAATCTTGACACGGTTATCTTGACTGGGAGATAATGCTAAGGTTGCAGGCCTAATGGCAGGAAGTGAATTTTGAAAAGGGACTTAGAGAAGAGGGTGGGGCCATTGCTTTATTGGGATAATAAATATTAAATAATGCCAATTTTCTCTGTGGTGGTGTGAGAAAAACTGCTAGGAATTGGACTGAACCCATCAGCTTATTTTTCATAGGCAAATTAATAATATTGGTCACTGTGTAATTGGGCTATTGCTTTTCCTTCAGTTTTGCTGCTTTCATGTTCATGGAAGTTTATATGTCGTAAGGATATTGCTAGTGGAATACCTCTTGACTTACTATATGCAGATCAAGCAGGACTGTCTATGGTAGAGTTTTGTAACACTTTCTTTTACAAGGTTCTAGTTTTCAGTTGCTTATAACTTTGCTATAACTGTTTGGACTGAAGTTTTCCATGCCAAGTATGGAAAACTTTTTGAACCATGCCTCCGGTTAATTTTTTTAGGCCTTTTCTGCACTACACAATTTTGTTAAGTCTGCTTTTGTCAACAGAATAGTGGAGGAGTACACACTGACATGCTCCTCCCACCAGTGCCGATGTAACTCCCCTGCTATGCCAACATCATAAAACCACCTTAGCAAGAGGTGTAGGGCTTGTGTTGGTGTAGTTAGGGTGATGCAGTGTAGACACTGAGTTCCTTACAATGACTGCTGTTCTTATCAATTTCAGGTCTCTGCTGGAGCTGTGAAATTGACAAGAAAGCTGGCTCCTAACTGCTGCCCAGCCTCTGTGCCAAGCCAGGCTACTGCCTGGGCTCCCCATTGGGAGCCTGCTGTGCATACCCCTCCCCCCCCTTCTCAGCTGAGAGGGCGGAGGTGAGAAACCCAGGGAGGCAGCTGGGCTCCCAGTGGGGAGCTAGCTGTGTGGAGCTGAGAGGGTTGTCTCTCAGTTCCCCTTGCTTCTCTTCTTGAGTTGGTGGAAGTACTCCTGGTGAGGACATGCACCACTGACAGAAGGATGGTAGTGTGGACATCAGCTACTGTAGTAATTAATGCGGTGGCTGTAAGTCGACCTAACGTAGGTCAACTTATCTTTGTAGTGTAGACATAGCCTAAGTTTCAACAGAAACAGTTCAGCTGTTTCTCGGAATGAGGTATAGTTAGAGTCATAGAGTTTAAGGCTAGAAGGGTCTACGAGACAATCTAGTCTGACCTCTTATATATTAGGCCACTAACACCATCCAGCCACCAAGCCCACTTGGAACTATCTTGGAGGAAACTAAACTGTTACGTGCCACAGGTAGAGAATAGAAAGGATTATGGTGCATCAATGCCCAAGGCCTCTGCGATGACAGGGAATTGATTATTTGAGAGAGACCCAGATTCTAACAAGTGACCTGCTTCCACACTGCAGAGAAAGGCAACCCCTCCTCCACCCTTCTCCAAGATCCCTGCCAGTCTGACCTGGGAGAAGATTCCATTCCAGGCATCACTTTATGGCAGTTAGTTTGACCCTGAGCATGTGAGCAAGAGCCAGCCAAGCACCTGAGAGAATTCTCACTACCACCTCAGAGCACCGTTCCACCCCATCCAATGTCTCATCTCTGGCCATGGCCATCTCCAATCCTTCAAAGGAAGGAGACCAAAAAACCCCTCAACCCAAAATACATTATGGGTGAAAAATTCTCTTCCTGATACCTATAAGTGGCTGGCTGAAGTCCTCAATCGTGAGATTTTTAGGACATAAGACATGAACCAGAGGAGACCCCCTATCTCCTCCTGGGATGCTGAGCCCTGTGCCCCACCACCTTAGGCAACGCTGTCATACAATCTAACTATAATTACCTTTAGAGCTTGACAAATTTAAGGTTTATCCCACAGATCCTATTGGGAGGCTGTTTTAGAGCCTTACTCTCTTGTTAGAAACCTTCTGATTTCCAGCCTGAATTTATTCATGGCCAGTTCATACCCATTTGTGTTTTTTCCAACAAAAAAGCTCTTCTTCCTCCATGGTATTTACCCCCTGATAGATTTATAGAGTGCAATCAGATCTCCTCTCGCTCCATTTTGCTAGGCTAAACAAACGAACCTCTTTAGTCGCCTCTCATAAGACAGGTGCTCCATTCCCCAGATTGTCCTTTGAGCCCTTCTCTGCACCTGTTCCAGTTGGAATTAATCATTTTTGAACATGGGTGGCCAGAATTGTATACAATATTCCAAATGAGGTCTTACTAGTTCTGTGTGCAATGGTATTAATACTTCTCTATTGCTGCTGGAAATACCGCTTCTGATATATCCTAAGATCACAGTTTTTCACAGTTGCATCATGTAGGTGGCTCATAGGATGGCAATGATTGGCCCATACACCCAGGTCTCTTTCCTCCTCTGTTGCTTTCCATTGATGAACCCTCTGCTTATGGCAGAGACTCTTATTAGTCCCATTTCTATTACTCCGGTCTTCCAGTCCTTCCTGTATGATATTTTGATTCTCCACTGTATTGATAATGATTCCAATACTTAAAAAAAAGTATTGGAAAACTTACAACTGTTTTTGTTGTGAAGCTCTAGCACCGCTGTACTTTGGGGGCAGGGGATTTGAGGTGCTCCATGAAAATCAATCCAAATTTGGCCAAATTATACAACTCTGCTATGTAGAAGCTTCTTGGAGATTAGCAACAAAATTATCTGAAGATTCCATCTGTACTGAGCATGTGTCATCCCCCCTTCAGGGGTGCTGCAGTTGCTTCTCTCAACTTCTGACAGGTCACGCACTGGAACAGAGCTCTTATTGCTGATTGCTGCTGGAGCTCAGGAATAGGAGGAAATAGCTTGACTTAAATGCTAGAGGAGAGTGTGTTTGGGAATCAGGCAGGCTGGGATGATAGCAGCAGAGGGAGACAGGCATGAGGAAGAGAAGGACAGAAGGGTCTTACCACTACTAGCCCATACTCCCCTCAGGAACCTGAAATAAGACCAAGGATTGAGAGTTTCAGCATTTCTCTGCTGTCAGAAGTTAGCAGTTAAACCTTCTGGCAAAGTGGTTGTCATCTCCCTCTTTGTTAGACTCTGCATAGTTTTCCATTATGAGTCTGATTTTGAACTTCCCATAACTTTTAATAAAGCTCAACCAATCTGTCTGAAATTTCACAGGCATTTTTCTTATGCCGCTGTACGATTTTTCTGTAAATCTTTAAAAACAAATCAGACAAGGTGTTTGGAGATACAAGGCTTCATAAAATGAATGAATTTTACTTAGCATTGTTCTAACTCTTTGTTTAATCATAACTTAGAAACCTCATGGTTTCAGAGCACCAGATTTGGTTTCATCTGTTTGTTTTAGTGAGAACTGGTGCAGTGTGTTTGTGAGTGAAGAAGAGTGGAGAAAGGAGGAAGGTTGATGGAAAGTTAGATCCAACATGCCAGATCCTAGTCAGCTAAATATTGTCACTACTAGCCAGAGGTCACTGTCAATTTAAAAAAGGAACATGAGAGGGGCCAATACCAGTGATGACCAGGGCAATAGCATGGTGAGAATTGTAGGGGATCCCTCTATCTGCTAAAAAGTGGGGCATAATGCTGTTATGAATGCTGGAAGTGGGGGGAACAGAGGATTAAGAGTTGAATTATTCTGTGTCTACTGGCTTCTAGCAAGAAAGGGGCTTCACTCTTCAGCCTCTGTCTTGAGTCCTCTCACCTCACATTGAATAAAAATGTACATTTTGCTTTGTTGCTGAAAGGAAAATCTGTACCAAGCATAAGTACTAGAGCTGACTGCAGATTTCAGAAAACAGCACTGCATCAGTTAATATTTGGAAAGTTTTTTAATTAATGTATTTTCTGAAGAATTTAAGATTACATTTGAGTTATTCCTTCAGTTATTGGTAAAAGTTTTCTGTTGTTCATGAGTGAGTGTTGAACGTTGACTAAAAAAAATTTCCTCATGAGTAGTGGGCCCTGATGAGGCATTTATAAACTTCCTGATGGGAAGAGCAGTAGAACAGAAAATTATGGATATGCTTAGGAGAAGTGTGTGTGTAAACACATGTGAGAGAAAAGGGGAGGGATGGAGGATGCAGTTGGGTGGGTCCAGAGGAGAATAGGTGTTGCATGGGATGGGAAAGCTTGTCTGAAGAGGAAAGTAATGCTGCAGCAGTTAGTCTAAGAAGGAAGAGGGGTCAGTTTTTCCCTTACCCCTAACAGCGCACAGAACAACTGAAAACCAGGGGATATGCTTATCTTCAAACAGTTTCACATTATTACATAAGTGATTGAAAATTGAGATGTAATCTAACTGGGCTACTTTATTCTTGCTGTTAATATATCACATTGCTACATTTAAACTGAAGTGCATCTTTCATGACAACTACTCCTGCCTTCTTTAAAGCTTTATTGGGGAAGGGGGGGAAGGCTTTTAAATCTCTTTACTAGAATTTATTACGTTCAGGATAGCTGTTAGTTCCCCAAAAGTATATGGGGGTTCAAATAAAAAACCTTCTGCTTATGTAAGATTTGGCATAGGCACATCTCTACTGTATTTGGAGTTAAAAAGCTCAGGAAGATTGGATCAAAAATTAGGTTGCTTATGTGTGAGAAACACAGTGGTGGGGAATTACTTTTATGATTGTATAAAACCAAAGCTGTAACATACTTCAAGGTTGCTTGAGTCCACAGGCAAACCACAAATAAAGTAGACTTAAGATGTCCTTGTCAGAACATCCTTACCAAAATGTGTCCATGTCCGCATTTTCATGTGGACTTCAGAGAGAGGCCACTGGAGAGAATGGAGAGGGCAAAGTTCAGGTTGTTTTTGTAACTTAAACTGGGTATTTCTGTACTCTTAACTTTTTTTGTTACTGTAGCTTTGAACTTACAGCCTTTCAAGTGTGTTTTTTGAGACTGTATTATTCTCTAGGGGTTTTCCCTTTAATAACGGGATAGTTGAGATGGAGTTAAGGTTGTCAATAGCTAAACTTTGTGCTTTGGATCACTTCCATAATTTGAAAAACTAAAAAGGTTCCAGGTTTCTATAGTATAAAGGAATGAACCATAATGAGGCACCTTAAAATAATAAAAATATGGAATATGGTGTTACTGGTGGGGGTGGGGGGAGAATGCCTTTTTTGCTTTCTATGATGTGTACAAGCTGCCTTGAAGATTATTGTTCAAAGATTTTTTTTTCTGCCTGTTTTGTACTTTAGGGTTTAACTGACCTAAAACCTCTTGATGATAGAAGAACTAGATATCACAAAAATCAAAAGTGAAAGCGAGTAATTGAAATAGAGAAGGAATTTTTAGTTAATTTCATCTTTTTATAAATGCTGATTAAAGGATGGCTTTGTCAAAGATTCACCACCATGCTCTCAGTTAATATATGAGGGTCTACAATAAAGATGCACAGAGACATCCAGCAGGCCTGCTAACAAAAGGTGGGAGGATCAGATTTGATGCTAATATTTAAGATAAAAAATAAGGGAAAATAACTTTAAGAAAAAAAAATCTAAGATGTCATCTTTATGTGACATCATAATGATCACAGGCCCAATTAAAAAAAAAATCCTTTGCAAGCCACCCTTACAAATTTGAATCTTATTTACGTGCAGTATCCATCACTACTGAACTCTGAAGAACCATTGTGAGTGTGGGGAGGGGAAAGGTGGACTTCAGTGCTGATGAAAACTAGTTCAAACATAATCTCTTGTAGGACTGGATGCTTAATTTCAGCCCCATTTGTAATGAGGTCCTACACTGATTTAAAAAGATTGTGCATATTTATCTGTGCGTATTTATCTGCTAAAGTATCCCTCATTAATGACCAGGGATGAAAACTTGTCCCCACTGAAGTCAGAGGGAGTTTTGTCACTGGAAGCTAGATTGATACCTGAGGTGAAATTCTAATCTCAAAATTCTTGTCTACTATAATGAATTATTCTCTCTTTTTTTGTCTTGGAAATATTTTGAAAATAATTATATTTGGCTATTTTCTAAAATTGATCCAAAAAGTCTGTTTTCTCCATATTAAGATTCATATGTAGCGGAGTGGGGTGGGGGAGAAGGACAGTTTTGCAAAACAGCTCAGGAAAACTGGATCTTTCCTCTATTAGCAAAATGTTTCTGCTAGATTAGACCACATGCTTCCTCTTCCATGTTGATTTTTAAGTACATCTGCTAACTTAAATAGAATCCTAGAAATATAGGCCCTAGAAGGGACCTCGAAGTCACCAAGTTCAACCCTTACGCTTAGGCAGGACCAGGTAAATCTAGACCATCTCTGGCAGGTGTTTGTCCAACCTGTTCTTAAGTACCTCCTGTTATGGGGATTCCCCAACTTCCTTTGGAAGCATATTCCGGAGCTTAAATACTCTCTTATACAATAGTTAGTTTTTTCTACTATTTAACCTAAATCTCCTTTGCTGTAGATTAAGCCCATTACTACTTGTCCTACTTTCACTAGACATGGAGAACAATAGATCACTGTCCTCTTTATAACAGCCTTTAACATATTCAAAGACTTTCGTCAGATCCCACCCTCAGTTTTCTTTTCTGAAGACAAAACATGCCCAGTTTTTTTAACTTTTCTTCATAGGTCAGGTTTTCTAAACCCTTTATTATTTTTCTTGCTCTCCTTTGTTCTCTTTCCAATCTTTCTTAGGGCTTATCTGCACTTGAATTTTATAGCATTCTAACTTGCTGGCTCAAGGGTGTGAAAAATCACCCTCTGAGCACAGCAAGTGTGAGCGCTTTAAAGTGCTAGTGTAAACAGGCTCTGAGCAGCGCTCGGAGCTAATCCCCTCTTGGAGGCGGATTACCAGAAGCATTGGGAGAGCTCTATCCCAGTGCTCATGTGTGACCACACTCGTACTTCAAAGTGCTGCTGTGGGAGCATTCTCGTGGCAGCGCTTTGAAGTTTCCAGTGTAGCCATGCCCTTAAAGTGTGGCGCTCAGACCTGTACACAGTACTGCAGCTGAGGCCTCACCAGTGCCAAGTGTGGTACTTTGCGCTTGTCTTTATTGAATTTTATCTGGTTTAATTCAGATCAATTCTCCCGTTTGTTAAGGTCTTTAGAATTTTAATCATGTCCTCCAAATTAGTTGCAGCTTCTTCCAGTTTGATGTCCTCTGTGTATTCTGTAAAAATACTCTCCACTCCATTATACAAGGCATTAATTAAAATATTGAATAGTACCAGACTCAAGACTGATCCCTGTGTGATCCCAATAGATATGTCTTCAGAGTATAACAGCAAACCATTGGTAATGATACTTGCAGTATGGTCTTTCAACCAGTTGTGCACCCACCTTATAGTAATTTTATTTAGACCACATTTGCTTTTGAGAATGTCATGTGGGACTGTTAGTATCCTTACTAAAATCAACATATAGCTATTGCTTCCCCCCATCCACTAAGCCAGTAACCCTTTCAAAGAAGGTAATTAGATTGGTTTGGCATAATTTGTTCTTGACAAATCCATGCTGGCTATTCCTTATAACCATGTTATCCTCTGGATGCTTACAAATTGATTGTTTAATAATTTGGTCCAGATTGTGATTCCCCAATTCCCCTTTATTCCCGTTTTTAAAGACAGGTACTATGTTTGTCCTTTTCTTATGGGACCATACCCATTCTACCTGAGTTCTCAAAGATAATGGCTAACAATTCTGAGATTGCTTCAGCTAGCTCCTTAAGTACCCTAGGATGAATTTCATCATGCCTTGCTGACTTGATTACACCTAATTTATCTAAATATTTTTTAACCTGTTCTTTCTCTCTTTTGGCTTGCTTTCCTTCTCCCTTGTTAATATTAATTGGGTTAATTATCTGGTCACCATTCACTATTTTAGTGAAGATTGGAACAAAATAGACATAAAATACTCTAGGGGCAAGAGAAAGTTTAAGTGTAGGCCCTCTACTCAGCTGGGCAGGACTGCTAATTGATAATATCAAGAAGGCTGAGATGTTGTTGCCTGTTATGTCCCTTGCTCAGTGTAACTCATTCTGTGCCTTAGCCTTTTAGATTTTGTCCTTATATTCTTGTGCTGTTCATTTGTGTGCCTCCTTAGCAATTTGTTCATGTTTCCATTTTTTGTAGGATTCCTTTTATATTTCCAGGTCAGTAGAGAGCTCCTCATGGGACCATATTGACCTGTTGCTCTTCTTCCAGCCTTTCCTTTGCATCAGGATAGTTTGCAGCTCTGCCTTTAATATTGTCTCCTTAACAAACTGCCAGCTCTCCTGAACTCCTCTTTCCCCTTATATTTTCTTCCCAGAGAACCTTACCTACTGGTTGTCTGAGTTTAAAATCTGAAGTCCATTGTCCTTATACTGCTGCTCTGACTCCTTTCTTTCCTTAGAATCATGAAATCTTTCATGATTACTTTCACCCAGATTGTCTTCCACCTTCAAATTTGTTACCACTTCCTCACTGTTTGGAATGAAATCTGAAATGGCAGTCTCCCATGTTTCCTCAATTTCTGAAACAAAAAGTTGTCCCCAATACATTCCAAGAATTTACAGGAAATTTTGTGTTTTGCCATATTACTTTTCCAGCAGATATCTGGGTAGTTTAACTCCCCCATTACTACCAGGTCTTGAGGTCTAGATATTCTGGAAATGCATCATTCACCTCCTTATCCTGATTTGATCATCTATAGTAGACCCTACCATAACATCACCCCTATTTTTTTTTTATTTTTTTTTTATCCCTTTTATCTTTACCTAGAGACTTTCAACTGGTCTGCCTCTCACCTTCTGAATCAGAAGAAGTGTGTATATTGATGATGTATAATGCAACAGCATCTTTTTATCCTGCCTGTCCTCCCTGAACAAGGTATACCCCTCTGTACCGATATTCCGGACATGATACTTATCTCACTAAGTCTCTGTGATGCCAGTTAAGTCATAATTTAGTTTATGTACTTGCATTTATGTATAGATGTAGAATCATAGAAATTTAGCACAGGAAGGGACCTTGATAGGTCATCCAGTCCCCTGCACTGAGGCAGGACAATGTCTAAGATGTTGAGCAGAGTTCTCCACGAATTTCCCTCTTGTTGCTCCTATGACTCTATTGTAATTTTCCATGTCCTTCCGCTCCCAACATCTAGCCCTCTTTACTTACCTGTGAGGTTTTGTCACCTGCCCCCTTTGAACCTAGTTTAAAGCCTTCCTCACTAGGTTGGTGAGTTGGTGTAGGAAGATGCTCTTCCCTTTCTTGGTCAGGTGAACCCAGTCTCTTCCCAGTAGATCACCTTCTTGGAACATCATCCTGTGGTTGAGGAAACCAAAGCTTTCCCATTGACACTATCTGCACAACCATGCATTCATCTGCAGGATGTGCATGTCTCTGCCTTAGCCCTTACCTTCACCTGGGAGGATGGATGAGAACACAACCTGGACCTCTGATTCCTTCATTCTTGCTCCCAGAGCCTTGAAATCACTGCTGATCTGCCCAGGGTCATACCTGGCAGTATGACTAGTGCCCACATGGATGAGCAGCGTAGAGTAGCAGTCGGGAATGGATGAACCTCTGCAGCCTTTCTGTAATCTCTGGAACATAGGCTCCAGGTAGACAGCACACCTTCCAGGATATCATATCAGATTGGCAGATGGATGCCTCTATTCTACCTCAGAAGGGGTCTCCAACCACCAACACACTACTCTACCTCCTCGTGGATGTGGTGGCTGTGATCCTCCCAGCCTTGGGGGGTAGATGGCTCCTCCTCAGCCATTCAGGTCTGCTCTTTACCTCCTGTTGCCAGTACAGCATACCAGTTCTTCACCTTGATGGATGGAGGACCTGGGTAGGGGGTGGAGCACTGTCTACTGCTTGAGGTGGCCAGCAGCCAGTGTCCTCCCTATAGAGCAGCCGATTCCCCTTCCTCCTCTAGTGCTGCTATAGTTATCGCTATTTAGCTAATATCCTGTCGATGAAGTTCTCATACTCCTGGAGGCTTCACCGACAAGCCACCTTCTCCTGCAGCTCTCTTACCTGCTTTTGTTGGTGAAGTACCTTAGGAAACCTCTCTCAGAAGGGGTGATTTCCCCCTGCCTGGCTTTCTTCGGTGGGAACATGCAGGGCCACATTCACAGGAAATCAAGACCAGGGCATGGGTGAAGCCTCCAGGGTCAGCCTGCCTGTCTAGCAGGGAGGGGGCTCACAGGTGCAAGCAGAAGAAGAGCTAGCAGTGATGTTAGTGACGTGCTGTCTTCCTCACATTGCAGAATTATCCTTGTAGAGTACCTGTGAGTTAAAGATTTGTGTGGTATTTTTTGCTATCTTCCTGTACTACTGTGAGCTGTCACTGTTGCTACTCCTCCCTTGCAAAAGAAAAGGTTCTTCTTTGAGTGGTTGTTCATGTCCATTCAAAGTAGATGTGTGCACGCCAGCCTGAAGATTTTCCCCTAGCAGCGTCCGTAGGGTCGGCCCTGGCGCCCCCTGGAGTGGCGCCACTACGGCACCCTATAAAAGGGCCCGCCGACCCTCCACCCCCTCAGTTCTTTCTTACCGCCGGTGATGGCTAGCTGGAACTTCTCTTGCGCATAGCAAGTTAGCAGTGTCCTATCCTTGTGTATAGACCATGTATATAGTTACATTATAGTTAGTTTACTTAAGTCATTGTATATAGTTCTTGGTAGTTGGGGGGCATCCTCTCCCAAGTTTTCGTTGCCCACTGGAGCATGCCTGGGTCCCTTGGGTTTAAATTCTGCAAGGACTGCGGGAAATTCATGCCCAAGAGTGACCTGCACTCTGCTTGTTTGAGGTGCCTCAGAGAGAGGCTCCAAAAGGACCGGTGCTCTGTCTGCAGAGGCTTCCGCCCGAGAACTCTCAAAGACAGAGCTCAAAGATTTAAAGTCCTCCTGATGGAGGCTGCCCTGTGGCCACGCTCGGACCCGGAACTGGCCGAGGCGGTGCCCAGCACATCTTCCTCTGTGCGGAGCGCCCCGGCATCAGGACTTAGGGCCCAGCCCAAGTCGTCTAAAACCTGGCACCGGACGGAGTCGGGTGATAGGAAGTTTGCCTCAGTGCGGCACCGCTCACTGTTGCCGGTGCCCGCTAAGAAGGGAAAGCCGGTAAGGAAACGGTCACCCCACCAGGACTCGAGGCTGACACCGTCCGCGGGTGCAAGTGGACAGGCTGGGCTACAGCCCTCGGCTGCTCCGTCGACTCCGGCACTGCAGAGAAGGCAGTCGAGTCCAGACCAGCCTAGATCCCTGGACCTCAGAAGAGACTTGTGCCTCCCTTTGACACCGGAGGCGTTCGAGGCAGCCTTAGACTTGATGGGACTCCCGGCGCCGGCCTTCCTGCACCGTAGGGAGTTGCCTACCGCGGCCCATCTCCCAATACAATCAAGGGGCAAGCAGGCCGTGCTGTCGTCCCCCTCCCCGCATGCGCCGCTAAGGTGGCACCGGACCAGCGCCTCAGCACTGCTCTCCAACGGCACCAGGTGCTGCTTCCCCCCAGGTCCTCGTACTCAGAGACTTCAGACTCATAGGCAGACTCCTACCGCTCCAGCTGGTTGCGGAGCAGGAGATCGGTTTTGGGGGCGAGTCACCAGCGTTACCCACAGTGGCAGCAGCAATGGCATCCGCCCTTGTAGTGGCCGTTTTGGACCCCCTGGGCCTACCACCAGTTGGTAGGACAGGCGTTTGATCCTCGATCAAGGTCGGCCTCGTCTCCTCGGCGTTGGTGACCCCGGCGCAGCTGCCTCCTCCACTGGCACCGTCGCCGGGCAGGGGTGTGCCGTATCCAAGTTCAGCACCCCCTAGCCGAGCAGCGGCAGCAGCTATAATTCAGGCACAGCAGGCACCGCCTGATACGCCAAGCCGCTCACTAACGACCCCGGTATCAGTCGTGGTGCCGCATTTAGAATCGGAACTGGCCCCGCAACCACGGTACCATGTGCCACAGGACCCCGAAGGACTGCATACACCGGAGGAAGGGCCGATACATGTCATTTCCTTGTCTTCCTCCCCAGACGAAGCGGTCTCGGGCACGGCTGCGGCACTGGCCCTGGAGGACACTCGAATCCTCCAACAACTGCTCTGGCGAGCAGCTCAGAGCCTCGCAATCAAAGCTGAGGAAATCAAGGTGGATGGGGACCCTGTAGTAGACATCCTGGCTCCCTCAGGGCCATCCAGAGTGGCTTTCCCGCTGATAAAGACCATAGCGGATATGTCTCGCACCTTATGGCAAATGCCAGCCTCACTGGCCCCTATTGCCAAGAGAACGGAGCAGCGCTATTTTGTTCCCTCTAAAGGGCATGAACACTTGTCTTCCCCCCTCACCCCCCTGGACTCCCTGGTGGTGGATGCAGCCAACCAACGGGAGCGTCAAGGGTTTCAGGCGTCAACACTAAAGAGCAGGGACACTAAAAGACTCGACCTCTTCGGTAGAAAAGTGTACTCCACGGCAGGCCTGCAACTCTGCATTGCATTGCCAGCCAACAGGCAATTATAAGCCAATATGGTCATAACACGTGTTCAGCCATGTCGAAGTTTACGGAGCTCCTTCCCCAGGACTCAAGGTCAGAGTTTTCAGCCCTGGTGGAGGAGGGGAAGCTGATCTCCCGAGACTCTCTCCAGGCTGCCCTGGATGCAGCGGACTCAGCCTCATGCACTCTGGCCATGGGCCTGGTCATGCGGCGGGGAGCCTGGCTTCAGGTCTTGGGCCTGCCCTATGAGGTCCAGCAGACCATTCAAGACCTCCCCTTCGAGGGGCAGATGTTGGTTTCAGAAAAGATGGACAAGCGTCTGCATAGCCTAAAGGACTCGCGGGCCACACTTCGCTCACTAGGCTTGCATACCCCTGTGATCCAGCACAGGCAGTTTAGGCCACAGACGCCCCGATGCCCCTACTAGCCTCAGACTCGCCAGGAGCTGGGGCGCAGGCGGGGCAGAAATGGCAGGAGGCGTCACCAATGCCACCCCTCTGGCCAGGCGTCCGGTCATCGAGACCACCATCGGGGCCTAGACCCCCTATTTGATGGTACGGTTGAGGGCGACCTACCTATTGAGACTCTGGATCCTTCTACCCCTACCTTTTGGGTCACTTCTGTCCCCCCTGTACTGTGCCTGGTCCTGAATCATGTTGGACAGCTGGGTGCTCTGCACAGTAGAGAGGGGATATTCTGTCCAGTCCTCCTCCCTCCCGCGCCACCAGCCCCCCTCCCCGTCCCTCTTCAGGGGCCCATCTCATGAGCAACTTCTAAGTCAAGAAGTGAAGTCCCTCATGGAGGCAGGGGCAGTGGAGGAAGTCCCTCGGGAGCTCAGGGGCAAAGGCTTCTACTCCCAGTATTTCCTAATGCCGAAGGCAAAAGGGGGCCTGAGACCCATCCTAGACTTGCGGCGGCTGAACAAATTTGTACAAAATCTCAAGTTCCGCATGGTCTCCCGGCCTTAATTATTCCCTCCCTGGATCCAGGAGATTGGTATGCCGCCGTCGACTTAAAGGACGCTTATTTCCACATTGCCATAATTCCCCAACACCGTCGGTACCTCAGGTTTGTCATGGCCGACGCCCATCTGCAGTTCATGGTGCTCCCATTCGGCCTGTCAGCTGCTCCAAGGGTCTTCACGAAGTGCATGGCAGTCGTGGTGGCCTTCCTGCGCAGGCGGGGCATCCAGGTATTCCCCTACCTGGACGACTGGCTCATAAAGGGCCGCTCCAAGGAGCAGGTGGAGACCCAGATGTCATTCATCAGGCGGACCTTTCTCAATCTCTGCCTCCTCTTGAACGAAGCCAAGTCCACCCTGTCTCCGACGCAACAAATAGAGTTCATAGGAGCTGTTCTGGACTCCACTCACGCCAGAGCGTACCTGCTGGAATCCAGGTTTCGTGCGATTTCTGAGGTCATCCTCGGACTGCACTGTGCCCCAATTACCACGGCGCGAGTTTGCCTCCAGCTGTTGGGTCACATGGTGGCGTGCACCTATGTGGTAAACCATGCCAGACTCCGGCTTCGCCTGCTACAGTCCTGGTTAGCGACAGTATATCGCCCGGCCAGGGACCCCTTGGACTCAGTGGTGTCCATTCCTCACTTGGTGCTAAGCTTGCTGCAGTGGTGGCTCGACCCGCAGAAAGTGTGCATGGGTGTCCCCTTCACTGCCCCTCGACCCTCCCTCTCCCTGGTAACGGATGCCTCAGATCAGGGTTGGGGAGCGCACTTGGGACACCTCAGGACGCAGGGCTTGTGGTCGCCGGCGGACCTTGAGTTGCATATCAATGTAAGGGAGCTGAGAGCGGTTCGCTTGGCTTGTTTGACCTTCTGGTCCCACCTGGCGTGCAGATGTGTTTCAGTCCTCTCAGACAACACGTTGGCAGTCTTTTATATCAACAAACGGGGGTGCACGCTCCTCTCTCCTGTGCAGGGAAGCCTTTGCGCTGTGGGATTTCTGCGTCCACAATCCTACCCACCTGACAGTATTCTACCTTCAGGGGGAGCAGAGCTGTTTGGCGGACACCCTCAGCCGCTTGTTCCAGGATCACGAATGGTCCCTCTGATGGAACGTGTTATGTCCAGTTTTCCAGCTCTGGGACTTTCCCCGGTTAGACCTGTTCGCCTCGAGGGAAAACAGAAAGTGCCGACGGTTCTGTTCCCTCCTGGGCCGCAATCAGGAGTCTCTGTCTGACACCTTCCTACAGTCTTGGGGGGTCGGTCTGCTCTACGCCTTTCCTCCGATCCCCCAATACACAGGGTGATTTTGAAGATTCTCAGGGACCACGCATGGGTAATCCTGATAGCTCTGGCATGGCCGCGCCAACATTGGTACACGTCACTCCTGCACATGTCTATTCAGGCGCCCCTGACACTGCCCCTGCTCCCGGACCTGATCACACAGGACTGGGGCTCCCTGCGCCACCCGAACCTGGAGTCCCTTCACCTCACAGCATGGATGCTCCATGGCTGAACCCGATGGAGATGAGTGCTCCCAGCAGGTCAGACAAGTGCTGCTCGGTAGTAGGAAACTGTCAACTAGGGCCACCTACCTGGCCAAATTGAAGCACTTCTCCATATTGTCAGGTAAGCGAGGTCACAGTCCGCTGGGGATCCCAATCCCCATTGTCCTAGACTATTTGCTCCACCTCAGACAACTGGGCCTCTCCCTCTCTCGATTTGTGTTCACTTGGTGGCCATCTTGGCTTTCCATCCGGGAGAGGGGGGTACCTCGGTGTTTGTGAACCAGCTGGTCGGGCGTTTCCTCAAAGGTATGGACAGGCTATTTCCACATGTTTGTCATCTGGCCCCTGCTTGCGACCTGAATCTGGTCCTCTCCGCCCTCTTGGGACCTCCCTTTGAGCCTCTGGCTTTGTGCTCCCTGTTGTACTTGTCATATAAGACCGCCTTCCTCATGGCGATCACCTCCGCCAGGAGGGTGTCGGAGCTCAGAGCGTTAACATCCGAGCCCCCGTATGCTGTGTTCTGTAAGGACAAGGTCCAACTTAGACCTCACTCAGCTTTCCTACCCAAGGTCGTCTCACAGTTCCACATGGGTCAAGATATTTTTCTCCCGGTGTTTTATCTGAAACCACACTCTTCCAATGAGGAGCGGAGGTTATATTCCCTGGATGTCCGCAGGGCCTTGGCTTTTTACATCAAGCGTACCAAGCTGTTCAGACTCTTGACTCAGCTCTTCACTGCAGTGGCGGATAGGATGAAGGGGCTCCTGGTCTCCTTTCAGTGAATCTCTTCGTGGATCGCGACCTGCATCTGGAAATGCTACCGCATAGCTAAGACCCCTATCCCTCCGGTCACGGCCCACTCTACTAGGGCTCGGGCCTCTTCTGTGGTGTTCCTGGCTCAGATCCTGACTCAGGAGATTTGTAGAGCAGCCACATGGTCCTCCATCCCCACGTTCTCGTCACACTATGCCATCACGCACCAGGCTTGAGATGATGCAGCCTTCGGTCATGCAGTACCCCAGTCAGCAGTGATCTCTGACCCTGCCACCTGAGGTTAGGCTTGTGAGTCACCTACTTTGAATGGACATGAACAACCACTCAAAGAAGAAAAAACGGTTACCTACGTTTTAGTAACTGTTCTTCGAGATGTGGTGTTCATATCCATTCCAGTACCCATCCTTCTTCCCCTCTGTCGGAGTGCCAGCAAGAAGGAACTGAAGGGGTGGAGGGTCAGCGGGCCTCTTTATAGGGCTCCGTAGTGGCGCCACTCCAGAGGGCGCCAGGGCCGATCCTACGGACTCTGCTAGGGGAAAATCTTTTGACTGGCGTGCACGCGGCGCGCGCACGCCTACTTTGAATGGACATGAACAACACATCTCGAAGAACAACAGTTACTAAAAGGTGGGTAACCGTTTTTTCTTTTTGCCTTGTGAAAAAAGAGTATAGGAGCATTTCTTCACTTAGTAGTTTTTTTTTTTTTTAAATTTTCCAATACTATAGAAACAAAGTAATTGTGACCTTGACTTGTATTTTCCAGTGTGTTTCATTTTGCTCCTGCTTTTTACTTAAAAGGTTAATTATATTCTTAGACTGTGGGGACAGTTATTGTTTGTTTATATAGGCTTTCAGAAGCAACTTTTAACTTGGAAAGGTCCGTTTATGGCATGTTTCATTGGCAACACGAGTATCCTTATGAAATGTGCTATGATTTCAGTCAAACTGGAGTTTTACAGTTCACTTCTTAATGAAGAGAATGTATTCAGATGGTGTAAAGAGTTCCCTCTTTCAAGCTTAAATGATGCAAAGGAAGAAGCAGTTCACTTAGGCCATGATTCAGCAAAATATTTATGCATGTACCTTTGCATGAAGTACATGGATTTATGCATATGCTTGAAATTAAGCCTGTACTTAAGTACTTCGCTAAATAGAGATGGACTTAATCACATGATAAAGTGATTTCTGAATCCAACCCTTTAGGGTGTCAGACACCCAGTCCTTGGTGTCATTTTTGTTTTCTTAGGCCTTTCAGGCTTTGTCTTCACTGCTAAAAGTGCAACTTTTACATTATGGTAATTTAGGATTGGTCTAAACTGAAAATTTTTACCAGCCTAGCTATGTTGGCTAGAAGTATGGGGGGGAAAATCACCTCTCCTAGTCAATATAGCTCTGCCAGCAATACCTTGGTGTAGACCCAAGTAAAGTGACTGAATAGTGCTTTTGTTAGGGTAGCTAATGTTGTTCAGGGTGATGCTGTAGCTATGTTGGTCTTCCTTATGCTTAGAGTTTCTCTAACCACATAGAATAAAACTTTAAGACTGTTGTGAAACAACCTATGCTCTCTTCCTACCCTATCAACTTCTCCACACTCAAAAATTCTGTAGCATGAATACTGTCACCATTTGACTATAACAAAGTGTATTGGGGACAGAGAGCTGGGCTGGTGAGGAGGGCCCTCTATAAACCACATAGCATCCTTTACTTGTCCTCAGTTCTCTGCAAACCCACGTAACTTAACACCATCTCCTACCTAAAAACCCTTTATAATGGCATAATTAAAGCTACAAAAAGTATAGGCAAGGCCTTATATACAGTTAAGCCCATTGTCTAAAATGACTCCTGAAATTCCATTTGGTGACTACCATGGTGTCCTCTCATAGCAACCCAAGATAAATGTGCCTGACCCTCTGCCAAATGGGAATTTATTGTGCATAAAGGCCTTGTCATGGAGCAGGTAGCATGCTGACTTGGCAGTACTAGCTTCACAAGAGCATTTTACTTACAGTGATTGCAGTTTAAAAAAAATTCTAACAGTTGGGGAAAAAAAAATTAAATGATATTTTTTAATGTGTGTATAGGAAATATATAAAGGAAAATATTCCCACTGGTGTTAGTGGCATCACTGTATAAGATTGATGGCAACACTGAAGAATTCAGTGTGATAGGAGGAAGAATTTCTCTTAAGAGAACATGTGTGAGAGGTATATTAGATCTCTAGAGAGTTGGTGAGGACAGATAATGGTCATTTCAAACTGTCAAGTGCTGGGTTCTTCTTCAAGTGGTTGCTCATATCGATTCCAGTTAGGTGTGCGCACGCTGTGTGCACGGCCGTCAAAAATCTTTCCCCTAGCAGCATCCGTTGGGTTGGCTGTGGAGCCCCGTGGAGTGGCGCTTGTATGGTGTTCAATATATGACCCTGCCGGCCCAGTGCCCCCTTGGTTCTTTCTTACCGCCCGTGACAGTCATTGGAAATGTGGCATCTTGCTCTGCAAGTTCTTCATATTTCCTTAGCTTTGGTAGATAGTTTTTGTTTGGTTTTTTTTGTTGTAGTTAATGGCAGTTGGGTTGGGGGTTACCCTCCACCCTGACTATTTTTCTTCGGAGCTTCATGCCCAAGTCCCCTGGCTTCAAGCCCTGGGAGTCCTGCTCCAAGCTCGTGCCATCGGGTGACCCCCTTTGACTCTTGTCTGGGGGAGGCTCACCAAGCCAAGAAGTACAGGATCTACAAGGGATTTTGTCCTTGGACTAAAAAGGAATTATAAAATATTAGGGTTGGAAGAGACCTCAGGAGGTCCTCTAGTCCAACCCCCTGCTCAAAGCAGGGCCAATCCTCAGACAGATTTTTACCTCAGTTCCCTAAATGGCCCCCTCAAGGATTGAACTCACAACCCTGGGTTTAGCAGGACAGTGCTCAAACCACTGAGCTATCCCTCTCCCTCCTCTTTTGTCTGAAGCAGCTCCTTATGGAGGTGGCACTTAGTCCCTAGCCTCCTTCAGCATGGCAGGACCTGGCATTAAGTTCTTCGGTGTGCAGTGCCCTGGTGGTAGTAGTGGAGGCGGCAGTAATCCAGTGGAAGCACTTCAAGTCCCAACAGCTGCAGCAGTGCTCCTAACCTCCTTGGCCAAGACGGACTTTTACAGGCTGGGGGGGTGGAATGGCAGGAGGAAGCCATCCAACCCCCTGTTTTGGTAAAGCCAGGGACCTACCAAATCATTGTCAGGTTCTAAGCAGGCGTTTTGAAGGGATGCCTGAGGATGGTGTACCGGACTTACTCTTGGATCCTTCCCCATCCTTTTTTAATCGTTTATCCCACTTCCACCATGCATAGTCCCAAATAACCTCGGACTGCTGGGTCCTTCGCACAGTGGAAGTGGGATACTCTCTCCAATTTTGTTCCTTCCCACCCTCCCACCCCCCTTCCTTGTCCCTCTCATGAGCAACTCCTTATTCAGGAAGTTCAGGCATTCCTCGCCATGGGGGCAGTAGGAGGTTTCACGGGAACTAAGGGGCAAGGGGTTTTACTACCGATATTTCCTAATCCACAAGGCCAGAGGGGACCTCCGGCCCATTCTGGACCTGCGCGGGCTCAACAAATTTGTGGTCAAGTTGATGTTCCGCATGGTCTCCCTGGGTACCATTATCCCTTCCCTGGAGACTGGTACACTGCCCTTGACATGAAGGATGCGTACTTCCACATAGCAATTCATCCGGCACACAGGCACTTCCTGCGCTTTGTGGTCAACTGCAAACATTACACCTCTACCTCAATATAACGCTGTCCTCGGGAGCCAAAAAATCTTACTGCGTTATAGGTGAAACAGCGTTATATCAAACTTGCTTTGATCTGCTGGAGTGCGCAGCCCCGCCCCCCCGGAGCACTGCTTTTACAATGTTATATCCGAATTTGTGTTATATCAGGTCGCGTTATAGCGGGGTAGAGGTGTACCAGTTTACGACCCTTCCATTTGGCCTTTCCACAGCCCCCCCGAGTGTTCACCAAGTGTATGTTGGTCGTGGCTGCCTTCCTCCATTGACGGCGGATGCAATATATCCCTACCTCGATGACTGGTTGCTTTGGGGCTGCACCAGAGAGCATGTGCAGTCCCATCTCTGCCTGGTCAGGTATATGTTCGAATGGCTGGGTCTCCTCCTCAAAGTAGCGAAGTTGACCCTAGAACCGACCCAGAGGATAGAGTTCATCGGGGCAGTCCTGGACTCCGTTCAGGCGCGGGCCTCCTACCAGACTCTCGTTTCCAAGCTATTGTGGGCATCATTCAAGGCCTTCAGCACTTCCCGACCTCAACAGCAAGGGGATGCCTGAGTCTTCTCAGCCACATGTCTTCATGTACATACTTGACCCAGCATGCCAGGCTCTGGCTCCGGCCGTTACAAGCATGGCTCGCCTCAGTCTGCCGCCTGGGGCGCGACAGCATGAATTTGGTGGTCACTGTCCCGGAGCAGGTTCTTGCCTCTCTCTGCTGGTGGCTCAATTCCCAAGTGGTGTGTGAGCGAGTTCCTTTTCACAGCCCCCACCCTTCCTTGTCCCTGTTCACGGATGTATCAGCTATGGGGTGGGGTGCTCATCTGGGGAACCTTTGGACTCAGAGCCTGTGGTCGCAGTCCGAGCTATCCCTCCATATCAATGTAAGGGAGCTAATGGCGGTGCGCCTTGCTTGTCAAGCCTTCCAGGTGCACCTGTAGAGTCATTCTGTGGCGGTTCTCACTGACAACACCACGGCCATGTTTCTCCCCTCTCTGCCAGGAAGCCATTTGGCTGTGGGAATTCCGCATGGCCCGTTCCATTCACTTGGTTGTGTCCTTTCTTCCCGGGATCCAGAACATGCTGGCAGACCGCCTCAGCAGGTCCTTCCACTCGCATGAGTGGTCTCTCCGACCAGATGTCGTCAACCCCATCTTTCAAAGGTGGGGTTTTCTCCAGGTCAGCCTGTTTGCCACCCGCAGCAACAGGAAGTGCCCAGCATTCTGCTCCTTCCAGAGTCGCAGCCTGGGCTCCCTCTCTGACATATTCCTGCTTCCCTGGACGGGTCGCCTGCTCTGTGTCTTTCCTCTGTTCCCCTTCATGCACAAGGTCCTGCTCAAGATCTGCAGGGAGGCAGGGAAAAGGTGATTGTGATAGCTCCAGCATGGCCTTGCCAGCACTGGTACACCACGCTGTAAGAGCTGTCGGTGGACGTTCCAGTCCCATTGCCTCTTCTTCTCAACCTGCTCACTCAGGACCACGGTCGCCTCTGTCATCTCAATCTGTGGTCCCTCTACCTCATGGCTTGGAAACTGCATGGCTGAACCCCACGGGGCTTCTGTGTTCGGACCCAGTAAGGCAGGTCCTGTTAGGCACCAGGAAGTCCTCTACTCAAACCACGTATCTGGTGAAGTGGAAACGGTTTTCATGTTGTGACCAGCACCGCACACTCCCCCTCCAGGTGCTGGTGCCCCTCATTTTGGAGTACCTCTTGCAAGGCCTGGCGGTGTCCTCTGAGAGGGTTCACCTCACAGCCATCTTGGCCTTCCACCCGGGTGTGTCTGGCTGATCTGTCTTCGCCAACCTGATGGTTGGTTGCTTTGTCAATGGCTTGGGCTATCTCTGTGCTCAGATCCAGCAGTCTGTACCTGCATGGGACCTTAGCCTAGTCTTTTCACGACTCATGGGGGCCACGTGCTCCCTGCTGTATCTTTCCTGGAAGACATCTTTCCTGGTCACCATTACGTCAGCGAGATGCGTCTCTGAGTTGAAGGCCCTAACCTCAGAGCCGCCTTCCACAAGGATAAGGTACAACTCAGACCTTTTCTCCCGAAGGTGGTGTCGGCCTCGCACACCAGCCAGGATATTTTCCTGCCTGTCTTTTACTCCAAACCTCCTGCTGGTACCTGGGAACAGTGACTACATTCCCTCGATGTCTGCAGGGCCCTAGCTTTCTATATCGAGTGCACTAAGCCGTTCAGGAAATTGACCCACCACTGCAATGAAGTGCCAGGCTGGATGAAGGGCCTCCCGGTCTCCTCTCAAAAATTTCCTCCTGGATCATATACTGCATCTGTGCTTGCTTTGCGGCTGGCCAACATGCCGACCCCAACTCTCACCGCACACTCTGCTAGGGCCCAGGCCTCATCAGTGGCATTCCTGGCTCAGGTACCAATCCAAGAAATCTATAGGGCAGCGACTTGGTCCTCGGTGCATACTTTCACCTCGCACTACGCCATCATCCTGCATGCCAGACACGACACGGCTTTCAGTAAAGCAGTACTGCAGTCAATATTCCTTCACTTAGACCCCACCTCCTAGGTAAGACTTGGGAGTCACCTAATTGGAATCAATATTAGCAAGCACTTGAAGAAAAAAACGTTTCTCACCTTCGTAACTGTTGTTATTTGAGATGTATTGCTCATATCCATTCCAAACCCACCCTCTTTCCCCTCTGTCAGAGTAATTGGCAAGAAAGAACTGAAGGAGAGCCGGGTGGCAGTCGTCATATATGTAGCGCCATTCAGGAGCCACTCCTGGGGACTCTACAGCCGACCCAATGGATGCTGCTAGGGGAAAGACTTTCCGACGGCCATGCACGCAGCACGTGCACACCTAATTGAAATGGATATGAGTAACACATCTTGAAAAAACAGTTTCAAAGGTGAGTAACTCTCTCCCTTTTTTTTTATTACTGTCTGAGTTAGAGATGTTAGTGCAATGTGTTTTCAAGGCTTTCTTCAATATTTTAGGGAAGATGACCAAATATTTGTTTTTGTGACTTTCTGAAAGTTGCTTCTAAAGTTGGCTTTTTGTGCACTGTAACAATTAGTCTTGACAGTTAAACCACTGGGACTGCTCAGATGTCTTTATCTGCTTTTTTGTTACTAATTAAATTACAATTTGAGAATTAAAACTCAGTTTCTTCATTGATAAGTTCAAATGAGTAAGCTGCATTACAGTTACAGCTCTTATGTGCTTTCTAAACTATTTTATAAGAGCTTCATTATGTTGTAGGTACTACGCAAGTGAAAACAGATTTCCATTTGAGGAATGCTATCATTTTAGGGGCTTTGCCAAGAAAAGCTACATGTCCTGTACTGCTGTGGCAGTTTCCTAAATTAGCCTCTTTGGATTGCATCTTCAACACGTCACTGTGATACGGTAATACTGTGCTGCTATGATCGGATACTTACTCAAACCACCCATTGTAGAATAATAGAGGAGACCCTAATCCTAACTACATACATTTTAATTTAGGAATATCTGTAAAAATACTCCTCCTTTGAGTGCTTGCTCATGTCAATTCCAAGTAGGAGTGTGTGCGCTGCGTGCACAGTTGCCAGAAGGTTTTTCCCCTAGCAGTACCTGTTGGGTTGGTCCAGGCACTCTCTAGAGTTGTGCCTTCATGGCTCCGCATATAGGGCTCCGCCAACCTACCTTCTCTCCAGTTCCTTCTTACCACCAGTGATGGTTCTTGGAGTTTCCTCTTTCTCTCTCGTTTCGAGTGATTCCCGTAGTAATTTTCTTCAATATCTATAAATAGTTAAAATACATTAGTTAGTTATAAGTGTTAGTTTGAATCCTGGTTAGTATGGGTTTCTCCCCCGTTCCCTTCCCTCTCCCAGGGCCAGGGCATGCCTCGGTCCCAGGGGTTTAAACCATGTGGGGTCTGCCAGAAACAGATGCCAAAGGGTGACGCACACACCTCTTGCCTGAAGTGCCTGGGGGAATCCCATCAAACAGACAGGTGTAAAATCTCTAAAGGATTCTGCCCCCACACCAGGAAGGAAAGGGACCACAGTGTTTATATTGCAGATGGAGGCAGCCCTACAGCCACAGTTGGAGTCAAACCCCATGGACCCGGCAGTGCGCTCCTCAGCATCGGTGCACAGCACACCAGCCTCAATCATGGATGCGGCACTAAGGAAGGACTCTGGGGTTAGAGACTGTCAGCACCAATGCTCCCAGAAACCAAAAACTGCCTTGCAGTTGGAATCTTGGCACTGTTCTCAAGCACTGGTGCCATGCAAGAAGTACAGGAAGACTGGCAGGGGTGCTTCCCTGCTTGAGTGCCTGAGCATGACTTTGCTGAAGGAGTGCGACCTGTACCAGCCCACTCCTTGCCTGTACAGCAGCTGGCACTGTCGACTCTGGGCCCACAGAGGGGTTGGTCGAGTCCAACGCCAGTGGAGGACTTAAACCTTCCCTCCACACCAAAGACCTTTGAGGTAGCCAGGGACCTCATAGCCCTGATGGGTCCATGCTCTCCTGACCAGCATGAGAGATCATCAGCACCGAAGCCTCTGGCACTGTAGAGACCACCGGTGTCGTCCAGGTGTAAACAGGCAATGACAAGACATTGCTCATCCTCTCCCCAGCACTGCTTGGCACCATGCAGCCTTGGTCGCCGCGCCCAAACCCCTGGGCATCTGACTCTGAGGCGGACTCCTACATGTCAAGGAGGACCTGGCACCAGGAACAGTGACAATCCCAGAGACTGGAAATGGTACAGGCCTCTCCACCTGTGCCATGGCCAGTGCAGTGGCATATGCCAGTGCAGTTGCCCTTCTGGACCCCATGGGCATACTATCAAACCCAGGGGTCCGTTTCCAGGTGATCCTTCTCAGCCACATCTGATGGATGAGCTGCATCCAGGACCAGGGAGCACTCTCGTGGCACTGCTATGGCTACCACTACCGGCGCCGCCAGTAGTGCATCACCATCACCATGGCGGGCATCATGGCCAGTACTGCAGTCAGCAGCACAGCCGGCGCTGCATACAGCATCAAGTTGGGCACAGCCACAGATGACTGGGATTGTTTCAATGAGCTGGATGGGCAGAAAAGTCCCACTCTGGCCCAGGCCTCCTCATCATCTTTGCCGGATGAGGCAGTGGCAGGAACCTTTTTGGGGCCTCCCTCACTGAACAGTACAGCCCACCTGGAACTTTGGGCACAGAATCTAGGTATCCAGATGGATGAGGTCACTGAGGTGTTGGACCCTATGGTGGACATCTTAGCGCCCGTGGGCCCCACCAGGGTGTGGCATTCCTCTGATTAAGACCATTCAGGAAACTACTAAGACCCTATGGCAAACACTGGCCTCTCTGACCCCTGCAGTGAAAGGGGTCAAAAGGAAATATTTTGTGCCTTCCAAATTGTACGAATATCTCTTTACACATTCCCCACCAGACCTAGTGGTAGCGGTGTGGTCAACGAGCGGGAGACATAAGGGCAGCAGGGGCTCGCTCCCTGGGCAAAGGACGCAAAGAAGCTGGATCTCTTTGGGAGGAAGGTATACTCCACCAGAGGGCTTCAGCTTTGTATTGCAAACCAGCAGGTGATTCTCAGTTGCTACAATTTTAAATCCTGGGATGCAATGTCTAAATTTATGAGCTTGTCCCAGCAGGCTCCAAGTTCGAATTTTCAGCCTTGGTGGATGAGGGCAAGGACCCTCACTGCAGGCCACAATGGACTTGGTGGACTCAGCAAGTCCTCAGGGATTGCAATGTGCCATTGCTCCTAGCTGCAGGCCTCTGGCCTCCTGGGGGAGATTCAACAAACTATTTAGGACCTCCCTTTCGAGGACTCCACTTTGTTTTCAGAGAAAAGGGACTCAAAGCTGAATAGCTTGAGTGTCTCCTGAGCCACTCTGAAATCTCTGGGGCTGCATACACCAGCCACCCAGCATAAACACTTAAGTCCAAGCCTATGTCCCAACTGTATCAAGGGAATTCTACGCAGGACTACAATAGGAAAAGGGGCAGAAACCAGAATCAGCATTGCCAGTCTCAACCCCGTAGCAACCGGGGGTCAGGGTCATTGAGACAACCCCTGGGCCCTAGACAGGCCTTTTGAAGATGTGCCTGGGGTGACATACCAAGCCAAAGCCTGGATCTCTTATTACTAGGGCTGTCAATTAATCGCAGTTAACTCACGCGATTAACTCTCTAATTTTTTAATCGCGATTACATTTTTTATCTCAATTTAATCTGAGTTTTAATCACACTGTTAAACAATAGAATACCAATTGAAATTGATAAATATTTTGAATGTTTTTTCTATATTTTAATATATATTGATTCCAATTACAACACAGAATACAAAGTGTATATTTTTTATTACAAATATTTTTGTTGTAAACATGATAAAGTATTTTTCAGTTCACCTCATACAAGTACTGTAGTGCAATCTGCTGCTTATGATGAATTAATAGGTCTTAAGTGTGGTAGATGGCAAAAAGAGAACAGTCCACAAACTTAGTATGCATTTTATCCTTTTTGCTTAAATAGTAACAGAGAGCATTCTAACAGAGGCAACACGTTCCTTCTTTGAATTAATATCAAACGGTTGGCGTCATGTTGCTGGTTTAAAAATGATTGAAGTTGGAAAGTTACTTTAGAACAAAACAAAACAGTGAAGGGAATGGTATTTACCATTTTTTTTCAAGTTTATATCAGATTACTCAACTGAATACTCTTATTAAACTATGGGGTTTTGTACCTTATGCTGTGCTTGGCAAAAATTTGTATACAAGATTCAAGTTATGCTTGACTGATCCAATCAGCAACACCAAGTCAACATTTACATTTTTTCTACCAAGAGTACTTAAGTCTATGAACAAGCAGAGGTGAATAGCTGTTTCTTGAAAAGTTAGGAATTGTGCATTTGATTCACCATCTCTCTGAAACTTGTCTTTTTCAGAGTTTTGCAAGGTTGTTGAAGCAACAAAAAACTTGAAGGTTTTAGGGGAGGATTTTCAAAAGTGTCTGTTACTTTAGGAGAACAAATTCCATTTACTTACTGGTTCTTTCTGGAGCATTCACAAGTGTGTTGGAGGTAGCGATATCACATGGTGTGGCATAGGAAAGGAAATGTGAATAAGTAAAAATGAAGGAGTGAGAAATTAGAAGGATAGAAATGAGGATTTTGTGATAGAGTGTACACAGAAATAAGAGATTCTGTGAATGACAAATATTTTAAATCAAAAATGGTATGAGGAACATGGTAGCAAGGAGAGTCAAAAGCTTGAAAGGGCACATGGCTGTTTTTTACTTACAGGCAGTTGTACAGCATTATCACTATAGAATCCAAGTACATCATAAACTAATCATAACTCTCATTTTCTAAAATTCAGTAACTTTCACTTTCCATTTCTTTACTTGAAGACTCGGAAGACGAAATGCAGTTATTTCCCTGTAGTCATCTTTTCTCTGTACAAATTCTGTTTATTTCTGAAGCAAATTGTAATCTAATTTTCTAAATCTATTATACATTTTTCCACTGTCATGTGACTGACAAATCATGAGTGGGTTTGTTCATTTCACTGTTTTTAAGAAGCAGATAAGATTTGTAATTCAGCTTTATTATATGTGGTTTTGCCAGAGTCTGATAGAAAGATTTAACTCCCAAGCGGAGATTCCAGGATTCTTGGTAAGATGCCAGCCCTTTTCCCTTTCCAGCACCTGGAGAAGGACTAAACTGGCCTTCTCCAAGACACTGTTTCTGGGTCTTGGTGGTGACTCCCCATGCCCCCAAATCTTTTTGTATGTGCATCTAGCTAATACATATCTGATAAATTGTTCAAATATTATGTATAGAAGCTTTCTATCAATAGAAACATTCTATTGGAAGATGTGGGAAATCACGAAAACCATAAGGGTGGACAGACTTTGTGCTATTCTAGAACTAAAAATAAATGTTCTACATATTTTAAGATGTGTGACTTAAAATCACATTTGCATTTTGCTTGCAGATAAATTTAACAGTGACTGGGGCATTATTGAAAAATTGGGCTTATAACATTTTGCAACTCGATAACAGAAATAATAAACTTTAGTTTTGACTCTCATTTTAATGCATATGCTATGAAAAACGCATTCTAATTACTCTCTCAGAATTGCCTCTTATTCTGAGAACTGTTGAGGCTTTCAGATTGAGTGATAGTTTTGTTTGAACTGTGATCTTCAGTAAAGATCTAAGAAGAATTTTTTTTCTTGTGCACAGTAGTGTTCAAGATGTTAAGTCATCCTCTCTCAGTATAGTTGCCAACTGTCTAATGGCACAAACTGAAATGCCCCTGCCCCACCCCTTCTCTGAGGCCCTGCACCACGCTCATTCCATCCCCCTCCCTTTGTTGCTCACTCTCCCCCACCCTCACTCACTTTCACCAGGCGGTGGCAGGGGGGTTGGATGCAGGCTGTGGGAGGGGGTGTGGGAGAGAGTTTGGGTGTGGGAGAGGGTGCCACTCTGGACTGGGGCAGAGGGTTGCGTGCAGGCTCTGGGAGGGAGTTTGAGTGCAAGAGAGGATGTGGGGTGTGGGCTCTGGACTGTGACAGGGGTGTGGGAGGGGATGAAGTGTGCAGGCTCCAGCCAGGCAGCGCTTATCTCGGGCAGTTCCTGAAAGCAACCAGCATATCCCTCTGGCAATGGCTCCTAGGCAGTTCCTGGCCAATGGGTGCTGTGGAGTTGGAGACTCGGGGTGGGGGCAGTGCAGGGAGACTCCCAGGGATGTGCCAGGTGCTTCTGGGAGTGGCAGGGAGTCTGCTTTAGCACCGCTGTGCCGCCGGACTTTTAGCGCTTAAAATCTCCCCGTTTGGCTTCAGTAGCCTCTGGGAGATAGCCTGATTCTGGGAGACTCCTGGCAAAACCAGGAGGCTTGGCAACCTCATCTTTCAAACATGCAGGGTAGCTTACACTGTACTTGCCTAGTGTAATACTTCCAGTCAGTCTACCTTTATGGATCAACTGTTAACTGAAGCTAATGGGTGGTTACTCCATTACTTCTGCAGCAGAGAGAACTTTTAATTACCTGCCTGAAAACATATTTAAACAGAAGCTCTGGGCAAATAATAAAAATTATAGGTCTGATTTGGTAAATACTCTTCTAGAAAGGAAAGGCTTTAAAAACTAATGTAAGCTTTTTATTTAAACTAGCTAGTTACTTTAGCCTCATATCAGGAAATAAGTCAGGTGAAAAGTTTGTATAGTGAATTTTTACTTTAAAAACCCTTAAAACCCACTGTAAATACAAATTATTTTAATAGTGAGTAAAGTAATTTAATTCCTCTGTGTATTGAAAATATTTAGGAAGCTCATATCATTTTAGTATCTTGGTATCATACAAAATACATTGAAGTAAATAGATATTTGTAGTCTACCACCAAAATAATTTGACAGTGAAAATAGAGTGCAGCAATGTGGTTTGTTTTACTTTTTGCCTTACTTTCACTTTTTAGAAGCATCTTCCCCAATTACTGTATTTCAATTTTTTAACCCCCACATTTAAATTGAAATTTTTTTTTGGTTGGCAATCTCTACCTTAAAATAAATATTGATCTGTTTTTCCCTTTTTATGTAAGGCGTTGTCTTTTTTCTGAAAAAATTCTCCCCATGATTTAATATGTGGTGGCAGCGGTGGAAATACTAATTTAGACAGGTTCAGTTGGCCACCAGTGCTTTTACCACAGTATATCATATGCACTTTCATATCCATTCATTCAGACTATTTTACCTCATATGCATTCAATTGAGGAAGGAGGCTCAGACAGAAAGGATTTTCTTTTTTCTGGAGTCACCTGGGGTTTCCAGAAACTGTAACTGTACATCAAGGCTCTGAAAATGAGGCAGCCAGGAATACACAAAGGGGATATGTTTTATCACAAAACAAGAGAATCATTGAGTCATTAGACTTCTGTCTTCTATATCATTCAAAGATACTGGTCTGTCCACCTATGTAGATTACCCTCCGGAGTGAGAATGGACTCTCACAAAACTCTTCTGGTGAGTACTTACTCAGCAAGATGGACAAGAAATATCTCACAGAATGAGTAGATCTGTGGTAGACCCGTGCTGATGGTTTCTTGGTCTTAGTGACTAGAGGCTTGCCACTCACATAAAGAGACACCATCACTGATCTTTGTTTCTCTTTGAGGGAAAACTCTGCTAGTGAGGGATGCTTTCGCCATCCACAGGGAAAGAAGGCATGTGTGGCAATTCACCTGTACTTCTGGTATCAAAGTCTTGGTCAAGGTCGTGGGGCATGATTTTATTATTCTAGAGTGCCAGATGGATGATTCTCCTTAGAACGGCAGAGTCCCATCCTGATAGGCTGAGAATGTTGCTTTGGACAATTAGAATGCTTCACTCTGTCCCAGTGCATGAATGCAATTAATTCCAAATAGGGTACAGAACAGTAGATATGGTATCCCCAGGGTACATCTACACTACCCGCTAGACACGATAAATAAATCCCCGATTGCTCTACCGTTGACTCCTGTACTCCACTGTGGCGAGAGTCAGAAGCGGAGTCGACGGGGGAGTGGCAGCAGTCGACCCCATGCCGTGAAGACGCGAAGTAAGTCAATCTAAGATGCATCAACTTCAGCTACACTATTCTTGTAGCTGAAGTTGCATATCTTAGGTTGATTTCTCCCCCCCACTCCCCCGATCTGATATAGTTGGGTCTGGAGGTCAATGGTAATCCTAAACAGGAGAGCTCCGATTCCTTGTCACAAGAAGATTTCAGTCAGCCACATTATCCATGCTAAATACATTTTCAACCATTTTTATTCAGACATGACCTGTAGGAAGGAATCCCACTTCATTTTCTTCTGATAGAATCTATTTCTGAAGAATGTGGAGCTTGAATTCTTCTTCCACCTTCAGGGGTTATCTTTCAGGATGACTCCTACTGAACTGAGCCGAGTGTGGGGGTAGGGTGGGGAACAAGTTGTTTGCACTCTTGTCCCTCACTGGATTTAAGTATTTTCACTCTACAGCTTTTATTATTTCACATTATTGGGATATCACTGTTTACTTTTCAAGAGTGAATTTTGCAATGATGGTGTCTGTACAAACTTATTTGTATGTAACTGGAGTCTGAGAACTCTTATTTCTCCCTTTAAAAAAGAAGGAAATATTTTGGGGCTTTTAAGATATCTAAACTCCTCCTTCTGAGCATACACCAAAGCCCTTCAGCTGGCCTAACTGTAGAGGGCCAAAAATCTTAAGAGCAAGGGGAGTTTCCTGCATGGCCCACTCTGGCAGCATGTGTCACAAGAGTAAGAATTCTGTATATCTTCAGCGAAGCAGTTACTAAAGTAGTTTTTCCTTCTCTTGATTTGCTTATATTTTATGATGTGGCAATACCAATTTGGACACTCCACAGGACATGCCAATATTGATCAGATAGTCAAGGTAGTGTAGGCTAACTTCAGCTGCTTTTCATTTCTGAAAACTCTCAATTGGGTAAGCCTGCCTGTGTGCCCAGAGAGAGAAATAGGAGTGAAAATTCTGCAGCGTGGCACACAGTATTTTAAAAGACTGACAGGTGAGGGGACTCTTCCATACTGGTGTTGCCAGAATACAAACAACAATTAGTGAGAAAAGGGACCTGACCCACCCCAGGCTTGAATTCAGTTAAGTGGTGTGAAATTGAATTGATTTGTCATTAACCATAACAACTCTGCCTGCTTTTGTTGTGACTTTGTATGCAAAAGTCAGAGGGTCACAATATTTTGAGCAAAAAATATTTATTTTCCAGTAAGTTTAATATGGTTTAGTAAGTAACTGGTACTCTAAAACTATTAAAATCACTCTGCCATAGATCCAAATTGTAGCATCAATGGAAGAATTTTGCTCAGTAGCAGGCTGGGAGGATGTGCAAAGAGTGATGCTTTATGAAAATGCTATCATAGTCATGACAAACATATGGTCTTAAGTGATCACAAATTGTTCAAACTGTAGAATTTAAATAGTAAAATAAATTAATTCATTAAATTTCTCTAGTCTAAGATGTGAAAATCCAGGATAAAATAGTTTCTGTGAAATACCAGGGTCAATTCTCCACTGACACATTGATCCTATGATTGCAAGAGCTTTACCTTGGTTTTTTTAAGCCATATGTATCTGCTCTGCAGATTTTTTAATTTTTAAATCAACAATGTAATAAAGAATTAGTGGATGGAATGCAACAAATCCATGGTTAGTGGTTAGTTTCATGATAGTGGTGGGAGGTGTTGATACTTGTTTTAAGTTTTTTGTGTAGAATACATTAGTTTTTTAAAAAGTATAATTTCTCTATTCATTAATTACATTTTATATATTTCCCATTTAAAATCTCTTACTCATTGTGGATATATTATCAAAACCTCAGTTAAATTTCATGTTAGTGGCACAAACAATTTTGATTTAAGATGTGACAGTATTGAACATTGATCTCTCGTGCTTGCCACCCAAAAGTAATCTTCCTTATTAATACTGAGTTATGGCTGATACGATATTTAGAAATCAATGCTTCAGTTTCTAAAATCTTAAGTGGCTTTTTTCTTTTCTCTGCTTATAGATGCCACCTCAAATGAACAGCAAGATCTCTTTTGTCAGAAGTTGCAGCAGTGTTGTATACTGTTTGACTTCATGGACTCTGTTTCAGACCTGAAGAGCAAAGAAATTAAGAGAGCCACATTGAATGAACTGGTTGAATACGTTTCAACAACTCGTGGGGTGATTATTGAGTCAGCATATGCTGATATAGTGAAAATGGTAAGTAAAAACTGAAG
Organism: Gopherus evgoodei; assembly: GCF_007399415.2. Lineage (NCBI taxonomy): Eukaryota > Metazoa > Chordata > Testudines > Testudinidae > Gopherus > Gopherus evgoodei. The sequence continues at coordinate 180,226,973 of NC_044324.1, read as the reverse complement.
TTGAACAGTATTTATTTGATATATTTTAAACAAAATATTTCTTAGTGATCATTAGCTTCTGTCTGAATTTATAGTAGTTGCAGAGCATTGCTGTGGCTGACACTGCCTGTAAATTTAGTATAGTTCATTAGTAATCAACTCAAACAGCCAAAAAAATTATTCAGAAAGCTTTGAATTTGTCAAATCTGAAAAGTTGCTTTATTTGATATAGCACAGTAAATGTAGTATAGCTGCATTTTTAGATGTGACATATGAAGAAAGGTAGCTTCTGGATAAACTGAAAAATTATCCCACGGTTGAGAAAATTAGAACTTTCTGAGTTGTTCTGCCAGTGCTTCCTCACTTGAGAACTGCAATAGGTGTTTGGACTCTTAAGGGTGAGTATCGGAGCTAAAACTCCGGGAGAGATTCTCACTGAAGTTAGAATCAATAGAAGGGAAGTTTCTCTACAAGGAGGAAGGAACTTGTCCTACTGAGAGTAAATGAACTTACAACTACCTTAAATCGTTTAGGTGTAACTGTATAGTCTAGAGTCAGCATAAACTGATGAGTACTGCAGAGCTCTTTCTGTAAATTACTGTGGTTATAGAACAAACAAGGAATTATTTACAATTGTTATCCACAGTAACGTCTGTTTTTTCTATTTGATGTTCTTCTCTTATGTAAGCGAGAGATGTTTGTGTTTCAAAGCAATCTGTGCGTCTCATTCAGTTTTTGACATATATATTCCATGTATTTAAATCTTGATTGACTGATAGCTCTTTTAATTTATCAATCTATAGCCTTCTAAGCAACAGTTTGAAGACTTTTAATATAGGAGAAAAAAATTTGTTCTTAGCGCTCTCTTAAATACAGGGATCTGTAAAACCTCAGTCTGTCATTGTGACTTGAAATGTAGTAGTAATTCTGATGGATTGACAACTTCATAAGTATGGTCTACTATCTAGTTTTAGAATAATTCTTCCCCATACCTTGTTGAACCTATTTTTTTCCCACTTTCCTGTTGTAAAACTAGCTAAATTTTCCTTTCTCTCCTCAGTGATTGAGAGATTCTAGCTGGGTGTTTAAGGTGAAGAAAACTGACATTAGGCAGTAGAAGAGGGTTAGGTATAGTGAAGAGGCCAATAGGAAGACTGTTGGATGGAGGACAGGCGTATAGGGGAGTGGAATGAAAAGTTGATTGAAAAGTGGTCAAAGGGAAAAAGGTATTGAGCTCAGAAAGTTGAGACAGAAGATAGCATGATGAATCAAATTCCTGGAGATCTACTGAAGATATGATCTGGGAGAGTCACCCAGAAATACAACAAGAAGCATCTTCAATAGAGTATCTCCTCCACCCTTTTTGGATCTCATGAGAAACCTCTACCCTGGTTTCCACCGATATAGCCCCTAGCCACTTATCCTTAAAACATACTGTCTTGGCCTTTTTGGGCTCCTTGGGGACAACCAGATAGGAAACCTTCCTCAAAAAAATGTTTTTTGAATGCAAAAGAATAGCACAAGCATGTAGGGACAAAATCAGAAAGGCTAAGGCATGAAATGAGTTACATGTAGCAAGAGACAAAAAAAGCAGTAAGAAGTTCTTAAATATGCTAGAAGCAAGAGAAAGATGAAGGAAAGTGTAGTCCCCTACTTAATGGGAAGGAGAGCTAATAATGAAATCAGGAAGGCGGAGGTGTTTAATGCCTGTTTTGCTTCAGTCTTCACTAAAAAGACTAGATGCTTAACACAGTTAATATTAACAAGGGGGAAGAATACAAACGAAAACAAGGAAAGAACAGGTTAAATTATATTTAGATAAGTTAAATATATTCAAGTTGGCACAGGGCGTAATGGAATCAACCTAGGGTACTTAGGAACTAGCTGAAGAACTCTTGGAATTGTTAGCAATTATCTTTGAGAACTCATGGAGGACTGGTGAGGTCCCGGAGGACTGGAAAAGGGCAAACATAGTATATCTATCTAGCAAAGGGGGGAAAAAAGAACTGGGGAATGATAGGTCAGTCACCCTATCTTTGATACTCAGAAAGAGACTGAAATATATCATTTAGCAATCAATTTGTAAGCACCTAGAGATAACATAAGATAACATAATAGCCAACATGGATTTGTCAGGAACAAATTATTCCAGCCAACCTAATATTCTTCTTTGACAGGGTTACTGGTCTAGTTGATGGGGGAGAGCAGTAAATTTGATAGATTTTATTTTAGTAAGGCTTTTGACACAGTCCCACATGACATCTCATAAAATACAGAAATGTGGTCTAGATGAAATTATTCGAAGGAGGGTACATAACTGGTTGAAAGATCATAACCAGAGTAGTTATCAGTGATTCACAGTCTAACTGGGAGGACATATCTAGTAGGTCCAGAGTCAATGGCCAGACCCAGGACAGACATTTTCAATAATGACTTGGAAAGTGGAGTGGAGAGTCTGATTATAAAATTTGCGAATGACACCAACTGGGAGGGACTGGAAGCATTTTGGAGAATTGGTCTGAAATTAACAAGATGAAATTCAATGAAGACAAGTGCAAAGTAGTGAACTTAAGAAGGCAAAGCAAATGCACTTAAGGGAGAAGTGGTGGATGTGATATACCTAGACTTTAGTAAGGCATTTGATACGGTCTCGCGTGATATTCTTATAGACAAACTAGGAAAGTACAGATTAGATGGGGCTACTATAAGGTGGGTGCGTAACTGGCTGGATAACCGTACTCAGAGTAGTTATTAATGGCTCCCAATCCTGCTGGAAAGGTATAACAAGTGGGGTTCCGCAGGGGTCTGTTTTGGGACCGGCTCTGTTCAATATCTTCATCAACGATTTAGATGTTGGCATAGAAAGTACGCTTATTAAGTTTGCGGACGATACCAAACTGGGAGGGATTGCAACTGCTTTGGAGGACAGGGTCAAAATTCAAAACGATCTGGACAAATTGGAGAAATGGTCTGAGGTAAACAGGATGAAGTTCAATAAAGATAAATGCAAAGTGCTCCACTTAGGAAGGAACAATCAGTTTCACACATACAGAATGGGAAGAGACTGTCTAGGAAGGAGTATGGCAGAAAGAGATCTAGAGGTCATAGTGGACCACAAGCTTAATATGAGTCAACAGTGTGATACTGTTGCAAAAAAAGCAAATGTGATTCTGGGATGCATTAACAGGTGTGTTGTAAACAAGACACGAGAAGTCATTCTTCCGCTTTACTCTGCGCTGGTTAGGCCTCAGCTGGAGTATTGTGTCCAGTTCTGGGCACCACATTTCAAGAAAGATGTGGAGAAACTGGAGAGGGTCCAGAGAAGAGCAACGAGAATGATTAAAGGTCTTGAGAACATGACCTATGAAGGAAGGCTGAAGGAATTGGGTTTGTTTAGTTTGGAAAAGAGAAGACTGAGAGGGGACATGATAGCAGTTTTCAGGTATCTAAAAGGGTGTCATCAGGAAGAGGGAGAAAACTTGTTCACCTTAGCCTCCAATGATAGAACAAGAAGCAATGGGCTTAAACTGCAGCAAGGGAGATTTAGGTTGGACATTAGGAAAAAGTTCCTAACTGTCAGGGTAGTTAAACACTGGAATAGATTGCCTGGGGAAGTTGTGGAATCTCCATCTCTGGAGATATTTAAGAGTAGGTTAGATAAATGTCTATTAGGGATGGTCTAGAGAGTATTTGGTCCTGCCATGAGGGCAGGGGATTGGACTCGATGACCTCTCGAGGTCCCTTCCAGTCCTAGAGTCTGAGTCTATAAAATGGAGAATAACAGGATAGGCACTAGTACTGCAGAAAAGGATCTGGGAGTTATAGTGGATCACAAATTGAATATGAGCCAACAATGTCACAGTGGCAAAAACGGATAGTATTTTGGGGTATATTAACACAAGTGTTGTATATAAGTATAGGACGACGGTTGGCAACCTACGGCACACTTGCCAAACACGGCACGCAAGCTGATTTTGAGTGGCACGCTGCCACGGTCCCGGCCCCCAGCTCTACTCAGCGTCCCCCCCCCACTGCTCTCCCCTGCGGGGGCAGGAGGCAGAAGCTTGGTCCTGCGGCAGCCAAGCTTTCCCCCCCTCCCCCACTTCACCACGCTGGGGTGGTGTTTTCCTGTTCCTCCCCCTCTTCTTCCCTGCGCCCGTCAGCTGATGGCCCTAGCGATGGGAAGGGGAAAAAGTGGCAGCGTGCTCACGGCTCCATAGAGGAGACAGAGAAGAGGTAGGGACAGGGCCTTGGGGAAGAGGGTGGAACAGGGCATGGGCTGGGAGCACCCCTACAAGCCAAGCACCCCAGCCCTCTGTCTTGACCCTCCCACACACACACTCAGCCCTCTGCCCTGACCCTTGAACCCCCAAACACCCAGCCTTCTGCCTGCACCCCCAGCCCTCTTCCCTGAAGCCTCCCCACACACCCAGCCTTCTGCCCTGCACCCCCCACCCCCTCTGCCTTGACCCCTGAACCTCCCCCCCCCCCCAGGTCTGGAGTCCCGGTTGCAGGCCCCTCTCAGCCCGCTGCTGGCCTAGGTGAACAGAGCCCCAGGCTGGCAGCGAGCTGAGCAGGCTGGCTGCTTAAGATCAACATTTTAATTTAATTTTAAATGTAGCTTCTTAAACATTTTGAAAACCTTGTTTACTTAAACAATAATTTAGTTATATAACATAGACTTATAGAAAGAGACCTTCAAAAATGTTAAAATGTATTACCGGCACATGAAACCTTAAATTAGCGTGAATAAATGAAGACTTGGCATATCACTTCTGAAAGGTTGCTGACCCCTGGTACAGGAGGTAGTTTTCCCACTCCTCCTGGCACTGGTGAGGCCTCAGCTGGAGTATTGTCCAGTTTTGGATGCCACACTTTAAGATGTGGGGAAAATTGTAGAGTCCAGGGGAGAGCAATAAATGTGATAAGATTTAGAAAATCCAATTCATGAGGAAGAGTTAAAAACACGAGGCAAGTTTAATCTGAGAAAAGAAAACTGAGAGGAGAACCTGCTAAATCTTTAAATATGCTAAGGGCAGTTCTAAAGACTACTGTGATAATTCATTTTCCCTGTCCACTGGAGGTAGGAGAAGAAGTAATAGTCTTAATCTGCAGTAAGAGAGTGTAGGTTAGATATTAGGAAAAACTTTCTAATTTTAGGGATAGTTAAGCACTAGAATAGGCTTCCTAAGGATGTTGTGGAATCCCTGTCACTGGAAGTTTTTAAGAACAAGTTAGACAAACAGCTGTAGGGAATGGCCCAGGTATATATGGTCCTGCCTCAGCATAGAAGTCTGGACTAGATGACCACCTGAGGTCCCTTCTAGCCCTACATTTCTATGATTTTGTTTTTCCTTCAATCTGAGAGCCTGTTCTTTCCTAAAACCATAACATACTGTTATCTGGCTTAATGGAGACCGGTTTTTGAACCCGTAGCAAACTGCTTTTATTCCCTTCTCCTTCTCTCCATTGGTCTGTGAACACTGACTTTTTAGTATCCATAACTGACATCTGTTACAGGGTAGGGGAAATTCACACCCTTATGGCAGGTCCATTTTACAGTGTTCCATAAAGGTAAGGTGACTCTTAAGTCTCACTCAAGTTCCTGCTGAGGACAGTGTCAGATTGAAATCAATCAACTGATTAAAATGATACAGTTTTCTTCCCCAAGCCCCACCGAAACAAGGGGCAAACACAATTGTTGTAGTTAGGGCTTTTCATGCTACCTGGACAAGATGAAATCATTCAGAAGTTCCCATAAGGCTGTCTGTAGCCTTTGCAGATAGTATTAAGAGTCAAAAGCCATTTCCTCCTAAAGGTTGTGTAAATGAACTTCTAACTGTATTGGATCTTATTATCCATCATGTCCCATCAGTGAGAATTGCCACATAGTTTGATAAAATCTGATGTAAATAGTCCAGATGAAGCTTCAGACAGAAGACTGAATTCACAGTATATGTCATTGGCTGGCATTATCTGTACTGTTTGTTTTTTGTCAGCAGAAAGAGCTGGGAGTGTATTGTATTCCAGTGACCTTAACATTTAGTGATACCAGGAGTGTTTATGCATTAGGCTTTTGTGCCAAAAATGTCCTCCTGTTACCACTGCCATTTCAGCCTCGCTGGTTGCAGTAAACAATAGCAATGTTAGTGTAGATGAGATTTCAGGTGGCTACTAGTAATTTAACCATCTAAGTGTACTCAGTGTAGGTTGGGCATTTGACTGGTCCAAAAATAATCAGTCAGTTGGCAAGTCAGACATTGGTCAGATATTGTTGAATGTTGAAAACAGTCAACTATTTTAAAGCACTAATGTATTAGAATAGTAACAAAGAGTAAGACTTTATGATCTCCAGTAGGCTTAGCCTTAGCCTAATAAAATAACTAAGTTAAGTAACTTAGTTTTTGTAAACTCAGAAAACTGCGAAACACAATGAAATTATGTTCTAAAAATGAAGAAATAATTACTACTTTTTTTAGCAATGTTAGGTTGTCATTTAAGTGTTAACATTATTCAAGACTGAACAGTTACAAAAAATAAAATAAAATTAAACAGAAATAAACTAAACACACAGGAAGTATTAAAGAAAAGTCATTTAAAATGTATTTGTATGAGGTAGGCAGCAGGCCAGCTCTACAGACAGCTTAATGGCTTTTCATTTTTTTGTTGTGTTAGAGGAAGGAGGCTTAATAACTGAACCCTCTTCTCCCTCCCCCATTCCTTTCTGAGTTAATTACAACATGTTTATCTAGTCATTTTAGATCCTATGCTCTTCAGGATAGGAACCATGTCTTTTAACTTGTTTAATGAGCTTTGTAAACCACTATGTACATTAATGGCCTGGTATACAAATAAAGATATACATATATATGGTGCTTATTCTAGAAGATTGCAGACAATCAAGATGTTCAATTTTTTTCAATACAAGTAGCACTAGCATGTAATAAAGTGAGTGATCAAGCTGTTTAGGTCAGCTAGCAACAGATAGCACCATGATGCAGTCAAAATGGCAGGCCATGGCTTGCATCAGCATTGTTGCCCAAATATTTGACTGTGATCAAATAATAAGTGGTCTGTTGACATTATTTGACTAGTCAGTTGACTGTCTCTTGCTTTATATTTAATCAATAGACACACATGGGGGAGTACAAGTGAACAATGAGGCAAAATTGGCCAGTAATAGAGGCAGTGGGCTCTGCAGACCAACAGCCTAACCTTTATCAAGTATTTTTGTAGACAAAAGAGTGTTTTTGAGGAAGGTTCTGAATTTGGTTAATGAGGTAGCTTTGCAGCTGTTTACAGGGAGCACCTCCATGCATGTGGCAAATCATGTGAGAAAGCACAAAGATGCTTGGTTGTTGGAAAATTTAACAAGTGAATGATAGAGGCTGGTATCATGGGCCGATCAGAGGTAAGCATCCACAGCTCAATAGTGAATAAGAGATGACAAGTAGGGTGGGGATTGACTATAAAGCGCCTAGAGAGTGAATACAAGCAGCTTATGTTTGATATGATAGAAATGCAGGAGCCAGTGTAAGAAATCACAGAAAGAGGTGACATGATTAAAACAGACTAAGCAAATGATGTTTGCAGCAGCACTCTGAATGGATATGGGCAAGATTGCATTTGTCAAGGCCAGAAAAAAGGAAGCTACAGTAATCAAGACACAAGATGAGAGCTTGGATGAGTTTTAACTGGATGGATGAGAGAGATCTTATTTTTGAGCAGTTCAGAAAGAATCAGCAAGATTTAGACATAGCTTGGATGTGAGGATCTAGCGAGAAGCCTGAGTTGAGGATGATGCACATGTTATAGGCCTGAATGACAAGTAGGATGGTGGTAATGTCCACAGTGATTGAGAGGTTCAGGGGCCAAGGTCAGTACTTTTGGTGGCAGATGCTCAGTCTTTTTCTCAAGATAATTCCAAAGGAGCCTGCAAGAGTAACAAAAGGATCTCACAATACTGGGTGACTGGGCAACAAAATGGCAGATGAAATTCAGTGCTGATAAATGCAAAGTAATTACATGGCCAACTATACTTTCAAAATTATGGAGTCTAAATTAGCTGTTACCACTCAAAAAAGAGCTCTTGGAGTCATTGTGAATAGTTCTCTGAAAACATCCACTCAATGTGCAGCAGCAGTCCAAAAAAATAAAAATAAAAATGCTACCAATGTTAGGAACTATTAGGAAAGGGATAGATAAAAAGACAGAAAATGTCATAATACCTCTGTATAAATTGATAATACACAGAAATACTTGAATACTGTGTGCAGTTCTGGTCACCCAATCTCAAAAAATATATATTAGAATTGGAAAAGGTGCAGAGAAGGGCAACAAAAATAATTAGAGGTATAGAATAGCATCCCAGTCTTTTTAATATCTCCTCATACAGACTTTTCAGCTTGGAAAAGAGACAACTAAGAGCAGATATGATAGAGGTGTATGATATCTTCACTGGTGTGGAGAAAGTGAATAAAGAAGTGTTATTTACTCTTTCACATAACCCAAAAAAACAGGGGTCACCTAAGGTCCTCTAAGCTGCACGGCCACGCAGCAGGCTATCAAGAGTGGCACAGGCGGGGAGAGTGTCGCTGTGTTGGCCCAGCCCGGCCAGAGCTTCCGCAGCTGGGAAGAGGTACCCCTCCCTCGGCCCTTAGCTGCTGTGGCGAGAAGGGGCTTCGGGGAGACCCCTCTCCCAGCCGCAGCCCCAGGGCAGCCTGTACCCCAAACTCCTCATCCCCAGCCCCACCTGCAAGCCTTCATCCCAGCTGAGCACTCACCCCCGGTACCCTAATCCTCTGCCCTGGGCCTGAGCCCTCTCCTGCACCCCAAACCCCTCATCCCCAGAGCCTTCACCCCCAGCTGGAGCCCTCACTCCCTGACCCCCTGCCCCAATCTTGAGCCCCCTCCCATACTCCAAACTCTTCGACCCTACTCCCGCCACACATCATCTCCATATCGGAGCACATAACAAAATTCATTCTGCACATGGACATAAAAAGGTAGAGGGAATACTGGGGTCACCCAATGAAATTTAAGAGGCAGCAGGTTTAAAACAAAAAGCACACAACGCACAGTCAATCTATGGAACTTTTTGCCAGGTGATGTTGTGAAGGCCAAAACTATCACAGGGTTCAAAAAAACTAGGTAAGTTCATGGAGCCTAGGTGCATCAGTGGCTTTTAGCCAAGATGGTCAGGGATGCAACCCCATGTTCTGAGTTTTCCTTCCCTCTGTTTGCCAGAAGCTGGGAGTGGATGACAGGGGATGGATTGCTTGATTGCCTGTTCTGTTCATCCCCTCTGAAGCATCTGGCATTGGTCACTGACAGAAGACAGGATATTGGGCTAGGTGGACTATTGGCCTGACCCCGTATGGCCGTTCTTATGTTACGTTGCTCAGTCTTGCTCACTATTGCGCTGCTTAAGTGATGCAATAGGAGTGGAAGCCACCTACAGGAAGAAGGTCTTGAAGGGGAAGCTACCCTTCAAGCAAACTTCTCATCTCCACCAGATGAGGCTGTAATGCCCCTCACCCCCATCACTAGGTGATAATTTTAAGAACTTTCTGGATCTTACCAAGAGGGTAGCAGATGATCTGCAGATTCCCTTACAAGAGGTGGCAGATACACATCACAGGCAGGTGGATATTCTGCACACCTCGTCATCATCCAGAATTGCCCTCCCAATTAATAAGGCGATTCCAGATTCTGCCGAAGTCATCTAGCAGACACCAGCCTCCATTGCACCAACCAGCAAGAGAGCCAACAAAAAATACTACATCCCTCCCAGAGGCAGACTTCTTGTTGCAACATCTGCAATTCAGCTCTATTGTAGTGGATACAGTTAATGCACAAGGCAAGCAGCATCATACAAAGTTGACTCCATACAATTGGGATTGAGAGGATGGCGTATATGTCGGTGATGTTACTATTTAAAGTCTTGAATTACCAAGCTGTCGTAGCCAAATAAGACTTTATTAATTATGGGAAACTCAGTGCATTTCTGGAACATTTACTGAAGATGCAGGAGGAGAAGTTTTCAGGCCAGTGTCAGAGAGGGTCAGTTAATCACCAGAATGGTGCTACAGATGGCACTAGACATAGCCAATTCAGTGGCCCACCTGGTCTCCATGATAGTGGTAACTGGGCAGGCTTCTTGGCTACACCTTTCTGGGTTGCCCAAAAACTTCAAAAGATCTTCAGTTTGAAGGGCCCAAGTTCTTTGTAGAGAATACAGATTCTTCTCGCTACACCTTGAAGGATTCCTGGGCCACATTAGGCTCCCTGGGAATCTACACTGTGGGACAGAAGAGAAGATATATAGCTTTCAACCACAGCACAGGTCACAACCTCCTTAATACGCACCATCCCAGTGCTGTTATGAGCCGAAGCGTAAGAGGACCAGGGCTCAAAAGCAGAAGCAGTCAGCACTCCAATCAATGACCTCTCAGATCGCATCGTCTAAGCACTTTTGGCAGGTTGGTCGAGGGCCTGAACAATTATACCTTGCAACATCAGCTGCCATCTACACACTTGTCATGCCCCTTCAGCAGTCGCCTGGCCCTCTTTCACGGCAGTTGAGAGAATATCACCTCTGACAGATTATTTTGAAGGGTTACGTCATTTAATTCATGTACATCCCCCATCCTTACCCTCCTTCCCGTCCCTCTTCCGGACCCTTCTCACGAAAACCTACTTCATCAGAAAATGGATAATTTGTTGTGCCTAGGGCATAGAACCAGTCCCAGCACAACTCAGGAGCAACAGGTTTTACTCCTACAGTAACTCTGCACTTAACGTCATCTCGTTTTGTTGTTACATTGTTGATCAATTAGAGAACATGCTCATTTATAGTTGCGCAATGTTCCCTTTATAACATTGTTTGGCAGCTGCCTGCTTTGTCCACTGCTTACAGAAAGAGTAGCCTATTGAAGCTAGCTGGTGTGGTCTTGGAACCACAGTGGACCCGCAGCTCCCCTAAGTTTCCTGTGCAGCAGCCGCCCAGCAGGCTATCAGTTGCCGGGCAGTTCAGCTGTCCCTCCCCCCACTGTTGTGTGCTGCTCCTGCCCTCTGCCTTGGAGCTGCTCCTGGGAGCCTCCTGCTTGCTGTGCAAGAGTGGTGGGGGGGGGGAGTGCTAATGTCAGGGTGTCCCTCTCCTGCTACTCCTGCACCCCATCACCATAGAGTGTGGCGGGGACATGACAGGGCTCAGGATGGAGGGAGCTTGCTGGCAGCAGCTGCTCTCTCAACTTGAGGCAGTGTACTTTAAAAGGGGCAATGCATGGGTCACTCTCTCGCGCTCTCTCACTCACACTCATACACATGGTGTCTGTGTGTGTGTGTCTCTCTGCCATGCTGTGTCTCCTCCCTCCATTTGTGCTGCCTTGTAGAGTGTGAGGCTACATTAACAATATGTTAACCCATGAGGGCTCAGCTGAGTGCTAGTTCATCATTTAGCAGTAAGGCATTCCCTGGGAAATATCCCACCCTCTGATTCCGCCACCACAACCAAGCTTCACAATCGTCATTACTGTCTACAGTATTAAGTTGTTTAAAACTTATACTGTGGGTGTTTTATATATATGTATGTGTGTGTGTGTCGGTCTGTCTGTCTTGTTTTGTGGAAAAAAAATTCCCTGGAACCTAACCTCCCCTATTTACATTAATTCTTATGGGGAAATTGGATTTGCATAACATCATTTTGCTTAAAGTAGCATTTTTCAGGAACATAACTACAACGTTAAGCGAGGAGTTACTGTATTATTTCCTGATCTCCAAGGTGAAGGGAGATTGGAGGCCCATTCCAGATCTAAGGGCATTAAACAAATATGAGAAGGTGCAGAAGTTCAAGATGGTCATGCTAATAGCCATTATTCCAGCTCTAGAGCGAGGAGATTGATTTCCAGGCCTCGACCTACAAGATACCTTCTTCCATATCTTGATACAACTGTCGTACCAGAAATTATTCTGGTTTACCTTTTGTACAGGACCATTATCAGTACAGGCTGCTTCACCCAGGGTATTCTCCAAGGTTCTCTCCATCATAGCAGTGCACTAACCCTGGTACAGTGACTGGAGTTTATCAGCGCCAACCTCGATGCAATACAAGTGAGAGCGTTCCTCCCACTACACAGATTCACCACCCTTACAAGTCTCCTAGAGACAATTCAGACCAGCCCCAAACGTGGGCCAGGAATTTCCTGCAGCTGCTAGGTCATATGGCATCATACACCTTTGTCACCCCAAATGCCTGGATGTTCATGAGGTGTCTTCAAATGTGGCTCACTTCTATGTATTCCCTGAATAGGGATAGACTAACCAAACTGCTATCGCTGCCCTCCACAGTAAAGCACTTCCTGGATTGGTGAAAAGAGCCATCCAGTGTCCAAGCAGGTGTTCCATTCATGTATCTGCCACCGACACTGACCCTAACAGATGCCTTTCTCCTCAGATGGGACGGATGCCTCCTTAACAGGCTGGGGAGCTCACTGACACAACCACAAGGTTCTGTGCAAGTGGCCTTCCACAGAAATGGCCCTCTATGTCAATCTTTTGGAGCTAAGGGTTGTCAGGAACACCTGTGCACACTTTCTGCCTTTCAGCAAGAACATCCACACAAAGGTCATGACAGACAATATGACCTTTATGTTTTACACAAATCATCAGGGCGGTGCCAGATTTTCCTCCTGCTGCACAGCAGCACTCAAACTTTGGAATTGGTGCATCTGTCACAATGTGCTTATCTCAGTTGTTATATGTCTGCCAGGGATACAGAATATGACAGCTGATAGTCTGTCGGAATTTTTCTCATGACCATGAATGGGAACGTAACTCTTCGATATATTCACCCTTTGAGGAACCCTGAGTACAGATCTCTTCGCTACTTACCAGAATAAGAAATGTCCTCATTACAGCTCCAGGGCTTGCCTGGAGAAACATTCACTGCGAGATGCCCTCATCCTCCCGTGGGACTGGGACCTCTTGTATGCCTTTCCTCTTCTATCCAAGGTCCTGTTGAAAATTCAGCAAGACAAAGCGAGAGTTATTCTGAGTGCTACCTCCTGGCCAAGACAAGTCTGATTCCCTTACCTGACACAGATGGCAGTATGTCCTCTGGTTTCTCTTCGGCCCATTCCTCACCTGCTCTCTCAAAACAATGGGCTGATCCTTCACCCCAGGTCCTCTGCCTCCAGGTGTAGCTCCTTCTTGGTTCCAAGGCTTAGAGGCAGAATACCCTGACAAGGTGAAAGGTGTGTTGCTACACAGCCAAAAGTTGACCACTCAGTTTACTTATTCACAAAATGGAAACCATTCCAAGTTTGTTGTCATTCTAAGCGCACAGACCCAACCTCATCTTCCCTCCCTCTGATTTTACACTACATTTTAGACCTCAAGAGATCAAAACTCTCACTCAGTTCCCTTAAGGTACATCTTGTGGCGAAAACAGCTTTCCACTGCCAGTTAGATGGATATTCTGTGTGTGGTCACCTTAAGGGTATTCAGAATCTCTTCCTGCATGTGAGACCACCTGCTCCAGTCTGGGATCTTAACCTAGTCCTCAGAGTTTTTACTAGACCTCCCTTTGAGCCCATGGCAACTTGCCCTCTCCTACACCTGTCCATTTCAAATTGCCATCACCTCACCTAGGCACATAAGAGAAATAACAGTCGTGATGGCACACCCAACATGCACAGTCTTTTTTGAAGAGACAGTGCTCTGAGGCTGCATCCCAAGTTTCTCCCTAAAGTTGCCTCTGCTTTTCATATGTATCAATAGATCCATCTTCCTATTTTTTCCCCGAATCCACATTGTAACATCAGGGAGGTGATTCTGCATATTCTAGATGTTAGAAGAGCACTAGCATTCTACTTGGACATAACTAAGTCCCCATAACTATTCCTTTCGCTCGTGGAAAAATCCAGATGCTCCACAGTATCGGCTCCTAGACTATCCAAATGGGTGTCTGGTTGCTTTAATTGCTGTTATCAAGAGTGAAACTTGCTGCTTCCATCCAGAGTCCTCACACACTCCACAAGGTCAATTTCTACCTTGATCACATTCCTTCAAGATGTCCCTATCTTGGAAATCTGCAGAGCAGCAACTTGGGCCTCTGCCCACACTTTCGCAGAACATTATGCAATCCCTGGAAATTCAGCCTCTGATGCCATCTTTGACTCCACAGTACTCTCTGCAGTAACAGACTTCATTCCAAAGTCCAGCCTCCAGTGGTGGGTACTGCTCGGGAGTCACCTACAGTGGAGCACACATAGGGATACATACTCAAAGAAGAAGATGAAGTTGCACACTTTGTGCAGTAACAATGGTTCTTTAGATAGAGTACCCGGGACAAGTAAAAGGAGAGACTGTTTTCTTGGTATGAGCAAGAGTGACTGATCCAGGCAGGACGATTCTGGGGAGGGCCATTTTCCTTGAAGCACTTTTGGGAGAAGGCTCCCTTTCTTCAGATCTTCTAAATTCAGGGGAACACACAGGGAAAGGCCAATATGGCCACAATAGCTATGACTATATCTCCTCAGACTTGCCAGTATTCAGAAGGGAACTCCTTAATATACTCCACATAGGAAGGAGGGTAATCTCACAGTCAGAACAGAGTGCCTCGATAACACTCATAACACCATCTAGTTTCCCTGATCTACTCCCTGGAAAGGGAACAGTACCTACTACCCTGCTTTAACTGCTAGTTCACTCTCCTTCCTACAATGCCATGCATATTAGATGTTGAAAGTGAGAAGCGTAAGAGAGAAGCTCAAATGGACAGTCAATTCATCTATCAAGAAAAAGTTTCTATAGCATCATTAATATATTTATGAGGCAGTGGGGAAAAAAAAGAGAAAGCTCATTTACTAGCAATATACGGTTCAAACAAAATGAAACTATGAACAATTTTAAATAGCCTCCAAAATCCACTTGTCCATTGCAGTCTTTTTCCATTATTAAATAAAGTATTGAAGACTTCTCTTTCTCAAACTGAGTTCTTCAGGCAGGCAAGCTGTAACTTATTATTGTAGGAAGGGAAAATACGGCTTGTTGGCATTTTCTCGCTGAGTATTCTCTCTACCAAATCCATTGCCATTCCCTTCTTTTGTGTTTACTCCCCCTTGTAAGGTCTCAGAGCTTGGGCTCCAGTCTGAGCCTAAACATCTACACTGCAATTTTACAGCCATGCAGCCTGAGCCCCATGAACCCAAGTTAACTGACCTGGCCCGAAGCAGGTGTTTAATTCCTGTGTAGACATACCTTAAGGGAGCACTTAACAAAAAAGAGGACATTACTCATCTGGTGCAGCAACAGTAGTTCTTTGAGAGGTTTGTCCCTGGGGGTGCTCCACTGTAGATATATCTGTATCCCTGTGTCTCTAATCAGAGATTTTTGGTAGCAGCGTCCATTGAGCCTGCACATGTGCTTTCCCTCACTTGTGGTCTGCTTCAAAGCTATCTAGCACTGCGTGGGCGAACTCCCCTCAATTCCTTCTCTGCTACAGACCTCTTATGGAGAACTCTGAAGAAGAGGAGAGGCGGGGAGGTTGTGGAACACCCATAGGGAGACACATCTCAAAGAACTAGAGGTATCTGTCAAACATCTGTACATCGATATAGATCTTGATGATAAAAACATCTTCAAATGTGTGGGGGTGCATCATCTCTCTTTCCTGGAAAGCTTAGAAATGATAACTAGTATCTTAAAGATCCCTTCAGTAACATCAGAGAAAATGACACACCTGGTTCTGGATATTCTGGGTTCGCCTTCCAGAAGTAAGATACCTTACTGCTTCTTGACACAAAGTATACCTAAATAAACCTGGTTAAATCCATCATCTAAGAAATCAGACACATTTGCATCTTCAGGGCTTCTTGTTCTTCCAGACCTACTCAGCTTCAAATTACTTGGTAGTGGCAACTGCCATTCTAAGAGCAAAAGGGAGCTGAGTCCACTCTACCCTTTCAGACAGAGTAAGAAGGTGGTAGATACTCTGTGTAGAAAAGTGTTCTGTGCCACACCAGGCAGTATTAGAATGGCAAACTATGAAGCGGTAGTGTCCAGATATCAGTATTACCAATAGGAGGAAATAGTACTGTTTTGCTGGAAGTCATTGCTGGAAGACCAGAGAAAACTGGCCAAAGCCCTTATCATCAAAGGTCAATTACTTGCTTAGCACATATTCAGATCATCCTTCTGTGCTTTTGATGCACCATTCACAATTACTTTGAGGGGCTTCTCCTTGCCATGTTTGTGAATACTCCTGCAGTTGCTCCAAAAACAAGAACCCCAAATAGATCTCCATTTAATGATAAAAATGAGGAGTCAGGTGGCACCTTAAAGAGTAACAGATTTATTTGGGCATAAGCCTTCATAGGTAAAAAACCACTTCTTTAGATGTTTTTGGGGATACAGACTAACACGGCTACCCCTGTGATACTTGACAGCATTTAATGGTGTCTAACTGTTCAGCTGTAGATCAGATGAAGTTCTAGAGAAACTGAAAAAGACATCCGGCCTATTGCAAGATCTATAGGATTTCTCAGTTGACTAGGAAAAGATTTGAGATAACTGTCTCTCTATTACCTGTTCATTTAAAAAGAAACAATTGTAAGATGCTCATGTTCGGCATCAGCAGACCCTACAAACAACAAGCTAAAGGGAGATTTGCTCCATAATCTTCCTCTGCACTAGCCTCAGGTTTGACAAGATGAACGAGAATCCCAGACCAGTTTTAAACTTGTCTGTCTCCCCTTAAAATCTGAAACTTTCTTAAATGACTATCACCACATCCAGTGATCTTGGAGATCATCCAATAGTGCTGCTCCATTCAATTAAACACCATCTTTTTCTCCATCACCGCTTGTTCATTCCTTATCTCTCTTCAGGGATCCTCTTCATGAGAATTTACTATGATCAAAAGTTTTGCTGCTTGAGTCAAGTGCCATAGAAGAAATGTCCTGAGGAATTTCAGCGGAATTTTTTTCAGATAATTTCTGTCCCCTGAGATAGAGGCTTCCTACCCATTCTGGACCTTCAGAGAAGCTCAATTTACTCATCAGCTCACATTCCACATGCTTACCCTAGTCTCTCATATCTGTCATATCTACAGAGCACTGGTTTGTGGCATTTGAATAGCAGGATACATATTTTCACATCTCAGACTTTCTTATTGAAAAGGTTAATTACTGTTGTGACTAAGATAGAGGAGATCATTACAAAGTGGCTTCCCTTTTGCCCATCTAAAGCATCTTGAGTATTCATAAAGTACCTTGCAGCAGCACATAGGAGATGTCAAAGTATTCATGTCTACGCTTATTTGGATGATTGACTGAGGGGTTCTCCTAGGAGAATCAAGCAAAAACTATGATACAGACAACACATTTCCAAACACCAGAGTTCAAGCTATATTGGAAGATGTCATATCCAGCTATAACCCAAATGATAATTTTATTGGGGCATCTTCAGAAAGATGTTTAGAGTAATAGTAATACTCAGGAGAACTCATTTTAAACAGTGATGTTCCTCAAGCTGATGGGCCTTATGACCTTGATGTACATATCTGCATATGCGTGTCTAAAGGTGAGGCCTCTACAATACTGGCTAGCAAGACATGATGGATTTGAATGCAATTTATTTTAAGACATTTCAGTATTAACTCCCTGGCTCCATTGGCCACAGTCATCTTGGATGTTTCTAATTTTTGCTGGAGAACTCATTACAAGAATTTGATCATTCATGGTCAGTGGAATTTCTGGGAGGAAAAATCCATATCCGTGTTCTAGAATTAAGACCAATATATTGATATCTCAAGTCCTTTCACCTTCGACATGGAGAGTGTTTCAGGTAGCTATCAATAACGTCACAGCAGTATTTTATATGAACGTACTTAGGTGAGGATACAAAGAGATTGTGGAAAAGGTACATAGTACAGCAAACTTATCTTACAGCTCTCCACTTTGCAGACAAGGAAAATATATTCTACTGGCAGATTATGCTATGGTTGCACATTTTTGGTTCTCTCTGTTTTGTTTTGTTTTTTTAAATTTGGGGTATACGTTTAGTTTGAGCCTTTCTTATGGTGTTTTTAAATAGTTTCCTTGCAGCTTGCAGGCATTTCACTCCTGTGACTGTTCCTTGTAATTTCTGTTCAGTTATCTTCCTCATTTTTATGTAGTTTCCCTTTTTGAAGTTAAATGCTATTGTGGACCCTGAACCAAGCATGAGAATTTAGGGTTCGGATAATATGCCTAAGAGTACTTCTCATGTACTAACTAATCTTTGAGATTTTTTTCAGCTTTAAAAGTAGTGAAATCAAATTTGGACATCATTTTCCTCCAACTTTCTGCAATTTTTTTTAAATTCCCAATGTATTATAAATCTTCTTTCTGGGTAAGACTCTGTAATGAGTTGTATAACTCCAATTTCTAAAAGGGGATTTGCTCGTTCCATAGTCATGTCTTGGAAGAAGGGTCACTGAAAAGAGGGGGAATTTGATTTTGGCATGGTGTTCAACTGTAGAGATTAATCTGTCTGATCACTCTGGGCACAAAGGTACTCTGGGCTTCAAAGGCACAAGTGGCAGCTTTTGGTGCCTGACTGCCATTTATCCGTTTTGAAAATCTCTCTTTTCGTGGAACCAATAGGCTAAAGAAATTTGAAAGTTATACCTGGAAAAATTGAGCCAAATGTTTTTTGAAGCAATAATGGAAAGGGCAAAATACAAAATCAACTTGGGGATTCTCTAGCAGATTTTCAAAAATACTATTTAACATGAACAGTGTGAAGCAGATTCCCTCAGGAAAACAAAGATATCTGTTTCCTTTTTGACCACCAAAACATTTTTGTTCTCTTGTCTAAACTTCAATGGGCTTGAGAAAATTTCAAGACTCCTTGCATTTCTGAAAAGGTTCTTGCACTATCCCTTCTGTAAGATGACTGGCTTAGATCTGAAAATGTGCTTGTAAAACTGCATTTTTAGTTTTTCTAAATTGTAGTCTGTCCTAAAACTAAGACTTACAGCTATGTGTAACCTAATTTTTGGCATTCTTCAAACTTCGTAAGATCTTCAAGCAAAGAGACAGTGAGGATCTGATATTTCTAATGTATTAACAAATAGAAATATTTGTGGAAGGGTCTCCCTTACATTCAAATGTAGTGCTGCTAACTCACAATTTTTATTGCAAATCATGTTTGGTGTTTTACTGAAAGCTCAGGTTCTTGCAATCATGTAATTATGTGAAAATTTCAGCTTTTCATTAAGAAGAAAAGTTTCTAGACCTCGTGTTTGCAAATAACTTGAAAATGCAGCCTAAATGCCCAGAAAACTGAAAACCTGAGGACAAAATTAACCTAATTTTTAAAAAGTCTTGTGATTTTCTGGGGTCTGACTCATGACTTTTGAATATTTGGGACTGATAATAATGCAAAGGTGAAAAGAAAAGGGCAAAACAGTTGTTTAAAAACATTCTTGTTTCAGTTCATCTTGATAGATAAAGGCAATTGTTTAGTTTGGGCTTTTGAAATATGATGAGCAACACTACAAGTAATGAACTTTTTTTTCTTTGCAGATTAGTTCTAATATTTTCAGAACACTTCCACCAAGTGATAATCCAGATTTTGATCCAGAAGAAGATGAACCTACTCTTGAAGCCTCCTGGCCTCACATACAGGTATGGAATTACTTTTTCAACCATTTGAAATATAGAAACTAAATGGTAATGTACTCCTATGGATATTTCTTGGAAAGTACAATTTATTGCATCTTTTTATCATTTTCCCTTCTAAATTTAGAAACGTTTGGATTATTTTTTGAAAAAGTTTAAATGCATCTTTCTGCCACACTTGCACACATGAGCCCCTCAGAAAGGAGTTAGGTGTGTTTTGATTCTTGAAACCAAGCCCCTATATTTTTATTATCCTGTCATAGCTGAAAACCTGGCGCATGTGTTTCATGTAAATACAATATAGCAGTATTTTGGCTTCACTTTTATCACAATCGTATTCAAACGTTGCACATTCTGTATACCTAATAGCGGGTTTTCTGTATAGTTTAGCTAAAGTACAGATGTATATCAACAAATTAGTTTTCCTTTTGACAGTAAAGGAAAAGGAGCAATAGACTCACTTGTCTTGCTCAAAAGAAAAATTTTCTTCTTTTCACCCCTCCCCCCCCCCCAAAAGCCTACAATACAGGCATTGTAGTTGGATAACAGTTGGCAAGTTATTTCATTGTTTCACTCCTGTACCACCCTCTTTGTAGCAGTGCTCTATTTATCAGGATTGATTTGTGGTACCGTTGGCAAGTTATTTCATTGTTTCACTCCTGTACCACCCTCTTTGTAGCAGTGCTCTATTTATCAGGATTGATTTGTGGTACCGTTTTCTTTCACATAACTGTTCATCTGAACAAGCAAACATAGGTTGTAGTCAGAAGGGTTTTGATCGCATGTAGTGACCATACAGTAGCTTCAGCAATAAAGTATCTAGTATTTAAAGCCTGGGTTTGTGAGAGGTATCCTCTTGCAGTAAATCAATAGGTAGCAGATAATTATACTACGTGGCGCACATCATTACGTATCATTTGGTGATTTCAAATGCCACTTTTTGACTATATAATCCAACAATTGTGCTACATTAGTTAAATAACAGAAAATGGTGCCATGAATATTCCCTACAAAAAGTACCTGTTCAAGGCAGTATTTGGACACTTAGTCAAGTTAAAGATACAAATTTCCCTGAAGCCTGACCATTCAGCCTTAGTTCCTAACAGCGATTAACCTCCTGGAGGAAAGGAAAATGTCTTTGACTGAATTTTACCTGCATGAGAAATAGCTATAATTGCAATGGGTCAGAGGTTTGATGAAAGGAAAGAGATTAGAGCAGATTCCTTCTATGTACAGTCAACACACAGATCAGCTATATCAAAGGACTTTGGTTGATCAGGAGTAAGAACTGAGAAATGCCTGTGAAGTTCACTTGCAGGCATAAGACAGACATCTCCCTCTCCCTGTAGAAGTGATATGGTTCTCTTGACATGCTCAGCTCTTTTTAGAGTATATGTTTTTGTGGGTCCTCCACCCTACGATTTTTTTGTGTGTGTGCGAGTGTGCGCGCTCTCTGCCAGAGCCTGCAAAGCAGTGTCTGTGGGTCTGTGCAGAGCAGCATCTCATGCTTCCAAATAAGGACATATAAACAGTCACGAAGCTGCTGCCACTCACCGCCTTCTCAACCACCTCTGGCTTGAGACAGAGCAGTTGCATGTCCACTGTTCTCGGCTTCCCACTTTTCTTAACCATAGACATTTTCTTTTCTTTTTTTTTTTTCTTTAGTTCAGTTATTTTATTTCTTCACTCCTGTTCTGTTTAGAAGGGGACTCATTTACATCAATGGGGCTTAGCAGTATTCCCATACCTGGACATTTGGCTCCTCAGGGGTCAATCAGCTCTAGTGGTCTAGTTGGCAACTTCTAAGGCTCTAACCCTATATCAGTCTCTGGGCCTTTGTATCAATCAGCATAAGTCTGCATTGACCTCAGTCCAAAGAGTAGACTTTTTCAGAGCCACTGTAGACTTCCTTACTGCCTATCTCCCCAAAGAGATTTTCTACTCTGTCTAGTCTTATCTCAGCAATACAGCACAGTCTGCAAACTGCAAGAACCTGCCTACAACTCAGACCACAGGTCGGCCTCCACGTTCGTCACGCCTCAAATGAGATTGCACTTAAGGTGCCTTCATGTAGCTTAACATTGTGTACATCCCAAACAGTGACTCCAAACTCATCACAGTACCTCAGTTTTGGTCTCTCTCAGGTAGTGGAAGGACCCACTGAAGGTCTCCATAGGAACCCCTTCATCAGACCCCCCCCCCACCCTCAAAAATCCTCCCAATAGCTAAATATCTCTTCTCTTTTGAGATGCAGGAGGAGCTCACCTCCAAGAAGCCACAGCCCATGGCAAGTGGTCTACACCAGAGGTCTCGTGCCACCTCAGTATCCTGTTCAGTATGCTTATCAGCACTTCCTACTCGCCATACAGGGCCAGTTCATCAGAATAATGCTGGACAACAAGGAAGCAATATAATATAGCAACCACCAGGGTGAAGCCAAAAGCCAAGTCCTTCCTTGCAGATTCACTAAAACTGTGGAACTGGTGCATTTCCCATCAGATGGAAATCTCACCATTTTATCTTTCAGGCCTACAGAATACAATTGCAGATTTCCTGAGCAGAAAATTCCTTCATGACCATGAATGGGAGTTCAATTATTCTGTCTTTCACAGCATCTGCCAAACCTGGGATCTCCCAGAAGCAGACCTTTTGGTCAGCCCAAAGAACATGAAATGTCACCTTTTCTGCTCCTAGGGAGCACATGGCTGCAATTCATTGGGAGATCTCCTAATAATACTATGGTCCCGTATCCTGCTGTATGCTTACCCATCACTACCCCTCATTCTCAAGATATTACTCAAACTGCAACAGGAAAGAGCAAGAGCTATCCTCATAGCGCCGCCCTATCCAAGACAAGTGTGGTACTCTAACCTCCTTCGTCTATCTGTGGCAGTGCCTCTCTGTCTTCCTCTCTCTGGAAGGATCTTTTGTCACGGAATTCCATGACCCATATCCGTCTAAACCCCTCCTCCCTGAACCTGAGAGGATGGTTCTTGAGCCTGGGGCTAAGCTGTTAAGATAAGTCCAGTCAGTTCTCCTATCTAGCAGGAAACTTTAGTTTTGCAAAACTTATCTTACACATCCATTCCCGGTGTTCTCTTCTCTTTTCTTAAGCATCAGAAGTTCCACTGTCTAAAATCCTAGATTACCTGTTTGATTTAAAGATTCAAGGTTGATCAGTGAGCTCAGTCAGAGCACATTTGGTTGCTATAATAGCCTTCCACTCACTCATTGAGGGCTTCTCAATTTTTGCCAACAGTACTACAGCCAGATTCCTCAAGGGCATATATAACTTGCTTCTCTCTGTACAGAACCTGGCCCACCAGTGGGACCTTAATTTGGTTCTCAGTAATCTGAGGAAACCCTCCTTTTACCAGTGGCTACCTGTTCCCTCCTTCACCTCTCTCTCACACAATCTTATTCCTTATAGCTATCATTTTGACTAGACAAATGGAAAAGCTTGGTGCTCACATGGCAGACCCACCATTTACTACCTTCAATAAAGATAGTTATACTATGTGTGCATCCTTACTTCCTCCCTGAGATCTCTTTGAAATACCGTATTAATCAAGAAATCAATATACCAGCATTCTACCCAGAGCCTCATGCCTCCAGAGAGGAAACTAACCTACATACCTAGATGTCAGAAGGTCTCCTGCCTTCTACCTTGACAGGACTACGATATTCAGGGCGTCCAGATTGATTGTATGATTTGCAGAGATGGTGAAGGGACAGCCTATTTCCACGCAGACTGTCGAAGTGGGTTTCAGGATGCATTTTAACTAGGGCTGTCAAGCAATTAAAAAAATTAATCAGGATTAATAGCATGATTAAAAATAATTGTGCGATTAATCACTCTGCTAAACAATAATAGAATGCCATTTATTTAAGTATTTTGTGATGTTTTCTACATTTTCAAATATATTGTTTTTGGTTACAAGACAATACAAAGTATACAGTGCTCACTTTATATTTATTTTTGAATACAAATATTTGCACTGTAAAAAACAAAAGAAATAGTATTTTTTCAATTCAAATACAAGTACTGTAGTGCAATCTCTTAATCATGAAAGTTGAACTTACAAAAGTAGAATTATGTAAAAAAAAAACTGCATTCAAAAATAAAACAATGTGAAACTTTAGACCCTACAAAGCCACTCAGTCCTACTTCAGTCAATCACTCAGACAAACGCATTTGGTTATAGTTTGCAGGAGAGAATGCTGCCCGCTTCTTGTTTACAATTTCACCTGAAAGTGAGAACAAGTGTTCGCATGGCACTGTAGTAGCCGGCGTCACAAGATACTTACATTCCAGATCTGCTAAAAATTCGTTATGTCCCCTCATGTTTCAACCACCATTCCAGAAACATGCATCCATGCTGATGATGGGTTCTGCTTGATAATGATCCAAAGCAGAGTGGACCAACGCATGTTCGTTTACATCATCTGAGCCAGATGCCATCAGCAGAAGGTTGATTTTCTTTTTTGATGGTTCATGTTCTGTAGTTTTTGCATCTGAGTGTTGCTGTTTTAAGACTTCTGAAAGCTTGCTCCACACCTCGTCCCTCTCAGATTTTGGAAGGCACTTCAGATTCTTAAACCTTGGGTCAAATGCTGTAGCTGTTTTTAGAAATCTCACATTGGTACCTTTTGCGTTTTTGTCAAATCTGCTGTGAAAGTGTTCTGAAAATGAACAACATGTGCTGGGTCATCATCTGAGACTGCTATAACTTGAAATATATGGCAGAATGCAGGTAAAACCGAGCAGAGGACAGACAATTCTTCCCCAACAAGTTCAGTCCTAAATTTAATTAACGCATTATTTTTTTAATGAGCGCCATCACTTGGAAGCATGTTCTCTGGAATGGTGGTTGAAACATGAAGGGGCATATGAATCTTTAGCAGATCTGGCACCTAAATACCTTGCAGTGCCTGCTACAAAAGTGCCATGTGTATGCCTGTTCTCACGTTCAGGTGACATTGTAAATAAGAAGCAGGCAGCAATATCTCCTGTAAAGGTAAACCAACTTGTTTGTCTTAGCTATTGGCTGAACAAGAAGTAGGAGTGAGTGGACTTGTTAGCTCTAAAGTTTTACATTGTTTTGGTTTTGAGTGCAAATATGTAACAAGAATCTACATTTTTAAGTTACACGTTCACAATGGAGATTGCACTACAGTACTTGTATGAGGTAAATTGAATAATACTGTTTCTTTTGTGTATCATTTTTACAGGGCAAATATTTGTAATAAAAAATATTAAGTGAGCGCTGTACATTTCCTATTCTGTTGTAATAGAAATCAATATATTTGAAAATGTACAAAAATTTCCAAAAATATTTAATACATTTCAATTGGTATTCTATTGTTAAGTGTGATTAATCGCGATTAAATTTTTTGAGTTAATCGCATGAGTTAACCATAATTAATTGACAGCCCTAATTTTTAACCTGTTGTGAATCTACTGGAATGTAGCCCCCTCAGAGTCGATAGCACACTTCACTAAGGCTCAGCCTACATCTGGATCTCTACTGAAAGATGTTCCTGTAGCAGAAATCTATAGGACTGCAACTTGGTCTTCCATTCGCACTTTTGCCAAGCATTACACCAACTTGCCTGTTTCCAGAGATCACCTTTGGTGACACAGTCCTCCTAACCATCTTGGACTTGCCTTCTCAGCACCCACCTTCTCACTGAGTTTACTGCTTGAGAGTCTCCTACAATGTAGCATTGATAGGGACACATACTCAAAAAACATGGAGAGGTTACTTACAGTAACTTGAGTTCTTTGAGATGTTTTGTCTCTATGGGTGCTCCACTTCCCACCCTCCTTTCCCCTTGGCTGTAGTCAAACAGGAATTGAGTGGCGGTGGTTTCACATCTGCTTATATTCCCAAGGTTGGAAGCATGAGGTGCTGATCTGCATAGGCCTGCAGATACTGCTTTGCATTCTCTAGTTGAGAGCACACAGACATGCATGCATGCTATGATGATGCACCCACAGGGACAAAACATCTAAAAAAATCTCAAGTTACTAGGTGAGTAACTTCTCCTTCTGTGCTGTATATTTGTCTAGAAGGAATCAGTTGAAGAGTCTGAATTCCACAATTGTTGCCAGCTCTTCACCCTTATACTGAGTTACGCATCCTGATGAACAGGTTTTGGCCAGGCAACTTAATTATTGATTCAATATTTTTCCTGTACGTGGTCATTCATTAGATTTGGATGCTGCTCTTTCGTTAGAATTGTTCATTCCACCATAATGGAAGCAGTTCAGATGTCTATGGCTGGACTGCGGCAGCACTGAGCCCTAACACCAGCTTAAACTGCCTTTCATCGAGAGCGCAGTTTTAGGATTGCTGTTCTTTAAAATTGAGTGCTTTCAAGTCGAAGAAACTCTGACTGCTCGGAGAATCAAATGAATTGGATTTTCAGTAATTGGAACCTGTTGTTGCTTGTAGAATAGCCTGAGGATCTGGTTTCTTGTGCTTTGTGTGTCAGTGCATCCTGTCCCCACCCATGACTGGCTTCCTTCAACAATATAGCAGAGTTCTAGCCCATAGCTGCAGTTTCTCTACCAGCAGACATTTCAAATAGCTGGGCTCTGCAGAAAAAAGGAAGTCTGAATTTTTCTTGTCTCCTCACCAATTCTTCTGTGTGAGCCACATCAACCTGTCCCAAGTTGTCGTTTTATTGTGTCTGTTTGCAGTTATCTACAGAGCAATGCAGTAATGGTGTAATAATTTGTACCACCAGTCTGCTAGCACACAATCCAAAAGGCTGTAATCTTTAAATAAAATAATCAGTATTAAAGACACAATTGCCCCAGATGTGGCACAGCTGTTAAAATAGTGCAATAAGTCAAAAGCAATTCTGAGATAGTTTGGTTGAACTGCTAGGGTCTAGACCAAGAAGGTTTAAGATGAAACCAATAACTATTTCTCAGTATAAGAAATTGTGGGACTTGCTAACAGTGGAGTTATTCGCATAAAAGCACAATGGCAATATACTAGTGGTCTCCCAGGAAAAAACATCAAGGCACAAAAGCAGTAGATCTCTAGAATTTCTACAGAATAATCCTCTTCCAAGGGCTTCCAAAGAAAGCATTCTAGAAAGCTCAAGTTACCAGTTTTGTGTCCCAGAAACAGCAAATGGTAAGTCTGCCTAGATATCGGAAGAAGAGCCAGCAGAGCTACCTAAATTCTCTTCAAGTGTTCAGGATTCTCATCTGGCGTATATCAGAAGTCTGATTTTTGGAATGCTGAAATCGTTTTTTTCACTTTGAAAAGTGCGTTCCTTGAGAACAATAGCAGTAACGTTGGTTCCAGAACTGTGTAGTATATGAGGAAATATGTAAAGCAGCCACATGGTCATTGATGCAATTAGTAGAAGTCAGACATGCAGAGGGGTGTGCCATGCTGTAGCGTATCAGGAATCTTCCATTGGCATCAGTCTTGTTTTATAGGCAGCACATGTAATGACACCTATAGTTCAGGTTGCCTACTACTACCCATTGCAAAACCATATAACTTTGTCACGTTTGAACAGTTCTGGCTGGAATTTTTCATGCTAGGTATCTGCCTGGGTCTTTTTTTTTTTTTTTTTTAAGGTGAAGGATGGGTGGGAATTTCAGCAAAAATGATTCAGCTGTTTACAAGAACGTTAGGGAAAATTATATTCTTCTAACCATGTTGACAAATTTTGTTGTAAGGTTCTTTGAGCAGCTCTAGAGCCTCCATCACAAAAATATTATGTGACCATGTAATTAACTGTCTCATAATGCATATACACAGGGGAGTAGAATTAGAATTGCATGGGCAAACTTTATTCTGGCATTTCCTAACTTTTGCATGCTTGATTTTGCAATGTTTTCTCTTTTTTAATATAATTTTGTTTTATGTAATGTATATCGTTTCAAATCCCTTGAATTTAGCAATAGCCATTTACCTTTTGTCGGAATCTAGGAATTTGTTGGGGGGGCGGAAAGAGGAGAAATATTGGGAGAAATACTGCAAATTTCCTTTCTTGGGCCTATCAGGTGAACTGATTGATTCAAAACCCCTTAACTGAGAAGTGTTATGATAATCACAAACACAGATATAGGCACTTAAGCATTTATCATGTGTTTCATGATGGTGCATCACAGGCATTTTTCTACTACCTTATTTGTTCTTTATTTAGGAAGTCTAGTTAATTTTTTAGGTATTGGTTCTTTAAAAGGATTTGACTAGCCTTCAGTAGGATTCCATCCATGTATCACCAGATGTTCTAAGGGCTGTAGTTTAAATATGTGAATAGAAGTATTACTCCTCATAGGTTTCTAAGGCCCACTCAATAGTTGCCATACAATAGCATTTCAACAAGGTTTTAATACACACAGCAGCACTAAAATGGTAGTTGGTTACAACCAAGGCCTCATATCTCTGATGATACCGTATACCTAAATTTATGTGCCACACTCTACCTCTATGAAACACATTTCCACCTCCAGCTCTCACTGCATAAAGAGTCCCCACTCTTGTGCATCTAGTGGGTTGGGAGAGGAGAAGCAGATTGTAGTTGCCACCCTGCATTTCCCTCCCCTTCTACTATGACTTGAAGCATGCTCTTTTCTATATTGAGCTTCTAAGGATCTCAAGGGTGAGGCATGAACTCTGGACCCTCAATACCTCTCTGGTCTGTTACAAGTCTTTTGCTCCCCTCAGTTCCTTCTTTCCTGTGGATCTGTCAAGGCCCATGGGAGGGGGACCAGCCCTTCTGAACACTTTAGGGGTAAAACTCTATATATGCTGTATCATGTTGGGTCTGAAGTCTGCAACAAAACTGCTCTTTGGATTGGGGTATCAGGCATAGAGAAGCCTAATTCATAGTAAAGATTAAACTTCAGTGCATTTGTCCAGGTTTTTTAAATACGGATTAATTTTTAAAAATTATAGTTTATATCTATCTCTGGGAAGCAAACTTTAATTACTTCCCTTTTTTAAAAAATGTATTCTAATGATGCACTCAGGTCTGTTTGTATTTATATTTGAGTCCTTACCTCTTAAGTTATACAGGCTCTTAATTGTACCCTTCTTGATGCTATAATATGTTCAATAT
Source organism: Gopherus evgoodei (assembly GCF_007399415.2). Lineage (NCBI taxonomy): Eukaryota > Metazoa > Chordata > Testudines > Testudinidae > Gopherus > Gopherus evgoodei. Next base: position 180,198,231 of record NC_044324.1, on the reverse strand, counting down.
CCTATTTCCCCATTTAAAATAACTAGAAATAAGAATATATTTGGTAGTTTGGATCTTTACTAGTTTAGTAAAGAGTAGTGGTAACTTCTACAAAGTTTTCATTTTAATGTTTGTTTCTAGTTGGTGTATGAATTTTTCCTGAGATTTTTGGAGAGCCCAGATTTCCAGCCTAGTATTGCAAAGCGATACATTGATCAGAAATTTGTACAGCAGGTGAGTGTAACATTTTTATATTTAATAGTCAATCAAATCTTAACTGAAAGGGATGCTGTTATGGTGTTCGTTTGTATTGCACAGCTGAATATCTAAATAATACAGCATAATTTCACTTGTGTAGGTCATAAAATAACCAGCTTTATTAAAATGGAATTCTTTGTATTGTAACATGAGAATCCTTTGTTTGCCAGCTATTATGTTAGCAGAGGAACATCTATATGGACTACATGTAATCTGAGAATTCAGAAACATATAAAACATAGAGATAATACTGAGTTGTTACAATTTTTTTTCTTAACATACAATAGTTTCAATTTGTGGAACAAACTGAAGTTTCTTAGTGATATATACTGTACTGTTCTCCCATGAAATAGATAATCCTCAGTGCTGTGCTATTGTAATGGCTTTGTGACTCTCACTATATAAGCTAATATTTTTGTGATGGTTCTCGGGGCACCCAGGACTGTAAATTGCCTTGTTACCCCTAGCATGAGGGGGACTTGTCTGTGCCTAGCTGGTTGTTAGCTCCGTAACACTACCAGCCTTTCAGCCACTGAAGCACTCTTCTGCGCTCTGCCAGCCTTGTCTTTGCGTTGCATATTAACAATAGATGCATCCCAGTCCCCAAGTCCCTTTTGAAACATTCTGTTGTGATATCCAGCCCCTGACACTAGTTAGTCACAGAAATTCCAGGTCCTCTGCCTCAAAAGTACCCCAAGGGTATATCTACATCTAAAATTTTGCAGCGCTGGTTGTTACAGCTGTATTAGTACAGCTGTATAGGGCCAGCGCTGCAGAGTGGCCACACTTACAGCAACCAGCGCTGCAAGTGGTGTTAGATGTGGCCATACTGCAGCGCTGTTGGGCGGCTTCAAGGAGGGTTCGGGGAACGCGAGAGCAAACCGGGGAAGGAGACCAGCTTCGCCGCGGTTTGCTCTCGCGTTCCCCGAACCCTCCTGCAAACCGCAGGGAAGGAGACCTGTTTGCACGGAGGTTCGGGGAACGCGAGAGCAAACCGGGGAAGGAGACCAGCTTTGCCGCGGTTTGCTCTCGCGTTCCCCGAACCCCCCTGCAAACCGCAGGGAAGGAGACCTGCTTGCACGGAGGTTCGGGGAACGCGAGAGCAAACAGGGGAAGGAGACCAGCTTTGCCGCGGTTTGCTCTCGCGTTCCCCGAACCCCCCTGCAAACCGCAGGGAAGGAGACCTGCTTGCACGGAGGTTCGGGGAACGCGAGAGCAAACCGGGGAAGGAGACCAGCTTGATTACCAGAGGCTTCCTCAGGTATGCTGGGATACCTGCTTATTCCACGGAGGTCAAGAAAAGCGCTGGTAAGTGTCTACACTTGATTACCACTGCTGGATCCTCTACACCCGAGACAAAACGGGAGTACGGCCAGCGCTGCAAACAGGGAGTTGCAGCGCTGGTGATGCCCTGCAGATGTGTACACCTCCTAAGTTGCAGCGCTGTAACCCCCTCACCAGCGCTGCAACTTTGTGATGTAGACAAGCCCCAAGTTTACTAGTTTTACCTTAAAGCACTGCTCCTGTATAACACACAGCACTCAAATAAAACAGAAGCTTTATTTAAGAAAGGAGAGAATTATGCTACAAGCAAGAGGCAGTGATGGAAACAAATAGTTACAGTACATAACAAAATAATAAAACTCAAACCTGGGTCAACTCTTTATATTTATCTTTCCTAACTAAAAATAGGTTTTCCTCCCAAAGTTCAATCTATTGCAGAGCTGGCTGCCTTCACAGGAACTAGGATCCAGTTTTTCATGAGAACACCCCTGCTCCTCACGATGTCTCCTCAATAAAAAGATCCAAAGTGCCTTTCCTCACTGTGTTATGTTGAAAACAGTCTTTCGTCTTTATTCATAGGCAGGGTGATTCTCTGTTTGTTGTAATGTTCCTTTTTTACCTTCAAGTGGTTTCGATTACTTCAGTTGTCTCTGATGGTTTTCCATTGAAAGTCTTGGAATGGAGCAAGGCTGGACAGTTGAGCCTTGCATTCCCTCATTGGCCAACCAACACAGGGTGACAGCTCTCGCTTGCTTGATTGAGTGGGCCATCACTGATGAGCCCACGTCCAGACTAACCCGCCGTATCGGCGGGTTAAAATCGATTGCTCGGGGATCGATATATCGCGTCTAATCTAGACGCAATATATCTATCCCCGAGCGCGCTTACATCGATTCTGGAACTCCATCAACCCGAACGGAGTTCTGGAATCGACACGGAGAGCCGCGGACATCGATCCCGTGCCGTCTGGACGGGTGAGTAATTCGATCTTAGATATTCGACTTCAATTACGTTATTCACGTAGCTGAAGTTGCGTATCTAAGATCGATTTTCCTCCCCTAGTCTGGACGAGGCCTTAAGATGTGTGTAATCCCCGTTTGACTAACTTTTACTCCCAAGTCCCTAAAGCATACTTCCAATATAAATACATTATTCTCTAAATATTACCTGTACTTGCATCTCACAGGATTATGAATCTTGACAAGTTATGAACAAGAAACCAGTTAGTATAAACAAAAGCATAAAATGTGTAATGCATCATATTTGTTTTGAATTGAGAAATCATTTAGGTATATTTTCTGTTACCTACCAATGAGCTTTTTTTTGTTCTACAGCTTTCTTTATAAAAACACCATAATTCTGTCAGAACCTCACTCTTTCCTTTCTCCTGAGAAAATGTACATGATTATCTTTTCATTTTACAGAATGTAGGCCCTGATCCTGCAAACACTTTATATATGTGCTTAACTTTAAACACATGAATAGTTTTGTTGAAATCAGCAGGCTACTTGTGCCTATTTAAGCATATGTATGTCTTTGAGGATAGGGGCCTTAAATAAATACCTCACCATCATTTGTGAGAATTGTTTACACATTTTTGAAGCTATAAAGTGCAATACTTTCTAAATGTTGAGTTATTAGATAAAACTATACAAAACTGTAATCAAAATGATTTATCTAAGGACATTTAATCCTATTTGAAATGACTTAACTGAAGTGCGTTGTATAAGAAGCTTCATGTTGGGTTTGGGTGTAGTTTTTAGAAGATTAAATGCCAAGGGACAGTAAAATAAAACTTCTGAGTTATTAAGTTACATTAATTTATTTAATATTGAATATTTGAACAGAATTGTAAGTAACAATGTTTGCTTCTAATAATACTTTAATGATTTGTGAATTAGAATTAACAATGACAGATTAATTCTTTTTTAAAAGGTAATATCTCAGATTTATTTTTTTTTAAAGCTGTTGGAGCTTTTTGATAGTGAAGACCCACGAGAGCGTGATTTCCTAAAGACAGTCCTTCATCGAATTTATGGAAAATTCCTTGGATTAAGGGCATTCATCAGAAAACAAATTAACAACATTTTCCTCAGGTACATTTATAGATTTAGTTCTTTATATAGCCTAGCCTGATGCGGGATTCAGTGTGGATATTACAAGCCTGGCACAGATGCTGGGTAGGTATTCGGCTTGCTAGTTCATTCTGACTTCACTGCTGTTGGTACCCACACTAGCTGGATTCAAACTAGCATGGGTAGGCTAGCCTAGCCTAGCTTTTGATGTGAAGACATACCATAAACCCCAAAAGAGCCAACTGACTTTGAACTTTGAAGAAAAACAAATGTTAGAAATAAAATAAAATACATTTGATAAGGAGTTTCACATTTAGAAATTATTTCTCTCCTCTTAGTTTCATTTTATTAGTGTATTGATTGCTATTACATCTTATTTTTAACAGGTTTATATATGAAACAGAACATTTTAATGGTGTTGCTGAACTGCTTGAGATATTGGGAAGGTAAGTTTGGTTCAATAATATAAAATGAACAGTTGAACATTGTTTTTTGTGTTCCTATCCAGTTATTTCGGGGGTGGGGTGAAAGAATTGTTCTGATGCTTATAGTGATGAACTGAGGTCATTGATATATTTTTATATTTCCGTGTTGCTATGCAAATATAGAATTAGAAAAGTGTACTTTTCTGTAAATCTTAAAGATGATCTGCAAAAGATTTCTTTTTAAATTGGGCGTCTCTTTTTGGCTTTGGCATGATGCATGAAAAGAATGAAAGGTAGCTTTCTCCTTAGAAAGGGCTTTGTTTTCCCTTGCTTATGCTTTATCTTTAAAATATCGACATTTCTCAATCTTGGCTTTGCTAAGAGACTAGTTGTGTATTTTGGAGGAGTATATTGTTAGCTCTTACACCTAAACTGAAGATATTAAATCTTTAACAGGTTTTTCCTTCTCTACCATGTTAGTCATTAAAGCTTTGTAGGTGTTAAAACAGTCTGACTGAATATCCTTTCCCCTCACAGTTGCTCATCTTTCCCCCTCTGAGATTTTTGTGATAGTACTCCACAGTTGACATAGATCTATTCTGAATTGGTGAAATTTACCAAAAAAATTCCTATCGGTTCAGCTGAATACTTGTTAAAGTTAATGAGAGCTGGAGGGAGACTGAACTTCAATGATCAGAAGCATTTTTATTATTGCTTCAATTAGACTTGCCTTTTAGCAGGTTTAACTAAAACACTGATTCTTCCTGCAAGAGCATGTCTACAGTAGGGCTCCCATATAGAGGATTAGCTGTGTCATTGAGGATTTTTTGGTAAATTTCACTGGTGTACACACGGCAATGATGTCTACCCTTAAGAAGCAGGACCTGAATTTGTAAGGTAAAAAGCATACTACTACCTCCTCTCCAGCCCCCATTTAAAAAAAAAGCCACCAAAACAAATAAACTTTCAGGCCTTATTTAAAATAGGACACAAGTCTATCTCTTCTCTTTCAAGGTCACCTTTTAATTATTGTGGGTGGACAGTGTCTCATCCTCACTAAGCTCTATGGTTAATGTGCCTCGCTAAGCTTCACAGTGATTTCAAGATGGAAAAATCTTAGAAAGTTGAGTCTAGATTATCACCAGAGATCACAAAAGGACTGAACTTGTCTACTACAGACATTGATAACTGAGGTACGGCCTTATACCTATTGATAATAGCGGAGGATGGGCTTCCTGCCCACTTCCCAGTGCCTAAAGTCATAGGCACATTTTGCAAAGTACATTATAAAAAATAGTCAGCTTTGAATACAGTAGTTCTCAGTCTACCAAGAAAAAGTGAAAGTTTCCCCCATTTTTTAAAGATGAAATAATTATGCTTATTTATGTTTTTCAGCATTATTAATGGTTTTGCACTGCCATTGAAAGCAGAACACAAACAGTTTCTTATGAAGGTGTTGATTCCTATGCATACTGCTAAGGGATTAGCTTTGTTTCATGCACAGGTAGGTTTTTTGAAAAATTATTGGAACAGAATATATTTTATTAGTATATAAGTATATTTCAACCTTACAATTTTTTCCATACTTGAGGGGGAAAAAGAAATTGAGAAGTTTTAAATGTTCTTTCTGACATAAAGTTGTTTAACATACGCTGTTAAGAGTAGAAGAGCACAACAATGTGGCTTAGTCATGGCCTGCATTTGAAAACTTCTTGGTTTTTACTGGTTTATCGCAACTCAGACATTGATTTAAGCTTGGTACGTTTTTATATTGTCATCTTCATGTAAACAAATACTGTTACAAATACTGTTTACAAAAGAATAGAGGAATCTTGAGTATCTTTCTTTGAGAAGTATATTTTTTTCTTCAAGTGCTTCTTCATGTCAGTTCCAATCAGGTGTGTGTGTTCGCAAGTGCACAGTAGCTGGAAGATTTTTCCCCTAGCAGCATTTGTGGGGTCAGCCTGGGCGCCCCCTAGAGTCGCACCTTCCTGGTGCCCAATGAAGGGCCCTACCGACCTACCACCCCCACAGTTCCATTTTACCGCCAGTGACAGTAGCTGGAATTTACCCTTGCTCTTGCTTTGGCAAGCAGCTTAGCAGTACTTTAGGTTTTTGCTGTAGGTAGTTAGTTCTAGTTAGATAATATAGCATAGTTAGTTCACTTATAAGTTTCAGTTATGGGGGAGTCCTCCCCCCTCATTTTTCTTCTCCCCTTATTTGATACCAGGGCATGCCACGATTCCCGGGCTTCAAAACTTGCCAAGACTGCACGAAGCACATGCCTAAAAGTGACCCCCACACCTCCCGTTTACGGTGTCTGGGCGAGGGTTACCAAAAAAAAAAGTATGCAAGATCTGTTGCAGATTCTGACCGAGAATTCTTAGAGAGGGAGCAGTGGCTTAAAATCCTCATGAAGGCAGATCTCCAACCACAGTTGGACCCAGGCACTGAGGAGCCCGGTCCCAGTACGTCATCTCTGGCGCAGAGCACTCCAGTGCCGTCTTTGAGGATCCGACATTGAAGAAAGATGCTGCCAGGGAGGCTCGGCACCGTCATGAAGCCTCTTGAGAGCACTCCAGCCTTTGGCACCAGTCCCAGTCGCTGGTGCAGAAGAAGAAGAGGACAGAAAGAGGCCAGTCCTCCTTGGTAAGATCCAGGGACCAGCTGTCAGTGGCACCTCAATTGGGCCATGGCTCCGAGGCTCATCCTGGACTTGTGAGAACTCAGCAAGTTTGTGAAGAAACTCAAGTTCCACATGGTCTCGTTGGCCTCCATCATCCCCTCGCTGGATCTAGTAGACTGGTATGCCGCCCTCGACTTGAAGGATGCTTACTTTCATATTGCAATCACTCAGCCCCATAGGAAGTGCCTCAGGTTTGTGGTGAACAATACCCACTACCAATTTACAGTTCTTCCATTTTGGCCTGTTGGCAGCACCTTGAGTCTTCACCAAATGCATGGCAGTCATCGCTGTGTTCCTGTGCAGGCACCAGTTGGTGTTTCTATACCTCGATGACAGGCTGATCAAGGGCCACTCCAGGACCCAAGTGGAAGTTCAAATCAAATTCATCAGGGCCACCTTCGACAACCTGGGTCTCCTTCTAAATGAAGCAAAATTGACTTTGTCCCCTGTTCAGAGGATAGAGTTTATAGTGGCAGTACTGGACTTGACCCAAGCCAGGGCATACCTGCTGGAAGCGAATTTCCGGACCCTAGCTGGTATCATTTGTGGTCTCAGACAGTTTCCCATCACCACAGCAAGAAACTGCCTAAAGTTTCTAGGACACATGGCTGTCTGTACCTACGTGATGCAGCATGCCAGACTCAGGCTCCAACTGCTCCAGTCATGGTTAGCATCAGTGTATCGACCAGCCCAGGACAGATTGGACAGGATTGTGACTCTGCCTTGTCCGGTCCTTGATTCCTGAGAGTTGAGCCACCACAGAAGGGAGATGTGCTATGGGGTCCCCTTCGCCAATCCACAGCCATCTCTTTCACTAGTGACGGACACGTCAGAGTTGGGCTGGGGAGCACATCTAGAAGACCTCAGGACTCAGGGTGTCTGGTCTCAGGTGGATCTGGCGGATCAACGTCGGAATGCTGAGAGCAGTATACCTGGCATGCCAGACCTTCCGGGTATACTTAACGGGACAATGTATATCAGTTATGTTGGACAACACCATGGCAACGTTCTGTATCCACAAATGGGTGCACAGTCTTCTCCCCTGTGTCAGAAGCCCTCATGCGGTCAGAGTTCTGTATAGAACATTCAATACACCTACAAGCGGTGTATTTTCCCGCGGTACAGAATGAGCTGGCGGACCACCTCAGCAGGTCCTTTCATGGTCACAAGTCATCCCTTCACCCAGATGTCGTGAATTCAGTCTTCCAGAGGTGAGAATTTCCCCAGATAGACTTATTCACCACATGAGACAACAGGAAGTGCCAGCAGTTCTGCTCCTTCCAAAATCACAGCCCAGGCTCTAGCGCGGATGCGTTCCTCCTCCCATAGGGAGGTTGTCTTCGATAAGCCTTTCTGCCCATACTACTCATTCATAAGATACTCCTCAAGATTCAGAGGGAACGAGCTTAGGTCAAATTGATAGCTCCAACCTGGCCCTACTAGCACTGGTGCACATTTCTCCTAGCTATGTGTGTGGAAACTCCAGTCTCCCTGCTGCTCTTCTCAGACCTTATGACACAAGATCACGGTCCTCTCCAATGTACAAACCTTGGATTGCTGCACCTCATGGCGTGGAAGCTCCATGGTTGAACCTGGTGGAGGTTTCCTGTTCAGACTAGGTTAGAGAAGTCCTCCTTTGCAGCAGGAAACCCTCTTCGAGAGCTACCTACCTTGCCAAGTGGAAGAGATTTTCGATCTGGTCAGCACGGCACCATTCGTTCCCCAACGCTAGCCTCAGTGCCACTTATTTTGGACTACCTCTTCCATCTGAAGCAGCAAGGTTTTTCATTGTCATCAGTAAGGGTTCACTTGGCCATCTTAGCCTTCCACTCAGACGTGGAGGGCTGCTCTGTCTTTAGAAACTGGCTGACCATCAGGTTAGCAAAAAGTCTTGACAGCCTATACCCTCATGTCCGGCATCCTATCTCGGCTTGGGACCTCAATCTGGTTCTTTCTAGACTCATGGGACCACCCTTTGAACCCTTGGCATCGTGCTCCCTGCCCTACCACTCTTACAAGGTCATGTTCCTGGTAGCGATAAGCTTGGCCAGGAGGGTGTCTGAACTTAAGGCCTTAACATCAGAGCCCCCTTACACCATGTTCAGCTCATACCTCATCCTGCTTTCCTACCGAAGGTTGTATCACAGTTTCACATTAACTAGGACATCTTTATCCTAGTATTCTACCCTAAGCTGCATTCCAGCAGCAGGGAGCAGAGACTTCACTCATTGGATGTCCATAGGGCGCTAGCCTTTTGCATTGAGAGAATGAAGCCATTCAGAAAATTGGTCCAGTTAGTCGTGGCAGTGGTGGACAGAATGAAAGGTCTGCCTGTGTCATCGCAATGCATTTTGTCATGGATCGTGTCCTGTATTGGGAGTGCTACATCTTGGCAGGGGTTCCTGCACCTCCAATCACTGCACACTCCACCAGGGTGCAGGCTTCATCAACAGTGTTCCTGATTCAGGTTCCCACTAAGGAAATCTGCAGAGTGGCAATGTGGTCCTCCATTCATACTTTCACCATGCACTATGTGATTACCCAGCAGGCCAGAGACGATGCGGCCTTTGGACGAGCAGTGCTCTAATCAGTGGACAACTCTTACCTCACCTCCTGAACTTGGACTTATGAGTCGCCTGATTGGAATTGATGTGAACAAGCACTCGAAGAAGAAAAAAACAGTTACTCACCTTATTGTAACTATTGTTCTTCTAGATGTGTTGTTCATGTCCATTCCATACCCACCCTCCTACCCCTCTGTTGGAGTAGCCGGCAAGAAGGAACTGAGTGGGTGGCGGGTCTGCAGGGCCCTTTATTGGGCGCCACAACTCCAGGGGGCACCCAGACTGACCCCATGGATGCTGCTACGGGAAAAATCTTCTGACTTCTGTGCACATGCATGTACACACACCTGATTGGAATGGACATGAACAACACGTCTCGAAGAACAACAGTTACAAGAAAGTGAGTAACCCTGTTTTTTGTACGGGCTTAAACAATTAAGATAAAGCTGCTCTACTCTGCCTAGTGGATATTGTACATTTAAAAATATATTAAAGCAGTGATATATAATAATAGCTTTTTGGTTCTGTTACAAGTTATGTAGTTCTAATGTTAATTAAGGAGTACCAGTTTCAATTCCATAGTTAAGGTTGAGTTCTGTTTTTGCAGGGATTCACACTATATTTTTCAAATATAACTAAGGGTACGTCTACATCTACAATTTTGCAGCGCTGGTTGTTACAGCTGTATTAGTACAGCTGTATAGGGCCAGCGCTGCAGAGTGGCCACACTTACAGCAACCAGCGCTGCAAGTGGTGTTAGATGTGGCCACACTGCAGCGCTGTTGGGCGGCTTCAAGGGAGGTTCGGGGAACGCGAGAGCAAACCGGGGAAGGAGACCAGCTTTGCCGCGGTTTGCTCTCGCGTTCCCCGAACCCCCCTGCAAACCGCAGGGAAGGAGACCTGCTTGCACGGGGGTTCAGGGAACGCGAGAGCAAACCGGGGAAGGAGACCAGCTTCGCCGCGGTTTGCTCTCGCGTTCCCCGAACCCCCCTGCAAACCGCAGGGAAGGAGACCTGCTTGCTCGGGGATTCGGGGAACGCGAGAGCAAACCGCAGGGAAGGAGACCTGCTTGCACGGGGGTTCGGGGAACGCGAGAGCAAACCGGGGAAGGAGACCAGCTTCGCCGCGGTTTGCTCTCGCGTTCCTCGAACCACCCTGCAAACCGCAGGGAAGGAGACCTGCTTGCTCGGGGATTCGGGGAACGCGAGAGCAAACTGCAGGGAAGGAGACCTGCTTGCACGGGGGTTCGGGGAACGCGAGAGCAAACCGGGGAAGGAGACCTGCTTGATTACCAGAGGCTTCCTCAGGTATGCTGGGATACCTGCTTATTCCACGGAGGTCAAGAAAAGCGCTGGTAAGTGTCTACACTTGATTACCAGCACTGGATCACCAGCGCTGGATCCTCTACACCCGAGACAAAACGGGAGTACGGCCAGCGCTGCAAACAGGGAGTTGCAGCGCTGGTGATGCCCTGCAGATGTGTACGCCTCCTAAGTTGCAGCGCTGTAACCCCCTCACCAGCGCTGCAACTTTGTGATGTAGACAAGCCCAAAGAGATTATCTTCCCGAAATTTATAGCACTTTGTGAATTTACAAATAAATCTAATAATTAGTTTATAACTATTTAAAAACTGGCTCCTTTAAGTTAGTATCTGTTGGTCTTTCCTTTGTCCTGAATGATATGAAAATACACAGGAAATTTGAAGTTCCTGTTATTTAATTTCCTGAAATCTTGGGCTTAGATTATACCTGAAGACCTTAAATTGTAATTAAGCTAAATTGTTAACAATTGTTGAATCAGCTTGTTTATTCAGGCTACAGGTAAGGTCAGCTCAACAGCTAAAGTAACCCTTTAATTGGGTCATTGTGGCATCAGAAGTAATCTAACCAATCACCATTCCTCAATAGCTGATTGGCATGCAACAGTTCTGTTGGTTGTAAGGAGGGGGACTAGACACATGTCAAGATAGTAGAGTACTGTGCAAAACTGTCCCTATTTTTAAAGGTTCTATGGCTGCCAGCTATTTGGACATCAGTGCCTTAAAGACTCTGTGTGGTACTACTGCCTCAGCTGTGATGCACACTGAAGTAGTACTGCTGGGGAAGTGAGGCAGGAGCATAGGCAAAGCTCTTAAAAGTACAGGGACATTGAGACTCTCAGGGCTTGTCTACATCAGAAAGTTGCAGCGCTGGTGAGGGAGTTACAGCGCTGCAACTTTGAAGGTGTACACATCTGCAGGGCATCACCAGCGCTGCAACTCCCTGTTTGCAGCGCTGGCCGTACTCCCGTTTTGTCTCGGGTGTAGAGGATCCAGCGCTGGTGATCCAGCGCTGGTAATCCAATGTAGACACTTACCAGCGCTTTTCTTGACCTCCGTGGAAGGAGGAAGCCTCTGGTAATCAAGCTGGTCTCCTTCCCCGGCTTGCTCTCGCGTTCCCGGAACCCCGAGCAAGCAGGTCTCCTTCCCTGCGGTTTGCAGGGTGGTTCAGGGAACGCGAGAGCAAACCGCGGCGAAGCTGGTCTCCTTTCCCGGTTTGCTCTCTCGTTCCCGGAACCCCGAGCAAGCAGGTCTCCTTCCCTGCGGTTTGCAGGGTGGTTCAGGGAACGCGAGAGCAAACCGCGGCGAAGCTGGTCTCCTTTCCCGGTTTGCTCTCGCGTTCCCGGAACCCCCCTTGAAGCCGCCCAACAGCGCTGCAGCGTGGCCACATCTAACACCACTTGCAGCGCTGGTTGCTGTAAATGTGGCCACTCTGCAGCGCTGGCCCTATACAGCTGTACTAATACAGCTGTAACAACCAGCGCTGCAAAATTTTAGATGTAGACATGGCCTTGGACTGGGCTCTCCTATCTGTCCTTTCATATAGTGCCAGTCTTTGTAAAACAGCCCTCTAAACCAATAAATCACTTGCAAATTAAAGGGCAGATTCACCAGTACACTTTGGCTGCTTTGTACTGTTCTGGAAATGCAAAGTAGCTGCAAATCTGGGTTAACTACCTAGTGCACTCTGGCTGCCTTGTGTTTAGGGGCGTACCAAATTCACAGCCATGAAAAACACATCATGGACCATGAAATTGGGTCTCCCCCAAAGGAAAGATGTGGGGGAGGAGCAAATAGCTGGGGATGGGGCGTTAGAGGTTTACAGATTGTTGTAATAAGACAAAAATCCAGAGTCTCTATTCAGTGCATGATTTTTTAGTTTCTAGCGAAGTTATGAAGTTAAGTTCACAGGCTCATCTTTTGAAAGTATGCTGCAGGTTTCCTGATGGGGACTGATAGGTCAGATATAGCATGTTCGCTTTGTGAAAAGTGTTCACTCATAGGTGATGTAGTGTTGTAGTCTTTTGTCATTTTCCTGTGAGAGTTCATTCAAGTGCATAGTGATTGTCTGGTTTCACCCACGCAGTTGTTGGGGCATTTAGTGCACTAGATGAGGTACACCACATGGACTGAGTAGACACACTGGATTGACGGTTTATTACAACAATCTATAATTAACAACCTCCTTCCCCCTCCCGCCCAGCTACCTCCCCACCGCTGCTCTGAATGGTGTTAATGGGCCACTTCAACTTGAATGGTCCCTTGAAATATGTGTCAACTACTTATGTTAAACGATCTGTTCCACCTTGTATTTAGCTGTGAAGTTGAGTTCTCTTCCCAGAACTGAAGAAGAGCTCTGTGTATTAAGCTCAAAAACTTGTCTTTTTCTCACCAACAGAAGTTTGTCCATTAAAAGATATTACCTCACCAATTTAAAGGCAAAATCTAGGAAACTGGAAATCTAGGAAATGGGATGGGTGATCTATATTCCCAACCTGAACTCAGTGTTAACATAGCTTTTGGGCTAGCAATAGTTTTGAATGTGTATGACATTGAAACGCAGCTTATTAGTACATACTTCCTAATTGAGGAGCTGATGTCTAGAAAAGACTTTGTCTAAATGCTGGATCTGCATTACAGCAATCGAATCTCCTAGTTAATGAAGCCTTTTCTAGGGTAAGAAACTAAGCATCCAGACATACTGAAGGCTTTTAAAAGATAGAATAGTCTGAAATATATTTAGCTTTTTTTTAGTTAAATTTAGCTATATCGGGGTCAGCAACCTTTCAGAAGCGGTGTGCCAAATCATCATTTATTCACTCTAATTTAAGGTTTCGCATGCCAGTAATACATTTTAACGTTTTTAGGAGGTCTCTTTCTATAAGTCTTTAATATATAACAAAACTATTGTTGTATGTAAAGTAAATAAGGTTTTGAAATGCTTAAGAAGCTTTATTTAAAAGTAAATTTAAAATGCAGAGCCCCCCGGACCGGTAGCCAGGACCCGGGCAGTATGAGTGCCACTGAAAATCAGCTCGCGTGCTGCCTTCGGCACTCATGCCATTGGTCGCCTACCCCTGAGCTATATCCTTCTCTTAGGAAGAAGAATTAAAAAGACCTACATCTGATAAGGCTAAGATATTTTGCTGATTAAAGTGTTCCCATTATCATTTGTGATATTTAGTTATGTTGTGTTGTTGTCTTAATAGTCAGTGTCAATTTAAAATAGTTCAATAACTGTATTACTTACATTTTAGCTGGCCTATTGTGTTGTACAGTTCCTGGAAAAAGATACAACATTAACAGAACCAGTAAGTGTTTTTCAACTGAGTATTTTATTTTTGTATTTCTCATCTGAATTAATGTCAGTGCAACTCTCTCATCAGTGATAGCGTTATTTGCCAATACTAAGTTTGAGTAATAAACTGTAGACAGTTCTGGAAAAAATTAGGGTTTGTAAATCCAGGACACGTGCCAAAAAAGAGAAATATTTTTTGATTTTGAAAGCACAGCTATATCTATTGGTAATAACTTGTGACAAAAATGGGAATATAGACTAGAAAATAGTTAAATTGCTGAGATCATGTGTCTGATCTCAGTATAGGGAAAAGATCCTCAGTGTTCTTGGCCATGCCTTCCCAGTTAGTTTATCAGAAATTGGATTTTTCTGTCCAACTGGAAATTCTGATATTTTAACATTTGTTTTCATTCTTAACTGGGACAAAGTCAAAATATTGAAATGTTTCATGCAATGAAAGATCCTGAAAAACTTTGATACGCAAAATGTTGACATCTTTATTTCAGCAAAATGAAATCCGGTGATAGGGTGACCAGGTGTCCGATTTTTTTTGACCACAACACTCGGTTAAAAAGAGATCCTGGTGGCTCCAGTCAGCACCTGTGACCGGGTCATTGACTGTCCAGTTGGCAGTGCCACACAGCGGGGCTGGCAGGCTCCCTGCTAGCCTCTGCACCATGTGGCTCCTGGGAAGCAGCTGGCATGTCCCCCCTCCAGCTCCTATGCATGGGGCAGCCCAGGGGCTCTGCACCCTGCCCCTGCCCCAAGCGCTGCCCCCGCAGCTCCCATTGGCCAGGAACCGCTGCCAGTGGGAGCTGCGGGGGTGTCGCCTGCGAACAGGGAAGTGCTGCCTGGCCGTGCCTCTGTGTAAGAGCTGGAGGGGGAACATGGTGGCTGCTTCCGGGGAGCTGCTTGAGGTAAACACTGCCCGGAGCCCTCACTCCTCTTCTTTCCCCTCCCCACTCCCCTCCCGCCCTGTGCCCCAACCTGCCCCAGCCCTGATCCTTCTCCTGCCCTCAGTCCCAGGCTGGAGTACCCTTCCATACCCCAAGCGCCTCAGCCCCACCCCAAAGTCTGCACCCCCAGCCAGACCCCTCACCCACTCCCACCCTGCATCCCAGCTCAGAGCTCCCTCCCGCATCCTGAACCCCTCATTTCTGGCCCAATCCTGGAACTCTCACCCCCACTGCAGCCCCCTCAGCCAGCCCAGTGAAAATGAGTGAATGAGGGAGGGTGGGGAGAAAGGGATCAGTGGGTGGGGGGCATGGTGTGAGAAGGGTCGTGGCCTTGGAGGAAGGGTGGGGTGGGGCAAGCGTGCTCAGTTTTGTGCAGCTAAGTTGGCAACCCTATCTGGAGACATTCCAATAGAGCAGGCACTAGGCATAAACAGACAAAGCAATTGCATAGGGCCTTGAGAACCTCAAGAGGGTCCCCTTATAATAAAAGGTGAATAGAACTTGCCTATTTTAGTACTGGGGGGGGGGCAAAAATATTCCATCTTACGGGCGGTCCCCAAGGGGCTAGTACCCACTCCTATTCCAAAATCAAAATGTTTTGTTTTGAGGTCAGTTCAACATTTAACTTTCTGAGCTGCCAGAATACCTCATGGGAGCTGTAGTTCAGGTGCCCTGGGCCCCCATTCTCCTCTATGGGCTTGGCCAGACTCCCTCTCCCATGATGCACAGCAGCAGGTCAGCCAACACTCTGAAATGTTTCAATTTGGGATGATCTGATCCAAACCAAAATTTTCATCTTGTTTTTCCCCAATGGAAAATTGATATTTTTTTTTGTATAAAACTTAAATTTTCCAACAAAAAAATTTGAATGTTGTTGAAACCACATTTTTTTTTAAAGCAGAAAATTACTGACAAGCTCTGTTTACAGTGGAGGATTGTTGTTCACTTGGTCAGTTAAGCTTGGTTCTTCTCAATAAAAGAAAAATGAATCGTGTTTAGATAGTAATATTGATATGTGCACAGCAAATATTTTTTAGATATAGTTGTGTAGGTACTTAAAGTTGGAGCAAATGACAAAAGTTAGAGCTTCTCGGCATATAAGACTCTATGGACACAAACTGTAATCCAGAATCCATACTTTTAAAAAACAGTTGTCTGATCTTATGGTTGAAGAAAACCTTGAAAAACTGAACAGATTGCAAATCAATGCAGTGTTGTCTTCCTGAGACTTCAGTTAGTCTGAAACAGTAACTCAAGAAGAGGTGTGAACTGCCTTATTCAGATCAATGGATTAAGTCTGAAATTTTAAAGATGAATTTAAATATCAACGCTAATTATTTCACTGATCGTTTTTGCAGAAACATTCAGCAAATTTCCATAACCACAGGCTGCATCTTGACACTGTCCCAAGTGTCAAGAGCCCCAAATGTCCCTTCCCTCAACTGTTAAATCTTCCAACCGGTCCTTAACAACGTCAACATTGCGATTATACATCATCAAAACAAAGAGACTAAAAAGATGGAGACAGCATAATATTTAATATAAAAATAGGATACTATGCTGATTGTATTTTTAAAATATTTAAAAAGTTGTTTTTAAAGGGATAAATGAAACAACTGTAAAATTTCAACCCTGCTTTAGCAGTGTGCTGCAGAATTTACTTAGTGATCTTGTCGCAGATTTTAGGTCCCGGTAGCAGTATGTTATGTTCAGTGAGGGGGACACAACACAATCGAGCTAAATTATCAAACAAGAACACCAAATTCTGCTGCAGTGTTAACTTATTCTGTCTCTTTGAAATAAACTTAATTCCAATCCTCTTCACCCCTACAGAAACACACAATTATGATTTATAATTGTTTACTCTTACACAAAATTTGTCAGATTATTTTCTGAAAATGAGATTTTTATGTTCTTGAAGCAGGTCCTTACCATGGCTCAGAGTCCCCTCGTCCCTGTCCCATATACGTCATGGAAGAGAGGGCTTGCAGCAGGCCCTGACTGCAGCCGTAGGCTCCAGATAGCCCTGCTAGCCAGATGCCACAGGTGCAAGCCACATTCCAGTTCTGGTTCCCCAACTCTCTCCTGTCTGTCTCCACAGAACAGTGCAGAGAGCATGCACTATAATCCAATTAACTCCCCATTGTGGGAAAAGCTTTAAAGCAAGAAGAAGCAAGCAGGACAAAGAGATTGAAAGTGAAGTATCAGGCACCTGGCTTCAACATAATGTCAAATTTCAGTGGCAAAAATGTTAAATTCCGTGGCCAGACAATCCACAGAGCTCTGAGTGTATGTCTACACTGGAATTCAACACTTGGTGATGTTTGGGCTTGGAGCAGTCCAGCCTGAGTATCTGCTCCACAATCGGATAGCCCTATGAGCCTGAGTCAGCTGACATAGGCCACTGTTGAATTTCAGTGTAGAAATACTGTGAGATGAATGGAGCATTTTACTCCTTTTGAATATTTATTTCATGTTTTTTGTATTTTTGACGAGACAACATTGGCTTACACTTTTATTTTTTTTAAAAAAAGGCTGAGATTCTGGAGTACAGTTCTTCAGAAGTGGGATCACAAAGTCCTGGATGTAGATGACAGAATTGTGCAACAGCTTAACGGAGAAAGAGATCAGAAATGTAAAGCAACTTCAAAAGATTACAAAGCTCCACAGTAGATGAAGCAGCACAAAAACCCTGTAACTTCCATCATGTTATACTGTTTTCAATTCATGTCTTGCCATTGTCAAAGAATGTGCACAGGTGTAACATAGGGCAGAATTTAATCCAGTGATCAAAAGAATTTTAACTAGATTTTAGAGATGTGCGAGTCTGAACAGAATCCAGCTCAATGTGTTAGCAAGAATAAAATGTAGTAAAAATTTACTGTTTTAAATACACAAATATGATTTTGACTGAACATGTGGAACAGATACATTAAGTGAGAAGATCCTATTTTTGCATAAAACTGTATTTTAAATTGAATAACTGCATATGTACAACTTCCACTTTCCTAAACAAAGTACTGTCAATTTTTTTTTAAAGAAAATAAGGCAAAGTTATAATAAAACATTCATAGAATATCAGGGTTGGAAGGGACCTCAGGAGGTCATCTAGTCCAACCCCCTGCTCAAAGCAGGATTAATCCCCAGACAGATTTTTGCCCCAGATCCATAAATCCCTCAAGGATTGAGCTCGCAACCCTAGGTTTAGCTGGCCGATGCTTAAACCACTATGCTATCCTTCTCCATTAACATACTGCGTCATACGTTAGTTATTACTTATGATCAAGTTAATATTCAAAGCACCTAGCTGAAGATTCTGGCTTGCTGGCTGGGGCCCCTTCCTCTCCTGAGTACACTAAAAAGGTGACTAAATTTCTAAATACCTATCCTCTGTTTGGTGCTTCTCATGTGTACGTACTTGGTGTGAAACCTTTTCCATTACAAAGACAGTCAATATTTTACTATACCACAAATCATAGGTGAAGTCACATTTTTCCAGTAATATGCAATACAAAATCTTACTGCTAACCATAAAAAAAAAAATAGTCATTTTGTTTAAAGTGAAGATCTTTTACTGGACCATTTTGTACGCAGTTCAGGAGATCTCTAGGAAGCTGGAATTTTTCTTATAAAATGAATCTCTAATAATTTCCACCCAAAACTGTCTTTACTTTAATACAACTGCCACATGTGCAAGTATGCTCCCTTTTCTGTGCATCCCCTCCAACAGAGTATGTCCTGAGTAGCAAAAATATGATGGGGCTAACTGGAGTCAAATGCCATCTATACAGTAATTTATAAACATTTTCTTTGTGAGCTACACAAATTGAAGATGTATGTCCCCTTACCCATGCAGAGACTCACTCATCTAGATCTTTTCATCTGGATTGTTTTCCTAGCAATATCTTTTTTGCAATCAAAATTGTAGTTTTCTTATAAATTAAACCTTTTGTTCCAGCTTGCTCCCCAGGTCAGCTCCTCAAATGTGGTTAAAGTTCTAGTGTGGGAGGGGGCTCAGGGCTGGGGCAGAAGTTTGGGAGGTGTGGGGGGTTGAGAGCTCTGGATGGGGGTGCAGGCTCTGGGGTGGGGCAAGGGATGAGGGGTTGTGGGGTGCAGACTGCCCTGGGGCTGCGGTGGGGAGAGAGGACTCTCCCCCAGGCCCCTCTCATCGCAGCAGCTCCAGGCCGTGGGAGGGGCTTCTCTCTCCTGGCTGTGGCAAGTCCGGGGCAGATCTGTGCTGGGGCCAGCGGGGAAGGGCACTGCAGCGAGGGAATTTAGAGGGAACTTAGTATAGTAAAAGCCCCCTGATTGGTTGTTAATTAAATCACAATGTTTTCATATCATGTGCTTCAAAGAGTCATAGGAGACACTTTGAGTGTCACTGCACTGTAGTCTTGACACTTCAGGAATGTCTGCTTCTGTGAGCAGCAAGCTTGATACACAATTCCTGTAAATAATGGGGATTGTCCAACAGGTACATACGACTGTAGTTGTGAACCCCTGTGAAGTCTAAAGCAGCCAAAAGCAGCTGTTAAGATTGGAGTATCCAAATTTTATAAATGCTTTGTCTAACGTGAGCACTAGGCAAATGTTTGTATGCTAGCCTTAGTAAAGAGACTTTTGGGGTTTTAGTATGTTTTGGAGAAAACACTTAAACAGTAATGCTTAAGCAGCCCTTTAAAATATTCAGTATATGTTAAGTACCTGATCTCTGTTCTTTGTAGGCTTCCTTAGCATTGTAATTTCCAGGCATGGGTATCTAGCTGATGCACACTTGAAAAATAAAAAAATCTATTTTTTTATGCAGCTTTCTCTGAAAGTAATATCCCCATAGGGACACACCTAACTTCTTAAGCCTGGGCATGACATATTTACTCATTCCAGCTGAGAAAGAAGACATTTAAAGATACTAAATGACACAATTAAGTGTCCTGGTCATTTTGACTCTAGGAAATGATTAAAACTTTAGACTTTTTAGTTAAGCCTTAGTTTCATGCATGTGAGGACTTGAGCATAAAGAATTCATACTCCAAGTAGAGATGTACATAGTAATTTATCCCTATTCTGTTTTGTTTGGCAAATGTTAACTGTCTGAAAATACACCTCTACCCCGCTATAAAGCGGTTGTGGGGAGCCAAAAGTCCCTACCGCAGTATAGCTGAAACCCCGTTATATCGAAGTAGGGGCGGCAGGGCTCTGGCGGTGATTTAAAGAGCTCCGGGTTCCAGCCACTGCGGGGAGCCCCAGGCCCATTAAAGTGCTGCCGGAGTCCTGCTGCTACCACGCTATATGCAAACTTGTGTTATATTGGGTCGCGTTATAGTGCGGTAGAAGTGTATTATCTGTTTTTCTCTTGCATTGCTCAGGTTGTTTTGTGCCTGGGGAGGCAGGCAGGCAAGCGAATAAGCTATTATGCTTGTAAATTTTCTGTTATGTAACCAAGGAACCAAAGTCTCAGCATAATTAAGTAATTAAGCTGTAAGCTAATTAAGCAACAGAAAAATTACCAAGATTTCATTGAAAATGTATTTATGTAAATAAACTGCTTAACATTGTAAATCCAGCAAAACTAGGACAGCTAATTTAAATAAGAGTGACTCACTTTCCACACCTCGAGTGTGGTGGGAAGCAGATAAATGGTAACCAATAAAGATCTGTGTGAAGGAAAATCAGAGGTTAGTCTCAGTAAAATGTAAGAGTTTAAATCCCCGGTGCCCCCCTCCTTTTTTTTTTTGATATTGTCTTTACTGTTCCGACTCTGGAAAAGTAGTGGATGAGCTCAGAAGCCTTTAAAAAGTAATGCCATTTGGACTAGTACCTTGCAAGATAGCCCTTAGTTCATTTCAGGTTGCAAGATTGTAACCCCATTTGGTTTGGCTAAGACCCTCATTTCATACAATCAGAAACAGACCTCAGGAAGTCATCTAGTCCAGCCCCCTGCTTAAAGCACAACCCATCCCCAGACAGATTTTTGCCCCAGATCTCTAAATGGCCCTCCTCAAGGACTGAACTCACAAAAGATGGTTACTCACCTTTGTAACTGTTGTTCTTCGAGATGTGTTGCTCATATCCATTCCAAGTAGGTGTACGCGCCGCGCGTGCACGTCTGCCGGAAACTTTTTACCCTAGCAACTCCAGTGGGCCGGCAGGTCGCCCCCTAGAGTGGCGCCAGTATGGCACCTGATATATACCCCTGCCGGCCCGCCGCTCCTCAGTTCCTTCTTACCGCCGTGTCGGTTGCTGGAACTGTGGAGTGTGGCTTGCTGACCTCCACGTCCCTAGCTCTCCTGACGTGCGGCGCGTACACCTACTTGGAATGGATATGAGCAATCACTCGAAGAAGAACCCTGGGTTTAGGGGGGGCAAGGCTCAAACCACTGAGCTATCCCTACCTTTTTTACCAAGTATCCGACAGAGTGGTGACAGCTTGTTTCAGGAGTCATGTTGTCCATGTTTGCCCTTTCTAGATATCTGACTTATTGGGCAAGTTTACACAGCCCACAGAAGTGAGCCTCCCAGCCTGGGTTGATAGACTTGGGCTGGCAGGGCTTGTGCTAGTGCTCTAAAAATAGCTTTTAGATAGACAGTGCGTTGAAGTTGCAGGTTAGGGTGGAGCTCAGGTTCTGAAGCCCACCCCCATTCCCTAAGCTTCCCATGAAGACTGGTCTTCACAAGGGAACTATTGTTCTCTGCATATAACTTGCTTCCTTTTCATGAATCTGAACTTGGGACTTTCCTGGTTGATACCGTGAGAATGTTCATTCTATTCACTTTTCATTGAAGTGATACTCAGTTCTGCAACAGCAGCAGGTGCTTCTCTTCTAGAATGAGGACTTTAATAGACCTCCAAAGTTGGAGACTATGGTAATGTTGAAAATATGAACCAGTGCAGTGATACACACCAGACTACCTGAATAGTTCTAAGAGATGTGACATGCCCTATTTCATCTTCGACAAGGTCCTATAGCTTGAGTGGTTGCCGAATCTGGCATTTTTCCAAGATAACTTGGAAGTTAGCCTTTTTAGTCATATGCCATCCTCTTCCCTTATGAGAAGAGAAGAGGGAACGTGCTGTGGAACATCCTGTGCTCTGCCAATCCCTCTGCCACAAAAGCCCCTTAATTTGGCCAGACCAGAGCACTGGGTTTAAGGCCTCTTACATCTGTCTCCGTTAGTCCCTTTTTCACACATCTTGGAATGCTTGCTTTTGCTTTATATGTTACAATCTAAACTAGCTCTTGCTGCTGCTGCAACTTATCCTTCCATGCAAAAACCTCCTCTTGTATTTACCCAAAATATGTATTTCTCACTGATCTGGTCCACATCTGTTTTCTGTGGTACTGTCTGTTTTAAGAACTTAAAATTACTAACTTTCCCATTGAGCCCATAGGACAGTTTTCTCTGTACTATCTCTGCATGAGCATTGCATTGAGAAGGAAGGTGAGGTTAATCTGCTAATGGAAAATCCTCAGTGTTCTATTAAAAATAAAATAATGTGCCCATAGACGACCTCAGGAAGAATTACGCCTCCTAAGAAGATATTCTCTGAATTTCTATTTCAAACAGTTCATCAGTCTTTTCTAAAACTCACAGTTTACTTGGAGAGCCCAAGATACAGACAATATAGTAGATTACAAAAGATTTGCGCTATTATCTAAGTAAAACAAAACAAAAAAATCATGAAGCCTCCAAGCTGGCTGCTACTGGGGACAAATCCAGTGGGGGAAATCAGTTCTGTTCAAAGATTGTCCAAGTAGATCAGGCTTTCATTTCAGTCATGTTTTGATCAACCTGGTCTGACCATAGCAGAAGATTGTGGGGCCCTTTCCTTGAGGTCAGAGTCTGTCATGCCTGATACGTCTCCATCTCTGAAAAATGTAAAATTGCCACATGGAACTCCTGTTTACACTTTTTTTAGTCATCACTACTTTCTCAATTAAGAGGCAAAGTCAGATGTTTGTTTTCAATTTTTAATTTATTGTTCAACCATCTGAAACAGGATGTAACTTCTAATTAAGTCTTCCTAGGGTCTCTACCAATCTCAGGTCTCAGAACGGTAAGTCCCAATAGAGTTATCTGAATATATTTTCCCTACATAGTTATCCTTTTCCAGTCTGAGTCTTTTGCAGGGCCGGTGCAACCATTTAGGCGATCTAAGTGGTCTCCTAGGGCACTGGGATTTGGGGGGCGCCATTTTCTTCGGCAGCGACCGTGGTGGCCGGATCTTCCGCTGCCCCAGTTGCCACCGGCATTTAGGCGGAGGGAGCTGGGGCAGGGTAGTGCGGGGCAGGCCGCCTGCAGCAAGTAAGGAAAGGGCGGCATGCAGGGGAACCCTCCACCCCAACTCACCCCTGTCCCACCTCCTCCCCGAGCATGCTGGGGGCAGGGGTGAGCTGCTTCACTTCTCCCGCCTCCCAGGCTTGCAGCGCCAATCAGCTTAGGTGCCACAAGCCTGGGAGGCGGGAGAAGTGAAGCAGCGACGGCATGCTCGGGATACTCATGCGCGGAGCAGGGGTGAGCTGGAGCGGGGGGGGTGTGCCTCAGGGTGGAGCTGCTGCAAGGGGGGCACCTCAGGGTGGGGGGGAGCTGCCTCGGAGGGGGCGCGGGGGGGCGCAAGGTGGAAGTTTCGCCTAGGGCGCGAAACATCCTTGCACCGGCCCTGATCTTTTGGCATCTCAGATAATAGAAAGGAATCAAAGGTGTTTGGGGCTCGGATTCCTCTATCTAGCCTTATAAGACTTTGGAGCTGAGAGAGCATGCATGACCCACAGCTGCAACTTTTTAAATGGTTCCAGGTCTTGAGTTGCTGGGGCAAGTGCTCCCCAAAGAATGGATCGTTAGAGGGAGATCTAGCTACATGCAGTATTGGGGCTGTTTGGATGCTCAAGAAACTTTTTGAAGCAGTGTGAATTTGAGAGTAAAGTCGTTGAAGTATTCTGAACACAAGGCAAAACACGTGAGATGACCCAAAATGGTTCAATCCCCTTTGAACTACAGTTTTGGATAAGTCGTATAATATTAATAGGATTCTGATATTTTAATGTTGTTAATATTAAAAATCTAGTTGAATACATACTGGAAACTTATTCTGATTTTAATTTTTTATTATTTTTATTTTTATAATAGGTTATCAGAGGATTGCTCAAATTTTGGCCAAAAACTTGCAGTCAGAAAGAGGTTGGTCTTGTTATGTTTTAATAAATTATTCTCTTGTAACTGATATAAAAAAGTGGTGCAGGCTCAGAAGTGTTTTACACCTGTTGCGCTGTTTCTGGGATCTTGCATGATTCATTTTGTGGTTCTCGATTTCGTAGGGCACTGAAGTTCGCTGTAGAAATTGTGCAAACTTACTACTTTATTTTAAATCTGACAGCACTACTAATAGTAAATGCTCGTATATATGTTCAGCACTAAAGATTCCTAGGATAATGTATTATCATTGAGAGGAATGTTCTAGTTAAGCCCCCTGTTCTTTGGTAGGCATTAGTATAATTTTTCGAAAGAAACGTTAAAGCTTTTTTAAAAAAGCATTTTAGTAGTTACAGAGAGTGCAGTCCATCTGCAGTGAGTGCCGACTATGAAAGTTTGACCAGGTCTTTGTCAATGGCTAAAGCATTAAATAAAACGTTCATTACTTTATTACAAAAATGTTATACATTGTAATTTCATGTGTTAGTACAATATGTCTAATTCTTAAAATGTACTTTTTAAATGGTCTCATGAAATCCATTTTTCTGATTGGCTCTGTCCCGTGTCATTACAAGTAAGTAGTTGGCAGCTTGGTGGCTTCATTTGTCAAAGAAACCTCTTAATTCTATATGAAAGCAGCGTCCTTTAAGACTCTTGTATGTATCAGTTTTCTTCAGTTTTCTGGGTTACCTACATACTGTTATACTCCTGGCATTTTAAAACTGAAATGAAGCATTTGTAAAAATAATCCAGAATGGAGAAGAATGAGTCTCTGCAGCCAAAGCTGAAGAAATAAAATTTCTTCTGGTTTTCTTCAAAGCATCATTTAAAATCAAATGATTTTAAAAGCAAGCAAGAAGAAGAGGTAATAAAAGATGGTTGTTATATTCTGGTAACTGAAACCAACAAGTAAGCCCCCTTACAAAAATTAAAAAGAAAAATAGTAAATTGCAATAAGGAATCTGGCACAAGGTGATAATGTGCAATAGCAGTAATGTGCCATGTTTCTTGGAGCATATTTGTCAGTGTGTACTCTATTTTACTGATTATTTAGTTGGTATCCTCAGTCTAGCTATGTGATAGATTATATAAACTTTCTATATACCTTCTGAATGGCATGCATGAATATACAAACTTTTTCTTTATAAAACAGGTTATGTTTTTAGGTGAAATTGAAGAAATCTTAGATGTAATAGAACCAACCCAGTTCAAAAAAATAGAAGAACCTCTATTTAAGCAGATATCCAAGTGTGTGTCAAGTTCCCATTTTCAGGTATTAAATAGTATTTTCAATAGTGTTGCATATTTGACTTCTACATTAATTAATACTATCATGTTTTGTGGTTCTGATTCTGAAATGTGTATTTCAGGTTGCAGAAAGGGCTTTGTATTTCTGGAATAATGAGTACATTCTTAGTCTGATTGAGGAGAACATTAACAAAATTCTACCAATTATGTTTGGTAGTTTATACAAGATCTCCAAAGAACACTGGAATCCGTATGTATTGCTTATTTTGATGTCATTTTTTAAAAAGTATTACCAGAAATAAATTGTATTAGCCTTCGTTCCCGTCTTAGACTGTGATCATGCAGACACTTATGCAGATGTTTAACTTGACAGAGGTGAGTAATCCCATTGACTTCAAAATGAGATGAAGTGCTAAAAGAATGCTCTTTATATTAATAAGCATACTTTGAGGTATCATGTCTAGAGGAATTTATGTTCTCCCAGTTACCACAGATAGAAATGATTACTTAGCTGAAGTAAGATGTTTTCCAATAATTTGATTTAAGATATTGGATTTCATTCATGTCTACATCTTTCATTGATTTGTACCTTTATGGTGAAAAGTTGGAATTTAATGAAAAAATGTCCAAGGAAATTGTATGGTGGTGTGGATGTTACACAGATTTGACTTTGTGTATCATTTGTAACATGACATATAGTAACATATAGCACATTAGGAAACTTCTGATACATCAAAATCCAAGGAAAGGACCATGAAGCAGTGATGTAGATGCAACATCTACATCAATAAGTTTATTGTCGTCCAGGGTAATGAAGGAAAATTTTAAACTCTAAGCGGGGGGCGGGGAGGGATATTTTGCATATAAAATGATGCCCACCATCTGGTTATACAAAAGGATGTGAGAGAAATGACTGCTGAATGCTGTCATGAATATATAACTCCTAAATGTTAAACAATGAGGCCTATTGTGTGAAGTTTCACTTAAAAAGTAAAATCACTAATGCACATAAGTATTAAGATACCAAAGGGTTGGGTTTTTTTTTTCCAGTTAGTGAAAAGTTTTGGAATGAAAGAATGAGAAGATTACATATTAGATGACTTAGAAATAACAGATGTGGGGCTTTCCAATATACTACCGTCTTTAAGTGATACCCTCCCCTCAGTGTTCACTAGTAAAACCTTATTTTAATCATAGCATAAGCAACTGACACCAAATAAACACAGGAAGCTGCTCAGAGGGTTGGTTGTATATATCTTTATTCTGTTGGCCACTACAGAATTGTGCAATTGTAGGAGAATGAGCTGAATTCTGTTCTGGCTTATGCTTAATCAACAGAACTGTTAAGTTCTAAATGCAGAAACTTTATTGCTAGAGATGCAGGAGTTACGAAGAACTCACTTGAAAAGTTATAGCTTTAGTTTGATTTAATATGAAAAACAGAATTACTAAATATGAGCTAATGGATTGAACCATTAATGCTTCAAGGAGAAAGTGTCTTCACCTACACATATTCAAGCAGATAGTAAAAACTGGAGCTACCCAACATACTCTGGTATTAAAGAGAAACAAAAGTATATCTAGTTCTAATAGTGTGTGAGTTGGAGGATCCATTTTACTCAAAACTGATAGGTCCCTTTTCTAACACTGAAGTGAAATTAATTTTATAGAAGAAACTAATTTACTTTTTGGGCTTCTGCATTGGTATGTCAAAGGTACAAGTGAGCAGTATAAGAGGAGTTGATAAACGTATTAGTTCACCCACATAATACAAAGTCTGTGCGGGTAGACAACATTTTAAATCATCACAGATGCCCAGTATAAACTTTGAACCAGACTATATGGGCTATTGAGACCAATATTTGAACTTATGAAATGGATCTTTCCACGTTTATTAGGACTGTATCTCTAGCTGCAAGAACATCAGCTTGTGAGACTGAATTATCAGTGTTAGACAGAAGACTAGTTCTATGTCCTTTGTGTTTCTTTGGACCGCATCAAAATTCACACCTGAAGTGAATCCCCCTTTTCATCAGTCACAGGAGAAGTCACTATTTTGCCTCAATTTTTCTCATAAATTATTCCATAAACTAGATGTCAAATACCTAAAGTATACTTAAAGGACTAGTAAGTTTCAGAAGGGTTTCTTTTATTCTGTTTCCATCCAGCTAATACAGATAAAATTGAAACCTTTCCCTGATACGCCTGGATACAGATGTTTCAGAATTATATAATTCAAAATGATTTTTTCTGTTAACAGAAAATAAGAGCTTACTCAGCTTTAATGTGATCTTGAAGGAGAAAGTTTATGCTGTGAGGAAACTTTTGTGGGGATGCAGTCAGTAAACATACTAAGTATTTAAATTGGATTTTAAAGTTTCTGCTGGTGTTGTGTTTGGGACATGTTTCCATTCTGGTACTTTGGGAGGGTCAGGGGTAAGCAAGCGAAATACGGTGAATTTTGGCTTCCTGTTTAGTATGATACACTTGCCGTTTGCACTTCCTAACGGTGAAGGATAACTAGACATAGTGTGATGAAAACAGAAAACCTGTCATACCTTTTTATTTCCTTTGAAATTAATTTGTAAATATTTGAAATTATTTAATTGTATATACAGTGTCATAAGTGTATATGGCACTCTAAGCTCTTCAAAGCTGGGACTATTATTTGGTTGTAGTTTAAATTGAGACGTAACTTGACAAGCAAAGATGAACGTTAGTAGAGAAAGTGAAAGGGGCAGGATAAGGGTTATAAAGCTGCTTGAATTAGTAATATATGTACCATAAATTAAAATATATCCGATTCTACCCTGAAAATGTTTCAGTATTTCTTTTGAAGGATTATTAGTTAACTCTCAAGTGTAGTACTTACTTTAAACTTGCTGAAGGGGAATTAAGGGAGATGGGTCTTAATATATCTGAATAGCATCTTTCTCCCTGGTACTGGTAGAGGAGCATAATCCTAAAACAGATTATTGATAGACATACAAGAAAATAAATGAAAAGCCTAAACCCACATCTCTGAGCTCTGTTTTTTACCTTGTTACCTACAAAATCAGACATGAAGCTGGTGTCTTGGTGCCATGATTATACATTAGAACAATTTTCTAACAGAGAGTGGCACAGATCACCCCAAAATAACTTCCCCTCTCCAGGAAGCATTTTCTGTAGTGTAATCAGCAGCTGTGTCAAACCCTTTCCCTTGCTTGAGGCTCATTAGTCTATAGTTTGAGGATTTTATCTATGCCATCTTTCTCTTTTGGGACATTTAAATTACATTAAAAAGTAAAATGGGTAACATAATACTATTCTATTAAAACGCTGTGACTGTTACCTTAATCAGATTCCAGCCTTTCAGCCTTGGCGATATTAACATTTAAAAAATCATTCACTATGGCTGGTTTATGTGAAGCCTTCAAGCGTTAATGTTGTATAAACTAAGGCAATGAACCAAATGTACTAAATGCATGTTTAATAAATCCTCACATTCATGCATACAGGAGACTAGAGTAAACATCATCTGCATTTAAAATTTAGTTACAATACTGTCTAAATGCAGTAGGGCTGGAACAGAAAGAGGAAGTCAAACACTTAAAACAGATGCTAGTAAACAAATCTTATATCCAATAATTTACAGTGCCTTCCTTTTGTTTTAGGACCATTGTAGCGCTGGTGTATAATGTGCTGAAAACACTGATGGAAATGAATGGCAAGCTATTTGATGAACTTACAAGCTCATACAAAGCAGAAAGACAAAGGTAATCATTTTCTTAGGTTTTGTTTTAGGTGATGTATTTCTGAAACACAAAGTATTATGTACTGAATTTATTAATGTGAATAAAACTGCAGTATTAATAATGAAATTAGTTGCTTATAGAAGACTTGCAGTTGGCTGATATGGTTTTTCAAAGGATGGTATAATCTCTAAAAAAGATGTCATTCTGCCACTGAGAATCAATAAGTTGAGCTTTGATATTTGGCATGGGGAAAATCCTGACTCCTTATAGGAGTAAAAAGTGGTTAAAAAAAAAAATTCCAAGAGGAATTTATTATACAAACACTCCCAGTGCATAACTCAAATTTTGCATAAGTCAGAAATGTATCTCCGACCATTATGCAAAAAAAAAAAAAAAAAAAAACCACAACAACCCCAAAACAACTCCTAGTTCTAGCTTACGGAACTTTTTCCATATGCTTGGATTTGCATACATTGGGTTTATGTAACTCGGGGAGTGTCTGTAAATAAGAATAGCATATGCTGTTTCATCAAAGTAATTATAATGCACATTGTATATGAAACCTAGACATGTCTAATCTTTTACTTGTTCTGTAGAGAAAAAAAGAAGGAATTGGAACGTGAAGAGTTGTGGAGAAAGTTAGAAGAGCTAAAGCTAAAGAAGACTCTGGTTGAAAAGCAAAATAGTACTCACAACGTGCTAAATGCACACAACAGTACAAGTGCCAAATAAAGAAACGATGACCTCTGCTTGATAGACATACTTTTGTACACATTTTTGGAATATGTAAAAATTGCAAAACAGAAACTTCATCAATATAGTAGAAATGGCCAACTTTTTTTCTGGCAAAATGTAAATGGAGAAAAAAAAATCTATGACTTTAAATACAAGAGTTGAATGATATATCATTACCATAGCATATTGTAAATTTGTCTAATCATTGATACGTCACTTCTGAAGTTTCACAAAAATGAATTTTATTCATAATATGAGTGAGAATTATGGGAGTGATGAGACTTATGACTTGAATTTTCTTTTTGATTGTGTTGCACATAGGTGGTGTAGTCTATGTACATTTCCTTTGTTTTATACATGCTTTTTACATTGCTGCAAACCTTGGTTGAGATTCTAGAAAAGGCTTCTTGTTCTACTGTATTTTCTCAAATAAAACTAAGGTACATTATTTTTTACCTGTAACTTGATGGGATACTGTGTGTGCCCTTTATTGTTAGAGATCTCGAAGATACTGTTGTATAGAATTCCACTGAGTGAAGATGCCTATGCAGTGGGTTTAAATTTTTAAATATGAAAAGCACAAGTTAGAAATAAGATGAAGTATGAAAACAAAAAATAAAACTCTAGTTTGAACAGATAACTGTATATCTTGTGTCTGACCTTCCACTTTGATAAATGCCTTGCTGTTCACATGCCCCCTCCGTGCTTCTCTCTGCTGGGTCTGTTTAAGTTTTTCATATCCTGCAGCTGAGGATGGAGCTTCCTTTACAGCCCGTCAATGAAGCTCTTATGTCAACCCAAGGAATCTCTGTGGAACAATGCAGTTCCCTCCTTCAGAGGCTGATTGAGCTGTTTCTGCAGCACTTTCAGCTTCTGCTGGCCTGGAGAGTGAGACAAAATCTGGCATTCCAAACAAGGTTTCTCTATGGCAGTGCAGAGCATTAACCACAAATGCCTTGTTTTATTTAGTGAAAATGCAGTATGCTGCTTAAATATGGGAAAAGCTGACTATAGAAGTTGTTTGTTTTACTTAAGATTAAGTCTTGCTCACATCTTTTATCAGACGTACCATTCCAATCTCTTAAATTGCAGTTGTGTGAAAACTTTTGTAATAAAAATCTTCACTAGGGGATTGAGCAGCATTCAATAAAGTCTTTGTTTGTATTTAATGCTGTATATCACCTTCTTTTTGTGTCTCTCCACGATGACCAGAAGGCTTATGTTAAGTGAGTTATGCAGAAATGTGTGCAATATTCAGCCTGAATGAAAAGCTTAAGGCCTTGTCTACACTGCCACTTTACAGCACTGTAACTTTCTCACTCGGGTGTGAAAAAACACACCCTTGAGTGCTGCAAGTTTCAGTGCTGTAACGTGCCAGTACAGACAATGCACCAGTGCTGGGAGCTACGCCCTTGTGGGGGTGGGTTTGTTTTTTTTTAGGGCGTTGGGAGAGCTCTCTCCCAGCACTGTGACGTGACTACACAAGCCATGTTAAAGCGCTGCCCCAGCAGTGCTCTAAAGTTGACACTGAAGATGTGCCTTTAGCTATTTAAACTCCAGCTCTGGAGTAGAGTTAAATCTTGGCTGACAAAGCAAAGGTTGTTGACCAATGGTACGTTTCTACAGCTCATTTGTGTCCAGGCCCTGCAGTTGATCAATATTGAACATTCAATGCCCTATTCTTAGCTGCTGAACTACCTCATCAGCAGGTGATACATAAATGAGGCCAATACTTTTAGGAATGTATCTGCTTAGGTGTGAGAACTGCTTGCTATCTAGAGAAGATAATGACTTGTTTTCCTTGATTAGTTCTAAAGAGATTTCTTTGCTGCTTGCAAGTTCCAGTTTGAAGAAGAAAGAAAAAGGTGCATGCAGGCTTCAGTGGGCAAGTCTGTACAATATTTGAATTAGGAGTGCTGCTTTTCTGTAGAGAAACACTTTTTTTCCTAACTCCTTTCTTTGTCTTGGATTGTTGTATTTCAGAAAGGAAATGGGCCTGTGCAGCAGCTTCAAGATGTCTAAAACTGACTGACATGACCCTCGCCTCTAATTGCATGGGGAAGGACTCAGTGGGATGCAGGATCTACCAAAGAATGTTTTCCTTGAACAGCCTGGTTCTGGATAAGCATTTGTGCACTGTCTGGGTTCCCTTAGAATGACTGCTGATTTGGTGGACTTGAAGTTCAAAAATATGTGAGTAGTGTTTTCCTTGGGAACCAGGACTACACTGAGGCAGAGCATAGCAATGTAGTTCTGACTTAGGGGTATGTCTTCACTAGCAACATTAAAGCGCTGCCGTGGCTGTGTAGTTGTGGCAGCAGTTTTAAAAAAAACCCACCCCCACGAGAGGCATAGCTCCCAGCACTGGTGCACTGTCTACACTGTCACTTTACAGCGCTGAAACTTGCAGCACTCAGGGGAGAGGGAGGGTTGTCACGCCCCTGAGTGAGACAGTTGCAGCACTGTAAAGTGGCAGTGTAGACAAGGTCTTAGTCTCTTAAGCAGTATACACAACAAATCTTAAATCAAAATGGACAAGTTTACAGAGCAAATGCTCTATTGATTCTTGAGTCGAAGAAAAGTAATGGTAGACTTGCAAAAATAGGAGACACAAATATACCTGTAGTTGTTCACATGTCTTTGGAGGACAAAGTGACCTTCAAGAAATGTAAGTACATTTTTATAGAAAGTTTATATTTAGAGCAAATATCATGCATAATTTCTTTTCATTATGTATTAGAGAGTCTTAGTCATCTGAAAGGGGGAATGGAATTGGCTTCAAGTATAAGATTTGTTACATAAAAGTAAGGTTTGCATAATCGGTCCCTATTTTATGCTCCTACTACCTAAACAATAGCAATTTAATATCAGCATTGGTTCCTTTTTCATTGCAGCTGATTCTGTGCTACTCAGTGTTTTGCAGTGAAATGTTACATTTGAGACCTCATAGAAGAAATTCTTGTCTGAGATGCTTCAGGACTCCAGAAACTACAATCAACCTAGCTAGTTAAAGCCATAAGAATATGTTCAAACACTAACAAAAGATAGCTCGTCTGGCAAACTAGGCTATGGTAGAAGACGTGCATCCCAAACATTTCAACAAATGAATGCTAACAGAGCTATACACTGTGTTAGAATTTGGAGGGAAGTCTTCAAATCAGCACCAGTACATGGAGGGGCTCTACTTTCCTGTGCATCTCCCAGGCATTACAAAGAGCTTATTTTTCAATACAGAAATGAGGATTTTTTCCTCCAAAACTGATTTCTTTTAAAGAAGACTATTCAAGTGTTTAGTTATGTCTAGATGTCACCTGCAGAGATTCTTTTGTTGGTTCACTTCTATTTCACAAAAACAGAACTACTTGAATATTTAAATTTCAGATTTTGCTGTAGTACAACTCCTGAGTAGAAAGAAAACTGGTTTTTATCCCTGTGCAACTGTTCCAAAAGAAATGGGGTGAAATCTTGACAACTGATTTCACTGAGGCCAGGATTTCCAGCTTAAATGCATATACTAACCAGCTGGATCACTTGGTACTGATAATCAGAGCCCTGCCCAGAAACCAAATTTGTATCTGCATCCCATCTGCAAACATGGTCTGTGGATATCTGCAGATTTGCATGGCTCTGTTGATGATCTCCTTCCTCCCTTCTAATTAGAGGAAAAGTAGTGTTACAATTGCAAATCTGTTCTTGTTGCTTAGAAGGTACCCCAGAACTGTCAGTCACAGGGAATTGAGCAAGACTCCCAGTTTGTTCTGCCTCCTGGAACATTAGAGTAATGGAATTGCATGGAGCACAAGTGGGAGCTGAATTCAGTCCTAAGTCTTAGCAAGAAAAGCTTTACCTTTTCAGCATTTGATCGTTCTAAACAACCAACATTTGATATTCTTCCTGACTTGTTAGTATATTTTTTTGAGTCAGATACATGTTTTGGTTTTATGAAAATTCTTTTATATCCCCTCAAAAATGAATTCCAGAGGTAAAACCGGCAAGAACTCAGTATGGGTTCTAGGAGACAGAAATGGGGATTGGGTTTTATGGAGAAAGTGTGTATATGAGGTCAGCATAGACTTAAGCAGTATAAAGTGTGTGGTTGGTTGTTTTTTTTTTTAAGCTCTAAGGCTAGGTCTATATGGGGGGCAGGGGGGGTCAACCTAAGATACTCAACTTCAGCTACTTGGCGTATCTTAGGTCGATTTACCTGGCCGTGAGGACAGCGGCGAGTTGACCGCTGCCACTCCCCTGTCAACTCCGCTTCCGCCTCTTGCCATGGTGGAGTTCCAGAGTCAACGGCAGAGTGATCGGGGACCGATTTTATCACATCTACACTAGACACGGTAAATCGATCCCTAATAGATCAATTACTACCCGCCAATCCAGTGCGTAGTGTAAACGTACCCTAAGTACAACAGAAAACATACCTCTCAAAGTAGAACGCTCAGTAAATGGACTTTAAGTATTATACTGTCCTAGGCCATTATAGGCTCTATTTCCTTTTTTCATTCCTAAATTATTATTCCCAGCAATTAGGTTCTGTGTAATTGAGGTTCAGAAATTCACCAGCTTGAGTTCTACAAACCTTTGTGCTGTCCCCAAACTTCTTTGGGACAGAACTCCACAGCTTTGTGTTACAGCTACTAGAATGGTCAAATTCTGCTCTCATTGACTTCAACACAAGTTGTACATAAGTATTTGTGAATCTGATTTATGGAAGAATCATTCTACAGATGAAGTGTCAAGGCAAGAGGCTTTGTTTAAGTAGTAGTAACTGGCTGTGATCCATGACATATTCCATATGGCTTACACATACATAACTTGCTTTTAAAGTAGCTTTAATACATAGTGCATTTTAACCAAATGTGAAATGTTTGATAAAAATCCCAGGTATTCTGTGTTCTAGGTAACAGGCTAGAGATTTAAGAGATTAAACCTTTTGACCCATTTTTACATTGATCTTGTAAGTGCTTTGCTCCTTACTATTCATAGATGTCATCCTCTGTCTGATCTTCCCAGGCATAGTTAAGTCACTTTACTGGTTCGGGGCACTCTTATGGTAGCAGGGGCAGTCCATTTAGCTCATGGAGAGAAGCTTAAACTACTGTCTAGATGCCAAATAAATACAAACATGTCTGTATTGTTCTAAGCTGACATTTTGAATATTACTTTATGAATTCCATTCCACCCCCAATAAATTGACACAAGCTTGGTAAAGATGTTCATAACTTACATTTTTAAAAAGACGTGTTTAGTAGTCTTATTCTTCAGAGTTAGCCTCTTAAGGTTCGTGTCAGTTCTTTTATGCTGTCACTCCAGCAAAGGTAAGTAGTTCTCCTTAAACACACAACTCTCTTTAGTTTATGTAACTACTGCATTGTTGTTTGAAATTTTATCCCGTGTACTAAAAATGTTCTAAAGGTGGTTTAGTCCTCAGCTTATGTGATTCATTGCTTGACTTCTCCTCTTCAGGTGCCTCTTGCGGATTTTGATCATCCACTTAACACTTAGTTTGGCAAAGTCTGCTGCTTTAAACAGAGCCAAGAAAATACCACATAGTAGAGCAATCATGTTCCAAGGATTGGCAGTGACAATCTGCAAAGGAGTTGAGACAAAGTTATAGTTTCTCTTACACTCAACATATGTTACAGCTGTTCAATATTTGTTAAATTCCATTTCAAATTGAATTGTGTTTTGCCTTATACATTTTATACAGTATTAGCTCCTAGTCTCCAAAAGCATCTTCTGATTTGGTGTTTTATCCTCTAGCCAGGAAGAACACACTGATTGTAGGAGAGATCTATTCTCAAACAAAAGTTCAGTTTTGTCCTAAACTGTGTGCATGCACAGCCATAGTAGGAAGTGCTGTCATTATTATGCAAATTACAAGGTCAGAAAGAGGCAGAAGATGGTCTTGAGCTCAGCAATATTCAGGATTAGTTTGAGAACTCTGAGAATTGCAACCCAATCTCTCGTAAGTGACATCAGCCTTCCCCTAACTTTTCTGAGCACTGTATGCTGAATTTCTACTTAGTTTTAAATTAAATCATGCAAGAGGCTGAGGAGTGACTAAAATGTACTTACAGCTTGAACTTTTTGTATAAAAGGATCTTTCCATTCAAATACCACAAAAAACAACTGGTCACTTGCCGGCTTATGCCTCTGGTCAATGTAGTTAACCACACTAGTCTGGGGTGGGGGGAAAAAGGTAGTTAGCAGGTTCGACTTTTGATGGAAGAGAAAAAGTTATTACACTAAATGAGGAAGTTGCCAGACAAGGTTGATTTTAAAATGGGGCTTTTAAATGACTTGAAGCGTGTATTGGTCTTGTTTAACTGTTAGGTATTGTATGAGTAGAAAGGTACAGTTCCTATAGCTGTTAACCTAATCGACCTCTTCTTTTCTACTTACCTTAAAACAAATGTGGCTACTTAATCTTTGAGTGTCCAGGTACCCCAATAAGAAAGGCTAAGTTTGTTCCAAAAGGGTCAAGAAACATTCTCATTAAATGCAACCATACTTTACCCTTAGTCATTTTCAAAGCTAAAGGCAAACCAGACTTATCTGCAGGTCCTGATTTCCCCCAAAATGTGTGCAATTTTGGTTTAACTGAAGGACTAGATCTACATTGGTACATTGAAAAGTGGGATGTAAATTGACTATGAATAAATAGAGGTAGATTTATCTTTAATCTCACCTACAGAATTGACTACAATTTTAATGGGGGAAGAGCCATACTTAGTAGAGTGCTCAATGCCAGGCCAAAAAAAGCTCAATTAGAATTTTGTCACTTCCCAGTATGGGCCCCCAACAGCTAATGTGGACAAGGTGACTAGTTTTTCCTGAAGCATGTAGTGACTGATGGCAACAGGTCTCTTGCAACCTGCAAGCTTCTGTTGACATAACGTGTAGAATATGCAATACCAAACCACAGAACAGCTGCTCTGGCCTGCTGAAAGAGGTGGTTTGAGGGAACCTGAATTTCACTGATGAGACACTGTTGTTTAGAAAACTCCTTGATGCTAATGCAATTTATGCACTCTCCCTGCAACCAGGGGCAATAACAATGTAATTTGCACGTATTTTGTGAGCTGACCTTAGCATATGGAAAACAAAAAACTCGAGAGCTAACAGAGCTAAATATCAGAGTTGAACATTGTGTCTGAAGTAACAAGTAGAAAGCACTTGTCAAGACTTTTGGAGCTAGGACATGTGCATAAAATACTAATTCATGACAGACAGTTTTGAACATAGACTCTGACTTTAAGGTCAGAAGGGACCATTAGGATCATCTAGTCTGACCTCCTGCACAATGCAGGCCACAAAAATCTCACCCACTCACTCCTGTAACAAACCCCTAAACCCATGTCTGAGTTATTGAAGTCCTCAAATCATGGTTTAAAAACTTTAAGGTGCAGAGAATGCTCTTGCAAGTGCCCTGTGCCCCACGCTGCAGAGGAAGGCAACAAACCCCCAGGGCCTCTGATCTGCCAATCTGCCCTGGAGGAAAATTCCTTCCCACCACCATATATACTATTAGGATTAATTTTTTTTTTAAGTCAGTACAGTAGCATGTATTAGAAATTTGAAAACTATACTAGAGCCAAATTCAGGTGATTTGAATTTTAATAATGGAAAATTCCTAGCTACTCACAGCAAGGTACACCTCTACCCCAATATAACGCTGTCCTCAGGAGTCAAAAAATCTTACCCTTAGAGGTGAAACCGTGTTATATTGAACTTGCTTTGATGTGCAGCCCCACCCCCTGGAGCGCTGCTTTACTGTTATATCGGGCTAGAGGCTGTTTTATTAAATACACCTCTGTATTTTAATTTTCTCTTCAGCAATACATCAAAGATGTGACAAATAAGCATAGTCTGTGCCTTACTAAAAACTACACAGTGTGTAGTCTGGGTTTACAGGTTATAAGAAGTAGGTGTTTAAACTGTATGGGGGTTGACCACAGAGAGGTTTACCATACATTTTTGCTACAGGCTAGAGAGAACTACTCCTTCCAGTCTACTACAATATCCTGTCCAGTTACAGAAGTGTACTTCCAATTCAGCTACTGTCATTCAAGAAATCTGTATGACAGGAAAGGAGTAGTACAGTAGAAATCTAAGTCAAGGATATGGAAGAAAGGAAAGAGACACAAAAAGAAAATGGGACTAGTTCCAAAAACTAACTTATTTTTCCTATTATCTGGCTAAATTGGTCTGGCATGCAGTTTTCTAAACAAACATTTGACTCCCTAAAAGGCTAAATGTACTTCTTTGTCCAATCCTACAAATAAGGACAAAGTCAGAAAGCAGGTGATTTTTCTTTTACCATCAAATTAGGGCAAGGGTAGTTATGGCTCAGCTATTTAACTTATGGACATGCCAACATCTTTATAAACAAGAATTTGAAACATTTCAAAGCACATGCTTGTGAGCTTAAAAATCCTACTACTCTGTATTTGTATGAATAGTGGCTAGAGTTCTGCTAACACAGGTGGTCAGAGACTACATGACATCTTTGGACTAGAGGGATGCTTAATCTCACAGACACACAGGTCTTCCTATTGGAGATTTCATTGCCAATTGGTGCACTTCATAAGCTCAAGTGTCTCAAAGGATGACTTCAAAAAATAAAACTTGTAAGTGCTAACACTATGCAGATGAGACATCTCTATATATCCTTCACCATGTCTGACTATACTATTGCCACCCCATGCTTGGATCAGATCAATTAATAGATTGAGAACATCTGGTTGAACCTGAGCAAGATAGAGGCTAAACTACTGGGCAGAGGAAAGTTCTTGGAGGAGTTTGCAGCTTTCTTTGATTGAAGGTATATGCCCACAATTAGTCAATTTAGTCTGTAGTTTCAGCATGCTCTTGGGTTCCTCGCTGAAGCTAAACTCTCATAGAGCAGCGTCCACAAGTAATGTTTTATATCCTCTGCAGCTGGTTAAGAGACTCCACCCCATCTTGGCAGCTGCCCTAGCCTTAGCTATACACTCCTTCGTGGACTACAGCAATGCAATATACCTGGGCATGGAGACATCACTCCATCTCACAACATGGCTACCATGAGCACATCAGACCTGTCCTTTGTTCCTTACGCTATCTTCCCATACAATACTGAATCAAGAACTCAATCCATGGCCTGGCTCAAGGCTATCTAAAAGTTTGTCTTAAAGCTCCACCATGCCAAGTGTGGTCCACAACTCCACTGCTCAGGCATAATGACATTTTTGAACACAAGGGTAAATCTTGCCTATGCAAGAGAGAACTCTCTCAGAGGCTAGTCTGAAGCTGGAATTAACTCCCCATTCAGAGACCGCACCGTCCAAGCACTCTCCTTCCCTTCTTTAACACCATAGCAGCATGTATATAAAAATAACATTACCAAACTGAAATGCTACATTCTGCACTGCGTGAGCAGTACAAGTCACAGGGGACAGAAGTTAATCACATCTCAATGCATTATTAGACACTCATACTACAGTAATGAGGGCAGTATAAGAAGCTATATAGAAGAATATATAAATGTAATAGCAGCCCTCAGAATAGTGGCATAAATCTCCTTATTTAGATGACATTTTAATAAAAAGCTCATTCCAGGAATCAGTGGAAACCACCTCAAGGGTTTGCTATCCCTCCAAGGAACATGGGTTCAAACAGGAAAAGAATGCCTTGATCCCAGCTCAGAGGATGATCATTAAAGGTCAAAAGTTGACTCCACCTCCAAAAGGTTTTCTTGTTCTCTTGCAGAAATTCAAGATCCTGCAAGAACAGATTCTGGAGATTTACCAGGCAAAAACAGCTTCATGGCAGATCTTGATTTAAATCAAACTACCCTGAGTTCGGGCACTATTGTATCCAGAAGCACCTTCAATCAAGGACAAATACCATTACTGGCTGAATAGATCACATTTGATTTATTCAATACCAGGATTTCTCTAGAATCTCAATATAAATTGTAGCAAGGTCTAATTTGCACCCATCTCAACTGTTTAAATCTCAATAAGGAAAGGAAGAGAGTCTTGTTTCTCATTACCTCATAGCCGGATTCTTAAGAAAAATAAACTTAACTCATCCTCCAATATAAGGATCTCTGTTGGAAGCTCAGTTTAGTCATCAATACCCACACCATCTATACCTATGAATCCCTGATTTGCTTCTGTGTATTTTGTTGCTTTCTAAAATGACTTTTCTAGTTTTATCCTGTTGCTCAACTTTTTTTTAACTGTTACTATATTCTGACTATCATTTCAGAATTCCTCTCCCCTAGGAATACCCTACGGGGCATCTCCTGACATCACTGCTTTGCAATTGCCCCCATACTGCTTCTGCACCTAGGAAGCTACAGGTGAGAACTGGAAGACATGCCCTTCAAAGAGCAAAACAGCATGTTATAATGAGCATTTCTCTTTCCAACTGTGCGACAGACTAACACACACCGGCTTTTCTAAAAACAGAAGGATATATTCTGCTGCTCTTAGCAAAGAAATGTTTTACGTACTAGTCACAGCTGCCTTTCCCCAAATCAATTGTTTCATACAAGGCAGTTGCAGTTCTATTGATTTTGCATTGGAACTACCTACACAGATGGGAGGGGTTCTCTCATCAGCACAGGTAATCCACCTCCCCAAGACATGGTAACTACATCAGCAGAACAATCTTCCATGGACCTAGCGCTGTCTCCAGGGGACTTAGGTCAGTTTAACAAGTGTTGAGTTTTTCACACCCCTGAGGGATGTCGTTAAACCAACCTAATTATCTAGCGTGGACCATCTCTTTATTACTCTGCCCCTTCAGCATCTTAGTGCTTGGAGAAATTCAGGGTAAAACCATTCCGTAGGTAGAGATGAAAATAACTACATGGGTAGTCATCTTCCACCATTGAACTGGTGTTCACTTCCATGTTTTCTGAAGTGCACTGTCCATTCTACTTCTAAAAAGACCCAAGCATCCTTAATTTCCTTTATCTATTCTACAGTTTATTTGATGATCTTTTAAGAACTGTTTCTTAAAATTCAGCCTCAATTTTCCTTTCCCTTTACTCTGATTTCCATCCCTAGGACAAACCTAGACAATTCCTCTCACTCTTGAAAATATCTGTAGGTGCTCATTGTAGCTTAGGCTCCTTTTGAAAGTCCCAGCCTTAAACTAATATTTATTAGTATTTTCTGGTAAGTCAATCACTCCAGCTCCTTACCTCTGATATTCTAGGTCTAGTCTCACCAGTGTAACATAAACAAGGACAATCAGCTTCCTGGCTTCTCTGTCCAACCAGGTTTTTACAGGCCACATCAGTAAAGCCATACGGGCAATATAAACTCTCTGCTGTGTTATTCTTTTATGAAACGCGGGAAAGCAACTTTGAAATTGCTTGCTGGTGAGCTGGAATAAGGGACCAATGAAACATGAAAATCCGTCATATGTCACTATGTATCACAGCAAGCTTCTTCAAAGACATGCTGCCTCTTGCTCTGAGGAGCTGCTCTATTAGACAAGGTTACGATTGCTGCACCATATGTATTGAATGGTTCTCACAGCAACTACAGAATGACAATCAGCTAAGGTCTGCCACGTTCAGAAAACCCTTACAGAGGACTACCTACCTCCTGTTTGAACTCCACAGTCTCACGCCCATCTTCCTCTTTTGTTTTCACCAAGGACATTTTGACCCAGGTTCGAAAACCACCAGAGAACTTCCAGCTGGAGTATGAGCTTTCGCAGTCTTTCATGAATTCTGTTTTATCTGGACTGGGGGGCAAGGAATAGTGTTACTTCTCTGAACTAATTTGCACCAAAATATTTTACTACTTCAGGATGCTCAAATTGCAAAACAGAAGGTATTTTAAAATGCCTCGGAGTTACTTTTAACTGGGATTTGCTTGTTTGGACTCCAGATACAGCACTCCTAAAACATAACTTGTCCTAGGATTTTAATTTTTTTATCTGTATTACACAATTTCGATCCAATCTGCAATGTATTTTCCCCTCACAATACCCCTGTGACGTAGGGAAGTGCTGTTATCCCCAATTTACAGACTAGCAACTGAGGCACAGATTACATGATGTCCCAAAGTCACAGAAGAAATTCTGAGTGAAGCTAGGACTTGAAGCGAGGTCCCCCACGTCCCAGCTATGGCCCTAACCAGTAGACCAGCCTTCCTCTCTGAATGACGTTGCTTGTCAGTCCTTCTTGGTAAAATACCTCCAGGATGCCCACCGATCAAGTCTCCACTCAATTATTAGCCTCTATTACAGCAGCCCCTAGACACCTCAGTGAGGCCTTGGCTACACTCACACTTTACAGCGCTGCAACTGGGGTGTGAAAAAACACCCCCCTGAGCACTGCAAGAAACAGCGCTGTAAAGCGTCAGTGTAATCAGGGCAGCAGCGCTGGGAGCGCGGCTCCCAGCGCTGCACCCGTAAGGGATGAGGTTTACATGCAGCGCTGGGAGAGCTCTCTCCCAGCGCTGCCGCTCTGACTACACTCACACTTCAAAGCGCTGCCGGGGCAGCGCTTTGAAATTCCAAATGTAGCCATACCCTCAGACTCAGAGTCCCCCTACTCATGCTAGGTTCTGTACGTGCCGAGAGGTTCCTCTCATATGCTTGCAGAGCATTCTGTGTACTTGATAAGAATGTGTTTTAGTCTGTACATTGTTGTCTTTAACGTCTCATTTCCTTGCTTTTAAGTTCTTGGCTTTTGTTGGTGATGTGATAGGGTAAGTATGGTGTTGTCACTTAGTTACCTTAACTTGTGAAACTCACATTCTGTTTGTTCCTGGAATATATACTGAAGGCCTGATTTTAAAATGAAACTCCCATTTTGCAGTAATAGCAGTTGTTTTCATAACCTGATTGTTCCCAAATCAAGGCACTACCACCTAACTGCAGTGACTCGTAGTAGCAAAATAGATTACTTTTTAGTACTAGGGGCCTGACTTTTTTAAAAACTGCTGGTACCTGTTTGAGAGTGAATGGGAAGAAGGCCTAATTCTTCTGCATGTAGCATCTGTTTTCTACCCAACCTCTGGTCAAAAAGGTAAAGAGCTGTGGTGTCTGATCAGCCCTTCTTTGGCTTAACATGAATATGCATGGAAGGGGGTGCCCCCAGGGCTGGCTTTAGGGTGATTCAGCCAATTCCCCAAAATCAGGCCCCGCAACGTCCTAAAGGAGCTGCCGCTTAAGTCCTGCCACTGTCTTCAGTGGCAGCTCAATCGCTGCCGCGGAGGAATGTCCCTCCGCTGAAATGCCGCCGAAGGCACTGGCAGCCAGTTGAGCTGCCGAAGAAGTC
The DNA here is from genome assembly GCF_007399415.2 of Gopherus evgoodei. Classification (NCBI taxonomy): domain Eukaryota; kingdom Metazoa; phylum Chordata; order Testudines; family Testudinidae; genus Gopherus; species Gopherus evgoodei. The sequence goes on along the minus strand of NC_044324.1, from coordinate 180,155,181 downwards.
CTGGCACTATTGGTAGCAGCGGCTCAATCGTTGCTGCTCTCTTCAGCGGCATTTCGACAAAGGGTCCTTCCTCCACGGCAGCGATTGAGCTGCCGCCAAAGACAGAGGCAAAACTTCGGCAGCAGCTCCTTCGAATTGGGCCCCGCGGTGCCTAAAGCCAGCCCTGGATGCCCCATCCAAAAGCGACACCCCTGCCAGGGAGGTGAGGCAATATGTTATAAGCTCAAATGTTCAAGAGAAACCCCTGTTCAAATTTCACTAGACACATGAAAGAAGCAGAACTAGGGGCAAAGAAAACAGTGCTCCAAGGAAAAGCATTAGATTATCTTCTACCCCACCTTGGCAGATCAAATCCCAGGGCATTTAGTGGCTCTAGGAACATTTAGATCAGCTGTTTGTTAAGGCACTCAAAGAAAAGGACTAAGCTTCGGATACGAGAAACCCACACAAAAAGGAAATGGGCAAAACATCAAACAAAAAGCAAAAGCAAGTGAAACACAACATGATTCAAGGGAGACGGTCTCACAATGGCTCATTTTCCATTAGCTGTAAGAGACGGTAATGAGCAGTACAGTCATAGCTCATGGGGACAAATCCAGAACAGTCCAACGCTTTATCACTTTGCAGCGGAAAATGTATAATTAGAAGTTTACCAACGAAACAGGCCCATCACAAGCCTGAGGAATGACTAACCTACAATGTCCTGGAAGAACTTTCCAAGCCAAATCATACAAGGAAATGGAAAATCTAGGCAGTAAATTATGAAACCAATCTGCATGCTACAGCCCTAACTTTTCATAATGAAGGGACATGGAATTGAACATTTTAAAAGCCCACTAGTGCTACATTTTGGGCCTAAATGATCAATCAGTGAATTTGGGAGTAGCAATGAGAAAGCATTTATCTATGCTCCTGCCTGTGTCTCCACTCTAGACCACTGTAGCACTGTACTAGAGCATTAGAATCAGAAAATGAAACTGACTAAAAAAACCAGACCAAGTTGTTGTTTTTTTTTGGGGGGGGGGGCGTGCATTGCTCCCAATTACATAACAATGAAGAGAAAATTAGCATTTTCAATTCACTTTTAACTTGTATTTAGTGAGGTAGGTAAAATTTTGTTGTATTTTAAATACATAATTTAAACTGACTAATTTCCTTTTGACTCTCCTACAGTACATTTCCTGAAAAGTCCGCTCTGTCATTGCTTCAGTCAGTGGTTGAAGTAGATAGACAATTATGTGGGGGGGCATGTCTGACATTCCACATCTGCCCCTCCCACCCCCCAAATTAATTCTGCCAGCACCTCTGCTTCTCCTACGGCTTCTGGATTTCTTTATCACACTCTCCCAGGCTGTGTGGGTGGGGGGAAGCCCTGCAATTGGGTCCTTTTTCCCCCTTCCAGGCTGGAGAAGTAGTTCTGGGGCTCTTCACCATCCCTTGGCTAAGTGCTGCTGGGGAAAGGGCAGAGGAACCAACCCACCCCTGTTGCTCATAGGAGGGGGAAAGAGGGAGCTGAGCTGCTTTGAGCTGAGCTGAGCTCTTTCTGGTTCTGGTCCTGCTCCTGTGCGCATGGTGTCCGTTCTGGAGAGAAGTGGGAGAGAGCTCTGTCTGCCTCTTGCAGCAACCCTGACTGGACGCTCTTCCCCAGGAGACAGGTAAATGGGGAAAGCAGCCAATCAGACAATACAAAAAACGTGTGCCCCTCAGCACCGCCACCCCGCTGGTGAGAAGCGTTATTTCCCACACTTTAAGCATTGGCTTCAGTTTTTGCCAATTAAACTTTTCTACATATTACAGCTTTGAAACCTTGAACTTGCTGCAAGTGCTCTGTAATACAATTCCTAGCGCACTCTGCAGCTGAGGCTCTCAAAGCACTTTAAAAATATTAACTGAACCTCTCCCATGTAAAGTAAATTATTGTTACAGTTTTACAGATGAGGAAACTGCAGCACAAAAAGGTGGTGGCTTGCCCAGGGCCAGAGGCACAGAAAATTGCTCTCTCGATCGCCAGTGTTATGGCTGGAGTGCCAGACAACACCTCCCATGATAATATACCTGCTTATTATGGGTTTATCTAGATGGATGCTGACTAACCTTTGACCCCAAATACTAGACACATGGGATACTGCCTAAAATATTTTGTGACTAAGGCATTGATCTTGCATTAGGATCGTCTAACCTGAAGCCCTACTGAGTCCCACTGAAATCAAAGGGATTCAGCAGAGCACCAGGGTCTGGACTAGCAAAACCTGGTACGAGATCCTGTCCCAAAAATGCCAATATATTGAACCAAATTTCTGTTGATTCCTTTCATTATTGCTCTAGTGTAAGAGTCTCTTTTAAAGTCAGCAAGCCAGAAGGTACAATCGAGTCCATTACATGGGAAAGCCATATTTTTAGAAGTTCTGTTCCTTTTGTGTTATAATTCACTAATCTGTACAACTCTGTGCGTGGCAATCCAGGCACTAGGGACTAGTGGTGAATTCTATTTAGATCATTGAATAGCACAGGCTCCATTCCCAAGTGGGCAGTTATGATTTAATTCTGCTGTTCATCTTGCAACACTACAGAGATAAGGAAATCATTTTGTTTTAGATTTGCTAACATGATACCTACCTTCTAGATTTTCGGTGAAATTTCCTTTTCCTTCCTTCTAACCCAGATGTTAAACTAATAATAAAGGAAACAACCACTCTTCTCTAGCTTCACTTTTTATAAATAAACGTTTCCTTAATTCTCCTCACTGCAATTAATATTGGCATGTACAGCAGCAACCTTAAAAACCGCACACGCGTGCACACACACGGCAGAACCAACAACTACCCCGGCTCCAGAAACAGCCTACATTGTACAAAGGCATAAAGAGCACAACAAGCAGTGAATAAATCTGTGATTCTGACATCTGGTTAAATTCAGCTAGAGACAGTCATGCCCAGCACAGGTCTCTACATTTGGTTAACCACAAGACTTGGGATACAAATCTCCAGACACAACAGAGGCCCGCGGCAGCCTTCACTGATGTTGTTCGCTGTAGAATATTAAGCACAGACACACAATATATAATAAAGACTGACACTGCATGGAATTTCTGCCCAAAGGCAATCATCCAAGCCCACCAAAAAGTCAATAGGAGTCTTTCCACTGTCTTCAATGGGCTTTGGATCATGTCCATAGATGACAAGAGTTCCCAAGAACAGAGAACATTTCACAGCAGCCAGTCAGTTATTCTCCAAAGCAACACAAAAGCTAAATGCAGCCCTAGCATAGGAATGCAGGAATTCTATAGGATACAACATATCAGCCATGATATTGCACAGTGTCTTAAACTAATTCCTGTTAAGGTGAACAGTTGTGCATATCACTGATGAGAAAGAATGCATTATCAGAACTAGCATCATCTATCATTACAGTGAGTGAATATTATTAACAACACTGAGCAAAACCCAATAACTGGAGTTTTAAGAGACAATATAAAGTGACACAAATAAAGAAAAGATGTTTTATAAATATTTCAGTGCTGATTCCTGCATCAGAGTGCAAGCTGATTGGACAGAGGAGAGTGAATTGTATGGAAATGATTTAAACAAAATCCGTGATTAAATAGACATCTACTGGAAATCTGACCAAGTCAGAGCAAGTGCATATATGAATCTATAAGGTTTTTAGATTTATTTCATGGTCAAGCTTGGACTCTTCAGTTATTCAATCCACTTCATTTCTAAGGCTCTCAATACTGTAGCTAATTGTAGGTTACCAAGGCAGCAATATCTAGTACATAAAAAACTAGAATAAAAAGAAAAGCAAATTATAATCTAAATGATTCATGCTAAGCTTAATTTATATTGAAAGTTACAAAGCAGATCATTACCCAAATTAATTTAAACCCTGACTCTCAGCTAGAACACTCACTGTGTTAAGGCTCTGTTCACCCTAACCGAACCCATCATACACTGCCAAGTTTACTACAGGACTGTGTTAGTTTGTTTAAAGTCTATACCAAATCCCGCTTGCCTTACTGCTGCAAATGGACACACAAGTCTCTTCGGAGTCACATTCTGCAACCAGGGGCAGGGGAGGCACAATGGGTCGTTGGTGGTAAGATGGAGAGTGAAGCAAGCCCAGTCCACAGTCACCCGGCAGTGACAGCTCCTGTCATGTGGGGCTGGGCCTGGCTCTCCACTCCATCCATGGCACGATGGTGCACAGGATCACAGTGCCATCCAGGCCCAGCCACTCCCCATCATGATGGAGGGATGACCGGACCAAATTTGAGTGAGTGGCCACACAACCCCGTGCACCATGTTGCAACCATTGAAGCAGGGAGCTGGAACCAGCCCCACAGAACAGGAACCACTGCTGCCAGGGGAGCACAGTGCAGGCTTGCCCCATGTGAAAAGGCCCCCCATACACCCAAAGGCTGCAGAGGGGGCATTCACCCACTATTAGCTCTGTCACTGCATCAACCCGATTACATGTGGATCCAATTTAAACCATTTGATTTCTCTACCTTTGCAGCTCTCGTGCATTCCAGTGCTGAGGGCCAGATGGGTCAGCAGGCAGCTTCTATAGGTGTGGTGCAACTTGCCCCTTTCCCATTGGTTAAGCAATTATGTCATCTCTGATTTGCCTAATTATGGCAAGCCTGGGGGCCAGGGTGTAGAATCGAGTTCCCTCAAACACAATTCCCAGCTACTGTGCCTACAAGCTGTCTGACATACTGTGTCATTATGTAAACAGTACTTAAATCCTACAGTGCACTGGGACTCTTTGTAATGTTCATTTTTAAGCAGTTGACCTACTCACTTGGACACATACCGACCCTTGCAGACCTTGAATATGGCACAAAAGGGGCAGGCATCTGGACATGCCAGTATTCAGACTTTGTACGCTGTCAGCAAGAGACTGGCTGGCTGGCTGACTCTATATGGTAGAAACAACGAGGAGCCCGGTGTCACCTTAAAGACTAACAGACTTATTTGGGCATAAGCTTTCATGGGTAAAAAACCCACTTCTTCAGATGCATCTTTAAGGTGCTACTGGATTCCTCGTTGTTTTTGTGGATACAGACTAACACAGCTAACCCTCAGCAACATATATTACATAAAAACTAGAAAAAGAAAGCAGATTGTAGCTTACTGTGAATCATATATTTTACAAAACAGTGTTTTCTTCTACTGAAATAGCAACAGTACATTTGAAATACCTGGATATTGATACTTTCTGAGATGTTCTAGCACTAAGTAAGATTACAGAAGATCAGTACTTATTATGAAAGCGTTTTCCCTTAACCATTGAAGGACAAATGCTTTGTGGAAAATTTTTCAGAATTTAAGGCATCTGTTCTATGTTTGTGCTGGCTGCTGTCCAATCAGGCCCCAACCTGGCTGAGGCCTCTAGATTCTACAGAAATACAAATGTTGAGGATGATAATACTAAAAATATTATTTCCCCCTCCCCACCTCAGAGGACCGGCTGTCCCCATAATCCATATGAACTATGCTGTGGTGTGTGTTTTTCCTGGCTCTGCTCTCTTTTCTCTTACCACCTGTGTGAATATTACTGTTTTCCCAATGTAGGACCTGATTTAAAGCCTACTGAAATCATTTGACTTCAGTGGGCTTTGGATCAGTGCCAGAGAGTGAGCAGCAGAACCAAGTAATTGTAATTAAATGCAAAGGCTGAATAAAAATAGCCCCCTACCCCACCCCACAGGTAAGGGAGGCGCAATAAAAAGGTGAGGTTTTCAAAATGCTCAGTGCTGGATTAATTCTGCTCCCACTGCAGTCAATGGGGATATGGCTACATTGCAACTGGGAGCGAGCCTGGCAGGTCTCACGCTAGTGCACTAAAAATAGCTAAGTAGATGTTGCAGCTCAGGCTGAAGCTTAGGCTCTCAAGCTGGGGGGGTGGTCTTCTGAGCCCAAGCCACATCATCAAAGCAATGTCCACACTGCTATTTTTAGTGCGCCAGCGTGAGCCCCACAAGCACAAGCCCGGCTTGCTCCCAGCTGCAGTGCAGAGATACTGTGGGAGTTTCATCATTCACTTCAATGGAAACAGAGTTTGTCGGATGCTGAGTGCTCTTGAAACTCCCACCCAAACAGGTGAATCGTTTTGTAGAGCCTTACACGAGGGTCTGGAGTAACTATGTTTAAACTTTCAGATAAAACATCACTGATTCTTTTTAATCATTGATTTAAAAAACCCCTAAGAAATAAAAACAGAAAAATAATCACTCTTTAAAATGTATTTCCTGTTTGTTCTGCCCGCTGAGATTTACTTCCAGGTCATCCATAGCAGCATCAAAGACACTGAATGGCCAAAAGGCACGTGATGAGTGGTGGCAGCATTGATCAGAGGTGATTTTTGCCAATGAAAACCATTTCCACAGCTCACAATTCTTCAGTCACCAACATTCATGACTAGAAACCAGTTTTTCCAAGGCATGAGAGTGCCCCAAGCTAGCCCAAACACACACCTAAAATCAGTAAAAACAGAAATGGAAAACAAGAAGCCCTACTTTCATTCTACTAGTAACAATATGCATCTTACAGTATATTTGCTAGGCCACACCCTTTATTCCTGTGCATACCTGTTGAGGAACTCCTGGAAAGAAGAGAACAGAAGATAGTTTATTGCACTGAAATCCTGGTTTGTTTCATTTAAATGGAACTGCAGAAACACGAGTTCCCTTTTCTTCACATCTCGAGGTCCTTGGACAATCAAAGCATGTTTCTATAAGCACAGAGAAAGAGAGAGAGAGAGTTATTGATAGAATTATGAAAAAAGTAAAGGAATCCTCATTTCCTGTCACTGAACTTGCCACCTGTCACTAATGTACGGCAGAAAGCTAGCATACATGCGGATTTGCATGCCTGGGGTAAGTACACAGCAATTAAGACGTCCAGTGAGAATGCCAGACCAGACTTAAATTCCTGCTTGCTGATTAAGGGTCTATCCACACAGCAAAGTAAAGGTGTGATCATAGCACAGGGAGGCATATTTGTGTTAGCTTTACATTTAGCTAGCATGGGTAATGCAGCAGTGTAGTAGCATGGGCTAGCAACCCAAATAAGTACCCTGGGTCCCTGGAGGGCCCGTACTCTAGAGCCTGGGCCACCATGTGTTCGCTCTTTTTGCTACCTGAACTAACTCGATTAGAGCTAACTCAGGAATGCCTACCCAGACCACGATCATGTCGTCACTTTGCAGTGTAGACATTGCCTGAGATTTGAAGGCTTTAAATCAAGACTGGATGTCTTTTTACAATTCTAGTTTCACTACAGTCATTACACTTGATGCGGAAGTTACTGGGTGAGGTTCTATGGCCTATGTTACGTCTGAGGCCAGATTAGATTATTATAATCCCTTCTGACCATAAAATCCGTGACTCTGATTTTTCAGCTCTTGGAACCTGAAGAGTGATCTTGGCTAGTCTCGAAGTATGTCTACATTTCAAGCTGGGGGGAGCAGGGCAGGGAGGGGTAAGTACAAGTTCCCTCTAAACTGTGCAGCCACGCAGCTGCCTATTAAGCCCCACCCAGGGATGCATCTCTCCCAGCATGGACTTGCCACGGCGGAGAGAGGCGCCCCTCCCTGCTGGCCCCAACATGGACATGCTCTGCCCCGGACTTGCTGCTGCGGAGAGAAAGGAACCAACCCCTCCCTCAATCTAGCCTGGCCCAGCCCCGCTGGAGGTGCCAGGGAACGAAGCCCTTCCCTAGGCCCACCAGAGCTGCTGGGGAGAGGAGACCCTCCCTTGGCCTAGACCAGGCCTGCCGGAGTTGCCGTCGCCAGGGAGAGGCGCCTCTCCCCCGGCCCCAGCTGCTGCGGCGAGAGAGGGCTGGGGGAGTCATCTCTCCCCACTGCAGTCCCGGGGCAGCCTGCACTCCAAACCCCTCATCCCCAGCCCCACTCCAGAGCCCATACCCCCTGCACCGCAACCCTCTGCCCCAGCCCTAAACCCCCTCCCACACTCTGAACCTCTCAGCCCCACCGCATGAATTTTGTTATGTGCACCAATATGGAGGTGTCACATATCACCTCCATATTGGTGCACATACCAAAATCCATTCCACACGAGTGGAAAAAATTAGAGGGAACACTGGTATGAGTCCCAGTTCAAGGAGCCATACCCATGTCAGCTCTCCCAAAATAATACCCTAAAAATACAGCGCAGCCCCAGCAGCACGAGTGACAGGAGGGGCCAGCCTCCCCAGCACATTCCCACCCAAGGCTCAAAAATGTGGACATATCCTAGGTGGAGGCCCATTGGAAGAGAAGTGTTCCATAAAATACTCTAGTAAAAGTCCATGACATTGCAGTAAGATTATTGTAAGGTGAGAGGGTACAATCTAGTGGATTGTGAGTCCAGGAACTCTGGTTTGTCACCTGGGGCAACATTTAGCCTCTATACCCCAGTTTCTCCATCAGTAAAAGAAGTGGTAACTAAATAACACTTGTAAAATGGTCTGAGATTTGGATGAAAGGTGCTATGTAAGTATGATACTGTTCTGTGCCACTGCTAAAGGCTGCTGATGTATGTTATAAAGGCCAGTACCTTGTCAGGGCCCAATCATACAAATCACACCTCCTATTGACTCCAACCTGCCTTGAAGTCACTGGGAGTTGCATGTGCACAAGGAATGCAAGATTGGATCCCAAAAGCCTCTTCCAGCAGCCCCTGGATGACTTGAGAGCCTACTTGAGGAGAAGGTGGGGATTCCCTGTAAAAAAGAATGTCACTCATCTAGCCCAAACATCTCAAATGAACCTAATTCTAAAATCCAACACTGAGGACAGACAAACCTTGACTGACAGGCTTTGAAAAGTGATGTCAGGGAGCAGAACCCCACTTTAAACACAGAAATGTAATATTGTACATGAAGCTGCATACCAGACAGCATGTTCAATACACATCCCTGATCCTGCAAGTTGTTGCCCGCAGGAGAAGTCCCATTGACTCCAGTGGGACTCTCCGCACAGGCAGAGAGGTCTGATAGTTTGGAGTCAAGCACAAGATCAGAGCATACAAGAGCACCAAGATTCTTAAAGGTATCTAATACATGCAGCACAAAATGCAGGATTTTAGCAGACTGACAAAGGCAGAGAGAGAGAGAAAGAGAGAACACATTACAACTGAAACTAACAGCCTTTGCTCTGAAATAAATATCAACACAAAGAAGAGGGGTGGGGGGCACCTCCCCAGAAAGAAGTGGACAGATCATGGGAAAAACAAAGAGGAGGAAAAATGGTTGGCATGAAGGGTTGTTTACACAGACAGCTTTAAAAAGAATAAATTAAACATGAACAATCATTTTAAACTCAACAAACAGGCATATTTCAGTCTGGTTTTAAATAAAAAGTATCTAAATACGATCAAAAATTGCTCTTGCAAATGCAGCAAATAAAGGTGGACTACAACTCAATTCCTTTTTATGTGAGCATCGCCACTATGGGTTCACTTGTTATTCAGTGCATCTTCCTAATTCTAATCAGTTTAGTTGGGCACCGAATTCACATGAAGATTCCAGCAAGTTTGGTAAAAATGATATTATAATATATGTATGTACATCCACACGTGGAATATGTAAAAAAGGAATCTAAGGACCTGTCCTGCTCCAACTGAAAGTCCATGGAAAAACTTCTGCCTTCAGCCAAAGCAGGATTCAACAAATTGAACATCTCACAATCTAAAGTTGCATGTCAGTTTTGATTTTTATAGGAAATGAACCAAAAGTTGCACTGTCTAAAATATCTATTCTGTTCCATTCTGTTCAGATTCTTATGACACACATATCACTCAGCTATCTGAGCATCCACAATAAAATAACCAACTGATCTCTGTCACATTTCTAAAAATAAGGACTGATTGTTCAACAAATGTTAAGAAAAAAGAAAGCAAGTATTTCACAGCAGTTCCTGCATAACATATACTGCTACTTTGGAATGCTGAAGTGCACAAAACAACCCCATCTGCTGAACTCTGTTCCTTTGTCTTTTTAATTATTACCATGGTTTGATTAGTAAAAGGATCTGTGTAGTTGATTCTCTGAGTGGTGCACTCAATTTCTCCTGGCTGACCTGGGTTTATCAGAGGCGGAATGTGATCATAGTAATGATGCTTGCAGCTAAGCAGCTGAGCCTTGCCTGGGTAAAGTGCAATACCTGTTTCAGGGGAAAAAAGTTGGAAGAAATGTAAATGAGAGTTGATTTCTTGCCCAAGTAAGTGGAGTGTCATTCTAAGATTTAATCCTGCAAGGTGCTGAGCTCCCAGATCCAACAAAGCATTCCAAATTAACATGTGCTTAAATGCTCTGCTGGATCAGGGCTAGAGTGCTCAGCACTTTGCAGGATTAAGCTCTGAGCAGCAGGATAACAAAAACAAAACAAAACCCTTGCCTGTTTCTCTTTCAGGGCCTGATCCAAAGCTCACTGAAGTCAACAGGAATCTTTCCATTAACATCAGAAGGTGCTGGATCAGGCTCTAAAACCCCAATCCAGAAAAGCACTTGAACATGTGAATAGGCCTACGGAAGTCAATGGGAGTCCTCAAATACTTAAAGTATTAACTGTTTTACTGGATCAAGACCGTAAACCATATTGTATAAACGCATATTGGGAATATACAACAGATGTAATGTACTGTCCATGGAATCTCTAAAGTCACTGGCTGACAAAATAAAAGCAAGAAGATGTTCCTTCCTATGGCATCAAATAGACATAATTACTAAATACTATATCAAGCTAAATCAAAGGTATCAAACGTGTCAACAAATTATCCTCTCTCATCACTTTTGTTATCAGGTTGGCAGGCTATTTTTTTCACCCATGCTGCAACTAATATATTTAGCATAAAGTACAACAATGCTCAAGTCCAATGATGGGTATAAAAACTTCATGTGTTTCTTTCTGACTTTCCCCTCATGAAAACCAGCAAAGCTCTTAGGCCACATTTAGTCTAGGAAACACAGATTTGCTTGAAGATAATATAGATCAACTACTATAAATAAATAAAATGCTACATGTGATAAATGACTATATGATTTATAAACCTACACCAATTACTGAAATAACTTTATGTGAGGGCATACAGAAGTCAAAAAGGATAGTGGAGAGCATCTAAAATATATTTTGCAGATCTCCAGTGTTCCATGCTTGGAAGAAAAATCTGGTTAGTTTTAAAAAAAAAAGTTAAAAGTAATTTCAGGTCCTACAACTGCCTCTGGGCTCCCTGCCAATTTTTGTGGTTTTACAATCAGATTTTTTTAAAATTTTTTAAAATGTCTTTCTCCCCTGTCCGTGTGTGATAGATTCACACAAACCATAGGGGAAAACAGACAAAGGCCCTGACCTTACAATCAGATCCATGTCAGTAGACACCTCAGCTTGTGAATGCAGCTCTTCACAAAGGTCTGACTGCAGAACTGAGGCCTAACTGACTACAGAGGAAATAATTAAATTAACTATACACAGAATGCTGTTAAATGCACACAGTATAGCTGCAAAACCCCCAAATATTTTCTCTCTAATATTTCAACAATAGTGATGGGAGGGATTACTCCTAACAAGAGTAGGTGGTAACATTTTCAGACAGAAGTGTGATTTTTAAGTTGACTGTGTCCCTTTGAGTAAGCCGCTGCTAATGCTGATTTGAACTGTATGCTCTACAGTGAATATTAAGTGGTTACATTTTTTATATATACACCCACCCACAACTACTCCAGAACATTTTAATAGAAGTAATAGTCACCAAATAACTGCCATATGATGCTCTGATGTTGTGTTGTGATATTGATACGGTGGAGCTATTTCATTGTCACTGCCTACTGATGCAGTGCCGGTGCAAAAGCAGACTATCACATGATGATTTTGTGGCTGCCTATAAAATCCTTTTAATGTAAAAGCTCTGCCTTCTTTTGACCACCACCATTTCCTTGATACTTCGAGGGGCAGGGATCCTAGCAATCAACCGTGCTGCTCTGGCTAGGTTAAGTAGCTTAAGGAGCACTCCTGTGGTCAATGCTCTTCTCACTCCCAAGAGATCAAGATGAGCCCATTCAAGTCTATGGACTGCAAAAAAGCCTCATATGAGCTCCTGAAGAGCTGAATGAGCCTCTAAAGCTAGTATTAACATGATATATGTTCAGATTCAGCAAATCTGTCTCATAATAGCTGAGAAAAGGTTCCATGCATTGACATCACCACCACCATGAGTTAAACAAAAAAAGCAGCAAAGCCCAAAGCATTTTTTGCACCACTTGGACCCACACGGAGAGTAAATGGCACCAGCACTTGTTACATGCAAAATGCTGTCAGTAACGCATGCAAAGATTTGAATGACATCTTGAGATATAATTGGACTTCACTACTATGATGATTTGTTTCCAGAGACTTACCAGGTGCATCGTACAAGGGCACTTCTTTGTAAGAGACAGACATCACCGGGTGTTTGAGCTTTTCCCTGAAGTCAGTGATAGTTTGGTAGACAAGGAACACAGCTACAGCCATGAGCAGCAGATAAATGAAGAGGAGGATTACTGAAAAGACATTCTTTAGGCAGGTCTTGCTGAAACGCACAGAAGGGCTACTGGTACCCGATTCACTATCTAGGACTGAACAAAATATGGGATTCAAATTTGTAAGTATATTTACTTACAGTCTTCCACACTGAATCGTGCAGAGCATTAATTTCAAGATGAACCATTTGAAATGAGAGGGAACAAGAGGTTTAGTTTGATTTAAAATACAAGAACAAATAAATAATGTTTTTTGACAAGCAGTCAGCTGTTACTTCCCATTAACATGATGAGGCGTAATCAGTAAGGAGAGGGTTCTGCCTTTGTTTTACCCCCTGCATTAGGGATTGTGCTTAGGGACACAATAGGCAGAAGAAAAACACATTTAAAAGAGGCCAGTTCAGCTGAAAAATTCAGAGTTCACAGTGAAAAGTCCCCTGATGGAGCCTTTTTTTCCACACCATAAAAGACTCCTCTCTCCCAAGTTTGAACCAACTGATCCTGACCAAATTTAATCTATGCATCAACACAGAGGCTTTGAGCACTGTAATGCTCTTATGTAGCTAGCTAACTGCAGCGTGCATGCACGGGTTACTAGGTGTCCAGTTTTCGACCAGAACACCCAGTCAAAAAGGGACCCTGGCGGCTCTGGTCAGCACTGCTGACCGGGCTGTTAAAAGTCCAATCAGCAGCGCAGCGGGGCTAAGGCAGGCGCCCTGCCTGCCGTGGCTCCATGCGGCTCCTGGAAGCAGTGACATGTCCCCCCTCCAGCTCCCACATGTAGGGGCAGAAAGGGGGTTCCGCATGTTGCCCCTGCCCCAAGCACTGGTTCCACAGCTCCCATTGGCTGGGAACTGTGGCCAATGGGAGCCACAGGGGTGGCACATGCGGATGGGGCAGTGCACAGAGCTGCCGGGGGGGGGACGGACATGCTGCTTCTCGGAGCTGCTTGAAGTAAGCGCCGCCTGGAGCCTACACTCCTGCCCCAATCCCCCTTCTGCCCTCCGAAACCCTTGGTCCAGCCCAGAGCCTCGTCCCATATCCTGAACCCTCATTTATGCCCCCCCAGCCTAGAGCCCTCACCCCCCTCCCATTCCCCAACCTCTTGCCTCAGGCCAGAGCCCCCTCCCATACTCTGACCCCCTCGGCTCCACCACCCCCCGGAGTACCCTCCTACACCCCAAACCCCTCATACCCACAGTCTGCACTCCCAGCTTGAGGCCTCACACCACCCCCCGCACTCCAAACCTCAGCCCCACCCCGCAGCCCCCTCCTGCACCCCAAATCCCTCATCCCTGGCTCCACCCTAGACCTCACACCCCCAGCTGGAGCTCTCACCTCCTCTCACATCCCTATCCCCTGAGCCAGCCCAGTGAAAATGAGCGAGTGAGTGTGGTGAGAGTGAGCGATGGGGGGGAAGGGTGTGCAAAATGAGCAGGGGCAGGACCTCAGAGATGGGGCAGGGCAAGGGTGTTCGGTTTTATGTGAGTAGAAATTTGCAACCCTATGCATGCACCAGGCTAGAAGTCAGTCAATTATATGTTATCCTCACAGTTTTAAAGACTAAAGTCTAACACCTAACTCCATATGCATATTATATAAAGTTGCACATAAGAAGGATTCCAGTTAACTCTAGAAAAAAAAATCTCTCTAACACTTTCACTATCGTTATCAACAGGATGGGTAATACTGTCCAAAGTCCTTTAATCAGCTTCCCTTAGTATGTGTACACGCCCACGACTTGCCTGCACAACTTTTAAGAACCAATACTTGACTTACACACAAGGAGGTGTAACTACGTGCGCTATACAGTTGCACATACAAATGGGTGCTATAAATGGCACATGCAAGAAGTGATGGCTATATTTTGACAATGGTCTTTTACACAAGGGGGCCATATACAAAAAATCAGCCTTTATCACGCCACAGTATGTCCTATCCTTCAAATGTAACAACATGCTGAGGTGTTTGTTCCTTACCATAACAAATACTGACCCTTTAAAAGCTCCCAATGAACATGTGCCTAGTCAAATAATGTGATTCTACTGTCACACAGGCCATTCCCACAAAGTTACTGTCAGGAGAGGACAGCCTAAAGAAGTAGGGCCTTATCTGCATAAGAAAATTGCACCAATTAAACTCCCCTACACTTCAGTTGAAAGGCAGCTGGAAATGTATAGGATGCCCCTGGAACCATGGGATTGAGATGTGATGTGACACTGCACCTGCCCCATGATGTGACACTGCACCTGCCCCATGAGGCATTGCAAACCCTTCCCAAAGCACATTGCAGCCAGGTGCACAGTGGGATAGCTACCCACTGTGCACTGCTCTCTGTGCAGATGCAAGAGCTGCTATTGTGGATGCGCTCTACCAACACAAGAAGCATAGTGTGGACATGCAAGAGCAGTTTAATTAAAGCGGCATAACTTTTGTCGACAAAACTCTGTAGCGTAGACAGGGCCTAAATTGGTTTAAACCACACCTTCTGTTTAACCAGTGCAACTTGCTTAGGTAGACAATGCCTATGCTGCAAAGTTGCAATACACTAACTCCCTGGAATTGCACATTCAAATCCTAGCAGGGTCAGCTCGGCACTTCACTCTTCTGAGGCAGAGAAGCATTTCCTTTCAAATGGATTTTGCTGGGTTTTCTTTGGCTTGGTTCTAACTCCAGGTTAATATCTGTAGCAGAGGAGACACAGTGATGTGGTCTCATGGGTAAGGAACTCTTCAGCTTCCCTTTGGCACAGTATGTCATTCCTGACAATGAGCCATTTATGATTTCAACTGCTCCCCAAAAGACCATTCAGAACAAGCAGTTTTTATTAGGCACTTGATAGAGGACTTTTGGATCGGCAGCTCTCACCTGGTAAAATAGCGGAGCTGGTATCCTCCTGATCATCATCCATTTCCTCCTCCTCCACTGGCTCTGGATGCTCAGCTACGTGCTCCACTTCCTCACTCAGCTGAGGAAATACATTCCATTTTCAAATGTACTTTGACATGATTATTTGTTTGCATTATAACAGTGCAGTGGGATCCAACTGAGATCGGAGCCCCATTGTGCTAAGTGCTGCACAAATACATAGGAAAAGAGCTTACAACATAAAGAGACAAGACCTGAGGATGGGAGAAAGGAAATATGATCTCAATTTCTGAGAGATTAAATTACTTGCCCAAGGCAACAACGCAAGTGTGAGAGCCTGAAATTGAAGCCTGATTTTTCGAATCCCAGTCCAGCATACCACCACCACCCCCGTTTAAAAAAACTGCACTTTTCAATGGCATCTTCAGCCCACTTGAACCCTCAAAATTAAGGTAGCATCTCATGATCTCAACATATTCTTGAGTGGAGAAGGTCCATGTTTCAGCATATGTATTATTACAAATCACAATCTATGCCACAGGACAAAGCATTAGCACATTGCAATCAGAGGGGAATGCAAGAAATGTTATTGTTTTTAACAGATATTAGTGCAAGTTACTCCAGAGCGCAGCCCAAACCACCTCAGCAGATGCATCATTACAAATGAACAGTTAAAAAGTCCACAAGTCGCTGCTCTATTTTTCAGCTCAGTGCACCAGCTTTGCAAAGAACTAATAGCTATCACACAATGTGTTGTTCCGACTCAGAGCCCAAACTGCCAGGACATTTTGGTCAATGTCGTAAGCTTGTCACATGAGATAGGCATCAATATATACCATAAAGCATCTGGACAAAGAACTGGGGAACACATGGAATGCAAACAATGAAACCTTGGTTTTCCTTTTATTTAAGAAAAAAAGTCCTTCCATCACCTTTTCCCCAGGTGTCCCCCATGGAAGCTGAAGGGCTAAGGATCCTTCCTTTGTACCAACTTTTGCCTCTCTCATTTTAATATAATATATATATATATATATATATATATATATATATATTTTATTTTAAACATTGTAATAAAATATACTAATTGATCATTTTCACTTTATAGCAATTTTTATTCCATATCTCAAATATTATTCATTTTACAGACGCAAAACCTTCTTAGGTAAAGAGCTTGATTCTCCACTTTCTTCTCACAACTTTGTGTAGTCACTCACACCTGCACAAAGTGAGCGCAAAATGTTACCGCTGTTTCACACACACTTTGCACAAGTGTGACTGACTTCTCAGGGTGTGAGGCAGCAGAGACTCAGACCAGCAGAGAGAGAGAGAGACTGGTTTTGTCAACAGATGTTTTGTTGCCCCTGTATAACTTAAGGTGTGAATTTCAACACACTAAGGGCATGTCTACACTAGCGAGCTTACAGCAGAACCGCTGTAACATCGCTCGAGTAGCCGCGCTATGCTGATGGGAGAGCACTCCCCAGCAGACATAAAACCACCTCCACACAAAGCAGTGCGGACTCTTATTTCAGTTTAAGGGTGGATTATTGCAGGTTAGCTTGAATAGATTAGGAACAGGTTTAGCTAAACCAAAATAAGACACTCTTATTTCAGCATAAGAGTGTCTGCAGAGCCTTTAGCACCAGTTTAATTAAAGATTACACTATAGGAACATTTCGTTTGCCGCAAGGTCGGGTGTGACTCTACCCGGCACAAGATTGCTGTGGACTAACTGTGTGTGCGGACCCTGCTGACTCCCATTAATAATTCATTAATGACCTTTGATTTAGTCCTTTTTGATAAGGGGCTAATCAAAAGGCATTAACTGTTAATACATTTCAGCTGGGTCCCCTCACAGACTGTTGCAGAGTAGTCACACCACTGCTTGCCATGAACTGATTGTTGCTGTAGACAAGCCTTTTATCAGTTTAAAAGTTGACTCAAGTTATACTTGTGCAACTTCCTCATGTAGAAAAGACCTAAGGGACTCATCAAAAGTCACAGACCCAGTCAGTGACAGAACCAGAAATAGTTTCCTCAACTCCTGACTTCTAATCTTCTCTCACCATTAAACACACTTCCTCCTAATACACAGAAACTTCATCTACCTATATTGTCTAGTTAAGGGGTTAAAGGCATTTGGTACTCTGGGCTCTGCCACTGCCAGACTGTGTAACTATGGACTAATTACTTAACCTCTCCAAGCCTCAGTTCAGCTGTCTGTAAAATGAGAATACTAGTCTCTACTCTACACAGGTGTTTGAAGATTTAATCCATGTAAAACGCATTGAAATCCTGAGATGAAAGGTCCTACAAAAGCACAGAATATAATTAACAGATGGTTCATTCTCTCTTTAAACCTGCAACTTGGTCACACCAGGTCTAAATACAGAAAACCAAGTGCAATGAGAGATTTTGAGTAGAGTGAAACTTGGAAAGCTGAACACTCTGCAATTGTTTCCAATTCACAGCAAATTGCAGTGAGAGAGAACTTCCATGTCAAATTAAATTCACCTATGGAAAAAATGACTGCAAGAAATTTCAGTATAATATCAAAGTAGAAAACATATTATGATACAACATTTATTACACACTCAGGGGAAATCTACAATGACCCATCTTTAATATGCAGGAATGGGAGAAAGATGAAAAATCAAAATATAGAGCATTTCAATGCACTTCAGAAGCAAAATACAACATTTTGAGTTCTGCACTGGTGAGACAGTTCTATTTTTACAAGCCTCTTACACTTAAGACCGTCAAAGGGCTGTCAGTCCAAAGTGTATGAAGCAGTAACCCCTGGACCCAGATCCACAAAGGGGTTTAGGTGCCTAAGTCCCTTCGTGGATCGCACCCTTAGTAACTAGGTGGTCTGATGCCTGTAAGGGCAATTGACTTCACTGGAAGTCCAGAAAACTCCATTTGATCACAAACGTGCATACAAAATTCACTCCAAACCACTAAGAATCACATATAGCACTAGACTTCAAAAGCCTAACTCGAGCATGGGGAAAGCCATTATATCTTGGGAGCACAGCATTCAATCCAGAATGAGTGTACGCAACCTGACAAGACCTATTTCGTAGCCCGTCCCATCTGCATACACACTAAGCTATAGTCCACCAATAACAGGCTAGCAGGAGCAGTATTACCATGCAAGTTTATTCTAGTTTCTTCAAATGTACCAGTATATGCCCAAATGAATGAAAATTGTGTTGTAACTATTCATAGATGCACGAGTGGCAGTCACCTTCTCAGACCAACATCTTACGTATACTACGTATGTACCATGGACCAGCCAAATATGGTGATAGCTGCGCAAGATACAATATTCCACCCCATACTTTGGTGACAGGCAAGGACATTAAGTGGGGGTAATTCAGGACACAGGGTTCCAGCACCATGCAAGACCCAGCACTGGAACTGATCTCAGCACTGACATTTCATTCCCAGTCTCCAGCAGCTGGGAGAAGTGGGAGAGAATGGGCTCTGCACATGCACACCACTTAAAAGCATGTCAAAGTTCTGTGGCAGTCTCAAGGGAGAGATAAGCACTCTCCAAGGAATGCAGCACTCCTAACTGTTGTTGGTACAGAGGGGGGAAGTAGAATTACATGAGGAAACTGGCAGCCCAGGATAAAACTAAAGGTGACAATTCTAGGATCTCTATCTAAGCTAATATAACTCAGGTCATTGGCGTCGTGGAAGGAAATCACTGTTTAAGTGTGGAACCTTGCTGGAGTCAAATGAGCAAAGGAAAGCTCACATTTAGATGTTCTATGCCCCTCAGCTGAAAAGAAAAAGAAGGATAAAAGGAAAAGACACAGATAAAATGAGGAGCCACGGTGGATGAAATTCATTCTAGTGTGAAACATCAATGTAAGGGGGCGCTCTGCACTGAGCGGAGGAGGGCTGCTAGCAACCACCTAATGGGTGTCAACACTGACTTGGGAGATAGGGGCAGATCAGGGGGGATACAGAACCCACGCCTCAGGGGTGGTTACAGAAATAGCAGCACCACATGCTCTTCACCCACTTCCTACCTTCATGTGAGTGAAGTGAATTTCATGCAGGGAAAACCCTCCTGGGGGCTATAAATAAAGGGAGAAATGTTCTGTTTCACTTGTTTGTGCATGAGGTTATTTAAATCTTTAAATGTCTTCTAGTCTAACATGAGAAATGGGAGAAGAACTGATAAATGTTGATAGGCTAAACTAGAGATTCCTACAGTGCAAGCCCAAGGACAAATGCAGCCTGCAACTTTCTAAAATGAGATAAACAGCTGTGTGTGAAGGCAAAGGAGACCCGCTGCAGGTTTTTACTGCTGATTAACTTGACCAAGACAATTTCTATGCATCTACCAAGAAAGATACAAGTACAAGCAAGTATAATATGATGCTAATATATGAGTTTGATAGGCAGACTAGGCACAGGATTACAACTGGGCCTTCAGTATCACTTTTCATGTCTGACAGGGCCTTCCTATAAAAGTGATAAAGGCACCTGTCAACTGTATGTACCTACACTTTCTACAATATTACAATCGACTGTATTTTAACTATTTCCTTGTTTTTAAATACAAATATATATTTGCCTGTACCAAAAAGCATCATGTTTGTTTCCTATGTATTTAAATACAAGGACTCTAGGGATCAGGGTTCCTTCATACAGAGAAAGCTGGTGGATGCCTTGGGCAGCAAAATTATTCATGAGGCGATCTCCTTGGGTGACTGCAGGTTGGAAGGAATGGACACTTTCCAGTTTGCAGAGGGCAACATAAAGCCAATCACCAGCCAGTTTTGCTATAGCTCTAAAATTAAAATGTGACCCAGTTGACTTTCTATGCCTTAGATGACTTATCAAAGCACTGAAGAACTGGAGAACCAGAAGATGAATGTTTAATAGAGGCCGTGACTGGAGCCAAGACGAATATATTGCAATAGCTTTTAAATTGACTGAAAGGGGACTAACACACATCCGCTCAAGTTATAGCGGCGTTCAGCTTGAGCACAGATACACGGCAATCACTGCAGTGTTATTTCATTGGCGATTTGGGGTTTACCATTAACGTGCACATTCCTGGTGTCGCACCTAGCTAGAAACGGCTGCACCTAAAAGGCTGCTATGAAGCCATCCGGCACCTCGTCGCTGTCTTGCCGTTTTTCAGCCACCGCCGCAACGCGTTTTGCGGTGCCCGGCTGCTCAGTGCGGTACGGAGTTTGCTCGGCAAACGAAAGACCGCACTGGTTCGAGGTGCGGCTTGCACGTGCAC
The DNA here is from genome assembly GCF_007399415.2 of Gopherus evgoodei. Classification (NCBI taxonomy): domain Eukaryota; kingdom Metazoa; phylum Chordata; order Testudines; family Testudinidae; genus Gopherus; species Gopherus evgoodei. Next base: position 180,134,523 of record NC_044324.1, on the reverse strand, counting down.
TCACGCGAGCAAATTCACTTTTCCCCCTTCGCCCCCGCCGCCCGCCAGTACCTCCTGGTAAGATGCGGCGAGCTCTTGCCTTAGCATGGCATCCGCGGCGGGAGCTGGAGCTGGAGCTGGAGCTGGAACCGGCACCGCAGCAGCCTCGGGGGCTGAGCCTGAGCGGGGAGCGCGGGCGCACAGCGGTACCAGACCGAGCCCGCACGGAGCGTCCACACGGCAGGCTGCCGCCGCCACCGCGCGCGCGCCTCCCCCGCTCTCTCTGCCCCCTTCTCTCAGGCGGCTCGCTCGCAGCACAGGCGTGCGGAGCGCAGGATGCTGGGAAATGTAGTTTGAAACCGACCGTGCAAGGCCCCTGCTCCGTCCCGACCTGAGCAACCCCCAACAAGCCTTTGCACTGCAGCCGCGGACGATTTAAAGCTGCCTATGGCCGGTCCGGGGTGCAGCAGGAAAAGAGCATTTCCGGTGCGTGTCTGCGGTGAGCACCGCGGCGCCCGAGAGACTGTCTCCACTAGAGCCCGCACTCAGAGGCGCCCCGTGCGTGAGCGCTAGGAGGGGCGGAGCAGAGGGGTGAGTGAGGGGAGACGTTACAATTGCCAGTCCCAGGAATTCAGAAATGATGTCTGCCCCCCGCCCCCGGATCACCAGCTAATATAAGAAGGACGGCTTCTTTTTGATTTGCCCTCTGGTTTTTGAACATTTGGGGTTGAGCGTTTCAAGTGTCTCTCTTTGTCTAAGAAAAGTGAAAGGTGAGGTTCTCACTAATCACAGGATTCTGGGAGCTGGGCAGTGGCAGATTTAGAGTTACCGGTGCCCTGTGCTCAGCTTCATTTTTGGGGGGCCCTGCTTGGGATCCAGCCAAGAAAAAGAACATTCTCTCTTATCTGCCCCCCGCCCCCGTTTTCATCCATTTTTTTCTTCATCCTCCTCCTATAAATAACAGGAAGTAAATGAAAATAAAGTGAGGTGCCTTGATTGTTTGTGTACTCTAACTTATTTTTCCACAGACCACTTGAAAGTCACTGAGGGTCTCAGCAGACCACTTAATGAGCCTTCCAAATATTGTTTGTACTGTTAGCTAACTATTGTAAAGTGCTTTGGATAAGCAGTTTATTAAAAAAAATGTAAGAAAACATTGGGGTGCAGGGTCTGGCCAGGAGTTAGGATGCAGGAGGGAGCTCAGGGTTGAGGCAGGAGGTTGGGGTGTGGAACGCTTACCTGGGACAGCTCCCATTTGGTATGAGGGGTGCAGGTAGGGATATGGGGGGAGTTGCAGGAGTCAGGGTGGGCAGGGAGCTGGTGGTGTGGGGGGTGCAGGCATCAGGGGGCCAAGGGTGTGGGGAGGACAGAGGGTGTGGGGGGTTGCAGGAATCAGGGAGGGCAGTGCGAGGGGGGATGTGTGGGGTGCGGGAGTCAGGGCTGGGAGTGTGTGGGAGGGAGTGCAGGAGTCAGGGAGGGGACTCAGGGTTGAGGCAGGAGGTTGGGATGCTCCCATTTGGTATGAGGGGTGCAGGTGGGGAGGGGGGGTGCAGGAGTCAGGGTGGGTAGGGGGCTGGTGGTGTGGAGGGTGCAGGCATCAGGGAGGGCAGCGGGCCGGGGGTGTGGAGAGTTCAGAGGGTGTGGGGGGGGTTGCAGGAGTCAGGGAGGGCAGTGGGGGGATGTTTGGGGGTGCAGGAGCAGGGCTGGCTTTAAGCCAATTCAGCCGATTCCCTGGAATTGGGCCCCACGCCTAAGAGGGCCCCGCGCCTTAAGCGCCTTTTAAATTTGTTTTACTTACCCCGGCTGCGGTCTGCTCCGGGGTCTTCCATGGCCGCCGCAGCTGCCCCACAGCCGGGCTCTCCCAGCTGGAGCCCCTGCCGGATCCCCGACCGGAGCGGGGCAAGCCCTGCTGCAACCCCGCGGTCCCTGTCGGAGCCCTGGCCGGAGCAGGGCAAGCCGCGCTGCAACCCCGCTCTCCCGGCCGGAGCGGGGCAAGCCGCGCTGCAACCCCGCGGTCCGGGCGGAGCCCCGGCCAGAGCGGGGCAAGTTGCCCCGCGGCCCCGGCTGGAGCCCCAGCCAGAGTGTAAGGCCTACCCTGCAGCCCTGCTCTCCCAGCTGGAGCTCTGGCCCTTTAAATAGCCCCCCCAAAGCCCTGGGATAGTGGGGGCTCCGGGGGCTATTTAAAGGGCTGGGGCTTCAGCTGCCTCTGCCACCCCATCCTTTAAATAGCCACCGGAGCCCCCCCTACCCCCATGTATTCTCCAGGGCTCCCGCGGCTATTTAAAAGGTCTGGGGGGGGGGGGTAGAAGCAGGGGAGCCCCAGGCTCTTTAAATAACCCCCAGAGCCCTGGGATAGCGGGAGCCTTGGGGGCTATTTAAAGGGTGGGGGCTCCAGCTGCCTCTGCTGCACCCCCTGCCCTTCCCGCACCTGCCCTGCCCCCCCTGCCTGCAGCCAGCTCTGCACCCCGTGCCCACAGCCAGCCCCTGCCAAACACCCTGCCCTGTCTCCAGCCAACCCCTGCCACACACCTGTGGCCCTGCTCAAAGCCAGCCAGCCCCACACACAGCCCTGCCCGCACCAGCCCTGCACACCCTGCCCGCCCTGCCCACACCCAGCCCCGCACCCCCTGCCCTGTCTCCAGCCAATCCCTGCTGCACCCCCCTGCCTGAAGCCAGCCAGTTCCGCACTCCGCTGTCTCCAGCCCTCTCAACTCCTGCTGCATCCCCTTGCGGCCCTGCCTGAAGCCAGCCCATCCCACACACCCCTGTCTCCAGCCAGCCCTGCACCCCTTGCCCTGCCTGCAGCTAGACCCTACCTCCAGTCAGCACCTGCCCTGCCTCCAACCAGCCTCATGTCCACAGCTGCCCTGCAGTTCCCAGGGCAGTAACCCTGCACACCTCCTTCAATGAGGGGGGCAGGGAGCAGCTGGGACCCACACATGTGCATGCCTGCAGGGAGTGGCAGGGACACACACATGTGAAATGGCAGTCATTAATAAGTAGTCAACAGCATATATGATGCAATGTACATAATATATAATTGTATTATTTATATAGTTATGGAAAGTAAATAATACATGGAAGAAATAAAAGGCTTTTTTTTTTTACACTTTTTTTTTTTTAGTCATCCCTGCCAGGGCCCCACCGAAAATGTTCGAATTAGGCCCCGCACTTCCTAAAGCCGGCCCTGTGCAGGAGTCAGGGCTGGGAGTGTGGGGGGGTGCAGGAGTCAGGGAAGGGTCTCAGGGTTGAGGCAGGAGGTTGGGGTGCTCTCATTTGGTGTGAGGGATGCAGGTGGGGATGGGAGTGCAGGAGTCAGGGAGGGCAGTGTGGGGGTGATGTGTGAGGGGTGCAGGAGTGTGAGGTGGAGTGCAAGAGTCAGGGAGGGGGCTCCGGGTTGGGTTAGGAGGTTTGGATGTGGAGTGCTTACTTGGGGCAGCTCCTGTTTGGGGCAAGGGGTGCAAGTGGGAATGTGGGGGGGAGGTGCAGGAGCTCCCATTTGGTGCTCAGGATGTGGATGTGGGGGGGGTGCAGGAGTCAGGGCATCAGGGGGCTGTGTATGTGTGGGGGTGCAGGGGGCATGTGAGGGGTAGTCTGGGCCAGGGGCTGGGGCGGGTATGTGTAGGGGAGTGCAGGGCCCCCACTTTGCTCTGCACTGCCCGGATTCCATTTCCTTCCCCAAAGCTACACCCCTGCCTCTTCCCTGCCTCCTCCCCAGAGCAACCTGAGTACTGGCAAACATCTGTTTGGTGGCAGGGGGAGCGCCGCATGGGAGGGGCAGGAATGCAGCAGGCTCGGGGGAGAAGGAGGGGAAGAGGCAGGGGATGGGTGGGGCTTGGCTGCCAGTGGGGGCGGAGCCTGCAGTAGAAGCCCCAGGAGCCAGCAGGACCAAACTTCTGCCCTGAAAGCTGCCTGGCCCTGGGGCCCCCTGGATTTTACTGTAAATCCACCTCTGGAGTTGGGGCTTTAATAAATACACCAAATACTGCAAGATTTGCAATAAAATCACAAGAGCTGTCAAAAGTGATTTTGCTTTCTAAACTTCTTTACTGAGTGCTGGTGAATCCTGCTTTGGGGCTGAAGATGGGAATAAAGTCATCACAGAGAGCAATACAACTCCAACAGACTAAAGAGGGTTATACATCTTTTGTAAATGCTACATTTTAGAGGTGGTCAGACTGATTTAAAAATATTTGTAATATTTAAGGTTATAGTAAGTGCCTCAGTCTGGTAAAAATGCACAGGTTAGCTAGGAAGCATGTGTGTTAATTAAATATTTTAAAACACAGGATGTGCTGCTTTTCAGAAACTGTTGGAAAAGCAATTTTACAATCTCTGTCCAAGATAGAAATAATGTGTGTAATTCCCTACTTACCTTGCTAGGGTGTTATATCTAGTTAATGGACCCTGATTCTGCAGTCAGGCCCAGATGGAGTCCAGAGACTACAGTGGGGCTCTGCAGAGATTCACCCACACAGATCTGACTCGAGGATCAGAGCCAATATATGTGACATGCTTTGGAGATGGAGGGTGCTACATAAATGCAGACTGGCAAGCTATTCATATGCAAATAATATATAATACATTCTAAATATCATTATCGCTGCTTCTCCTACCATGCAACTGACTGTTACATTTCAAATTCAATAATATATACAAACCACTCCTAACATTAGATCCAAACTGATTCCATCAGCAGAATAGCAATAAAATGGACACCTGAAGGTAAGCAAAAATGAGGTCGCCTAAAAACAACTTGGCGAAGAACTGTAGAAGCTGAGCTGAAAAACCTGGGGCACAGCTGGGTAACCATTGAAAGACTTGCTAGAAACAGACAGGAGTGGAGGAGCTTCGTCACTGCCCTTAATGCCAGAACTGTAAGGGGTACTTACTAACTAACTAACCAGCCTAACATTACAGCAGCATCACTATAGGATAGCTTACTGCTTAACAGCTTTTTCTAAAATCCAAAATGCTTAAGTGCATTGTCTTGAAAATTCCTGTGCCAAATGGGGATCTGGGGTAGAGATAGTGATCTAAATATGAGGTTGTTTGAGCAAGGGGTACTTGAGATACAGCTCTGCTCTAAAAAAAAAGAGTGAGATCAACATTTTAAGAGTTCTTATGTTTTTCTGTGCACACTTAGGGCTCAAACTAGAGTTCTGATCCTCCTCATACTGATATCACCTGCTACGGATTGATCTCAGCCAGTGTCCAAAACCCACTCCTCCCACAGGAATCACTATTTTAAAAGTTATTTGGGGTTAAAGTTGGATCTATAAACGTAGCTCAAGCCAAGCTGATGAGCCAGAGAAAGTCATTTGAGCATTTCACAGCAGGACTAGGATTCTGGTGAAAGCCAGATTGTTTGCACATAGGTAAACAGAGTAACATGCTGTGGTCCAGAGGACATGCTGTGGTCATTGTACCTAAGCAGCACCCATGAACTTAGAATTTGAGTCCTACTTGTGGCAGCTTTCTAACACTGTATGCTATGCACATTAGTTTTGTTGTGCAGGGGATTCATCTGGAATTTTTGCTCTCAGAGCAAAATTTTTGGTATGAGCCAATATTTCATATTGCTCTGAAATCCATATCCATACTCAGATTTTACTTTAGAAGTATTCAGGGCCGGTGCTACCATTTAGGCAGCCTAGGCAATCGCCTAGGGTGCCAGGATTATTGAGGGGGCAGCATTTTGCCGGAAGGGCGGCAGGCGGCTCCGGTTGACCTGCCACAGGCTTGCCTGCGGAGGGTCCGTTGGTCCATGGCTCCGGTGGAGCTGCCGCAGTCGTGCCTGTGGATGGTCTGCTGCTCCCGCGGCTCCGGTGGACCTCCCACAGGCATGCCTGCGGCAGCTCCACCAGAGCCACGGACCAATGGACCCTCCGCAGGAATACCTGTGGCAGCTCCACCAGAGCCGCGGGATCAGCACGGGGGGCAGTGAAATGGCTGTGTGCCTAGGGTGCGAGAAACCCTGGTGCCGGTCCTGGAAGTATTGTGAAAAAGCATTAAACAAACAGGGAAAATGAAAGACCCTAGTAGGCAATAGATTAGGGTAATGTAATCATATCTCATAATCCATACCCCTTTCCATAATCATATGATTGAGTGTGATAAAAGACAAGAAAATAGCTGTCACACTCATCAGTTCAGCCTGGTAAAGGGGTTTCTGATCATTAGGAAACACCCCCCACCCCACCAAAAAAAGAGCCTTATTCCAAGGACATGCATAAAGTTAACAATCACTAATATGATGCTGAGGTACTGTTTTGACTGATGACAGTATCCTATGAAAAATAAACAGATTTCAACCATCTACACAAACTAAAGTTCATACCTATCAAATTTACTGTTCAAGCATTGTAATTGCTGTGAAAGAAGGGTCCAAATGAAATGTCAGACATGATAAAAATTAGTCGCATAGAGTTATAGGACTGGAAGGGACCTTGAGAGTCATCTAGTCCAGTCCCCTGCACTCATTGCAGGACTAAGTATTATCTAGACCATCCCTGACAGGTGTTTGTCTAACCTGCACTTAAAAATCTCCATTGATGGAGATCCCACCACCTCCCTAGGCAACTTACTCCAGTGTTTAACCACTCTGACAGTTAGGAAGTCTTTCCTAATGTCCAACCTAAGTCTCCATTATTGCAATTTAAGCCCATTGCTTCTTGTTCTTCTTAACCTCTGAGGATAGGACAATTTTTCTCCCTCCTTCTTATAACAACCTTTTATGTACTTGAAAACTGTTATCATGTTCCCTCTGTCTTCTTTTTTCCAGACGAAACAAACCCAATTTTTTCAATCTTCCCTCATAGGTCATGTTTTCTAGATTTTTAATTATTTTTGCTGCTCTTCTCTGGACTTTCTCCAATTTGTCCACATCTTTCCTGAAATGTGGCACCCAGAACTGTACACAATACTTTAGATGAGGCCAATCAGCATGGAGTAGAGCGGAAGAATTACTTCTTCTGTCTTACTTACAACACTCCTGCTAATTCATCCCAGAATGTGGTTTGCTTTTTTTGCAAAAGTTACACTCTTGACTCATATTTAGCTTGTGGTCCACTATGACCCCCAGATCCCTTTCCACAGTACTCCTTCCTAGGCAGTCATTTCCCATTTTGTATGTGTGCAACTGATTGTTCCTTCCTAAGTGGAGTACTTTGCATTTGTCCTTATTAAATGTCATCCTATTTACTTCAGACCATTTATCTAGTTTGTCCAGATCATTCTGAATTTTAATCCTATCCTCCAAAGCATTTGTAACCTCTGCCAGCTTGGTATACTCTGCAAATGTTATAAGTGTGCTCTCTATGCCATTATCTAAATCATTGATGAAGATATTGAACAGAACCAGACCCAGAACTGATCCGTGTGGGACCCCACTCAATACGCCCTTCCAGCATGACTGTGAAGAACTGATAACTACTCTCTGGGAACGGTTTTCCAACCAGTTATGCACCCACCTAATTGTAGCTCCATCTATGTTGCATTTCGCTAGTGGCCATACTAATCCTCAAATGATATCCCCTGAACAGCCACCTAATTTTTTTTTAAATCAACCAGTGCATAAACTGGAATAAACATGTTCAAAATGATAATCATCCTGAGATGAATAGCCACCTCACACCTCTGCATTCATTCCGCACTGCAGAGGTTGTGTTGAGTCTTTTCCCCTACATTAGCCCCAAAGTGGAGTGCAAAAGTCTGGAGCAGCCCTTCATTCTCTCCTGCTGCCTCCAGTGGGTAGATGGAACCAACAAGCTGTGAAGACCTCTCTTCCTTCCCCTCTATGGGCCTCCAGCCCTGCTGGCTGCACGGAGAGGCCAGGACCAGGGTGCGCACACACACACGTGCACGCACACACTTTCCTCAACAAATATGGGAAATTCATGGCCCCAAAACTTATTAATGCAGAGTTCAGGCTGCCTGCCAGTGCCTCACACCTGGGCTTGGCAGAATTCAATTGTGTAATTTCAGCAAATAATACTGATGTTTATTTTTTTCTATTTAAGTTTTCACAGTTGTAGAAAATTATTGGGTATTTGGGGAGTCGGTTAAGATTCAAAAAGTGAAAGGTTTATAACCATTAAAACACAAGTTGTCAACATCACATCAAAATATACCAAGTAAATATCCTTAAAGCAAATTCTCAAGTAGCATTTTTCTTAATTTGGCTATCTGTAAATTTTGATTCCTACTGATGGAAATATTTTTGTTGGGCTGTGTGTGCCTACAGTGAAGCTGATGTTTATCAACATTCACTGCTAAAAATCTAATTCTTCCAAGCCTACCAATACCCTTCTAGAACAAAGGTGCCTATATTTAAATCTCTAAAAACGAGGGAATAAACAGTTATGGTAAAATAAACTTGAACCTCTGAAAATCAGTACTTACCTCCCCCCTCGCAACCTTAGTTCTGCCCTCTTTGAGTCATGCCTCAACCTGCTGTTGACCAATATATGCTGGCTAGAATATATATGTTATACTGATAGTATGTTTTATCTGCACCCTACACATTAAGCATAAATATAGCAGTTACATAGCCTAAATTGGCCTGTACCTTTATAATGTGTTTACTTATGCTAAGTATCCCAGAACACCTTGCATTAGTTAAAGTAAGCTTAGGCTTAAGTAGATAGGAAAGCTGTCAGGATCAGGATATAAGTTAACGTTATCATAGCAACAGAAAGGGAGTTACCCTCACAACCCTATCTACCCTGGGACAGACCTCGGAGGTGTTTTCATGCCCCTTAGTACCTGGAATTGCATACATTCGGAACAAAGCTAATGGGGACACCACGGTACTAGAAAAGCAAGGTAAAAAGCTAGCTGATTAAATCTAGTTTCAGATGATGTATATAGTACATTTTACTGGCAAACAAGGAGGATATAAAGAGAGGGCTTTAAGTGGTATACGTATACCTTTGGGACCACATCTTCCACATAAGGTGAATATAACGTCACTATATGAGACAGCCTCCCCGAGACTGGTATCATATAGAACAGCGGTTCTCAAACTTCAGCAACCTGAGGCCCCCCCATTTTGATTTAAAATTTTTCATGGACCCCCTGCTCCTTCACCGAGGCCCCGCCCCTGCCCTACCTCCTCTCTGAGCCCCAGCTCACTTCATCCCCCCTCCCTCTGTCGCTCGATCTCCCCCATCCTCATTCACTTTCACCAGGCTGGGGCTGGTGGTTGGGATGTGGGGGAAGGTGAGGACTCCACCTGGGGGTATGGGATCTGGGCTGGGGCCAGGGATGAGAGGTTTGTGGTGCAGGAAAGGGCTCTGGGATGGGGGTTGAGGTGCTGCGGGAGTTTGAGTGCAGGAGGGGACTTGGGGTTGGGGCAGGGGGTTGAGGTGTGGGGGCCTCAGGGGTGAAGGGTCCTGGCAGCACTTACTGCAGCTCCCAGGAAGTGGCCGCCAGGTTCCTGCAGCCCCTCGACAGAGGCGCGGCCAGTAAAGCTCTGCACGCCACCCCCACAGCTCCCATTGGTCACGGTTCCTAGTCAATGGAAGCTGCAGAGCCAGCACTTGGGTGGGGGCAGTGTGCGAAGCCTCCCTGGCCACCCCTGTACCTAAGGGCTGCAGGGACCTGGTGGCCACTTCTGGGAGCTATGTAGAACCAGGGCAGGTTGGGAGCCTGCCTGGGAGGGAGGGGGAGGAGTTGAGCAGCAGAGCCTGCGGACCCCCTGCCGTTCTCTCGCAGACCCCAGTTCGAGAAATGCTAATATAGAACCTTTTTCCTTCACTATATTATTATTGTCTTAGACCAATAAATCTGATGTTGGTTTATTTGGCCTCTGGAATATTTTTCATAATGAACCAGTGTGGTCAAGCAATTGACTACAAAACTTATCAACACCATTCCTCACTGACAAAGTAGCACTCCATCCTTTCAGACTATAAAGAGCACCATGGGCATGCAGCATATTGGTACAGGAGGAGAAATTGTCCGACCATATCATCAGTAAGGCAAACGTCTCATTTAGAGGGCAGGCTTAGTGAATGCCAGTTGGCTACACCTTACCTGTACTCAACCACTTTACCTGCTCTGCCCAAACTACCCCATAGTTGCCAGACGTTACTACCCCCTGACCTTTGTCCTAAGGATTCCTTCTGGAACAGCCCCTTTGCAATAACTTCTGCCCTGTAGTCATGATAGATTATTGTGCTCCTCTGCTTGCACGACCAATGTAACAGCACAGAAACGAGGGATCTGTGTTGTGATTCCTTTGGGCGCAGATACACTTCTCATATTGCCATGTGAGCTGTGGCAAACTGCTGCAAATAATCTTTTATCAGTCAGTACAGTTGTCCCCTTACACAGTGAAGTGCAGTTGGGAATGCATGCAGACAAACGAGAATACAATCCTGTGGGGCACAACATATCATATGAAATGGCACATTTACTCAGTCATTCCTTATGCCTGATTATAGGACAGTCCAGGCTGAAATATACAGTACATCCTCAGTTCCAGGGAGCCAAAATGTAAGTTGCAAGGCTGAGCTGTGTGCACTTCCTTATTTCCAGAGGTTTAAGTATAAGTGCACTTCCCATTCTGCAAGGGCATGAGGCATTGCCAGTCAAACTTATTTTAGGCAGTGAATATAAATTCTAGCCTTTACATAATATTTTTCATTCAGAGACATCCCAAAGCACTTTAAAAGTTCACAAGAATATGTTAGGAGGAATTGCTGACATCTAATAATTTCAAGATCTCTTTCAAGAAACTCAAGACAATCTATGATATTTCTGGGCAGTGCAAAGCTTTCCCCATGCGCTTCCTTCCACCTCAGTAGCATAGTAGTGTAAGCTCAAAAGTTTGCCTCTGTCACCAACAGCAGTTGGTCCAATAAAAGATATTACCTCATCCAACTTGTCTCTATAATATCCTGGGACCAACACAGCTACAACAAGACTGCATAGGCCTCTCCAGTCACTGATATGCTGATCAGTCACCAGGTGATAAAATATCTCCTTAGCATAGACAGATGGTCATCTTCTACCAGAGGTCTGGAAAAATTGTTCCTTCTTCTAACCAGGAGTCTTCAGCAGATTAACATCTTCTAATGCTGCCTGTGGGGTAGAAAAAGACGGTTACTCACCTTTGTATCTGTTGTTCTTCGAGATGTGTTGCTCATATGCATTCCAATTAGGTATGCGCGTGCCGCGTGCATGTTCTTCAGAAGATTTTTACCCTAGCAACACTCAGTGGGTCGGCTGGGTCGCCCCCCAGAGTGGTGCCGGATATATACCCCTGCTGACCCAACGGCCCTTCAGTTCCTTCTTGCCGGCTACTCAGACAGTGGGGAAGGAGGTGGGTTTGGAATGGATATGAGCAACACATCTCGAAGAACAAGAGTTACAAAGGTGAGTAACCGTCTTTTCTTCTTCGAGTGCTTGCTCATATCCATTCCAGTGAGGTGATTCCCAAGCCTTACCTAGGCGGTGGGGTTGGAGTGAGATGTCGCAGAATGTAGAACTGCTGATCCAAATGCCGCGTCATCTCTGGACTGTTGAACCAGAGTGTAATGTGAGGCAAAGGTGTGGATCGAGGACCAGGTAGCTGCGTGACATCTCTCCTGGATGGGTACATGAGCCAGGAAGGCAGCAGATGAAGCCTGAGCCCTGGTAGAATGTGCAGTGAGGTGTCTCAAGGGAACATGAACCAACTCATAACAAGTACGGATGCACGCCGTCACCCAAGATGAGATCCTCTAGGAGGAGACAGGTAGGATCTTCCTTCGGTCTGCCACCGTGATGAAGAGTTGGAGCATTTTACGAAAGGGTTTTGTCCGCTCGATATAAAATGTGAGCGCTCTACAGACGTCTAGGGAGTGCAATTGTTGTTCCCGTCGTGATGAGTGTGGCTTTGGGAAGAAGACCGGAAGGAAGATATCCTGGTTGATATGAAAGGCCGATACCACTTTAGGGAGGAAAGCCGGGTGTGCTCACAACTGCACCTTGTCCTTGTGAAACACAGTATACGGTAGGTCCACGGTGAGAGCCCTAATCTCGGAGACTCGTCTGGCCGATGTAATGGCTACGAGGAAAGCTGTCTTCCAGGACAGGTATAGTAGCGAGCATGTTACTAACAGCTCGAAAGGGGCAGACATAAGTCTGGTTAGAACCAGGTTGAGGTCCCAGGTTGGGGCGGGATGGCATACTTGGGGGTATAGGCGGTCCAAGCCCTTGAGGAACCTAGAAACCATAGGGTGTGAGAACACGGAGTGGCCACTTTCCCCTGAGTGGAAGGCAGAGATGGCCGCCAAGTGCACCCTCAGTGATGATACCACTAGGCCCTGTTTGAGAGACCAGAGGTAGTCCAAGATGGTGGGGATCGAGACCTCGGTGGGAGTAACATTATGCATTTCGCACCAGCAGGAGAAACACTTCCACTTCGCCAGAGTGGAAGGTTTCCTGCTACCCAGGAGTACTTGTTGTACTGAGGCAGAGCAATGTAACTTGAACTGGCTTAACCACGCAGCAGCCATGCTGTGAGGTGAAGGGACTGCAGATCTGGGTGGCGAAGTCTGGCGTAGTCCCGAGTTATGAGGTCGGGGTGAAGAGGCAGGGTAATTGGGTTGGCTATCGACAGGTCGAGCAGCATGGTGTACCACTGCTGCCTGGGCCACACTGGAGCGATCACGATGAAGCGAGCTCTGTCCCTGCGGAGCTTTATCAGGACTCTGTGAACCAGCAGGAACGGTGGAAAGGTGTAAAGCAGTTGGCTCGTCCATGGCATCAGGAAAGCGTCTGAGATCGAGCCCGGGAAGAGGCCTTAGAAGGAGCAGAACATCTGGCATTTCCTGTTCTTGTGGGAAGCGAAGAGGTCTATATGGAGAAAGCCCCACTTCCGGAAAAAGGAATGAATAACATCCGGATGAATCGACCACTCGTGAGACAGGAAGGATCTGCTGAGTCGATCTGCCAGAGTGTTCTGAACCCCTGGGAAAATAGACGCTACCAGGTCTATCGAGTGGACTATACAGAAGTCCCAGAGCTGGATGGCTTCCTGACAAAGGGGGGAGGACTGTGTCCCTCTCTGCTTGTTTATGTAATACATGATCATTGTGTTGTCTGTGAACACTGAGACACAACGGCCTTGCAAATGCTGTTGAAATGCCTGGCACGCAAGGCGGACTGCTCTCAGCTCTCGGACATTGATGTGCAAGGCCAGCTCCTGAGATGACCAAAGCCCTTGAGTGCAAAGATGGCCGAGGTGAGCACCCCAGCCGAGAGATGACGCGTCCATCGTCAGGGACATAGAAGGCTAAGGTGGATGGAACGGCATCCCTGCACACACCAGGGAGGGCGTCAACTACTAGTCGAGGGAGCCTAGGATGCTCGGAGGAATCGTGACGATCATGTCTATTGTGTCTCTGCCCGGGTGGTATACCAAGGTGAGCCAAAATTGGAGGGGATGGAGGCGTAGCGTTGCGTGTTTGGTCACGAACGTGCAGGCAGTCATGTGACCAAGGAGACCGAGACAAGTGCGAGCCAAAGTTGTCGGGAAGTTCTGTAGGCCTCGGATAATTTTTACCATCGCCTGAAACCGAGGCTGTGGTAAGCAGGCTCTGCCGAGATTGGAATCCAGGATGGCCCCAATGAAGTCTATCCTCTGTGTGGGAACCAGAGTGGATTTCTCTGTATTGATCATGAATAGGCCTAGATTCATCGTCCTTGACAATGTCTACATGATGGGTGACTTGTGCCTCGGAGGTCACTCGAATGAGCCAATCATCGAGATACAGAAAAGCGTGTATCCAACGGCGGAGGAGGGAGGCGGCGACTACAGCCATGCACTTTGTGAATACTCTTCAGGCTGCAGAAAGGCTGAACGGAAGGACCGTAAACTGGAAATGTTGACAGTTGGCTACAAACCGGAGGTACCGTCTATGTGGAGGATAAATGGCGATGTGAAAACAAGCGTTCTTCATATTGAGGGTGGCATACCAGTGTCCGGGATCCAAGGACGGGATGATGGTCCCCAGGGATACCATGCGGAACTTCAACTTTATCATGAACTTGTTGAGTTCTCGCAGGTCTAGCATAGGTCTGAGACCTCCCTTTGCCTTGGGGATTAGGAAATAGCAGGAGTAGAACCCCTTGCCCCTTTCGTCCTTCGGTACCTCCTCTATGGCTCCCATGACAAGGAGTGTCCATACCTCTTGTAAGAGGAATTGCTCATGAGAGGGGTCCCTGAAGAGGGATGAGGATGAGGGGTGGAGGGGGGGGGCAAAATAAACTGGAGGTGGTACCCAAGTTCCACCGTGCGTAGGACCCAATGATCCGAAGTTAGCTGGGACCACGCAGGGAGGAAAAAGGAGAGGCAGTTGTAAAGGGGAGGGAAAGGATGCTGGAAAATAACTGGTATGCCGTCCTCGGGCGCACCTTCAAAAGTTTGGCTTTGGCCTCGTAGGTGGCTTGGAGGGACCCTGATTTTGGCCCCCTTGAGGTCCTGACTGCCATCTATGACTGGCTCGACCACGCCTTCTGCCAAAGTCCTGCCTCTGTCTAGGCGGAGGGTAAGGGCAGTGAGGCTAGGGGTGGAAAGGCCGGCGCTGAGTCACTGGCGTGTGCATGCTGAGAAAGCGCATAACGATCCTGTTGTCCTTCAGGCTTTGCAGCCTAGGGTCAGTCTTTTCAGAATATAGGCCTCGACCATCAAAGGGCAAGTCCTGTATGGTATGCTGTAGTTCTGGCGGGAGGCCTGACACTTGAAGCCATGAAATGCATCTCCTGGCAACTCCCGAGGCCAGAGTCCTGGCTGCAGAGTCTGCTGCATCCAGCGAGGCCTGGAGGGAAGTCCTCGCCACATTCTTCCCCTCCTCCAAGAGGGCAGCAAACTCTTGATGGTAGTTTTGACGGACTAACTCCGTAAACTTGCCCACCGATGCCCAGATGTTGTAGTTGCAGCGGCTAAGGAGGGCTTGCTGGTTTGCCAGCCGGAGTTGGGGAGCCCCTGCAGAGTATACCTTACGGCCCAGTAAGTCCATGTGCCTAGCCTCCTTCCATTTTGGAGCCGGAGCTTGCTGGCCATGGCGTTCCCTCTCATTGACAGACTGCACGACAAGGGAGCAGGGAGGAGGATGGACGTACAGGTACTCGTACCCCTTAGAGGGCACCATGTACTTGCGCTCAACTCCCCTGGCAGTGGGTGGAATAGAGGCTGGAGACTGCCAGATGGTATCAGCATTGGCCTGGATAGTCCGGATGAATGGTAAGGCCACTCTTGTGGGGGCGTCAGCCGACAGAATATCCACCACTGGGTCCTCTATCTCTGGTACCTCCTCTACCTGAAGATTCATATTGAGTGCCACACGTCTCAGGAGGTCCTGATGGGCCCTCAGGTCAATTGGAGGAGGGCCCGTGGAGGATGTCCCCACCACCGCCTCCTCAGGAGAGGAGGAAGAGGAGAGGCTAGGGACAAGCGGGTCCTGTGTAGACTCTTGCTCTTGGACAACCTCCGGCTCGAGTGGGATCTGGGACTCTGGTGGCTGAACAGGGGCTTCCTCCATACTGATAGGAGGGGGGCGGCTGATAGTCGCCTCTGGCACCCAAAGCTCCGATGGAGCAGAGCGAGATGGGACTGGAGGTACACCTTGGGCCTGGTGATACGCCCAAGGTGTCCAGAATGACCACTGATGGGGGCCTTGATCTTGGGCCTTGGTCTCCTGGAAGATTCTGGTGGGCACATCGGAGTCATGGTCCTGTGCATAGGAACTGTCCACATGAGAGGACAACAGTGCGTTTCAGGATGGCCAAGGAGGGGCTGAAAACCCCTGGGAAGAGTCTCCCTCTATGATTGATCTCGCTCTGTGTGGCACCAGGGATTGGTACCGGGAGCCATACCGGTACCGGGAACAAGATCGGGACCTATAACCGGAGCGGTGCCGGGAGGTCGACCGGGATCTCGAAGCTTGGCGTCTGGAGTGGCTGTGAGAGTCATGGTGCTTGGAGCGGTGCCGGGAGCTGGACTGGTGCCGAGAGTACCCGGCTGGCGAACGGGACACTGATTGGTGTCGTGAGTGTGACCGGTACCGAGAAGGAGATCGGTGCAGGGACTGCGATCAGCGTCAGGACCGGGATCAGCGACAGGACCGAGAACGCCGGCAGGATCGCAATCGTCAGTGGTGCTGCTCTGCAGTGCCGACAGAGGGTGGTCTTATCAAGGCCGGCTTGCCTACAGATTGTATGACCCGCACCGGCGGTGCCGGGGGTTGAGGCAGGGCAGACTCTGTCATCGCGATCAGCTCCCTCGCCGTGGAAAATGTCTCCGGCGTGGAGGGAATAGTGAGCTCAACCATGGCTCTCGCCAGGAAGCTTTCAGGTACCGGACTCGATGGCCCTTGCGGGACTGGAATAGACGGTGCTAATGTTGTTGATGCCGCGGCAGGTGTAGATGCCAGGTGGTCCGATCTAGCTGGGTGCTCTGGCTGTGGTGCAGGTGGCACGGAAGCAGTGGGAGTCTTATGTCTGTTCACCTGTGGGGAGAGAGAACAGTGCCGAGCAGACATCGGTGCCGGCGATGGTCGGTGCCGAGAGGCCTTAGCAGCACCGGTGCAATCCGGTGCCGAAGAAGCGCTTCTGCCAGTGGATTGTCCAGCGCTCGGTGCCGAGGGTGGAGGAGTGAGAGCTGCCTCCATCAGGAGCTGTTTGAGACAAAAGTCCCGCTCCTTTTTCATCCTCGGCTTGAAGGCCTTGCAGATCCGGCACCTATCGGTGAGGTGGGATTCCCCGAGGCACTTAAGGCAGGAGTCATGGGGATCGCCAGTTGGCATCGGTTTGTGACAGGCCGAGCACGGTTTGAAACCCAGTGAACCGGGCATGGCCCCCGGCACCGGGTGCAGGGAAGGGGCTAATCCCCGAACCCCTCTTAACTATATACACTAACAATGTTATAAAAATGAATAAGAATTAACTGCAACTATAGAAATTTGAACCATATACACAAGAATAAGGAGAGAGAACTACGAGTAGCTAGGGAAGTGGAGATCAGCTAAGCCATGTTCCACTGTTCCAACGACCGACATGGGCGGTAAGAAGGAACTGAAGGGCCATTGGGTCAGCAGGAGTATATATCTGGCACCATGGCGGCACCACTCTAGGCGACCCAGCCGACCCACCGAGTGTTGCTAGGGTAAAAATCTTCCGACGAACATGCACGCGGCATGCGCACACCTAATTGGAATCGATATGAGCAAGTACTCAGAGAAGAAGGAATGTTCCAAGTCGTAGAGCACCAAGTGATTTTATCTAAAAAAATCAATGAAAATTTAGAGTTTAGAGAAACGGTAGGCCAAATCTTAGTAATCGTCTCTCAACGTGACTTCAGAGATGTGACTCCCACTATTTTAGTCACATGGGATTCTCTCCCATTGTAATGCTAACAGACCCTGGTCATCAGCAGGCAGGATCAAACCAGGGACCTTGGTGCATAAGCCTCTACCTTATGAGCTAAAAGCCAACAGGCTGTTAGCTAAGGCTGTAGAGTAGATTCATTTTATCGCTCTAAGTGATCTCAGCATCACTAGATGGGACAGAACACCACACCCTGGTGGTGTGTGGGTTACACCATGCCTTAGGGATACCATGATTAACCAAGCAAAATAATAATAATACAGTCATAGGTAACAATTATGATTAAAGAAAGAAAACCCACAAGCAAGCAAAAATGGTTCTGTCATAGATAACTAAAGCAGTTTATAGATGAGCAAAATAATGTAATTTAAGGGTTGGTGAATGCTTTTTGATGTATTTGTCATGGGATCCCCAGGGTTCAGCATGGACTGTGGAACCGCTGTGCCCCTTTATCTCTCCAGCCTGGGCTGTCTCTCACAATGCTTTGATAGTGACAAGCAGCAAGCCCCTCCAGGCGCTGTTATCTCTCAGCACAACCGCATGTGGAACCCCACACCCAGCTAGATCGCATGAATGCTCCCAGAGCCCTAATATCAATATTATTGATAACGTAAATAGCTTATTACTGATTAATGGTGAGCAATCTTAACTAAGTCCTATGAAACCAAATAAAATATTTAACTCAGCTAAAAAAAGTCATTCAGGGAGTTGTCTTGAGACAAGTAAATTAATATCAAGTATCTTAAATCCAAATTAAATCCCATAGTTTCTGCCTGTTTACTAAATTAGCTTATGTCTCCTCTCCAGAAACACATTATGTAAACAATTTGGTATTTAACAACAGATGCTATTAATACCTTAAATTACAATAGCATTTCAATATGCCATTAAAATCATGACAAGAAAACGTATATCTGATTCCTTGGGGTGTTTTGCTAACTTAATCTAGCCCTGGATGCTGAAGGAACAGTGCTGAACTGGAAGTTGCTGCTTCTTCTTGATGCTCTTCTGTGCTCCGTTTTGCTCTTTGGCTAATTGCTGTTCCTTGTTTGCTTGCAGAGATGAACACGAGGAGTTGTGAGGAGTCCTGCAAAGCTGAGGAATGAGAGCAGCCTGTGCTGGTGGTTTGCTTAATTCAGTAAGTTTTATACTCCTTTCCTTTCATAGCTTTACTGGAGGAGGAAAGCATGCCTATTTCAGAGCTTGGCTGACTTAAAAAATTAGCAGCTGTCATTCTTCCATTGGCTCAGCACTTTTCTGAGATTGTCAGCAGTTTCAGCTCATGCATAGATGATCTACTACAACAGATGCAGCAGGGTTGTAATTTTTCCTCAGCTTGATAGTTATACTGCCTTTGTTGTGGGAGATTATCAGAACATCTTTGAAGTTTGAGTTTTCTTTTATTTGGTCCATTTTCTGATATATCCCTTTAGTTCCTTGCTAGCTTATTGGAGTTGAAATTCTGCTTCAAATGGGTGCAAATACCTGTATGTCGTATATTTGTTTTCAGTTTTCAAAAGTATTTTTTAAACTTTATTACTCCTTAAATAAAGTTTTTAAACTTGAATAGTCATTAAAGAAGTTATTGTCCCTTCTCAACAATCTTTGGATACGTGACTTGTCTCTCTCAGTTTGGTAAAGAAGTAGTTTAAGCCAGATAATCAGTTAAATTCCCTAATTAATATCAATATTCTATACTAAAATGGCTTTTACATGAGTAACCAGTTGTAGCATCAAATGACCTTACTATATTGCACATAAACCATGCCACTGTTCACATACAATGATATAAGGAAGTTATTACATTAGAAGGTTTGCAGTTAGAGACAAAGCACTTGCAAATATACATCTCAAAAGAAGCTGATGAATTCTTAAGCATTTAAGTGACAGGCATAGGTTTTTCAGCTTCAAGTGGAACATGAATTTAGAAGTTACAAAGATCTGCTACAAAACATTCCCCATCCATAAATGTTTTCCATAATATTTGAAGAATTAAGTCTTTAGAGAGTTTATAAAAGGGGTTAATTTTAATAAGATTTTTTCAAGCATACTTTCTGTGTGTTTGAAACCAACATTTTTTTCTTGCAAAGAGAGTGGGGTTGTAAAAGGCCTACTTTTATGGCTCTTGATAACACAATACATCCCTAAACTTTCCTACAAAGTTCTTTGCTTGAGATAAAACTCATCTCTATAGTAGACTTGCATCTCATACCAGATGTGCTTTGGTCCTTTGTCCAAAATGACCCTTAGATTTAAAATCTGCCATTTGCAGTACATTTACAACTTGCAATTAAAAACTTCACTAAAACATTCTATAGAAAATATAAAACTTAACAACCGAAGTTTACGTACATCTTTCAAAACATAACAATATAGAAAGTTAAGGCACGATAGAACTTATAAAAGCTGCATTTCAGAGTAAACGCAGAGATATTATGGTGGTGGGGTGGTTATCTTCCTTCGACACTTTGGTAATTTGTCAGTAGTTGACAGAAGGCAGATTTCTTTAACTTGAACATCTCATACAATTAAATAAGCAACTGATAACATAAGACTGTGTTATTATTTTTCTAAGAATCCTGTATAAATATTGAGTATATTTAAAATTCATAAAGGTGCAAGCAAGTTTGTAATGACCTAATATTATAAGAATAAATTATAATAGTTTTACTGATAACTATTTTTGACTTAATATTGAGGTCTGTCTCCTACATATCACTGCCTGAAATAGTATTAAGACTGCTACTGGTAAAAGGTCCTTGGCCTGTGGGTCCCAAGACCCTCCTCTCTAGGCCAAAAACATGTATTGATTTTTTTAAATAAAATAAATATAAAGATTTACTTCATGGGCTGGTGACCTGAAATGCAGCTGCTTCTGAACAGGCAAATGTGGGCAGATGGAATAAAGGCATGCTACCAGGTAGATAAAAGTATTAACTTGTGGCCTTATTTTGATGTGGAACATGAAAAGGGAAGGAACTTTTTTTTCTTTTCCTGGACAAAAATGTAATATCCTCTTTCATTGCCTTGGCAGGGCCTTCTATCTCTGCCGGACCAAGGCAGCCAACTAGCTTCTTTGGGCAAGGACAATAACCAAAGGGAGAAAAGACAAAGGGTAGGGATGACCGGCTGCAGGACATGCAGAGGGATTCTGACCACAGGTTGAACCAACAGCTGAAATTCCAGCAGCAAATGATGAAGCAGAAGAGGAAAAGGGAGGTAACGGACTGGGAGAGGGAGGAGAGGCTGGTGGCAGAGTACTTTGAGCATGACAGCGTGAGAATGGAGCAGGGGCTGACAGCAGCACAGGGAACTCATTGACCAAGACTGGGAGCAGCAGAGGTAAATGTTTGAATGACTGTTCACTGTGATGGTCAGCAAGCAACAGACCCTAATACCTGCATCAACACCATCCCCAGAGAACCCTCCTCCACACTCCACATCTTGCAGCCAATGTAACCACTGGACAATTGTGGGGGGCAGGGTAGGCAAAGATTCAGCTGATGAACTCCTGGAATGGAAGTGTGTATGATTAGATGTACCCTGTTCACTCTGTCCCCGTCCAGCCACAGTAGAGAACAGCTACACTGTTGGTGGCAATTCCATTTCCAGTGGCATTGCACAGATTGGCGTCACTGTTGGTTTTCATTGCACATTGCACTTTTCACTTTTATTAACAATTACACTCTCTAGTATTGGCAGTTGGAACACTTGCATTTGTTTTTAATAAAGTACTTCGTTGTACAATTCATTGGGGTCTTAGTACTTGGAAAACAAAGAGTAGGCAGGAAGTTTAAACCAAATTCTCATAATAATAGCAAATAGATAAATTCAGATGCACACTACAACACTACAGCATCACACTGCTCCGTGCATTTCCCAGCAGAAAGCAAGGATATGTGGGTGTACAAAGCATCCTTTACTCCCCTGTATCTCTTGGACCCAACCCCAGTGACCAGCTCTCCAGTACATATCACACCAGGTGGACAACTATCTTCACCTTCAGTGTTCACCCCACCTTTGGACTATTCTGAGCAGGAGTCCTCTGACTCCTGGATCTCTATTCAGGGATCTCCTACCTTCCATAGAAGAGACTTCTTCCCTGTTACCTACCCTAAAAGGGAAATTCCAAGGGAGAAACTATCATGAGCCCTGCCTCACTGGTATGACCAGCAGTGGATGCTTCATCTTCTACCTTATGGACCCCCTCAATGCCCTTCTTAAGACCCATGGACTCTCTATTACCATCAGTTCTGAACCACCCAAAGGCAGGCCTAGGTATCAAAAGAAGAGACTACCTATTGTGACTGCTACCACCACACAACTGTCCTCTTCATCCAACCATCAATTTGGATGGTTTGGTTGAGGGCTTGGAACATCCCCACCTCATGAATGTTCAGTTGCACTCACCTCCCTCCCTTTGGAGATGATTCTCTCATTTTCAACCTGCTTGGGGACAGATTACATCTGACAGATGGGTGTTGGAGGCCATAAAATCAGGTTACTCAATCTATTTCACCTCCATCCCCCACCCCACCCTCTTTACCGAGCCTGTTCATCTCATGAACAGTTACTGAGACAAGAAGTCATCTCTCTTCTATGCATAGGATCCATAGAAACAGTTGCATTCCAGCAGAGAGGGAAGGGATTCTACTCTAAGTATTTTTTGGTACCCTAAAAAAACAGAGGATGGAGAGACCAATATTAGATCTCACACTGATAAACACCTTTGTGGAATCACAGAAATTGAGGATGGTGACTCACAGATATTATTCCATAGTTAGATTCCAGGAATTGGTTCATGGCCCTCAACCTACAGGACATATATTTTCATGTCACAATTCTCCCCTCTCACAAAAGGTTCTTTGTTTTACAAGCAGTCAGGGTCACTTCCAGGATTGAGTGTTTCCCTTTGACCTCTCCTCTGTCTCAAGGGTATTCCTAAAGATCATAGCAGGGATAGCTGCTTACCTATGGTGGCCGGGGATAATAGACTTCCCCTATTTTGATGACGAGCTGCTCAAGGATCAGTCATACAATGACATTCTCTGCAGTACAGACAGCCATATCCCTGTTCCACAGGCTAGGACTCCAAGTCAACACTAAGTCCACTTTGAGCACAGTACAATAGACATTCTTTATAGGGCCTTCTTTGAACACCCTAACAGCTAGGGCTTACCTTCCCACAGACATTAAAAACCTAATTTCGAAGATTTAAATAACCCCACAGATGTTGACAAGAAATTGTCTCCAACTATTAAGACATATGGCAATTTATAACCCAACATGGGCAGGTTATACCTGTGATGCTTCCAGGGATCGGTCAAAAAAGTTTACACTCCAAACAAACACAGTCTAAATAAAATATCCCTTAATGGGTTCTGGACTCACTCAATTGGTGGAAAGACCCACCTAAAGTGTGTGCAGAAGTTCCTTTCAACCAGCCTCCTCCAACACTCACCATAAGTTCAGATGCATCCTCGTGGGGTATGGAGCACATCTAGGGGCACACATCATTCAGGGTAAATGATCTACCCAAGAGTCTCATCTTCACATCAACCTACTGGAATCCAGAACAGTCAGGAATCCTTACATATACTTTCTCCCCTTCATCAGGAGCCAATCCATAAAAGTCATGACAGACAATATAGCCTCCATGTTTTACACAAATCATCTGGGGAGCAGGGAAGAGTGATCCCTATCCTTCTGTGCTAAAGCAGTGAAACTGTATAGCCAATCACATCCTTATTTCAGACTTTTACCTTCCAGGCATTCCACACACCATCACCAACAATCTGAGTAGGCGCTTGTCCCAAGATTACAAATGGGACCTCGATTCTCAAACACATGTTTCTAATTTGAAGTTTTCCAGAAGTGGATATCTCTGTAATTCCCACTAACAGTAAGTGCTAGAAATTCTAGTGCTAGTCGAGACGGGGGCTGGGTCACCAGTCTCTAGGGGGCACATTTCTCACCTCTTGGAGAAAAAGTCTTTTTGATGTGTTTCCACGCAGAGCAAAGGTCATTCTAGTTGCTCCAATTTAGCCAAGACAAGTATGATATCCTTACCTGATTCGCCTCGCTGCTGATCCATTCTTCACCTGTTATCTCAGAACTCCAGGTGGATTTCCCCCCACCAATCTGGGAATTTTTCAACGCAGAGCCCGGTCTCTCAATGATTCTCAGAATAGAGGTTTCCTGCTTATCAGAAGAACAACAGGTCCTATTAAATAGCAGAAAGGTTTCTATTAGAACTTTTTATCTTCAAAAAGGAAGAGATTTCACCACTGATGTGACCAATGGCTGTTTTCACCAGTTCATTCTCTCTGTGCTGTTCTTGATTACCCGTTGGAGTTAAAATGTCAGGTCTTTCTAGGAGTTTGGTTAAAGTCCATTTAGCGGCTATCACACCCTTCCATTGGGGAAGACTGAAAAAATTGGGTTTGTTTAATCTGAAGAAGAGAAGACTGAGTGGGGACATGAGAACAGTTTCAAGTACATAAAAGGTTGTTACAAGGAGGAAAGAGAAAAAATGTTCTTCTTAACCTCTGAGGATAGAACAAGCAGCATTGGGCTTAAATTGCAGCAAGGGTGGTTTAGGTTGAACATTAGGAAAAACTTCCTGTCACAGTAGTTAAGCACTGGAATAAATTGCCTAGGGATGTGGTGGAATCTCCATCACTGGGGCTTTTTAAGAGCAAGTTGGACAAACACCTGTCAGGGATGGTCTAGATAATACTTCTTCCTGCCTTGAGCGCAGGGGACTGGACTAGATGACCTCTCAAGTTCTATGTTCCTATGATTCACCTGTGGAGGAATTTTCAGTATTTGCCCACCTCACAAAGACAAGGTTTATTAAAGGTTTTGATTAATATATAACCACAGTTAAAGAAGTCTATTCCTGTATGGGATCTAAACTTGGTCCTTAATTGCCTTATAGATTCTTAGATTCTAATGCATGAAGAATTATAACCTGATTGATGTAGAAAAGTTTGGGTAAAAAATTAGGATGTGGTCATAAAGAAGACTTTTCCTTAAAGAAAACTGTATAGTAATCTACCATTAATGTCTCCAGTTCCCCAACCTGTGGGCAGATGTTATGGCCACTTAAAATACTATTCAATTAGTAAAAATATGGTTAGTTGGGTTTCTGATGACCACATGGTAAACTGCCTGACAGACTTATGACAGACTTATGTGCAGTACTAGGGAGGGGCCAGTGGGTACCAATGCCATAGGAAAAGGTAGGAGAGGTCCTGGACACCATATTTAGGCTGCTAGGTAAGAAATTAAAGTCCAGGATCTCCATGGTAGCTTTCTTTTAAATATTTCTAATTTCCCACACAGGGCCAGTAAGACAGGCAGAACTGCAGGGCATCAATGTGTGGATAAGACAATGGTGTGAGGGGGAGGGTTTTAAGTATAATAAGAACTGGGAAACCTTTGGGAACAGGAGGAGCCTATACAGAAAGAATGGGCCCCACCCAGATCAAAATGGGTTTTTAAAGTTAAAAAGATTGTAAAGGTTTTTTTAAACTAAGGGCTCAGGTAAAGGCTACAGGTGTGGAGCAGCACAAGGTTTGGACAGAGACATCCCTTTAGGGATGAATTTATTAAAAGGATGAACTCTATAGCCCAGTAAAGAGGAAGGAAAGAAGTGGTAAAGTACAGGTAGGAGCTAGCGAGGAGCAGTCAAATGTAAAAAAGTCCCACTTAAATATAACACATGAAGAGAAGCAGCTGAATATTGACAAAATGTACAAGTGCTTATATACAAATGCTAGAAGTCTAAATACTAAGATGAGTGAACTAGAGTGCCTGGCATTAAATGACGATATTGACATTATTGGCATCATGGAAACTTGGAGGAAGGTGGATAAGTACTGGGACACAGTAATACCAGGATACAAAATATATAGGAATGACAAGGTATGTTGCACTGGTGGGGGAGTGGCACTATATGTGAAAGAAAGCATAGAGTCAAATAAAGTTAAAATCTTAAATGAATCAAACTGTATCCAAATTCTATGGATAGAAATTCCATACTTGAACAATAAGAGTATAAGCAGTAGGAATAGGCTATCAACTACCTGACCAGGATTGTGACAGTTACTGTGAAATGCTCAGGCAGATTAGGGAAGCTGCAAAGACAGAAAATACAATAATAATGGGAGATTTCAGCATATGAAACTGCAAGCCCAATAGCAAGGATTTTTAATTAATCTGTAGACTTGGAGGTCATATCCAATAACTGGAGAATTGCTGATATAGTTCCTGTTTTTAAGAAAGGGAAAAAAGGTGATCTGGGAAACTACAGGCCTTTTAGTTTGACCTCAATTGTATCCAAGGTCTTGGAACAAATTTTGAGAGAGAAAATAGTTAAGGACGTAGAAGTGAACGGTAATTATGATAAAATGCAACATGGATTTACAAAAGCTAGATCATGTCAGACCAACCTGATCTCTTTTTTTGAGAAGATAAAAGGTTTTTTTAAACAAAGGGAATGCAGTAGATTTAGTCTACCTACATTTCAGGAAGGCATTGATATAGTCCCACATGGGAAAAAGATTAATGCAAACTGGAACAGGTGCATAGAAGGTCTACTAGGATGATCTGAAGAATGGGACACCTACTTTATGAGAGGATACTCAAAGAGCTTGACAAGTTTAGCCTGACTAAAAGAAGTCTCAGGGGAGATATGATTGCTCTCTATAGATATCTCAGAGGGATAAATACCAGGGAAGGAGAGGAGTTATTTAAGTTAAGCACCAATGTGGACACAAGAACAAATAGATTTAAACTAGCCATCAACAAGTTTAGGCTTGAATTTGGACTAAGGTTTCTAACCATCAGAGGAGTGAAGTTCTGGAACAGCCTTCCAAGGGGAGCAGTGGGGACAAAAAACCCAAGTGGCTTCAAGAATTAGCTTGATAAGTTTATAGAGGGGATGGTATGATGAGACTGCTTACAATAGCATGTAGCCAAGCTGTGACTGCTAGCAGCAAATATCTCCAGTGGCCGGTGATTGGACACTAGATGAGGAGGGCTCTGAGTTATTACCAAGAATTCTTTCCCAGGTGTCTGGCTGGGCAGGGCCACCCGAGGGGGAGGGGCAAGTGGGGCAATTTGCCCCAGGGGTCCCGCAAGCCCTGGACCAGCGGTGGTCCGGGTCTTCAGCAGCATTTCGGCAGCGGGAGAGGCCCTTCAGTCGCTCCGGATCTTCAGCAGCATTTCAGCAGCCGGGGTGGGTGGGGAGCTTCAGTGCTGCCGAAGACACAGAGTGACTGAAGGGCCCCCTGCCACCGAAATGCTGCCAAAGACCTGGACCGCCGCCAGGTGAGTACAAGCGCCGCAGCTCTGCCACTTTGCCCCAGGCCCCCTGAATCCTCTGGGCTGCCCTGTGGCTGGGTGGTTTTGCCCACATGCTTAGGGTCTAACTGATTGCCATATTTGAGGTCAGGAAGGATTTTCCCTCCAGGTCAGATGGGCCTTGGGTTTTTTCACATTCCTCTGCAGCATGGGACATGGGTTACTTGCTGGTTTAAACTAGTGTCAATTATGGATTCTCTGTAACTTGAAGTCTTTAAATCAAGATTTGAGGAGACTTCAGTAACTCAGCCAGAGGTTAGGGGGTCTATTACAGGAGGGGGTGGATGAGGTTCTGTGGCTTCCAATGCGCATGGAGGTCAGATTAGAGGATCACGATGGTCCCTTCTGACCTTACAGTTTCTGAGTCTAAATGGATAAATTAAACCAATGGTTCTCAAAATTTTGTACTGGTGACCCTTTTCACATAGCAAGTCTCTGAGTGTGACCCCCACCTTGTAAATTAAAAACACTTTTTTATATATCTAACACCATTATAAATGCTGAAAGAAAAGTGGGGTTTGGGGTGGAGGTTGAAAGCTTATAACCTCCCATGTAATAACCTGGTGACCCCCTCAGGGATCCTGATCCCCAGTTTGAGAACCCCTGAATTAAATAGTAATAAGTCACCAGGATCAGATGGTATTCACCCAAGGGTTCTGAAGGAACTCAAATATTAAAGTGCAGAACTGTAGTATGTAACCTCTCTCTTAAATCAGCCTGCATACCCAATGACTGCAGAGTAGCTAATGAAATGCCTATTTTTTAAGAAGGCTACATAGACAATCCTGGTCATTACAAGCCAGTAAGCCTAACTACAGTATGGGCAAATTGGTTGAAACTGTAGTCAAGAATAGAATTAAAAGACACATAATAGAACATGTTATGTTGGGGAAAGAGTCAACACAGCTTTTGTAAAGTGAAATCATGCCTCACCAATCTATTGGAATTCTTTGGGGGAGAGGTGAACAAACATGTGGACACGTGTGATCCAGTTGATATTGTGTAGCTGGACTTTCAGAAAGCCATTGACAGGGTCCCTCACCAAAGGGTCTTAATCAAAATAAGAAGTCATGGGATAAGAGAGAAGGTCCTCTCATAGATTAGTAACTGGTTAAAAGATAGGAAACAAAGGATAGAAATAAATGGTCTAGACCCCAGTAAACCCTGCAGTGAAGATATAACCTCAGGGTCAGGCCCACTTTTCTCAGATGTTGATATTCAGAATCAGTTTTATATTAACCTTTACAGAGAGCTAATTTTTCAGAAAATTTATGTTACGTTTTCAATGGTCTACTAATAAATTCCAATATACTATGAGATTCTTGAAAAATTCACAAGAGGAAAAATAATTCTCTCTCCATTCATTTCCCCAGTATCAAATATGATCAAATTTCCTGTTAACAGGGAATTACCAATTATAAGGGGTTTTCTAGCGTGGTACCAAAGTTCTCAGCCCAAGACTATTCAAAAATTTTAATAATGAACATGGTTTAAACAAGAAACATACAGTTTTCACAGGATAAGGGAAAACTGTATAAAAATGCAATATGAAACACACTTGGTTTTAGCAAGCTTTGGACCGTATTTAAAAAACTTTCAAGTACACATAAAATGGTATTGAAAATGCCTTTTAGTTTTTGCACATATATTTATTGAAAACTCTGCGTTTCAGAGTATGACTCTATTAGGATCAGTAATTACAAGAATACCTTATGATAGATCAGATTGTGTTCCATAAAAACAGCCCACATAACTGATGTTAGACACACTGCTACTACTGAAGGCACTCAGATTCTACGTTGATGAGGGGGATACCAGAACCTGAATTGAAAAGAACAGTTTAACCTGATTTTCATTCTACACAGAATCACAGACATTAGATCATCTATTTTTGTCAATCCCCTTTTCAGTGCAGGATGTTTCCCTACAATCTACTTTCTAGCAGGGAGAAATCATATTATTTGAGAATTGGACTCTATCTCCATTCATATTTTTGCACTTGCTCCTTAATTTGAAAATGTTAGGATTTTTAAATTGCAAAGACTGAACCTTCCTTATTTTCCCCGGTTTTCTGCATAATCATCTGAGACAGCAAGCAGAGAAACTTCAGAGGATGGAACGAAAGAATCTTTTATTAGCTATTATAGGTCACAATTCTGGCTGCTTATACCTCAAGGAATACCACTCTACCAATTACAGCTGTGAACCACTAATTATTCTTCCTCTGAGTAATAACAGGCATTTTACAGATCCTTGTTTCATTTTTATGCATATATGCATTTGCTTAAACTCTTCCCCTGTAATTTTGCAAAAAAAAAAAAATACATCAGCTAGTTTAAACAGGAATATCAAACACACTCTCAGACTGCTATATATAAATACCTGCAGTACTCACAGAATCACAGAAATGTAGGGCTGCAGAGGTCATCAAGTCCAGCCCCTTGCACTGTGGCAGAACCAAATAAACCCAGACCATCCCTGACAGGTGTTTGTCCAACTTCTTTTTAAACACTTCTAATGATGGGGACTCCAATGACCTACCTTGGAAGCCAATTCCAGAGCTTAACTACACTTAAAGTTAGAAAGCTTTTCCTCATACCTAACCACAATCTCCCTTGCTGCAGATTAAGCCCATTACTTCTTGTACTATCTTCAGTGGACCTGGAGGACAATTGATCACCCTCCTCTTTATAAAAGCCCTTTATAAAAACACATTGGAAGACTTACCAGGTTGCCCCTCAGCCTTCTTTTCCCAAGACTAAACATGCCCAGTTTTTTTAACCTTTCCTCAGAGATCAGGTTTTCTAAACCTTTACTCATTTTTGTTGCTCTTCTCTGAACTCTTTCCAATTTGTCCACATCCTTATCTAATTCATATACCTCATAGGGAAAAAGGGGAAGTTGAACTAGGGTAAAGTGTAAAAGAAATGACAAACAGCTAAGATTAGGCCTCACCATGAGAGGGAGGATTAGTTGTGTTAGGGGGTTTTGTGTTGGAGAGATGGTAGGGGGAGGTTAGAAGAAAAGTCAGAGGCTGAAATTAGGTTAAGGAAAACAGTGGAGCTGAGATTAGATTGTGCTTTAGGAGGAAGATAGGGTTGGGTTAGGATCCAGGCAATGGATTGAGCTCTAAGTCAGGGATGAAGGTGTCAGGATGGGGGTGTGTGTGTAGTGGGAAAGGTATAGGATTGGATGGCTGGAGTTGAGAAGGTGATGGGCTGGAGTTGGGGAGAAGCAGGACTGCCGAGGGGGTGGTGGTTGGTGGCAATGAGGGACAGCAGTTGGGAGGGAATATGAATGGTTGGAATTAGGAGAAGATGCAAGACTGGGCAGAGGTAGGGGTTGGGAGTGAACATGAGTTAGGAGAGTGGCCTGAGGCAAGATGCAGGGCTGATGAGAGGTAGGAATTGGAATGAAAGCGAAGAATTGGAGTTAGGAGAGTGGTTTGAAGGGAGATGCAGGGTTATTGTGGGGTAGGTATAGGTAAGGGATTTGAAGTTGGGGAGATGCAAGGTGGGTGTGGGGGGATGTAGGGGTTGGGACTTGAAGGATACTGCAAGGCTGGTGTGGGTAAAGGGGAGGTGTGGGGTTTTGAGTTGGGGGGAGCTGCCCAGATGGTGTGGAATAGGGGTAGGTGAGGGAGTTAGGGGAACTACAGGGCTGGTGTGGGAGGACTTGGGGGTGCTGTGTAGTAGGGGAAGGTGTGGGGCAGGGTGAGATGAGGGGTGGGGGTGGTTTGAGGGGAGCTGGGGTAGGTGAAAGGGGTAGGGGAGATGAAGGGGTTGGTTTGGAGGGAGTTGGGGGAGTGTGGGGCAGTGGAGGTGAGGGGATGAGGTGGTTTGGGGCTTCAGGAGGCATAGGAGTGGGGGGAGGTGGGGGTGGTGTGGGGCAGGGGATTTGAGGGGATGGGTGGTGTGGGGCAGAGGGGGATGAAGTGGTTGGGGGAGCTGCAGGGCTGGTGTAGGGGAGCTGAGGGGTGATTGGGGGGAGCTGGAGCAAGTGAAAGGAGTGTTGCAGTGCAGGGGATGGGAAGGGGTGGCTGGTTTGGCGGGAGCCGGGGGTGTTGCGGTGGGGGGGATGGGGGAGTGGTTAGTTTGGAGGAAGCTGGGAGTGTTGCGGTGCGGGGGATGGGACGGGAGGGGTGGCTGGTTTGCAGGGAGCTGGGGGTGTTGCGGTGCGGGAGACGGGAAGTGGCTGGTTTGCAGGGAGCCGGGGGTGTTGCGGTGCGGGGGATGGGACGGGAGGGGGTGGCTGGTTTGCAGGGAGCCGGGGGTGTTGCGGTGCGGGGGATGGGACGGGAGGGGGTGGCTGGTTTGCAGGGAGCCGGGGGTGTTGCGGTGCGGGGGACGGGAGGTGGCTGCTTTGCAGGGAGCCGGAGGTGTTGCGGTGCGGGGGATGGGACGGGAGGACGTGGCTGGTTGGCAGGGAGCTGGGGGTGTTGCGGTGCGGGGGATGGGACGGGAGGAGGTGGCTGGTTTGCAGGGAGCTGGGGGTGTTGCGGTGCGGGAGACGGGAGGTGACTGGTTTGCAGGGAGCCGGGGGTGTTGCGGTGCGGGGGATGGGACGGGAGGAGGTGGCTGGTTGGCAGGGAGCTGGGGGTGTTGCGGTGCGGGGGATGGGACGGGAGGAGGTGGCTGGTTGGCAGGGAGCTGGGGGTGTTGCGGTGCGGGGGATGGGACGGGAGGAGGTGGCTGGTTGGCAGGGAGCTGGGGGTGTTGCGGTGCGGGGAATGGGACGGGAGGTGGCTGGTTTGCAGGGAGCCGGGGGTGTTGCGGTGCGGGAGACGGGAGGTGGCTGGTTGGCAGGGAGCTGGGGGTGTTGCGGTGCGGGAGATGGCTGGTTTGCAGGGAGCCGGGGGTGTTGCGGTGCGGGGGATGGGACGGGAGGAGGTGGCTGGTTGGCAGGGAGCTGGGGGTGTTGCGGTGCGGGGGATGGGACGGGAGGAGGTGGCTGGTTGGCAGGGAGCCGGGGGTGTTGCGGTGCGGGGGATGGGACGGGAGGAGGTGGCTGGTTGGCAGGGAGCTGGGGGTGTTGCGGTACGGGGAATGGGACGGGAGGTGGCTGATTTGCAGGGAGCCGGGGGTGTTGCGGTGCGGGAGACGGGAGGTGGCTGGTTGGCAGGGAGCTGGGGGTGTTGCGGTGCGGGAGACGGGAGGTGGCTGGTTGGCAGGGAGCTGGGGGTGTTGCGGTGCGGGAGATGGCTGGTTTGCAGGGAGCCGGGGGTGTTGCGGTGCGGGGGATGGGACGGGAGGAGGTGGCTGGTTGGCAGGGAGCCGGGGGTGTTGCGGTGCGGGGGGATGGGACGGGAGGAGGTGGCTGGTTGGCAGGGAGCTGGGGGTGTTGCGGTACGGGGAATGGGACGGGAGGTGGCTGGTTTGCAGGGAGCCGGGGGTGTTGCGGTGCGGGAGACGGGAGGTGGCTGGTTGGCAGGGAGCTGGGGGTGTTGCGGTGCGGGGGTTGGGGGGGAGGAAGTGGCTGGTTTGCAGGGATCCGGGCGGTGTTGCGGTGCGGGGGACGGGGCAGAGGAGCTACAGAGCCGTGGGGCGATCAGGCGGAGCTGGGTAGGGCCAAGGGCAGCTGAAGGGGCGGGCCGGACGGAGGGTCTTTCCCCAAAGGGGCTGATGCCGCCCACAGCCTGGCAGGATCCCGCCTCGCAGGCCCTGGCCCCGCCCCGAGCTGCCTGGCCGCCTGCGCTGCACCATGGCCGGTGGGCCCGCGCGGCTGCTTGCTCTGGCGCTGGGCTGCCTGGCCGCCGCCGTGGCCGCTCTGGCGGAGCAGCAGCAGGAGCTGCGCTTCAAGCCGGCCCCGGCCCCCACCCCCGTACGGCTCTTCACCGAGTCCGAGCTGGCCAGATACAGCGGGCAGGAGGTACGGGGGGCGTCGGCCCCTGGGGGCATGGTCAGGTGGGGGAAGGGCGCTGCTGCGTGGGCAGAGGGCACTGCCCCCTGCGGAGGTGGGTTGAGTTGTTTTGTTGTTATTACTACCAGATGCGTGACACCCCCACCAGAAACTAGCCACACTCCTGCTGTGTCTGGAGCAGTTTGATGCCAACTCTTCCATCTCTCTCCTAGATATTAAAAACTTTTCATGTCAAAGGAGACCAAGTGTCATTGCACGCTGGAGCTGTCTAATCAGCTCTCTCCAAATGGGGAGTATGGTCACCACTCTGAGACTAAAAACATTGTTGGGAAACAAACAAGGAGATAGTGATAAAAGAAACCAACTTGTGCATGCCAGGACATTAGAACACTGCAGTTACAACGACAAACATCTGACAGTCTTGACACTTTCAGTTAAGGCTCCAACTCAACCTTAACTCTATTCCTTACCAGTGGAAGAACTCACTTCTTGCCACATGAAAGAAACACAAATCTTCCCCGTTGCACATATGAATTGCATTGGTATGATCTTTTGTTATATGGAGATATCGCCTGCACTCTGTTCCCCCCACTCAACACACACGCTTCCAGCTTATATGTATACAAGATCCAAGACCTGTTTTACGAGGATGTGTAATTTATAGTGAAGATGAGGGAACCACACCTCATGTGGTCAGAGAAGTGACTAAAGCAGATGAAAAAGGTGTTAGCCTGCATTCCCATTACAGAATGGTTGTTAGGAGCTGATGTGTTGTGCTGGCTTGAAATTTGGTCTGTGTCACTGGGCAGGTTGGCCCATAAGTATTAAAAGCACTACAGCCCTCATACTAAGGGTCTGTATGTCTGGATGGGGCAATACTCGAGTTAAAATTTTGCAGTGAAGGCAAGCACATTGTGGGATGGTGGGCATGGCAGGCGCTTATGGATCATATGCAGAGTCTAATATGACATGTTTTTGTAATGGGCTGGCTAGTGTGTATATGTACCATTGCTCTCTACTAGGTAACAACAGAACTGCTCAAGTATGTGTCATAGGTCCTATATTTTTAACAACTTATTGCGATTTCCCTTTAGCCTATATAATAAGGGCTTACGATATTGGAGCAGGAGGATGGAACTTCTATTTGTACTCTTGCAATGAAGTTCTGAGTAATTGAGGTGTGCTATATAGTGATAGCTATAAAGTCCAGGGTGATCAGATTTATACAGGGCCTCAGGAGTACCTGGATCTTTACATACAAATGCAGAATTACAGGATACTGCTTAACAGGCTTACAATCTACATTTAGAAATAGCATAAGTAATGACATTGGAGGAGGTTTAGGGGAAGGGAGAACAAGGATTACAAAACGATAGTCGTTTGTTATCTTTTGCATACATCTTGATATTTCCACATATTAATATGGCTTAGTGCAAAATTAAAGTTTTTTTCTTTCTCCTTATTGTCAAGAGAGTTGGAGAAGAGGTTAATAGTGGATGGCGAGGGCAGAGCTGGGGGTGGAAGAAGATTGTTGTGTTGGGTACATGAGAACGGTAGAGGGGATCAGACTAGTGGGAGGAAGAGTAGCGGAGTGGAATGTGGGGACAAAAGGAGGCATGACAAAGGAGGCAGAGGTTGGTGAGATTAGGTAATATACAGTCAACAAGGCAAGTTAAAGGTTAGTGATCAATCTATTAATGGGAAGGAACTGATAGATATTGTGGCAATTGATGGTTATAATCAGTAAGGCAAAGACTGAATAAGCCTAGCAGAAACAGTCAGCTGTCAGCCATGGATGTAACTATATGTTTTGGTCTCATCCTGTACTGTGAAAGCTGGCAGAGTCTGGTTCTTTATTGGCCTGATTTTCAAAATAGCTTGGCTCCTCAAAACTCCCATTGATGGATTTCAGTAGGATCTGCTAGATGCTGGGCACTTTAGAAGTCTGGTCACAGCTGTTTAATGGTATATTAACAGTCTGCAGGCTAGAATTTTTCCCTGAGATCCTGGGCATCTGTTACTCATAGCTGAAGGTTAGGATGGGGATGATGGAGAGGCTAAGTAGTAGAGATAAAGTTTCTGCTGGGATCTTAACCCTCTGACTTTATTTTAAACTAAAAATGAGATAAAATAGATATCTATTGACAACTTTAACTCTCAATTAAGAATGTGTGTGAATTTCCTTTAGTTTTTTTTTTTAAACAACACCAATATTTCTGAAGTAATATTTTTTTTCTTCCTAGCACTATTTTAAAGTATTTTAGAGAGGGAGAAAAGAAAGCATAATTATTTTGATAAATAATTTACATGTATCATTCATCCAGAGTTTTTAAAGCACTAAACAAATGTGGGTAAGTGACTTGCTGAAAGTCAAACAGTGAATAGTTTGGAAGAGAATCCAGGTTTCCTGACTCCAATTTCTTTCTCTAACCAGTTCTTCTGCATAGGCCTTGTGTACAATAGAGCAAAAATGTGCAACTGGTAGAAGCTCTTCTGTAGATATCCTTGTTTGAGAGTTACCAAGTTACCCATCTCAGGCATATATAGTAATAGAAATGCCTTTTCAAATCATAGTGTACAAATAGTACAATCAGTTTCAAGGATACCTAAAGTTCTTAAACATCTATCCAGGCAGGTCAGTTTCTCCCAGGCTGCTCAAGAGAACCATCAAAATAACCAGGCAATGGGCCCAAAGTCTCTAGTTGTTTGTCAGATCTCCCCTTTTCCCCAGGATGAACACCACAGTTGTAGAACAGGATATTCTTCCTGTTTCCTTCCTGGCGGAAAAAGAATAGATACCAGATATCTTCTCCCATCTGAGTGTTTACAGCCAGTTCCTCAGTTTTAGAGATCTGTAGAATGTGCTTCACTATAAATACCAAACTGCTCACTAGGATATTGGAATATGGAGCTTTCGATACTCTCTCCCTCATCACTATCATTATAACTACCGATGCCTCAAAATTTTACAGAATCACAGCTATTTATTCTTCCAAAACCTGTGGTGATCCCTCCAATGAGGTAATCCTCAAAGAAAATTCTTCCCCTTTACAAAGTTATTGTTCTCACTGAGCTAATTCCATAGCCTTCAGAGATGCGTAGGGATTAAATGAAGTATCCATCCTACTCTAATCCTTGCCTGCCACGTAGGACATTTAGGCCAATGGATTCAAAATCTTCCCTTAATGCAGGAGTGGCCAACCTGAGGCGGAGAAGGAGCCAGAATTTACCAATGTACATTGCCAAAGAGCCACAGTAATATGTCAGCAGCCCCCCATCAGCTCCCCCTCCCGCACGGTCCCAGTGCCTCCCGCCAACCTCCCTCCCAATCAGCTGTTTCATGGCGTGCAGAAGGCTCGGGGGGGGGGGGGAAGGAGCGAGGGCATAGCAGGCGGGTGGGAGGGGGCAGGGCCTGTGGCAGAGCCAGGGGTGCCTGTAGCTCCAGCCCCAGAATCAGTGTCTATACAAGGAGCCGCATATTAACTTCTGAAGAGCCGCATGTAGCTTCGGAGCCACAGGTTGGCCACCCTGCCTTAATGTATTCTTCTAGCTCATTAAGTCAAGTATGCAGGCAGTTTTTAAAAATATCATAGAATTAATACAAGAATTCAATTTTCGGAAGTTTTAGCTTTCTATGGTGAAAAAAAATCATAGTTAACAAATTCAAAATGATAAAATCCTTTGCTAAATTTATACAGATCTCTTCTCTGAAGCGCTTGCTGGTTGGCCTCCTGGGGGTTGTCTCCAGAAACTAAGAAAACACTAACCAGCACCTCATTGACAGAGAAAGCAGATTTTGAGGGGAGGACAAAGTGGAATCAATGGTTTATTAAGCAAAACAGATGTAAGCAGAAGATCGGATTTGGGTGTGCGTGTGTTTGCTTTATCCTCTTGATCAAAGCAGAATACCATCTGCCATACACCCTTTCACCTCAGAAAACATCCACCTCCAGAATGATTTACTTAATCATCTTGGAACAAACAAGTATTATGAACTGACTCCAGAAAAGGCACAATAGGGGGAAGTGTATTGTCTGACTACTAGGTTCCAAACAGAATAGTTTCTTCCATGAACTTTCATCATTTTCTGGGGTTTAATCCATAAAGATTCTCATAGTCTATTTCAAGTACCAGTGTTTATTCCAAGAATTTCAAGAATCATCATCTATGGGAGCAAGAGATGCACTGATGCAGCACAGAAATAAACAGAGCTTTAACATACCTATTCCACTAGTATTTGGTGTCTTAATAGTGAAAACAAGCTCTAATAGTGAGAACGGAAGTCTACATCTTCTCCATGTACAACGTGGTATTCAGAATGCAGACACTCAGAACTTGGCATCACAGCTAGATACCATTGAACTACACATTGCTGAATACCAGTGGAAATTATTCATGTAATTATCACATGATGAATACTGATTTTTTTTGTACACTAACCTGAATGTGACCTGGAGACTTTGCATCCTCTGTTCCTTCCCCCATCTCTGCCTTTGGCTCAGAATATGGTCTCTTTACTGTATAGTGCCAGCAGCTGACACAGGGATGCATGACTGTTTGGCAGCTGATAGCAGTCACAATGACAAGGTATAGAAAACCAGCTTCTTGTGGCCCAGCGACCCACAGAGAAATCTTTATTCATTTTTTTGCAGCATGTAATTGATTTGGGGATGAATGAAAACTCCAGGCTGTGAATCTTGTGTGCATTGATCGTGATTTAAGTTGCTAGAGAACACCCAGTAAGGGGTTCATTCTCTTCTCAATGTGCTGTACACATACTGGCTTTATTTTGAGCACCTGCTGGCTTCTCTCTTTCTTTCCAGGAGGGACAGCCTATTTACATGGCTGTGAAGGGAGTAGTATTTGATGTCACTTCTGGAAAAGGTGAGCTGGCTTCTCCCCGGGGTTTTTTCCCCCTTCACATTATCCCATTTTTCTTAAACATCCTAAACCTTTAGGAAACTGCAAACTCTATTTAAATACAAAGAACATACTCTTTGTTTTTAATTCCCAATCATCCTCCTCTGAAGCTGCCTTCTCCCACTCTCAGCTTCGCATCTCCTTTCATGCTGACCTCTGTGTCTGGAACAGAACAGATCCTCTTCTTATCCTATCATTTTCTAAGAAATGCCATAATACCTTTTGACTTGATTGAGACACCTTCCATTATACAGATTTACATATTTTCCTCTAACGTTGGTTTTAGCTACTCTTTAAATTAAAAAAAAAAAGTGCACTTAGGACTGGTGAAAGCTACGAAACTGAGAGCCCTAGAGAGAGAAATTCTCCATCAGTAGAACAGACACAACTTGGGCAGCAGCTGTATTACAGTCTTAGTGAAGACAGGCAGTTGCCATTTTTGGCCACGTTAACTAGTCCAGGTAAGATAGTTTGTCTTGAGACGTCACCAGAATTTTAGGAGAAAAGGGCTCAGATCCAAGTCCTTGGTTTGGGCTCGTTTAGGAGTATAATGGGCTCCTTTCATGCTGGTATAAGCAGATGCTTAATCTGGTCCATTGTTTTCACTGTCAATAGTCTGAACATTACTAGATTTCCTCTCCTTGAACAGAATTTTATGGGAAAGGTGCCCCGTACAATGCCCTCGTTGGAAAGGACTCAACACGAGGAGTTGCAAAGATGTCACTTGACCCGGAAGATCTCACTCATGACACAGTAAGAAATGAGATTGTTTTGTTTAATTCCTTTTTTGCAAAATTTCAATCTTGTCTTCCCTAAAATATATTCCCCTGCTGTATATTTATGCAAAGCCCAATCCTATAAATAAGGAAAATGTTTGTTTATTTTCCAAGAAATGTCATTAACCCCTTCTGATCTGGTTGAGACACCTTCCATTATATAGATTTACACGTTTTCCTCTAATGCTGGTTTTAGCTGCTTTTTAAATTTAAAATAAAGAAAAGTGCACTTAGGACCGGTGAAAGCTACCAAACTGAGAGCCTTAGAGCGAGAAATTTCTCCATCAGTAGAACAGAGAACTTGGGCAGCAGCTTCCCCATCAACAGCTGTCTAGAGGGACAGCATCTAAAAATGTGTAGTTCAGTTTCCTTGACCAATTCAGTCCTTGGTGTCTCTGCTGAGAATACCAAATGGGCCAACTGTGATGGTGCTTTTTGGAAATGAATTGACACCAACAACCCACTTTACCTGCGGATGTCAGGCTTTGTCACTACTGGGCTGAATTTGAATAAGTGACCTAGGAGTGACAGGTTCTATGATAAATAACCCATTGCCAGTTACTTAAACCCTCCATTGTTTCTGTGCCCTGCAAATTAAACCTGAAGGCTGACATCGAGGCTAGGATGATCAACATAAATAAAGACATATGTAAATACCTGCCATTTTTTCTTGCTCATATTTCGTTTAGACAGGGCTCACGGAAGAAGAGCTAAAATCCCTGGATGATATCTTCAATGATGTGTACAAAGCCAAATATCCTATTGTTGGCTACACTTCTCAAAGAATTCTGAATGAGGATGGCAGCCCCAATCAGAACTTTAAACCTGAGGATCAGCCACATTTCAGCATTAGAGATGAATTTTGATGAAGGATTTAGCATCCTGAAAATCCTCAGATGGACATTGTAGAATGCTGTATGACTGGGAAACATTGACTGTTTCTAAGGCAGAAGAACGCTTTCTATGAATTATGTATCTTTTGTATTTTTGTTATCCGTCTTCCCCCCCCCCCCAACGAGGATAATGGCTGATTACTAGTGTTGTGAATTCCTTCAGGTAGTGAACCAAATACAATTTAATCAGTGGCAGGTATTTGTGGATTGGAGGGAATTATTTCAATAAAATTCTCACTGCCAATATCTTGATTTATCTTTTTTAATATAAAAATAAAAATTGGATAACTAAAAACTCATTCCCTGAAGGGGAGAAAATGTCCTTTAATAGCTGAATCATGGGACATGGGGTTTTGCCATTTCTGGGTTCTGTTCCCTGTTCCGCTGCAAACTTGCTGTATTACATGAGTCACCTTACTTCACTTCTCCATGCCTCAGTTTCTCCATCAACAAAATAGGTGTAATAAGGCTTCCTATCTCAGAGGAGTGGTGTGGGGTTTAATATTCATCCTCTTTCATTACAGCGGATATATAAATGCTGACTTCCTGAAATGTACTTAAATGCTGTATATTTATGCAAAGCCCAGTGTTATAAAACAAAGATTTTTCTTCTGGAAAATGTAATATTTAATTACCTTTTGATTTGATATAGGCTATGGGCTACAATCAATAGCTCGCAGCAGCTCTGCTGCAAGATCTCTAATGGAGCTGCTCTACCCTGACAGGAGAGAGGTCTCCCATCGCCTTAAATAATCCACCCCCACCAAGCAGTGGCAGCTATGTTGGCAGAAGTTCTCCTGCCAACATAGCGCTGTCCACACCGGCACATAGGTGGATGTTACTTATATCACTCAGGGCGGTGGCTTAGTCACACCTCTGAGTGGCATAAGTTATACTGACATAAGTGGTAATGTAGATGTGGCCTAAATCACTCTTATTATTGTAGTAGTTTCAGCAAAATAGCACTTTTTTGTAATACATTTACATGAGTTTGTCATTTAAAATTAGGTCATGATGATTGTTTAGTATCCTCAACTCCTAATTCCCACAAACCAAGAGAAATTATAACTTAGGACCTCTGGTTATCATAAAGTCTTTGTTCACATATTGTAAAATATAAGTTTACTGTGATTATTTCAGTCTGACCCGAATATTCCCAGCTTCTCTATGCTGTCAATTAAACTCTGGTTGACTCTACATAAGAGCAGGAACTAGGGTGCTGGAGCACCTCCTGGCTTGAAGTAGTTATCATCATATGCAGGCTTTACCATTTGGTTCAAGAGCTCTCAGCACCCCCTCTACACAAATTGTTCTAGCACCCTTGTCTACCAGTGCTTTTTCCATTTTTAATCTCTCTCAGGTTCTCTGCACTATTACTTTTCCTAGCTTGATCATTGCCACTCCAGTTCCCTTGAAAGATGTGTGTGTGTTCTTTTTCTGTTTAACCTAATATACAACTCCAGGTCCTGCTGGGGGGGAAAACAAGTCCTCTCCTCTGTCAGATTTCTCTTTGCAGTCTTTCAGGCTGCTTTTAATTTACATAGCAATCAGAGAACATTAAATGCTTGTGCTATACCAAGTGCTGCTGACTTCTGACTTCCACTAACTGAAGTCAAATGCTAACTGTCATGTACGTGGATTTATCTGCTACCATGAATTAGCACTGAGAAACTGAGCAGCTGCTTCCAATTTCTTAAAGATAATTTGCTTCATTATGTTAACCTTCTGGCTGCTTTCTTTCAAAGAGTAAATGATTGAATCATTTATTCTCCTTCTCCTGGGGTCTGTACGCTGTATAGCCTATTGTGGGAGAAAAATAATTGTCTGATCATTTAAAATAAAAGTTTTTTCTTTTATCCCTTTCATAAAGTCATTGATATTTACTCTAAATTTGCTTTGTGCCTTAAGCCCCTTTTTTCCCCATGTAGCCATTCAGCAGTATTGTGTAAGAGGTTAAAGCAACAGACTCCTGGTGGTTACACTCCGCCACTAAGTTTCTGTGTACCTGAGGTTACCTGTGCCACTTAACTGCATCACAAAAGTTCTAATTAATAAATGTTTGTATTTAAAGCTACAGTTGGTTGTTAATAAAGTTTTTGCAGGAAAGTAAACCATTTTTTAGATCCATTACTCCACAAACATTTTTCAGTGAAAAAAATGAAACTTGAAAATTTGTGGTTTGTGAAAAGTATGGAAACTAATTTAATAAAAAACTCTAGGTTTTGAAAACAGAAAACTTTTGCTGAAAATATAATATTCTGGGTTTTGATTTCTGCCTCTTTTTTAATTTTTCAAACAACCCCCCACCCCCGAAAACATTGACCAGAATAAAAATGGTTTTGTTTTAGTTGAAAAGCAGTTTTTCATTTAAAAAAAAACAAACCCAAACCCACAAACTACACACAACACATCACACCCCCAATACAAATTTCAACCAGCTCTAAAACTAAGCTTCATCAGGATGGTGGGTGCTGTATGAACAAACTGTAAATAGCTTGCAGTCTAACTCAGGGATGGGCAAATTACGGCCTGTGGGATTGCGAGCCCCACAGCATAGCTCGGTTAAGG
This sequence comes from Gopherus evgoodei, assembly GCF_007399415.2. Classification (NCBI taxonomy): domain Eukaryota; kingdom Metazoa; phylum Chordata; order Testudines; family Testudinidae; genus Gopherus; species Gopherus evgoodei. The sequence continues at coordinate 180,092,783 of NC_044324.1, read as the reverse complement.
CAATCTCTCTGGCCCCATGCTGTCCTGGAAGCAGCCGGCACCACATCCCTGCAGCCCCTGGGGGTAGAGGGCGCTGCGTGCTGCCCTTGCCTGTAGGAACCATCCCCAGCAGCTCCCATTGGCTGGGAATGGGGAACTGCGGCCAATGGGAGCTTTGGGGGAGGTACCCACAGGTGAGGGCAGTGTGCGGAGCCTTCTGTCCCGTTTCTTTCCCCCTGCCCAGAGCCGCAGAGACATAGTGCTGGTTGCTGCGTGAGACCAGGGCAGGCAGGGAGCCTGCCTTAGCCCCACTGCCACCCCAGAGCCATTCAAGGAGCCTGCAGCCCCCACCCCACCTGCATCTCAACCCCCTGCCCTGAGCATCTTCCTGCACTCCACATCCTCTCCTCTGCCCCAACCCCCTGCCCTGAGCTCCCTGGTGTACCTCTCCCGCACCCTAATCCCCTCCCCTGAGCCCCCTTTTGCACTCCCTCCTGTATCCCAACCCCTTGCCCTGAGCCCCTTCCTTCACCCCACACCCCTCACTGCACTCCCTGCCCTGAGTCCCTTTCTGCACACACACCCCCTCCCACATCTCACACTCCCACCCACACCCCAACCCCCTGCCCCAGCCCTACATTCATCGCCCTGCATGCAATTTCCCCACCCAGATGTGGCCCTCAGGCCAAAAAGTTTGCCCACCCCTGGCCTAACTCATTCATGATACTGTACAAAGGCTGAAGATTCAGTCTCAAAATGGTGCAGACACTATAACTGAGAGGCATTGTGGGAGAAATGTGTTTTAAGGAGTTGAATGAGGAGATGAGTGGTCCAAGTGTAAGGGGTAATAATTATATGAAAGAGATGATTAACTGGAATGTAAGAGATTGAGAGCAGAGCTCTTCTGATAAAAGCACTAAGTAATATTTCCTTCTTTTCCTGTCCCACTCTAATTTGACACTCTACTTCCTGATTTGGGCAGCTGGAGGAGCTACACTGCTAAGATTATTTTCAATGATTTATTAGAAGTTTTACCAACATGTTAAATGTTGTACATGGAAACTTAGTTTTGAGGGCAGATTCAAACCCACAAACTTCAAGTGGGTTTGCATATGGTGTAACAATGTTCTGTTCTCCCTATCTGAAGACAAGAACATTGCCAGAAGGTGGGAGTAGACAATACAGGATAGATCACTCAATAATTGTCCTGTTCTGTTCATTCCCCTGAAGCATCTGACACTGGCTACTGTTGAAGACAAGATACTGACTAGATGGACCATTTGTCTGACCCAGTATGGCCATTGTTATGTTAAGCCTATGGATCTCCAATGAGGAGCTTACATGGAGGTCTCAAGGATGGAGCGTAGTATTTTCTCTGACCTCTCTGTGTGAAAGATCTGCCCATAGTGGCTATCCCCCACTCACGTATATGGAAAGAGATGCTTTAGCCCCATTTAAAAATAACACTTTCCTTAGCTCAGTTATTAATGACACTTTTGATCATCTAAACTGAATGAATTTTAAAAATCAAATGTTCTTACAATTTATTCTCTTTCCTCAGTTAGGAAAATAAAATGACTAATCACTTTCACTTTGGTGTAATCATTTCCTAGTCAACTTCACTTTCAGATTCCAATGCACTTTCACAATGCTACAATTCCCTGGCTGCAAACAGGCCCGTCTTTTCTTCAGAAACTGCTACTAGGGGTGGCTCCAGGCACCAGCACGCCAAGCGTGTGCCTGGGGCGGCAAGCCACGGGGGGTGCTCTGCTGGTCGCCGGGAGAGCGGCAGGAAGGCTGCCTTTGGCGGCATCCCTGCGGAGGGTTCGCTGGTCCCGAGGCTTTGGCAGACCACCCGCAGGCTGCCGCCAAATTGGCGGGACTGGGGACCTCCCACAGGCAAGCCGCCGAAGGCAGCCTGCCTGCCGTGCTTGGGGCAGCAAAATACCTAGAGTCGCCCCTGCCTGCTACTATTGATTGATGTTTAATAAATGCCATAGAAATATTGCTATTGATTACACAGTAGGTTTTATAAAGGCTTTTTTACCAAAAATTCATTTGACCCATCTACCTACTCATAAGAGGATCATCACCACAGTGAACCACTAATTAATTTATCCTCAGAACACCTTACTTAGGGAAGAATTATCTCCTTTTATTTCCCCATTTTATAGATGAGTGACTGAGGCACAAAATGATAAAATGACTCGCACAATGTCACAGAGAAAGTCTGTTGAACCATTGTGACATTCTGTACCTTGGGGGAGCATGCTGGAACCCCCATATTCCTCATTTTCATCTAATTGGGATCTTACATATAAAGCATGCCTTGTAAGGTATCAGGGGAAAGGTTATGATCTGCTGAAACTCATTTCTCTATCCATATATGCATGTCATTAATGCATATGAAGTTATGAGAATTGTGTTGAATGGTTGTCACTAAAACATGCTCTAAGTTGGGGGAATCAGTCAGATATTAGCTCTCCAGAGGCAACAGCAAGGAAAGTAACCAACCCCCAGGGCGCGGTGTCAGAGAACCCATCCATAGTCATTGTCCAGCAAGGGAGCTACAATGTAATGACTCACCTGCATGAAGCCACACCAGGCGAATTGCTCAACCTTGCTTGGAGAGACTCAGCAATGCTCAAGAACATGATAAAAGGAAGACGTTTGCCATGCTCTTCCTCTCTCTTCCACCTACACCTACAGACACCACCACACCAAGTGACTGAAGCGCTGATCAAAGAGGAGAGCCTGGCTGAAGAGCAACCAGCCAGCCGGTGGTGAGAAGCATCTTAAGTTTGTAAGGGCACTGAAAGTGTTAAGATCGGCTTAGAATGCGTTTTGCTTTTATTTCATTTGACCAAACCTGACTTATGTTTTGACTTATAATCTCTTAAAAATCTATCTTTATAGTTAATGAAGCTGTTTGTATATTCTACCTGAAGCAGTGTGTTTGGTTTGAAGTGTGTCAGAGATTCCCCTTGGGATAACAAGCCTGGTACATATCAGTTTCTTTGTTAAATTGATGAACTCATATAAGCTTGCAGCATCCAGCGGGCATAACTGGACACTGCAAGACGGAGGTTCCTAGGGTTGTGTCAGGGACCGGAGATACTGGCTAGTGTCATTCAGTTGCACAATCCAAGGAGCAGGTTACATGGCAGAGGCTGTGCATGAACAGCCCAGAAATGGGGGGTTCTCACGGCAGAGCAGGGTAAGGCTGGCTCCCAAACTCAAGGACTGGAGTGACCTAGCAGATCACCGGTCCGGATAACACCAGAGGGGAATGTCACAACCATTATCTCTTGGGTCCCACTCTAGCATGCTAAGCACTAGAGTGTATCCTTTTAAAAAACAGCCAAGTCATATGTTGTAAAATATCTTTTTTGGTGTGGTGAGGGAGCTGAATTTTACACTGCTGAAAGGTAACATTTGCCTTGGAGACAGAAATGTGGATGATGTCAACTGTTAATTTTTTAAAATTGTTTTTCCTAAAAATATCACATTTATTGTCACCCTTTCTTTACAGCTGGCTTTGTTACGCTGAGTTTTGCATCATTTCAATGAGACCATTGAGCGATCTGAAATTTTCACTTAAACAAGCAAACAGTGAGAGGTCCCATTACAGGCTCCCAACTTACCCTAAAGGGTGATGAATTTCTTTGTAATCCACTTGTAGCTTCCAGAAAATGACTCACTGTTTTTACTCTACTGCCTCTAATCTACCTCTTGTTAATTTATCATGGGTGTCTGCGTGATTCAAGGTTTTTATGAATTGCCATAACAGGAGAGAACCTACTCTAGTCTTTAATACTGTTTTAGTCTACATTCTGGAGTGAATTATTGGTGAGCATCTCAAGGAGCCTCTCTTATTGTTGAGAAGATGCAAAAGAGTTTACCAAAGGTAGCCGAACTAATGTCAAAACGCTACAACTCATCTAAGGAGCTCTCTACACAGAAATAACATACACAACACTGATATGCTTCCCTCTTATGACCTTCCCCTCCCCTCCAACTATTCTATCTTTTATCCTAGTACATTTAACTAAATACTATAGCAATAGGCACTTTAGAAATGTTGATTACATTACACACAGAAAAGCGCTTTAAGACCTGGATGTACGTTAATCAGATGTATGTTAATCCTCACTTTGAGTGCCACTTGTTTGAAGTCAATGGTACTAGTTGCTGAGGTGACTGCTGTTCAATAGAAGGGCTTCAGAATCTGGCCTAACCTCACAACGCCCCTGTGAGGTAGGTAAGTATTATCCCCATTTGCAGATTGGAAACAGATTAAAGTGAATTCATGTTAAAGCCTTGTCTAGATTAGGATGTAAAATGTGTTGCTAGCATATTAGCTAACAGCACATCTTTAATTTCTAATCTAGGCAAAATGTAAATTTGAAGAGAGCTGTGAATACAACCCAGGAGCCCCGAATCCTAGTTCTAATCACTAGGGTTGGGATTTTCAAAGGAAGCTTTGATGGAGTGAGGCACCCAAATCACATTGAAATTCAAGGAATTGGGAACCTAACTCCCTTACACCTTGTCTACATGAGAAAATTATACGTTTTAAACTAAATCAGTTTAGAAGCTGATTTCATTAAGTCATTCCAACACCTTTGTGTGGACACATTTCAATGCCCCTGTGGGAAAACACACTCATTTCCATGACTCTTAAACCAATATGAAAGTTCCATCAATTTAAAATCCAGTTTCTACATACATTTCATTATATTGGTACAATTTTATCATGCTTGGGTTTCTTTGAAAATTGCAGCTACGCTACCCAAGAGTCTTTCTGATCCAAGGATATCAAGCGTATGCCTGTAGCACTATAGGAATCAATTTTATATCACATTTCAGGCCAGGAATAGCTTTAGATATTTGGGAACAATGCTAATTATGACAATTCATACAGGAAGGGTATTATCTGCTATTCATTAGTCTTCTTTTTGGAATGTTTGTCATCCAATCAGGAAAAAAAAGACATAACCTGTGATGTAGCAGAATGAGCGCCACAACATCAGTAATAAACATACATGTAATCCAAGTGAAGACTGCCTGAACAACCAATTGTAAGTTATTCAGCCAGACGATTCAGCAAACACTTACAAATAATACATTCAAAGAAAATCAGATTGGGTCTGTGAGTGGGTTGATTAAAAAAAGACTGAATTTGTGTAACAAATATTGAATATTTCATTACTGCGTTTTTATATTTGTAATTAGTAGTTCACTCAGCTAGCACCATAGCTGAGTCAGCATTTGCTATTTATAGCATACCTCTGAATCTCTTTAAAGTATCTGTCACTCATTTCAGTGAGCCGGTCCATGTCAAACAGATGATAAGAATGTTTTCATTTCACTAAATCAGTGTCTGAAAGGACAAAAGTGCATGGGAGATATTGAAAGCTGCTCAGATGATGGGACTGGGAACAGTCACACTAAGGGGTGTGATTCTGAACTTGGGGTTAAAGAAAAGGGGGATTAAGTGGGAAAAGCAGGTGTATCCATGTGCTATGAAGACACCTTGCTATGAAGACTGCTTGGCTTGTTTTGGCAGATCTATCCTCAAATATGGGTCTCTATTAAAATATTTTCCTTTCTGTGAGACTCATTCTTGCTGTTCAGTGCAGGGATGTCACTCCTACTGGTGTGTTTACTGGACCTAAACTTAAGCCCTCATATCTTGTTTACCAGAGGACAAAGGCTTTATGAAAACCTATGATAAAATAGATAGAAACTGAGACTAGCATTCTAACATAGAAACTGAGATGATATACATCTGGAGCAGCTGAGTTAAAAAAGCAGAGCCACACAAAATACTATACAATATATAATATTTGCCACTGTTTCTCATTGGCTATTTGTGTTTGTTGCAATCACAAACTCTACAGACCCAAGAAATACTACCAGATTACTATGGACTTGCAGCACTCTGTATCTCAAAGTAGCACTCCATACAGCTAAATTTAGTGCCTTGCATGGTGTCAAGTATCAGGGAGTAGCTGTATTAGTCTGAATCCACAAAAACAACAAGGAATCCAGTGGAGTGGAAATCCATCAACCTCAACCAAAAACTCGCACAGACAGACAGACATCATCTTCCTCTCCAACTGCAAACAGATGGACATCATACCAAATGGACTGAAGGTAAAAAATCCATTGCAATGGACATACTACACTAACTATGGAGAAAGACTGTGCCACACTCTCAAAGAAACTGAGGAACCACCTGATCAGCATCCTGTACAGCAGACAGGAGGAGATCAAGAATGAGCTCTCAAAACTGAAGACTCTCATACAAAACCAACCTTCCACACAAACTTCCACTGGCTGGACTTTACAAAAACGAGACAAACCATTTATAATGCACACTTCACTTCTCTACAAAGGAAAAAGGACAGTAAACTAGCTAAACTCCTACATGCCACAGGGGCCTACAACAGTGGTACCCTCAACGCACCCAACAATATTGTTAATCTATCCGACCACACACTTAGCCCGGCGGAAGAGTCTGTCCTATCTCGGGAACTCTCTTTCTGCCCCACCATCTCCACAAACGTACAGTTCTGTGGTGATCTGGAAGCCTACTTTCGCCATCTCCGACTCAAGGAATATTTTCAACACACCACTGAACAGCGCACTGACCCAAAGGACCCCTCCTACTCAGGGCTGGCTCCAGCTTTTTTGCTGCCCCAAGCGGCGAAGCAAAAAAATATATATAGCCGATCAGCGGCAGCTCAATCGCACTGCTTCATTCTTCTGCGGCAATTCAGTGGTGGGTCCTTCGTTTGCTCAGGGCCGCCCAGAGGGGGGGGGAAGAGGGGCAATTTGCCCTGGGCTCCGCAGGGGCCCCCATGAGAGTTTTTCAGGGCCCCTGGAGCAGGGTCCTTCACTCACTCTGGGGGGCCCAGAAAACTCTTGCGGGGCCAGGCCCTGGAGCTTCTTCCGCTCCCGGTCTTCGCCGGCGGGGGGGTCCTTTTGCTCCGAGGAGGAAGGACCCCCCGCCAGCGAATTACCGCCAAAGCAGGACCCACCGCCGAAGTGCAACCCGGTCTTCGGTAGTAATTTGGTGGCAGGGGTGCATTCCGTTCCGGGGCCCGCCGCCGAAGTGCCCAAAAGACCCGCAGCGGGCCCCCCCCCCACCGAATTACTGCTGAAGAGCGGGCTGCGCTTCGGCGGTGGGTCCCGTTTCGGTGGTAATTTGCTGGCGGGGGGCCCCCGCCGCGGGTCTTCGGGGCACTTCGGCGGTGGGCCCCGGAACGGAATGGCCCCCCGCCACTGAATTACCACTGAAGACCGGGTTGCACTTCAGTGGAGGGGTCCCCTGCTGCCAAACAGGGCTGGCTCTAGACATTTTGCTGCGTGGGGGGCGCCCTGCCGCTTGCCAGTCCCGCGGCTTCGGTGGACCTCCCACAGGTGTGGCTGCGGAGGGTCCGCTGATCCCGCGGCTCCGGTGGACCTCCCGCAGGCGTGCCTGCGGATGCTCCACCGGAGCTGCGGGACCAGCAGACCCTCCGCAGGCACGCCTGCGGGAGGTCCACCGGAGCCGCAGGACCAGCGGACCCTCTGCAGGCACACCTGCAGGAGGTCCACCGGAGCCGCCTACCGCCGATGGCCCCAAGCCCCCAGAATCCTCTGGGTGGCCCTGCATTTGCTCCCTCTCTTTCTCTTCAGCGGCATTTTGGCAGCAGCTCAAAAAGGAAGAGAGGGACTGAGGGACCCGCCGATTGCCGCCGAAGACCCCGGATGTGTCACCCCTTTCCATTGGCCTCCCAAAGCACCTGCTTCCTTCACTGCTGCCTGAAGCCGGCCCTGCTCCTACCAACACTATAAGAAGAAGAATTCTGCATGGACTCCTCTTGACGGTCGAAATGACAGTCTGGACTTCTACATAGAGTGCTTCCGCAGACATGCACAGGCTGAAATTGTGAACAAACAGCATCCCTTGCCCCATAACCTCAGCCATACAGAACACAACGCCATCCACAGCCTCAGAAACAACTCTGACATTATCATCAGAGGGGCTGACAAAGGAGGTGCTGTTGTCATAATGAACAGGTTGGATTATGAACAGGAGGCTGCCCGGCAACTCTCCAACACCACATTCTACAGGCCACTATCCTCTGATCCCACTGAGGAGTACCAAAAGAAACTACACCATCTGCTCAAGAAACTCCCTGCTACAGCATGGGAACAAATCTACGCGGACACACCCCCAGAGCCCCAACCAGGGGTATTTTATCTGCTACTCAAATCCATACACCTGGAAACCCTGGACGCCCCACATCTCAGGCATTGGCACTCTTACAGCAGGATTATCTGGTTATTTGGACTCTCTCCTCAGACCTTACACTACCATTACTCCCAGCTATCTTTGAGACACCACCGACTTCCTGAGGAAACTACAATCCATTGATCTTCCTGAAAACACCATCCTGGCCACCATGGTATGTAGAAGCTCTTTACACCAATATTCCACATGAGGATGGATTACAAGCTGTCAAGAACAGTATCCCTGATGAGGCCATGGCACACCTGGTGGCTGAGCTTTGTGACTCTGTCCTCACCCACAACCATTTAAGATTTGGGGACAACTTATACCTTCAAGTCAGCGGCACTGCTATGAGTACCCGCATGGCCCCACAGAATGCCAACATGTTTATGGCTGACTTAGAACAACGATTCCTGAGCCCTTGTCCCCTGGCGCCCTCCTCAACTTGCACTACATTGATGACATCTTCATCATACGGACCCACGGGAAGGAGGCTCTTGAAGAATTCCACCTGGATTTCAACAATTTCCACTCCACCATCAATCTCTGCCTGGACCAGTCCAAACAAGAGATCCACTTCCTGGACACTACAGTGCAAATAAGTGATGGTGACATAAACATCACCCTATACTGGAAACCTACTGACCTCTGTACTTACCTACATGCCTCCAGCCTCCATCCAGGACACATCACTTGACCCACTGTCTACAGCCAAGCCCTAAGATACATCCAAATTTGCTCCAATCCCTCAGACAGTAACAAACACCTACAAGATCTTTATCAAGCATTCTTAAAACTACAATACCCACCCGGGGAAGTGAGGAAACACATTGACAGAGCGAGATGGGTACCGAGAAATCACCTACTACAGGACAGGCCCAACAAGGAAAATAACAGAACACCACTGGTCATCACGTACAGCCCCTAGCTAAAACCGCTCCAGTGGATTATCAGCGATCTACAACCTATCCTGGAAAACGATCCCTCACTCTCACAGACCTTGGGAGGCAGGCCAGTCCTCGCTTACAGACAGCCCCCCAACCTGAAGCAAATAGTCACCAGCAACTACACACCACACCACAGAAACACTCACCCAATAACCAATCCCTGTAGCAAACCTCATTTCCTACTCTGTCCCCATATCTACTCTAGTGACACCATCAGAGGACCCAACCACATCAGCCACACCATCAGGGGCTCATTCACCTGCATGTCTACTAATGTTATATATGCCATCATATGCCATCAATGCCCCCTGCCATGTACATTGGCCAAACCTGACAGTCCCTACATAAATAAATAAATGGGCACAAATCGGACATCAGGAATGGTAACATAGAAAATTCAGTAGGAGAACACTTCAATCCTCTTGGACATTCTATAACCGATTTAAAAGTAGCTATACTTGAACAAAAAAACTTTAGAAACAGCCTTCAAAGAGAAACAGTAGAACTAAAATTCATTTGCAAATTTAACACCGTTAATTTGGGCTTGAATAGGGGCTGGGAGTGGCTGGCTTATTACAAAAGCAGTTTTGCCTCTTCTGGAATTGACACCTCCTCATCTATTATTGGGTGTGGACTACATCCACCCTGATCATATTGACCCTGTCAACACTGGTTCTTCACTTGTGAGGTAACTCCCTTCTCTTCATGTGTCAGTATAATAATGTCTGCATCTGTAACTTTCACTCCATGCATCTGAAGAAGTGGTTTTTTTTACCCATGAAAGCTTATGCCCAAATAGATCTGTTAGTCTTTAAGGTGACACCGGACTCCTTATTGTTTTTATGAATACAAACTAATATGGCTAACCCCTGATATAAAAGAGAGAGTGACATCATCACTTGGCCTCTCTTCCCCTTCCCCCCAACTCAACACCTGGAGGAACATCTGGAGGACAAAGACTTTGAACTGGGGAAAGATGGTCCCAGGCTGGAAGGTAGTTCCAGCATGTGTATTGAGGATCTGTAACCTGCTTGTACCATCTGTCAGGGTGAGGCACTGCTTGATTCAAATCCTGTTTAGTTTGTAAAACTTAAACTGTGAAATTATTTTTATTTCTTAAATAACCAACTTTGATCTCTATGCCTGCTACTTACAATCACTTAACATCTATCTTTCTGTAGTTAATAAACCTGTTTTATATTTTACCTAAAACAGTGTGTTTTGGTCGAAGTGCTTGGGAAATCTCAGTTCAGTCCATCCCACATTGAGGGAGTGGTGAACTACTTAATGAACTTGCACTGCCCCAAGGCGCTTTGAGCAGTGTCAGACAAACAGTTTTGCAGTGGAAGACTGAGGAGTTGGGGGGAATTGGCTGAGCCTCCCTATTGATGGTTCATGAGTGGCTGGGAAATCATCAATGTGACACAGTTGGGTATGTCCCTGACTGTGGCTGTCTATGTAAGTGCAGTACCTGCCAGAGGTTTATAGCTTGACATCAGCATCACAGTATGAGGGCCAGCTCCAGTTGGTGGTTTTGAAGGGCCGTGGCCCCACAGTCCAGGTTGCACCCTGGGAACCCCATCACAATGCTGCCATACTTTAGAACGTGATTCTTTAGGCACTTTTCACTTGATAATACTTAGTCCTGCCATGAGTGCAGGGGACTGGATTAGATGACCTCTTGAGGTCTCTTCCAGGCCTAAGATTCTATAATTTTATGTCTCTCACAAAGAAGTGAAAGACATAGTACAAGGGTGGTTCTTCAGCAGAGACACCTCACAGCCTATGTGACCTGCTTCCCAGGACAAACCAGAGCATGAAATGTCTTTCTCTTCTCTGAGAAAAGGGCCACATATTCTCAAAGGTCTACTGTCTCTTCTCACAGTTTCATAAACTATTTCCTCTAAATTGTGTCATCTCATACTGTACATAGTGTACATAGTGCTCCTCAGTTGTCCCATATAAAGTGTTCTGAAACAGCTATTGAAAATGAAAACTATTTCTAATTTATATTAGTAAACTACACCAAATTACTGTTGGATTACATTCAAATATTGACACTGTATAGATCATAGATGAAAAAACATCCAACTCCACTGGAGAGCATCACAAATCCTCATCCCCATGTGCTGGATTCTGTATTTAGATCGCAGACTTTGCTGTAAGTGCTGTAAAATCATTTGCAGAAACAGCAGAGAATGAAACTGAAGCAAAAACTTCAATCTAACCCTTACCCCAACTTTATGGAAGTCTTGATCCACTTCCTGGCATATCTGATTGGGTTCTAGATATTACAGTTATACAGACACTACACAAGATAAGGATAAGAGACAGAAATGGAGTAGATCAAACATTCAATATGTTTACTACATTTGTATTTATTTTTAATCAGTGTGAGGCTGGTACCCAGCTTATGGGAGCCATGCATCATTTAAAGAACCAGCTATTACTCTGCAAGAGGGAGAGTGTTCATTTCAATTTAAAGACTCATCTTTCATTGCCAACATTTCTCCCATATGGAAATAGGTATCATTGAGAAAGAAGTGTTGATTCCAGGGAACATATGCTTAAAAATTTGATGATAACCTTAGGGCAAAACAGACATGCTTAGCAGTACCTTACATTATGTTCTAGATTGTCTCACTACAACCACACCTCTTATTTTTCCTTAATCATTGTTTAGCCATGCACCAGGATTTTAGAATAGCTACAGATTATTTTTTAGGGATCAGAAGACTGCAATTTTAATACATTTGTGCATGTATATACATTACACAAAGATATGCACATAATTGGCCAGACACACAGGTATAAACACACACACACACGTTTAGCAGTTTACACTGAGGGAAAAAATCTAATCTCTACGACAAAGAAAAATTCTATTCCATATAATTGTTAAATTGAATCTGCACAGGTCAGAAATATGATCCACAGCACTAATGGAGGACAAAAAAAGAAGGGGTGGCTAGAATTGATCAGGATTGCCAAAAAGCTCTCATTATTGTAGAGTGTGAAAGACTAACATGTCAATTTAATAGGTTTTGTAGGGCTTTAAAAATATGTAATACGATCTCCAGACATGTAGGCACATTTTAGAAACATGTATTTAGTTTCTTACACTCTGCACACTTAATTCACACATACTCCTGAAGTGCTGCAGCCTAGAATAAATGCTTCATTTCTTATTGCATGAAGAGACCCCTTTGAATTTAGTAGGTCCTAGTGCTGGAGAAATACAGGTGGCTGGTGAAAGGATTAAGGGTGCAAATCAGCAGTATGCCAGTGGAATGTAAGAGTTTGAGGTAGAGAGGAGTAAATGAAGTGAAATGCTACTTGCTGAAAAACAATAGGAGGTTATAAATAACCCAGAGGAGCATAAGGTTTCAGAACTTGCTGATGCAACAGAGGAAAAGGCTGAACTTGAGAATGGAAAAGTGTGACCCCCTCTTCAGATACAGTTCTGTGAAAAACAGCATGAATTAAACAGATGATTCTCAGCCTGCTCTTTTCTTGACATCCTGGCCTAATTTTCCAAAAATACTGAATCCATTTGCCTTGGATGAGAGCTGCAGGTACTCAGCCCCTCTGAAAAGCAGGCCACTGCTGTCCAGTCATTATCTTGGGATTTTTCACATTACATCATTAAAAAAAGATATTATAATTTAGGAAGGAAGGTTGGGGTCTTGTCTGGGTCTCAGGAGATCTGGAGTCAATTCCCAGCTCTACCACAGACTCCCTGCATAACTCTGAGCAAGTCACAATCTCTATGCCTCAGTTCTGAAAAATGAAGATAATACCTTGTCTGTCTTGCCCACTGAGACTGTAAACTTTTTGGGGCAGTAGTGTCTTGTGTACATACAGCACTTATCACAACAGGGACCTGAGTGCAGTTGTAATACAAACAATATTAAGAGCTTCCTATGTTATTTATTTCTTTTAGTTAGAGTTGGAAGATTTTATTAACATCCATCTACCTGATGCCTCCTATAGTTGGCATGCAGTTTGGTCTCCACAGAGATATGATTTGCAAGTCCAAATAGTAGTGGTGTAACCTCTCTGAGTTCAATGATGGATTGTGGAGAGGTGATATCAAGATACTTCCTCTGTTGGATGACTAAATCCAGACTGCCCATGCTGGTTGGGTGAAAGCAGCTGCTATGTGTTTATCTGCTGAACAAGCTATAGATTGAAATTAGGAGAATTGGTTATTTAGGCATGCAAATGGGATGGATAGTTTAGCAATTCATTATGAATTCTGATCCTGCCATTCTTACTCAGCTAATGAAGTCAGTGCCCAGTGTGGGCTGGATCCATAGTCACTTATTTACTGAAATATTGCTTAAAAATAATTATAAGCCCAGCCCTGCATTCCTGGCTCAGCTACCTGCAAGCATGTTTTATACGGTAATACTTCTCACCATGTACAAGACAGAGGCACAAAATGAGATGGTAAATCCAAACAGTGAAAGAAATGAAGGCAGAGAGTAAGGGGAGAAGGATCAGACAGAGGTGGATGCTAAACATTTCATCTACTAGCCATAATCAAAATATTGAATGATCTCAGATAAACAAGAAATGTCTCCAAATTCCTTAACAACTGTCTGTAACTCCTGTACCCTGAGTGGACTAATAATTTTTCATTGGTGGCAATGTCTGAAAGAGGTCTGATGATCTTTCCAATGACTGAGGAAGCACTGTTAAAAATAAGCAAGATTTTAATCAAAATATTACAAAATTACCCAATTAGAATATGTCATCCAAGTGGAAGGCCAACATGATTACAGGTGAATTTAATACATGGGCCAATATTCACAATGCTTACTCAGGACATGGCTCTCCTCATTGCAAGTCTAGTGTTACAATACTGACATACATTCCTGTGTGCTGCAAAAGTGCAAACACAACGAGATATAGCTGTTTTCTTGATGCATCTAGTGCTTGTTACCCGTAAGAATCACTCCCTTCTCACTGCAGTTGGGGTATTTCTCTGCAAAGCATCTCAGCCAGGTATTCTCAATCTTTTTTTCATAATGCAGACCACATCTTAATACAGAGATTTGCTCATGGATCAGCTACCCCCCCTTCACAGTTATGATCACGCAGACCACACTCCCTTTTCTATTTGTGATAACACAGACCATTCCCAATCGTACAACATCCCTGTAGCAATTTCAGCACTTACTGAAATAGAAAAGTCACATTAAGAAATTATATATGTATTTTCTGTTTTTAATGCAACTTAGCTGGGAATAAGGAGAACAGCCAGCACCATATGATCAGCCAGCTGTCCCTAAGCCATCATCAAGTGCTCCCTAGAGCAGGGGTTCTCAACCTTTTTCTTACTGAGACCCCCCCGCCCACACCACCACTACATGCTATAAAAACTCCATGGCTCACCTGTGCCACAACACCTATTTTTCTGCATATAAAAGACAGGACAAGCGTTAGGGGGTAGCAAGCAGGGCAATTGCCAGGAGCTCCAAGCCACAGAGGACACCATAAAGCTAAGTTGATCAGGGTTCGGCTTCAGCCCTGGGTGGTGGAGTTTGGGGCTCTGGGCTGCAGTCCTGTGCAGTGGGACTTTGGCTTTCTGCTCTGGCCCCTAGCAAATCTAATGCCAGCCATGCTTGGTGGACCCCTGGAAACCTGCCTGTGGACCCCTAGTGGGTTCTGAACCCGTGGTTGAGAACCACTGCCCTAGATCATCAGTGATCTGCCTATCAGAGTTAGGGGAACATTAATCAAAACAAACTCTGAGAAATGTTTATATAAAAACTCTACACCCATAATTTCCTTTAACTTTATTGTTCCTTCAGTTAAATCTTTTTCTATCAATTCACTTAAAATGACTTTCACTGCACCTAAAAATAGCTTGTACCTTACCTTTTTATCCCTTCGGAACAGAAGATGGCACAAAAATGGAACTGTATTTAGACAGAATATCTCAGAAGAGATATGTTTCTTAGTTGTTTAATTTCAGTCCTCTAGGTGGATTTGGGACATTGGATCAGATATTTAACTGGTATAAACTGGCATAACTCCACAGATGTCAAGGAAACTATGGTGATTTACACCTGTTGAGGATCTGGCCCACAGTTCTGAAATATGACTGTTACTGAAAAACAGAAATTCCTCTTTATATCATTGATAATGTTTTATTTTTAAATATCCTGATGTAAATTCAGAGTAACTCCACTGTAGTCAATGGAATTACCTCAGATTTATATTCTGTTAATGTGATCAGATTTAAGACCCTTGACTTTTACTTTGCCTTGAGGAGTTTTTCCATGTGTGATTTAGGACAGGCAGTTATAGCATATTAAACAAAATGATTTTCTTAAGGATGTGCTCTGGAATACATTGTTCATCTAATGAAGAAGATTCCTAAGCACGTTGGGGTTGATTAGCTGACTGGCTCTCACAAATAGACTATGATAATGACCTGAATCTACTTACACATAAGGCCACCACTGTTATACTCTGTGATTGAACTTCAGACCTTCACCACCCAAAGCACAAGCTTCTACCTCTTGAACTAAGAGCAGAAACACCCTAAGCAGAAGGCTTTTGTTCTGTGTAGTGCTCTGTCAGGAGAGGAAGACATAAGCACGTGCACTAAGCCAGTTTATTACATTGTCTTGCAACATAGCCTTTTTAAAGATAAGAGAAACTGATGGACTAGGAAAGGCAGCCTTTTTAAAGATAAGAGAAACTAACAGAATAGGAAACGCATCACAGAGAGTGAGGGAAGATGATTGTAGTCATGAGGAGGGAGTCGGGATGACCCCTAAAGCTAAGCCCCATTCCTAGTGCACATCTTTACTGTTCACATTGCCTGGAAATTATTTCAAAACACAAAGTAAAGATGAGGGCAAAGCAACTACCATTTACTGTTCATGTCTTTATCTACTTCAGAAACCAGAACGCTTACTGTTTAGGCTCTAAATCGCTATCTTTAGCTTTCAGATGCTGCAAAATAATTGGATCTTCTGGTTTATAACACCATCTTATTATTCATCATAGTTTTCTTTTCTTTATTTCTTAGTGAAGTCTATAGAGAGCCAGCTTTCTCAGCTGGTGACCCCAGGTTCTTTAAATCTGTGCAACAGGCATCTCTCTGGGAGTTTTGTTTTGGTACTAGCCTTTAATATTAATGAAATCTCATCATTAACCTGCCAGATCAGCAGTGTTAGCAGCCTATTTCACAGAGAAAGTCAAATGTCTAACTCTATGGAAGAAGCTGTAATAAAAAGCTGACAGTTATGGTATGTCATCAAGCGGGAAGCAGAATCCTTGGCTGTAAGAAGCACCAGGCACACAATTCCACCTTAAAAAGTTACTCAGCCTATTCCATTATATCAAAATAAGATATATATTGGGGCCTCTAAATATTTCAATGTCAGTGAGAAGTTCAGAGTGAAATATATTCATGCCAGAGGCTAGAGTGTAATTACATTAGGATTGTAATGTCCATATTTCTTTACTGAGAATGTCAGAATAATCAAGCAATGATTAGTGTTGTACACAGAATCCAATTACACAGCAGCCTGAGAAATTTGAGGGATGCTGGTTATTAGCATCCCTTATCAGAAAGAAAAGAACACACAATGGATCCCACCCTGCAAACCAGAACAAACTAAAAGGTAGGAGGAGAACCAAGATAAGACAGAACCAAGGAAGCCAAGGGTGAAAAGGAGGAGCAGGAGAGGGAGCAAACAGTATTACTGAGAGCAACAGAAAGAGCCAGGAGAATGAGGACAAAGAGGAAGCCCCGTGACTTAGGTAGGGAAAGGTGGTTGGAAATCTTGGTGACAAGTTGCAGCAGAATAGAGAAGGCCAAAGCCAGAATGATAATGTGGTTGCTCCCTGCCTCGTTATTTCAGATTTGTGTATTAGGGAGACAGCATGAATAAATAAATACTAGTGATTTAGTCATAATTTGTATTGGACCAAGTGACTGGAAAAAATTTAAATCACATCATATTTTCCCTTTCAGTCTTGACAAGGGTTTTTGTTTAACCTCATTTAGAAGGAGGAAAAGGAAGTTAAAATGCTGAGACTCCTTGTTGGCAGAAGGAGAAAAAGAAAATTATTATTGCATGCTGTAGACATTTCACATCAAGGTGGATTTGAAGAGAAATAGCATCTGAGGCAGATTATGAGCTAGCTATCCATTCTGGATTAACACTTTAAAATGTGCCCCTCTCATTTTGAGTCAGTAACAAGGGCCTGGTTCAACAAAATATCTAGGGATCCTTGTATAAAATAAGTGAATATTTGACTCAAACCTCCACCTGTTTCAGAAATAACATTCTAAACACCTTTATAGGTATTTCTTCCCCACAGGCGAAGCACTTTGGAATGTGAAACACAAACATTTTTTATTGAGGGAACAAGGCAATCAGCTGTCTCATACATGAATGAGCAAACCCAGGAATAGGCAAGGGGTAGGGCAGTCCCCACCAACAGTTATATGAACAGTTTAATAACATTCTTTAAAGCAAATTATAAACTTCTAATAATACAACACAAGCACTGTACAGAACGCAAGGACACAAAATGATAATACATGTAAATAAGCCTGCTAGGAGCTAGATTTTCTCCTTTCATCTATAGGGGGAGCAAAGAACTGTTGTTCCCTTTAAGCCTTCCAGGTCTGAGGCTTATACCACATTATGGCCTTTGAGTCTGTGAGAGAAATAATTGATTTCATTTATGTATTTCAATTCAGCACTTTAAAGCTGTCTATCCCAAGCTCTTGGAGCCCTGACAACCCACTAAATTACAATCCAGAGCAATAAAAGTAATGGCAAAATGTCACCGGAGTTGGCCCCTCAGGGGGCCAGGCACCCAGCCTACAGTGACAGGCTCTGCTAAGGAGAATGAGTCTATCCAGATCCACCCGTGGATAGTTAATTGCCTAAGTAGCTGGTGGGCTAGTCTCAGATAGATAGAAGCATCTGAGCCCAATAAAGGCTTATGAGGACTCAGCCCAGGAAGGTCCAAAAGAGAGGATGCTTCTAGGGTAGGGGTGGGGAACTTTTTTTCTGTCATGGGTCATTGACTCACAGAAAAAAATCGGTTGTGGGCCACTCACCCACCCAGGGGAGGAGATGTGGAGACTCAGGGCTTCCCCCTGTGACGGAGTGAGCTGGTGCTTGTGGCTCCAGCCCCATGCACTGCGGCTGATGAAATTAACCAATGGTCCGGATCTCTTTCATACCGGAAAAGCCTTCTTGGACTTGTTTATACCCAGGATGAGAGAAATCTAGGGCGGGGGCTCACCAGCAGCACCATGTCTGACCACAAAGGGGCATGTTGGGGCGACCTCCACACTATTACACGAAACAAAACAGCAGCAGATCCTACCCCATACAAAACAGTCACTCAACAAAACAGTACAAAGCATCGCTACCAGGCCTGTTGAGAGCAATTTGGGGACCTGGAACATCATGTTTGCTGGGGCCCTATCTCCGCCCATTTCAATCCAGTTACAGATGTTTTGGGAGGGACCCTGGGCTGAAGGCCCTGGTACAACTGTCCCTCTTTTTCGCCTCTCGCATCAGTCCTGATCTCTACCTTCAGATTCCTTAAGGAAGCCTGTCATAAACAGATAGCTAAGGGTTAATGTCTCTTTCACCTGGAGCACCTGACCAGAGGACCAATCAGGAAACTGGATTTTTTCAACTTTGGGTGGAGGGAATTGTGTGTCTAAGGTCTTTGTTTTCTGGCTGCCTTCTAATCTTCTGTTTCTAAGTGTAAGGACAAAGAGATCAGATAGTAAGTTATATGGTTTCTTTTCTTTGGTATTTGCATGAATATAAGTGCTGGAGTGCTTTGATTTGTATTCTTTTTGAATAAGGCTGTTTATTCAATATTCTTTTAAGAAATTGACCCTGTATTGTATCATCTTAATACAGAGAGACCATTTGTATTTTTTCTTTCTTTTTTATATAAAGCTTTCTTTTAAGACCTGTTGGAGTTTTTCTTTACTTCAGGGAAATTGAGTCTGTACTCACCAGGGAATTGGTGGGAGGAAGAAATCAGGGGAGATCGGTGTGTGTTGAATTGGTTAGCCTGATTTTGCATTCCCTCTGGGGGAATAGGAAAGTCCTTTTTGTTCCAGGACCGGGAACGGAGAGGGGGAGTCACTCTGTTTGGATTCACAGAGCTTGTGTCTGTGTATCTCTCCAGGAGCACCTGGAGGGGGGGGGGAGGGAAAAAGGATTATTTCCCTTTGTTGTGAGACTCAAGGGATTGGGTCTTGGGGTCCCCAGGGAAGGTTTTTCAGTGGGACCAGAGTGCCCCAAAACACTCTAATTTTTTGGGTGGTGGCAGCAGGTACCAGGTCCAAGCTGGTGACTAAGCTTGAAGGTTTTCATGCTAACCCCCATATTTTGGACGCTAAGGTCCAAATCTGGGACTAAGGTTATGATATGGTGTAGCAGTGGTGGGATCTAGACAGAATCCAGAAGCCAGTAGGAAGATTATATTTTTCTTTTCTCTGCTAAGGGCTTTTTAGCAGAGAGAAACAGTTTGGTTTTAAAAGGGAACCAGAGAGAATTTTTTTTCTGCTCTCTCTGGCAGTTTGTGGCTTGCATGTTAAGCAAGAAGTCGTTAAGGGCTATCACGAGTCTTTTGTCACACAATAGCACTCCCATTGAGAGTCATACCAGCACTATATAAATGCAAATAAAGTGGTTTTTCAGGTTTACTTAACATTGAAGATTAGCTAAAGGCACTGTTGATAGGCAGACTTCAGGAGGCAACAGAGCCTGCAGTTCAGAAGAGAAACACCGGAGGGCACCCCAAGACAAGAAAACAGGAACCATGTCTACCAAGACAAAAATGGAGGCTGAAGAGCACTTCAAAGAAGCTGAACACAGGCGAGAGATGGAAAAACACAAACAGGAACTAGAAATAAAACAAAAAGAGATGGAGCTGAAAGAAAAGGAAGAAAGCATCAAACTGGCAGCCTTCCAAAGAGAACAGGCGGCCAAAGAGGCAGCACACAAAAGAAAACTAAGAAGAAAGAGGTGGCCCCCCGCCGAGAATGGAAAAACAACAAAAAGAAATGGAAAAACAACAAAAAGAGAATGAAGAGAAGGAAAAACAGAGAAAACATGAACTGGAATTGGCAAAAGCTGGGCTGCATGTGCCAGCCAACCCCTAAACAACCCGGCGCCAATTATTGCTCCACAGCACAGAAATTTCCCACCTACAAGGCAGGTGATGACACCGAGGCCTTCTTGGAAAATTTTGAAAGAGCCTGTCTTGGATACAGCATCCCCGAAGACCAGTACATGGTAGAATTAAGGCCACAACTCAGTGGACCTTTAGCAGAGGTGGCAGCTGAAATGCCTAAGCAGCAAATGAATGACTATAAACTTTTTCAAACCAAGGCCAGATACAGGATGGGGATAACCCCAGATCATGCCCGTCGGCTGCTTCAGAGCCCAAAAGTGCAACCAGAGGTGTCATTTCCAAATACGCCTACTACATTGCAAAAAAATATGAGGCCTGGATAACAGGAAACAACATTCAAACCTTGGAAGAACTGAACCTCCTCATACAAATGGAGCAGTTCTTGGATGGTGTTCCTGAAGACATCACACGTACATACACGATGGAAAACCCAAAGATCTCGCTGAGGGCGGGGAGATTGGAGCCAAATGGATGGGAACTGGCAGAAAGCAAGAAAGCTACTGTCAAGGGGAACGATTACCCCAGGGGGCACACAGACCATAAACCCTACAACCGAGGACAGCCAAGACCCTCACATACCACCCAAGTAAGCCACAGATACCCTACCCTTCCACCTCACCAGTCTCCAGTAACTCACCTCGGCCCAGTGACCCATCAGATGGAAGATGCTTTAAGTGTAATGAACCTGGACATATCAAGGCCAACTGTCCCAAGACACACTGCGAGTGCAATTCATTACACCACCTCACACCAAAGATCCCCAGGCCCGGATGCCTCTCAAATACCCTTGGAGCGAAGGGAAAATTTGAGAGTGGGCGGAAAGAGTTACTGCGTGGAGAGACACGGGGGCACAAGTGTCAGCTATCCACCAATCCTTCGTTGAACCCCAAATCATCAACCCAAAGGCCAAAAGTTACAATTTACCCCTTCATGTCACAAGCTGCTAGACTTGCCTACAGCTCAACTGCTGTCCAGTACAAAGGCTGGTCCAGGAATGTGGACTTTTGCCGTCTATGACAATTATCCTATCCCATGCTACTGGGGGAAGACTTGGCCAACCAGGTGAGGCGGGCCAAGAGAGTGGGAATGGTTACACGTAGCCAAACCAGCAAGCTTCAGACCCATTCCTGTTCCTGAGCCGTCCACAGAGGCCCCGTCTGTGTTACCAGAGACCCAGACAGAGGTAGTGGACCCGGATTCCATGCCTACCACTGAAACAGCCACGCATCTCCAGTCCCAGGCCCGGAACTGGAACAGCAACCAGCACCAGCAAGTGCAACCACATCTTCAAACTCAACGCCGAGGGCGCCAGCGAGCAGAACTGGCAGAAGCAACAGACAGCCATACCCAAAAGGCTCAGCCAGAGCCTGAAATACCCTCAGGTGCACCAGCGGAGAGCGGTTCCCAGCAACGGAAACAACCCCATCACCTACATCGCTTCCAGAGGGACCAAGCCAATCCACAGTCTGAGGAAGAACTGGTGACCCCAGCCTCAAGGGAACAGTTCCAGGCTGAGCAGGAAGCGGATGACAGCCTTCAGAAAGCTTGGGCGGCGGCACGGAGCCCCCACCGCCTCTCAGCTCTTCTAATCGATCCCGGTTTGTTATAGACCAAGGACTTTATACAAGGAATTCTTTCTGGTGGACACCGGGAAGAATGGCAGCCGCCAAAACAGTTGGTGGTTCCAACTAAGTACCTGGGGGAAGCTCTTAAGCTTAGCCCATGATCATCCCAGTGGCCAGTGCTGGGGTGAACAGAACCAAGGACCCGGATGGGGGAAGTCCTTCCCTGGGAGGGGATGGGCACGGAATGTTGCCAAGTAGGTCCGGTCTTTGTGAGGTATCCAAAGAGTGGGTAAGCCTCAAGACCAGGTCAAGGCCCTCCACTCCCAGCCACTCCCCATAATTGAGGTCCCCATTTCAGCGAGTAGCTGTGGATATTCTGGGCCCATTTCCCAAAAAGACACCCAGAGGAAGCAGTACGTACTGACTTTAGTGGACTTTGCTACCGATGGCCAGAAGCAGTAGCTCTAGGCAACACCAGGGCTAACACTGTGTGCTGGCCTAACAGACATCTTTGCCAGGGTATGTTGGCCCTCCGACATCCTTACAGATTCAGGGTCTAATTTCCTGGCAGGGACCATGGAAAAACGTGGGAAACTCATGGGGTGAATCACTTGGTTGCCACCCTGTACCACCATCAAACCAATGGCCTGGTGGAAAGGTTCAATGGAACTTTGGGGGCCATGATACGAAAATTCATCAACGAATTCTCCAATAATTGGCTCCTAGTGTTGCAGTAGTTGCTGTTTGCCTACAGGGCTGTACCACATCCCAGTTTAGGGTTTTCACCATTTGAACTTGTGTATGGTCACGAGGTTAAGGGGGCCATTACAGTTGGTGAAGCAGCAATGGGAGGGGTTTACGCCTTCTCCGGAACTAACATTCTGGACTTTGTAAGCAACCTACAAAGCACCCTCCAACAACTCTTTAGCCCTTGCTAGAGAGAACCTAAAGGATGCTCAGAAAGAGCAAAAGGCCTGGGACGACAGACATGCCAGAGAACGTTCTTTCAGGGTAGGAGGACCAGGTTATGGTCTTGAAGGCGCAACAGGCCCATAAGATGGAAGCATCATGGGAAGGGCCATTCACGGTCCAAGAGCGCCTGGAACTGTAAACTACCTCATAGCATTTCCCAATTCCTCACTAAAGCCTAAGGGTACCATGTTAATTCTCTCAAGCCTTTCTATTCCAGAGATGTACAGGTTTGTCAGTTTACAGTCCAGGGAGATGATGCTGAGTGGCCTGACGGTGTCTACTACGACGGGGAAAAAAGATCGGTGGCGTGGAAGAGGTGAACCTCTCAACCACCCTGGAACGTCTGCAGCGGCAACAAATTAAGGAGCTGTGCACTAGCTTCGCCCCATTGTTCTCAGCCACCCCAGGACGGACCTGAACGGGCATACCACTCCATTGATACAGGTAATGCTCACCCAATCAGAACCCCACCCTACCGGGTGTCTCCTCATGCCCAAGCTGCTATAGAACGGGAGATCCAGAACATGCTACAGATGGGTATAATCCGCTCATCTACCAGTGCATGGGCATCTCAGTGGTTCTGGTACCCAAACCAGATGGGGAAATACGCTTTTGCGTGGACTACCGTAAGCTAAATGCGGTAACTCGTCGGACAACTATCCAATGCCACGCACCTGATGAGCTATTGGAGAAGATTGGGACGTGCCCAGTTCATCTCTACAATAGACTTAACCAAGGGGTACTGGCAAGTACCGCTAGATGAACCTGCCAAGGAGAGGTCAGCATTCGTCACCCATGCGGGGGTGTATGAATTCAATGTCCTTCCTTTCGGCCTTCGAAATGCACCCGCCACCTTCCAGAGGCTGTTAGATGGTCTACTAGCTGGACTGGGAGAATTTGCAGTTGCCTACCTCGATGATGTGGCCATTTTTTCAGACTCCTGGCCCCGAACACCTACTACACCTGGAAAAGGTCTTTGAGCGCATCAGGCAGGCAGGACTAACTGTTAAGGCCAAAAAGTGTCAAATAGGCCAAAACAGAGTGACTTACCTGGGGACCCAGGTGGGTCGAGGAACCATAAACCCCCTACAGGCCCAAGATGGATGCTATCCAAAAGTGGCCTGTCCCACAGTCCAAAGAAAGCAGATCCAATCCGTCTTAGGCTTGGCCAGGATACTACAGGCGATTTGACCACACTACAGCCAATCGCGTGCCCCAGTTGACCGACCTGACCAAAAAGACCCAGCCAAATGCCGTTAAGTGGACTGATGAGTGTCAAAAGGCCTTTACCCAGCTTAAGGCGATAGCTCATGTCTGACCCTGTGCTCAGGGCCCCGGACTTTGACAAGCCATTCCTAGTAACCACAGATGCATCTGAGCGTGGTATAGGAGCAGTGCTCATGCAGGAAGCAACAGATCACAACTTCCATCCTGTCCGTGTTTCTCAGCAAGAAACTGTCTGAGAGGGAAAGTCACTGGTCAGTCAGTGAAAAAGGAATGCTATGCCATTGTGTACAGCCCTGGAAAAGCTACGCCCATATGTTTGGGGACGGCGGTTCCAACTACAAACTGACCATGCTGCACTAAAGTGGCTTCATACTGCCAAGGGGAACAACAAGAAACTTCTTCGTTGGAGTTTAGCTCTCCAAGATTTGAATTTTGAAATTCAACACATCACAGGAGCTTCTAACAAGTTGCTGATGCACTCTCCCGTGAGAGTTTCCCAGAATCCAGTAGTTAAAAAGTGTTCTTAAAATGTAAAAGTCGTTAGTTATATACTTAGTAGTATATGTAAAGGTGCATGTGTTGTATTAATCTGTTTATTTTCAAGTTCTAGAAGGAAATCGCCGCCAGTGAGCTTCCCCACTGTCTGCAATTTGGGGGGCGTGTCATAAACAGATAGCTAAGGTTAATGTCTCTTTCACCTGGAGCACCTGACCAGAGGACCAATCAGGAAACCGGATTTTTTCAACTTTGGGTGGAGGGAATTGTGTGTCTAAGGTCTTTGTTTTCTGGCTGCCTGCTTTCCTCTGAGCTTTGGAGAAGAGTTCTGTTTTCTAATCTTTGTTTCTAAGTGTAAGGACAAAGAGATCAGATAGTAAGTTATATGGTTTCTTTTCTTTGGTATTTGCATGAATATAAGTGCTGGAGTGCTTTGATTGTATCTTTTTGAATAAGGCTGTTTATTCAATCTTCTTTTAAGAAATTGACCCTGTATTGTATCATCTTAATACAGAGAGACCATTTGTATTTTTCTTTCTTTTTTTATAAAGCTTTCTTTTAAGACCTGTTGGAGTTTTTCTTTACTTCAGGGAAATTGAGTCTGTACTCACCAGGGAATTGGTGGGAGGAAGAAATCAGGGGAGATCGGTGTGTGTTGAATTGGCTAGCCTGATTTTGCATTCCCTCTGGGGGAATAGGAAAGTCCTTTTTGTTCCAGGACCGGGAACGGAGAGGGGGAGTCACTCTGTTTGGATTCACAGAGCTTGTGTCTGTGTATCTCTCCAGGAGCACCTGGGGGGGGGGGGGGGAAAAAGGATTATTTCCCTTTGTTGTGAGACTCAAGGGATTTGGGTCTTGGGGTCCCCAGGGAAGGTTTTTCAGTGGGACCAGAGTGCCCCAAAACATTCTAATTTTTTGGGTGGTGGCAGCAGGTACCAGGTCCAAGCTGGTGACTAAGCTTGAAGGTTTTCATGCTAACCCCCATATTTTGGACGCTAAGGTCCAAATCTGGGACTAAGGTTATGATAAAGCCTAATGCCCAAAGGCCTTCAACCCTCCTCAGCTGCGCTCTGGAAAAGACAGGCTTTCCTGTGGGTCCTGAAGGTCAACCAGTGTGCGGTATTTCAGACTTATTTTATTATTATTTTAAATAGAAAAAATAGCCTCCCTCTCAAAAAAAGTATATACATTCAGGACCATAAGACAAAGTGGCATTGGTGGGAGTGTTTAAAGTCAAGGAATACACTCTGTCCTTGTTCGAAACTCTGTGTGCCTGTGCCTGTGTCCTGGCTTTTTATCAGGAGAGATCGCAACCCCGATTAATATTTTAAAAGCCTTTATCTATCTGAGGAATCTGGTCAAGAAACAGGCAGGGTTGCCTTCCTTGTTCTCGGAAATCTAGTGGTCTCTGTGTCTCTTGGGTAGGTTCTCACAGCATGGGTTTTTATAGGCTACTGCAATACTGCATCACCCTAACCCACAATGTTGGGGTTCCGTCTGGCAAACTGTTTGGATGAGTTTGGATTTTTCTCCCTGACTTAACCATTGACCCAACCCCTTATGGCCTTAGTGAAGGACAATAAATAAACTGTTGGGCCACAATGATTGTTCCAGTCCCTTTCCATACTGCTGTCAAAGCAATATTTAAACACAATTGTTACTAACAAGTTCTGGCATGGTTTCCCAGACCACCATACTTGGGATAGTTTGTCTTAGAAGGCTGTATGACTTGGCCTATCAGCATCCTCAGAAAAATAATTCCCCACTTAGATTGTAAAGGCCCTATTAGCTCTCTGCTAGGCTGGTTTTGATTGCATTGTGGACAGGAACTACTTCCCCAGGTTGTTTACTATTTCCAATAATGTGCCAAGCCACTTTTTATCTTCAGGTGCTTTAGTACTCTTCACTTACGTGCTGCCATTACACATAATTGAATCAAAGTACTGAATGGAGTAGGAAGGAAACAAGTACAATACATATTTTACACAACTTAGTCCCACCAAAACTGTAGTCAAGTTTAACCTCAGAGAGTCCAGACTTTACATTATTTCAGTACTAGAGCAGCAATTAATCTCCTATGGGAATTTCACTTGGTTTATGAGCCTATTAACTTTGGCTGTTCATCAAAATATTAAATTGTGCACTTAGCAACAACCATAGCAAATGGCACTTAAGGTGTTTATGAAGCAAAGGGCATTTTCAGAAAAGGCAGTATAGCAATATGAACATAAATTTGCTTCTTACAGTAAATATAACATCACAGTACAAGCCCAACAGCAATCAAAGGCTGGCTCACATAGCAATCTGCACTTTCCAAAACTCTCAATGCCCTCCAGGGAAACTTTAGTAGAAATTTAATTTAGAAACATTTTTGCTGCCACAGTATTTTTCTTCCCCTCGTTCTTTACCATTAAGGCAACTGCATGAAAACTTTATTTTGTTTTGTAAAAGGGTCATTTGTCTTATCCAAGCTGAAATCATAGGGCCAGCTCCTCAACTGGTGTAAGTCAACTTAGCTGCAGTGCTTCTATGGAACTACATGATTTCTGACAATTTTAGATCTGATCTACAGTCCTTTCCATAGGCCATCGTAATATTTTGCACAGCAGGTTTGCTATCATAGGAGCATAGGAATGACCATCCTAAATAGCTCAGCAGTCCATAAATCCACATCCTGTGGTTTAACCCCTCAAAGGAGGATCTCACTTATTATCGCCATTATGAGCTAGACCAGAGACCCACCTCCTGCCACAATTCTTGAGCTATAAAGATATTTCTTGATGAGTGAAAAAATAGAATAAACCTCAGTACTCTGAACTTTGCTAATCTGCATGCTTTATAATCGACTCACAAATGATGGTAGCACCCGCTTTGCAAGCAAAGATTTAAAATCTGAGCATTGCAGTGAGTTTTTGTAATACAAAAAGTTATTTTCGCAAAATACAGTATAGAATAATTACCAATGTATTATGATGCATAAAACGTTATTAATGTAGCCATAATGCTACATGAACAAAGCATGTTTTGTGATGCTACCTAGTATTGATTTTCAAAACAACAAACAAAATGGAGTTTCATTCACTTGCATGCTAAATGCAAAATTCAGTAAACTACAATGAGTCTCCCAGGGTGATCAGAATGAATAAACATCTGCTTCTTTCTTAAAGTTCATATCGGATTCCAATGATTGTGGTTTTATATGCTGTGAATAGGAACTAGGCCAGATCCTGTAACTCACACTGTCTTCCAGGGGAGCCTTGCTGAAATCAGGGAGTTCCTCACAGGCATAGCATGCTGCCTGAGCTTATCAGTTCCAGAATTGGAACTTTAGCGTATGTCCGCACGCATTTGGAGTGGGAGCAAGCCTCCCAGCAGGGTCGACAGTATTCCCTCATGTGATCTCCCAATGTTTAAGAAAGATGAATTCAAACTGGAACCGGTTGCAGAGACGGGCTACTAGGATGATTAAAGGAATGGAAAACCTACCTTATGAGAGGAGACATAAGCACTTGGCTTGTTCGGCCTACAAATTGAAGGCTGAGGAGAGATATGATTTGCCTTTATAAACACATCAGAGGAATAAACACCAGGGAGCGAGAGAAGCTATTTAAGTTAAAGATCACAACTGACACAAAGAACAATGGATAAAACTGGCCGTTAACAGTTGTAGGCTTGAAATTAGACCAAGGTTTCTAATCATCTGAGAAGGTGAATTCTGAAACAGCCTTCAACGAGTTGTAGTGGGGCAATAATCCTATCTTGTTTCAAGACTGAGCTGATAATGTATGGCAGGGAATGGTATAATCAGGTTGCATACGTGGCATATAGCCTGTCTGCATCTGCTATTAATAATACCGCCAACGGCCAAGATGATACATGAATGGCAAATGGCTGAGTTCCTGCAGAGAATTCTTTCCCAGGTGTCTGGCTGGTGGGTCTCACCCACATGCTCAGGATCTATCTGACCACCATATTTGGGGCCAACAAGGATGTCATGCTGTCTGTGAGAATACTAACCACAAGGCAGCCTGCTAAGAAGCAGGGCACAACCCCAAACTGGTTGTGAGTTCTATACTTAGATTTCACCAACCAAGTAACAACTATAAACTTCTCTGTCCTATACAGTCTAACATGGAGTCACAGACAGGCCCCTTGGGAATTTCGATCTAGCTTGCTACCTCGGCATGCTTCCTCTGTGATAGATGGTCACTTTACACCAAAGATCAAAAAATATTCAGGTTATTTCCCAAGAGATCAGTCATTTATGCCAGGTCAATTTGCACCTTAGGACTCACACCAGAGACAGTGCTTGTAGCCAATACTGCAAAAAACTAACTAGAGGTTTATGAACTAGGAGAAAAGAAATAAGAAAGTTATTCATAAGTAAAGCAGGTGAGACTACACAACACAAATAAATACAGTCACAGGTTCAAAAAGTATATAAACTTCTATAATCAAGGTTTTAAGTACTTTGGGGCTAAACCTAAGCCAAGCACCTTGGGGATCTCTTTCGTATGTTAAGGAATCTTTGTCCTTTAGAATCCAAACAGCATAAAAATCCCTTACCAGAAGGAATTAGGGTTTTATCCCCAGCAACCTAGAGTCCAAGCTGATGGGACAAGCGCTTCTGCAGTAACCTCTTCATGGGTGGCTGGAACAGGCGGTGAGTTCTATGGGCCCCGTGGTGCCTGGCACCAGGACTATTCCTGGCCCAGGGCCTGGCTCCAGCTTCTTCCTGCTCGCTCCATGTGGCTGCTGGCCCCTCCCTGTGGCCCCAGGGCGGGGTGGGTCCGGTCTCTGTCCACACACGCTGCTCCTGCCCCAAGTGCACCTGTGGCCAATAGAAAGCTGCGGGGGCAGTGCCTGGGGGTAGCAGGCCCCCCGGCCTGCCCTGCCTAGGAGCCCCAGGTAAGCACTGCACCCCCCCACCCCTTCCCAGAGCCTGCACCCCACCCCTTTCCCACACACCTCCTCCCGCCCCCAACTCCCTCCCAGAGCCTGCACCCCCACCCCACCTGAGAGCCTGCACTGAAACTCCATCCCAGAACCTGCACCCCTCCCCTTTCCCACACACACCCCCTCTTGCCCCCAAACTCCCACCTAGAGCTTGTAGCCCTCCCTCCACACCTCCTCCTGCCTCCAAACTCACTCCCAGAGCCTGCACCTCCTCCCCCTTCCCATATACCCCCTCCTGCCCCCAAACCCTCCCAGAGCCTGCACCACCTCCCTCCACACCTTCTCCTGCCTCCAAACGCACTCCCAGAGCCTGCACCTCCTCCCCCTTCCCATGTACCCCCTCCTGCCCCTAAACCCTCCCAGAGCCTGCACCACCTCCCTCTGCACCTCCTCCTGTCCCCAAACTCCCTCCCAGAGCCTGCACCCTAGACCCCCTCCCCCACCAGAACTCCCTCCCAGAGCCTGAACTCTGCACCCCTCCTGCAACCCAATCCCCTGCTCCAGCCCAGGGCCTGCACTCCAGACCTCCTCCCCCACCCCTAACTCCCTCCCAGAGCCTTAGGCCGGTGGGGGGGGGGAGTTTGTGGGGGCAGAGTTTGTGGGGGCAGGCTCTGGGCATTCTGGGCACCACCAACATTTCTACAAACCTGTGACCCCCGGACATAGATTATAAAGGCCTTTTGCCTTTAGTGTCTGTTGTCCACGGTTTCATATTACTTATTCCTAAGAATCTATTATTATGGTTATAGAAAGACTTGGGATGTTTTAATCACTGAAATCTAAACACATTAATGGCAACTGTTTAAAGTTCCAGGAAGGAGAGAGCTCCTTGTAAATGCTTCACATATCTGTACTGTTCTTCTGGTTCTCTCTTTCAGCCACTGAGAACAAAGAAAATTGTGATATCCATAATGGAGAAAAAATGTAATTTTAGATTTAGGGCCAATTTTTATCTGCCTGTTTTTCTGTACAAAGATAAGCCACAGTGGGAGGAATTCATTAGCTATGTTCATGCAAGAGAGCTTTAGAGGGGCCATAAGATTCCTTCCCTCACCTCCCTTCCAGAAATAAACCTGGAGCAAGAGGTCCTTTGCCTGAGCTGCAGGACAGCCATAGCTAGCTCTGAATACTTCCTTCCCACTCCCAGGCTCCACAAGAGGCCTCAGCACAGGAGACATTCTGGAGGAGAGAGGAAGAGTAACCAGAATGCTTTATGCTCCAGCTGTTCTGTATCCCTGCAGTAATCCATAGGGACCATTGCAGCTAGGGTACAAGTTAGGGCCACAGTCCTCATAGCTTCTGTAACCTGGGCTGGACCATGTTGGACCCCGACAGTTCCTGAATAGAGGAGGTGCAAACCACATCTCCTAGGTCCTTGTACCAGCCCTATCACCAAAACAGGCATGAATCTGGCTTGGTGTCGACAGCCCTGCAATTATCATGAGCAACTGTACAATAACAAATTGTGATCTATGTGGTTATTGTGAATTTGTTTTCTGTGGACTATGGATATGTCTTCATTACTGTGTAAGCTTGAGTTATCTGCACTTGAGTTACTTCTCTTGAGCTTCTTTTGAGCTGAAGTGAGAGGAGCCACACTATGAAATAACACTCGGGCTGCTATGTTCATACTGGTGCTGCACTCACGGTGTGTGGCACATCTTATGGTGCATTGTGATGAAGTAAGCTGAGCTGCTCTATGAATTCTTTCCTGATGAATTGTGGAAGAATTTGTCTGACCTTTCTGGGCATATGGGGCAAGTATGGGAAGGCACTGCACTTGAGTGGAGCAAGCCTGCGTCCACACTGCTGAGTGGTTACGTTAGCAGCTGACAGGTTGTGTGAACTCAGGCGTTAGCCCATACTCAGTGATGGCCAGGCAACTCAAGTTAAAAGCACCACCACACTTGGTGAAGGGTTTTTGTTCCTGGACAGGACTTGACTTATAACTCAAATTAATATTTCATGGAAAATGAATCTTATATCTTTTAGCCCCCCAGCCAGAAAAAATTCCTCTCTTTACCTTTCCCCTTCCTTTTCGCCATTTTCTTCTCTTTCCACTCTTTTCTTCAATTTTGCCATCAAAAAGGGGGGAGAGGAGATGAATGGACAGGAGAGAGGAAACTGGTTTCAATTTTTTTCATAGAAAGTTTTGCATATTTGTTGTTAAAATTTTGAGGAAAATTAATTTAAATTTTCCCCATATAAAACATACAATGTTGACCAATTCTATCATTTAAGATATATCTGTGAGGAGCCGGTTTGATTTTTTTCATGTGAATTTGCTGCTGGTTAAAGGTGCCAAATTAACGGCTCTGGAGAACAAAGTCCCTTATTTATCCACAGAACACATAGCACCCATTTCTTCCACACTACACCACAATTCTCACCTGGAGGGCTGAAAACAAACGGTCCAACTCAGCTCTGAATTTGCTTTAGATCTCATTTACACCACTTTTACACCAGCGTGATTCAACTGAATTCAATAGACATACTTCTGATCTACACTGATGCAAGGAGAGAAGAATCAGGCCCAAAGAAATTGGAGCGAGACATCTTGCCAATTCAGTCCTTGGCCTCTCTACCAAAGCTGCCAGCCAGTAGGCCAGTTAATGCCAGTGGTGGGGTAATTTTTGTGAAGTAGGAACGTATCCAATGGGAAATGGACTAACACCACACAATTAATTTCCTAGCTAGAGATCACCACACAGTGATGAAATGGCAACAAGTTTAAGTCACTACCGACCTGAGCTGACTTCAGCCAGCAACCTCAAGGTAGAAGGCTCTTTGTCCAATTACCAAACCAGAACCTGACTTTTATGGGTATTTTTAAAAAAAACAAAAATGTAACTGATGCATTACCAGCAGGTACCATGCATGCCTGGCTGGACAGTAAACATTTATTTAAAGCTGCCACCTGTGGAAACAAGCATCAGTGATTTCAGTTTAAGTTCCTAAATTATGTTCAGTTGCTGGCAGCAGATTATTCAGTATTAAACTCTGTAGCTTTGGTTTTACTGACTGCTGGAAGCTAGAAGAGAATAGGGCTGATAGGATATGCTGTCTGGTGAGCTGAAATGTAAGAGAAATATATTTGTCAGCTGTGGGCCCCACTGTAGGTCAGTCACTATGGGTCCCTTTGGGAGTTGGTAGTTCCAGAAATGATATCACAGCAGGTCAGTGGTCTGACAGCTGGTCTGTTCACAGTGACCCATTTATCTTTCTGAGATTCACTTGTTCAGACTGAAAGACAACAGGAGCTTCATTTTGCATTTTTGAAACACCAGAGACATCCAGTGTCTGACTGGTTAAACTGCACATATCTTATCTATAACAAGATAGGTTACCAGACTTGTGTGCATACCCCACATTCTTATGTACGTACAGATGTATACTTTGAAGCATTGGTTCTTAACCGGGGGTCCACAGCCCCCAGGAGGCCACAAACAGGTTTCAGGGGGTCCATCAAGCAGGGCCAGCGTTAGAGTCTCTGGGGCCCAAGGCTAAAGCCCCAGAGCCCCGCTGCCCCATGGGGGCTGAAGCCCTGGAGCCCTGCCACTATATTGCCTGGGGCTGAAGCCCTGAGCCCTGCCACTGGGGCTGAAGCCGAAGTCTGAGCAATTGAGCTCTGCAAAGCCCCCTGCGGCATGGAATCCCAGACGATTGCCCTGCTTGCTACCCCCCTATCACCAGCCCTGGTTTTTATATGCAGAAACACAATTGCTGTGGCACATGTGGGCTGTGGAATTTTTATAGCATGCTGGGGGGGGGGAGAGGGCTTGGAAAGAAAAAGGTTGAGAACCCCCCCCTGCTTTTAGAGATTAAAGCACCTGGGCAAGGCTTATCCACTGGTTGAGGAACAGGATAGGGAGATCTGATTTCTATTGCCATAGATTTTCTCTGTGATCTACAACAAGTGACTTCATCTTTCCGTGTCTCAGTTCTTATATCTGCTTCCCCCTCCACCAAGTTTAACTTCATGATCCAGTTTCTCACTTGGTGTAAAAGGATATAGTTCCATTAACTTAAATGGTGCTGCACCAATTGATATCAGCTGAAGATCTCCTCCTGAATTTCCTGCCTTTCAGATATTTGAAGCTACTGGAATTGAACTTTAGATGTAAAAAGCACAGTTATCTCCATTTTAACAATGTATTTCTGTCTGGGAATTATATTTACTGTACAATCTTTAATGAAATAAAATAGCACAGAATAAATATAGTAAGTACTGAAATGGGCCCAATGATCTAATCTTTGTGTCAAAGTGAAAAAAAAAGGCTTTTCAATCAATACCATGTAGAGCTTTTCTTAGGAGATTATTCCACATCTCTATTTGTTGTGCCATATCTAAATTACAGAGTGCAAGATTGCTGGGGCAGAGACTGCAGCTTTCTACATATACAGAGAAGTGCCTGGCATAACTTTGTATATTGAAGAAAATAAATAATAATAAAAAGTATGTTGGCAGAAAGGAGAGTACAAGTGACCTGAAAAGGGCTAATATTCAAAATTGGGACCAGTGTGTGAAGGATTTTCATACGAAATGTGGCACCTGGTACTGTTAAAAACAGTTTCTGAGGCTTTGTAAATAAAATAGATACATAGCATAGCATGACTGATACATTCACACAACACTGAGTATTAAAGTCAAAGGTGAAAATAAGCTGGTACGGTCCGGTACGGCGTACCGGTAAGAGCTGGTACACAGCCAACCGTACCACTGGCGGCTGGGAGCCCTGAGGCTCTGGCAGTGATTTAAAGGGCTGGGGCACCCAACTGCCACTACCGCTACCATGCCAGCAGCCAGAGCCCCAGGCCTTTTAAATTGTCACCGGAGCCCTGGATAAGTGGCGGCAGCCGGGAACCCTGGAGCTCTGACAGCAATTTAAAGGGCCTGGGGCTCCAGCCCTTTAAATCACTGCTGGAGCCCCAGGGAAGTAGTGGTGGCCAGGAGCCCCAGGGCTCCAACGGTGAGTGAAAGGTTGGGGCTCCGGCCCTTTAAATCACTGCCAGAGCCTAGGGGTAATGACAGCAATGGCGGCAGCCAGGAGTCTCAGGCCCTTTAAATTGCTGCTGGCCGTGCTGGCCCACCCCTTCCACTCGAGGCCCCGCCCCTTCTTGTTGTGGCCCCACTCCCACCTTGCCCAGGACCCTGGCCGCGCTGCATACTGGTAAGTCCCTTAAGTTACTTTCACCCCTGACTAAAATAATAGTAGGTAGAGAATTAACACCCAATCCTGTACTCCTGGCACAGTTTTGGGGGTAACTAAGGAATGCCAGACCAGGCCCGTATGGGCAGATCTTCAGCTAATGTCTATAGGCATAGCTCTGTTGAAATCAGTGGCACTAGGCTGATTTACATCTGCTGAGAACCCAGCCTTTAATGTGGTGCATCCTTTGTCATGTCATGTCAACATTTCTGTAATGACTGATATAGGACAATGGAACAACTCATGTGAATAAGAACTATTCACAGGAATAAAAGCCGTAGCTGAGGGCTATAGAGGTCAGGGCTCCTGGATTTGTTCTTCATTCTGCTATGGATTTTTGCGGGTGATCTTGAACAAGTCACTTAGACCAACATCTTCAAACTTCGGTGCCTGAAGCTCCATATTTAGATGCCTAAATATGAGGTCTGATTTTCGGAGGTCCTGAGTCCTAGAGCAGAAGATGGTTTGGGGGCAAAGGTACTGAAATAGGGCTCATGAAAGCAGGATTCTATTTCTAGGTATGTCACACATTTCCTGTGTAATCTCAGTTCAATCACTTAATGTATTTGTCTCAGTTCCCCACCTGAGCATAATAATACTTTTTTTGTCTGGCCTCTTTATTTAGATTGTAAATATAGTATTTCAGGGCAGGGATTATTTCTTATGCTGAGTGTGTACAGTGCCTAGCACAATGAGACACGAATCTCAGCTGGGGCCTCTAGGTGCTACTGTAATGCAATAATAATTTGCAGTTCCCAGTGAAGCCAACAGGAGCAATGAGTGCTCACCACACCGAAAATCAAGTCATTATTTAGGTGCCTAAATATGAGGTTTGGCGTCTAAAACACCTAACGTTAGATACCCATGTTAAAATATTCACCATAATCTCTGTGAGTATTCGTTTCCCTCTCCATAATATGGATTTAACAATATTTATCTATCTCAGAGGAAGGAACGTGATAAAGCTTAGTAATTTATACTGGGTAAAACAATTAGGGCTCTTTGGCTAAAAGGCAGCTATAGAAATATCAAGAATGAATAAATCACTTAAAACAAGCAGAATGAGCTGCAGTGAAAATGAGTCTCTCACATGTCCAAGAAGCATTAAAAGGATATTGGGCCAGACTCCGGCCATGGAGTGCTCAGCATGAGTCAGGAGGGTGTGTGCAAAGGTGGCTTTGAGCCATACTTATATTCCCCAGCTCTTCACAGGGCCCGTCTCCTTTAGCTTGAACCAGCTGCCAATGGCCCAAAGGAGCCATTACATCTGCTGGGAATCACAGCCAGTGTATGGATGACCTGACCATACTCCCTTTTCCCCAATAACAAGCTGCGCCCACATGGACGTGGTCCACCTGACATTTGGGCGGTGCTGCACCTGCGCTGGCTGATGCCTAGTGAGCTGCCAGCTGTGCTGCAGGGTGTGCTCTTCTGGCACATGCCCGCCCAGTAGGATTGCCAGCTATCTAATTATGCAAACCCAAAGACCCTTGCCCCACCCCCTGCCCCTTCCCTGAGACTACCCCCTTGTCCCGCCCCTTCTCCGAAGCCCCGCTCCTTGCTCACTCCATCCCCCCTCCCTCCATTGCTCACTCTCTCCAACTTCACTCACTTTCACCAGGCTGGGGCAGGGACTGGGGTGCAGGAGGGGGTGTAGGGTGCAGGCTCTGGGAGGGAGTTTGGGTGGGAGTTTGGGTGCGGAAGGGGATGTGAGGTGCAGGCTGTGGGAGAGAGTGCAGGGTTGGGCTCTGGGAGTTTGGATGTGGGCTGTAGGATGGGGCAAGGGGTTGGGGTGCAGGAGGGAGCTAGGGGGTTGGCACTTACCTTGAGCAGCTCCCGAAAATGACTGGCATATGCCGCATATCCCTAGGTGGGGGGCCCAGGGGATCTCTGTGCTCCGTGCCCACAGGCACCGCCCCTGCAGGTCCCATTGGCTCCAATGGGAGCTGCATAGTCAGCGTTTGGGGTGAGAGCAGCACCTGGAGACCCCTCCCCAGGGGCCACAGGAACATGCCGGCTGCTTCCGGGAGTGGTGCGGAGCAAGGGCGGGCAGGAAGCCTGCCTTAGCCCCGCTGTGCTGTCAGCGGTAGCGGTGTCTGGGGGCCCCACCATCTTCCCCATGGGTGTTCCAGCCCCAGAGCACCCAAAGAGTCAGTGCCTATGGCCTGTGCTGCTGCCTTTGACTAACGGACATTTCAGCCCATGGCACATGAGACCATCCCTTCCAAGCCCTTTATAAATGTACTAACAACTGAAGGGTGTGTGTGTGTGTGTTTGGGGAAACACAGTCTGGTATGTTTCTTCAAGTAACCAGGAAGTTTCCACTGTTAATGTTGCTGACTTTATTGTTTGATTTAGTGTGAATATTATTATTTATTCTACATTTGGGAAAAAATGTATTGACTATCAAATACCTGTGACAGTCTGTATCCTTATGTTCACCCTTTTTACAAAACTATAATGAATTTTGTACAACGTATGCTTGTGAGGTATCATTTGAAAACTCATAATTTGCTGAACATTATTGTCCCTATAAGATATTTGTGGAAACATTGCATGTAAAATTATAAAATTCTACTGTATAAGATATATTCCAAGTTTAGAAAAGCTGACACAAACCAATTCCTCAGAGACAAAGGTCAAACTGATGCCTCAGCCAAGTGTCAGTTAAATCAAATGGACTAACACCTAGTTAAGTGGCCATTCTTTGGCAGGAAAAATGGAGTGAGCAAGAAATTTACATGTTGGAAAAGAAACAGCTGGAAGTTTCCATCCCACAGACCTGCTGTCACCTGAACCCCATCTGGAGATGATGCTCAAAGAAGAGGAAAAGGACAGAAATGAGGAAGGGAGACCTCAAATCACCTCTCTCTCCTCATCTCTAGTCACAGCACCAACGCTACTTGAAAGACAAAGGAAGCATCATTCAACTGGGGGAGGGGTCCTGGCTGAGAGGAATCCAGCCAGACTGCTGTAAGCATGTGGTGAGAGAAACCTTTTTGCTTTAAGTTTACTTATCTTATTAAGTTAGGTATTAATTTGCATGTTACCTTTTATTTGTTTGTAACCAATTCTGTAGTTAATAAACTTGTTTTATTGTTTTATCTAAACCAATGTGTATGGACTGAGGTGTTGGGGAATTTCATTTGAGATACAGGATTGTGCCTATCATTTTCTATAATAAAAGATGGACTTCTATGAGCTTCTATTGTCCAGAAGGAGAGAGCTGGCCAGTATAAGACACATATTTCTGGGGACAAGTCTCGGACTGGGATTTTGCTGGTATCACTCTGCAATATAATTTAGGAGTGGTTAGCTGTACCACTCTTGCAATATAGCTGAGAGTAATTTACATGCTGGAAGCTGTGAGTGAGCAGGCCAGGAATGGCTGTTCCCAGAGCGAAGCAGTGTAAATGATACCCCAGGTTGCAGTACTGAGGAGACACAGCTGTTCAACAGTCCAGATTGTACCCTGGGTAATGTCACAGTGCCTAGGCCTTTATTTATTTATTTTCATTGGTCAAAGCATTGCTTTTCTTCCTGTATTTTGAATGGATGAGCAAGGCAAGGAATATGGAAAATTATTAGACATGCCACAAACCTATTTTATCACCTGAAACCTTTTGAAAAGGTTGTCTGTAGGATATATTCTTGGATATATTTCAACTGGATTTCCCACTGGTGCAAACTGAAACTGTATAGTGAACTGAATTCTTTTTCATCTTCTTTCTTACTCTCTATGTGTGAATGTACCTATTGGGTTTCCAGGAAGTGGGTGGGCAGAAGCCCACCCATTGCTAACAGATTTCCCCCCCTCAGCCTACGGGGAAGGATCTACAGGACCTCAGAACCCAACTGATTCCAGGGGACAACTAATAAAAGAACAGGGACAGGAGTGCAGTCAGAGGGTCATAAGAAGGGAGCATGATGGGGACACCGAGCAGAGAATCCCAGACAGTGCTCACTGCTCCTCGAAGGCGTCAAGGGAGCCAGTGGACGCCGCCCAGCGGAACTCCGCACGGATACGTGAACGGATCAAGGACCGGAAACAAGCCCCCACAGGAGTGTCCAATCAGGCAACATCCTCTCCCTGGTCGCGTAAATGGCCTTTTTAGCCAGGGCAAGGAAGAGGTTGAGCAGGAGGTCCCGGGACTTTGTGGGACCACGGATAGGGAGTGCGTAGAGAAGGAGGTGAGGGGAAAAATGCAGCCAGAAATGTAAGAGGATGTTAATGAGGAGCCGGTGTAGGGGCTGCAACCTGGCGCACTCTAAGTAAACGTGCGCCAGGGTCTCCCTCACGCCGCAGAAAGGGCAGGTGTCCGGGACAGGGGTAAACCGCACCAAGTACACGCCCGTGCTCACAGCCCCATGGAGGAGCCGCCAACTGACATCCCCAGTGGGTCTTGGGACCAGGGTGGAGTAGAGGCTGGCCCACCGGGGCTCCTCACCCTCCAGAGATGGCAGGAGGTCCCACCACTTCGTATCGGGGCGGGACACGAGGGTGAGGAAGTGAAGGGTGTGGAGCACGAGCATGTAGAGTTGTTTCCTTGGCGCGGTTTGGAAGCGGACAGGCTGCAGGTCGTGCAGCCGGCTTGTGGAGAAGGGGCGGGGGAGCCGCTCGGGTCTACGGGGCAGGGGTCGGATGAAAAGGTCCGAAGGGCCCGGGGTGGAGGGTGGATGGGGCGTGCCCTTGTGTAGGACTCTATGTGTGAGTGTATCTATTGAGTGTCTGGGAAGTGGGCGGGCGAAGCCCACCCACTGCTAAAGGATCCTCCCCCAGCCTAAGGGGAGGAACCACAGGGCCCCAGAACCCACTGAGTGCGGGGGACAACTAATAAAAGAACAGGGACAGGAGTGAGGTCAAAGGGTCATAAGAAGGGAACCTGACAGGGACATCGAGCAGAGAACCCCGGACAGCGCCCACTGCTCCTCGAAGGCGTCAAGGGAGCCAGTGGACGCCGCCAGAGGAACTCGCCCGGATGCTGTGATCGGACCATGGAGCGGAAGCAAGCCCCACAGTCACGGAGTCTCCCATCGGCCAACCTCCCCTTCCCTGGTTGCGTGGATGGCCTTTTTCGCCAGGGCGGAGGAGGAGGTTGACAGGAGGTCCCGGGACTCGTGGGGCCCCGGATAGGGAGTGCGTACAGAAGGAGGTGAGGGGAAAAGTGTAACCAAAAACGTAAGAGGATGGCTGTGAGGAGCCGGTGTAGGGGCTGCAACCTGGCGCACTCTAAGTAAACGTGCGCCAGGGTCTCCCTCATGCCGCAGAAAGGGCAGGTGTCTGGGATGGGGTAAACCGCGCCAAGTACACGCCCGTGCTCACGGCTCCATGGAGGAGCTGCCAACTGATATCCCCAGTGGGCCTTGGGACCAGGGTGGAGTAGAGGCTGGCCCACCGGGGCTCCTCACCCTCCAGAGATGGCAGGAGGTCCCGCCACTTCGTATCAGGGCGGGACACGAGGGTGAGGAAGTGAAGGGTGTGGAACACGAGCGTGTAGAGTTGTTTCCTTGGCGCGGTTTGGAAACGGACCGGCTGCAGGTCGTGCAGCCGGCTTGCGGAGAAGAGGCAGGGGGGGGGGCGGTCGGGTCTACGGGGCAGGGGTCGGATGAAAAGGTCCGAAGGGCCCGGGGTGGAGGGTGGATGGGGCGTGCCCTTGTGTAGGACTCTATGTGTGAGTGTAGCAGGGTGGTTACCCTGTTCCTGCCTGAAGGGCTTAAAACAGCCCTGGGGGATAGTTGTGGCTGGGAGCTCCTAAGCTGGGCTGATTGGGAAGTGGCTGCAGCTGGGCCACCCCCCAATCAGGCCACAACTGACCTGTATAAAAAGGCTGTGAGCCAGGAGCCCAAACAGTCTCCCTCTGCCTGTAGAGGGAGAAGGGCCTGGATGCAGGGAGCTAGAGACAGGGTACTTGAGTGGATCAGGGATGGGGAAAGGCTGAGGAGCTGGGGAGCTCCAGCCTGGACAGCTCCAGGCTGTGGCCTAGCATAAGGCTAAGAGGTACTGGGGGTTGCAGAGGGCAGCCCAGGGGTAGGCAAAGGCAGCAGGTCCAAACCCAACCTTGCCAGTGATGACTGGCTGATACTGCAGTCTGCCCCAGGGTGTGGGGCTAGATGATGACTTGCAGTAGCCTTATATTGAGGCGAGGTGGGGATAGTGGGTGGGGGTTCCCTGGGGAGGGGAGACCCTAAGACTGGGGGGTTACTGCCAAGGGGGCAGCACCCCAGGTAAAAGAGCACCAGGTTCAGGGAGGGACATGGGGGCCAGAGGACAGGTGGATCACGGACCTGTAGAGGGTGCTCTGGAGCTGGAACAAGCTAATTCCCAAAAGTCAGCAGCAGGAGGCACCGCAGGGGTGAGTCTGCTCCTCTGCAGTGAACATTAGCAAATAGTCCACAACACGAACAGCGAGAGCACTCCCTGTAAAGATTGAGTGTTTGTATTGTTCTGTGCAGCTTATTAACATGTAAGTTACACAATAGGAGAGAAAAATATGAGTGGTTTATTTTGCCCTATACTAATAGGCAGCCAGATAGTAATAGCTGGTTGTGAATAACTGTTAGGCCACCAAAAAAGCATCTTTTGAATTATTTTTTCTTTCAAGTATCTTTAATAAAATGAGATGCAGTTGTAGCCATGTCAGTCTCAGGACATTAGTCAGTCCCAGCTGGTCCAATAAAAGATATTATCTCATCCACCTGGTGTCTTTAATAAAATGAATAATTATTAATGAGTTACACAAGTTATGATGGGTTAAGAAACTCATCCCAAATACGTCAGCAAAATATTTTTACTGTATCCACATAAAGGATAGAGAATATTTGCAAACAGAGATTATTCTAAGGCCCTGATCCTGCATTGTGATTGGCATGGATACAGCAATCCACCCACACAGAACCCAATGCTACATTGAGGCATCAGTGGTACATATTTCAGGCTGAAAAAAGGACCTAAGAATGGACAATCCAGATCTGGTAAGAGCAGGGCCAGCTCTAGGTATTTTGCTGCCCCAAGCACGGCAGGCAGGCTGCCTTTGGCAGCTTGCCAGTGGGAGGTCCCCGGTCCCACGGATTCAGCAGCGCTTCTGTGGTACATCTGCCGAAGCTGCAGGACCAGCGGACACTCCGCAGGCATGCCGCCGAAGGCAACCTGCCTGCTGCCCTCGCAGCGACCGGTAGAGTGCCCTGTATGGCTTGCCGCCCCAGGCACGCGCTTTGCATGCTGGTGCCTGGAGCTGGCCCTGGGTAAGAGCTATTCGTTTTGGGGATCTGAGTGATACAAACAGAGAGGAGAATACTCCCGTCTGCACAGAGGACCTGTATCAGGAATGGGATTCTTCCAACCAGAATTGGGCTCTGTTGGACTAGGCACTGTATAAGGATTGTCTTTAAAGATTGTATATTCTTTGGGGCAAGGACTTTGATTCCATTGGAAAGCACCTAGCACATTTTAGGTGCTAGCACAATATAAAAAAAAAGTATTGTTTTTCTCTTCTATAGTGCCTGCCTCCTGTGCTACTCAAAGCACTTCACAACCGTTAATGAATTGACCCTTCCAGCACTCTCGTCAGGTAAGGTACTATTATCACCCCCATTTTTCAGATAGAAGACCTGAAGGAGAAGAAGACATAAGTGACGTAGCCATGGTCTGACAGGAAGTCTGTAGTAGAGACAGAAAGATGACCAAGATCTCATGACTCCTAGTGGAGAATGGTCTCCCAAGACTGGGCTGCTCTTCCTTTCACATCTTCAAGGGGCAGACTGAAAGGATAGCCAAACAAAACCTATAGCCAAATCCTGAACTGAATTGGTTAGGTCTGTAACATGACCACTCATGCTTACAACTTCTGCCTGCAAAGCTTTGTTACAAACACATTTCCTCTATGGAGAGCTTCTTGCTAAATGTTGTTGTTACTATGCAGAACATTTCTGTAGGAAGAGTCTTCTGCATTAGTACGTAACATACATGAGGAAGAATGCATCTGAAAAGGCTTATTTGTATGTGACAGCAAGGCTGCACAGAAAAGAAGGTTGGTGCCACTAGAGGACAGTGTAATGCAAACAGTGGAAGAGACTCTTGTGGTATATATGGTAGTTGACAATTATACACACGGCACTGACTACTGTTTGAGAATCTAATACAAATAAGATGGTCCTATCTAATTGCAGGTCTCAGTGGAGTGAAGGGAAGTGAGCAGGTGGGAAGGTGCAATTCTTTATGTAGAATTATTGATTTACTGAGACAGTGTATAGGGGTGTCATTGCATAACCACTAGTGGGATAATGCACTTAGGCCTGGCCTACCCTGGGGGGGGT
The DNA here is from genome assembly GCF_007399415.2 of Gopherus evgoodei. Taxonomy (NCBI): domain Eukaryota; kingdom Metazoa; phylum Chordata; order Testudines; family Testudinidae; genus Gopherus; species Gopherus evgoodei. The sequence goes on along the minus strand of NC_044324.1, from coordinate 180,049,627 downwards.
GGGGATCGATACAAGATACGCAACTTCAGCTACAAGAATAGCATAGCTGAAGTTGACGTATCTTAGATCGACTTAGATTGACTTACTTTGTGTCCTCCGTGGAGCGGGATTGACGGTCCGCCGCTCCCCATCACTCCACTTCCTCCTCTCGCCCTGGTGGAGTTCTGGAGTCAACAGGGTGTGTGTTCGGGGATCGATGTATTGCATCTAGACGAGACGCGATACATCAATCCCCAATAGATCGATCACTACCCGCCGATCCGGCAGGTAGTATAGACATACCCTTAGTGAGAAGGTTCAATAGTGCCAGACAGGGATCCTACACTACCCTCCTCATCTTGCAATAGAGGAGAGAAACAGTTCACATGGCTCTAACATTGCTGTCTGGTACAAATCCTAAATGCTCTCGTCATTTTTTCCGCCCTAACTCAGGCAAACTCATTAGTTTTCAGCAGAAAAAACTGCCAAGTCCAAGTAAAGATTGAGGTGAACTGAGGAAGGACTTAAGGGTTTGACCCACTGAGAGGCCATTAATGGAGCTAATGGCATCATGCAGAAAAACAACCACAACAAACGTTCTCCCAAAGAGATGGAGGTGGATCGAGCAGTGGGATGGGAATCAGGAGAGCTAGGTTCTCTTCCAGACTGCCACTGACCTGCTGTGTGACCTTAGGTATGTCACTTGGGACCCTCCCTGTATCTGTTTCTCCATCTATAAAACAGGTGGATATTTTTCTCATCATTGTGAAGTCTCTGAGATGGATGCTTGGAAGAGCCCTAGATAAGAGTGAAGTCTTATTACTAAGCTTGCAAAGAAAGGACAAAAGGGGAAAATGACACTCTATATTTGAGAGAATTTTCTCAAATTCTTTACATTTGCATCCACAGAAGGAAATTACAAGATTTCCATTAAAGGGTCAAGTACTGCCTCCACCTCTGTGGCCACATGAGAGTTCCCTGATGCTATTTTGCTGCACGAGGAAGTGGCAGAACTTGAAGGATTCACATAGGAGACGCACATCTTCTGCATGGGATGGCATGCCACTCTGCAGTGGCTCCTGGTAAGGCAACAGTCAGGGGGAGAAGAAAAAGGGAGAGTAGGCAGTTGATGAGATTAGGGGATCTGTTGTGGAACAGATCCCGCAGCAGAGGTGAATAAGAGGAATATAGGGAAACAATCTTCACAGAGCAGCTCTGCCAATGCTCATGGCCTGGGAAGAGGATTCCTCTCCTAGCCCATTCCTTGTTCACTCAGGCAGCAATGAGGATTTAATTCTAAAGCAAATGTTAGAAAAAGAATAGATTCCAGGATTGCCCAATATTGTAAGCGAGTAGTCCCCAACGCGGTGCCTGCAGGTGCCATGGTGCCCACCGGGGCATCTATGTGCGCCCACATACTGTCCAGCAGACAAGCATCTGCTGAAATGCCGCCGAGAAGCACTGTCACCCGAGGTGTTGCTGCCGAAATGCCACTGATTTTCAGCGGCGAACGTTCTGTCTGACGTTGCTTGTCGGCGGCATTTCAGCAGCGATGCTATTGGACGTTTGCCGCTTCTTGGTGGCCATTTCAGCGGATGCTGGTCTGCCGGCCATGGTCCTACGGTGGCGTGTCGTCCAGCGCCATGCCAGACAAAAAGGGTTGGGGATCCAATAGTTCATTCTGGAGAGACATATCAACTATATTGGTTGGAATTTCTTTCCTGTATGTGAGATAGTAGGAAACAATTCTAAAGTATCCATCAATATAACAAGGCCACGTCATGGATCATGTGAACTGGAATTAATTTTGAAATGCCATGTGGGTCTAAATCTCTATTTTCCATAGAGCTTGTCTGTTGAATGGTTTATGCTTTTCACTAGAAGATTCTATATTGTAGCAAGTCTTGCCTCACCGCCACAGTCATATTATTAAATAAAAATGTCAAGGTTCAAGGATAAACTTACATCATAGTTAACAGAGATGGTTCCAATCCAGAACTAGATGCTAATACAACCTTCTTCTTTCATGTTGGGTTCAGATTCAGCCTCCTGTTGAAAAAGGGGCCAGCTGTGAAGGTGGGAACTGGATGCAGGAGCAAGCTCCCCAAAGTCCAGGGGTGTTTGGATCTGGTTTCTACTTTGGGCTCATCTCTAATACTTCCACTGGTATAATATCATTAAAATCTTAGCTTGCATCAAACTGTAAAGGCCTGATTCTTCTCTTAGTTACTTTTGTGTAAACCAGGAGTAACTTCATACCTGACACAATTAAAAACAACAAAAACCCAAAGATGCTTTATCTTGCATCCTGCTTCTTCTGCACCCATGGGCTGTACCAACAGCTGAGGACTGGCCAGAGGTTGTGGCTCCCCAATCCCAATCTAACTCAGGGACTGCAGGAAGGTTGGCACAGAGCTAGTTACACTGGCCCCACCCACCTGGCAATCCCCCTGTCTGGGGGGGATCCCTAAGAAGCTAGCTAAGCTTTGCACCATCAAAACAGCATTAGACAGTCTTAGTGAGGGCCAGAATCTGGCTTATAGCCACTGTTTATGCACTTTGCATTTTTACATCAGCATAGTGTGTTGGCTGAATATTCAAATTGTACCTACAAGTATATTCCTTTAACCCAGTTGCATCCTGCCCTTGGATGTATTATATATAGCTAAAGTGACTTAACTGAGCACAGGGGGAAGGGAGCATACACAGAGGAAGACAGAAGAAAGTGCACAGGGGAACAAATGTCCCTTAGTTTTTTCCCTGAACAAAGTAGATGCTGATCTCAATGAGCGTGAGGTATTTTCTTAGGGGATGATCAACAAACTTGCAGGATCCTATGTTGCATTGCTTGATAAGAAGTTACCACCTCAAGGTCGACCTTACAATGTCATGTTTCTTTCCCTTTCCATTTTGGTCAGCTCACACTGCAAATCAGTTCTGAAAATCTAGATATAGCCACAGGAAACCCAGAGCCTGCTAGAGACCAGCAACACTGCACAGCACAGATACGAAGTAAGGTAATTCCAAAGACATTCAGAGCAAAATATCTGAAAGTTGTTCAGTCCCATCAACTTTTATTCCTAGATTGCTGCAAGGAGAAAGCAGAAAAATATATTAAAAGATTTTAGTGACACCTGCTGTCAAAAGGCCCTGCTGGTGGTATAAGAGAATAGAGGTACCTAGTGGTCAAGTTACACCTGAACCTTTGTATTTAATCATTTTCCTGTTTGTTCTGTGCAGTATTTATTTTTATTACTGAATAATTCGCTTAGAAATTCCGATAGTAGGTGGCAGTCTGAGAAAAACAAGATGAAACTGCCCATGCACAGGCAGGGCCACACCGGGGTGGGGGGTGGGGGAGCGCAAGTGGGGCAATTTGCCCCAGGTCCCGGGCCCCACAGGGGCCCCCACAAGAATATAGTATTCTATAGTATTGCAACTTTTTTTTATGGAAGGGGCCCCCGAAATTGCTTTGCCCGAGGCCCCCTGAATCCTTTGGGCAGCCCTGGCACAGGGTGTGATGGTGATATAGGCTTAGGGCACGATTTTCACACTTGGGGGCCTAAATGTAGACACTTAAATCCACTGACCTCAATAGTGGCTATGAATGGAGAGCATCTCTGAAAACCACACCCTTTATTTAAGGTGCCCAGCAGCCCCAGTCCAGCAGAGCACTTAAGCAAGTGCTTATCTTTCAGCATGTGAGTAGTCCCACTGCAGTTAATTAAGCGAGCAGAACTTTGCTGGATGGGGAGCTAATTATGGATTTGCTTTTGAACTATAGACACCAAGGTTTGAAAGTTTTAGCTTTAGTGATCTAGGTGAAATAAATCTGTTTTTTTTCAACTAAGGTGTAGGCTCTGTAGCAAAACAGGGGTTTGCATCACAACACCTAGCATCATTATGGACATCTTGGACCTGCTCCTGCTCTGACAGAAAGTTGACGGGAATTCTGCCATTGGCTTTAATGGGAGTGGGATCAGGCCCCTGGCTGCTAGTCTCAGCAAAGAGGTCTGGTATTGAAAAGGTTTGGAGACTGAGGATTAGGTCATGGTGGCCCTGAACGGCTTTCTCACTCCTGTGGGTTGTCCCTCTATGTCTGAATTGAGACATGTTGTCAGGGCACCAAAAAGCTGTTGTGCGCTGTTGCTGTCTATGCTGTACCTGTCCTAGGGACAAAGAAAATGCGTCCGTTTCCAGTGCGGACAATCTGGCACATTTCACTCAGCATGCAATTTTCTAAAATGTTTTATTTTGAAAAAAAGAGGAAAGAAAAGTTTCCCTAATTACTGCATTTTGTTCCCGAAACTGTCAACTGACCCATCACACTGTGCTGAGTCATGTGAGGTTGCAGAAATCCCATCACATTATATAATCTAGCAGGTACTGCTAGGAGGCACTGCATATCTGTCATATTAGCCAAGTGGATGGTGCCAAGGGAGGCATTTAAAAAATGTGTTGGGATTCTGAAAAGAGCAGAACCCATAAAACATTCCTGCTAACTGACTGCTCCCCACAACATCCCATGGCCAATGAATGTAAGTAGACAGTAAAATACAAGGGATTCCTGAAGGCATGTATTTGTAGCTAATGTACTGTACATACTTGTTTCCATTCTCCAGTATCAAGAGCCAATCAGCTCCCATTGAAGGCAATGGCAAAACAGAAGCAGGTATGGACAGTCCCCAAATTCTACCCTGATTTAGGACCTAATCCTATGAGGTGCTGAGAGCCAGTCAGGAAATTCTGAGCACCCTCACCTCTAGTGACATCTATTAGTGATGCTCCGCAACCTGCAGGATTGGGTCCTTGCACCACAAACAATGCCATAAATCCAGGGCGGTTACACAGATTATAGATCAGGTCAGACTCTAACCAGAGAATTAGAAACTAACCAGATTCTCTGCTGAAGTTAAGGCTGTAGAGGCACTTTCATTTGCACATAATTTGCAGAAATATGACTCTGTGGTTCTTTTTGGCCATTTTGGAGTTTTGTGATTGTGGTCAAAGGGGGTGTTCTCCATTTAAGAAACTGACCAGATGTTATTTTAGTAATCTGATAACTCAAGAAATAGTTTAATTTTTTAAAACTTGCCATGAATTTAGTCCTCAGTGAGGATAGGGCCTTGATATGTGAGGAGAAATTAGAATTAAATTTTAGAAATAAAGATGATACAGTGGAACCTACACAAGAGACCACTCTTATTAGGCAACCGCCTTTTAAAAAAGACCCTCCCAAAGTACTCCCAAACATAGTGGGCCAAATTCATCCCTGGTGTTACTCCTTTGCTTTCAATGAAATAATACCATGGTGAATTTGGCCCACGGAAGATAAATCTATTCCTTTTCCTTACTATATACAACTTAATAAGTGTTAAACTAAGAAGTTTCTATAATAATTCCTCTATGGAATTTAACAGAAAATGCTAACCTTTCTAGGGTGTTTCTGAACCATCCTATTAAATTAAATAAGTATTTTCCCTAAGACTGTATTAGAACACCACTTAAATTGATCAGTTGATCTTCATCCCAAATGGATGCTTTAGTCAGATTTCACTGTGAAATGGGTTGGAAAGGACATAAGAAAATGCACAATACCAAACCTTTCAGAACCAATGTAAGAACCATAGGCATATGCAAGCGTAGGCTTTCTTACTTTGATAAATCAATCCTGACCTCTTGCCTGATTTTGCTTCCTCAAAATGTATATAAAAAAGAATAATTTCTAAAATTGAGAAGCAACAAGTTGGGTGCGTAATAAAATCACATCTCATGATCTATTGCTGTAACCTTTATCCTTTCCATAACTCACACCCACTTTTTTTTTTTGCCATCTCTCACTATCCTTTGACCAACTAATACAATCAATGAAGGTATAGCGTTTGCCTTTAGCTAATAAAACCAGTGAGAGTAGAGAATGCTTAGATTTTCACTCTGTCAAGCCCTTAGACTCCTCACTGCAGGAATTTGTCTTTTTAAAAGGGTCAGGCACACCAGTAGTGCTCTAAGAATAATACAAACGAATCTGGAGATATGTTTGTTAGAGAAAGAAAGGCTACATTTTAAAAATGATATCTATTTTTGTACCCACAATTGTGCACTCTGTCAATTGCAGGTGTAAAACAGTGGGTGAAATCAACTCTGAGCACAAAGTATAACACGTCTAATAACTTGATTTGCAGATGCAGTCAGGTTAGTAGAGCTGTAAACGCTCTAGTGTTTGCCTACAGCTGACTGCCTCAATTTGAAGGTGCAAAATTACAGGCATAAGTGTAGACACCAGACTGACGTCCCTTCAAATATCTGACCCACACTAATAATATTTTTCACCTCTGAGATGCTTTAAAATAATTAATCCAATATTACATCATGAAGAAGTAGGGTGACCAGACAGCAAGTGTGAAAAATCAGGACGGGGGGGGGTGTAATTGGAGCCTATATAAGAAAAAGACCCAAAAATTGGAGCTGTCCCTATAAAATAGGGACATTTGGTCACGCTAGGAAGAAGTGATGACTTGGTCATAGAGGGCACTGTTTAAAAAGCAACGACTGAGACTTACCCATGCACAATAAGGAGAGACTAGCTAGACACCTAAACATTTTGCAAAGCCTAGGAAGGAGCAGGTTAAAGCAGGATCCTTGCAATCCAAGCCTCTGGTCAGCAAGGTACAGATGCAGCAATGAATCAGACTTGCAATGGGCAATAGAAACACCACCTACACAAGGAAGGACAACTCTGAAAAGTAAGGGACAAGTTTATTTTCAAGGGACACCATGCCCACAATACACCTCTACCTTGATATAATGCTGTCCTCGGGAGCCAAAAAATCTTACCGTGTTATAGGTGAAACCGCGTTATATCAAACTTGCTTTGATCAGCCGGAGTGTGCAGACCCGCCTCCCCTGAGCTCTGCTTTACCGCGTTATATCCGAATTCGTGTTATATTGGATCACATTATATCGGGGTAGAGGTGTATTTTACTATGGTACAAAATAAATGTATTTGTCCTACAATGTGTGATACTTTGCATGACAGCTGCCTGAATGCAGCCTTTTTATCAGGTCAAATGTTTCTTGGTAGCTTCTTACTTGATACAGGTCACAGGATGCCAGGCACTAAAAAAAAATCCCTTAAAATACAGGAGAGGTGTCACTTTAGGTGACACAGATGATGGATGCCTACTAGAGTAGTCTTGATACCTCACTTGATAGGGAGAGGGAAGTTCATGGAGAGGACTATTATGAGGGAGGGTCTCTGCGGGCACTAACTTTTAGGGGAGAGGGTGTCAAAATGTTGGTGGACTGGTTTATGATTATTTACATTATGGTAGCACCTGGAAACCCGCCAAGGATCAGGTCCCATTGTGCTAGGCACTGTACAGACAAGTAAGAGTTCCTGCCCCAGAGAGTTCACAATCTTAATTGCAAACAGAACACAAGTACTAGGTGAAATAAACAAACAAGGTGGTGGCCACAGAGGTCAGGAGGATGAGGTAACGGTAAAGCAGAGTTTAGCAGAAGAGCAGAAGTCACGGCTTCTTGTTTGCCCTTTGACACCATGGTACGAAAGAGGGTGACCTGAAGATGCAGGTCCTTAATGCCAAAATTTCTTGTCAGTCTTAGGAGTCCTTTTATATCTCTCCCTTCCTAACACTTCATCTGTTTTTATTGTTGTTAACAGCACAACAGAAATAGGTTAAAAACTGCACTGATGTACCAACTCTGATGCAAATTCTGAAAGACAAGGAATGACTGGCAATCACTTGAATGCTGCAACATGTGGGAAATCTATATCTACAGATGTAACATTGTGAAATACTTTGGTCTACAGTAAACCTTGATCACATGATCCAATACATCTGCACTGAGTCATATGCTGGGGATTTCCCAGCTGTAGAGTCTCTCTCCCAAAACACACCATAGTTAAAAACAATCCAGTCACTATGTAATCAGCAGTCATATAACAACTACATTTTTTTTTCTCCCAAAAGACTGAAACAACAGAGTCTGGATTCAAAAGGATTGTGGCTCAGCAAACTGCAGTTCCTGCTGGCTGCTCCTCTGATAATTATCTCGTTAACATGGTACAACCTATAAGTAGTCCCATGGCCTTTAAATTAGAGAAATGGTTCTTCCTATCTTCTCATTAGGGCAAAATATTTCTTTAGAAAAATAATCAAAAGAAGCATTTTAGGGAAAATATATGTGTAATTAAAGGAAGGATTGTTGTGTTTTAATTCTTTGGATGTTCCCGTTTTTGGTTTGTTTTTGTTGTTAAAAGCTCCTCTCCTTCCTCATTTGCAAAGCAGCCTATAATATCACAGAGTAGTGAGTGCAGCTTTGTTTCTCTGTTAGCAGACTATTTTTTTTTAAACATATCATTGTTTCTGTGCCCTGGATAACAGTGGGGGCGCTATGCATTTTCAATTCCCTCTAGGGTCTGTTTTACTGTGATCACTCCTTAAACATTCTAATTAGCAGCCTTAAGTGACAGTATTCCAAACAAAACAAATTCTAGAGGTACCCTCACAAAATACCTGTGATAGGAGAACACATTCTATTTAGCTACAGGACTTTGTTGCAGAGTGGAGTGTTTGAGGTGACAGAACAGGTGACAAAGGATAGATTTGAGGGGGGAACAAAGGGAAGAACTGCTCCAATGGCCCTAGCCTCTGAAAGTATTTGATTTAAAGCACTAAAAGCAATGTGGTTATTTCTAAAACTACATCTTCTCAGTTTATTTACCCCCAAGCATATAGATGCAGATCAAAACGGAATGCTCGCTGCAAACACATGCAGTGTGCTCTGCCCCACGAGTGCAACTACTGTCCACTATCAGCTCGGTTTGGTGCCAAGAGTTCCTTCAATGTCCCTCATGTCACCCTATGGGATTTTATTATTCCCCAGGCTGGAACAAAATGGAGCATAATCTTGAGAAAAAGAGACAGCCGAGCTTTAAAACAGAATGCACAAGTATAAAAAAGGATATGTGGGACTTAACCCCATTATCAATGTGAAACCCAGCCTAGGCACAGACAATAGGCTAGATTTCCTTCCAGTTCTGCCTTTGTACATTGGGGTGCAGGGCATGGTGGTGAAAAGTCCACAGTATTGCCAATCCCAAATGTTCAAAAATCATGAGTCAGGCTCACCAAAAATCATAAGTTTGGCTTTAAAATCAAAAGATTATGTAAAAATAATAGATTTGGTGTTCTTTTTATTTGCTCTCTGATTTTTGAGCCTTTAAGGTGCACTGATGTCACATTTCTCCACAGCCATGTGTGTTAAAAACTTAGTTTTTCTTTAAGAATGAAGGCTGAAATTGTCACATACCACTTGACTCCAGGAGCTGGAGGTTTAAGGAAAACAATAATTATCATGAGGCTTATGACAAAATCATGAGTTGGCAACACTGATGTCCACCCAGAGGCCATGTGCAGTGATACAAAGTGCTAGAAGCCTCACTTTTACTGGGGATGTTGTTGGACCGCTTTATGGCCCAGAATGGTTGACAACACAGTGGCCAAGGAAGGAGTGCAGCCAGGTCAGGTAGCAGATGTACTGAGTCAGTGCAAAACACTGGGAAGCCTCCATCAGTAGGATTCTTATGATGCACCACCTACAACTTAAATCTTCTCCGCCTCAGAAGAAACCCAGATGGTACTACTTGCCTTCTCTTGTGGGGTGCCATGCTCCTGCTCACGCGGGGAGTGTATTTTACTCCCCCCATGCACTGAAGTGAAATGACTCCACTCTATTCATTGTGGCAATACTCTATATAGTGTTATGCCAACGCTCACTGAAATGCAGAATCTGCACTTCCTCAGGCTTAGGATCAGGGTGTGGATTTTCATGTGGAAAAAAATGTCCATTCAGAACTGCTATAAAAGAAGGAGAGGAGGGTTTAAAAGGGACAAAGGGCTCGAGCCTGCTCCCATTGAAGTTAACAGGTGCTTTGTCATTAACTTCCATCGAGGCAAGATCTGAGCCAAAGTGTACACACCAGCATGGAGGGTTTTTTAACTTTTTAATTTATGATTACTTAACACCATTGATGATTTCTTCAGCAGCAGCTGCTTGACTCTCAATGTGGTGAAACAATGACATCCAGCCCTTCCATAAATAGCCATGTCATACGCTGCTTCTTCCTTGTTTTATATATTTATAGACAGCAAGACCAAATAAAGCCTCACAGTAAGTTGCTCATATACAGTGGTTTACTGGTGACATATTTATAGATCAGCTGCACTAAAAACAATTCTGTCCAAACCCACTGACCTTTTCCTGGATAGATAGAAAGAGAAGTATAAAAGCTGCATTGTTAATAGGCTTACAGCCAGTACAAAGCATGTCCATCGAATACATTATTATTCCCCTAAAAACAAATGGCTTAATACTACCCTAACATTGGTGCATGCACTCACATAAACATTGTCTCCCTTTGCGTTACCTCTGAAACAAGACATGCACATATATGACAGACAGTGTGGTCTTGTGGTTAAAATGAGGGCTTTGGGGCCTGAGTGCCTGGCTCTGCCATCGACCTACTGTACAGTGTCACTTTGGAATAAATCATTTAAATTCTGTGCCTCAGTTTATCCATCTCCCCATTAACACGAGGATAACCATTTCACATGGGGTTTATGAGAATTTAAGATGACTTACAAAGGAAAAAAGCATGTGTGCATGCCCCTTCCAAGCTTCTCTATACATCATAAAGAAGCAAAAAAAAAAAAAAATTTTAGCGACAGATGTTTTTCCCCTGGACTAAAGCTTATTTTGTTTTTCCCCATTTATTTTTTTAACCTTGAGAAATATCAGAGGTATAAAGTCTGACCTTTGGTGGATTTGCCAGACCAAGGACAGGGAGAGGCTGGGCCTTCACCTTTCCCCCCTTCCCCAGATGTATAACACCAGTACACAGGATTTTTCTGCCAGATACAGAGCTGGTTCTGCCCTCTTTATATCTGCCCCCTTCTCCCCCGAAAGGGTCGTGTCAGATGTCTAGAACAAGTAGCAGGAGGAGGTGTGGCTGTGCGTCCCTACACTCCATGGTTTTCCACTGACATAAGGTTCATGAGGGCAGTGGGGGACACAAATCATGGGAGCCTTTCGGGCTGTCCTAACCTGTACCACAGATCAGACTGGTCCCCAGCAGCCCCTAAATAGGGGAAGTACAAGCCACGTCCTTCAGTGTGACTCCCCCACAAAGTTTGTTAGGTAGGTTGGAGCAAGTTCATAGAGGTTTTTAAAAACTTAAGATGGCGATTTTTAACTATCCCCTATGCCATTAAACCCCTCTGATGGGATTTTGTTTTGCCCACCATGTAGTCAATGCACATCTTGCTGTTCAGAGTACTTGTGTAAAAATGAAAACATGTCAATATGTCCCATTTGGCTGAATGGGGTCTTTATGTCCAAATCTTGTTTTGAAAAGCTGTCTAACCACATAACTAGCAATCAGGATATTGAGGAGAAAAACACTTGAAATATCTGCCGCTTATAATCATCACAGTACCTGTACTGAGGATCCATTGTGTCTAAGAATATGTACAGGCATGTCTCACCAGCTCTGAGTGGGGGAAACACAAAGCAGCAGTGTCATCACATGGTAGATGAAACCATAGCACTAAATAAGAGCTTTACAATGTCTGAAAAGAACTTACTTCACTGTTTTCTTATCAGAGCCCTTTTACATCAATGTGTTTTAAACAACTATTTAATTTGTTTTAGTTTATTAAGCAGCCTCTTAGGCAGCTATACCACCTTTGGATGCAATTTTAAAAGATCTCATAAACTAATCTGGGTCAGGCCTGGTCAGTACTTGGATGGGAGACCTCCAAGATACTTCTAGACACTGCTGGGAATAGTACTGGTGCTTCAATAGATGGCACTTTTCTTTGTGAGTCAGTACTAGATTAAATCCCCCAGTATGCTGTTAGAAGAGTGGTGTACTGCCGGAGGTTATAGATCCAGTGGCATGTTCAGCAGAGGTAAGGATGGTAGTGACCTGGCTAAAGTCCACTTTGAGTACAGTAACTCCTCACTTAATGTTGTAGTTATGCTCCTGAAAAATGCAACTTTAAGTGAAACAATGTTAAACAAATCCAGTTATCCCATAAGATTTAATGTAAATGTGGGGGTTTAGGTTCCAAGGAATTTTTTTGGGGGCAGACTAAAGGCATTATATACTGTATAGTACTGTACTGTGGTGGGCAGGTGCCCCTGGCTTACCCCTGGGGCTCAGGGTGGGGTGCGGAGTCTAGGAGGGAGTTAGGGTGTGGGAGGGCACTCAGGATGGGGGTGCAGGAGGAGGCTCAGGGCTGGAGCAGGCAGGAGGAGCAGAGCATTTACCTGGGGCAGCTCCTGTTTGGTGCAGGGGCTGTGCAGGTGGCTCTGCGCAGCACAGCACTGCCCCCACAGCTGCGATTCTGGAAGTCATGATTCTGGGAGCTACCCCCCGCCCCCCGCAGGCCCCAGAACTCAGGGGCTTTAGGGGCTGCAGGGCCCTGGCCTGCAACTCTAAAGGCTCTTTCGCAGTGCAGCCCTGTGAGCACAGGCTGGAGGACTAAGGAGGAGCAGGGGCAGCCGAGCAGCCAGTGGCAGGACAGAAGAGGCGCTTCCTGTGCTCACAGGGCCGCATTCTGAAAGGGGCTTTAGCCCAGGCCCCTGCAGCCCCTACAGTACCTGTGTTCCGGGTGGCCCTGCCTGCCAGGGGTGTGGGGGAAGCAGCTTCCCCACTTGCTCCCTCTGTCCCAGAAAGTCCTAAGCGCTGCCAAACAGCTGTTTGGCGGCGGGGGAATCACTAGGAGGGAGGGAGGAACGGAGGGTGAGGAAGTGGAGAAGAGGAACTTGTGCAATGCTCCCTTGTAAAGTCAGCCAAAAGACCTTATAAGGGAGCACTGCACAACTTTAAACGAGTATGTTCCCTAATGGAGCAGTGACGTAACTTCAAAACAAAGTTAAGCAGGAGGAAGTTAAGTGAGAAGTTACGGTACTAACATTCTGCCAACCTAAAATTCACCTTGAAGCTCCAACTCACCACACTATTCTTCACTTGCTGGTGGTGGGTACATTACAGGGCACTGGATGTTTGGAGAATGTAAAGAAACTCTTGCCTGATAGCAAAGGCATCCCAGAGAATCGAAGCAGCTGGAGACAATTCTTTGAAGAGGTTTTTGGAGGTTTCTAAGAATAGGTTGGACAGACACCTGCCTCAGTGTGGGAGGGATTGGACCAGATGGCCTCTTAAGATCCCTTCCAGCCCTACACTTCTATGCTTCTGTATAGTATTCCTAATCCTAAATGCTCTTTAGAGGCTGGGATAGAGATGTAGGTATTTAGTGGTGGGTGAAGAAAACCCTCTCTGTATAAACACTTTGGAAAAGATTGTTGAGCACACTGGGATTCTGGACAAAAGAGGCTATAGGAACATGAGCGCAGTATAGAATAATGTTATGTCTTTCTGTTGGTAGCCAGACATTACTACAGAACCATCTCAATGGCCTGATTCTGCAGCACTCACTCCTACTACTGCAGAATCCCACAGCTGTTGGCTGAACTGTCTGCGTATGCAGCCTGCACAGTACTGCAGTTGACACTCAAACGAGGCCCTGATGACCAACAGGCATCAGCTTTGCCAGGTGAACCTATTGTTATTAACATAACATCATAGTTGTATATGGTTCTTTACACAGAAGTGGAAGTGAAAGAGAAAGATCCCTGCCCCCAAGATGCTTGCTATCTAAATTAGACATAACACAGGAAAGGAAGATAACAAAGGACATGTGTAAGTGTGGGTTAAGAGAAGGACAAGGGTTACAAAAGGAAGAAGTTGAGATCTGCTTTTTTTACGCATACATCTCCTTAGTTCCTTTTTTATAAATGACTAACAGTACAATACGGGGGAACAAAGTTGGGGAAGAGATCAGAGCTGGAAATCTAATTGAAAAAGGTGAATTTTGAGGGGGGATTTGAATTGAAAGACAAGACTGAGGTTGCCTGATGCACAGGATCAGGAATGATTTTCCAACTATGTGGGCAGCTTGAGAAAAGGCACGGAGACAAGGGAGTAACAAGGCACATCAATGGTCATGCCCTGCATCCCAGGAATCAATAGGATTTTTGTCATTGACTTTAATGAGAGCACGATCAGGCCTTGAGCTAGCAAAATGTATAGGGTGAAAAGTGGGGTAGAGTCTGGTGATAAATAGGATGTGGGCTGGGGTGGAGTTGTGCAGGACCCTGAAGTTGAGTCTAAGTTTGAATCTGATGGAAGATAAGAAGCCAAAGCAGGCAGCCTCCTCCCTTGGGCCAAGCCAGATCTATGTTAATCTTGACTAAGCTGGAAGTCACTCTGTGCACCTTACAAATACCCTCACAATAAGGGTTTTGTGATCCATGCCATGTAAATCTGTCAGGATTTTTTCCTTAGTACCACAGACATCTCTAGAGCATGTACATTATTTGGCTCCTAAGAGAAGGGCTTCATAGGAGAAAAGCTTATGCTGTAAAGCACCAGCAAGATATTTCTGATTGGGATAACTGAAATCCCCTCAATGCAATAGCTTTTTCCTAGTTCTTATTTATCTTGTTGAGTCTGATGTATCAGATGGAAGATCTGCCCCACTAGAGCCATTACAAATGTAAGGCCTGATTCTGCTATGCTTACTCACACTGATTAGCCTGTAGGATATAAGTTGCCATCTGGAAGCCATTGGGACTGCTTGCATTAGTACATGATATATTTAGCATGAGTAAAAGTTTAAGAATCAGGCCTACAAAGAAAATATCACTACCACTATCACTAAACTATCCCTGCTAGTTTATCTGAGAAAATTATGTGCTGAACCTGAGTCACAATTTCTCCACACTTTCTATGTTCCATTCTGCAAGGGACTCACTGCTGAGTTTGGGCCCTTGGATCCCAAGGACTCTGCCTTAATCCACCCTTCTGTGCGGTAGATCTATATGATATAGTGTATAGTATGTATGCTAGATCTCTAACGTGAGAGTGTCATACCTTTTGAAAAATGAACAAGATCGCCTTTGCGACAGCATTGAGTGAAAACCACTTACAAAGAGAGCTTCCCAAATCTTGTTACAAAGACATAAAGCAATCTGGGGACTGGAACAGTGTGCTTAAAAACATAAAACTTCTTTGAAACTAATTTACTAAGAAAAACAAAAGTAAAACAAGTTTGCTGCCAACTAACATTTTAGTCCTTGTCATTTATTATCACATGAACAAAGCTCTCAATGGCTGACTCCTAGACCATTGCCAATTATTATGACAACATACACTATAATCATATTATGTTTACAGTATAATACATGTGAGTATCCTATGCAGCTTGGCAGGACTTCAGTCATGCCTTTATTATGCTTTAAAAATCCATTTATCAAACTGAGTTTGGTGTATAACATGCTTCTCTAATTATATGCTGTACTGTATATAGAACAAGAACTACTACTGGAAGCGATTTCAGGCAAGCCTTTTACCATTTAGAGATTCCAATGAGAGAAAGGCAGCTGTGCTCTTATGCACTGCAGAATTATCAGTCTGTGTGGTACATGCTCTCATTCTAGAGAACAGGCCTCATCTTGCTCCCTTTTGAAGTCAATTTCCACAGATTTAAGTGGGAGAATAATCAAGCCCAATATGATCAGATAACAATAAGGGCCTGATATATAAAGGTGCTTTAGTTTTGCTTACATTTCCATCTGCAAATGACTATGAGTATAAATTAGGTCATTTAAATATCTGCCTGATTTGTGGATACCATCAGATAGTGAGGTTTCTAAATGATGTAATTTACATCTGCAAAATCACAAGTGTAGAAGGTAAGGCTGGATTGGAAAATGTGGCCCTAAAAGAGGCTCAGATTTTGAGCAAGCTAGTTACTAGGGCCCAGATTTACAAAGGGAACTAGGCGTTGCAATGCTCAGTGTCACAGCACTTAACATTTAAGTCAAGAAAATCACAGGAACAATACTGTGATCCACAAAACCCGAGTTAGGTGCCTACGCTCCCTATGCAATTCATGGGGAGAAACACACATTTTAGAGCTCTAGCCACAAAAGCCAGTACACTAGGTGGGGAGCCACCAAAGCGAGTCAAGGGAGATGCTGGCAACAGAGGTGCATCTTAAGCCCCACCCCTCTCACAGAGATAGGCACCTAAGGCCAGGACTGCAAGGAGGTGCCTACCTTTGCTACTGATCCACAACCAGGAACCCCTCTCCTGGAGTCAGGTCAGGTAGCTTAGGTGCCTGACATTTCTTGTGAGAACAAGAAAGGGCTTGGTTCAGTCCACACAAAATGTCTGAAGGACATGGAGGTGTCAACCTTATAACTTAGGTGCCTAAGTACCTTTGTGGCTCATGGCCTAGTAGATTCCATTCTCAGTTTATTCCTAAAATTGCTTACATTTGGAAATATATGCCCAGACTGGGAATTAACATGCAGCTTAGAACCATTCATCTTGGCCTTATCTAATTTAGAGAGGGACGGAAGGATAGGAAAAGAAGATTCTGTTAATTCTCAATATGTTAGCTTTGTTCTAAAGGGAAGAAAGAAGGGTTTCAAAACCTGAACACATGGGATAAAATGCCAATTCCATTGTAATTAATACAAAACTTCCATTGACTTCAGTGGAGCCAGGATTTCACCTATTCTTTCTAAGCCTGGGCTGCTGGTATTATAGACCTCTTGAATATTGTGGAACACTAGAGATATAGTGCCCAGTTCTGCTCTCCCTTACTCCCATTATACACTGATGTAACTCTACTGACTTCAGTGGGATTAGTTATAATTTACACCAGTGCAGATGAGAACAGAATCTGGCCCAGAAACTCTACTATAAATCAAAATTTTGCATTTATATAAAGCATTTGATTCATGAATCACAAAGCACACTGCAAAGGTTAAAGTATTATGATCTCCATTTTAGAGATGAGCACAGAGAAGGTTAGAGGACTTCTTATAATATGTAATAGATTAGTTGAGCCTGACAACTGCTTGTGATGTTTTTTCATTTAAATCTGTAGGAGAGAATTTGATCCACAAAAGCCAAAGTAAAAAGATGCCATTTCCTACCTGAATTCCTAATGACATGCAAGTGAGCATAGGGTTACCATAGCCACCTTTTGCCATGAGCATCAGAATGAATGGAGCATATTTGAGTTTGAGTCCTGTAGTGAAAACTGCTCTGTTTATAGTAGTTAATCATTTCCTGATGTATGCAGCTAATGGCAGCCATACACATTATATGGAGGCCCTCTCTATAATAGACTTTATTCTTAAAATTGTCCATGAGTGTTACCACTAATGGAAGTGTTTATGTTGACAGACTGTTGGTGTTTTAACAACCGCGTTGCCTAATTCTGCTCTGAGTAGGATTAGATAACATGGTATCATAGAATGGCAGAGTTGGAAGGGACCTCAGAAGGTCATCTAGCCCAACCCTCCGCTCAAAGCAGGACCAATCCCCAGACAGATTTTTGCCCCAGACTCCTAAATGGATCCCTCAAGGATTGAACTCACCACCCTAGGTTTAGCAGGCCAAACCACGGAGCTAGCCCTCCCAGCAGCTTGTTTATATGAACACTAGCACAGGGGGAGCTGCACCAGCTGGACACTTAGAAAAAGACTAGCACAGACACAGCCTGTGTAATACTATACAGCATAATTGGTCTACTTCCTAAGAAAAGTGAACTGAATAAACATCACAAATGTAACACAACTGCCTTGCAAAGAGTGGCGTTCCATCCTGCTGTTTGTAACTACTTGATCATCAACCACTATCACCTTTATCAGGAGCATCAAGCCGACACTACTGGTACATTATGACTCTGAAATGGTTTCACTTACACGGTTGCTCTCAACCCTACACTTCCAATGTTCAGCCCACAGTACACAACTTCCTCCCAATCCTGCAGTATGTGAGCTTGAGATGTAATCTCAGGGGCAGCAGGTGCTGTAGTTTTGTTCTGGATTTGTACAACACCTAGCACAATGTAGGCCTGATCCCTGGCTGGGGCTCTCGGGTGCAACTGCAATATAAATAAATAAATTAATAAATAAACAATAATCATATAAATTTGAAATGATGAGAAAATGTGTCCATTACACAAGAAACAAGAAGCATCTGGTCATACTTCAGACAAGCTGACAGCACTCACTACTTTGGATATTTCACATGGCATCTATCATATGTAAATAATTAAAATGCTGTTCCATTGCCTGCATTATACTCTAGCCTCTGTTTTTCCAGGTGTCAAACTTCGCATATTTGTCATCTAGACATGTCCTTCTTCTCTGTTTTCTGTTCCACTGCTGTAGATAGTGGCAACTCTATAATTTATTTCAAGGTGGGTTCTCACAAATACAGATACTAATGTTTATTGCCCTTAAACTTTACAAGAAATTGTATCAGAAATGTAGGCAAGGCAGCAGAAGGAGGAATGACAAAGCTCTCCTTCATCCTGGAAAGCAGTTCTGTGCAATTATGAGCTCATATTACCAGAACCAGAATTTCTACTGTCATTCTTCAGGCAAGATCAAATGTTTCACTGGCAGAAACATAATCTCCTTCACTAACATCACAGATTGTTTATATTCCAGTCTGACTGCAAATGTACAGTATTTCTGAAGTCACACACTACAAATAGTAATGTTTAGTACTTACATAGCACTTTGCATCCTCAAAGTGCTGTGCAATGTTAACTGATTAATCCTCAGAACACCTCTGATAGACAGGTAGTTAGGAGATCTGCAGATACAGAGTGAGCCAACCAGGATTAGAGCACAGCAGTGCCTGTTTCCCTGGTTTATGTGTGGTCCATTAAGCTCTGCTGCCTCTCTAGGAAGGTTTCCTAGCAAGTTCAAACTTGCTGCTGACAGATATATCACAATTCACAGAATAGAAAGTTGTCCCTGCGGTGCGGAAAAGGAAACAGAAAAATTCAGACATGAAAGTGGGAAACCCAGGCTGACACTACTTTAGAAACTCAATGGTGGGCAGGTCAGGATGCAATTTGGAGGCAGAATACAGTTGTGTAGGAAGAAGAAGAAATCACATTAAACTCTAATCAGAGAAGCACCAGGACATTATATGATTTAAACTAGGATTTGGCCGCAACTACAGGCTGCAGCTGTGCCAACACTGCACTAATGAATTTGTCTCTTTTCCACTATACCCGGGATAGCAAAAGCCTGGACCTTGAGAAATAAATCAGTCCATGGCAACATATTGTTTCTTTACAAGACTGTAAAAGTGGCAAAAGTTCAGAATCTATCGGAGATAGTGTGATTGCTTAAGAAACTATTCTATACCCTAGAAGTAGCTGATATGCCCAGGAGGACAAAGGGTTGCCATGGTAAATTTGTGCCCTTAATATATGAGAGAGTATGTAGGCATACAAAACCTTGAGGATTTGTTAGCACGAAGGGTCTCTGGACCTTATCATGTATTTGGTCCCTTACATTCCTTTGTAGAACAGGTTAACATTTTTCAAAAATTCAAAATTTTGACTTTTTTGTGAAAAATGGACACCATTTTTCAATTAGGTCTACTCTTTTGTTTTCATCTATTTGGAAAAATATTCAATTTTTAATGATATGCTGATCCAGGTGAAAAGAAACCACAAAATGGGCAGGTAACCGAGGCCCCCAAAGTATTAAATATGAACTTGTATTTCTTTAGAACATGTTAAAAGTTGCATTTCCATTTCTAGAAATGTAGGGTGCAACCATCTTGTTTTAATAAATTTCTTTTAAAAATTTAGATATAATTTTTCTGAAATATTTTTAATCCTGAGGTGCTACTAGACTTAAGACAGCATTGCACTGTCCCTGGAGAATGGCAATACTGTGCACTTATACAATGTAGAACAGTTTATCAGAGGATTTCAACATGCTTTACCAAAGCTGGAGAAATTTTATTCCCATTTTGCAGTTGGGAAAACACACTAGCCCAAAGTCACATAGCTCCAGATTCTGCCACCTTTACTCATGTTTAGCTGTACTTTACTCCACAGGTTGCCCCACTGAAATGGGTGGCAAAATTTGGTCAACCGGGATTCAGTGACAGAGGAAGGAAGAGAACTGAGGTTCTGTGGCTCCAAGTCCCCTCTTGCGCACCCCTAGACTAATCTGCCTGTCATAAGAGATTATAGGAGGAATGACACCTCCTCCAGGAAGCTCCCAAATCATGTATCCTGCTGCCCTATGTTTGCTTTATGGGACAACTACAATGAGTGTAATTTAATGTAATTTGCAGACTGCTCTGAGTTAGGTCAGGGCCATTTTGGCCCTGGTTGTCCCAGGATCAGCACAGCAGAAAGATGGCTTAAAGACAACTTCCCTCCCTGCTTTTCTCAGCTGTGCCAAGTTTGAAATTGACACAGTTGAGGATCAGGCCCCTTGTCCTCCACAGGCTAGTCAGTCACTACCAGACATTAGGGCACATGCACAACAACTAGACTTTATATACTCCCTACAGTTAGGCAACCTGATTCTCGTGCACACAGTACCGGGTTTACAATGGCACCAGGGCGCCAGGCACACACTTGGAACGGGCCTATTATGGACGCATACACATAACCATAAGCCATACACAGGACCGAGTCTGGCCCCTCACCCCTCACTCAGCCAGCAGGTCCTGCTCACCTGTAGGGAGCTTGTCACCCATCAGCTGGGCTCCGCCATGCGGGTTAGGCAGGGCTGCTGGCTGCAGGGCCAGTGGACATGTCTGGGACGGGAAGACTCTCAGGACAGGGTAGGCCCACTGCTCAGTGAGGAGGGGGAAACAGTAACGGGAGACTTGGAAATGGCAGAGATGCTTAATGACTTCTTTGTTTCGGTCTTCACTGAGAAGTCTGAAGGAATGTCTAATATAGTGAATGCTTATGGGAAGAGGGTAGGTTTAGAAGATAAAATAAAAAAAGAGCAAGTAAAAAATCACTTAGAAAAGTTAGATGCCTGCAAGTCACCAGGGCCTGATGAAATGCATCCTAGAATACTCAAGGAGTTAATAGAGGAGGTATCTGAGCCTCTAGCTATTATCTTTGGGAAATCATGGGAGACGGGGGAGATTCCAGAAGACTGGAAGGGGGCAAATATAGTGCCCATCTATAAAAAGGGAAATAAAAACAACCCAGGAAACCACAGACCAGTTAGTTTAACTTCTGTGCCAGGGAAGATAATGGAGCAGATAATTAAAGAAATCATCTGCAAACACTTGGAAGGTGGTAAGGTGATAGGGAATAGCCAGCATGGATTTGTAAAGAACAAATCGTGTCAAACTAATCTGATAGCATTCTTTGATAGGATAATGAGCCTTGTGGATAAGGGAGAAGCGGTGGATGTGATATACCTAGACTTTAGTAAGGCATTTGATATGGTCTCGCATGATATTTTTATAGATAAACTAGGAAAGTACAATTTAGATGGGGCTACTATAAGGTGGGTGCATAACTGGCTGGATAACCATACTCAGAGAGTAGTTATTAATGGCTCCCAATCCTGCTGGAAAGGTATAACAAGTGGGGTTCCGCAGCGGTCTGTTTTGGGACCGGCTCTGTTCAATATCTTCATCAACGATTTAGATGTTGGCATAGAAATACGCTTATTAAGTTTGCGGACGATACCAAACTGGGAGGGATTGCAACTGCTTTGGAGGACAGGGTCAAAATTCAAAATGATCTGGACAAATTGGAGAAATGGTCTGAGGTAAACAGGATGAAGTTCAATAAAGATAAATCTAAAGTGCTCCACTTAGGAAGGAACAATCAGTTTCACACATACAGAATGGGAGGAGACTGTCTAGGAAGGAGCATGGCAGAAAGAGATCTAGGGGTCATAGTGGACCACAAGCTTAATATGAGTCAACAGTGTGATACTGTTGCAAAAAAAGCAAATGTGGTTCTGGGATGCATTAACAGGTGTGTTGTAAACAAGACATGAGAAGTCATTCTTCCGCTTTACTCTGCGCTGGTTAGGCCTCAACTGGAGTATTGTGTCCAGTTCTGGGCACCGCATTTCAAGAAAGATGTGGAGAAACTGGAGAGGGTCCAGAGAAGAGCAACGAGAATGATTAAAGGTCTTGAGAATATGACCTATGAAGGAAGGCTGAAGGAATTGGGTTTGTTTAGTTTGGAAAAGAGAAGACTGAGAGGGGACCTGATAGCAGTTTTCAGGTATCTAAAAGGGTGTCATCAGGAGGAGGGAGAAAACTTGTTCACCTTGGCCTCCAATGGTAGAACAAGCAGCAATGGACTTAAACTGCAGCAAGGGAGATTTAGGTTGGACATTAGGAAAAAGTTCCTAACTGTCAGGGTAGTTAAACACTGGAATAGATTGCCTAGGGAAGTTGTGGAATCTCCATCTCTGGAGATATTTAAGAGTAGGTTAGATAAATGTCTATTAGGGATGGTCTAGACAGTATTTGGTCCTGCCATGAGAGCAGGGGACTGGACTCGATGACCTCTCGAGGTCCCTTCCAGTCCTAGAGTCTATGAGTCTATGTGCCAGGAATCTGCCCGCTCCCCAGCATGGCTCCATCGCTGAACGGTTTCTGCTGCCCACCATTTGTGAGGCCATGCTCACCTCCCCAGGGCCAAGCCACCTGGGACCACTGCAGAGGCCAGGCAGGTCTTGGTCAGTGTGTGGAAGGGCAGCGCAGGGGGCTCAGCTGGGCCCTGCCAGGCAAGTCGGTCCTGAGGAACCCAGACCAGGCAGGCCCCGCTCCTGCTCCAGCTTGGCTGATCATGTTTCTCCTGAGGGGCTGGAACGATCCCTGTCCCGGGACTGGCCCCACCCATGCTTCTGGCTCAGCCTGTCAGACACGGTCACCTCCCAGCGGGACCAGTGAGTGCAGCTAGGGGGCAGGGCTCGGGGGAGTAGGTCTATGGGGGGGGTCACTGGGCAGTAAGAGGTGTGTGTGGTTTGTGTGTTTTGGGGTGCTGGGCATAGGGGGATCTGTGGGGGGCCACTGGGCAGGTCTGTGTAGCATGATGTATAGTTATGGTGGGGTGTGTGGTGGGCAGTGGGGGGATCTGTCATCAGGGGGGTGCTGGGCGGGGGTGGTGGTATGGAGGTGGTGTGAAATTGTGGTGGGAGGTCTCAGTGGGATGATGCTGAGCAGGACGGTGTGAGATTAGGGAGTTGGGGGGGAGCTCTGGGTGAGGGAACAGTATGGCACAGCACATGGTGCAGTCCCACTCCTGCAGGGAAGGGGCATGCTGGCAGGCCAGGGCTCGGTGGGCCAGTATGCATCTGGTGGCTGTTAGTTTGTAAACAGTGCCCTTGTGCTGGGCTGGGCGGAGTAGGGCCACCTCTGCCATGCTATGCCCCATTGGCCCTGGCCAGCCCCTCGCTCCAGGGACCAACCACCCCCACCCCCAGTGCCATGCTCCATTGCCCCTATGGGAACTCACAAATATGTTTGGCACCGGGCCCACAACAGGTTAATCCAGTGCTGCACACACAGGAGGTCAGATCCAATACACGGGCTACCTTAATTTGCTCTCTTTCAGAAACTACTGACTCTGAGATGACATATTTTTTCGCCTCCTTTTCCTGGTTTTCAGGGGGTTAATATTTTGAGCTTTAAATTAAAAAACACCAAACTTGTTACTATTGTCCTCCTGAATTTAAACTGATGTTACATTCCAAGGGTTTGAGTAATGTTTTAAAATGGATACTGTTTCTTTAAAGCTGACACATACTGAGAGTTCAGAGGCTTGTCCTGGATTGCAGACCATTTTACTTCTCATAAACATGCTATCATTAGCTACTTTCAGGAGAATGAGTTATACTGATTGATTCGAATCAAACTTGTGATCTGGTGGCAGTATTAGATGTTGGCTATAAAACCTTGTCTTCTCATTAATCTTTCATTGGACAGCATGATCCGAGAAGTCAGCAACAGTCACACCATGCTCCTTCTCTCTGGTGATGTCACTACAGAGGACTCACTTATTGGATCAGAGCAATTATTACTACCCTTGCAATACAGATCCTGAGAGCCATATCAAATTTCCTCTTAGGTACCCACCCTTACGAAGAGTCATGTGTTATTTCTTTGGTGAGGACATCGCAGGATTACTATAAAATGAAGTAAACTGAGGTCATTTGCAATTATAAACACATGATTCCTGATTCCAAGATGATGCATTTTCACTTTAATTTACAGCACCCTGTAAATTACAGAAAAGCTAGCTGCACGTAAATGATGGTGTTCTAACAATTCCAAGTTCCAGTTAAATCACAAATAAATGCCAAGTAAGATTTATTTGGGGGAGGATTAAGGCAGAATACTTGGTATGTGGATTGCAGGTATCTTGGTATCATAGCTGGAGGGGGCCACATGAACAAGTGTCTCTGTAAACAGCAGGCAATGCAACAAAGAACTGATTGCTGCCAGTACAGGACTTAGGAGGTGCACCACAAACTTTGGGTGGGCCTCCCTCATCAAATCTACATCACATCATGATATGACTTGGAGAAAAGTGAGAGGCAGCAGCTGGAAGCTTTGAGACTCTGACTTAGGGTGACCAGATGTCCTGATTTTATAGAGACAGTCCCAATTTTGGGGTCTTTTTTCTTATATAGGCTCCTATTACCCTCCACCCCCGTCCTGATTTTTCTACTTGCTGCCTGGTCACCCTACTCTGACTTGGCCAGCATACACTGAATATATTGCCAACTGTTCCCACATTCTTTTGGCGCAGGGGGAGGAAAGGCCAAAGTTTTGGTGGATCTGAGTCCAGTATATGCCTAACCCTCTCTTGAATCATTTTTAAACCACAGAAAGCTTTTTCCCTCTTTCAGACTGGCCTGATGGCTTGGCATACAGCACCACCCTGTTCTTGAGGAAACCTGGGTTTGAGGCTAAACTTGAGATTGCAATGGGTTGGGATGCTTTGTGGTGGTAACTCCACGGGTAAATGGGAAGGGGCA
Organism: Gopherus evgoodei; assembly: GCF_007399415.2. Classification (NCBI taxonomy): domain Eukaryota; kingdom Metazoa; phylum Chordata; order Testudines; family Testudinidae; genus Gopherus; species Gopherus evgoodei. Next base: position 180,024,685 of record NC_044324.1, on the reverse strand, counting down.
GGTGCACTTGTTGGTGCATCTCCTAGACCAGAGGTGGGCAAACTACAGCCCGCGGGCCACATCTGGCCCATGGGATTGTCCTGCCTGGCCCCTGAGCTCCTGGCCGGAGAGGCTGGCCCTCGGCCCCTCCTCTACTGTTCCCTCTCCCCCGCAGCCACAACGCCACGCGGGCAGTGCTCTGGGTGACGGGGCTGCATGCTCCTGCTGGGCAGCACAGCAGCGTGTCTGTCTCCAGCTGGATGGTGAGGTTGCCAGAGTGGCATGGTAAGGGGGCAGGGAGTTAGATAAGGGGCAGGAGGTCTCAGGGGGCAGTCAGGGAACAGGGAGTAGAAGGCGGTTGGGTGGGGCGGAGGTTCTGGGGAGGGGCAATCAGGGGACAAGGAACAGGGGCGTTGGATCACAGTCCCAGAGGGCTGGTCAGGGGCGGGGGTGTGGATAGGGGTTGGGGCAGCCAGGGGACAGGGAGCGGGAGGGGGAGTTTGGATAAAGGGTGGAGTCCTGGGGGGGGCAGTTAGGACCAAGGGGTCTCGGGAGGGGGCATCAGAGAAAAAGGAGCAGGGGGGGTTGGATGGGTCAAGGGTCCTGAGGGGGGCAGTCAGGGGGTGAGAAGTGGGAGGGGGCAGATAGGGGGTGGGGGCTAGGCTGTTTGGAGAGGCACAACCTTCCCTACCCGGCCCTCCATACAGTTTTGCAACCCCGATGGGGCCCTCGGGCCAAAAAGTTTGCCCACTTCTGTCCTAGACCTAGATGGCAGTACAGGTTGACGTAACAGCTAAAGAGAAGATTGCCATTTTGCTTGAATGCAGAGCTTGTGACACACAGTAGTTTAAGATGAGGGCAGCAATTTGTGAGCAGGTAAAATCATGGTCCAGACAAACCTCGTTTTCATACAAGCTAAGCTGCTGATGGTGAAGCCTGATTTCCCACCAAGGCTTCAACTCAACAAACTTAACACATACTGAAGTACAACTTGCCTTGTCTACACTAGGATTTAGAATGTGCTAGCTCACACATTCTAAGGGCATACTTTTAAAGCTTACTCAAGGCAATTCCTTGGAAGACCCAGGCATGTGGATCTGGAGCACTTTCAACCCTTAAATGAAGATTGTGTGGAACTTTTAACGAGAGTTTTTCTTCCTACTGTTTATAGGATGTTTGAATCAAATAGCTGCTAACTAAAGAGAAAAATGCTTTAAAAAGTCTGAATTAAAATCACTTGCTTTCTCAGTTAATCATATTTCACTTGCTTGGTATCTGTGATGTCAGCTAGTTCCGCAGTCTTTCATAGACTCTTCTAGTTACAAGACCTAGGCTCTTCATAGTTTCTATCAGATTCTTTACCTTTCTCCTTGAAAGGATAACCACATGGCACTCAGTTTATCTTCCTAGAGAATAAAAGACAGAATTGACCAGAACTTGAATCGGTAACTTCAAGAATCCTATGAATTACAGAACTGAGGTTAAGACCACTAAGCCACCCTCTCTGGCCACACACACCTATCATTATTAACAATACCACAATATGATCACTAAAAGAGAGACTGCCATTAACTTTAGCTGCCATTTAAATAAAAGGCTTGGCAAACCATAAGGGAATTAAAAATTGCTCACCACAAAGTATATTCCTACACTCATGTGGCTTTCAAGAGGTTCCTACTGAACAGCCCAGTTTGGATCAGGAACCTAAATTCTTCTGAAAGTTAAACATTGCCATTAGGACATAGGGGAAGTGAAACATGGTGTTGATGCGAGGTAATTGCTCTATTATCTCATGCTGTGAGGTGATGAATGCCTTTCATTTCCCTGGAAATGACTGCTCCCAGTAGCATGACCCATGGCAATATCTTGCCACTGGTGCAAAACCAATCAGTCAGACTAACCAGTTACCACCATGACTGTGACTGGAGGGGTGACCCAAGTTCACTTCAGCAGCATGAACCTTTCCTACATGGGAAAGGAGTCCCACAGGACACTGTTTTAGCACATGCCATAGAGAAGGCTGGCTCAGACAATGCTGTCAAACCTGCACCTGCAGAGGGTCCTCATATTACAAGTCTCCCCTTCATGGACAAGATTAAATGCCAGTATGATGTCCACTGTTCATACTCCAGCAGCACTTGGTGTGGAATCTGAGCTGTTCTATGAATAACAGAGCTTTGACATAACTTGAGCCTCCCTGGGGAATTGGGGGTCTCCTCATTTATCACAGCTTTGGTTGGGATAAATCATGAGTTCTAGTCTCCTCCCGTTTAATAGGGAACCCTCTAGCCACTACTCCCTCAACTCCCTCCACCAAAACATGCCCCAGATTTGGACACATTACTTCTTCCTCACTATTCTTAGGTGGCATGGCAGAGCAGTTTGGGCCAGGCCAATGAAAGCGGCATGCTGAATCTTGGATCTTGCAACCAGCAAAAGGAGGTGGAGTCTCAAACAAATTATTCAGATTTGCTGGAAACAGCGTTTCACAGCTAAGTCTTATTAACAATTTTGGAGAAGTCAAACTATACTATCCTAAATTGTATGTTAGGATTTATCTCAGCCCTTTATACTATTATATCTTACAAGATAAGAAGTTACTCACCTTGTGCAGTAACGATGGTTCTTTGAGATGTGTATCCCTGTGGGTGCTCCACTTTAGGTGTCGGTGCGTCCCTGAGCCAGAGATTGGAGATTTTAGGTAGCAGTGCTCGGGTGGAGTGCACATGCACAGTAGATGTCTTGCGGTGCTGCTGGAGCCTCTTGTAGTGCATGCATGCCCTGACCTTTTCAGTTCCTTCTCTGCCACGGAACCTGATAGTAAAACTCCAAAGTAGAGGGGAGGAGAGTACGTAGTGGAGCATCCACAGGGACACATATCTCTAAGAACCATCATTACTACACAAGGTGAGTAACTTCCTCCTCTTCTTCTTCTTCTTCTTCAAGTAGTGTCCCTGTGGGTGCTCCATTTTAGGTGTCTGTAGAGAAGTGCCTCACTGTGGATGGTAGGTGCTTCAGCATTATATATGCAGTGGTCGAGAGCATGGTAATGCCAACTATGGTGTCTGACATAGCGCTTTAAGTGACGGCATAGTGTTTAGCAAAGGAGTGCTCTGATGCCTGGGTGGCAGCTCTACATATATCTATTAATGGGACATTATTTAGGAAGGCTATTGATGTAGCCATAGCTCATATAGAATGGGATCTGATGCCTGAGGGAAGCTCTTTGTTGTGTAGTTGGTAGCAGGTTTGTTTACAGGTCAAGATCCATTTAGTTAGTCTCTGGGTTGATTCCGCACAACCCTTGGATCATTCTGTTGCAGAGATAGACAGTCCTGGTGATTTGCAGAAGGGTTTGGTTCTGCCTAAATAGAATGCTATGATTCTTCTGACATCTAGTGTGTGCAGGGTGACCTCTTCTGAATCCCTGTGTGGTTAGGGTAAAACGTGGGTAAGTGTATAGTTTGGTTTACATGGAAGAATGTAGCTACTTTCAGCAAAAATTTCAGGTGTGGTCGTAGCATGATTTTGTCTTTAGTGAATAGGGTGTAGGGAGGTTTGGCCGTCAGTGCTCCTATTTCACTGACCCTTCTGGCCGACGTGATGGCCACTAAAAACATGACCTTCATTAACATATGTAGGAGAGAGCAGGTTGCTGATGGCTCAAAAGGTGGTCTGGTCAGGCATTTGAGTACATGAAACAAGTCCCATGGTGGTGCATGTTGTTGAACTTTTGGATACATGTTCTGTATACCCACTAGAAAATTATTTGTGATTGGGTGAGCGAAGACTGATGTCCCCTCTACCTTATTGTGAAAGGCCATAATGGCTGCTAGATGTACTTTGACTGAGCTTATGATGGCTAAGCCTGATTCTTTCAGTTCTAGTATGTAGTCTAATATAGTCGGTAGAAGCGCCGTGACTGCATCTGTTTGTTTTTGTTCCATTTCTGGAGGTAAGTATTTCTAGTGGTAGATTGTCTGCTGTTTAGTAATACCTGTTTCACTCTTTCTGAACAGTCCAGTTCTCCATGTTGAAACCACGGAGGAGCCATGCTTTGAGGTGGAGCTTCTCTGGATTCAGATGGAAAGACTGGCCCCTGTTCTATGACAGAAGATCCATCCACAGAGGAAGTGTTTGTGGAGCACAGACTGCTAGGCACAACAGGTAAGGGAACTAAGTTTGTCTGGGCCAGGTGGGGACAATCAGAATGATGTATGCTCTGTCAGTTCTTATCTTGTGAATGACTCACGAGATTAGGGGTATTGGCAGGAATGCATACAGGAGTGATGTGTTCCATGATATGAGGAAGGCATCCCTTAGTGATTTGAGTGTTAGACCCACTCTGGAGCAGAATAGTGGGCACTTCCTGCTTGTTGCTGATGCAAATAGATCTATTGATGGGTAGACCATTTCTGGAATATCATTTTGAGGACACTGGCATGTATTTCCCATTTCTGTTCCTATGAGAAGTTCTGCTTAGTGTGTCTGCTGTTGTGTTCTGGTACCCCAGTAGGTAAGATGCTGTGCTGTTTACGCTGTTGAGGATGCTCAATTCCATAATTTCAGGGCATAATTTCAGGGCATAGAGAGTGAGAGCGATAGTTGGCTCCTCCTTGTTGATTGATATAAAACACACATGCAATGTTGTTGGTTAGTATGCAAATTGATTTGTTTGGTATGATTGTTAGGAAGTGATGGTATGCATTGTGTACTGCTCGGAGCTCTAGGAGGTTGATGTGAATTTGAGTTCTATCACTGACCACTTGCTCTGTATGGTGTGGTGGTCAAAATGAGCGCCCCAACCTATCAGGGATGCATCTGTCGTGATAATGAGTGATGGAGGGTGCTGTTGAAATGGGAGCCCTATGCAGACATTTTCTTGTTTTGTCCACCAGTGTAGTGATGTGATGGTCTTTGGGGACAATGTGTCTCTTTTGGCTAGGCTGTGTTTGCTGGGCGTATACACGGTACTCAGCCAACCCTGAAGACAGTGCATATGGAGTCTTATGCCCCTTACAACAAATGTCCTCACTGGGGAACTCCTCTTTCTCTGAGTGTTTCATTTCAGGGAGGTTGCAGCTCGCTTCCTTGAAGTTTTGGAAGGCTTAGCATTGTCCTTGTCAGAAGTTTTACTGCTCAGTGACTCAGTCGATCTTTTTTCCTGAGATGGCTGGAGGGACTTTTCCATCAAAATCATTTTAAGGTGGAAATCTCTGTCTCACTGTGCCCTCGCCTTTATATTGCAACAGCGAGCACATTTCTGGGGGATGTGAGTTTCCCTCAAGCAATGGACACCAGATGTGTGGCTGTCAGAGACCAGCATTGCCTCACGGCAAGAGTCGCACCTCTCAAAACTAGGTGAACCTGGCATTGCATCCTTTAATTTCTCCCCAACTGGGAAGGGAGATGAAAAGAAAATATATAGAAATTGGTTAAAGGAAACTCTATTTCTACCGCTAAGCTAAGAAACTAACACCAAAATGAAAAAAGAGGTTTTGTTTTCTTTTGGGGGGGGGGAGCGTGTTTAAATAACTGGCTAAGTAAAGTCTAATTAAACTAGCTAAAAGCCAATACGTAAACTGTTTTCTTTTCTAGAGGCAGCACTACCACTGAGCTCCGTCTGCAGCCAAGGACAGTTGAGAAGGAACTGAAAGAGCTGGGTCATGCACCTGCTACAAGAGGTGTCAACGGCACCATCGGACATCTACTGTGCATGTGCGCCCCACCGAGCACTGCTACCTAAAATCTCTGATCTCTGGTGCAGGGACTCACCAACACCTAAAGTTGAGCACCTACAGGTGCACTACTTAAAAAAGAATCATTCAATTCCTAAAATCTAGCACATATAAGATGAAGTCAAAGAAAGAAATGAGTTGACTTGCTATACAGTTCTAGACTTCGCATTTATAAAGTCAAGTCAACCCTAATGTCCTTCTCTTAGGATGAAGAAGTCTCTTGCGACGTGGTTCTAATCTGTGCATATGTGCATATCTGCAGAAATTGATTCTTCAAGCTGCCCAGAGGTGGATGCAGATTGGAATCCAGCATTAATATGGTAAATATACATCCCTGCTATCACTTGACCAGCTGAAGTGAACAAGAGTTAATATCTCTATACACACAATAGTGTGAGGGAAAACATTTGACTGGAGAATGCAGTAGGTAGAGAAGCAAACAAGGAATGTAGAGACAGAGAAGATGTTATAATTTTCACAAAATCCCACTGCTTCACCTCCACACTCTGCTGCTCTCTGGAACCATCAAATTGGCTCCTCTTTGACAAGAGACCTTTGAAGAAACAGCTACGTATTACATGACAAACTTGGCCGCATTAATGTGTCATTCATCTGTAGAATATTAGAAACAAGTGAGAAAGGAAGGGAATGTTTTATCACCTGCAAGGCAATATGAAATGAAACAAGTTACAGTCATATGCTGGCACCTAATAACTAGTGTTCATACGTTAATAGACGCACTGGAATCCAAAAGTTTATTTTATCATTATTTTTAAAAACATGCCTTTGGCATAGTCTCCTGGTCCATTTATATTACAAAATTAAACAGAATTTAACACTCTGGTGCTAACAGCAGGTTGCAATAAACACCCCCCCACACATTGTAAAAATGTAGGGAAAACAGTAACATCCAAGCCTGTTACCTAAGCAATTCTAAACAAAACACCCATCACAGCTAACCTGCCTCAGGCAAAAGCCCGAGCCAACAGATGGATTTCTTCAGCAACCCTCCTGTATCTTGGCAGAATTTGGTGAAAATAATACTTGTAGTAATGTTTATTCAATACATAACATAATGAAACTTGTACGTACGTAGTTACTTTCACCCAAAAACAATTTACTAACAAACTATCCTCAGACTATTCTAAAAAATGCCCCAAAACTGTGGACACTGGAGTTAATAGCTGTGCTCCTGTGAGAAGGACCTTTAATTAATATACAGAGTATGCTTCACTTTTACATCTCATCCATAAGACAGCACCTCTTATAGCAGTGTTACATTACACCATGCTAGAGGGAAGACTGCCACTTACTTAACTATTAATACCAGTTCCTAGAGCAAAGAGATGTTCAGTGAATGTCTTTCATCCACATACTAACCCAACCTAATGCCCCTTACCTCAGGATATTTGATAGGATCAAAGCACAAGGTGGCATGGAAGTAGGTATAAAGTGAGTGAGCTAGTTCATTATAAATATACTGATTGAAATCAGAGCATTTAATAAAATTGATTGTGTCTGTGTTGTCACATATTCTTTTAATTCCTGCAGACCTACCTCACAAGGAATGATTGTGCTGTCAATTTACTCACATTTTCGATCAGTAATTTCTATTAGTGTCATGTACTGATCAGAACTGATCATATACAATAGTATACAACGTTGTGGCATATGGAAACAGAAAGGAATTATACGATGCCTTGACTGAAATCAGTGATTTTACTATCATTTTATCAGTAAACCGATGCTTGAGACGTGGGTGTTATGGGAAGGGGGAACTATTATCCTTTTGGAAGACAGGAGTAGTATGGTGCTACTTTCCAATTTACACAGCTCCGTAATTCTACACAGCTCCGTAATTCCCTGACCAGAGTGTTAGAGGTTATATTCATTTATAATAGTCACAGTCATCATCATGATCAAACAGAGCCTGCTCTCTAACAGGCCTAATGGCTCTTCTCCTCTTCACAGCAAATACTTTGGTGGAGCTAAACCTTGTTTATGAGAAGAGTGTAAATTAGAACCAAGCTGCATCATGTTACAAAACTGCATTTCTGGAAGATTTCCTTGGTTTTGGTTCATATGAAGCAGCTCACGTTGTTCCTCAAAGCTGGAAACAGCTTTCACAACAAGGGCTTTAGGAATCAGACAAACAATAGTCATAAATTAGAGGGTTGTACACTTCACTGCTTCTATAGGCCAAGCTCACTGCACACACCAGGGGTTCCTTGCTGGCTGGAAGCCTGCCTTGTTTCCAGCAAAAGAAATTTCAAATGCAACCCTTTCTCACAGAATGTTTCAATTTAGACAAATCAGCATTTTCTGATAGAAAAATATTGTTGGAAAATTTCCAATGGGCTGTACTCCCAACCCTGTGTGCCCCCCTTTCTGCCCTCCTCCACACCAATTTGGACTATTTCTTTCTCCCTCATCCTTCCCTGGCAAGGGCTCTGTGTGTCACTCATTTTCCCCTCATCTGAGCATCCAGAAGCTCCCTAATGGGACTGAGATATGAGGCAAATCTGCCAATCACCTGATTTTAGTGGAAATCAGGCTTTTCCTATTTTTCACCTGTCACCAAAATCTAGGGTTCTTCTCATTCATACTCAGAACATTCCCTGAAATTTTGGAATTGATTGAATGCAGCTTTCAACAGTTATTGCATCAGAAACAGGAAATGCCGTTGAGTGTTCAGAGCCTCGTTTCACAGCCAATTAACATTTATATTCATAGATTCCAAAGCCAGAAGAAACCATTGTGATCGTTTAGTTTGACCTTCTGTATAACACAGGAACATAAAGGCACGAGACCAATCCAGGGCTTTGAGATTCTCTAGAATTAATAAATATGGCTGATTAAATGCCCTGAGGATGAAATGCATCCAGTGGCCCTGCAGCAGGCCTTGCAAACCATAGAAATCTTGTGGTATTTGTGTGTAAGGGCAGCCAGAGTAGTTGTGCTGGGGCAATCTCCTCACACCTTTCCTTTGCAAAGGTCACACAGCCAAGTGCCAGATATCACCAATTTGGTTGACTTAATGTACCCTCTCTCCTCACCCCCCCATACATCATTTGAAAGATTATGTCTGCTTTAAGATCAGGGCTGCCTAGAGGATTCAGGGGGCCTGGGGCAAATCATTTTTGGGGGCCCCTTCCATAAAAAAAAGTTGCAATACTATAGAATACTATATTCTCGTGGGGGCCCCTGTGGGGCCCAGGGCAAATTGCCCCACTTGTCCCCCCCCGCCCTGGGCGGCCCTGTTTAAGATGAGGTATGAGTTGGAGCTGTCAAGTGGTGCCATTACCATAGAAATGGGGATAAACAATGACATTATCAACACATTAAAATGACCACTTTGAAATATTTTCATTTGTTCCTCTAAGTTTAATGACTCTATGTATTATTTCAAAGCTCAAAGAATCACAGTAAGAATATAAAAGGTAAAACAAAATCTAATAATAAGTTTGTACAGGTACTGAAATGTAATAGCACTGGTGACATTTCTGGTCAACATCATTATATCATTTTGTTCGTCATTATGATCCTGTTGAGAGTGTGTGAATTACTGTAGTCTTTACTGCCTTGACATGTACACAGTTCCATGCAGGGAAGATTGTTCTAACTACACATACAGTTGATTGTTCAGTGACCCTTCCTGGTACAGGCACAAATAAGGTCTTCTACACATTCAGATGCCAAAGAACCCTTAAAAAATATAGGAAGTAGTCCATCATCCATATTTTTCCATCCATACTGCAATGGTGATCCAATATCTGTGCAAAGACATCCAAATCTTTGTTATCAAGACACTCTTTTGACACGCTCTTCAAAACTGTCCTCACATAGTGGGAGTTTGGCCAGTGACTTATCCTTTATGATGGCTAGATTGAAGCACAAGCAATGCAGGTCTCTTGGGTATCCTTTTCTTTCTTGCTCTGGTCATTACAGCACTGCAGCCAACTTCCTTGTTGCAGAAATTGTGGTTTGTCTGTCACATTCTCTCAATTTGGCAAGATCTGTGAAGCAGTAAGCTCCCTTTGTTTTGACAACATTAAGCACCATTTTTTCCCCAGTACTAACTAGGGATGACACTGAGTCACATCTATTAATGTGTGCACAGCAGCAAGTATGTTGCAGAAGTCAGGAATGATTCCATTAAAAATTGCATGCACAGATATGAAGTGATGCTTGTCAGTTGTGCTGGTAATAGTGCCTGTTTCAATCCACATGTTATCTATGCGTTCCATTTTTGGAAAGTATTGAACAGCTCGGTCCAAAACGTATGTATCAGATGATCTAATTATTATGGTTCCTTTGACACCAAGAGACCCAAAGTCATATTGGCACATGCAGCATGCAAAAACATCTTTGCATCCATCTCCTCCTGAATATTGTACGTGTCTTGGGCTTCTTCAACACCTCTACCGATGACAAACTTTGCTACTTCACCCTTCGGAAAAGCATCTAGCTAGAAGAAGTGTTTATGTTGGGTGTGCTCCTATGCTCTCAGGTGCATTTTGAACCAAGTACTCACAGAAGAATTTTACAAGGGACTGTCATGTTGGATGCCACATCTAGAAACTTTTTCCATGGTGGCACAAGGTGCCCACCAATCACTTAGTATTTCTTGCATCCAACTCTTAGGTCCTGTCCAGCACTGTTCTTCTGCGTTTTTCACAGTTGTTGTTACATCTGCCAAAGCCTTCAATTACAGAGGTATCATTAAACTATTACAACCTATTCTTGATGGGGGTCACATTCTTAAATACATCTTTCCCAAAAGCCCTCTTCTGCCCTTCAAACAACCCCACAGCCTCACCAGGTTCATAATCAGAAGCAAACTTCCACAGACAGGAACCCACCAACCCAAAGTGGTATAAGAACCTGCCAGAACAACAGACGCAAAACCTGCAGACATATCTCCACTGCTATAATGATTGATAGCCCCACAACACAACTTTCATGATTCAGGGGTCCGATACACGCCTATTACAACATGTGGTATACTTTATCCAGAGCACTAAATGCCGTAATAACAACTATGTGGGTGAAATGAGCCAATCAACATGCTCTCAAATGAGCTCAAGTAGAAAAATGATAAAAGACAAAAACAGAATACTACCCAAGGGCAAATACTTTTCACAAAATGATCACTCCACATCTGTCCTCTAAATCTTCATCCTCAAAGGACACCTGCACAACACATTCAAAAGATGAACTTCTCTTCTTGAATGCTTAACTAAATGGTTGGCCGCAGCAATCATTCACCATGTGGTCTGGTCCTGTGCTGCCACAAGGGCTTGACAGGCCAAGAGTCCAATGTCAGAACACTCATGTAATAGGGGTCTGGGCCACCTCCACCCCTCAGTTGGTGGAATTTTATCCCAGATTTAAGAACTACTTGGAGAATGGCAGTTGCTGGAAGATGACGTCTGCGGACAATGGCCCCAGTAGTCTGTAAACTGGAGCGACTGTAAACATCTGCATTACAGATGAAGTCATTCCACTTTATGCCTAATATTAAACATTGGAATTCTGTGTTGAAAGCCTCCAGCTTTGCCCAGTCTGAGAGGCATAGTGTCCATGTTTTGCAACCGTATAGCAGTACAGAGATGATACAGCTCAAATAGATCCTGAACTTGTTTGTCATGCTGAGATGATATTGATTCCAAATTCATTGTAAACAACTGATGGCAGATGTTGCAATGCCAATCTGTTGGAGAACCTCCATGTGAGAGTTGGAGGAACTGGTGTGTATAGAATCTAAATAGCAAAAGCTGGAGACTGCTTCAACAGGTTCACTATCCAAAGAGATTGAGGTTGCGGGTGGACCTGATCCTAGATTTTGCAGCTTTCTCTTTGACCATGAAACATGGAGGCTGACCTTAGCTGACTCCTCCTCCATTTGCTGGAGTGCCTTGTGAAACCTGTTAGGGCTCTGTACTAGAAGAACAATGTCATCCACCTAGTCAAGGTCTGAGAACGAGAGATCACCAATCTTAATGCCTATGGACCTGACAGAATGCTACATTATTAGGACTCTACGACCTAAGGTGAACAGGAAATATGATCTCCTCTGTGAAATCTAGTCTCTCACATTGAAATCTGGCTGTTGTAGAGGAAACCGGATTTCACAGAGCTGAGTGGGTGGAGAGCGGTGGCTGCTGGCCAGGAGCCCAGCTCTGAAGGCAGCACCGCTGACAGCAGCAGTGCAGAAGTGCGGGTGGCATAGACACCAACTTCTATTCTAGCTGGGGGGGTGCTCAACCTCCCCCTTTGCCCCAGGCCCCTGCCCCACTCCACCCCTTTCCCCAAGCTCCAGCCCCCACTCCATCCCACCCCTGCCCCACTCCTGCCCTGCTCCTTTACTCAAGCCCCCATTCCAGCTCTTCCATACCTCCTCCCCTGAGTTCCCAGAGCTTCCTACAAGCTGCAAAACATCTGTTTGCAGCAGGCGGGAGGCCCTGGGAGGGAGGTGGAGGAGGTGGTCAGAAGGGCCACTGACAGGTGAGAGGTGCTGGGGGGGCGGGGAGAGGGGAGCTTGGCTGCCGGTGGGTGCTAAGCACCTACTAATTTTTCTCTGCGGGTATTCCAGCCTTGGAGCACCCACGGAGTCAGCACCTATGGCGAGTGGCATGGTATGGTATTACTACACCCTTACTGCTGTGCTGCTGCTGGAGGTAGCATTGCCTTCAGAGCAGTGCACCCAGCCAGCAGCTACCCTTCGGCCCCCCATCTCTGAAGGCAGCAGTGCAAAAGAAAGGGTGGCAATACCACAACCTCCCTACAATAGCCTTGTCAGCTGCCCCCCCATAACTCCCTTTTGGGTCATACCCCCTAGTTAACACCACCATGAAATTTACAATTTAAATATCTGAAACTGAGACATTTATGGATTTTTAAACCCTATGATTGTGAAATTGACCAAAATGGCCTGTGAATTTGGTAGGGCCCTATGCATTATGAAATCCATTGCCCAACAAAATTGTGCACGGGTCAAGACACAGCCCTGCCTGACACCAGATACTGATTTAAAAGGTGCTGACATCCGATTCCCAAGATGTACACAGGCAGTAGTTCCATTATGCAGCTTGCTAATCAATTCCAGCAGAGTGGTTGGAACACCTACACTCTTTACGGACCTCCATAGCACAACTCTGTCAACTGAATCAAACGCAGCCTTAAGATTCACATATGCCACGAGCAGGGGCTTCTTGAACCCACGATGTATCTCTGACAACAAGCAGAGGGCCAAAATGGTATCTAATGTAGACCTCTTCCTTGTAAAGCCTGATTGATGGCGTGCTTCACTTCATCCAATGTTAGTGTGTTAGTACAAGGGTCTGGGTCCAAAACCACAGTGACTGACAAATCATCCAGCTCTGAGCAAGCGGCAGCTGGAGGGTGGTTCAGAGTGCTGTGATAATATTCCAGCTAGCGTGAGAGGATGTCATCATCCGATTTACATGGAAGGCCTTGGCTGTCGTTCAAGATACTCTTTCACAGTAACTACCTCTTGACCTCTGAGATTACAGATTGTGTGGAATGCCGGCTTTAAGTCCCCCCTGGCTAAACTGAGTTCAGCATCATCTGCCATTAGGTTATAATAGATGAGCCTAGGAGCTTAAATTCATAACTTTGATAGACACTAAAAAACCAGGCGGAGTAAGTAAGTTCTCTTTCCCACACTTCAGTGATATTTCTTGGGATGCTGGACTGTCTACAGACCATTCTTGAAATACCACTCTAGCCATTGAATGGAAGGTATTCTTAACATCAATGGTTTCTTCATTGATGTCTATATTATCATCGCCTTCATGGAGGAGATTTCTGCCCGCATAAAGTGATACAGTTCCATTTGGAATCTTTCTATGGCAGTTTTTGCAGCACTCATGATGAACCACCTCAGTCCATCATAAGTGATGGAGAATCCATGAAGATGTACTATGTCAATTAAATTGTGAGACCCAAACCCATGGCATAGTTGTGCAGCAATGTTTCCATGTAGTGGTGTGATAATTTTGGAACTGTTAAATACTATGCACTCTGCAATTGAGAGGGAGCTTCTTTTAATGTCTTCTGAAGGAGAACGCTCATTGCTGGCTGAATTATATGCCTCTTTATCTATCAACCAAAGGATGAACTTGTGCATCCACTGGGGCACAAAAGTAGCTGACCTCTGTAAATGACAATCACCTGGCTCTGGATAATATTCTGAGGTTTTCATTTTGACTATTTCAGACCAAAGGACTGAAGCAACATTCTACAAAACCTCTTGTTCATTTGAAAGCTATTCATCAGGCGTACTTGCCAGAAAAACATCCATAAAATACTTGGATGACTTAAGCTTCTGTTTCAGATTACTAGCATCTTGGATAGCATCGGCTAATGTCATTGCGCTGTGTAGAATGTTGGTAGACTTGCCTTGTCCATGCTGTGCATGAAATGAAATTGCAGAACCATAGTGTTTCTCTAATCTTTCCTGTAATTTGCTTTTGGAATAGCTTCCAGTTTCTACATCTGAGGACTTCATGTCCTTGTAGGAGCATGGACAGAATAAAAGACTTCCTCTTGTACATAAGATCATTGGCTGTTTCTTCAGCCAGCTAATAAAATGCAATGTCCTAAGGTGACTATATCGCTGAAGTGCACGTAGATGGTTTTGCTTTAAATTTTGTTTTACTCAAGTATGAAGAAAGTTACAGGAAGTGATAAACTGCATCCTTAGCGATCAAGTCTTTCACAGATATTCTGTACAACATGTCATCACCTCCTCTTTGAAGTGCTGCCTCCATTAGATTCGTTGCTCTCTCAAATATTTCTATTTTATGAAGTTTCTTCACTTTCTTGTGTTTTTGTCTCACGCAAACAATGCAACAGGACCATTTGCTGGAGTATGTGCTTGCTCCGGTAGCTACAGAAGCAGGTGAACATGATGCTCTCTGATCAGAGTCTGTTTTCTTTCCTGCATTCAAAACTCTGACATGCCCAATTTGACTTGCTTGTGTATTTATGAAAGCAACCCCTGTGCTACTGAAGTGGTGGCACATCGTCTAAACTAGAAAACTCATCCAGTAGCTGCCAATAAAATTAATCTCTGCTAGCTTCTACAGTCAGCACCACAGAATTCCATCCAGCACCAGTGGCTTTTGATAGTTTTGCATTCTTTTTTATTTTCTTGACAAATAACACATTTCTCAAAATGTGTAGAGTCTTTTTCTTTTTGATGTAAACTTTAAAGGGCTTGTACCCTCCATGTCTTCCCAATAGACGTAAAATTCTGAAAGTGTATCATTAGCATAACCACCACCACTACCATCATTTTTCATTTTGTACAAGTATCCAGGCTAGTGCTAAATTAGATCTATATATTAGTTTTCTTTAGTGAGCACTTTGATTGAAGTCCAATTTAAGCTGTGTATTGTCACCGCTAACACTAATACTGACTTGCGCATAAGTGTCACTGAAATAAAAAGCTAGTTTCTAGAATATTTCAAATCTAGTAGTACATGCATTTACAAATTAAAATCTTTTATCAGGAAGACTACATGGTATGTTGTATATACAAAAGCTTACAAATGAAGAAGCACTACATAAGGAATTCACATACATTTATATCTATCCACGATGCAGTACACAACAATGGGTATGCAATCTACTGCTATCAGTGCACAAGAGATTGATCTGGTCAACAAATTTCAATTGAAAATATAGACAATTATTATAATTGCTTGTGTGATACTTTGACAACATGTGAGTATACTGCAAAATGTTGATATTCATCATCTTTGCCCCATTCTAAAGTTTCACAATCTCTGGAAAAAAGCTACTTGCTCATGCAAACCTAATAAAAATCTTGTAATACACTGTCATTTGGTGGCTTTGACCAATAAACACCACATTAAGCTGTGGAAATTAACTTAAACAGTAAAAATAGTCACTTTTCTAGAGCTGTACAAAAATGACGCTTTCTCATTTTGGGAACCATTATTTTACCTTGCCTACAGACTTATGGCACCACTTGACAGCTCCACATCATACCTCAACTAAATGCACACACAAAAAAAAAAAAGCTTTCAAATGATATATGATATGAGTGTGTATAGGGTGGGTACATTAAACTCCAAAAACATGGCCTTTTTAAAAGAATTTCCACATGCCTAGCAAGGTAAATAGGCAAGGGAATGAGGGAATGCTGGACGTGAATCAGGGAAAAGCCTTCTGAATCTATGCTCAGACAGTGACCAGGAATCCTTGTGTGAAGGGCATTGGAACTGTCCTCAGGTTGGGGGGTGGATTTAGTCTCCACCAACCTTTACATTTGGCACCCAGGTAAAGCTTAATTGGCTTTATGCAGGTTTCTGCTTGGCTTTATGCAGGTTTCTGGAATTCCACCCCTGTGGACCTTGATCCAACAAATCCTTATGCAGCAGGGAGCACAATCTTGTTCTCAACCTCCTTTCACATTTAATTACTTATTCTCAAAGGTTCAAGATAAAGAAGGAGCAGGGAAGAGGTAGAGAATGTACCTGTCTGTGGAGATGAATTTAAGTGCACTTCTCATCAACCTATTCAGGCACCTAGCTACAAGCACTCTGCTTCTAGAAGGAGTAACTAGATGACTATGCAGCAGCACCCTCGGCAATGCATAATCTGTACTCCCTGCCCTATTTATCACTTTTTATCTTGCAAATATACAAGCAACATTCTGTATAGGTGAAGTGCAGGATTGAGCCCTTAGATTCTGATCCAGCAAAGCATTTAAGCATGAATAGTCCCCCTGAAATCAGTGAACAAATGTGATACAGCATTTAGTGAAGAAAAAAGACACTGCATGAGAATTCTAGTAAATGTTTATACAGCATATTTATAAAGATGGAAAAACTACAGTATTAATACATGATAAAATATATATACATACTGTACATGTGAAGATATATACACCTCTACCCCGATATAACGCTGTCCTCGGGAACCAAAAAATCTTACCGCAATATAGGTGAAATTGCATTGTACTGAACTTGCTTTGATCTGCTGGAGCACACAGCCCCACCCCCCCAGAGCGCTGCTTTACCACGTTGTATCCAAATTCATGTTATATCGGGTCACGTTATATCGGGGTAGAGGTGTATTAGGATTGTTTATTTTAAAGCATACAGTATAATTTATAGTGATAGCAAATATTCTGAATAAATTTATAAAATCACCTATACATTCTATAGCAGAAATACAAATCTTTGCTATGTGAAAACAGCAGATTCACTTCACAAAGGTTTGTGCACATGTTTTTTTGACTGATCAAAAAGGGTTCATAACCCCCAACTTTCAATTTAGGGCTCAAGCAAACTCAAAATTATATAGAGTTTCTCTTGGTTTTGTGGCAAAGCCATTGCATTTCATGAATTTTGTATAATTTCAAAATCAGAGACTGACAATCAGGTTTCCAGACACCTAAAGGGGAGAACAGAGTTTCCGAACCCCAAAGAATAAGCAACTGAATCAACTAGTTGTATAAAATATTATTGTGTATAAATATATGTCAAGCAAGGTCTTTATGAAAGCTTGTAATGTTCTGGACTTAGAAGAGATGTATACAGGTTAGGGTTATATGCATGTGTAGAATATTATTATTGTAACTGTGGTGCAACTCCAGCATCACTTCACAGCAGTGAGGGGAAGCAATCAGACAGGGAATAAAACACAACAAAATGCCAAAAAAAAAAAAAGCAGTCTTGGAAAACTTAAGGAAGGAGGAAGTTTCCCCTGCTCTACAGTGTAACCATTAATTATCATAGTCAGAAAGAAAGGAAAAGAAACTGCAAATCTTGTTAAAAGGGAAGAGGGTTTGAATGAAGGCTTATCCAGAAACTGAGCGCCAGCATCTGAGTGGTGTGCTCAGAAGCACTAGATCGATCGCCTCTATGACAAAGGGCATACTAGGAAACTGTTCAGAGGCAACAGGAAATTTATATTAGAAAATGAAATTTACCTAATATAGACGCGTAAAGCCTGAGTTTGCACCTTTATGTTTATTTTCTGCATAACTTGTAGTGTTTGCTTTTCCTTACTGTTTCATCTCTGAAACTATGATTTTTCTATTAAATAAAATTGTTGTTTATTTTAATCCCAAGCCGGTCTCTATTGTGCAAACTGTGTGGAGTGTGTGTGCCAAAGTGAACTGATAACTGGGGCCAGGTTTCACCCTTCAGAGGTGACAAATCAGAGCGGAAAAGTCCAAGTGTCTGGTAGTTAAGTACTTGGGGAGATGGATTTGGGGGAACTTGGGACCAGAACAGGTTGTTGAGATCATCCTGCAAGAAGTAACTAGGCTAGTGTAAGCCAGGTCTGAGACCTCTATGCTTGTAGGCTGGCTACTGGTTATCAGAGTTCTGAGCAATAACAGAATAGTATTAACACACCGAAAGTTAGAAGGCAGGCAGTGACAAGAACTCTTTGTGGTCTAGGTAATACCCAGAACATCACAGGGACTGTCTCTTACATGAATGTACAGTCCCTAGCACTAGTCCCCTTCCTGACTGAGGCCTCTAGGAATAACAAATAAAGAAAAATAATTGTAATACATTTGTAAAAAATAAGTTGACTCATGAACCTCATTTGAGTTTAATATCGGTAACAAAACTTAAAACCAAGTTTATTTTGTGTGGTTTTGGGTTTTGCCAAGAACTTCTGACATAGCACATCTCCCTACTATGCAGTTGTTTCAAATCACAGATTTGAGGAATGCAAATATATTCTCAATAACTGATTAAATCTGTGATGTGCTGTACTTCATGGAATTTCTCTGCAAGTAAAATTCACTTATGCAAGAGATTACTAAGCAATTTCATGGCAATATGTAAGCAATTCACACATACCTCCTATGTAATCAACAATGTACTTTCCAAGTTTGTTGAATATACATTCTCTGGGGATTAAGAATTATTTACCACAGTGAGTCACACGAAATCCCAAAACTTGGTTTCTTTCCAAATAGTCTTACTAGCACACAAGGTTGAAAATTAAAGATTCATAATAAACGCCCTTGTTGTTTTTGTGACATGCTATGCAGCATTCATAATCAGCTGTAACAAGATGTCAGTTACATATGCCAATTAGGGGCAAATGGCACTGAGGAGAAGTTTCCAGTGAAATATGTTACCTCACTGTTAAGAAATAACTTGTTCTAATTTTAGTAATTGTCCTTGATTTCAGACTCAAATGTTTTCATGTATGATTGTCTTTTGATGAAAATGTCATACAAGTCAAACCTAAGAGGGTTTACAACAAAAAATAATTCATTTTGTCAATATGTAATTATAACCACAAATAATATAAAATAACCAAAGACCATTGGTCATTGACATTTCAAAGTATTTATCTTTTAAAGTTGGTATTTTGGTGGGCTTTTTTGCATACACATAGGTACATTTTTAACCTCACAACAGAGTGCTAAGTGCTTACGTAATTGCATAATATTATATTGTATTATATCAGAAATTACATGAGATCTTGTAATTAAAGATTGCATGATAATTAATATTTATGCACATTAAAAATATGCATGTGAATTTAACTACGAATACATTGCTGCCATTGCTACATGCAGTAGAAAGGGCCTGATCCTGTGGTCACCCTGCATGCAGAACTCCCATTGATCTTCCACTGTCACATGGAGAAGTCCAGAATGAAAATATATAAAGAGTAAAACTACGTTAATCTCACTTTGCTAATCCACAAATCAATTAATTCACACACAAAATTTGGTGGGCTTCACTCAACTTCCTGGAAAAGATTTAAGACCAGAGTGTGAGGCCTTATGTCAGTGGGGGCCCTATCTACACTACATGAATAACTGTGGTTCCATCAAGTTATCTAGAATTGTTCTAATATTGTATTACAGTATCAATAAACAATACATTTATAGAATTGTGTTAAGAAATTGGGTTACATCCTAAATTAATGACAATCAAACTGAATAGAATATGTTACTTTAAATTGGTTCCCCATTAGCCTTTCTGTCCGCTAGTTAAGGGATTTCCTGAGTAAGTGGTTTGTACTTTTTATAAATCTCAGTCAACTTTTTTAATCCACTGATAATATTCAGTCCAAGGAGGCTCAGACCACGTGGCATTTGAGCAATATATATTTATTTGCTATGATTAAAAAAAAGGAAGTTGTAATGTTCTTGCCTATCCTACATGTTGAGAACAGTGAACGTGTTTCAGTCTCAACACTAAATTTCCTGGCTTTTTAGATTTAAGTCAGGACCTGAAGTTTGTTTCAGTATAGCCCATTTCGGTTAGATATTTTGTAATCTTGAAGCCCATATTTATAGCTATCTGACTAAATCCATTTGCATAGAAAAAATCTGCAATCCAATATATGCTGTGATATTTGTCTGCATTAACTAGTAATTGAAAACTGACACAATTAGACACAATTAAGTTATAGTTAAAATTATTTTAAACGATTTTTTCACACTGTTTAGAATTCTTTAAAAGCTTGAACTGAAATTGACTTACTGATTTTTTTACCTGTAAGACATGTTCACACTACTGTGTGTTACATTTTTCCATACATAAAGAACAACTAAATATTTTTAGTCAGTATGGCTGAATGGCTTTTATTTTATAGATCAAAGGAAACAACAAAACAAGAATGAAAAGAAATAAAGTTTCCATGGGCTATAGTTTCACTAGGAAGAAAGATGTGTTCTTAACTCATTTGAGTTAAAATCCTAAGGAAGACAAGGCAAATGTGTAGTTTTCACACAAGTTAATAGGTCAAGTTAAAGGGAAGGGAAGGGAGGAGAGAGAGAGTTCAGTGGTTTGAGCATTGGCCTGCTAAACCCAGAGCTGTCAGTTCAATCCTTG
Source organism: Gopherus evgoodei (assembly GCF_007399415.2). Lineage (NCBI taxonomy): Eukaryota > Metazoa > Chordata > Testudines > Testudinidae > Gopherus > Gopherus evgoodei. Next base: position 180,004,095 of record NC_044324.1, on the reverse strand, counting down.
AGGGGGCCATTCTGGGGATTGGTCCTGCTTTGAGCAGGGGGTTGGACTAGATGACCTCCTGAGGTCCCTTCCAACTGTGATATTCTTTGATTACAAGGGAGCCTAGTCTTTAATTTGACCTACCTATTTAAGTCAAAACTATAAACTACTTTGTCTCCACTAGGATTTTTCCCTGAGCTAGTTAATGGGAGTCAGCTAACTTAAGAACACAACTTTACTTCCTAGTAAAGACAAGGCCCATGAGGGAAAACAGTTTGTGTCCTCTATAACATGTTAGATCAAGTCTTGCCTCAAAAAATGGCTTCTGTTACTGCTTACAGGCAGATACCTCAGGGTTTGTCTACACTTACCAGGGATCGACATAGTGAAAACCCACTAAATCGACTACAGATGGCTCTCCTGTCGACTCCGGTACTCCACCAGAACGAGAAGAGTAAGGTAAGTCAACCAGAGAATTTCTCCCATCAACCCAGCGCAGTGTAGCCACCGCAATAAGTTAACCTAAGCTACGTCGACTCCAGCTACATTATTCACATAGCTGGAGTTGCATAACTTAGGTTGACTTAACCCCGTAGTGTAGACCTGCCCTTAGACATTAAAAGATACAATATCTTGTTTTCCATGAAAAGTTGAGTTACAACTCAAGGCCTGTCCATGCACAAAAACCCTTCACTCAAGTGTGGTGGTGCTTTTAACTTGAGTTGGCTGGCCATCACCGGGTACAGGCTAACGCCTGAGTTCACACAGCCTGTCAGCCACTAACGTAACCACTCAGCAGTGTGGACTCAGGCTTGCTCCACTCAAGTGCAGTGCCTTCCCACACTTGCCCCATATGCCCAGAAAGGTCAGACAAATCTTCCACAATTCATCAGGAAATAATTCATAGAGCAGTTCAACTTACTTCATCACAACGCACCATAAGCCTGTGCCACACACCAGTCAGTGCCAGCACCAATATGAACATAGCAGCCCAAGTGTTATTTCATAGTATGGCTCCTCTCACTTCAACCAGGCCAGCTCAAGAAAAGTAACTCAAGTGCAGATAACTCAAGCTTACACAGTAAAGAAGACATATCCATAGTCCGCAGAAAACAAATTCACAATAACCACATAGATCACAATTTGTTATTGTACAGTTGCTCATGATAATTGCAGGGCTGTCGACACCAAGCCAGATTCATGCCTGTTCTGGTGATAGGGCTGGTACAAGGACCTAGGAGATGTGGTTTGCACCTCCTCTATTCAGGAGCTGTCACAGTCCAACGTGGTTCCCAGCCCAGATTACAGAAGCTATGAGGACTGAGGCCCTAACTTGTACTCTAGCTGCAATGGTCCCTATGGATCACTGCAGGGATACAGAACAGCTGGAGCATAAAGCATTCTGGTTACTCTTCCTCTCTCCTCCAGAATGTCTCCTGTGCTGAGGCCCTCTTGTGGAGCCTGGGAGTGGAAGGAAGTATTCAGAGCTAGCTATGGCTGTCCTGCAGCTCAGCCAAAGGACCTCTTGCTCCAGGTTTATTTCTGGAAGGGAGGTAAGGGAAGGAATCTTATGGTCCCTCTGAAGCTCTCTTGCATGAACATAGCTAGTGAATTCCTCCCACTGTGACTTATCTTTTGTACAGAAAAACAGGCAGATAAAATTGGCCCTAAATCTAAAATTACTACATTTTTCTCCATTATGGATATCACAGTTTTCTTTGTTCTCAGTGGCTGAAAGATGAGAACCAGAAGAACAGTACAGATATGTGAAGCATTTACAAGGAACTCTCTCCTTCCTGGAACTTTAACCAGTTGCCATTAATGTGTTAGATTTCTGCGATTAAAACATCCCAAGTCCTTCTCCATATTAATAGATTCTTAGGAATAAGTAATATGAAACCGTGGACAACAGACACTAAAGGCAAAAGGCCTCTTAATCTATGTCCGGGTGTGGCAAGTTTGTAGAAATGTTGGTGGTGCCCAGAACGGCCAGAGCCCGCCCACTCCAAGTTCGTCCCCCCCCCCCACCTATAGTTCTGGGAAGGAGTTTGAGTGGGGAGAGGAGGTCTGGGGTGCAGGCCCTGGGCTAGGGTGCAGGCCCTGGGCTGGGGCAGGGGTTTGGGATGCAGGAGTGGTGCAGGCTTTGGGAAGGAATTTGGTGAAGAAGGGATGAGAGGTTGGGCTCTGGGAGGGAGTTTGGGTGGGGAGGGGGGGGTTATAGAAAGGGGGAGGGGTACAGGCTCTAGGAAGGCATTTGGGGACAGGAGTGGGGGTGTGGGAACGGGTGGGAGTGCAGGCTCTTGGGGGGGGTAGCACTTACCTGAGGCTCCTAGACTGGGTGGGTCTCCGCATGCTGCTCCGCCCTGGCCCTGCCCCTGTAACTTCCTGTTGGCCGCAGGAGTGCTTGGGCGGGGAGCAGCGCATGTGGACACAGAACCAACCCCCACCCCCACCAGGGGCCATAGGGAGGGGCCAGCAGCCACATGGAGCGAGCAGGCAGAAGCCGCTCGGCTCTGCTGTGCTGCCAGTGGTGGGTGCAGGACCCAGGGCCATTTTAAATCGCCCAGGGACACATGGGGGGGGAGCGCCCAGGGGTGGCAGGTGGGACCGAGGGAGATACCTGGCCTCAAACAGTGCTGGAGCCGGGCCCCAGGCCAGGAATAGTCCTGGTGCCCAGGCACTATAGGCCCATAGAACTCACGGCCTATGTCTAAGTCTATATACTTCTTCTTCTAGCCCAAGGCAGCATCCGTACTAATTGCTAATAATAGATATTAATATAACTACCATGGACTGAATCGAATTCTGGCTACCCACAAAAATACCCCCAAATGGGTGCACATATATGCTGCAAAAGCAATATTATTAATCCTATCAGAAATAGCACTCTGCACAGACATCCTCATGTAGATCATTCTCAATAGGAACACTAATAATCTTCATCCAGGGTGAGATTGAGTGCATATGGGGGCATTGTCAGGACAGGAGACATTGTGAGGACATTTCTCACTAATGTAGAGAAAAATCTCCAAATCCTTCCAGCAGCCCTCTGTGGAACTTGCTATGGAAGGCCTGCGAAGCAGCACTGATACAGGTTTTGAGAGAGAGAAAATCTTGGTAGAAAGCTTCTGCCTCACCCCACATTGTCAGGCACTGTCTAAATGGACCAGAAAAATAAAATTTGTACCAAAATTTAAAATTACTACAAAATCATGTGAAATCTACACCAGATTTACAACTAAGAAACTGCATTGCTATTTACTATTTTTTGCTGTTCACGATTTTTAGCAAATTTCAAGAGCAAGTCCTGCTGAAAAGTTCAGAACATTTTATTATTCCAATATGTTAGGGCATTTCTTGCTAGCTAAGAGGAAGTAGCACAAACAAACAACTCAATGATACTTTTGGAAAAAGCTGAGTCACAGTTCCATTTCACTATGCAACATACTTTCCTTTGTGTTCTTCCATCTAGGGTATGCTGCGACCTTCAGCTGCCAACAAGTTGACAGTCATGTTAAAAAAAACAGACAAATGATGATTTAAGCAACTCTTGTAACAGAGGTCACATGGATTTGCAAACATGATTTGTGGAAAATTCCAAATGTAGAAAATATTATTTTTCCTGCTCACTTTGTGTTGTAAGAGCTTCTTTGGTATACATTTTCTTTGTAATATTGTGTAGGATTTGGGGTTTAATCCTGAAAATAAAAATGACTATGATATTGTTAGAAGTTGACTAACAGTGAGAATACTGAGCAATAGTGTTCCTTTATCATGCGTAGATGGCTGTTATGAACGACAGAGAATTATCAGTACACTTCAATTACAATTTAGATTAAACAATGCTTAGCACACTATCATGGGGCTTCATCTAAAGTCACTGGAAAGACTCTCCTTGAATTCAGTGAGGTTTAAATCAGGCCCAGGGTGCAGAAAGTGTACCTCGAAAAAGAGACTTAGGACCAACATATTCAAATGCGATGACTAAAGTTAGTCATCTAAATACATATTTAGGCTGTGAGTGGTCTGATTTTTCAAGGTGCTGAGCACTCAGAACTCCCATTGACGTCAATGGAAAGTGTAGCAACATTGAAAATCAGTCCATTTGTTAGTAGCCTTATCAGCCACCTTCAGCTTCATTATTATTAATAATTACTATTATTTATTTGTATTACTGTAGCACCTAGAAGCCCCAATCATTACTTTATATAAAGAGGTTTAATTGACAGTGATGAAAACCCTTGTCAGTGTTGGAAAGCCATCTACACTAGAGCTCCCAAAGTTACTAACATTTGTGCAGGTAAACTACGTAGATGAAGCTTTATAGTATTTAGTTGTCTAAATATGGATTTTTATATTTCATTTTAGGTACCAAGGCCTGAAAATACAGGCTCATGTACTTATTATGCTTTATGATCAGACTAGACTCATTATTGGATTTATCTTAACGGGACACCATCAGGTTAAAAATTATATTTTGTTCCCCTTTCCTCCCCCTAAAAGTCCCTTACCCATTTTAGCAATAAATTAGACCAAGATTTTCAAAAGGGACTAGCGATTTTGGGTGTCCAACTTGACCTTAACAGACACCTTAATGGAGCCTGATTTTCAGAAAAGACTGCTCAACATCTTTTGAAAATCAGGCTCCTTTATGTGTCTTCAATGTGGAGCAACCACAAGTCACTGTACCTGTAGCCACTTATCACTCTTCAAAATTGGCCTTAGATTATTAATAGTTTAAGAATTCTTAGATTTATTTTACTTTTTAACAGTTAAATTGGTTATCTTTTGCACTATCTTCAGTTTAGGCAATGAAAGTGAGCGAATTAGTTTCAACTTTTTTGAAAGTTTCGCTGTGAGGTTCTCATACAGTAACACAATGCTGCACAGTCTGGCTTGCAAACACTGCAGAGAAGTTTTTAAATAAAGTCTTCACTGAAATAAAGAAGTACATGAAAACACTTATATTAATATCAGAGTGTGTAAAATCTTTTATTTAAAAAAACCATTTAAAACTTTGGTCAAAATTACCACACAGTGCCTCTTTAAATGTGTGAGAACATGACTTTTAGGACCCACTCTTGCTCCATTTAAGCCACTGGGAGTTTTGCTATTGATTTGATTGGGAGCAGGATTATCTCTACTTTGGGTCCAATTCTGAAAGGTGCCAAAATCATGAAGTTGATGGCACTCAGCACCTTGCAGAACTGTGCCCCTAGTTTATAGCTAAGCAAACGGAATGAAAGAACAGCAGTCACACACAGAGAAAGCTGATATTCCACCCATTTCCACACTAACATTTTGTTTCTCATTGCAAGGTACAATATGTATGGAATATTTTCTTTTAATAAAAATTGCACCCTCTCAGATACCTTTACACCAAAGCATAAAATCAGTTTCCAAAGGAGTTGTGCTGCTGTAGCACTATAGTGTACACCAGGGATCAGCAACCTTTGGCACGCAGCTCACCAGGGTAAGCACCCTGGCGGGCTGGGCCGGTTTTTTTATCTGCTGTGTCGGCAGGTTGGCCAATCATGGCTCCCAGATGTGTTCCTGTTTATAATTTGGTATTTAGTATTTGGTCCTGCCATGAGGGCAGGGGACTGGACTCGATGACCTCTTGAGGTCCCTTCCAGCCCTAAAGTCTATGAGTCTATGAGTCTACAATACACTGCTACCTCGATATAATGCCACCCGATATAACATGAATTTGGATATAACGCGGTAAAGCACTGCTCCAGGGGGCGGGACTGCGCACTCCGGTGGATCAAAGCAAGTTCAATATAACACTGTTTCACCTATAAAGCAGTAAGATTTTTTGGCTCCCAAGGACAGCATTATATCGAAGTAGAGATGTACATGTAAAGGGATGCAATTTCTTTTAGGCTGAAATAAGTGTTTTAAATAGAACGACAACAACAAAAGTAACCGAAAGACCTTGTCAGGCTAACATGGAATTTCCTTGCTTGCACTTTCAAACATTTATAAAGACTTTACAAAAGACAGTGAATACAACAACATTCCAGCACAACTGACTTGCAGACAGCAGCAGAGGACTGTTTAGTACTTGCAACAAAAATTATTAGGACTAGCCTGAGTCAGAACCGTTACATAGTGAAAACAGTAATACATATGATCGTTACGTGCACTCTAACATAAGGTTTGAAAATATGTCTGTGTATGAAAATTTTAAAACTCATATTGTTCAAGACTATAAAAATATTATCTTCTAAAGGACTGGTATAATTAATATTTCTAAAACTTACTGAACAACTAACTACTGGTTAAGCATAGGTGAATACAAACAGGTTTAGTACAGAGATTAGATTCACTGATTGTCCAGGAAAATATTACTAAACTCAACCTTCTAAAAATGTTTAATTAGGATATAAATAAATCATAAAACTAAAAGGTTTCTATTTACAAGCACCTTGTACCCAAGATTCAAGAACAAATCAGTATCTTTACGGAGGAAAAAAATCAATCTATAATAATAAATCTCCCAAACCCATCAAGGATTTGAAGTTAAAGAAAGAATTATCATAGAAAAACCCCAGAAGACCCTCTACATATAATAAAATAATATAAAAAAGAAATATACACATTTTAACATTTACGTTCATAGAGAAATCGCTAGGAAAAAGGACAATTTGTGAACAGACAGCTATTAAGAAAAAATAAATCAATTAAATGATTACAAACAAAACTAGAACATTCAAATATAATCTTAAAAAATAAGTGATTTCTCATAAGGAGGCTGGCAAAGAAATATATAAACTTTAAACACTGATATTCACTTTTAAACATGATTTAGAGGGCATGTATTTTAGCAGCCAAAGCTCTGGCTTTTGATCACAGACCCATAAATATGAAAAAAAAAACATCATAAGAGAAAGCTAGCTTTGAGCCTGATCCTGAACCAGTGAAGTCAACGTAAGCTTTGCTATTAACTTCAATGGGCACAGGTTCAAGCCTTTTATTAGCAAATCAGTTTTTATCATTATTTACCTTACTTTTGAGTGTGGGTAGAAACAGGACACCTTTACAGGATCATTAAGAATACAATTAAATTCAAATACAACATTACAACTGAGATTTTAAATGCAGACAAGTCAAGGAATTAAAAGATGTGGTTCCCAAGCAGCAGCAGCAGCAGCAGCAGCAGCAGCAGCAGCAGCAATTCTGTCCCCTTGTGTGTATGTCATATTTTGTATTTCTATTCATGGCATTTAAATATAATGCCTTAAAGGAACATAGAACGTAGGCCATTCTTACAGGACGGAGGAGTCTATCCTGGGAAGCAGTAACTCTGAAAAAGTTTTCGAGGTCGTGGTGGGTCATCAACTGGACGCGAGCTCCTAATGCAATGCTGTGGCCAAAATGGCTAATTGAATCCTTGAATGCATAAATAGGGGACTCTTGAGTGGGAGTAGAGAGTATGCAGTGGTGTTGTAGCCCTGCTGGTCCCAGGCTACTAGAGAGAGAAGGTGGCTGAGGTAATCTCTTTTACTGGGCCAACTTCTGTCGGTGAGAGAGACAAGCTTTAAAGACACACAGAGCTCTTCTTCGGGTCTCAGAAGCTTGTCACTCTCACCAAAAGAAAAGAACAGGAGTACTTGTGGCACCTTAGAGACTAACAAATTTATTTCAGCCTAAGTTTTCGTGGGCTACAGCTCACTTCAGCTTATGCTGAAATAAATTTGTTAGTCTCTAAGGTGCCACAAGTACTCCTGTTCTTTTTGCGGATACAGACTAACACAGCTGCTACTCTGTCACCAAAAGAAGTTGGTCCAATAAGGTCTCACTCACCTTGTCTCTGGGAGTAAATATGGGGTTGCCAGGCGTCCAGTTTTCGACTGGAACACCAGTCAAAAAGGGACCCTGGCGGCTCTGGTCAGTACTGCTGACCGGGCCATTAAAGTCCAGTCGGCAGTGCAGTAGGGGCCCAGCCTAAGGCAGGCTCTCTGCCTGCCCTAGGTCCACATAGCTCCTGGAAGTGGCCACCAGGTCCCTGCATCTCCTAGAGGCATGGGTTACCAGGGAGACTCTGTGTGCAGCAATGGGAGTTGCAGGGGCAGTGCCTGCCTGCGCAAGGGCACCGCGTGGAGCCTCCCTGGCCACCCATGTATCTAGGGGCTGCAGGAACCTGGCTGCTGCTTCCTGGGAGCCATGGTAAGTGCTCTGGGACCCCGTACTGCTTCCCGCACCCCAACCCTCTGCCCCAGCCCGGAGTCCCCTCCTGCACCCAAACTTCCTCCTGAAGCCCGCACACACCCCCAACCCCCTGTCCCAGTCCCAGTCCCATCCTGCATCCCAAACCCCTCATCCTGGGCCCCACCCCAGAACCCACACTCCTAGCCAGAGCCCTAACCCTCCCTCCCCCGTGCACCAACCCCCTTCCCAGCCCGGAGCTCCCTCCTGCACACCAAACACCTCATCCCTGGCCCCATCCCAGAGTCCACACCCTCAGCCAGAGCCTTCACCCACTTGCACCCCAACCCCCTGCCCCAGCCTGCAGCCCCCCCTTCACCCTGCACCTCAACCCCCTGCCCCAGCTCAGATCCCCCTCCTTCATGCCAAACCCACCCCAGGGCCCACACCCCCAGCCAAAGCCCACATTCCAAACCCCTTAGCCCCAGACTGAAGCCCCCTCCTGCACCCCAAACCTCTCATCCCTGGCCCCACCCAAGAGCCCACATCCCCAGCCGGAGCTCTCACCCCTCTCCTGCACCCCAGCCCCCTGCCCCAGCCAAGTGAAAGTGAGTGAGGCTGGGGAGAGTGAGCAGGGGTTAGGCCTTGCAGAAGGGGTGGGGCAGACGCAGGGCCTCAATGTTTGGTTTCATGTGATTAGAAAGTTGGTAACCCTAAGTAAAGAGGATATTTTACTTTTGTATTTGGCACTTGTGCGATCACTGCTGTCCAGTTCTGGTGTCCACAATTCCAGAAGGATGTTGATAAATTGGAGAAGGTTTAGAGAAAAGCCCCAAGAATGATTACAGGATTAGAAAACATGCCTTTTAGTGGCAGACTCAAGGAGCTCAATCTATTTAGTTTGACAAAGAGAAGGTTAAGGGGTGACTTGATTTATAGCCGATAAGTACCTACATGGAGAACAGATATTGGATTATGGACTCCAATGAAGCCAAGAAAGGTATAACACTATCCAGTGGCTGGAAATTTATGCTAGACAAATTCAGATTGGAAATAAAACACACATTTTTAACAGCAAGGATAATTAACCATTGGAACAATTTACCAAGGGCTGCGGTGGATTCTCAATCACTGGCAATTTTAAAATCAAGAGTGGATGTTTTTCTGAAAGATACCCTCTAGGTATTATTCTGGGGAAGTTCTATGATCTGTGTTTTACAGATGGACAGACTAGAGGAGCGCAATGATTCCTTCTAGTCTTGGAATCTATGCATCTATTAGCATATATTTTCAATGTACCTGTGTTGTGCTTGCTGGCCATTTAATTAAACCTGTGATTACCAGATCACAGATTTACTTCAAACTGTGTGCACCTTGCAGCTGTGTTCCAGAATGTGCTGTGCCCCACAGATGGTGTGAAATCAGAACCAATGCCATCATGGCCCAGCTGGGAGGTAGACAGACCAGTTGAGCTCCTTCCGCTACCACATTGAATGATGTGACAAGGGTTCAGAGGAGGGATAGGCTGCCCAATTGCAGAAGGGTCTGAATCTAAATAACTATACACAATGAGCACTTAAGGAAAATAACACGGATTTTACTTGCTGATAACTTATTTACACATTTCCCCCAAACATAACAAAACATATTCCTCATTGAGGATGACACACAATCCATGCTAAATTTGAAGTTTCTAATCACAACTGTTTGACTTCAGTGCATAAAATCATCTGAAACATTTAATACCCGATGAAAATAATAAGCTCACATTCTATCAGTCCACTAGCAACACTAGGCCCAAGTAAACATAAACACATCATTTCAGTGCAAACAAAATAAGACCTGCAGATGTGGAGGAAATGACACAGGAAGTTCCAGAACTAACAGAAAAAACAAGATTCAGAGTAGTTGCCGTGTTAGTCTGTATCCACAAAAAGGATAGGAGTCCTTGTGGCACCTTAGAGATTAATAGATTTATTGTAGCATAAGCTTTCGTGAAAAAACAAGAGTTTTGAAGAGCTGGAGCTGCACCAAAAGGATTTTTGTGGTACTTTTTGGTTTGAAAGTGTTGGAAACCTGGATTGGGGGATGACAGGGAAGGTCAAAAGGGAGAATGAAGCTATGGGGCTTAATCTTTTTCGGAGCTTTGAAGGTCACATTTAATGTAACCCTTCAAGTCATGCACCTGAAAAATAGCAGCGACAACAAAAACAATAATAACAAAAACTTTGCACTTGTATAATTCATTCTATCTCAGGATCTCCAGGTGCTTTACAGATATTAATGATTTAGGCAAGTCACTGAAAGAGCCAGGAAAAGAACCCGACACTCCTCAGGCCTGCACTTCAACACTTAGACCATGGATCCTTTCCCTTTCTAGAACATTGGAGGAGGAGGATATAAATAGAAGTAATGAGATAATAATAAACAAGAATTCATTAGACTGCATGCCAAGAAAAATGTTGTGCCAGCGAGATCTCAGAATGTGGAATCATCTTGGAAGAGAAGTGACGGACATCCCTCATTTAAAACATTTAAGACAAGACTAGACAAAGCACTAAAAAGTATACCATACCGTATAGGTATCAATCCTGGACTGACCCCAGGGGGGTGGACAGGATGATGTAATAGGTCTTTCCATCTCTAATTTCTATAATATACTAGTTTAAAGCTAATTCCAGAACTATGACTATTAATAATAACCTTTAATTTACAGGCACCGATGACAAAGTCTGTAAAAGTGAAGCATTCTGAAATCTAAAAATTTAAAAATAAAAGCTTTAAAGGGTTTTCTTTTGACCACTTACATACCTTCAAAATACAATTCTCCGTTGCCAATTAGAGAAACAAGACATAAGACTATGCAAAATGAACAAATTGATTTATGAGGCTAATGCACTAGAAGCTGATTCTATGAAAAGTCATGTTTTGGTTAATTCCTTATAGCCCTACAATATGGAGATTTTAGTTCCACAGGAAACAGAAAAAAACGTTCCACTAGGAATAAAAATAAAATGAAATACCCATCTGACACCCCTTTTATCTGCTTTAACTATTTATATGGCTCCCATAACAATAGTAACTGACTACCTCAGAATCCTTAATGTGTTTACCCTCACAGCACCTCTGTGAGGTAGAGAAGCACTATCATCTCCCTCTGTATAGATGGGGAACTGAGGCACAGAAAGAATAAATGACTTATCCAAGGAAGTCTGTGGCAGAATAAGAAATTGAACCCAGGCCTCCTAAGTCTCAGGCTTGTACCCTAACCACAACTAGACCATCCTCTCTTCTCTTAGAAGAAATAAAGCCCAAGGCTTTTGCTTATAATTGCTGAAGGCAAAAGTATCATCACCTTGCCACAACCTATTGAATTAAATAATTGCTTAATCATTGTCCATGAAGTCATGATGTCTAAGGCTTTGGTGATGCACAAAAGATGGAGGAGACCACTAAATCTTTCCATGAAGAATAAGCTGTTGGGTATTGGCTTTTGAGTCTATATTTGAATAAGAAGTGCTCAGGTTTTATGGTAAACTGTATGCAGTAAAGGACATGTAAACCCTACATTAGAGTAACTTTCTCATACATCTTTAACATCCAGATTGTCCCTACATTTACAAAAACTGCTATCGTGCCTTTCCTTGAGTCTTGTCTCTGCTCAGTTGATTCAAGTATAGTGGGATGAAAACTAACTGGTATTTACTTCTAAGTTTCAACAATGACTGCTGTCCCGCATCTTGCATAACCTAATGATCTAATGGGATAATGGTATTCCAGGTGGTCATATTTTGTCTGGAATGAAAAAGCTGAATTGTCAGAACCAGCTTAATGTTCAACTCTGGCTCCTGATATGAGCAAGTGGAACTCCTAGTTTTGATCATGAAAGGGAGAAATACGAGCCAGAAAAAAAAAAAATTTCTCTTACCAGAGACAAAGCTTTAATTTACCTTTAAAAAAAGCTCCCATATAAGCAGATCAAACACAAATCAGAAGTGCCACATACCGAAATCTCTCTTCTGGCCAAGTAGCCGGGGGCAGGAAAGCGGCAATTATAATGTGCCAACAAAATAGCAACTCCTCCAGACTAAACTAATTCAGGAATATTACACTGAGGTCTGGTCTACACTACGCGTTTAAACCAAATTTAGCAGCATTAAATCAATTTAACCCTGCACCCGTTCTTACAATGAGGTCCTTTATATCGATATAAAGGGCTCTTTAAACCGATTTCTGTACTCCTCCCCAATGAGAGGAGTAGCGCTGAAATCAGTATTGCCATGTTGGATTAGGGTTAGTGTGGCCGCAAATCGATGGTATTGGCCTCCGGGCGGTATCCCACAGTGCACCATTGTGACCGCTCTGGAAAGCAATCTGAACTTGGATGCACTGGCCAGGTAGACAGGAAAAGACCCGTGAACTTATGAATTTCATTTCTTGTTTGCCCAGCGTGGAGCTCTGATCAGCACGGGTGGCGATGCAGTCCCAAATCCAAAAAGAGCTCCAATATGGACCGTACGGGAGATACTGGATCTGATAGCTGTATGGGCAGACAAATCTGTTCTATCAGAGCTCCGTTACAGAAGACGAAATGACAAAGCATTTGAAAAAATCTCCAGGCTATGATAGACAGAGGCCACAGCATAGTGCTGTGTGACAAGCATAATGGAAATCCAAAGAATCAAATGGACGCTCATGGAGGGAGGGAGGGGGTACTGAGGACTCCAGCTATCCCACAGTCCCCGCAGTCTCCGAAAAGCATTTGCATTCTTGGCTGAGCTCCCAATGCCTGAAGAGTCAAAAACAATTTCACAGGTGTTTCAGGGTATATTTCAGCAATTTACACACTCCCCCCCAAAAAAAGAAAAGGAAAAAAAAAGTTTCTCACCTTTTTTCAATGTCACCCTATGTCTACTGCATGCTGCTGGTAGACGGGATGCTGCAGCACTGAACACCAGCATCCCCTTCCCGGTGGCAGACCGTACAATATGACTGCTATCCATTGTAATCATCAGCCCGTGAGTGCTCCTGGCTGGCCTCGGTGAGGTCGGCTGGGGGCGCCTGGGTAAAAATAGGAATGATGGTCATTCCTGGCAGATGGTACAGAATGGCTGATAACCGTCCTCATCGCAGCAACTGGAGGCTGAGCTCCATCAGCTCTCCCCTTCATGTCTAAAGAAAAAATTCTGTACTGCCTGGACTGTCATAGCAGCGGGAGGCTGGGCTGCTCTCTCCCCCACCCTTTAATGTCCTGCCTGGACTATCATAGCAGCTGGAGGCTTCCTCCCCCTCATTTTATCTCACTAAAAAGTCAGTGTTTCTTATTCCTGCATTCTTTATTACTTCATCACACAAATGGGGGGACACTGCCACGGTAGCTCAGGAGGGTTGGGGGAGGAGGGAAGCAATGGGTGGGGTTGTTGCAGGGGCACCCCCTAGAATGGTATGCAGCTCATCATTTCTGTGGGATCTGACACGGAGCAGCTGTGCTCTCTGGTTCTCTAGTACACTTGCCCCATATTCTAGGCAGGACTGACTCTATTTTTAGACGAAACATAAAGAAGGGAATGACCCGGGGAGTCCATGCACCCCCGGCCGACCTCAGTGAGGCCAGCCAGGAGCACCCATGACAGCAGCAGACAGTACAATGACACTGCATTGTGCTGTCACTAAACCAACCAAATAAGTAATATAAACAAGGAAGCAATAGGTCTAAGGGTTAGAACAGAAAATAGTGAGGCCAGAATTCCTGGATTCGATTACCAGCTTTGCTCCCTGGAGAACCATAGGCAAGTGACTGAACCTCTTACGTGCCTCAGTTTTCAAATCTGTTCATTGGGTAGGCTAATGCTTATCTACTTGGCAGAGGTGTTGAGAGAAATAACTCCTTGAGATCCTTGAGTTAGAAGTCCTATCTATATGAGACAGAAACAAACTAAGCACGATGAAATGAGAGTCACTCTTGGTAAATGACCCCCCAACCAAAAAATGGCATGACTTTTTCATTCTGCCTTGAATGGCAAATACTCTAGTGCTCATTGCTGCTTTGTCCATAAAGAACCCAGATATTGTTGCTGAAATAAAAGGAAGTTGATTGTGGGGTTTCTTTTCTTTTTAACATAACAGAATTTCATTCTTTCAGATAAAATCCTACAAAAATTAGGATAAGCAATTTTGTAGACTCCCTTGAAGATGCTGGAAGCCACATAAAAAGTGATGGCATTTAAAGGAGAAGCCTCCCCCTCCTGTGGTAAAATTCTAAATTTAATCAAGTAAAGTTGATCCAGATAACTTATAGACATGGCCACAAACAGAATTTAACACCTTCTCAGATCCCCACCAGAAGAAGACGTCCTTTTTAAAAAAAGAAAGAAAACCAATCAAACTGAAAGAAAAAAAAAGATTTCAACAATACCATTTCCTAAGCTTGCGAGGTGAAACTCTGTCCTTTCAAAATGCTTGGAAAATACTATTTTACAGATTCATAACACTTTAGTGAGATCTGTCTAGCCCCAGATTATTATCCCCGATCTAGTTTTTAAGTAGTAAAACAGGTTTGAATATACAGAACTTCCATTGTTATAAGCTACGTCACTCATTTACCTCCATCCAACAGAAACCTGGGGCTGTCTCGGTCTCTATTCAGCCTGCACTGACTAAGAAGTCTGTAGAGATTAAAAAGATAACCTCACAGCATTTCAGACCTCATCAGAAGTTTTGTGTTGTTTCTGTCATTTGGCAGGCTCTTTGTCAAACACTGAAGAGCACTGTGGATCACAGTGATATATGGGTGATGATTTGGGGCTGATGGAAATCTACACAAAGCTGTGGAGCCAAGTAAACAGAAACAGGCCTTGTCTACACTAGATTTTTTTTCCCCTTAAATTTCCCAGTGTACCACTACTGGTCTAGCATCCTCTTAGTAGCAATGGTGGGCACTCTAGTGTGGTTGGTTGTATGGAGGCTACTGGCATTTTGTGCATCTGCCTCCAAGCCTGAGATGTCACAGGGACTAAAATCCTAGTGCCCAAACTACACTAGCTCTATGTGGACACTGGGGAGCCCAAGTGAATCCTTGTCCGTGCCTGGCAGAAGGCCAAGGGGCTACTGTGTTGATGCCCTTGAAGTTGGACATCATCTTTGTCAGAGGTCTGGAGTGGGGCAGGGGATCCTGTACGAGCATCTGCGGTGGGGCCTCAAGTCAGTGCGCTTAGGGAGTGCCAGCCCTGAGTTAGTACTCTTGGGGTGGGTTGGTGCCCACATTGGTGCTTTTGGGGTGGTGAGGTCGTAGGAGCTCTAGGGCTGTGGGGGCCCATGTCAGTGCTCTCGGGAGGGGGGGTCCCACGCCCATGTTCTTAAGGTGGGGGACCCATTTCAGTATTCCTGGGGTGAGAAGGCCCATGTTGGTACTGTGGGGGGCAGTGTCAGAGCTCTTGGGGTGAAGAGGCCCATGTTGGTGCGGGGAGAGGGGCAGTGTCATAGCTCTTGGGGTGAGAGAGACCACATTGGTGCGGGGGGGCAGTGTCATAGCTCTTGGGGTGAGAGAGCCCACGTTGGTGCGGGGGGGGCAGTGTCAGAGCTCTTGGGGTGAGAGAGCCCACGTTGGTGCAGGGGGGGCAGTGTCATAGCTCTTGGGGTGAGAGAGCCCACGTTGGTGCGGGGTGGGGGCAGTGTCAGAGCTCTTGGGGTGAGAGAGCCCACGTTGGTGCGGGGTGGGGGCAGTGTCAGAGCTCTTGGGGTGAGAGAGCCCACGTTGGTGCGGGGGGGGCAGTGTCAGAGCTCTTGGGGTGAGAGAGCCCACGTTGGTGCGGTGGGGGCAGTGTCAGAGCTCTTGGGGTGAGAGAGCCCACATTGGTGCGGGGGGGGGCAGTGTCAGAGCTCTTGGGGTGAGAGAGTCCACGTTGGTGCGGGGGGGGCAGTGTCAGAGCTCTTGGGGTGAGAGAGCCCACACTGGCACTCTCAGGGTAGCGAGAATATCAGTGCTCTTGTAGGGTTGCCAGATTTGGCTGGAGTTATTCCTGGAGGATTCATCACATGGCATAATATTTAATTAAAAATGTATCTTTAATTCCTGGAGACTCCAGGACAATCATGGAAGGTTGGCAAGGCTATCTCAGCGGGGTGTTGGTGCTCGGCAGGTGGGGCGTGTCAGAGTTTTTGGGGTGAGGGGATGTCTGTGCTCTCGGGACGGGGGGCGGGCCCGTCTGCACGGCCGTGTGGATGCGCTCGGAATTGGGGGGGGCCTTGCTGTCCTGGGGAGGGGTGGCGGCCAGGCTGACCCCTCGGCTGGGGCCCGTGTCGATGCTCCTGCGATGGGGAGGGCCCTGGACGATGCTCTTCTTCCCTCCCTACTCCTCAGTGTGTCAGTCTGCGTTGCCAGGTAACATACAGTCCGGCTGTAAACAGCTCGAGGCAGCGAGCCGGTGACGCAGCACGCACAGCCCCGCTCAGCTGCTCCCCGCGTTACATCATCCCGCAAAAGACGGCTATAAATAGCTCGGTCTAGTGCGCCTGTGCACGGGCGTTCGTGGCGGACGGTGAGTTAAGGGAGAGGGCGGTTACCCCTGTGAGTCATCCTCTCCTCCCCCCGGCGAAGACTGGCGCCTAAGAGCCCTCGCCGGCCACCGTACTCCGGCGTGGCTCGTAGCAGAACGGCCGTGGAGTGCCGCACTTCCCCCGCCCTGCCGGTGCTATTTTTACTCCTTTGTTTCAGGTCCGCGCTGCTCAGTCAGCCGCCACCCGTCAAGGGCGGAAGGGACGCGATGACGCCATCCGTTTCCAGGAACGATGACGTGTCAACTGGAATGTTCACTGGGGTTTCGATTCCTTAAAGGGGCATTTACCCGTTTTCTTCCCTCTCCCCTTGGTCAAGGCTGGAGGCAGCGTGGTGCGGTGGTTAGAGCAGGGGTGACTGAGAGGCACGGGGACGCAGCTTCTAATCTCAGTGCCACACGGGCAGCTCGCTTTGCCCCTCCGTGCCTCAGTTTCCCCTGTACAATGAGAACCACGTTTACTGGCCCCATGGCGGGTAGATTGGTGTGTTATAATCCTTCAGTCATAGCCCCACACTAGAACTTGTGCCAGAAGATGGGGAGGCGGCCAGAGTCGGGGTTAAACACTGATGTAGTTACACAGTGCTGTGCCTGAATCCTCGGTTTGCCTACAGAGTGGGGGAGAGACAAACCTCCTCCCTCACAGTGGGGTCTTACTGTGGGTCCCAGTAACACGTCTCCTCTGCCACCACTGCCTCCCTACTCTAGCTAAGGTACTTATTCAGCCACTATCACCATAGTATCTGAGACCTCACAGTCTTAAAGTATTCATCCTCACAACACCCTGTGAAGCAGGGGAGCGCTATTATCTCATTTTACAGATGGGGAACTGAGGTACAAGCAGGCTAAGTGACTTGACTAAGGTTACAGAAAGTCTGTGACAGAAGCAGGAAATGAGCCAAGGCATCCCAAATCCTGGGCTAGTGCCCTAAATATCCCACCTTACCAAACCCTACACTCTCTTGTTTCCTTCTCAAACAACCCCACATTTTCCCATTTTGTATCCCTTCATTCCCTAATGGACCCAAATCTTTCTTCTCTGAAATCAACCCCCTTCTGTTTGCTTCTCCAGTCTCTCCCTGTTCTCCATCTTTTCCAATATCCCTGTCTCCCAGAAAACTTAAAAAGTTAGTCACTATGCCCTCTCTCTCCCATTCAAGGTCACCCATCTCTCTTTTCTGTGCCTTTTCAACATCTCCATTCCATTCCTCCAGTTCCCTTGACTTTACCCATCTTCTTTCTGCTACTCCCAGATCCTCTCTCCCCAAGTCTCTGCCTCCTCCCTCCAGTTTTCTCTCCAATTGTCCCGTAAGTATTTGGTGCTTTCTTCTTTCTCCCCAAGGTCCCTCTAGTTAGTACCTGTTCCCTCATCAGTCCAAGAGTCCCCTGTACTCCTCAGCTCTCCCTCCTCACAGTCCTCCCCTGTAGCTATCCCAAGGTTCCTACTGTACGTGACCTTAAGGTCTCTTCAACCATATTTCTCCTCAGCTCCCTCACCTCTGACCTCTTCTGTTTCCAAAGTCCCTCACGGGGATTAGGGTAATGAGAGACAGTGAAACAGAGACAACAGACTGAGAAATAAACATGCAGACAGAGAGGGACAGACATGTAGTGAATTAGGCCTAGCTAGATGTAAAGAAAGGGATAGATAGATGATTAATTGAGAATGACAGATAGACCAATGATAGACAGACACAGGTGATAGCTAGATTGACAGACAAACAGATAACACTATTTTTTGTTCAAATACATACATTCCCTATCACATGATATGATTTTATTTATATGTTTCACTGATGGGGGCATCGTGAATTTGTTGTGACCAATTAGATAATACATGAGGTGGGGTCAGAGGCTGAGGGCTGATATGGCTTAATAATATCATGTAGGAACTGTAACTGCTTGAAAGCTGTTCTGGTGGTTTTAATACAATCCTGTTTATAAAAAAAACAATTCTGGGAACACAATAAACATTCAGATAAAGAAGGGTTTGGATAACTGTGAGAGGGGAAAGACAGCAGAAGGTGGAGTTATTGGGTATGTGTTTTGTGCCGGGGGAAGTAAATGAGAATTGGTGAAGAGGGAGTTTTGGATTACAGCTGCCTTTTGTGGGCAGTTTGATTTTACATCTTGCTTTTTAATGTAGGTCATGTATCCAGGTGCTATGAGCATGAACACATGAAAAAATCAATAAAATGGAATCCAGGGTAAATTAAGTTTTACATTAATAAACACTGGCCATCTTCATCCCAAATTTCATTCCATGGATGAACTGGGATGATATCAGAGATGTATTTGTCCAGTTTTATTTGTAATCACTATTTGGGAGTCTAAACTTAACACACTGAATTGTATATAAGACTCTTTTCCCTTCTTGCACCTAACTCTGTATGTAACGGACAAAAACAAGATGGGTTTAAATAGTGTATTATTATCATCATTATTATTAACAACAATTTATTTAGAGCAGCTCCTAGAAGCCTCAGTCAGGAATCACAGGTCTATTATGCTCTGTGCTTTACATGTAGATTAGAGACATTCCCAGCCCTGAGCGCTCTCAATCTAGGTAGCATCCCTTTATGGATATTTGTGTGTGGGCATCTTTGTAAGGACTATTTTAAAATTATAAATACATCATTAACAAAATATATACTTTTTCTTTTGTGAATTAGTCTATTAAAATGCATTTCATAAATGTTCTTTAGTTGAAAAACAGAAATACTGAATATTCCAAAAAAGGTTCCATCGAGGAAATAATAAATTGATTCTACCGTGTCAAAGGCTGTAATAAATCAAACAAAAATAATTATAACTCAGAGCTCTACTGGTTTCAACCTACAGGTATTGTCCATAGTAGGCTATCTTTGATTGAGGGATGTGCTGTGAAATAAAGCCCCTCACTCACTTTAAGGTCGAGATGATGCTGTGGCTTCATATTTAGATCATGGCTAGTAGATAAATCTAGGATGCAATTAGTCACCTATGACATGACTTCATATTTCCATTTAATTTAGTAACAACAGTTGGTTCCAGAGGGGCAAGTGAGATTTAATTTATTAACAGAGTTTCTAGGATAAGTGAGCAGAAAGATTTGAAAGGGATGATCTGAGAAGTTGAGATGTGAAGGGAAAATATTCTGAAAGGGACACAGAGTTTCTTAAGGATTTGAATACAGAGAAATGTAAGTCTTGTCTCATAATTTTCTCAACTAGGGCTGTATATATTAATATACATATTTAATATATATTTACAGTCATACAATCTTATACAAATTGTGTGAATTGCTTTTACTAGTGCTTAAAGTATTTTACTAGTGCTATCATTTCAGCTGTTATCTGTTGTCTAGTTTTTTAGCTCAGTAGTTTTATTTTGATTTATTTTAGTACAGTGGGTTCTACTGAAACAATGAAAAGCACCTATGTTCTAACAGTAAAACATGTTTTATCTGAAAAAAGTGCATTCATTTATACTCAGATGATAAATTTTGTTCATAATCAGACTGTTAAGGTCTGGTAAATTTGTATATTAATTTGTTTTTATTTATAAAATCCTGGTTGGATAAATACAAAAGAATTAGTAACTGCCTATTGTATGCTACAGAAGAAATTCCACAGTTTAGTGTTGAGATGTCCCGTGTTTCACAAATTTAGAATCCTTTCTTTTTTAATACTGGACAGGTCCTGTTCTGACACTTGTTAATGGGGTTGTAAGCAAGTTAGAACAGAAGTTGGTGCAGTAACTGTTAACTTTTCAGGACTTTTCAGGGACTTCCTAGCCCTTGGCAATTGATGGCCCAAAAAATGAGCTAAAATAGTTTAACAAATGCAAATGATATTTAAAAGATAAGAAATACCCAAAGAAGTAAAATTCATAAGACGTTAACCATATTAAATTTCAAAATTGATCAGCTTTAAATGTCAAATTATATAAGTCAATCATTGCAGATTGGCTAAATAAGTAATGGCAAAAGTTATGTTCAACAGATCTCTGCCAAGCTTCCCTCATTACTTTTTATTTTTTCTAATAAAGAAGGATCGGGTGATCTTTTTCTCTTAATAGTAACTTTATGTTCCAGTGAATCTGAATTTAATTCTCACTCATTCTCCCTTGTGTGTCATTATCATAACTTCACATGACTTCAATTAAATGAAAGGATTTTTTCCCCTAAACCTCTTGTCTTACCCCTCCCATGCCGGCAGGAGTAGACCGTAATCAGAAACTGGCACGAAGGTGAAGCTCTGATACAAGGAGCTTGCTGTTTCTCTGTGACTCATTTGACATTAACATAATTATGTTAGAGAAGTCAAAGTGGTTTTCAAAGTATGAGTAATGCACAATACTAGAGAGAGTGTTTACAAGACAGCAAGGCATATCAACTAGCTGAAGTAACCAGCTGCTGATAACTGCTGAAGTAAGTTAGGGAATTAAAAAGTCGTACAGTCAAATTATCCTTCTTTGGAATTCAGAGTCATGTACAGAAATGAGATAGGTAGTGTATTTTGAAGAAGGATCCAGAACAGACATCATGCTGTAATCAGGATCGGACCGAGACTGTGGGTAGTTCACACAAGAAGTCTTCCCTACATTTCTTCCCACGTGCATATTTATGGAAAAGTCGTGTTCAAATGATAGCACTGATCTTTTCAAGAAGTGAGTGTGTACACAGAGTTCATTTCAAAATGCAAGTGACAAGCATTCTGTCAACAAAAACGAGAGAGGAGCAAAAACTGAAAAAAAAGAGGTCATCCCACAAATATTTTGAGTCTATAGTGAATATGAATTGACTCAAAGAAAGAAAACATAACAATAAGATACATTGTTGTGTTTGTTTGCCCTGATCATGTTTTTAAATAAGTACAAGTTTAGTTCTAGTACAGAAGAGAATCTTTGCTTTGTAATAAAAATATTTAACTGAAAGGTTTATGATGCTGAGCATATTCTGAATAAATATTAAAATGGTGTCTGCTAAATAGATTAAATGTAAGGAAAAATAAAAAAAAGTGGTGCCTACTTCATTCAAATATAATTCTGCTCTGTTTAAAAAGCTATAGACACCTCATGGAAATGTTAGAAAAAAATTATTGAAAAACAATGGACAATATATTTTTTCTGTTGATTTTTTGTAACTTGGTTTTTATTACAATAGACATTTGAATGAAAGTGGGACACTTGCTGTTTAGAAGTTTATCTGTTACCTTGCTATTCCTCACACAGGGCCTGATTCTGTGAGCTGCTGAGCATCCCTTGAGAAGTGCTGAGCACTGTGAACTTCCTCTGACTTCAGCAAGAGTTGAGGGCACTCAGCACCTCCCAGGATTGGCTTATCAAACACAGTTGCTCCTGTGGAGAAGTAAGTTACAGAGGACTGTAACGTACAGTAATCAGCAAATAGCTTTCTTGTAAAAGTGTCTGTAGTAATAAAAAGAGGGAAGTGAGAGCAATACAGAAAATATGTATAGAATAGATGTTTACCATGAGGCATCAGAGGGTCTCTAAACAGTTTTAAAAAATCAGGAACTCCAAACTTCACCTAAGCCACTCATGTCGCTATGAAAAAGCTGCTCAGGACCCAACCAGACACTTAATATGCTGACATTAATCTCCACTGGCCTCTTGCAAAGATGGAGCAGTCCCAGAAGTGGTAAAAAAGAAGCATATGGGAAGGAAAAATTGCAGAAAAAAATATTGCAATGGTGTCATCTGTTGAGGATGATATTAATGTGTTTCAGGGGACTGAGAGTCAGGACTTGTGGCTTTGCTGTTTCCTGTTCTGCCATTGAGTGTGGCATTGGGAAAATCACTTCACTTCCATCTGCCTCAGTTCCCTGTCCCAGGTTTATTGTAAGGTTTATTGTATACATAGCACATGAGATCCTTGAGACAGCTGCTACAAAAATGAAAAGCATTATTATCAACATGCATGTACGTTGTTATTTAGTCAAAGAAAATTAAAATATTTCTTTCCAAAGCACAGCCCTGCATTCAGAAACCAATCCCGCTTTGCAGTAAACATATCCAGCAAATTTATAATTAATAAAAAATAAAATAACTGGAGACATACCAATCTCCTAGAACTGGAAGGGACCTTGAAAAGTCATTGAGTCCAGCCCCCTGCCTTCACTAGCAGGACCAATTTTTGCCCCAGATCCCTAAGTGGCCCCCTCAAGGATTGAACTCACAACCCTGGGTTTAGCAGGCTAATGCTCAAACCACTGAGCTATGCCTCCCCCTGTGATTTTAACAATTTCTGTACTGTCATTTCATTGTGCTACACCATTGCACTGAAATATCAAATGAAACTGTCTTTACATTTAATTCAGTTGATTAGGGCAAAACAAATATGGAATTACAGAAGCTATCAAACTGTTAGGAAATGTGTCCCACCCTTACAATGGCAGATTAATCTTCTATAGTTAAGATTATGTCAATGCTTTCATTATAAAAAACTTGTTTAATTCTATATTATTATTATTATAATAGCTCTTCCCAAAGTCAACCTTAAGTACAGTGGCTTTTTGAGGCCCAGCAGTCAAGTACTCCTGCGATTAACTCTGAAGAGTTCCTTGCAAAAACCTTCACCTCTAGCCCCAGGTACCTCATACTTACTTGATTCCAATGGAATTTCCTTGCCACCCTAGTTCTCAGGGAAGTTGCACCCGTACTTTGTTTAATTTCTCTAGAGGTGGCTCTGTGCAGTATCCATCTTGATGGCCTTTCTCTTTCCCATAAAATAATACTTAGATCCAAATTCTGTCATGACTTACATCCTGTGAAAATTCCACAAATCTAATCTGTTTCTCACTTGGCGCTCTGAAAATTGGAAAGCTGTCCCCAAGTCAGCCTTCAAAATAATTTGGGGTAAAGCAGGGAATGCTGGGTCTTAGACCAGGTGTGATTAACAAAACTAAACCATTTCAAATAAAGTCCCACCACTTTTAAATCTTGTGAACTTTGCCGACTTTGTTTTTTTTGTGTGAACTGAGTTAGTGAGCAAAATAGTCAAAGACACTTTTTGGTGTTAAATGTTGTGAGGATGCTAGAGACCAAGGGAGAATGAGTGAACAGATTTACCTGTTTTAATTTAATTTTCTGATTGTAATATTGTGAATTTACACTTGGAGAATTGTCTCCGGAGTGTATAGATCATATATAATATGTCTCTTTTTAATATGCTAAAGTAAACATAAGACATAATTAGGCCTCCAACTTGGAAAAAGTGCCTCAAAAAGTTTCTCTGGGATCCTTGCACACATGGACCTCTCCTTGACCGAATGGAATCGGGAGGGGGGGGAGGGAGGGGCTGTCTTAATGTCACCATGCTAGCACCTTGGGACCACATGGAAGCTCGTTCACTATAGCTCCATGCAAAAGAAGCTGCACAGGAAGTTGCAATTATAGTCAGACCACAGCCAGGGAGGGAGGACAGATGTGCTATGAACATAATTGTGCCAGGTAACATGCAGGGAATCCTCAGGGAGACCAAAGATAGTTGCCCTCAGCAAAAGCCCTATCTACAAAATTTCTACTGACAAGAGGGGTGTGTGATAGCCACAGCGGGCTGAAATCAGTGAGGAGACACAGGAAGGATTTCTGTATGGTGGGACCTGGCCTTCTGGGAGCTGTGGGTAGTGCAGAGGCATTTGTGTGAAGAGATCTGGTCTTTAGCAAATTCACTGAGACCTACAGATTCTGGGGCTGAACCCCTGACCTGTTCTGTGGGAGGAGAGGAAACTCTACAACAGAATGACTTAATAGAACTCTGCAAAAGACCCTCCCGAGTTTTCCTTCCCTAATCACCCCCATGGGTTTTTCTATGGGGTCTGATGATGTGGCCTCGCTGATGGATCTGAACATGTTGTATGTTATGTGGTCTACAGTGAGTACTGTATTACCATACTAGAGTTGGTTATGCTCTAAGTTCTCTGGGGCATGAACTGTCTCTCACTAAGTGTGTGCATAGTGCTTAGCACAATGGGACCCAAATCTCAGTTACAGGCTGGGGGCACTACTATACTACAAAAATAAACAATAAGAATATCTAATTATGTCCTTGATTTATGCTTTATTGTATGTTTGCTGGAAAACTGAGCCTCCAAGAATACACTATATCCATTTGTATATAAATGTTTAAAATGATAAAAAAATAAAGTTCCAAAAATATTCTTTATTAGATTCTGATGCATTTTTGTCATTGGTTTTATACAGCACAATTTCTGTTCCAAAAACATTTTTCAAGCTCTTCGGTCAAATTGCCTTTGAATTTTGAAAGATTAGGTGTTAAATCGAGTGATTTATTCAGGCCTAATTCTGCCAACACTTATGCATGTGCTTAATTCTGAGCTCCTGAATAGTGCCTTTGGAACCAGCGAGATTAATCACATGATTAAAGTTAAGCACATGCCTAAATGTTTGCAGGGTGAGGACTTTAAAGTTTAGAATGCTGTCACCTTCTATGTACAGTAAAAACATTAAAGAAATTCACAAGTTTTATGTGAATCACTATTTATTTTAAAGGACCCATTGTAGTTTGATGCATAAACTGTCACATAAAGTATGTGTCTTATCAAATTAAACATAGTGCAATATTCAAATAATGAGATTGGTTGAGTGGCTGAACCTTGTATTAAAAGAGAGATACCTCTATGCAAGAGGGGAAAACTGCTTGTCATTATTTGGAAGAAGGCTTTTAATAAAATAAATTCTTAATGCCTTTTCACTGAAACAAAGTCATTGATCTATGGGCAGGCACCAAGGGCCTGATCTAAAGCCCACTGAGCACAGTGGGAGTCTTTCCATTGACTTCAAGGGGCATTGGATCTGACTCTAGAAGAGTACCAGTTGCCTATGCATGGTACATCACCAAACGTATCACCCTAGTCATTTCATTTGCAGATAAGGGAGAGGAAGCACTGACCTGGGAGCCATATCACAAATTTGCTGCAGGACCATGGGCATGTCACATAATCGCTCTGTGCCTCAGCTTCTCTATCTACAAAGAGGGATTATACCTTTCCTCCAAGGGTGTTGGAAGTCTTAATTCGTCCATGTTTGCAAAGTGCTTTGAGAGCTTTGGATGGCAGGTGCTTAAGAAGTGCAAAATTGTTATAATATACAAAACAATGAAGTTCAACTCAGATGGAGAATTTTCATCCATCCACATGCCAGAAGGATGGGAAGATGTTTCTCCACAATGAGCTGTTAACAACTAGTAAAGTCCAAGAGAAGATTAACATTATTTGTATTCTTATTACTTTACGTATGTAATGCTATAAATGTTCGTGTTGCTTGACAGATACAAAAAAACCAGTTGTCCTGAAAACTTACTATCTAAATCCTAAATCTGTGATACAACCCACAAATGAGACTCCTCGTGGGTGTGGGTGTCTGCCCTGCGGATCACATCGTAGGTGGTTGAAATATAACTTGTTGAATGATGTTCACACACTCTAGCTAGGTAAGGAAGAGGAAATGTAAAATGGAGATCCTACAGGAATTAAATCATTTAGTTGCTTTGATAGGTGGTAGTCTATATTGCATGGAGGTTCTGAACTTTTTTTTTAACATATTAATCTAATTGTTATGCTAATATTAAATCTTATGTTTCCAGAAAGATTCAAAATTAAACTGAATGTTATACTGCAAAAGACCTAAATCCTTTGTTTGATGGGCAGTTACCAAATCATCCTCCTAAGCCAAGAGATTTTGAAAAGAACAGTTTCTCTACTCTACTTTTCTGTTCATCAGCCTCTTCCCAGGCTTCCACATGTTCTGTCTACTCCAAATAGGTCCCTATCCAGAACTGAGAGGAAGGGTCTATGCAAACATTTCCAGTTTGTAAAAATAATAATGATAAAGAAAAATCTGTCAACATTATCATAAAAGAAAAAAAATGTATAAAGGTTAAACTTTGAAGTGCTCTTTAGTGCTATGTATTAACCCCACATTCAGGAGAGGTCTATTTTCCTATCGGACTGCAATACAAATTAGGGCCCAATCCTGCAAATATTTCCTACCTGGTGTGGTACTTACAGTACTATTACTAGTGGTTCCTTGTACTTCAATTAAAATACAATATAAATTTAATTCATACAAACTCTAAAACAAACTGCTCTTCAAAGTTAATACAATTACAAAGTTAAATAATAGCAGGAGAGTGAGAAAATTGGGAGGTAGAGCAAGGGAGAAAATCCTGATTCTCCTCTGACCAGCATTGATCCGCAGTGACCCCTTTGAAGTCAACGAAATTAGACTGGTGTTTGTGAAAGGAGAATGAGGCCCATATTAATTGCGATATGAGGTGAGATGGAAAGTCGAGGACAAAGCTTCTGGCACCAAAAATTGTGTAAGTCCTGGTCTATATTTAAAACTTAGGTTGATAAAGCTACAGTGCTCAGGGCTGTGAAAAATTCACACCCCTGAGTGCCATAACTACACCAACCTATCCCATAGTATAGACACAGCTAGATCAGTGGAAGAATGCTTCTGTCAACCTTGTTACCAGTGCTTGGGGAGGCAGAGTTCCTACAGAGATGGAAAACCCCCTTTCATTGCTGTAGTCTGCATCTACACTATGGGGTTACAGTGGCATAGCCACAGCACCATAGCTATGCCTCTATAGTGCCTGTAATGTAGACATGGCCTAAAAAAGGTGGCCAGCGCTAGATTCATAAGTATGTCTTCCCTCTAAAAGAAGGTGCGTTCTTACCTTAGGTTAGCTAACTGGAGTTAGTTAATTAGATGTAGCAGCTGGCTTTTAACTTTTAAAGTCTAGTTGGCTTTTAACTTGGATTAGCAGTCTGGGTTTCATAACCTGAATTAAAAGCTGAGTTGCAGTACCTTCACTGCTATTTTAACCCATTAACTAACCCGAATTGAGAACACATCTTTTTTCTGAAGCAAAGACATATCCATAGATTTTAAGATCAGAAGGGACCATTAGATCACCTAGTCTGATCTCCTGAATGTTACAGACATTACATGTCACCCAGTCCATTCTGTATCTAGCTCAGTTAGGTGAGCAGATGAAGCGGGAAAGGGCAAAGACAGGACTTGAACTGAAGTAGTATCAGGGGAGTCACTCATTAACACTTCCCCAATTTTTGTAAGCAGTCTACTGATGTCGGCACTTGTCAAAATAATTCTGAATTAATAAATGAATAATGGAGAAAAGATCAAAACTCATGCAAGTTTTTCTTGTGCATTCTATAGGTATTCTTTCAAACCCTGAGCACAACAGAAGAATTTGTATTTACTTTGTGATCATTGGGGTATCCTCTAACTTATTTTTCCTGGCAACACTACATCAGAAAAAGTATCATCCCGGAGTGAGGGGAAGATAGCAGCATAGGGGACTATGGAGGGCTGATATGGTCCATCCACACTGGGGGAAGGTAACTGCTGAGCAGGTGCACAGAGGGACTCCACATCGTCTGTGCACAGCAGAACTGGTTTCCGTGCCCTCTCCACAATAGGCCTGACCTGAGGGGAGAGAGTTAGGGATGGGCTGGAGCAGGAGCACTCATATTTTTTTTTGCTGACTCGGGTCTTCTGTCTGTCCATGACTATATGCATACAGTGGCTATAAACACCTGCCTAGCATGAGGTACCAGGCATACAGACCCTGCTCCAGTTTAGAGGCTGGAATAGTGGCTATGGTTGGGCTGTTTGGCTGCTTCATATCCTGCCTGCAGATAGGCAAAGTCTTATTAACTTATCCCTTGGTCCTCATATGGGTTGAGGCTGCTCAAAATTAATGTGAGACCTGGAACAGCTCCATTTGTGTATGATCCAATGGGCTAACACAGAAGCGCAGTCTAGAGCAGCATCCAGGCTATCCAGATGTATTCCTTTATAGATCTTCTCTAAGGAGACGTTCAGCTCTTTCCGAGGTCCCATATTTTGTTGCTGACACGTATCTCCCAGATCATGGCTAGGCTGTTTGCATCAGCTCATGAAGCCTTTTACCAGCTCCACCTTTTTATAGATGAATTCTGTCAGCACATACTGCTAAACTTCCATGCCTGTGACAGCCATTTTCAAGCCTCAGTATAGCAGTGTCCCAGTAGGTCAATGGGAAACCTATAAAGTAAGGGAAGGATGGTGTAAAAGTTTCTGAAAATGTCAATATTCTCTCTATGGTTCCAGTTCAAAAGTTCCACTGTGCGTGAGGACTTCAGGATCAGCCCTAGGGCTGTATTTAAGAAAAATAGTAGGCTCAATCCATTTGTCATTAAAATCAATGGGAGATCTGTTGTTGACCTCAGTAAGAGCAGGACTGGGCCCTGTGACGCTGCTTTTACAATTCCTTTCATAAACGTGTATATGATGCATATTTTTAAAAAAGATTACAACCATATACTCAAGTTGGTGATTAAAGCCCTAAATCTGCAAACACTAGAGGACCTGCATGGCTATTTTAAGGATCAAGGCATAAATGAAATAAACATTACAAAAAATTATAATGACCTAAAAAATTGTAATACCACAAACAATCTCAATACATATTTAACCCAGGCAAAGCAAAACAAAAATATTATTCATTTTATTCTTACTATGAATGTTCTTGTCTTTTCAAATACATTGGGCCCAACCTATTGCTAACATACAATCTGATTTTGAGAGGACTGCACCGAACATAAGGGAAACTGTTTAGAGAAGTTAAAGTCTAAACTCACCCTTTCGAACAGCGGGCAAATCAGCTATAAATATGACCCATCAAATACATATTTGACTGTTAATTGTAAAACTTCTTTGCTTCAAACTCATGCTAAAAGAACAAACAGCAGCTAAAAAATCAGGGGCCAGAGTCTCAGCTGATGGATATCAGTGTAATTTAATTGAAATTGGTGGAGTTATGCCAATTTATACTAACTCGTCTTTAGTCTCTGGTAATTTGGCACATGTCTAGTGTCTGCTATAAATACCAAAAAGTTGATTTTTATATGGTTGGAAAAGTCATGCAATTGTAAAAGTAATGTTAGAAGATGGGACTGCCAAAGGCAGGAAGTGTCAAATTGAGCCCCTCCATTTTCAAAAAAGCAAAGAGTCCTTTCTCAAGCAAAACTTCCAGTAAAACACTGACCATAATACTATAAATGAGGAACGGAATGTGAGTTTTAACTGTGACTTGCCTGACATTTAACTGTGCTATAACCCTGATGTAATTTCAATGTATATTTAACTAAATATTTTACAATTTTTCTGATGCAAGGATCATACATCTTGGCCTATACCCTGACTAAATGCAACCCTCTGTCTAAATGCTCTTGTGTTTGTAGTGAAAAGATTTTCTTCTCCTTGAAAGTTGTTTAGCATGGCAGACATCTGCCATACTTAAAATGGGATACTGTTCCATATTTTACTTTGATCAGCTTTCACTCATAGGAAATTGCTAAATATGTTTGATCTAAACTTTTTTTATTAGAAACAGAACTTAGAGAAAAGAAAAAAAGTGGGAATCTGGTTAAACGTGCAGCTGCACAGAACCGAATTCTGGAACAGAACATAGATTTAAAACCTCACAATAAAGTCAGTGTGAGATCTGCAAAACAGTTCCAACAGGCCCTTCAAATGAGTAGTTTATGTTTTACACCTTTTCTTTCTCACATTTGGTGTTCAACTGTAAATTACAATACAGTTTCTAAATTTATGAGTCACATAATGCCCTCTCTCCATGAGGGAGTGGTTGCACACTTAGAAGGGAGCAGTTTTAGCCCTGAGTGTACTTAGTGTCATCAATACAAAAAGTGTGGCCAAAAATCCTTCAGTGTTTACGTCCAAAAGCAAGTAAATTATGGAAGTCACAATATGTTATTCTGATTGATTATCCTTCAGGCTATATGGGCTCAACCCTGCAAAATTATTTTAGGCAAATGTCACATGGAACTTCACAGGAGTTGTGTCTGAGTAAGAACTCCAGAACTGGTTCTTTCTTTCTTTCTTTCTGCTTGATGGAGGGGAAAAAAGTATCTGCTCTGCCTATCTGTCTAAACATATACAAGAGGTCACCTTTACTAGGCAGCCTTCTGTCTTGAGAAACCACCCCCAGAGTACTCTCAAATGCAGTGACTAAAATTCTGGTCTGCCTTTGTTAGAAGATCACCTCTCTTAAACAGTATTTATTAAATTTTTGCTGATCACTTGAGCAGTAACTTAAGACAGAATTTTACTGTCTGTGATCTGCATATATTATAAGTTCCTAACGGTCAACTGGAGCACTGATAAAACAGTATTATGAACTTATGAGTAAGGAGCATAGACAATTTATATAAACAGACAAATAGGTTAGAAAACCAGCCAGCTCGCTCCACTTCTCCACAAAGATTTAATAGCTTACTGGTATAGCAAAGTTTCAGGTAACTGAGAATGCCTTACATTTACAAAACGTACTACCATACATTTGCTGATCTACTGTAAGAGCCTGAGTTTGCTCCCAATCAAGACAGTGGAACTAAAACTAATAAAATCATTAAAACTAAGCTTGACAAAACAAACAAAGCCTATTTTGTGCGGCAGTTGCCTTGATTAATTTCTTGGTTTTCTTCATTTACTTATTAATTTGCAAAATCCAGTCATAAGCAATAGCTCTCCCAGTCATCAGAGCAAATTAAAGAAATTCTTCTGTCATTACTTTTGGCTTAAGTCTATTTCTACTTACATGGGGGCAATCCTTGTTTGCTGCGATGGGAGTTGCACCCACATTAGCAGCACAGAACTGGGCCATTTATTTTTTATATGTTTATATATTTTATATATTTTATAGTCCCATAATTTATAATAGTTTTAATGACTTACAGGGAGGGAGGGGATTTCTTGCCAGCTGATGATTACACCAGGAAATGCTTTTCTCATTGGTCTTTATTGCTTGTACATAATATACGTTAGTATCCCTGCTGCTAGAGTGGGAGTCACTTCAGAATGCAAAGCTTCCAACAGTACTTCAGTCAGCAAACCCTCCATTTTCAGAAATATATGCATTCATTTGTGCATGTAGTTACTGAGATTGTGTGTGCAAATGGCCAGCTAGAGGCCTAACTACTTCTGTGTATACAAATTTAATTGCATGCAAGCACAGTTCTAAACAAGTCTAAGTGACTTGCTAAATCCTGGAAACCTACTGTCTTTGAAGAAACCTGCTGTCATTAAAAAGAATATGTATGAGATTAGTATGAAGACATGGCAATCCGTTGTTAAATACATGGAGGATATCCAAAGTAAACTGGTAAATCTTACTAATTTTTCCCTTTACTAGTATCATTTTTTCCTGTTAAAAACATTTTTTAAACATTTTTTAACACATTTTTTAAACAATCTTTTGTATTGTTATGGCACAAGGTGCTGAAATTCCCCTAAAAATGCCATGCAGTAATTGCATCCAGAGGGGCAGGTCCTTAACTGGCGGAAATTGTCATAGCTCCATTGACTTTAGCCAGAGTATTGTGTGGGCTAAAGGGCTCTGGCAGTTGAAGCTCTGAGGTTCCTTTGCGTTGTAGACCAACTCGCAAAACACTGTAGACACCCAAGCTTATCTTTCTAGGCCATGTGGTCTCTGTGAGCAATCTGGGGTTCCCGGATGTAAAACTCAGGGACTGGTACAGCAAAATGAGACTGAAGCAATAGAGGTGTGTGGTGACCTGTTGAGAAACAAAAGTACAAGAGAGCTGCTTCGGGGGACAGGGCCTTATCTGAGGCTTCTGCATGCAGAAGTTGCCTGTGTTGCCATTAGTTACTGCCTCATCCAAGGAACCAGGATTTGGGTATATTCTATAAATAAACAAACTGCACTAAAGGATACCTGATGGTGAGTAATCAATTTCTGCTCCAAATGGGAAATTAACCCATAAAGCCTCCAAAATTTGATACCGCTCAGCAAAGGGGTAACAGTATTTACTCTCTGGACACTTTATGGGATATTCTGTAGACCTTGATCTATAATTTCAATCTTCTACAGTATACCTATATTTCAGTATAAAATATTGTAACTATTTAACACTTTTTATACATAGCAGCTGGTCTGTGCATTAGCTTTGCTTCACATGAATTCTTTAAAAACAAGCATGACCTAACCCTGAATTCCTCTTGCATTCATAATTCCCACTGAAGTCATTAGAAATTTTGGATGCATGAGAACTGCAAGATCAGGTCCTACAGACAACTTATCTTAGAGTCATAGAATCATGAGACTGGAAGGGACCTCGAGGGGTCTTCTTGTCCAATCCCCTGCACTCATGGCAGGACTAAGTATTATCTAGTTAGACCATTCCTGACAGGTGATTGTCTAACCTGCTCTTAAAAATCTACAATGATGGAGATTCCACAACCTCCCTAGGCTATTTATTCCAGTGCTTAACCACCCTGACAGTTAGGAAGTTTTTCCTAATGTCCAATTTAAACCGCACTTGCTGCAATTAAAGCCCTTTGCTTCTTGTCCTATCCTCAGAAGTTAAGTACAATTCTTCTCCCTCCTCCCTTGTAACAACCTTTTATGTTCTAGAAAATAGTTATCATGTCCCCTCTCAGTCTTCTCTTTTCCAGATTAAACGAACCCAGTTTTTTCAATCTTCCTTCATAGGTCATGTTTTCTAGACCTTTAATCATTTTGCTGCTCTTCTCTTCTCCAATTTGTCCACATCTTTCCTGAAATGTAGCATCCAGAACTGGACACAATACTCCAGTTGAGGCCTAATCAGTGCAGAGTAGAGCGGAAGAATGACTTCTCGTGTCTTGCTTACAACACTCTGGCTAATACATCCCAGAATGAGGTTTGCTTTTTTTGCATCAGTGTTGCACTCTCGACTCATGTTTCGCTTCTGGTTCACTATGACCCCCAGATCCCTTTCCTAGGCAGTCATTTCCCATGTTGTATGTGTGCAACTGATTGTTCCTTCCTAAGTGGAGTACTTTGCATTTGTCCCTATGGAATTTCATCCTATTTACTTCAGACCATTTCTCCAGTTTGACTAGATCATTTTGAATTTTAATTCTATCCTCCAAACACTTGCAATCCCTCCCAGCTTGGTATTGTTCACAAATTTTATAAGTATACTCTCTATGTCATTATTTAAATCATTGATGAAGATATTGAACAGAGTCAGACCCAGAACTGATCCCTGAGGAACCCCACTCATTAGGCACTTCCAGCATGACTGTGAACCACCAATAACTGCTCTCTGGGAATGGATTTCCAACCAGTTTTGCACCCTCTTTATAGTAGCTCCATTTAGATTGCATTTCCCTAGTTTGTTTATGAGAAGGTTGTGCGAGACAGTATCAAAAGCTTTACTAAAGTCGAGGTATACCATGTCTACTGCTTCCCCCCATCCACACCGCTTGGTGCCCTGTCAAAGAAAGCTATCAGTTTGGTTTGGCACTATTTGTTCTTGACAAATCAATGCTGACTGTTACTTATCACCTTATTATCTTCTGTACATTTGCAAATTGATTGCTTAATGATTTGCTCCATCATTGTTCCGGGTACAGAATAAATACTTATGTATACTTATGTACGTAGGATACAATTTAACTTATTTTTGAATAAG
The DNA here is from genome assembly GCF_007399415.2 of Gopherus evgoodei. NCBI lineage: Eukaryota > Metazoa > Chordata > Testudines > Testudinidae > Gopherus > Gopherus evgoodei. The sequence continues at coordinate 179,969,876 of NC_044324.1, read as the reverse complement.
TAGGTACATCTCTTGTGTCCACTGTTACTGCAAAAAGTTTCCAGTGTTTATATAGATGGAAACATGTTTTTTTTCTTTATGTCAAAGAGAACAACTTTTAGCCTTGTTATTTATTTATTTATTTATTTACATTGATCAGCATCTGCCTCAAATTCCAGGCATTTCACAATTTAAAAAAAATATTTATTACAATACTGGAAAAATCTGTAACTAACTGATCATCCCATATGTATAATAAAGATAGACTCTCCAAAAATAATGATCCTGACACAAAATCAATATATCCGACTCGATGAACCACCCCATTCCCAAATACCTGAGGAAAAAATATATGACCTAATCACAGAGATAAGAAGTAATATTTATAGAGGACTTTTTGAGCTATTTACTAAACAGTAAGACCCACAATTCAGCAAAGCACTTAAGTGGACTGGGACAACTCATGAGCTGAAAGTCAAGCATGCAGTTAAGTGCTTTGCTGATTCTGGTCCTATATTAGTTAAAGTTTTAGGGTGTTACTGATCCTTTTCCAAATTCCGTATCAAATGTTTACACATAAGAAAACTAAATCTAAAAGAGTGTTTAAGAACTTCAGGGACTGTCTCTTCCAGGTAAACTCTTTGGGGGAAGGATTGTCTGTTTGTTAGATATGGGTACAGTGTGTAGCACCATGGGATCCTGATTCCTCTTGGGAGCTCTAGATATTACTGCAATACAAATATTGAATAATAATATGTTTGTGCAGCACCCAGCACAATGAGAGGCCCACATCTGATTGGGCCTCTGGCTGCTAAGTTACTAACATAATTAAAATGATATCTAACAATAAAATATTTAACTACATAACTTTTCATCTACGGCACTCCAGGTGTTTCACAGTGGAAAGTGAGGGTATGTCTACACAGCAAAGAAAACCCCCAGCTGGGCCATGCCAGTTGAGTCTCACAGGGCTCAGGCTGCAGGGCTGTTTCACTGCTCTGTAAACTTCCAGGCTTGGGCTGGAGCCCAGACAGTAGGACCCTGCAGGGTGGCAGGGCCCCTGAGCTCAGGACTCAGCCCAAGCCCAGAAGTCTACACAGCAATGAAACAGCCTCACAGCCTGTGTTGGCTAGCATGGACCAGCCATGGGTTGGGTTTTTCTGCTGTGTAGTGTCGACATACCCTGAGTCTCATTTTCTCTGTCTCACCGTGGCAAAATGGAGACGGAGCCTTCCCTACCCAGCCCTCCATCCAGTTTTGCAACCCGAATGTGGCCCTCAGGCCAAAAAGTTTGCCCACCCCGGCATAGACCAAGCAACTGGCTATGACATGGGGGCTCTGCAGTGGGCAGTGGGAAGTACGGGGAGGTTGGAATCATCCTCCCACACTGAGGAGCATTTGCAGAGTCATTGCACAACCACTAACGCAACCTTAGAAGTCCTCACAGAAGCCCTCATAATTTATGTGCACTCTTTTCTCCTCTCTGGTAAACTCCTGCCCCATCCCTGCCAATCTGTCTATTGTGACACTCAGGGAGACCCTATGGCATGGCATGTTGAGGATCTGCATCCCCAGTGTGGGCTCCTTAAACCCTGCTTCCTCCCTCCTATTCAGTAGCCTTGACCTCATTTTACCACTGTGTCCAGAGCTCCCCATGCCCATGGAGAGGGGTCAGTTAACCCTGGTTGTGCAGATGAGAGCAGAATGCTTTTGCATTTGCAATTAAGGTCTTCCCATTTAAAAACTGCATCCAGCCATTTTCGTTTCATTTTCCTTATGCCTTGTCCTTTCATGTCTGGACAAGTTACGGTAAAACTAAAGCTGCAAAACAAGTCAGCACTGTCAAGAAACTGAAAGTTAAGACTCACCTACTACTTGTCCCTGTTACAGAAACTCTCACCTACTGTGGGGGAAGGGTCACTATGATCATCTGACTGAAAGATGAAATGTCAGCCTTGACTTTGAAATTGCTGAAGATTGTAAATCTGTGTTGGAGATTACTGTTATTTAAAATGAATGTCTGTCTAGAAATTAACTTGTTTTAATGCTTAAAATATATATCTGTAATGATCACAGCAGATTATAAAGTATACATTTACAGACAGGTAGGAATATACTCCATCATGTGAGAGTGATATCATAATGAGTCCAAAGCATTTGTAATCTACCAGGTAAAAATACATGAATTCTTTGTGTGTGAGAGAGAGAGTGCATGTGTGTGTGTGTCATTGGGTGTATTTTATCTCATAGATTACAAATGTGTTGGATCCCTTATTATATCAGATCACTACGGTGAAACCTGGATCTCCAACAAGCAATTTCCATCTTAAAATACTCCTTTACAGTAAAGTCCCTAGGACACTTTTCTATGTAGTTAAGAATCATCTCTACTGGATCCAGCTTTCACTGAAGTCAATGGAAATCTTTCCATTTACTTCAGTGACAGTTGAATCAGACATTTAGGTAGTTGATGAAATCAGATTTTACTGATATTTTTGTACACATATAATCCCTGGGCCAAACTCAGTTCATGTTTATCATTGCTTCCACCAATTTAAACTATTATGTGGGACCCCATAATAGAAAATCTGCTGGGGGTGAGGAGTTGTGACCACAGAGAGTGATGATAGCCTTCTCTCCCCTGAGAGGAACAATGCTGCAGGGTTGTAACGGAGGACTTGATCCAATGACAGCAGGTGTAGGAGGTGTAATCTATACTGGCCTGCATAAGCATTGGTGTATCTGGCCTCGTATTTTGCATATTCAGTGGACACGATGGTTCTTTTGGAGCTAGTATAGTTTATTTGGTCACTTTATGAGAAGTGGGTCTTTTCCATGCTGGACCCTAGTGACTCCTGAGGAGATCATCACATGAAATGTTCTTTGCTGATTACTGACTAGATAGACCATATCAACTCCAAATGAGTATTCATAGTCCATTGTGATAATCCAGCTGCTATGCAAGAGTGCAAAGTCCGTGTGATAAAAACCTCAGGAAGGTTTCAGAGGAAGGAAACAGTGAATTGGCTCATTCAGCCAAAGAGCATGGCCATCTGCAGTTTTTTTCCAAACACCCAAAAGCACTCATGCATCTAATAATAATGGGCCAAAACCTGGTGTCTTTAAATTGAATAAAACTCCCACTGAAGTCAATAAGAATTTTGGCCCACAATTTTTGTTTGGTCTACTAGTAATTAAGTCCCCTTGCATCCCTATGAAGTAGGTAAGCACAGTATTATTATCTCCGTCTCACAGATGGGCAAATTGAGGAATACAGGGTAAAATTATTTGTCAAAACTCAGGGAGCTTGGAAGCTTGAGAGGCAGGACTAAAAGGACCAAGGGAGAAAATAATAGGAAAAAGGGAACAGAAAGAAGAAGAAAGAGGAATGACAAAGAGGTTAGGGACACAAGTGGGAGAGAAGAGAGAAGTGAAAGGAGGGGAAACAGAGAAGAGATACGAGGCAAAAAGAAAAGAAGTTTCTGTAATCAAGAAATAGGGAGGAGTGCTATTGCTCAAACATAAAGCCAAACAGAGACCAGGAAAGGAGAGAATATATGAAAAGGAGATAAAATAAGACAGGAAGGAGGAAAATGAAGTTGGAGAGAATAAAAAATAGAGATGGAAGTAGAGACAGTGAATAAAGAAACATAAACAGAGGGAGCAGGAGGAAAGCAAGAGAAGATGCCCGCAAAACTGATGTGAACTAATCTTGTTTTTAAATATTTTACTGCTAATAATACAAGTGGCAATAATCCCTTACTTATTACATGCTATATTCCCCCCGAGGTGCACATACACAAATCTCATTGACTTCAGTAGGACTGTATGTAACACATTGGCAGTGTTTGTGTTGGATGCCCCTTTAAGGGATGTCTATATTGCATTGTAAACCCGGGGCTGTGGGACCCAGGTTTGTGGACTTGGTGTTTTCAAGCCTGCACTTGAGCATCCACACTGCATATAAACCTGGGCTTACACTTACTGGATCCGGGTTTCGCAGCAATGCTAACATGTTCATACTGCACCACATACATCTTCTGATTCAGGTCTGCAGCTTGAGACATAGTTTGGACCAGAATCACAGCAGAACTTGGGTTTTGACCCATTGCCTTAGCAGAGTCCTAGTGCTTGGGTTCTGAGTGCTTGCTGACCCAAGCCAGACTGATGTGCATGGATGGAAAGGGGGCTTAGGCTCAAATCTGAATCAGAGCCAGGGATTAGTGTGCACTGTAGACATACCCTTCTTAATGGCTGCTACTGCTACTACTAGGAGTTACTACTTTCGGCCAAGCAGTAGAGATCTGTGAAGCAGAGATAATGGACCCAGGTTTATGCTGCTGACAACACATGCATAAGCATCTGAGGTGATAATTTGATGCCAATACAAATGCAAGAGCAAATATAGGAATCTTGCAATACAGCTTTGGAACAGAAATATACTGTATAGGAAAAATCATAGCAAAGTGACTGCTCGGCATGGAATTCTAGAATAGCTCTGCTGGCTCGCCCACGCACCCGATTCCTAGTAAAAGCCTATGAAGGTACGGAATTACAAACAAAGACCCCAGTTCTGTAACGGTTTTACGTTGCTGTAAGTAACCCTGCTGAGTTCAACAGAGTTATTCCTCAGTTGCATGTGCAACTGAGAGGAAAATTAGGCCTGTTATGTTTATAGTAATATCAAAACTTAACAGCAGTAAAACCACAAAAGACTCAGGAAACCAAATTTCACCTAAGAAGTCACTAAGCAGGACAGATACTTAGGAAAGTAAATTTTATATATTTATATTTCACGAGGCCTGTGATAGTTACCAGAGGAAATCATAGGTAACTTCATTGCTTAATGGAGTTACACTACTAGAAAAGAAGTGAGAGATGAGAGTTGGGCCCCTATATTATATAGCTTTTCCCTGGCAGATATCCCACAGCTCCATAAATGTAATGGAAGGGGGAATACAGAAAGCTTTTGCTACAGGGATTTGAGCCTTATTTCTTAGTTATATTACTGGAGGCCATATTTTTATTTTACTGACATACCCACTGGAAATGAAGAGGTCTGGGGGTTGGGGAGGCAGGATTTGTCTCAGAAGATGGTGAATGAAAGAATCCTTTTCTCTGTGCAGTTCAAGTTGGAGATTTTCTGAGAGTCCACAATAACAGAGCAGCAGGTTATTATTTAGTCTGATTGCTCTTTGTAGAAATACCCAGTGAATAATACTGTAGGTGCTCTGGTGATCTTATACTGTAGGTAGATCAAGACATAACAGTAATCAGGGCCGTCCTTAGGATTTATGGGGCCCTACGCAGTATTGTTAAACTGGTGCCCCTATGCCGGATGGTAGCCCAAGCTCACAGCCTGGTGGGGGTGGGGGAGGAGGGACTTGACAGCAAAGGATAATGAGATGCCCGGCCTGCCTCATGGTGGCGGAGAGTCACAGTTCCCCGCAGAGACTTCCATGCCCTCTCCCTCATGCAGAATGGACATGAAGAAAGTACCTAATTAAAAGCACTAAAATTTGGGAATGAAAAATGTCAGTCACAGGTTTTTTGATATGCCCTGAAGTTTGTCAGAGATTTATTTGCAAAAACTTCATAGTAAGGGTGAGTCAGCTGTCCTGCTGAATACAACATTACATATAATGGAATATATGATGCAGCTTTTCTCTGTTTTACATTTTCTTAATCAGTATTTCTAAGCTGAATTTATATTTTAAATGTACTCAAATCTTAAGCCAGCGTTCCAGATTACTACATATTTAACTCACTGAAACAAAGACATTCTTTTAAATTAATCAGAGAGGTTTAGTGTGTTCATAACAATGTTCATTGCTTTTAGAAAAAGGGAACAGTAATTTACTTTGTGTGATCTCCATAACAAGAGACATGGTTATGAAATTTCACCAACTTTAAAAAAATATGTTTCCAAAGATTTTAGGTATAACAAGGATTTTGTCTTACTAAGGTACTGATTTTGCTGGAGGGTTCTTTTAAAACTAGTTCGTCGGATAGTCAGAAGTAAAGAAAGGGAAACTCTTTGTCCAGCTATCTGGAAGGGAAGGACTGTTGTCCCTTTAAGGGCTCTCTTCAGTGGGGAGTGGGGGGAGAGGTGGTGAAGGGATGGACAGAAAGGACACAGGAAGACTTGGAAGTACTTTTTTTTTTAACTATAGTAATTAAAATGTGTATTTTAGATAAGGGAGGTCTTTTGAAGGATTTATTTAAAAAAACTGTATGTCTGAAGATCCACACATTTAAGGCTAAAGATGATTGTGCATCTAAAACTCTATGCAAGCATTTTTTAGAAATGTGATTTTATAATCTTCACCAGCTCACTAATGAAATATTTTTAAAGCAAATTTTAAACTAAGGTCCTGTAGACTGACATGTTCTGTGTAAATATTACATTAATGCACAACTGTTTTTGTCAGTAAAGTCAGAAACTGACAGTATAAAAATTTATTTGGGCATAAGCTTTCGTGGACATCTGATGAAATGGGTTCTAGTCCACAAAAGCTTATGCCCAAATAATTTGTTAGTCTTTGAGGTGACACAAGGACTCGTCCTTGTTTTTGCTGATACAGACTAACAGGACTACCACTCTGAAACCTGTCAGTATATACCTTGGGATTGGCAAATGCCTGTTAAATGGCTTTATTACCCCTTGAATGTCTCTTTAACAGTTTCAATGTTGTGCTAATAGGTCTGGCAGGCTGGAGGTTTTTTCACTTTTAACTACTAGATTCCCTCCCAAGGAAGACTCACCAGGCTAGAGCAGCCATCTGTGGGAGCCTACAGGAAGGGTCAGAACAGGGATAGGAAAACAAGCGAGTGGACACTAAGACCCAGTGGTGCCCCAAATTTTCAGGTGCCCTACGCAGCTGCCTATGTTGCCTATGCCTAAGGACGGCCCTGACAGTAATAATTAAAACAGACTTCATCTCACTGAAACTATTACTGTTTCAGTCAGACTACTTCCTGCGGTTTCTGGTAACACTAGAGAGAGGAAATCTAAAAGGATCAGGGAATATTTAAATAGAGGAAAGGGGATTTTTTTTTTAAAGTTGAAAAGTAAAACTACCAAAAGTGTTTAAGCATCTTGTGTATCTATTGTTTGCTTTTACTTCCTGACATTCTTGATAGCTATATTAGTTTGTATTAAGTTGAATCTAGCCCCAATCCTGTATCCCTTGCTGAGGTCAATGGGAGTTTGACATTGATTGAAAAGGGATTAGGATTGGGCCCTGTATGTTAATGAAACTAAGTGTAAAACTCTGGTTTTCATTTTTATTATAGTTTCATTTTCTTTCTTACTAAGGAATGCCATGCCATGACATTTTACAGTGGACTAATTTTAAAACATGCACAGTTGCTACCTCTATGTTTATTCTAAGGGAAGGCACTCGCTCATATCAAGGATTTGGTAAATAACACACCTATTTTACTGTCAACAGTATTTTCATATTAAACATATTTCCTTGTCAATGATACTAGAAGTAATGAAGATACATGAAGCATAAGCATCTGTCTGCTTAGTGCTATATTATATCTGTGAAACACTGTGATCATGAAGTAATTTTTAGTGACACTTAAAACAGGTTTTCAATATTTATCTTTGTGAGGTGTTTCTAACCACTTTGAAAGAAGAAGTAATGTATTTAACCTTTCTAATTGCCACTGTTTATTTGTGTGACTTTGCTCTATTTAATTAGAAATGCTCCAAATAAATGTCCATGGATAATAAAAGTAGTTAAATAACCCTGGATAGTTGCTAAAGCTCTCTGTCTGTATTACAGCAGGCACCTGGTCATGACCACTCAGGATAATGTTGCAAAACAGCTTCCATAATAATTCCCTGTTTCCACGTGTGCTCAGAACTTTCCTTAACATTTACATTTTGGGATGAAATTCTCCATATTTGCCTCTGCCTTTTTTGTAAGTCTGAGCAAACTCCTTCCAGCTGTTTTTGGATGTGGAACGAGTGAAGAAAATACCCCTCTGCGGTATAAACAATTTAACTACAGGGCTACCCAGAAAACAGAGCTGAAGTTTGAAACTTGTCACAGACAAGTCCCCACTAAAGAGTAATGGGTTTTTTTGCTTGGTGTTAGGATAATTGTTTTGGATTTACAAAGATAAAATCCTCAGAAGGGTGTGAGCTGGATGAGATTTTATTGCAGTGTCTGTCGGTGTGTACTTAAAGAGATATGATCACTAAAGGAGTACATAGCTAGGCAGTGTGCAGCAATCAATGTTTTAGAACTTGCAAAGGATCTAAAACTGAACAGGTGTGGAATAAAGAACTTGCCCTTAGAATCTATAAACTGAACACACCAGGTAAGTGTAGAGCAAGGAACAAACTGTACCTACACACTGCAAAGATGATCTTCTAAACTGTGCAAGCCAGATTTTCTTTCTATGTTCCCAACCCTTTCTCCTTAAAAAAACAAGTAGGGAATTAAATGCAAAATGCCATTGTTAATGAAGTGTTAAGTTTGTGAGATCAAGCGTGCAAAAGTCATGACATTTCAACATTATCAGGGTTAGATTGCCCCCAATGCAAATATAGCCCCTTATTAAATGCAGACCTTAAAGTAGTACTCTTACTTGTTAATGCATTGTATGCATTTATTGAAGTGTATCGTAATATGCACGTACACACTCAGTACGCAAAGTGGCTGAGTTAACATGACTTGAGTGCCTGAGTTTGCAAGAGAAAGTTGTGTTCATGCTGTTTTTTGTATGTTTTTTGTAAGTAGTATATTATGTTGTGTATATCTGTATGTGTATATTTGTGAATACTGAAGCACATTAAACAATCTGTATACCAGTTTTGTGTTGTGGCTGTTAGAATTTAATTCTTCTTGTTTAAGAAATTAGGATGAAAAAAAGGAAAACATTCTCCTCCCCTTAAATCCTCCTCCCCGAAGCCAGAAGGATATTGTTAGTTGCTTTGTTTAAGGAAAGATATGTTTTTAGCTCCCTGATGTGTCAGCAAAGGGGACTTTAATCTTTACGGGTAAAAATTAAAGTCAGCCCACTCAATTTGTACGCTGAACGTTTAGATGGCATCTGAAATTGGGGGAACTACATCTCTGTGACACATTATCACATTTTCACTTCTTTTTAAAACTACATAATCCTTCATAAATTATGGTAAAACGGGCTTTGCTTTTACTACTAAAAAGCCCCACTCGCCCACGCACCCGATTCCCAGTAAAAGCTTATGAAGGTACGGAATTACAAACAGCAGATCACGCCGAAAACATCTCAGGAAGCACATCTGCGCCGTATGGGGGAAAGGGAATGGGGAAGTGAGTTTTCTCTAGAAATCTTCTCAATCTTCATCCGTGGATCGGACAGTTTTCTGAGGGGAGGCTACTTTCCAAAGTGAATTCGGTTCGCCGTGAGCAATGCCCCTTTCCCACAAGCTACGGACCCGTCCCCGCCTCTCATCCCGTTCGCTAAATCTCGAACTCTTCAGAGCAGGCGTTGGAGACCCAGATCGGTGCGGATTGTAGTATTTCTGTGTCAACGCGCGAGCCGCACGCTGCTCCCCTTGCGCAGGGGCAGCCCGGGAAGGCTGACGCGCGTACACACCGTATACACACCGAAGCACAATATCGCACACACGGTGCTGAGGTCGCCACACCGGCACAGATGCCTGATGCACAATTACACATTCGCCCCCTACACAAACACACACACGCTGATCTAATGGGGGAGAGGGGGATTTTCAAGCCGTTTAAACAGCTACAGAAAATGACAAAGCCTTTCCTAAAAGGTCCCTTCAGCGGACCAGTTCTGCCCCCTAATTCCACCGCCGCCCCCCGCTCAGTTATTGCCCATCCCCGTTGCAGCAGGATGCCAGCGATCTGGAGTCATGCAGCTGGCTTGGGCACCATTGGCTCATGAGGATGACACGCAGCTGCAGGAGTTCACATCTGGCTGCTAGCCCAGGCGGCTGCAGTCCTGTTATGGAGCGAGCGTGCATGCGAGCCAGCTCCCTTGCTCCTCCTCCTGGTCGGGATGGGGGGAACCTTGCATCACCGCCCAGCGCTAGCTGCGCTCCCCCTTCCCCTGCTCTCTTGGCGAGGCTATTAATAGCATGACATCAGCCCGGGACTCGCAGCCAGAGTAAATACCAGCGCTGCCCACTCGGCTATATAAGGAGGGTGATGCAACCTCTCGCAGAGCCAGAGATTCAGACACACACCGAGAAGCAGCCGCCGCTCTCCGAGCGGCAAACTCGGAACTGCCCGGCAGGGAGCCCCTCCAGCCAGCGCGCCCGGCAGCCAGGCGGACGGACCGGGTAGTCCTGCTGCTCCCCGGCGCTGCCTCGCCCGTGCTCGCGTCTGCTCCGTCCCGCTCCTCTGGTCCCAGCCGCCGCACGGCAGCGTGAGAGGCGGCGGGGGAAAGGTGAGTGAGTTTGGAAAAGGGCAGGGCGGGGGACCGGGGCTCGGCTCGCCGGGGCGCGCTCGGACTTGGCGGTGGCGAGCTCCGGGGGGACCCTGCGCTTGGGCTGGGCTGGGGACCTCGCGAACCGCAACTGAAAGCAAAAGTGCGCTCGGAAGAGCGAAGTGTTTGACTCCTGCTGGGGCCACGCGCAAGAAGCCCCCCCCCACCCCCATTTCTCCTGCTTCGGAGTCTCTGCCCCGCGCCCCGGGCATCCCCCAGCTTGGCGCGGCTCAGCAGCCCGCTTGGACAGTGCGATCGCGGCTCCTCACCGCCGCTTCGCCTGAACCCGGGGCGCTCAGCCGCGCGCCTGAGCCGCCGGGAGCCGGGCGCTCTCACCGGGGCCGGGGAGCCCTGCGCATCTGGCCTTCGCCCGAGAGACGGGGGTTCTCCCGGCTGAGCGGCCAGGCTCGCTTCGCTGCCCGATTCAGTCGTTTCTCTTGGGCTGGGGGTAGCGCTGGAGCCCACAGGGCGGCGCACGGCTGGGCGGCAGGAGCGCAGCTCTGCTGGGCTGCGGGACGCCCGGTGCTCGCAAGCTGCTGCCCGAGATGCGCTGCCTGCGGTACACCCCTTTGGAGAAGAAAGTTAGTAACCCACAGCTCAAGGCACCCGCAGACTTCAGTTAGTGCGGGTCACCCAGCAATGGCTGTGTCTGTTGAGCCCGGGGCTACACATAAGTGTTGTAAGGTCCCAAATGGAGCTATTTTCCTTTATGATTTGGGGAAATCTTGAGTACGTGATTAGCGTACACACACAGACTAGAAGTATCATCATCCTGCAGGCGGTGAATAATTAAATAGTGGGGAAAGTCGCTGGGAGATAAATCATTTCCCCCATCTACTGATGACTGACATGAACAAGATCAGTTGCTGACCTGTTGCCTAACTGAGCAGGGTTGAGTGACGACGCAACAGAAAAACTGTTACACAGAACGAGTTTCCTGTGTGAAATCGATTTTCTTGGTAGCAACAACAGCAGAGAAGTCCGGCAGATAAGGAGGCAGATACGATCTGGGATATCAGAATCCTAAAGGTCAATTTGAGTGCGCAGAGGTAGTGAACTATAATTACTCCTAATGCAGTTTCAGATTCACCTGGATAGTTCACGGGGTTTATCACGTCAGCAGCAGAGAAAAATGAACTCATCTAAGGAAATACAATTAAATCATTCATCTGCAGTTAAGCTAAAGGAAAGCTAGGAGTGAGGGTGAGCTGAAGTGTTCACTTTTAATATTAGCATTAAACTGAAGGACAGTTTAAATAACATAAAGGCTGAGTTTGGACTCTGGAATAGAGAATGTGCCCTGAACACACACAAAATGTCAGAATGTGAGAGGTGAAAACTAAAAGTGGCAGGGAAAAATCATTACACAAACTGTGGAATGGGATCTTAATCAGGAAACGTCCTGTTTTTTCTTGATCATAAGCTTCTGATGGAGTAGCTTGCACTTGCGCCAGGGATGAATTGAGAATCTGTGGTGCTATTCTGTGGGGTGTTCAGCACCTCCAACTCCCAATGACTTCAATGGGAGATGGAGGTGTTCCGCACCTCACCAGATTGGGATCCATGCAGTTGTATGGACTTGTAGTTAAACAGAAAGGTCTAGATGTGGTTATTTTCTTGGGCTAATTACAGAGCAAGCCAAAGTGTGTTAGATGCTTTACAGAGTAAACCAGGTCCTTGCCCCCAAATAACTTGCAACCTAAGATAATTTACAGACAGATGACTGAGGAAAAGGGATGCAAAACAAATGTTTAACTCTTGCTTATGCTATTGTAATATAGGAAGTTGTATGTTACATCTTGAAGAAAAAATGTTTTTGAACAGAGGAAAATACCAACATTACAATTTTATGTTGATTTTATCAAGTATACAAATGGTATCTACCTATCTAGCACTCTCCGTACCTCTGATATAGTTCTGATTTATTATTATTTGTGTTATCATCCTGTCTGGAGCCCCAGGCATAGAGCAGGACCCCACTGTGCCAGGCGCTGTACAAATGCAGAACAAAAAAACAGTCCTTGTCCCAAACAGTTTACAAAACTGGTTAGAAAAACCAAGCGGAAACTAGCAGCAAACCCCACCAAAGGAAAAGTGACCCACAACAGTACTCCTACAAACCTACCCACCCACAAACCTCAGCCCCTTCAAGCCCTTCTCTTTCCTAAAGCCTGAGTAAGTAGAGATGCCTTCCAGCATGTTTTGAAGGTCAGCAGACTTGGACTATTTCAGACCAAAGGGAGCTGCAAGTTCCAAAGTCAAGGGTGCCCATAGAGAACACTCCCCCATCACTCTTACATCAAGGAGACACCAGTAAAAGCAAATAGGATTATAAAAGGGATTTTAGCAGAATTTTGTTGGTGCTAGCGGATATTTGAAAATAACTCCTTAAATTACTAATGGAAATCCAGCATAGACAATATTTCTCATGATATTTTCCCTGAAAGCTCTGAACATTCTTGGTTTCTTTTGGTGGTAATACTGATTTTAATTAAAAGTTTATCCACATATTTAAAAAACAAAACAAAACAGACCTACCACCAGTATTGAAAATTTAGGAATAGCTCAGTGGTTTGAGTATTGGCCTACTAAACCCAGAGTTGTGACTTCAGTGCTTGAGGGGGCCATTTAGGGATCTGGGGCAAAAAAACTGTCAGGGATAATACTTGGTCCTGATCATGAAGGCAGGGGATTGCACTTGATGACCTTTTAAGGTTCCCTTCCAGTTCTATGAGATAGGTATATCTCCATATATTACTTGGGGTGGGCTGGAGAAGTGGCTTTGTTAATTTAGATCTCTGATTGGAGTGAATTAAACAAAATTACCCATATAGAATTAAGCCATCGCCATGAGCTGAAACAACAGTGACAGCTAATGCACATAGCTAAGGCTTCCTCTATCCACATACAATGATGGGTTCAATCCCATTGGGAAATAGAAAGAACCTATTTGAGTGTGTTGGTGCAATGCTAAATGCTGTTGTTGGTTTGTCAGCTGGAAATCAGAGGGATGTCTCCAACTTGTTAGAGATGAGTATTCTCTAGCGCTCTGAGATTATAGGATTAATGAGTATCCATACTTAAGATGACTTATGAGCAGGGGCTTCCTGAAGTGAATAAATTTTACATAAATTTCCCACGGTCTGTTGGAATAACAAATAGTGCCAGGGAATTTTCCCTTCTTTAATAACTGACGGTGAAATCCTGAACTCACTGAAATCAGTGGGAAATTTCCATTGACCTCAGTATGGCCAGGATTTCATGTGAAGGCTTTGGGAACTCCTCGGTACTTCTATTTTTATTGAAAATGAGAAAGTGCTTGGAAAGCCTCCAGACCTGGGATTTGGTGATCAGGGCAAGGGAATTCTACGTATCAGTAGTTCACTAACTTTAGATTTTTATATTTACCCTTTACAAATATTTAGCTCTGGCCCAGATTCTGCTCTCAGTTACCCCAGTGTAAATCTAGAGTAAATTTCTGGATAACTGAGAGAAGAATCTGGCCTTTTGTTAGAGTACATAATCTTCACCACCACCCAAAGCTGCTAAGTTAAAGCACTGACATAAAGGTGAGTGCACAGATCTAGGCTGACTACACAGAGCTTTCCTTTATGTACGCAGATGGCCCTGAGGCAGTTGTCTACTTAGCTGCTAGGGAGTTAATTGCAACTGATTTTACTATAATTACCATATGAATCAAGAACAGGTAATACTGCAGTAATCCCATTACTACAAGATATACAGTTGACTGCATCCCGCAAGGAAGTAGAAAAAGCAAATATGGTAAAATAAGCTGAATTTTATCCAATTTTTTCAAAATAAGGCTCAGATCCTCCACTGGTGTCAACTGGCACAGTTCCATTGAACTTAATACAGCTATATCAAGTTACAGCGGTGGAGGATCTGGCCATAAATGTTTAATCATTTAAAATACCTTAATTTTCAGAGTGTGCAAGGGCACTTTCAGATTTCACAAGAGCAAAAGAATAAAATATACTTCAAATTTTGCATTATTCCGTCCCTCCAATTCTACCTCTGGCTTGATACCTCCGAGCATATATAGCTCTTTACGCTTGAGCCAATTTTTATTACAAACTGCTTTGCAGGAATTTATCTTTTGATTTGAACAATTTTGGGCCAGATTCTAATCTTGCTCAGTCACACCCATATAAATCTAGGCATCCAGGGGAGTTACTTTGGATTTTCACAGGTGTAACTGAGGCCAGGATCTGGCCCATTCCTTCCAAGCTCAAATATAGAGGTATAGCTCTTTGTATGACAGAATCATTTATTTTGTGTCTTTTTACAATTTCCAAATTTAAAACCTCTTCAATTGCCATTTTTTCCTTCTATGGGTCCTTCTTCTTTCCTCCTTCCCACTCCAATACTATCCTCACACACCCTGCCATGCTTGAAGGATTCACAATGCCATGGACTTGCATAAGATAGAATCTAAAAAACATACATTCATTTAAAAATTGACTAAATATAGAGGCATTCACTTAGGATCTGAGCTTGCATTGCTTGATTTCAATAGAAGTTTGGATTGCTCAAGGAATACATGATCAGTCCTTATAAAGTAGACAGTAACCATTCTCTTGCAATCATTATGAGCTACAGTGTCAACTCACACACCTTTCCATGAGACTCTAAAATAAATCTACAAATGTGTATGTATACATATATGTGCACATACATAAATAGTGTAAGAATGTCATCTTAATCTATGCAAAAAATATACAGGGATTGGTTCATAGTTATGAAAATGCAGCTCTCTTCTGTCAGATCTGTTTGGCTTGTTAAGATTATTGAAAGACTATTCAATGTTTTTATTTTATTCCTTTTCAGCAAAATGATGCTCCAAAACCCAGGCCAGGTATCTGCATCAGAAGTCAGCGCCTCCGCAATTGTTCCCTGTTTGTCTCCTACAGTGTCATTGGGGTTTGAGGATTTCACAAATCTAACCCCACTGGTGAAGGAGGAATTGAGATTTGCAATCCAAAATAAGTGCCTATCCCACAGGATGTCTTCCACATTGGATACAGTGACAGTGTTGGAAAGACCTGTCGAAATGTCTGTTCTGAAAGCAGAGGTATCATTCCTTCGATAATATTTCCATTTGATTGATCAGCATTGTCATTTAATGTATCACAAAATATCCCAAAGACCAAGAATGATATAATCTCAAAGACAGGCAGTCCTCAGGGGACTTAATCTGTAAATGTGTTCAGTGCTCTAGTGTTTCTTTATTTCTGTTTTCTTTAGATGCTACTGTGAAACACTATTTCACCTTTCATTTCAGTTAGGGCCAGTTTATTTTTAGCCTGACACAAGTAATAAATTCCTTTATTAATGGAAAGGAGTATCTCTAGAGGGTACTCTGTATCTGGCTTCACTACTGACTTGCTGTAGGGCCTGCAGCAAATCACTGCAATTTAACCTTGATGTAGTTAGTTGAGGTCATCTGCAAGTCGGAGGTAAAGGGTTGACTTTCCTCAACTCGCTACAGGGAAGTAAAATCAACCACTAGGATTTTATATCAAGGTCACTATCTCAAATCAGCTATCTCAATATAAAAAGACACCTTTTATTGCAGTGAAGACATAGCTTAAGTTTGGCCAATAGCCATGAATAGGGTAACCAGTCTGAAAAATCAGGACGGGGGTCGGGGGGTAATAGGAGCCTATATAAGAAAAAGACCCACAAATCAGAACTGTCCTTCTCTGGTCATCCTACCATGAATTGGTTGTAAACCAGTTTTCTGGTTGTGAACCTACCAGGTAGCCAAAAGGAAAGTGCTAAGCTGTATAATAGCATCCTCTTCTGAAGAAACCAGCTGTGCCATTCCTAGCCTCAGGGGGAGGAGAAGCAGATTGTGAACTCATGCATATTGTATAAGTCTGAGTAACTCCACTGAAATCTATGGAGTTAGACTAGTGTAAAATCCAAGTGAGATGAGAATCTGGTCCATAGATCAAAGTTACTTTGGATTTACACTGGAGTAACTGAAAGCAGAATTGAGTGCAAAGAGCGGAACTTTTTGTGAATTCCATACACAACTATTGATCCCCACTCCAAACTCGTATTGGCATCAGAGGGTATTCAGTCTGTAAAGACAGCTGGGTTGAGTACAGCTAGTAGATCTTAGACACTGGCATAGTACTCTGCAATCCAACCACCAGACTAGGGGCCTGATTCTGCACATCCTTATTACTCAGACAAAGCTCCTCCTGACTTCAGGGAGTTAAACATTAGTCAGTAGAATAAAATCTGAATATATTTTAATTAAAAAATGTTGGCTTAAATAACTCTTCAGAATGTGACACATAAAGGGCCTCATTCTTATCTGTTACGCCAGGTTTACATTGATGACCTCAGAGGTGTTACTCCTGATTTACACTGTTATGAGATCAGAAGCATACCTCTAGAGTGTCTGATGCTCTGTGTTGGTAACACACCTATTGGTGCTAATCTTTAGTGCTACCATTTTTAAAAGTCAGCAATTATCAACATGACTATTCTGCATCTACTGCATCATGCTGAGTATGTGCATTTTGAATCTTGCTAGTTTTCACCCCAAGAAGATGAAAGGAAAAAGAGAAGAAGGGAAAGGAACAAAATTGCAGCTGCAAAATGCCGAAACAAAAAGAAGGAGAAAACAGAATGTTTGCAGAAAGTAAGTTACTGACTTTCACTGTTCTCAGCCCATTTCCACTTTCTGTTATTTGAGCAATTAGGACAATGTCTTTGGGCTAAAGGTCAGGACTGGAAGTCAGGAGATGTGGACTCTCTGTTCCTGTCTCTGCTACAGACTTCCTGTGTGATCTTGGACAAGTCATTTACCCTCTTTTCCCCAACTGTAAAATGGAGATATTTAGCCACCTCACTTGAGTAGTGGAAAGCTGAATTCACCAATGGGTGAAATTCATCTTTGTGCAGAAGGCTGGCACAAGGCCTATGCAAAATCCTAGGACACTGGGGTGAATTTTACCCAAATGCCTTTAGATCAAATTTGGTTAACAATGAAAGATATATGAAAAATAACTGAAGAAGGAGAAGAAAACATTGTTTCAGTTTTAATGAGTGATAGTGTTATTTATGTGGATAATACTAATCTGAAAATGTAAATGGAACATACATGAGGAATTAAAATTACATTTCACATCATGTACTTTATAGATTCTAATAAGATATGCTTACTCCATGCACCAAAACTTGATTTCTCTATGAAATGGCTCTCCAGTTAGAAATGATCACTGCTGTAGTAGCTTAACAAATTAAAGCTGCATCTCATTTGGTTTATAATTAACACTGCTGATGGAATTTTTCAGAGAAGTAACTTTTACACATCACAAGCTTATGTACTATTACTATTACTTATTGATACCGTAAGCTTATGCCACTGCAAAACAGTAATGATGTCATAAGAGTCCTATAGACAAGAGCCCTATAGATAGGGTAGCACAGAGGACACAAGAATAGGTGCAAAGTAACCCTTACTGTGCTAATGTCTGTCTCCATTAGCAAGTTTGTGATTAGTAGCGTTTAGTATTTAGTGCATTAAGAGTACTAAGCAGTCTCTCAAAAGCCCCATATCAGTGAGTGTCTCTTCAGAAAAGTGCAGGGAGCCCATTAACATCACTCCTTGTGTTGGTCAGAGGGGCTTATCAAAGAAAAGCAGGATGCTGCTGCTTCTTATCATCCTACCCCAAAATGAACGGACTGCCTCCACAAGCTCTAAGTCCCTGCTGGCCTGGGAACAAGGAACCAGACTAGAATCAAGGATTCAGATTCTGGGGTGCAGCTCGCTGGAACTTCTACTTGGCCGTTGGACTGGCCAAGTGAGTTCATAATGGCTTTTTTTTTTTTTTTTTTTTTTTTTTTTTTTGTGGTGGTGGTGGCAAATAAGCTTCCTTTTGGCCAATGCAATGTTTGGCAAGTGGCTCTATTGAATTTGGTTTTGTGACCATTGTCACATTTATTTAAAGGGCAAAGAGGGCCATTGTCTGAATCTGTTCTCTATACTGTTATATACTGGTGAGGTACAGGTGCATAGTTATGATTAATTAAGAAGCAGGTAATTTCTTTCTGACCCAGCCATCATGCTTTGCTACCTGTAAAGGGTGGCAACCATCACAATACCATTAGGGTTAACTATGTAAAATACTCACTGTAATACTTATGTCTGTGCTCTGTGGCTAGGAATCAGAAAAGCTGGAAACTATCAACGCAGAACTAAAGGCCCAGATTGAAGAGCTAAAGAATGAGAAGCAACACTTGATATACATGCTCAATCTCCACAGGCCCACTTGCATAGTTCGAGCACAGAATGGGAGAACACCCGAGGACGAAAGAAACCTCTTTATTCAACAGATCAAAGAAGGAACATTGCAGGGTTAAGGCAAACCAAGAGTTCTCATAGTGCATCTTTACACCAAAAAAACAGAAACCATGGAGGATTTGACTCAATGTGTATCTGTAGGATCCTAGTAGTCTAGAACCATTAGGCAGGGGAGATTGCTTTAAGCAGGAAGGATCATGTTGGCTTAGCTGTGATTCTTCCTCTCCAAAGATTTGGTCTTGATCAAGTCGAAGAGTCCTCTGCCTCAACTCTAGGTTTTAGTACTAGTCATACTCGCTGTTCCTAGAAGCTACAGACAACAGCTCTGGAAGTTTTAGGTCTCTGTAGTGTACAGTGCCTGCACTCATGATGTTTGTATTAGAACACTATGACTTCCGGTGATGCACACTGTGCCGACAGCCGTGCTGGATGGACACTATCTTTCCTTGTTGCTGGTAGGGAAAGCACACTGAGAGTGTTTTTAAAGTTTTGCAGTTTCCAGAATGATGCTTTCTGGCAGAATGTGTTGCTATGTGATGGGACATACTGTAGTCTAACTTAATGCTACAAAGACTTTCGTTTCAAACTAAGCATTG
This sequence comes from Gopherus evgoodei, assembly GCF_007399415.2. NCBI lineage: Eukaryota > Metazoa > Chordata > Testudines > Testudinidae > Gopherus > Gopherus evgoodei. The sequence continues at coordinate 179,950,502 of NC_044324.1, read as the reverse complement.
TCCTTTTTTTTTTTTTTCCGCAGTACTTGTGGGGGAGGTTTTATGACTCAGCGGCAGATTCTGAGAAATCTGATAGATGTGACAAGTGTCAGTTTCTTGCCAAATATCCATGTAACTAAGTTTGCATTTACTGAACTGGAACCTCACTCACTGTTCTTCAGGAATTGCAAGTTTGCCATGAAAAATAGGAAAGCACCTTGGCCTTTGCGCACCCAAAGTATAATATCCCATATGTGTGATATTTCAAAGAACTTTATGGAAACAAAATTACACAGTAAAAATAGACTTGAAAAATCTAATGATTCCCTAATGTCTTGGGTTCTGAGAATACAATCTTTATTCAGGCAAAACTCCCATTTATCATTCATTCTGGGTGAAAAACACACCGTGCAGAGGGCAGGTGCAAGGGCTACACATCATGTAAGCCCTATTTTGATGCTATAAATGTAATTTAAATAATGCATCCACCTTATGCTGGCCCTCTGCACATGAGTGAATTGCACTTTTTGGGAAGAGGGAACTAACCAGGAAGGGACTTCAATAAGACTTTCGCTTGAGTAAGGATTGCAGGATTGAACCCCAAGTTTGTGAATCACAGAAAATAGAAATGGAAAAGACTTACTACATTAGATCACAGAGGGGCTGATTCTGCACACTTTTACTCAAATTAGTAATCCTGTTCACACAAGTAGTCCCATGGGTAGCTCTTACTCATGTGAGCAATGGTTTGAAGTCTCTCACTCTGTGAGGATTATTTCTTATTGCCAGATGATTTATACAGAAGAAAGAATTCTGATTGTAGTAATTTTTCTTTCACATTTGAGTGGTAACTGCAGCCAACCAAAATGCTGTTTAGAATCCAAGAATAGCCTAGAACTTGGTGATGTAGTGAGTAACTATTTTTTACTTTTTTAAAAATCTAACCTTAGATGTTTTGAACTATTAGTTGAGCTGCTGGACTAAAGAGCTAGAGTTATGAGTGTTTAAATTCTGATGTTTCTGTGAAATCCTCAGATTGTTTAATCCTATTAAATATTATCATTACAGTTTTCTGTAAAAGAAAATATTATCCTTATTTATCACTAATATTCCTAAGAAGTTAAAATAATAAATATTGCAAAGAAGACAAAACTGAAAACACAAGTGTTGTACTGTTTTTTATTTTTACTTTTTGGTGTCTAATATTATATATTTCTAAACTTCAACGCTTCTATCTGGGACACCACTATTTAAAAAGTATAAGTGCCTGATTCTTGCCTCTCATGAGGTGTTCATCATCTTGCAGGATTGGGTTCAGAGATTTCATATCTCAATCAGTGATGTCTAATTGCTTAATAATGCATTTTAAATTAAATAAACCATAAAATGGAGCTTACAGTACATAATATTTTACACCAGTGCTGCAGTGTTAAAAATACAATTTCAATCTAAAGCCTAAACCAATAGATACCTCAACCATCAGCTTCTTTGTTTGCAAGCCCCAAATGGGTAAAACAGATATCATGCCAGATCCTTTTTTTATTTTTATATTCTGCAACAGAACTTCTTAATACACTTTCCTAAGATCTGGATATATTGTAATGTCTTATATCATGTTTCAGATATGTACTTCAAGTACCTAAAAGGTGAATGTATAAAATACAACATATTGGGCCACATTCAGTCCTGGGGACCAAGTCTCTCGTTCAAGATTATGTGGAACTCCCAATGACTTCAATAAGAGTTTATCAGATCCCATGGCTGGAGAACAGAGTCCCCTCATGCAATTCCACTGGCTTAACCAGAGTTACACAATGGATAAATTTGGCCCATTGTTTGTCTGACACAAGAAATACATAGAACGTGTTTCAATAACCTTGTCAAATGAATTTTCATTAGCATTTGACTTCTGTAATATAGAAGCAGTAGATCTAAGCGTAATCCAGATACCAAACTCCTTGGCTTTGTTCTTTGTGCATCAAATACCAGCAAAGGCAAAATAAAAAAAAAAGTTTGTCACTTATGCTGTTATAAGGTATTAGTACAGGGACTGGCTTCATTTACTGTTCGACATAATCACAAAATTTGTGTCTCTTCTTTAGGAATTTTGTACAGTTGCTATTAACTGTATTACTGGTGACGCAGGCGTCATGCATTTGCTGCTTGAGTTAAACATAAATGTTATTTACTAGCATGCCAAATGTTAATATGGTATCACTACTTTTGTCAGAAGGTATTCTGTTTTTATTTCTATCTGTTCAGTCATCGCTGCTTTGCACTGTGAGTGTGTGTGTGTGTGTGTGTGTGCGTGCGCATGCACATATGTGTATGTGCAAGTATAATTCATAAGTTATGGTACTCAAGTTAATTTGAATATACCCAAGAAAGCAATGTCTATAAAGGCTAGACATGAGCAATGCATTGCATGGGTTTAGTAAATGTCTACTTTATTTGGGAGAACCTTTAAAACAGCATTAAAAGCAATTTGTTTTCTATTCTCAAGGTTATGTTTTGATACTTTAATAAAAAATAATTAATATACATTTGCTCATGTGTGACTTCATTCTAAGATTCATTCAGAGTCTGGAAACAATTTCTTTTCTTAGAAGAACAAGAAGCTGTTTTAAAAATATGTTTCCTAGGTTTACAACAATAAGTTTTTGGAAGTTGAAACTGGCATTGTTTACTGAACTCTACACTCCTCTTGGTATACACACTGCCCAGGAAAGCTAGGCTTCTGGCTTCATACACAGCATAGTAGTTGCATCAGGGGACTCATAGCCAGGACTTTTATGCTGTGAGATGTTGGGCAAGTCACGTTAGGTCTCCATGCCTCAGTTTACTCATCTGCCAAATGTGGATAATACATATGTTAGAGGGCTGGTATAGATCTTCATATTTATAGAGTACTTTAGGATGACAAGATGGAATGTGCTATATAAGTGCAAACTGTTAAAAATTACAGGTTGGGGACCTGGGGGTTTTGTTATTGGTTGTTTATTTGGGAAAATGTTAAGAATGATGGCTAAAATATGCAAGCCTGTATATTCGGAACTGAACATCTACATCCATGCTAAAGTTCCTAAATAAAAGTGTCCTGGCACTTACAGGTAGGTGCTGACCAAAAATTTTAGTCTGAATACTTTGCAAATAAGAAAAATCCTCAACACAGTGGAAATTCCAGTAGATTGGAGTTATTTAAATATCAGTAGCCCCACGATCCAGTAGACTAATAGATCCATTGCATCATTACAAAACCTAGTTGGCCAACTGAAACCAGTTTAAAATTTCAACTGGACTTTCTACTAAATGGGTGGAATTTGGGGCTACCAACTGCAACAACATCTTTTTTTCTTTATAAATGGAACTTTCCTATCAATATATCCCTTTAAAAGACTTGCACCAGTCAACGTGCATATATTCAGTCTCTCACCCATTTTCTTCTATCTGCCCTTATTTGGATAGCAATCAGCTTTAGCTAGTGTGGTTTTGACTTCTTGTCTCATTTTATCTTTGGTAAATTTGTAAGCCACCTGCTTGCCTTCAACACAAACTATTAATCACAGGTTTGTTTTAAAAATCTTCATCAACAGGCTAGGCATTGCTGACGTTAATTGCATTTATGTTATATAATATTTATTTTAAACGTATGATCTGAAAAAATCAAATTGTATACATCACTAGTGTATGTAACATTCTTCTCACTATTACTCTTGTTCTCCTTCCCCTATTCCCTCTGATAGTTTGTTACACGTGCTTGTTGCATTTTGTCTTAAATTAGGGCCTATTCATACAATTCTATCCATGCAGACCCATGCAGATCACATTGCAGAATGGGGGCTTTCCAAAAAAATATTTGATGGGGCTCACCATGACTCAGACCCACTTATAAGTGTATTTTGTTCTGGGTCTTTTCTATCCTCATAATCTATTTTTACACATTTTGCCCAAGAAAGCAAGTTCAACAACACTGGGATAAATAATCAATGAGTCAATTCAATTAATTAAAGGGTAGAAGCTCCCATAAAATGAATTAAAATAACCAATAATTCCATGTTTTAGAATAGATTAAGGGGCTGGTTTCGACTCTTAAGAGTATAGGTTGGCATTGTATAAGTTTGTAGCTTTACCTTAAATGTTAACAAGATCACAGACAACAGATGTTCTGGCCTTGATGTTTTTTTAGAAGAAGGATCTTAGAGGTGGTTACAAAACTCATAGAAAGAAATCACCCACAAATGTAATTATAGGAAGGAAACAATCCAAATTATGTTAAGATGAACAAAAGCAAAAAACAGAATAACTAGTTATGGTTATGCTATGCTTTTCAAATGTTACTGATGGAGATCACCTAGTGGTGGTTAGCAGTAACTTCACATGCCAGCTTCAAATCTTGTGACATTGTTAAAAGGTGCACAGTTAGGCACCTCTCTGTCCTTTTCTCACCTCTTTCCCATCCCTGAATCCTGTAAATATTTATGTATGTGTTTAACTTTATTACTGGGAGTGGTAATTACTTGTGGAAGTAAAATTAAGCTAATGTACAAGTGTTTTCAGGATTGGGCCCTGAGATTGTAGTTGACAATGAGGACCAAGACTTGCTGCTACATTTATCTTATTTTATGCAGCAGGTGGCCAGAGCTTGCAGCTGACGTTCAGTAATACTGTCAAACACAGTTCAGTAGAAAGGACCATATTACTAGGATTGTCCTCAATCCTGCAAATGCCTGACTTCAATGGGACTATTTCTATGGGAAAAATTACTCACATGTGGATGAGAGTGCAACTCCCACTGGGACCGTGCCCGCCCTGGCTTGGGTAAACAGAGCTCTCCCATTGCATCTACTCCTCCTTTGCTGGTGCAGTGAGAGCTCTTTGTCCTGTTTAAATCTACTTTAACCATCAGAACTGAGGCACAGAGAGATTAAGTGACTTACTCACAAAGAAATCCAGAAAGCCAGTGGCAGATTTAGTAGCAGAACCCAAAAGTCCTAACTCTCAGTCCCAGTACTGCCAACTCTTGTGATTTTATTACGAGTGTTCTTCTTAAAGTCCCAGCTCCTACAGGTGTGCAATTAGATGAGCATCTCAGTGTTCATGGTTGCAGAGAAAAGCTTGACAATGTAATCAGAATTACCATAAAGACTCAGAAATGACAAGACAAATAAAATGAACCCAAAATATATTATATTTTTAAAATTTCATTATTTTTAAGCAAATCTCATGAATTTTTGGGCCTCACTCATGATTGACAGGTGCTTGGGGTTGTCCATGCTGCAGTCCCTGCTTTAACAAGTAGGCACTCTATGCTCTTTCTTGCATGACACATCCTAATGATGCTGCTGTTAGAAAAATCAATTATCTGTGGAAATTCTGAAAGGGTCTAAAGACTAGACTTCACAGCTAATAGTGAGCGGGGGAAAGTTGGGTATTGTAAAAAATTTACTTCTTTTTAAAGTAACATTCAAACATCATGCTGCCCTCTGCAGGGCCGGTGCAAGGACATTTCACTCCCTAGGCGAAACTTCCACCTTGCACCCTCCCCTATCCCCGAGCCCCTGCCCTGAGGCACACCCGCCCCCCGCAGCAGCTCTCTCTCTCCATCCTGAGGCACCCGCCCGCGGCAGCTCCCCACCCTCCATCTTAAGGCACCCGCCTGCCCCAGCTCACCCCTGCTCTGCCTCTACCCTGAGCACGCCGTTGCTGCTTCACTTCTCCCACCTCCTAGGCTTGTGGCACCAATCAGCTTAGGAGCTGCAAGCCTGGGAGGCGGGAGAAGTAAGCAGCTCACCCCTGCCCTGCCTCCTCCCCAAGCATGCTGTCGCCACTCCACTTCTCCCGCCTCCCAGGCTTGAGGCGCCAATCAGCTTAGGCGCCGCAAGCCTGAGAGGCGGGAGAAGTGAAGCAGCCATGGCATGCTCGGGGAGAAGGGAGGGCAGGGGTGAGCTGGGGTGGGGAGTTCCCTTGCGTGCGGCCCCCCCCTTACTTGCTGCAGGCGGCCCTCCCTACGCTCCCCTGCCCCAGCTCCCTCTGCCTAAATGCCAGCAGTGACCGGGGCAGCCAAAGATCCAGCTGCCATGGTCGCTGCCAAAGAAAATGCCGCCCCCCCAATCCTAGCGCCCTAGCAACCGCCTAGATCACCTAAATGGTTGCACCAGCCCTGGCTCTCTGCATCCAACCGACAGCAGAGAGCAAAGCTATTTCGTTGTACATTTATCTTAGTAGTTATTTTTATCTTATTTCTCAGGGCAGCATTCAATTGAATTCTTGAGCCTCCTCTCCTTTTGTGCACTAACCCACCACTTCACTTCTCTTTAGAGATTGTTACTTGAATGAACAGAATGTTTCAGTATCTGCTTATAAGGTGATGGCATGACCATCCAATCATGTACAGAAGCCATTCCACAGGAAGCTTAAACAGCATTAAGGTTGAATAATTAAGCTTTCAAAAGTCAGGAAATGTCAATATTAAAGCTGCAAGCAGAAGTTTAACCTTACCCCCACTCTGTATATGCCAAACAATAGTTTTTAGTTACATGATCACTTATTATTTCTCAAATAATACAATAATTACCGCCTACACCAGGGGTCGGCAACCTTTCAGAAGTGGTGTGCTGAATCTTCATTTATTCACTCTAATTTAAGGTTTTGTGTGCCAGTAATACATTTTAACATTTTTAGAAGGTCTCTTTCTATAAGTCTATAATATATAACTAAACTATTATAAATATAAAATGCAGAGCCCCCCAGACCAGTGGCCAGGACCCGGGTAGTGTGAGTGGCACTGAAAGTCAGCTCGTGTGCCGCCTTCGGCACCCGTGCCATAGGTTGCCTGCCCCTGGCCTACACACATATGCAGTGTCTTGTAGACTTTTGTATTTCTCTATATGCCACAGTAAGAGAGCTCTACAAGACACTGCATATGTGTGTAGGCCAGCGGCAGGCAACCTATGGCACGGGTGCCGAAGGCAGCACACGAGCTGACTTTCAGTGCCACTCACACACAAGATCTGAAGCAAATAAGGCAAAGGCTTCTTACAAGAAGCAAGTTGCTATCATGATATATGGAATCAAAGACATTCTTAAACAGGAGACATTTAGAAAAGAAAACTACAACTACAGAAACTGTATAGCACAGAGATATCTCATGGTTGAATAATATATTGCAAGTTAACGTATCACTGTATGTATCGTGGAGGTCGTGCAGACAACCCTAGGGAGTTGGAGAGGAGTGAGGACTTCAGAGTTTAGTGCATTCAGTTCCTGCAAACTCCTTGTGTGGCTCTCAACTGATTCCCCTCCAGCTGAGCCAAGAGCTATGTAATGTACTCCAGAGGAGACATGTCCAGCCCTCCTTGGCCAGGATACCTTGCTATGATAGAAGTTGTTGAATAGGGATTGGAGATGGAAGATGAGGGTGTGAAAACAGTCCTTCCTAACAATAAACTAAACTAAACATACGTATCTCCAGCAAATGAACTTTCAATTCCCTTGCAAAAAAAGCAGTTCCTTCTCTTCAGTTCCTCCTTCGCTCTTCCTCTTCTCCCCTCTCCGCACTGCAGCCAAACCCCCACATTCTCCCTATCACTTCCACAGTATCAGCAGCAGCAGCTTTAGGCATAGGCTACGTAAATGGCTGCCTATAGCACCAGGTCTAAAGGTGCACTGGGCCACCACTGGAATAGCCACAGCCAGATACCATCAGGAAGGACAGCTCTGAACATCACTGTTTGTGGAGCTTCTGTGCACCCAGTATCCTCCCAGTCCCCAGAAATGTGTTATCTTGCCCAGGGGTTGCAGGTTTGTAGAAATTTTGGTGATGCCCAGAATGCCCAGAGCCTGTCCCCGTCAAACTCTGCCCGCCCCACACCTGTCTAAGGCTCTGGGAGGGAGTTTGGGTGGGGGGAGGAGGACTGGGGTCAGGCCCTGGGCTGGGGCAGGGGATTGGGGTGCAGGGTGCATGCTCTGGGAGGGAGTTTGGGTGCAGAAGGGGTGAAAGGTTGGGCTCTAGGAGGAAGTTTGGGTGGGGGAGGGGGTCTGGAGTGCAGGCTCTGGGATGGAGTTTGGGTGCTGGGTGCAGGCTCTGGGCTGGGGCAGGGGTGCAGGAGGGGGTAAGGGGTGCAGACTTTGGGACAGAGTTTGGGTGCAGGCTCTGGGCTGAGGTGGGGGTGCAGGCTCTGGGAGGGAGTTTGGGGATGGGTGGAGGTGTGGAGGGAGGGGGTGCAGGCTATGGGATGGAGTTTGGGTGCTGGGTGCAGGCTCCAGGCTGGTGCAGGAGGTGGGGGTGAAGGAGGGGGTGAGGGGTGCAGGCTCTGGGATGGAGTTTGGGGGCGGGAGGGTGTGTGTGGGCTGCGGGGATGATGCAGGCTCTGGTAGTATGGGGATATGAGGGGGTGCAGAGGGAGGGGGTGCAGGCTCTGGGAGGGAGTTTGGGGATGAGAAGGGGTGTGTGGGAAGGGGGGGTTCAGGCTCTGGGAGGGAGTTTTGCGGTGGGAGGGGGTGTGTGGGAAGGGGGGGGTGCAGCACTTACCTGGGGCTCCTAGGCAGGGTGGGCCGGGGGGCCTTCGCACACTGTTACCCCCAGGCACTGCGCCGCAGCTTCCTATTAGCCGCAGAGGCGCTTGGGGTGGGAGCAGCACATGTGGACACAGAACCGACCCACCCCACCCTGGGGCCACAGGTTGGGGCCAGCAGCCATGAGGAGTGAGCAGGCAGGAAGCCGCTCAGCTCTGCTGCACTGCCAGTGCGGGGTGAGGGTCCAGGTCGTTATAAATCGCCCAGGGGACACGTGGTGGGGAGCACCTGGGAGCAGAAGGCAGGGCCAAGGGAGAGACCCAGCCTCAAACATTGCTGGAATATTCCTGGTGCCCAGGCACCACGTGCTCATAGAACTCATCACCTATGATCCTTGCATCCTGTTTACTCATGAGCAGCAGGCTCCTTTGGGTCTCAGGTGAGCCCCAGAATCTGGCTGTACTGGTTGCAGTGGTACCAATGCAGTCAATGGAAAGATTCTGGGATGCGTTTGGGAATGAAAGGTTCCTGTCACAGATGACTAGGCAGGAAACAGAGACAAATGACTTGGAGAAAAAATGACACAGGTGACTCGGTGGGTAGGGCTATGAGAGAAAGGGAGCAGGGAATGACTGGGATATGAGGAGGTACAAATTCCATCTTTGCCTAGGGACTCAAGGCACCTACAACCATCTCTATCTTAAGCAAAAAGAGGACAATTTGGCCACTATTATAGCTAGCCCCTTCACTCTGAAAGCTCACTGATGCCAAATGGGAGATGAGATTCTACTCTAGTATATTAGCTGGAAGCCTCTAGTCTTTTCTTCCAGAAGCACATAGACAGTGAGCTGGCTTCTGGGAAGACATTCAGTTAAGTCTGGCACTTCTGACATTGCCTCAGAGTCCTGTTCCCATGAGTAGCTAGGTAACTTTGTGTGTGTCAGTGAGAGTGATGTGACTCTCCTACAGACAGAAATTTGTTAGTCTCTGAGGTACCACAAACACTCCTCATTCTTTTTGCTGATGCAGACTAACACAGCTACCACTCTGAAAATAGAACCTGTTACTAAAGGAGGGGGAAAGGCCTGTGTTCTTAGAGATGAACTTCAAAAGTTCTAGACCTAGCTCCTTCTGTGGGTGATTTATGTAGTCCCAGTGGCAAAAATGTTCAGATTAGAGTGTCTGAAGTTAGGCTCCTAAATCCTATTTACACTCCAATTCACTTAACCACATGCTTATGTCCATCCCTCCTCAGGAAATCACTTAAGCAAGTGTATAGCTTTAAGCATATGTTTAAATCCTATTAACTTCAATGGAATGTGAGCATTTAATTACAGGTAAAAATGTGCTTAAGTGTTTTCCTAAATTAGGGCCTTAGGCACTTAAATAAAAGTGGTTTGATTTTCAAAAGTTCTGAGTACCCATGAATCTTAATGAAGGCAATGGGAAGTGCTAGGACTCAAAACCTTTGAAAATCAGTCTGCTTTTATTTAGGTGCGACAGATCTCAAAATGTTTTATAAAAGTGGGTAAGTTCCAGTACCCCATTTTACAGATGGGGTAACTGAGATACAGCAAGGTGACATGACTGCCCGTACACAACATGCCTGATGAGCTCTTGAGACCTTCTGTCTGCATCATTACACATGACATTGATGCACTGAATTAAATTAAAAGAAAAAAATATACATAATGCCACTAAAAACAGCCAGTTGTTGCCATCACTAGTTATTATTCTGGTAAGAATCAGTCCTATCTTTTTTAAAATTCTGAGTTGTACCTGATATTGCTAATAATGTAACTGCCATTGCTTATTCTACTTTAATGACAGTAAAATAATAATAATGATGAAGAAACAAATGCTGTCCTCACTTCCTCCAAGGTCATGGAAAACTGTAATCCACTGTCTCAGTTCATCTGCATGAATTGAAGGACCGGTCACTAAAAGGCCACACTGGTGATTCCACACCCTGTATGTGCCATGAATATCTACAGACTCCAAAAGCATTGGAACCAGTCTCAGAACAAGGACCATCAGCACCAAAAGCACAAGCCCTTGTGTACATGAGATCAGAATTAAGAGAAAGTCATAATCCAGTTGTCTGAGTACAGGACCAGATGCCTCTTTGCTCTGATCCAGTTCTAACATTGGCAGCCTTGGTCCAGTCACTTCTGTGCCTTAGCTTGTTCATAAAATCAGACTACAGGAGGGTTGGCTAGTTAAAGTTTGTGAAGTCTTTTTGGAGATGAAAATCTCTAAATAAGTGTTAAATATTGTTAAGAAACAGTATTAAAAAGGCATCTGAATGCTAAGTAACAAGAATTGGGAAATTAGAAAGTATTTCTAATTTTAGATAAATGAGTACATGTATCATTAAAGGAATGAGAGGTGAGTATTATGCCCAGACTCCTTTAAAAATTATTTCTGTATAAAAGCACCCCATTAATTTTACCAGGTCACTCTCATAACACCACCTAGGTTACCATAGCAGCATCTTGTATGGAAAGACAGATTACCCAAACTTTATGAAAATGTAATTCTGTTTCTCTAAGTCATGGTAATAAATCCACATTAATCGAGTAAAATGGACATTCACCGACTATCTCCTGTGCTCTGTAATGTCAGGTTAATTGAATGCTCAATATATGTAAATTGAAAAAACATAAAGTCTCATATTTTGATTTATAATCCCCAAGTGACAAATTGTCTGGGCAATTAGCACAGAATTATTGCCAGAGATGTGAAATGTTAGAATAATAAATCTTTTAAGAGCTACACCTGTTAAATGTGCATGAACGATCATGAATAATGTTAATCATTTAAAAATAACTCCAGTGGTTGGTGCAATCAGATTTCAAACTAAAACATTAAAATAAAGATCTGAGTCTGGCAGGTGAGTCTGTGTTGTTTGCGCTGCACTACACTGTGCTGGTGAGCTAGATTCATTCTCAGAAACTTGTCTCTTGTTCTCCCAGGCCCCACGACAACAGTGGAGACAGCGGGCAAAATTCAGAAGTGGTGTAAGCACACAGGTCCCCTGGAAGTCTCTGGGCCAAATTAAATGGTGACTAAATGGTGGGGTAAATTATATGTTGGACTTGATCCTGAAGTCAGATTGGAGTAAATCGGGGTAATTCCTAGGGTTGCCAACTCTCCAGGGTTGGCCTGGAGTTTCCAGGAATGAAAGATTTATCTTTAATTAAAGATTATGTCGTGTGATGAGACCTCCAGGAATATGTCCAGCCCAAAACTGGCAACCCTAGTAATTCCATTGACTTCAGTGGTCTTACTTGAGTATGAACGATGGGAATCAGACTGATGGTTATACATTGCTCATAAACACATAGAAAGGGCAGAGTAACCTGCACAAATCTGCCATTTGTTGGATTGCAACATGAATGTGATTTATATGCCATGGGGCGGAAAGTGGAGATATAAGAGGCAGTAATGGCAGGTGTTAATAAGTGATGTGGCTGCAGGTAGCACGTTGCCCTTAGCTTCTTCCAAACACACTGTTCTGTCCTCCCCTGCAGGATAATCATACTTTCAAAGTCAAATCCAGGGACACTGTAGCAGGGATGTCACAAGGAACCGTTTTGGTGGCAGATGAGAGTGAAGAGGAGAGGGGAAGTGGGAGGAGAATGGGGTACCCACCCCTCTGCCTTTCCAAAGGAAAAACTGGGACACTTTTCAGTAAAGTGTAGGAGAAGACAGTATTTATCCCTCTGTGACCCTTTACTGTTTTTATCCTGGTCCCCACTCTCCCCTTGTGGTGTAGCGGTCTACCATCTCTCCCCAAATACATATACCATTCTCCCCTGCACTCAACCCAGAACCTCCCCATTGTCCTCCATCTCAAACCCCATGCACACCACCCTATCCTCCCCATGCTGGGGGAAGAACCTCTAACCATTCCACCCCATCAGCGCTGCACCATTGTCCACATGTTCCACCACAACTTAGAGCACACTGACCACTCTGCAGACTCAAGAAGCTCATTCCCACCCTCAGCCCATGGACACCGGGAGGGCTTCACAGGGCAGGGAGCCCCTGCAGAGAGGCCTGCATTCCCTCTTCTGTGCCTTCCTCTCAGTGACCTGCAGCCAGGCACTATGAGGAGGGCCTGCTTCCCCCAAGTGGTAGCCAGGCTGCTAGAGCCGCAACAGGAGTCCCGCTGTGGCAGCAGGTGCTACTGCATGCTGCCTCGCTACATGGTGCCTATAGTGTGGCTAGCAGTATTATTGTTGCAGATTAGCCCCATTAGTGTTTAGTAACCAGCCACCTCCGCAGGATAAGTACCTAAAAGGAGACTAGCAGTAGAAGAGTCCTCCCTAAACACACACTCTGTATCTTACACTCCCCCATTAGCTGATGTCCCCCATTTACCAACTTTCCTACACTTTGGTATCTGTTAGGCTTGTTTTGCATACCCACTGCATACCAAATCAGCTCAAGTTACTGCATTTTATCACATAGACTCATTTTAGGACCAATTTCCCTCCATGAGTAACTCATGCACTATTTTAGTCACCATTAAATGTGGCCCGACATTCTTAATAACATAATATAGTAATAAGTATTATTATAACTTTTATTTATTATCATAATAGCACAGAGGTGGGCAAACTACATGGCCCGCAGGCCACATACGGCTGATGGGACCATCCTGCCTAGCACTTGAGCTCCCGGCCGGGGACGATAGCCCCTGGCCCCACCCCTGTTGTCCTCCCTCCCCTGCAGGCTCAGCTCGCCATGCCACTAGTGCTCTGGGCAGTGTGGCTGCAAGCTCCTGCCAGGCAGTGTGGTGGCGTGGCTGGCTCCAGCCGAGTGGCATGGCTGCCAGTCTTGGTGCTCTGAGCAACATGGTAAGGGGGCGGGGAGCGGGAGGGTTGGATAAGGGTCCCGGGGGGCAGTCAGGGGACAGGGAACAGGGAACAGGGGGCGGTTGGATAGGCATGGGAGTCCCGGGGGGCCTGTGAGGGGGTGGGGGTGTGAATAGGGGTCAGAGCAGTCAGGGGACAGGGAGCAGGGCGGGTTGGATAGGGGGTGGAGTCCCGGGGGGTGGTTAGGGGCAGGGGTTCCCAGGAGGGGGCAGTCAGGGGACAAGGAGCAGTGGGGGTTGGATGGGTCAGGGATTCTGAGGGGGGCAGTCAGAGGACAAGAAGTGGGAGGGGGCAGATAGGGAGTGGGGACCAGGCTGTTTTGGGAGGTACCGCCTTCCCTACCTGGTCCACCATACAGTTTCGGAACCCCGAGGTGGCCCTCAGGCCAAAAAGTCTGCCCAACCCTGCAATAGCATCTAGAAACCCCAAATGAAATCAAGGCCCTATTGTACTAGGCATTATACAAACACATAGTGAGAGGCCACTACTCTGAAGAGCTAATAACTTAAGTAGAATAGAGAGACAAACAGTGGAAGAAAGGAGTGTTACTATCTCCATTTTACAGATGGGGACCAGAGAGGGCCTTGTATTACTCTCTAGTGACCCACTGAGTGGGCTTATTGTACAAGAAATAGTTGTCTTATTTTAGATGGATGAAATCTGCTTGGAGGACAATTAAATTATTCAATGGGTTTCATTTTGAAAATAAGTTTGATAGCATTTTTTGGTTTTCACAACTGTTTTGAAAAACAATTAAGAAAAAAGTCATGAAAATGGGTCTTTTCCATATCCTCTGAACCGAAAAGAACTTTAAATATTTTTACTAAACTAGTTTTTCATTCTTTTGACTAACTCTGATTGCTACATAATTGTTTTCTCACCTGACAGAAACAAACAAATCACTATGATCGAGGGTCTTGAGGGAGCATGTAGGAGAAAGGATAAGATTTTGGGGTTTTGGAAACATATTCAATACTCTTCCTACCAGTCTTTCTTCACCTCCCTGCTAAGAAAATAAATCAAGACAAATAATGCCCCTCAGACTTAAACAGGTTCTGGGTGAGGTTTTTTAATCTGGAGATTCCAAGGCTTAACTGATCTTCCAAGGGCTTCTGTCATCTTCTTATTAAAACGTTCTAGACACAATCTCCTATAGGTAATATTTTAGATGGGTACGTGAACAAGAACTAGTGAGCTAGAAATGCAGCTTCAAACTAAACACTGAGTCAGAAAACTGTAATTAGCTTTTCATAAACTGAGCTAACCAGTTTCTTTTCACCACCATTGTCATGAAACTCTATTTGATTAATAAAGTGAAAGAAGATGCTTTATTGTACCTGGGAAAGACAAGGACAGATTGTTACAAGCATCTCTTTCAGAGAGACCCAGGAAGATTTATTAAAAGATTTGGAACCAGGATCTGAGACTGGGCCTGGTTTAGGTCTTAATCTCCTGGGCTGGCAGATATGGGAAGCACTGTAGCAGTAGTAACAGTTATTCCTGTGTGAAATTCTTCAGGGGCAAAGGAGGAAATGCCATTCAACATTTTAAGTCAATGGGCAGAAATTAATGGCATGTCATAATCAGCAAATGACAATACAAACCACAGAAAAATATAAAAATGACATGGGGGAAAATATGTCCTTTGGGGCCGGGAAACAAATGAACATTTACAGCCAGGAAGCAAATCATTCAGAAGAGGGGATTTCCCTGGTTTACACTCACTTCAAATAAATCACTGGGCAACACATGCATCCTGTGGGAGGAGAGAGAAAGAGCTTCTTGCATCTAGTGACCTTTCTGGCTGATTCAGAAGTGACATTGATAGACCTGAGAAACAACATGCCATTTTCTTCTATCAGAAGAATAGCTATCGGAATAAAGAAGGGAAACACAAGAAATCCTTGGGATCCTCCTGGAGTATTGGAGAATATGCTGGGAAAAATACATTCTTGAATTAGTTCTTCTCATAGTTGATATTAATGATAAGGGGCCATATTCCACCCTCTCTTATAATGACTGACTTTGATGGGAGTGAAATTAGTGGTAGATTTTTAACAGGCATATAATTGAGGGCAGAATTTGGTTCATGAACCGACGTCTTTTACTCATATTTAGTGGATAATCTATTTCTCATATATAATTTGATTACTCGAAAATAGATACTAATAATTGTGACTCTGAGAGTCTTTAATACATGTATGTGGATGCGTCTCCCACTGACTCAACAAGAGCTCTAGGCATTCATCTGAGAGTAGCGTTTCATGAATCATGTAAAGCTGTGGAGGTATTTTACCATTTCTACTGTGGTGAATAAGAAACACAGCAGACAACAGCCCAAATGTGCAGTTTCCGTTCATCATCTCCTTCTATGAAATGTGATATTTCAACCACACATTTCATACCAAACAGTCCTTAGATGAGCTCTTGTGAACAGTTCAAAGGCTGCAACCAGACACTTGCTTGGTGGATGGCAGGCAGACAGAGCAGAACTGAAACAGAAACTATCTAATGCACTTTGCTCACAGCAGCCTTCTCCCTTAATAACTAAGTACTATCCTCCCCCAAACAATAGCACAATTTGTTGGAACAAATTTGCCACTGATTTTACATCCTGTGCATTTCCACTGACATCAACATCATTCAGCAAAGTCCAAATACTGTAATGTGCAGGAAGCAAAGAGGCAAGGATCATGAATGCAATGTGCGAGAATGTCTTTAACCACTCATGATCCTTGCATATCTGTTGCATTAAACCTTGAATAATTTATCCTTGCAAGCCTTGCATCAATCATGGGGGATCCTTGCACTTTTATCAGTATGGTATACCGTTTCATAGGAGGTAAATCAGAGCAGAATTTGGCACCTTAACCATAAAACAACACTAAACAGTCACCCAGACTAACTGCTTCAGGCAGTATTGGTCTTGGCTGCTTTTAACAGGCTTGATAATATTGTAAAATTTGACTTTTTGTAACTCAAAAGTGTTTCCAAAAGTTATACACCAAATCAAGTAAATTGGAAAAGCATTTAAGAGTTTTCTATTTTTGTCTGACAACAATTTAGTAACTTTGTCATCAGTCCTGCACTTTGATTGCCATGGGCTTTCAATGAGACTCTGTGCTGATACAAGGTCCAGACTGATCAGATTGTGGGACTGAGGCCTCTGTGTGTGTGTTTTGCTCTCGTTCATCAGGAACAGGTACTTAGGTAAAAATCAGATTCTTTTATTGTAATTTCAAAACCCTAGACTTTGAACTGAAACACTTTCACTTTTCTGTCAAGCAGCTGCCACTAGATGACACTATAACTCAGGATACCTTGCTTTGGGCTGTGCTCCTTGAAGTCACGTTTTTAATCATGATATAATGAGAACTAATGGAATGACACAGAAGTATTTTCCAAAACACAGAGCAGACATTTTTCCTCAACTACGTAATAGTTCTGTAACATTGACCTTTACAGAGCTAACAGTATAAAGGTTCTAAAGATTGCAATGAAAGTCACGTGAATTTTTCCTTAATGAATTTTCTCTCTCCATATGTTTGCACATAGGAGTTGTTTTTAATCTACATAGATATGTCATATGTTTCAAATATGACTGTAGACTAATAACTGTAAAGGGACGCTTTCATAATAGTTCATATATGAATCAATATATGAGCTCACATGAAACCAATCTGAAAAATGTATACCTGTCCTATAACATATTTATATAAACTACATATATTTTTATTACTCATGTAGGTCTGTCAGAATAGAAGAGACCTCTGTGGAACTAGTCATATTCCCTTTCTCCCTTATTCATGGCCATAATGAGAAAGCAGGAGCTAGGGAGAGCAAGGGAAAGAGATAAAAGGCCAAAAAGAAAAAAAGGTGTGATGTGGATAACATTCTTTCCCTCTGCCCTGCTTCTTAAAAAACACTCAAAAGGTTCTAAAGACATGGGGAGGTGTCATGTCAGATGGAACATTGGGGCCTGAAGGTTCTGTGGCAGTTCCATGGGGATTTGAAAATTTTCTGGGTGGAATGCTGGCGCCTGAAAGTTCCATGGCAGTTGAAGTGACAGCCGTGCAGTGTTCTGCTTTCCTCATCCAGTCAACTGGGGACCCACTTGCCAGTTAGAAATCCCCACAGAAGAAACTGGGCTGATCTCAGCTCTCATCCTCCAGGGATGACTACCTAGGGGCAGGGTCAGATAAACTTTTTGTGGGCCCGGCGCCAAACATATTTGTGGTCCCCCATTAGGGAAATATGACATGCGAGGGGGGTGGTCAGCAGAGCAAGGGGCCAGCTGGGGAAATGAGATGCAGCTCAGCGGGAGTGGCCCCACTCAGCCCAGAACAAGGGCACTGTTTACAAACTCACAACTGCTAGATGCACACTGGCCCACCCAGCCCTGCACTGCCAGCATACCCCTCCCACACTGCCCCCCTGCCCAGTACCCTGCCCTTATGCCCAGAACCCCCTTACCCAGAGACTTCCCCCACAGATCCCTATGCCCAATGCCCCCAGATCTGCTATGCCCAGCACCCCCTGCCCAGAAACCCCTCCTGCTGGCCTCCCACTACAACTGCATAGCACCCTGCACACCATACCCCCTGCCCAGCTCTCGCACCCACAGATCCTTTACTGTCCAACACCCCTTCACAGTCCCACCAGCACAGCTGTACCGCTCTCCATATTTCAAAGGGAATTCTGCATCAAATTCTGTACATAACATTTTAAAACTCTCCAATTTATTTTTACAATAAATAAATGTGGAAGCTCCACCATGGCAGTGAGGAGCACAGGCCACTGGCTGCATGGAGGTGGGAGAATACCCTGCAGCCTTCCCTGCCCCCCCGGGACAGGGACTTGGCAGTGAGGCTGAACTTGACCCTGCACAGCACAAGGGACATGCCTGCCACAGAAACACCCTGGTGCCCTGCCCCTTTTGCGCCAGGCACACCAGATTTGGGTAGGGAGGCTCAACCTGGCAGCAGGATTCAAGTGCAGAGGGACTTAGTGTGTGTGGGGGTCCAGATGGGGGTAAGAGGGTTCCATATGAGGCAGTCTGCGGGCAGGCAGTTCAATGGGGGATCTGGATGCACAGGGAGGTTCCAGATGCAAAGGCAATCAGAGTCTGCAGGGGGGACCAAGTGAAAGTGGTTGGAGCTCAGCGGGGGTTGGGTCTGGGTGCAGGGGTGGTGGGGTTCATTTGGGTGGGGCGGGGGTCCAGGTGTAGGTGGTTGGGACTCAGTGGGGAGGGTGTCTGAGGAGGCTCATTGGGGTGGTACAGATGTGGGGGGGGGCTTGTCAGGCTGAGGGTTTGATGGGCCTGCTTAACAGAGGAGCCCCAGCTGCTGCCAAGGGGACCCGCATGCTGGTCCCCTGCTTCCCTTATCCCCTTCTCTTCTCCATCCCATGCCCTTTCCCCACTGTTCCATCTCCTCTCCAGGCTTGGGGGGTAGAAGGGAAACCCCCCAGCACAAGCCAGCAGAGAGGGCTGGGTCTGGGTCGCTCCACTTCCTGCCGCCCGGTGGTTGCAGGGCAGGCCCAACCCCACACTCATGGGGCAGTGGGAAGTGGAGAGACCTGGCCCCAGCCTGTTTCCGCTCTGCTCCCCTGGCTCCCAGCCTTGAGACTGGGAGGGGGGTAGTGGGGAACCACCCCCCAGCACTCACCAGCAGCACGAAGCAGGCTGGGGCCGAGTTGCTCCACTTCCCACCGCCCGATGAGTGCAGGGTGCACCCGACCCCTGCTGCAGTCCCCCAGGACGTTGCTCAGGGAAAGGGATGGAGTGAGGGCAGGGCTGGGGTGGAGCAGGGGTGGGAAGAGTTGGGGTGGAGCTGGCAGGGGCAGCTTTTCTGGCCAGCTCAACCGTTTGGGGGATTGGGCTGGATGGGGTACCTTCTGACTCTGGGCCCAGCGCCATGGTAAACTCGGTACTGCACAGGGGTGAGTAAACCTAATTCTCTGTTATGGCACGACTGGCAGCAATGCTCACTGAAATGCATCTAGTTTTATACGCATGCCACACTTCCATTGGTATAATGTTGGGTACATATGACCAAACCCTTGCTAGTCATGTTTTAAATGTTATTTATAATTCATTTTCTGCAGCTTCATTGCAATTTAGACTTAGGGTCCAATTCTCAGTTACACCAATGCAACCACATTGACTTAAGTGGCGTTTTACGTGCGTAATTAAGGGCAGAACTTGGTCCCATGTTTTCTTCTGAACAGGCTACAGAATTAGAGCCAGTTTGTGCCCTGACCCACAACCTGTGAAGCCCTGTCCACATCAATGTGGATGCAATGGGTGTAAATCAGGGCAGAATTTGGCACTTATAGTAACTTCCAGTCACAGTAAATGATTTGCAGATTTCCAAGATGTGCTTATAGGGATTTCCCCTTATTTCAGCAAAGCCAGAGCTTGTACATGAAAGCTCTTGCCAGAGTTAACTAGATGGATAGCCCCTAATGATACTTCACTGATCACATTTCATGACTAATAGAATATGTTCCTTGGGATTTTCTCATGACTTCAGCTATAACCAAAGATGTTGTCACTGAATTATGATAATAAGATCGCAGGATCATACTGGTTGCAGGGGGACAAGGCCTGTATGATCACTGAGTCTGCTCTACTGAAAGGGTAGGAAATAGTCCCATGAGCTATTTGAGTGATACCAAGTACCCTGAACCATAAATGAGCAGTCTTGGTGTACCTAAACAGTGAGTGAAAAAGCTTTACAATATCAGAAAGATACAGACAAGGGAGCTCTTACAGCATTGGTCAATTTAAAAAATGTATTTTAAATAAAAAAGAAAAAGAATGAGACAATTTTCAAAAAGTGCATATGCAGTTTAGGAGCTTAAGTCCCATTTTAAAAAATGACATAAGCAATTAAGAGTCTAAGTCCCACTGACTTCCAATGAGACTTAGGCTCCTGCATGCCTAAGTCACTTTTGAAAATGGGACTTAGCTGCCTAAGGCCTGGTCTACACTATGCGTTTAAACCAAATTTAGCAGCGTTAAACCGATTTAACCCTGCACTCGTAAACACAACGAAGCCCTTTATATCGATATAAAGGACTCTTTAAACCGATTTCTATACTCCTCCTCGACGATGGGAGTAGCACTGAAATCGGTATTGCCATGTTGGATTAGGGTTAGTGTGGCTGCAAATCGACAGTATTGGCCTCTGGGCGGTATCTCACAGTGCACTATTGTGACCGCTCTGGACAGCAATCTGAACTCGGATGCACTGGCCAGGTAGACAGGAAAAGCCTCGCGAACTTTTGAATTTCATTTCTTGTTTGCCCAGCGTGGAGCTCTGATCAGCACGGGTGGCGATGCAGTCCCAAATCCAAAAAGAGCTCCAGCATGGACCGTACGGGAGATACTGGATCTGATCGCTGTATGGGCAGATAAATCTGTTCTATCAGAGCTCCGTTACAGAAGACGAAATGCCAAAGCGTTTGAAAAAAATCTCCAGGCTGTGATACAGAGTCCACAGCACAGTGCTGTGTGACAAGCGTAATGGAAAGCCAAAGAATCAAATGGATACTCATGGAGGGAAGGAGGGGGTACTGAGGACTTCAGTTATCCCACAGTCCCCGCAGTATCCGAAAAGCATTTGCATTCTTGGCTGAGCTCCCAATGCCTAAAGGGTCAAAAACATTTTCCCAGGTGTTTCAGGGTATATGTTGTCAATTTACACCCTTCCTCCCCCGAAAGAAAAGGGAAAAAAAAACGTTTCTTGCCTTTTTTTCAATGTTACCCTATGTCTACTGCATGCTGCTGGTAGACGGGGTGCTGCAGCGCTGAACACCAGCATCCCCTTCCTGGTGGCAGACCGTACAATATGACTGCTATCCATTGTCATCATCGGCCCGTGAGTGCTCCTGGCTGGCCTCGGTGAGGTCGGCCAGGGGCGCCCGGGTAAAAATGGGAATGACTACTGGTCATTCCTGGCAGATGGTACAGAACAGCTGGTAACCATCCTCATCATAGCAACTGGAGGCTGAGCTCTATCAGCCCCCTCCCTTTTATGTCTAAGGAAAAGATTCTGTACTGCCTGGACTATCATAGCAGTGGGAGGCTGCGTTCCTCTCTCCCCCCCACCCCCACCCTTTAATGTCCTGCCTGGACTATCATAGCAGCTGAAGGCTTCCTCCCCCTCATTTTATCTCACTAAAAATTCAGTGTTTCTTATTCCTGCATTCTTTATTACTTCATCACACAAATGGGGGGACACTGCCACGGTAGCCCAGGAGTGTTGGGGGAGGAGGGAAGCAACGGGAGGGGTTGTTGCAGGGGCACCCCCTAGAATGGCATGGAGCTCATCATTTCTGCGGGATCTCTGGGGCTCTGACACAGAGTGGCTGTGCTCTCTGGTTCTCTAGTACACTTGCCCCATATTCTAGGCAGGACTGACTCTATTTTTAGACAAAATATAAAGAAAGGAATGACCCAGGGAGTCATTCCCATTTTTGTCCATGCGCCCCCGGCTGACCTCAGCGAAGCGCAGCCAGGAGCACCCATAACAGCAGCAGATGGTACAAAACAACTGATAACCATCATCTCATTGCCTATTTACAATGGCAGACGATGCAATAGGGCTAGTAACTGTCTCTGCTACCTTGCAAAGGCAAATGAATGCTGCTGTGTAGCACTGCAGTACCGCCTCTGTCAGCGGCATCTAGTACACATACGGTGACAGTGACAAGGCAAAACGGGCTCCATGGGTGTCATGCTATGGCATCTGCCAGGGCAATCCAGGGAAAAAGGGCGCGAAATGATTGTCTGCCGTTGCTTTCATGGAGGAAAAATTGAGTGACGACAGTTACCCAGAAGCACCCGCGACACTGTTTTTGCATTGGGATCTCAACCCAGAATTCCAATGGGCGGGGAGACTGCAGGAACTATGGGATAGCTACAGGATAGCTACCCACAGTGCAACACTCTGGAAATTGACGCTAGCCTCGGTACATGGATGCACACTGCCGAATTAATATGTTTAGTGTGGTCGTGCGCACTCGACTTTATACAATCTGTTTTACAAAATCGGTTTATGTAAAATCGGAATAATCCCGTAGTGTAGACATACCCTAAGTCATGTAGGCCTGGCAACACTGAGAGGAGCAACACCTAAATCCTTTTAAAAATCTGGTCCTTACACTTCTAAGTAACTTTAGGACTTTTAAAAATGTTACCTCAAAATCTTCCTCTCAACACTGGAAATGGCTGTTATACTACACAAGATGCCATCTCTTTTTCAAAAAAGTGGTTCAGTTCAAGCAATTTCATCTGACAACTTTGAGTACTTCACTTGCACAGGTATTGTCACATCTGTAGCTAACACTGGGAAGCTCCTTAAATCAAGATACTGAGGCCCAGATCCTCAAAGATTTATAAGCGTTTAGGCATCTAAATACCTTTGAAGACCTGGGCCTTCATAGTGAGGCCTATAAAGTATAAATTGTATTTATTAAAAAGAACCAGGAGTACTTGTGGCACCTTAGAGACTAACAAATTTATTTGAGCATAAGCTTTCGTGGACCAAAACTCACTTCATCAGATGCATGCAGTGGAAAATACAGTAGGAAGATATATATACACAGATAACATGAAAAAATGGGTGTTGCCATACCAACTATAACAAGATTAATCAGTTAAGGTGGGTTGTATTTATTGTGTCTGCTCTTCATGAATATTCACAGAACAAATTCCCAAATCCTGTCCTAGCAGACAGTGGGTTCAGTGAAAATTCTGGAATGATTCCTGGGCATGGTCTCGCCTTCAGGTATTCCAAAATCCCGGTCAATAATCCGAAGGACAGGTCCCCAGGACATTAGCATTTGCTTAGATGTACAGCAGGGTTCTTAAGTGCCAGAAGAAAGAAATGCAGAATATAGGGGAAATTAAAAGTAAGCAAGATTCGGGGCCATGTGTTAAGGGGTCTTTATGGTGGCCTTTCTCTAGCACATGAAGCCCTCTGATGCTGTGTAAGAGGTTCTTTTCCTGCTATTGTGTATTATCCTGCCCTTTTTACAAAAACAGTTTGAAGAAACCACAAGGGCACATTTGGCTCCAAAATAACAAAGTATACTAATTTCAGAGTGCTAGCTATGTTAGTCTGTATCAGCAAAAACAACAAGAAGTCCTTGCGGCACCTTAGAGACTAACACATTTATTTGGGCACAAGCTTTCGAGGGCTAAAACCCACTTCATCAGATGCATGGAGTGAAAAATACAGTAAGCAGTATATATATCACAGCAAATGAAAAGATGGAAATTACCTTACCGAGTGGGGGTCAGTGCTAACGAAGCCAATTCAATTAAAGTGGAAGTGGCTTATTCTCAACAGTTGACAAGAAGGTATGAGTATCAGCAGAGGGAAAATTACTTTTTGTAGTGACCCATACACTCCCAGTCTTTATTCAGGCCTAATTTGATTGTGTCCAGATTGCAAATTAATTCCAGTTTCTCGCTGAAGTCTGTTTTTGAAGTGTTTTTGTTGAAGAAGTTACACTTTTAAGTCTGTTATTGAGTGTTCATGGAGATTGAAGTGCTCTCCTACTGGTTTTTGAATGTTACAATTCTTGATGTCTGATTTATTCTTTTGTGTACAGACTGTCCAGTTTGGCTAATGTATATACGCAGACCTGCAAAGCCTAAATACATAAAGATTGCTGTTCTGACTGGTTTCTAGCAGTTTTTATTTATTTATTAAAGGTATACTGCCCTATAACACATTACACCAAGAAATCACCATTCAGACTTTAGACTCTGAGGCTAAAGATTAGGGCTAGAAGGCAGAAATGCAAAATAGTAGTAATATTTAAAGGTTTAAAGAGAAATCCACAAACACAACATAGGAATTACAAAATCACACATGATCCTGACAATTTACAATTTGCTTTTTGTTGTTCATATTGTTGGCATGTCAAATCTACTGGGAAATTGGAATTTATATATTAAGACTCACTTTTAGTATAAAGAATTAGCAATTTCATATGGATAAAAATCCAGTTTTGTTGAAACTCTACACTGAATGATTGATAACTCACAAAATCCTGTCCTGAAATACACTTGGTCTTGTGTAAAACACGAGATGGATTTTTTTCAGGGCTGTGTCTACTTTGGTTGTTCCTAAGCCTTGACCAGAAAGGTAGAAAGGTTTATTCTAGGATACCACATGTAAGTCAATAAAGTTCCAGAGAAATGACAATTATTAGTAATGTAGTGCTGAGAAATCATGTTATCATCTTAATCTGTGAAAGTGGTTTTTTTCAGGAAATCAGTGGTTGCTATTTTGACACCAACATCCAAATGTTTATCATTAGCAGTTTAGCTATTACTAATTGTGGTAACAATCAAATTGAAATATGAATGCAGAGATCATACATACATCTTGTAGTTTAAAAAACATACATACATACACTTTGCTATTTAAAATACATTACAGGTCTCATGTCAAATGTTTATCTAAACATCTCAAAATGTTATTTTTTATGATTAGAGGATAATATGGTCCTTGATTTGTAATCTAAGATCCACTTTCAAATCACATACATGCAAATTAAATCAACTGTTATTATTCCTCATGAAAACTGAAGACTAAAAAGAAATCTGCCTGCACTGCACTAAACTGGGAAATGATAACCCAAGAGAACAGCCCATTAGTTGTTAATTGAATGACATCAGAAAGCAGCCCCAAACTTACCATTAATAGCATTCTGCCAATTTGCTATACTCTGGAGAGTGTTGGTAAGAGTTTCATTAAATGAACTGTCATCAATTCTAATACTCTTCTATCTGTATTTTATTACTTGGTCTTAAACCGGGTCTCTTGGAGGGAATGAATTACTGGCACTAGTAAGCAATAATGAGAAAGTGATGCATGGTATAAAAAATAAGACAGACAAATTATATATCATATGGGGACCATTTAAAAATACATAGGAAAATATGTCATATTATAAAAGTGTTTGAAAAAGAGCAAATATCGTGTGGGATCCCATCTAAACAAAAAGGAATCCCCTAAATGAAATCCCTCATTTCTCAGATCAAGAGGATATCAGTGTAGGACCTTATCCTTTGAGCAGCCTGCAGACAGATTGCCGTGCCTGCACGGAGCCACGTTGACTTCAGTGGAGCTCTGCATGGGCGCAGCAGTCAGTTTGAATGCTGCTGCATATTGCAGGATCAAAGCCTTATTTTTGATACATATGGAAATATTTGTGCGTAAAACATTCTGGTGCAAATCTGTCTTTTAACATCAGTGTGGATGACTAGTGCCTCTCATTTCAGTGATGTTGCATAGGGTTTGTGAGAACAGAATTTGGTTCTAGAAATATATGACACTGATATTATTAAATTGTATTTAAGACAATATTTAAACAACAACAAAAAATGAAATAGTGAATTGTTATAACGCACTTCAGGTAACCTAACCACTGTAAAAACAGGGACTCTGTATTGTATGGCACAGTAGGAAAACTAACAGGAACATATTTGATAGGCTTGTTAATGATTAGATAGATAGATAGATAGATTTCAAAATCATAACTGAATTATTAGAAACTACCAGCAAAACATATGGCTAACCATTTCAGAACATGAGACTACAGCTCAGGTGTTGTGGTTTTCTTTACAGCAGCATAACAAGCATGAATAATGAAAAGGAAATTTGCCAAGAGTGGATTAATGCATGGATAAATGAGGAAAGCACTGCAAATTAGGAAATCTCTGTGAAATTGCTCCAATACAGTAGTTATTTGAGGATGCTTTCCTTACTAATAGTACAATCAAAGTATTTATTTATTATTTGTATTACGGTAATGCCTAGAGACCAACCAAAATTGGGGCCCGGTTGTGTTAGGCACTTTTTAAACACAGAATAGTAGACAGTGCCTGCTCTAAAAAACTCATCATGTAAATAGACAAGATAGATGTAGGCAAGGGAAAGAGTTATAGATAAAGCTTATACTTCAGGCATAGACGCTAAAAATAATTAACGGAGGTAAGAATTTTAATTGTCCTTTTGGTAAGCATTTATTTATAATTAATAACAAAAATAATGTACCTCACAAAGGTGTTGCAAGGATGAGTTAGTACATCATTCTTAACATATGCGCAACATGCCTCACATGGCATATGACCAGGATTCATCACTGAATTCGGTCTGTTGGTTGGACCATTAGCTTTCCTGCTGGGCCCGGGTTGGGTACTGACAGGGCACGCAACATGAACGCTGATCCATGCCCCCCAGTACATAATTAAACAGCACTTTGTAAATCTCTATACTAAAAATGCTAAGTATTATTATTTGTCATGATACCAAAATGTACAGATATAGCGCAGTGGTTTTCAACCTGTGGTCCGTGGACTGCTGGGGGTCCACAGACTATGTCTATGATTTCCAAAAGGGTCTGTACCTCTATCTGAAAATTTTAAAGAGTTCACAAATGAAAAAGTTTGAAAACCACTGATATAGGGAAAATGTAGATGCTGCATATTGATTCAGAATTGATAATTTTTTAAAATATTAATTCAGTAGTTGAATTACAGCCCTACAGTTTGAAACCCTTTATTTAATGGAACAGGTAAGTGGGCTGTCTAATGAAATTTTTATTAAGAGATCAAGAAACTGTTTAGTGTTTAATAATAGCAGAGTGTCCCTTTTTCTGGTAGCACACTGTGCAATACAGCAAGGCCACTAAAAGTTTGAATTTAGTGAATGGGTACGTGAGGTGCTTCCCTGTATGATATATTGTTAACAAAACAAAATTACAAACACACGATATATCATTTATGGCTAGCCTTAAATAAAAACAATTAAACTGTTTAAAGTAACAAGATTTCTTTATCAAAATCTCATTTTCATTAACCATAATAAAAACTACAAACATGAAATTTAAAAAATACTAATGGGTTACATGGAAACTCATCTAGAACTGTACATAATTCCCCTGGAATTTTTTAGTTATTTTTCATTTAAAGTTGGAAAATGGAAAAAAAAATGGAAACAAATAGTGGGATAAAATCAATCAGTGAAGAATATGGAAATTAGTTTAGCTGTAAATTTAGTGAAATATTGTAAAGAATTATCAGGCAAAATTCAACAACTGGGGAAAGAATATAAGTTACAGAAAAGAAAAATGTATTGATTGTTTAGTTTATTACCATAATAGTAAATATGTATATGATGTGTGTGTATTCATAACAAACTTAAGTAACCATGTAACTATTACCATTCTCATCCTCAACATTCTCATTTATTATCATTCTCATCCTCCATTACCCTTATTTATAACCTACTGTTTGAATCATATCTACAATTAGGTCCTGATCCTGCAAGCTGCTCTACATGGGCTGACTCCCATGCCTGTTCTGAGCCCCACTGTTGTCAACAGAGCTCCTGGCAGGAGCAGGGATCTGCCTACATGGAGCAGTATGTAATATCAAAGCCTTAGTTTACACGCTGTCTGAGGCAGGTGCTGTATATACTTTATTTCCACTTTTGTGTACTGTAAAAATAATAAAAAGTAATAATTAATACCCTAAAATCGCTACTATCACTATCATTACTATGAGAAGCCTTTCCCAAACTTTGTGCATTTTAGCCACTAGCCAAGTTCTCAAACACAGTTAGTGGTCAATTATCCTCTAGATAGGCATGGGTGATGGATAGGGCCCTACCAAATTCTTGGCCATGAAAAATGCGTCACAGACTGTGAAATCTGGTCTCCTCCTGTGAAATCTTGTCTTTTGTGTGTTTTTAGCCTATACTATACAGATTTCACAGGGAGACCAGAATTTCTCAAATTGCGGGTCCTGACCCAAAAAGGAGTTGCAAGGAGGTTGGAAGGTTATTTTAGGAAGGGCATGGTATTGCCACCCTTACTTCTGCACTGCCTTCAGAGCTTGGCAGTTGCACAGCAGCAGCTGTTGGCTAGGCGCCCAGCTCTGCAGGCAGTGCCCCGCCAGCAGCAATGCAGAAGTAAGGGTGGCAATACCATAGCATACCATCTTACTTCTGTGCTCTTGCCTTCAGAGCTGGGCGTCTGGAGCGTGGCAGCCTCTGACTGAGGACCCAGCTCTGCAGGTAGCAGTGCAGAAGTAAGGGTGGCAATACCATACCATGCCATCCTTACTTCTGCACTGCTGCTGGCGGCGGCTCTGCCTTCAGAGTTGGGATCCTAGCCAGCATCTGCCGCTCTCCAGCTGCCCAGCTCTGAAGGCAGAGCCGCCATCAACAGTAGCGCAGAAGTAAGGATAGCAGTACTGCAACACCCCCTACAATAATCTTGTGATCGCCCCCCACAACTCCTTTTTGAGTCAGGATCCCTACAATTACAACACTGTGAAATTTTAGATTTAAATAGCTGAAATCATTAAATTTATTATTTTTAAAATCCTATGACTGTGAAATTCACCAAAATGACCATGAATTTGGTAGGGGCCTAGTGATGGAGCATAACTCCTCTATATATTGACAGAACAAGTCCCGAGTCCATACTGGAACCTAATGAATACATGGGATGACCAGAATTCACATGGGGAGTTTTTTAGCACTACATAGCATGGTCATTTACAGTAAAAAAGAAAGAAAAAGAATATTCATCTCTAGAAATTCTTTACCCCACAAACCCAGTATTGCACTTGGAAATTACTGTCCCCTAAAACAGTTCTTATAAGCGAAGATGAAACTTGAACACCTAAAAGGGAACTACTGACTCTTGTTTAGTATCAAATCCTGTTTTAGAGCTTTCTGCTCTTAAAGATACAGCATGCTGTTTATACATCTAATCAATGAACTGGACATAAGAGAACCTGCGGAAACTGCGTGCAGTCCTATATAAGTCTGTATGTCTCACAAGTGGAATGAGAACAACAGTTCCATTTTGACTGTAAGCAACTAAACAGAGTTTGAGAAATTCACAAAATTCTTGTGACTTTTTTTGGTTGGTTTGTTTGCTTTTGTTTTGCCTGTGAAAGCTTTTCTGACCAAGAAATGTAATTTATTCCACCATGGTTCAAATGATAAACATTTTAACAAAAATAATCCCCATTCTCTTCTGTCTTCTCCTTAGACAGATTGAACTAACTGACTCAATTTAACAAGAGGTGCTACCTTTCCCCAGTCCTCAGCCCCAAGCCTAGTTCCCCCATCAAAATGAGCCTGGGGACCGTGAGGGGAGAACTGTAGTCTACAGGTCTTTTTATGTGGTCTTGCTGTTTAAAAAACACTGCAGGTCTATATCAAATACATTTATGAAAACCTCGCAAAATGTTATTTTTTTATTATTAAAAAATCCGGGCACTTTGCTGATCCCAAGAAAGTCTCCTAAGACTCCAGCTTTAGAACTTCTGGACTCTGATGCCCATTTCATGAATCAACTGTTTTGAATATAAAAATTTACAGTGACAAAATCTAGACAGCATGAGGTCAGTGTGGCATGTAGGTAAATGAGAGAGTTCCCTCACTGTAAGAGACAGCTGAGAGGTCAGTATAGGGCAGATCTAATCCTGATGGAAATATCCTGTAGAATATAAGAGGGGTGAGATCAAGAAGCTCTACAGAAATGTTATAAATGTATATAATGTAATAGATAATGAGATCACTTCTATACATTGAAAGCAACCTACTTGTAGAGATCTCTATAGCAGGGCTGCCATTCTCCATTACATTCTATAGGATAGTTTAAAAGTACTATAGAGAAAAAATTTCCTATTAAATTCTATAAGTCTTTTCCATAAGGAACCATCTGGGAAAGAGCAAATGAGTATCAGGCTCATTCCTGGGTAATCAAAGGGATAGCTTTTACTATGGTTTTTCTATTAAGCAGCACTCACTCCACTCCAAGCTAGTTTGTAACTATTCTTGAGTTAAATATTACCCAGCTTGAAGGTTGTTAGCAGGAACCCAGAGACACTTCTGAGGCATTCACGGGTCTGATCCCTCTTCCACTGAAGTAAATGTAAAACCCACTTTTTTGCACAGGATTAAACCGTAAATTCTCTCTCACACACACATATACACTGC
Organism: Gopherus evgoodei; assembly: GCF_007399415.2. Lineage (NCBI taxonomy): Eukaryota > Metazoa > Chordata > Testudines > Testudinidae > Gopherus > Gopherus evgoodei. Next base: position 179,920,084 of record NC_044324.1, on the reverse strand, counting down.
TTAATTTGTATGTGTGTGAATTCTCCAGAGTTTTGTAAAATGTTTCTCCTATGGCTGTGGGACAGTAACATACATACAGTAATCTGCTAACCTTCCTTCTGTGTAACAGTAAATCAAACTCACCAGTTCTCCTGCTTATCAGACATGCTTCCTTCCTGTGACAGGAATGATACTACTACACTGATGGGAAGAGGAGAGAAGGGATTTTTTTATGTTTGCTTTATTCATCACTTTCACTGATACGCTTAGGAAGAAATTCTAGACTGATTCACAAACGGAAACCCCAAGCGTGGTGCACTGGAGCTGTTGCCTTTGGACAGGAAGCACTGTGGTTTTATAGGCTAAAGGTTATGCCACTTCTAAATATTTCTACGCTGAGTAGAGGTGCAAGTTCTCAGACATCTTCCTTCAACACCCAAGTGACAAGCAGCAACTGCACACATTTGCCTGCTTTCACAGTGTACAACCTGGATGATATAACTCCACTTTGCACAATGTCCTTCAGAATAACTGTGTTCCAAAATTATTGATAAAGTAATAGAGTTACAGAGGTAAAAAAGACCAAACAGTAATTAAGAGGTACAGGCAGAGGCAAAAAGTTGATATCTGAAATTCAGTGGAGAGATACAGGTAGGCTTTCCAGATGATGGCAGCTGCAGAGGAAAACACTCTCACACCAGCAGGGGCTAGAAAAGGAGCAGAGATAGACCAGTGCTAGTCTATGTGAGATAGCAAAGAAGGGAGGAGAGAGAGGGGCAAAGTCTGTGGGAGAGGCTGCTGCAAGTCCATGGAGGGCAGCTCTGAACTGGATGCTGAAACGATTATGCAGCCGGTGGAGAACGAGATTGATGTGGTTATGACTTTTTGTATATGTGACAGGGTGGAGACAGGATTCCGCACACGTAGGAGCCTGGAGAGGGTGTGGTTTTGGAAGTCATTGAGAAGGGAATTGCAATAGTCAAGGCTCGAGAAGATGACGGCATGCATGAGGATTTCAGCACAGGAGGACACAAGCGAGTATGCATAGGCAAAGCTACAGAGATAGAAGAGGCAGATTTGCTGAAAGAGGAGAGGTGAGAAGGGATGCAAAGTTTGAAATCAAGGATAACACAAAGATTATAAAAGCAGCAAAGAATCCTGTGGCACCTTATTCACCCACGAAAGCTCATGCTCCAAAACCTCTGTTAGTCTATAAGGTGCCACTGGATTCTTTGCTGCTTTTACAGATCCAGACTAACATGGCTACCCCTCTGATACTTGACAAAGATTATAAACTCTGAACCCAAACAGAAGGACTGTGTGAAGGAGGGAGATAGAAGAGCTAGAGATGGATTTAAGGATGATCTTCTTCCCATACGAAGTCCTGCTGTCTTTGAAAGAAATCAACATGGAGGTCCAGGTCAGCCAATCAAGGCAGAAAAGGGATGGATAGAGAGCAGTCATTAAAAGGAGCAACACTAGGATATTGTTATGTACAGCGGAGAATCATCAGCAAGGCTGCCTGATTCCAAGATTCCACAGCTACAGAATCCACTCCTCCCATCCACAGCAACAGAACTGTGCTTCAGAATCTGGGTTTTTAATGTTCAAAAATATATTCTTAGGGCTCCTGATTATGAAAGTGACTTTGAAAACAGGAAGTGGGTGTAAACTGATATAGCCATGTGCCCCTCAGCCTGGATGGGCCATCTTCTTTTTCTTACTGTTCATGACAGTTTATACTATAATAGGCTCAAGGTTTTTCCTTTATTTCCACCCAGCAGAGCAGTTCAGGTCAGAGAAATGTCACTGAGGGGAATATGTTATAGCTGCCTTCTGATTTACAAAAAATGTACTCACCAGGACATCAAACATTACAAGCAGTGATGCATTTTCCCCACCCCCAACCTCCCCCTTTTCAACTCTGCACAGTGGGAAGTGCTGTCTAGGTGCAATTTTACAAAGCTACATAAATGACTGAAGGACAGGGCTTTTTGCAGGGGAAGGCAGGGCTCAGATACCACAGGGATGGGTGAATTTAAGAATGTAGCTAATTAGGTCACAGGCCACTGAAGGTCTGTCTACACAGCAATTGCACACTTGCGGCTGACCAAGTGAGCGGACTCAGGCTCATGGGGCTCAGGCTGCAGGGTTGTAAAACTGTGGTTAGATGTATGGGCTCAGCCTGGAGCCCAGGTTCTGGGACACTCCCCACTCATGGGGTACCAAAGCTCAGGCTCCAGCCCGAGCCCGAATGTCTACACTGCAATTGAGAGAGACAAGGTGGCTGAGATAATATTTGTTATTGGACCAACTTCTGTTGGTGAGGGACACAAGCTTTCAAGGCTCACAGAGCTCTTCTTTACCGCCCTGCAGCCTGAGCCCCGCAAGCCCAAGTCAGCTGACATGGGCCAGCTGTGGGTGTTTAACAGGTGTTTAAAACTACCCTGATGGTACATCTTTCCTGAACCTTTAGCTTTCCTGTAGAGAGGGAATGCCCCCACTGATGTCAATGGGTTTATAATGATATAACTATGGCCTGGTCTACACTGGGGCGGGTGTCGATGTAAGATACGCAACTTCAGCTGAAGCCGACATATCTTATTCCGACTTACCTCCCGTCCTCACGGCACGGGGTCGATGGCCGCGGCTCCCCCATCAACTCTGCTACCGCTGCTCACTCCAGTGGAGTTCCAGAGTCGACGGGGAGCGCGTTCGGTGATCGATATATCGCGTCTCGACAAGACACGATATATCGATCCCCAATAAATCAATCGCTACCCGCTGATACGGCGGGTGGTCTGGACGTACCCTATGATTGGAATTAGGCCCATGATTTCTAAATGAAACTCCAGAAATTTAGATAGATGCAACAATGCTGGAGTTTGGCTAGAAAACTGGCCTTTGTTGATGTGTTGTGAAGAATGGTCTGCAACTGATGTCAGAAAACACTCTCTTATAACTGACCCGATCATGTGTGTACCTGGTTTTGATTTGCCATGCAGCTCATGGGCCATTCTGAACTGATTTTGAACGGGCCAGAGTCAATGTGCAATCAGGCTTCATGTCCACAAGAGAATCTCACATGTAGCTGTGGCCAAAGACTGACAATGTCACACATCACTGACCATGGGTTGCCAACCCTCCAGGATTGTCCTGGAGTCTCCAGGACTTAAAGATTAATCTTTAATTAAAGATTATGTCACATGATGAAACCTCCAGGAATACAGCCAACCAAAATTGGCAACCCTACATTGACCACTTCCCTCTGACCAGATTTGCTGATGTCTAAGGGCTCTGCACTTCACTGATGAGGCTGCTGGAAACTGCAAGCTCTACATCTGATAAAAAGGCGACTGGGGTTTGTAGTACATCTTATACCCAGTGTCACTTTTGGTGATCACATTCCCTGCCTTTCAATATTAAAACAATTAATACATCAACAACTGGAAAATGGAAATCAAAGAATTTAGTTCATTCTGGAATACAGCGTGACTATCACAGCACTTTTCCTTGCTGAATTCTGCACAGTAAAAACTGAACCATTATATGCCTCCATCACCTTCTGGAGCAGTCAACAAGAAGCTGCACTGAAATCACATCTAGAAGGTTGTAAATATTCATAAATATACATATGGGAGATCAGTGGAAGAAGTAGTTTCCTTTTTTCCTCCTTAAATATCTAGCTCAAGGTACAAAGTCAGTGTCTATTATAATCAAATTAAAGGTTTCAGAAAGCTTGACTACTATTTTCTGTTGATTTTTCACCTTTGAAGGCTAAAATTGGTTTTTAGAGAGACTTCAGTCATTCTGGACATCACCGAAATGAACAGAAAGACAACTTAGACTGGGCCCAATCGATTAATTGAGTGTTTTTTAACTTTGGCAGACTTGATCATCATGCATTTTGCTTCTTCATTGTGACAAATAGAACGTATAAGACTCACCACATACCAACAAAATCTGGACAGATGGCAAACTTCACTATGTATTTGAAAACCACAGTCAAACTCACATGTATTGTACATCCATATACAACAAGGCTATGACTACATGGTAACACTCATATATGCCATACAACTGAAGACAACACAGCTCCCACTTACTACGCATCCCTCACATATACCGTACATCAGAAAAAAAATAGCTCAAATTCAGAAGGAACAAATGAAGTTTTTTGGAAGTTTTTGAAAGCTAAGACATGAGTAGCTAGGACAGGACATTTTAGCACATACACAGATTTAGAATATATATTGCAATGGTGCGTCAGTCTGCTCCAAAGTGGGAGGTTTGGATTTGATAACGATATTTTTGTTGCTTAGTTTACAAAGGAACCTTTTACTTTCTGTTCGTCTTTCTTGTTGTAACAATCCGATTATCCCAGCCTTTAGAATAAACGTCTATTTTTAAATACATTACAACCCTATACCTCACGAACTGTTCATTTGGTTTTTGTAATTGGTGTAGCCCGAATGTTGATCTTTTTATTTATCCCATGTGAGACTCCGCTATATTAGCTCAGCTCCCTTCTTGCCATGTGTGGACTCAAACGTCAAACTAACTATAAACAGACAGCAATGTTGAATTTATTTGTGGAATGTTGATCATTTTAACTAATTATTTTTAAGATGCCCAAAGGCCTTTGAGTATATATTGGTAAGTTACCACTCTATTATTAAATATGAGGATGATGCATCAACACCAATGTCAACAATATCATACACACTTTAGTGACAGAGCTGGAAAAATAGTTCATTTGGTCTGCCACTTATTGTGCCTTTTGCTCTTTACATAATGAACATAGTTCCAAGGAGATTGTGGAATCCCCATCACTGGAGGCTTTTAAGAACAGTTTGGACAAACACCTGTCAGGGACAGTCTAAGTATACTTGGACATGCCTCAGCACATGGGATATTGTGGATGACCTGTTGAGGTCCTTTCCAGCCCTACATTTGTATGAGACCATTATTCTATTTCTGGATTCCATAGTAAAATAAACACCAAAGGAAGCCTAAAATGTTCAATTATAATGCCCTTTTATAAACCTCTCTCCTTTTTGACAGTGTATCAAAGAGAAACAATAAAGCAGCCATTACTACTTCACTGTTATTCAAATTAGCAGAAACAATTCAATAAATGATGCCTTGATCTATTTTGGTGTGTGTGGATGAGCTAGATCCATGGCCTGACTCTTTAATTTGGCTTTTAAAATCAGAGTTCCTGCTTGAACTGGATGATTACTGAACACAAGCTAGTGTTGCTGGGGAGCAAGAGTGGGGGTGGGGCTTTACTCGGGCATAGGGTTACCATATTTCAAGTTCCCAGCTAGAGAACACTGTTGGGGGATGGGGAGGGAAAGGAGGAGCTGGAGGGGGATTTACGAATGCTGGATAGAGCGTGTGTGTACTGGGAGGGGGTATTTGGCGGTGCTGGAGGGGTGTGTTTACTGGGAGGGGGATGAGGGGATGCTGGAGGGGTGTGTTTACTGGGAGGGGGATTTGGGGATGCTGAAGGGTGTATTTAGGAGTGTTGGAGGGGTATGTGTGTACTGAGAGGGAGGGCGCTGGAGGGGTGTGTGTGTTCTGGGACGGGGGATTTGGGGGTGCTGGAGAGATGTATGTGTACTGGGAGGGAGGGTGCTGGAGGGGTGTATGCATATGGGTAGGGGGCGTGGGCAGGTGCTGGAGAGGTGTGTATGTCCTGGGAAGGGTACCTGGGAGATCCTGAAGAGGGTACCTGAGGCCTCACTGTCGAGGTGGGGGGCAGTGTCCTGCTCCCTATCACAGTGGCGGGGAGGCTGGCCCAGGCCTGGGACCTCTCCCCCTCTCTATGACAGGGAACCAAAGCCTGGTCCTGTCACCCCTCCCAGACAGGCTCTGAGGCCCCGTGGCGGGGTAGGTGGCCCGGCTGGGAGGCACTCGGCGGCTCCACTTACCTGGCAGGCTGGGCTAGGGCAGGCAGGATCTGGCGTCTGTGATGCAGGGGATGGACCAGTCGGGGCGTGGAGATGGCTCTCTCTGAGCTGCAACGTCTGCTCCACAACGAAAAATCCTGGACACTGCCTCTTGTTTGAAAAATCTGCCCAGACAGAGGGTGGGCTACCAAAAAAGAGTTCACGTCCAGGAAAACCTGGGCATCAGGCAGCTTCAGCTCTACACCTCTTACTCCTCAGCTGCCAACTCCCTCCCAAGCAGTGCCCTGTTCTAGATACCTGTAATTCTGGTCAGACTGTACAAGAGATCCCCTGCTGGAAGGAGGCTCACATTGCAGCCAGCTGGTTGTTCAGCGGCTGAAAAGTCAGGCAGGTCTCCTTCATCCTGTAGCCAAGCTTTTATCTACCGACCATACCACCAACTTTCCTGTGGAGACAGGAGGCAGTACAGCAGTGATTTGAACCTAGGTCTCCCACATCCTGGGTGAGTGCTCTAACCACTGGGCTACTGGGCAAAAGGGGGACACCACCACCATCTCCTCTGGCATCTTTTGTGCAGGTTTAGGCATGCTATCAGTACACCTATGGGATCAGGCCCCAAAGGCAACAGACAGAGGAATGCCTAGTTGATAAATCCTGCTGGGGCTTAGATGAAAGTTAAGCACCAAGCTGCTGGATGGGGGCAGAATTGAGGCAGCTATGCAAACCAGGTGCCAAAATGTAGGCACCTTGGGGATTTGGTGAATGCTAGTGGCACCTAAATGTTGGGCTTAGGCATCTAAGTCTCCCTGGTGAGTCTAACTCTAGATGTGTAATGGATAATGGGGAAAAGCACAACTAGTAAATTACAAAACATACAAACAAACCACAAAACAAAAAAACCCAAAGGGAATTCCCCCGGTAGAATTCCACTGGCTACAATGGCTTAGCTCCTGGGATGAATCTGGACCCAAACTGCCTGTTCTGCATTTATTCCCTGGAAAGTGGGCACACTTCATGCAAGAATGAGAACAAAACTCTTTGAGGATTGATGCTTTGGACGATTAGGGAAGTAAAGATGATCTACACTCAGTTGTTACACAAGCTTCAGAAGGGAAGCCAATAAAGCTTTCCAAACATCCTGAAGCTGGTGATAAGCAAATATTAAGGCACGCTGAAATCAGGGAGATTAGAATTAGACTTTGGATTTGACAAATGAGCAAATGTAAAGGTGTTTGAAAGGCACTGGATATCGAAGAAGGTGGGGGACACCATAAAGATAAAAAGAGCACATTGATTTTATTAGCCAAACCCCAGTGTAAACAAAAAATGAGCTGCCAGGATATTATATATATAAGATCTATGGATGACAATCTAATAATTCAGAAATAATAGCCAGCAGAGTGTGGGGTAAATCATATTCTAGCCTATACCGCTATTTTTCTCTAGAGTTTCCATCCTGTAAAAGCAGATTGTATCATATTTTGCCATTTATGAAGACGGAACAGTGTATTACAGGTTCTAGAAAATAAATTGTAGCTTAGTCTTGTTCTCCCCACACTGACCTTTTTGATATTCAGAGGATTTAGAGATGTAAAGGCCTATTAGATAAAGTCCATCCCTCTGCAAGAGGGAGGATATACCTGCATTGTGGTGAAAAAAAGAAGCTGGATCTTTAAATCTCTCCCATTTACGTGCAACAATAACCAGCATTTAAAGGCAATAAGGAGGAGCTCTCATCTTGGCAGACAACTGGTGAGGGCATCAGGCCTAGGTATGGTCACAAAGTTCATGGAGCAGTGCAATAAAGGGCAGATCTTTTCATGGTCCTTCAACACCTCGCTCAGGTGTTTCATCTCATCTGTTAGCTTCCCAATCTCTTTTTTCAGGGAGGTATTTTCCTGTTCAAGGCACTCATATTCCTGCAATGAAAAAAGGAAGCCCACTGCTAATAAAAACGTTCCTTTCAGTGCCTTCACCTGTTTTTAATCAAATGATGGCAGAATAAATTGTTGTTTCTGCTTATTTAATGTTTTTGAAATCTAATATAAGAATCAAAATATTGAACTAGCCTAATAAATACAGATGCTTGTAACAATGCAGCTGTTACTATTCACGTTCTTATTGAGCTATAGTTGTGGGCCCAGATCCTGAGCTGTGGCCGTGAAGCATGTAGTTCCACTCAGGAGAGGATTGCGAAGGTAGCATTTAGCCACCTTTGCATTCTCCTGATCCTGGGCTAATCTATGTTGTTCTGGTTCCCCCATCACAAATTGTTGTAGCCTAAGGGTGCTCTAGGTTGTGCTCGCTGGCAATGGCCCAAAGGGACCATTCTGGCAACCAGTGATTGCAAGAGTGTGGGCTGTGACCAGAACACCCAGCTTCTTTCCCCAGCCATGTCCTCTGCACAGGTTGAAGGGATGGGGGTGGTTTAGGAGTTCCACACCATCCAAAGATCCTTCCTTTCAGGATACATCCTCTGCAGACTGCAAAAGGTATTGTATTGCCTAAAAAATCAAAAATTCCCAAGTTAGGCTGGGCAGAGTCCTGGTTTGCTTTGGGAAACATGAGTAGCTGGGCAACTGCCTAAGTGCTAAATCTGTGCCTGGGGTTTCTTTCCTTTCGGGTTGTACAATGACTTATGTGGTCGCAAAGCCCAGATTGGCCGTGTAATACCATGGAAGCTACTGAGCCCAAAGTCTGGCCCTGATAGCAGCTAACTCAACTCTACATCTGCATTTATGTTTCAGAAAGAAACTAAGCACTACTTTCCTTCTGCATTATCTACTAGATGAATTAATGATTACAAAATTGAAAACATTCTGTGAGCCCCTCATTTTCTGCTATCATCTGCTACTCATCTGGAACTTCAGTAACTTGCTAGAGACCTTGTAATATAAACTGAATTGGTATATATGCTGGGGGGCATTATTATTAACTAAATATTATTATTTGTATCAGTATAGCACCTAGGAACCCCACTCATGGACCAGTATCCCCACTATGCTAGGTGTTGTACAGACACACAACACTAACACAGTCCCTACCCCAAAGAGCTTACAACCTAAATATAAGATGAGACAACAGATGGATGCAGACAGATGGGGGAATACAAGGAAACAATGAGATTATATTGATCGGTGTGAAAAGGCTCTGGGACCAGTGTTCCAGTGTAACTTCAGTTATTCTCTGGTTTTCACTTTCAACTGAATGTGGGTTAGCAAACACTTCCACAGAAGTTCCCATCTAGATCAACACACAAGCTGTCCAATCACCATGACCAGTGTGCTTATACAGCAAGAAAATAACCACAATCCAGCAAATGTAACAAACTGTTTCCCTCTGAAGTTATCCTTATTATTCCTCCTTTAAAATGTATTTGAATGTAATGCTCACAAGAGCACTATGAAGAATCAAATATGCAGGCAGGTTCTATGCTGGTTTCTAAACACCGCTCTGCTTTGCACCCACATCAATCCTGACCCACACCTTTGTTATTCCAGTCCTGCTTCTTACCTGAGCAGAGACTGCCTATGGGAATGAATTAACTGAACTGAACTGTAGAAGAGTTTGGAGGCCTTCTGTAGTAGACACCAGGGGAAGAAAAGTGCAGAAATTTGGCATTTCATCACTAGAAGTTGGTATCATGGAACCCAGTTATGGCGACACCATTACAAGTATTTCTTGCACTTCACAGTGTTTTGCAAGGACAAAAGACATCATGAAAAATTGTCTTCTGTGGATACATTTTATTTTCACAATGTAGAAGACAGAGATAATTCTGTGCTGAATTGGGCCCTGAGAGCTGCGTCATTTACATAAAGGTATTAGTAGCATAGTCGTAAATATTTACAGTATGGTGGTGCCCAAAGCCTCAGTCAAGCTAGAGGCCTCATTGTGCTGGCTGCTGTACAAACACAGAAAAGAGACAATGCCTGCCCTGTCAGATTTACAGCTGAACAGACAGTAGGGCTACCATATTATATTATTGATGCTGAGGATTTGTAAATAGGATTTCAAAAAGGATCAGACATTTATATGCACAACCGGAACATCCACAGTTTAAGATAGGATAAAATATATACAACATGTCTAAACCCTCATACTTCAGTGACTTATTGGAGTTAGGAGAAGCTTCCCCATTGGAAGCTTATTCCTTAATTGTTCAGTATAAGGATCTAGCACCACTGGCAAGTTCCAGATGTTTCAATGTAGGCAAAATATTGGACTAGACAGCTCACCAGCATGGTCCAGTATGGTAATTCATATGTTTTTATACCAAACCAAACTTCCTCATGCTGGATTAGTACGAAAACCACCCCATATCTGTTTAAGAAATGCACAGTATTGTTAAATTCTGCACACAACGCTCAAAAGGCAATGCAATATATGAAGTACCCATTCACCTCATGGAGTTTGTCTGCTTTCTGCGTTTGTTTCTTCCGGCTTCTCTGGGCAGCGACTCTGTTTTTTTCTCTCCGTCTTATCTTCCTATCATCCTCTTCAGGACTCTGAAAAAGCAAACCAAACACCTTGTTGTTGTTGTTTTTTAAAGTGCGCTGAGATTCAAAAAGCAAGGAAATAACTTTTAGTGAAAATAAGCAAACAATCTGATGTGTTTCATAATAATAGTATTTCATTCCTACATAATCCTCTCCATCCACAGATCTTAAAGCACTTTGCAAAGGTCAGTAAGTAGCATTACCTCCATTACACAGACAGGGAAACTGAGGCATGGAGAGATTTGTGGCCTGATTTTCAAAAGTGCTGAGCTGCTCCTATTGACATCAAAAGTGCTCCTTCGATTGACATCAGTGGGAGCTGGGGTTGTTAAGCAAGTCAGTGGCACAACAAGGACTAAAAACTAGAGAGGCCTGATTCTCATAGACTCATAGACTCATAGACTCTAGGACTGGAAGGGACCTCGAGAGGTCATCGAGTCCAGTCCCCTGCCCTCATGGCAGGACCAAATACTGTCTAGACCATCCCTGATAGACATTTATCTAACCTACTCTTAAATATCTCCAGCGATGGAGATTCCACAACTTCCCTAGGCAATCTATTCCAGTGTTTAACTACCCTGACAGTTAGGAACTTTTTCCTAATGTCCAACCTAAATGTCCCTTGCTGCAGTTTAAGCCCATTGCTTCTTGTTCTATCATTGGAGGCTAAGGTGAACAAGTTACCCTGCATCAAGGGGGCTGGAACTAGGGGTGCTGAAGGTGCACCCCTGGCTTGAAGTAGTAATAACAACCAAAAGCAGGGTTTCCCCACTACAAAAATTATTCCAGTATCCCTGCCTGTATCTTGTAGCCACTTATACGAGTGTATGAAAAGTAGATATAAAACTCTACCAATCAGAATAATAGTGTTTTATGTCCACTTAATCCAGAAGACCAGGTAGTTTTCCGGAAACAAGCTTGTTGATTACATAAATAGCATATAATAAACATGGCAGGGTATCTTTGAAATTTACACAATCACAGATGGTTTTGGCTTTTTAGAGAAGAAAATCTCCTATATAAAATATCTTAGTAAGAGATCCTATTTTGGATTAACGTTTTCCTGTATTGTTCACACCCAAAATCCACTCACAACCTAGAAAATAACTTTCTGTTTTCATTATGGAGTTTTGATCATGGTTTGTGGAGGCTTTGGGAGGCTTTCCATTATAAATCCAACGATTAACTCTCCCTTGCATACCGGAAAAATTCTCCGTCAGGTCGGAAATGTCATTTGCTTCATCTCAGGCTGGAGCAGAATTTTATATATATTAAAGGAATCGGGGAAATAAGCTTGCCTGCTAGCTAACAATGCCCAGCAACAGTGGTCTGCAGATATAAGTCACATTCGACTTAGACAACAATAAGATTTTTATAGTCCAGAGAAAGCACATTCATCACCAAGCTGCAGCATATTCTGCAGAAGAGTGAGCTGGGATTGGGGAGCAGGGGGAGGAATTCCCTAAGCATGCTGCAAGTATTCCCCCACAGCTCTGTAACAGGACATGATCACTTGCCTTTCATCTTGGTTTGGAAAGAAGACACGAATTCATCCCAGCGTGTCAACGACAGCATTAAGGCTGCTGGCGGTGGCTGCTGTTGCTCCTAGCAATGTTTACTCCGTCAAGTTAACCACTGTTTCCTCTCTTACAAGGAAGATTTATACAACAGAGCAGAAAGTATTTAAAACTGCATGTCCTCGATTGAAGAAGCTGTCCTGGTAGGTGCTGTAATGCACTGCTACCCAGACTGCTGAAGTCTGGGAACTGAACTCATCTCTGAGGTAACACTATTGAAATCAATGGAGTCACATCAGTGATGAATTCCATCCCACGTGTCAGACATGCACAGGAGAGACATATGTCTGTGTGTGGTTTCATGAAAGAAAGGGCTAGAGTGGGCAAAAGGAGCGCCCATGGTAATTAAGATCCATGGAAAGAGGGCATCTCTTCTGCATCTTCTGTTCTCTTCTGCATCTTCCCTACGGGGTTAGAGATTACAGCACAGGCATGTCTAGGCAGGAGTTGGTGTCCCAAGACAAGGTCAGGACAACCAATACCAGCATCAAAGAGATGCTGCTCTTTAGCTTGGGAAGCATGGAAGCAGCCATTTCTCTTAGGGTTGCCAACTCACCAGGATTGTCCTGAAGTCTCCAGGAATTCAAGATTAATCTTGAACTATAGGTTATATCATGTGATGAAACCTCCAGGAATATGTCCAGCCAAAACTGGCAGTTCTGATCATCCTGTCTCCTACCTGTACATCCTGATCCTGGCTCCATGCTGCAAATCTGCCCTGCCAAGAGGAGGAGAAAAGCCTTCTCCGCCTGCACCTCCCACCTGACTCCAGTCACTATGTTATAGGGGACTCAGCATTATGTATTTGTGACCCAATTCCTGCTTGGCCCTAGATCAGGACATGGTCCTGTCAAAAGTGATCTCCATGCTGGACTCCTGATCTACAGTCTCAGGAAGGTAGAGGTGAAGGATGCTATCTATGGCGGTGAGGAAAACATTTCCTTATGTGATGTCATTTGCAGGGAGTCCATAAAGAATAAGCAGCAACTGCTCAAATTAAAATGGAGGGGGGGAGACCCCAGACGAGTCGGTGCCAAATTGAAGACTAGCACTAAGCGCTCACAACGCACTTTGAGGGGCATCGGCGACCTTTGTACAGGAGCGGGAAATGGGATGAGAACAGGGAAAGGCTGCCGAGTTCCCTGCCCACGCCCCGTGCTTCTCCATAGCCTGCTCCTGCCCTGCTGGTGTCCCGCCCCACGCCCCGGCTGCTGCGCCACTCGACCCCTGATTCACCCGGCCCCGGCCCGGTACCTGCGGCTGATTCCCATCGGAAGAGGCGCTTCGCTGCAGAACGCTGCCCGAAGCCGGGACACCGTGCGACATCCCGGGAGCTGCTGAGCGGCCGGGGCCGCGGCGGGAGCCCAAAGAGCAGCCACGCTCCCCGCACCCCGGCCCCTGCCAGCGCACTCCTGTCCCCAGCCTCGCTAGGGGGAAACTCCGGCCCGGGGCATCCCGGCAGCCTGCACCTGGCTGCAGCGGCTCGCGCGCTCTCTGTGCTTCCCCAGCCCCCGGGGAGGAGCCGCCCCCTCTGCCCGGATCTGGCCGCGGCCGCAGCCTCCGGGAGGCAGAGCCTGGGAGTCCCGCACTCGCGGCGGCGGCGGCAGCAGCAGCTCACTTGTCAATTTCATGGAAGTCACGTGGCGCCCTTTGAAACTTAGGAGGGAACTAGTTGCTAAACCGCAAGAGTGGCTGCGTGGGGAAGCGAGAGGGGCTGCGGACCAGGCCAGGCGGGGGGAGGCCAGAGCTCCCTTCCCCCGCACGCCTCGGGGGGCTCGTGAGAGCGATACTCCGAGCCATAGATACCCTAGCACGGGGGCAATTTGGGAAATAAGAACGGAAGGCTACGACGGGCACCTTAAAGCGATTCCTTGGCGATGGGAGCCAAACTCCGCCCCCCTCCCTAGCAAAGAGAGACCATGTCAGAGGGGGCTGGACAGAAGAGTTTAGTTCAGCTCCTTAGAGAGAAAACTCAGGTCCCGCTCTGAGGGGGGGCAGAGATTTAGGGGCTGCTCAGATCCGAGGTTTGGTTTTAGCCCCATTTCTACAATGACATATTTTAAGGGCTAGGAGGAGGAGTGTAAGGAGGAAGAGGAAACAGGATCACAGTCCTTAATACGCTCCCTCCTGCACAGCTATACAATACGGGATTAGATGGATTCTCTTGTGGGACAGTGAAACCAACCATTTCCCGTATTTAAAAAGGGTCTGTCCTACCAACAGGACAGTGATGAGAACAGTATAAATGCTTAGCAAGAAGGATGCTAGCTACTAAAAATCATGGAATAGACACACTGGATTTGTACCTTATTATAAGAATGTACAAGGCACTAACAACCCTCCCAACTGCCTGCCTTCTCCCCCGCTTTCCTTCCCTCTCAGGGGAAGGATGTTAACAGGCCAATTCACTTTGAAGGGGCCCTTGCAATGTGTTAACTACATATACTAAACAATCTGTTCAACTGCGATATTTAGCTGTGACACTTTGAGTTAGGCCTTGTCTAGACTACAAGGTTTTGCTGACAAAAGGCAGCTTTTGTCTACAAAACAGTGAGTGCTTACATACTGCAATATGACTTTTGGTGGCAAAAATGCCCCGTTTTGGTAACAAAATACAACTACCCCAACGAAAGATTAAGGGTATGTCTACACTGCCCACATTACAGTGCAGCCGCAGCAGCACTGTGACATGGGCAGTGTAGTGATGCTTTATTGCTGGGGGGAGAGCTCAGTGATAAAAAATAACCACCCCCACAGCTCCCAGCGTCTATACTGTGCTGTCTATACTGGCACTTTTCAGCACTAAAACTTTTGTCACTCAGGGAGGTATTTTTTCACACCTCTGAACAACCAAAATTTTAGTGCAGAAAGTGGCAGTGTAGACACAGCCTTACATATTTTTCCTCTAAATTTTTGTTGACAAAGTGCCAGTTTAGATATCACATTTAATTTTATCGCTTTAATTGGCTTCCAGGAGGTGTTCCGTAATGCTCATCGGGGTCTGCTCTGGTCAGAAGTTTGAACTCTGCTGTGCTGCAGCCAGGAAAACAACCATCTGCCCCTTCCCCTTAGAAGTCCTGAGAATTTTTGAAATTCCATTTCCTGTTTGCTCAGCCTGGAGAGCTCTCATTGCATCTTCCCAGGTGCCCATGGCCGGTTATCGCAGCAACCGCTCTCCTGCTTCCATTTGGACCACTGCGGAGCTGTTGGATGGGGAGAGGAGCAGTGCAGTCCCAGCTGCACGTGAGCCACAGGAATAGGGATACCTATGTAGGGTGATCCAATGTCCTGATTTTATAGGGGCTTTTTTTCTATAGGCTCCTATTACCCTCCACCTCCGTCCTAATTTTTTCACACTTGCTATCTGGTCACTCTATACCTACGGGCACATTTCTCGAGGCTTGTGTGAAAAGGGCTGGGATTGGGACACGCTGCAGTGCAGAGCGATGATAAAGTTGCTGAGGCAGGCATACCATAAGGCGAGGGAGGCAAACCGTCACTTCGGTACTTCACTTAAGACCTGCCAGTTCTATAAGGCGCTGGACGCTATTCTCGGTGGTGACTCCACCTTCACCGCCAAGAGCCCCATGGATACTTCGGCGGGCCTGGAGGAGGTGGAAAGACAAACTAACCCAGAGAACAAAGTCACTGATGAAGAGAAAAGTTAGATGAGGATGTGGAGCTCCCGGCGAAGTCTGCTGGAGGGGCAGGCAGCCAGGAACTGTTCACCACTCCAGAGGTGTCTAGCCAATCTCAGCAGCTGCTCTCCAGTGAGCAAGAAGCAGGAGAAGAGACACCTGATAAGTGGCTTGGTTTGTGTAGTGCAGAGGTGGTTTCAAGGCATAGAAATGTGAGAGGCTGGCTGTGTTTCCATGAGCTGGACATTTCCCTGTATAGCTAATCAGTATGGCAGAACAGGGTGTTGATGCATGCTGAGATCTCATGGGAATCCTCCAGAGAGATCTCTAGGAAAGTTTCCTGGAGGTACTCAGTAATCTCCTGCCCAAGGTTCCGTGGCAGAGCAGCTTTGTTCCTTCCCCCATTGTAGGAAACTTTCCTGCACTATTCGGCAATCACTTGTGCAGGGACCAAAGTGGCACACTGGTGAGCAACGTAGGGAGCAGGGTGGAAGTCACAAGCATGTAGCAGATGTACCATCCTTTCCCTGCTTACCCTTAGCAGTGAGATATCTGCTAGAATGACCCCTGCTGGTGGAAAAGTGAGAGAAAATTTTAGAATTTTTTCCCTAGTTGGCTGCACCACAACCCCTGCAGAGTGAGTGCTCTTTTCCCCATGTGGAGCACCTCCGCCCACATTCACCATGCTTTGGCTGTTCACAGAGATGTGTGCTTGCCAAGGGTCAGTCAGAAAGTGATTGAATGTTGCAAAAGGTGTATTTTACTGAAATGTTTCAATGTTGTGCATGAATTTAACAATCATGCTTCTGTGCACTGTTCCTTGTGCTTCACCAGATGTGGCCTTCAGGAACATCCCTCCACCCCCGACACACACCGGCCAAGCATCTCCGCTGGATAAGAAAGTGCCCAAGACAGAGTAAAGAAGCCATGTTCCGGCAGGTACTGCAGTCCTCCAATGCAGAGAAAGGGGAACACAAGGAGTGGTGAGAAGCCAAAAGGCAGGACAGAAAAGAAAATGAGGAGTTTGTTAAGGATACTAGTAAGTGGATGATTAAAGTCATGGAGAAGCAAACACAGATGCTGAAGTCCTTAATAATGCTGCAGAGTGAGCAGATCTGTGCCCGCTCTCCCCTGCAGCACATTCAGAATTCTTTTCCATGCCCCCTCCCCCAACTCTTCCCACACAGTCCTTTCCAATTGCTGAGGCTTCTTGGTTTTGCCTTCGCTCCACCCCCTCAGACAACTTTCAGAGCTGTGTGTAGGTCCAACTTTTATTATGAAACTCCGCCCTTCCCTAGTACCTCCTTTGCCACAAAGCATCTTCCTGTGTTTGTGTGTGTTGTTTCTTGTGCAATAAAAGCAAAGTTTTTGAATGGTAACTCATCTTTATTTGTTTTCTACAAAATGAGATAGCAGGCACTTCCAATATATACATGGGCAGTTTATTCATGTGCTTGCTGGACCGTAAGGCCCCAAATGTCACCATTGCTTCCTAGGAAAACTACATGTAATATAACATTACAGCACCAATCAGAGATATACATTACTGGTTTTCATTTTCAAAATGTTACCTCAAAGCCTCTCTGATTTGAATCCCCGCCCCCCACATTTGGGGTCCTCTAACAGCCCTGGTATCTGGCTGCTCAAAATCAGCAGCCAAGCAGTCTGCCTCAATACTCCACCATTGAGCAAACCTTTCACCCTTATCTTCACAAACAGTATGCAACGTACAGCACGTGGCTATGACCATGGGAACATTATCCTCATTAAGGTATAACCTTCCATAAATGCATCACCAACGCAGCTTTAATCTGGAAAAGGCACATTCTCCTGTCATCCGTCCCCTACTCAGCCTGTTGTTGAACCACTCCTTACTGCTGTCCAGGTTTCCTGTGTAAGCTTTCACAAGTCATGGCTGTAGGGTACGCTGAATTTCCCAGGATCACTATGACATTTCAATATCTCTGAATGTAATCTTCTGGTTTGGAAAGAAAGTGCCTGCTTGTAGTTTTCTGTACTGGCTGGTGTTCCTGAAGATACATGCATCATGCACCTTTCCAGAACACCCCATGTTGATGTCAGTGAAACTCTCATGGTGAGCCACAAGCATCCGCAACACCACAGAGAAGCACCCCTTCCTATTGATGTACTGTGTTGCAGGGTGGTCTGGTGCCAAAATTGGAATGTGTGCCATCTATCGCCCCTCCACAGTTAGGGAAATCCATTTCTGCAAAGCCATCCACTGTTTCACACATTTCCCAAAATCATGGTTGTTTGTAGCAGGATGCGATTAATTGCCTTGCACATTGCATTAACACAGCACCAACAGTTGACTTCACGACTCCAAATTGATTCGAGACCAATCAGTAGCAGTCTGGAGTCATCAGCTGTCATAAACAGACAGCTAAGGGTTAATGTCTCTTTCACCTGAAGCACCTGACCAGAGGACCAATCAGGAAACCGGATTTTTTCAACTCTGGGTGGAGGGAAGTTGGTGTCTGAGTCTTTGTTTTTCTGTCTGCCTGCTTTCTCTGAGCTTTGAAGAAGTAGTTCTGTTTTCTAATCTTCTGTTTCTAAGTGTAAGGCAAAGAGATCAGATAGTAAGTTATATGGTTTCTTTTCTTTGGTATTTGCATGAATATAAGTGCTGGAGTGCTTTGATTTGTATTCTTTTTGAATAAGGCTGTTTATTCAATATTCTTTTAAGCAATTAGCCCTGTATTGTATCACCTTAATACAGAGAGACCATTTGTATGTATTTTTCTTTTTATATAAAGCTTTCTTTTAAGACCTGTTGGAGTTTTTCTTTACTTCAGGGAAATTGAGTCTGTACTCACTAGGGAATTGGTGGGAGGAAGGAATCAGGGGAGATCGGTGTGTGTTGAATTTGCTAGCCTGATTTTGCATTTCCTCCGGGTGAATAGGAAAGTGCTTTTGTTTCTAGGACTGGAAACGGAGAGGGGGAGTCACTCTGTTTGGATTCACAGAGCTTGTGTCTGTGTATCTCTCCAGGAGCACCTGGAGGGGGGAAGGGAAAAAGGATTATTTCCCTTTGTTGTGAGACTCAAGGGATTTGGGTCTTGGGGTCCCCAGGGAAGGTTTTTCAGGGGGACCAGAGTGCCCCAAAACACTCTAATTTTTTGGGTGGTGGCAGCAAGTACCAGGTCCAAGCTGGTCATGCTAACCCCCATATTTTGGATGCTAAGGTCCAAATCTGGGACTAAAGTTATGACATCAGCTTCCACACAGTGATTGCCACACGCTTCTCTACTGAGAGGGCAGCTCTCATTCTGGGGTACTTGCGCCACAGTGCTGGGCAGGGCCGGTGCAAGGATATTTCATGCCCTACGTGAAACTTCCACCTTGCGCCCCCGCTCCAGCCCTGGGATCCAGGGCCATCCCTAGCTAGTTTGGTGCCCCACACAAACCCCCCACCCCAGGCCTCCGCGGGGGGTGGGGTAACCCAAGACCTCCACAGGGGACAGGGGCTAGCTACTTCCTGCGGGAAGTGGAGTGACCCGACCCCAGCCTGCTCTGCTCCCCTGGCTCCCAGGCTTCAGGAGAGGAGGGAACCACCCCCCAGCACTCGCCGGCGGCGCAGCTGGGAGCCAGGGGAGCAGATCAGCCTGGGGCTGGGTCGCTCCACTTACCATGTGGTGAATGCAGGATCAGGTCTAGCTGCAGATTTCAGGAGAGTGGGGATGGAGTAGGAGCAGGAGCTGGGCCCCCCGCAGCAACTCCCAGCCTCAGCTCACTTCCGCTCCACCTTCTCCCCTGAGCACGCCGGTGCCGCTCCACTTCTCCCGCCTCTTAGGCTTGCAGCGCTAAACAGCTGTGCAGAGGCAGCGTGCTCAGGGGAGAAGGCGAAGCAGAGGTGAGCTACGGCTGGGAGCGGTTCCCCTGCACACACACCCCTGTTACTTGCTGCAGGCAGCCCTTCCTGTGCCTCCCTGCCCCAGTTCACCTCCAACTCCACCGCCTCCCCTGAGCGTGCTTTTTGGTGCCCCCAACCACTTGGCACCCTAAGCGGCTGCCTCATTGTTGCACCAGCCCTAGTGCTGGGGCAAGCTCCGCACACAGTTCCAGGAAGATGGCTTTCTGCATCCGAAAGTTCTGTAGCCACTGCTCATCATCCCACACCTGCATGATGATATGATCCCACCATTCAGTGCTTGTTTCCCAAGCCCAAAAGCGATGGTGTACCCTATGCAGCTGTTCTGTAAATGCCAAAAGTTGCTCCTATCCATATCACACAGCATGTCAGGCAACTGGGAGTCTTCTTCAGTTAGGAACTTTGCAATTAACTGCACTGCCATCTGCAACATCTTCACGACAGTTAACAGAGCATATGCGGGATCCATCCCTTCTCATAAACATACCCAGGTGCACAGCAAAGAAGAGCCGTTGAAAAATGCTGTGAAAGAATGCCAGAAGCCCATGGGACAGAAAGCAACGAATCACGGGACATTGAGCCCGGTCCCAAGATGTGCCAAGGTCGGCTCTGCCTTCCCACAACACCTAGCGACAGAAGGCATGAAGCTGGACTGTGGGATAGGTACCGATAGTGCATTGCTCACACTGTCAATGATAGTGCCCCAACTATTGATGAGCTGTGCTGACAGAGGGAGTGAGTGTGACTATGATATTCTGATTTTTCTTATGCCGACTTTTGAGCATCAGCATCACTTTTTTCAACAAAACTTGATAGTGTAGACAAGGCCTCAGTTTCCCAGACAAGAAGAGATCAAAAGCTTGTTTCTTGCACCAACAGAACTTGGTCCAATACAAGACACTACCTCTTGCACCTCGTCTAGCTAGAAAGACAAAGATGATGTAGGGACAATCGATATCTTGCTATGCCCAGAAGCTACCTCTGGCCTCATTATTCATAAGGATCTCCTTTCAACACATGCATTGCTATAGCTCCCTGAATGTTTTTCTTGAAAAATTATTAGTACAAGTCAAAACTTCAAGAGGTTAAATTTAACATATCTTCATAGTGACATATATGAAAGTTGATGATATGATACTACAGATGCAAAATGTTCCAATGCCACTTAAAAGGAAGGTACATTGGTTTTACATTCCAAACTCCTCCCTGAACATGTGAGTCAACAGTTTTGCTTCTCTTTTAAAAATAACCAGAAGAAGAATGTTTCTCTGTTTTCCCCAAATTCTTTCCCCCACAAAATACACTGAGCCCAGGCTCAGGATGGGCAATATTAATTCTTGAACTTCTGACAAGTATGAGGTCTGATATTCTGTGATCCCTCAAGTTTACATGGAAGCTTGGTATGACTGAAAGGGAAGATTCTCAGCTTTGCAAAAAGAAACCTACATTTGTTTCTATTTTCAGTAGGTTCAGAGATATATATAGAAAAGCTATTTTAGGACACTTTTAAAGGTTTCCAAAATACATTACTAATTTTCTCATTTCTCAGAGAACAGTGCAGTTAGTCTCATAGTACCTAAGGCAGACTGGCTTTATGAGTGGAGGAATATGAAACAACTCAAATATTTCTAAAGTAGTTTTTCTAAACATGAGGGGTCAATACTGAGGATATGGACATGCAACGTGATATTTACCTTTGTATGGACTGTTATTTGGGATAATCTGAATGATTTACTTGTGGCTTCACCCCTCATGGGTAATACAGCCATTTCAAACTCATCCCAGCTAAACCTCCCATGTTATCACATATTCTCTATGGAGAGGATTCCATTGACATCAGTGAACTTTGGATCAGACCCCCTGTGCATAGTGGAATAAATTCATTCCTGGTGTACCAACACTGATGTCAGAAGTGGAGTGGACTTCAGTGCAGTTATACCAGAGATAAATGTGGGCCAGATACTATGCATGTATTGTCTAAGGATCATGAAGTGAGATGTTTGAAAAGCTATTTTTCACATGCACTAGTCATTGTATTCCTTTATACGAAGTACTTAGCACATTTTTCATTTAGATTCAAATTGAGTCTGATTGCTGAAAACATGCAATCCTTTTGTTTCAAGATTAAAAGGTTAATCCATGTTTATTATCCAAATAATATTTTAACAACATTATGGAGCACTAGTCTTTAACACTTACACTTTTCATCTACAAATTATTTTTCAGACATTAACATATTGATTCTTCCCATACCTCTTTAAACTAGGCAATGGATATTTGTATTGGTTAAAATGTCTATGCACATCCAGTGCACATTTAGATGAAATATCTAAATAGCTTACTAATAGCATACATTATTTTGTTCAGCTGTGAAATTCATAGACTCAAGCCCAAGAAAACACCCAATAAATGCTGCAGTTGTAAAGCATCAGCTAATCTATCATAAATGATCTAATTGGGCATGTCTACATTTTTAATTGGGTACTTCTGCATTTTTCTGGTATTCCCAGATCTTTTCATGTGATTCATACAATTTAAATTAATGTCAAGTAATACAGCTCAGAAATTAATGTAAAATATTAATTCATTTACATGGAATATAAAGCATTAAGGCCAGGGACTTGATCCAGAACTCAGGGAAGTCCATGGGAGTCAGATGAAGGCTGGTCCAGTGGTTAATGCATTAGCCTGGGACCCTGGAAACCCAGACTCAACTCCTTGTTCTACGCAAGTCACTTTGACCCAGTTCCTCAAGAGTATTTAGACACCTAACTAAATTGATTTCAATGGGAGTTAAGTAGACTTTGGGAGAGAAAATTCCTGTGTTCTAGGCCCAGCTCTTACTGTATTGCTCAGGCAAGCATCTTAAACATCCCCTGTCTCATTTTACCCAACTGCAAAATGGGTATTGCAACAGCACATAGCTATATCAAAGAGCCTAAGAGGTGTCACAACATTTGAACCTCAGATGACTGATGCTAGAAGTATTGAGCTGCAGTAGCCAAATGCAAGGTGATGTACAGTAGTTGACACAGAACCAATTTCATTATTTGTTTCTCCCTGTGAACACACAAGTTCCATTGCCATCGCTGGAAGACACAAGAGCATAAGAGGAGAGTAGATGTATCTATAATTGAGAAATTACACACATTTGAGGCTATGTCTGCACTGCAGCTAGAAAGTGTAATTGCCAGCTCAGGTAGACCTACAACCCCAACTATAGTTGACCTAGCACCTAAAATTATCAGAGTGGCCACAACGGCACAAGCGTTGGCTTGGGCTAGCTGTCCAAGTACAACTCCATCTGCGATTCTAGGTACTTGGGAGGCTAGCAGCTAGAGCCACTGTAGCCACACTGCTATTTTTAACATGCTAACTCATGCAGAACTAGGGCACATCTGTCTACCTGAGCTGGGAATTACATGTCCCAGCTGCAGTGCAGACATATCCTTAATTGCACTGAAGAATTTGGTTTGGTTAAATTTGTGGGAAAACTTCTATATCACATACCTAGTACACTGTAAATTCTAGGAGCAATTGTCAATGTAGACATATTCAATCCTCTTTCTTTAGGAGTTCTGGATAAGCACACAAGAATCCCGTGGCTTCGTAAGTCAGTTTAAAACTTCCATTGACCGACCTGAGAGTAGGATCAAGGCCCAAATCATAACAGAAATGCTCCTGAATTATACGGTGCCCAACTATAATCCAGTTCAGATTTATAGTTTCAAATCCCAATTTGAAAATACTTGATTTTATTTTGTAATATTTCAAAATCAAAAACTGAGAAATAAAGATCAGACAAGACCTTCAGATTTCACTTAAAATCATGCAACAGGGGAACTAATTGTGGCTCTAAGAAGGAAAAACAGAAAACCTATTTTAATAATTGTGGAAATCAATGTCGTTCTTCAGAATGACCTTTTAAAAGATTCTTCCACAACGTGGTGGGATATTCTGAATGTCAATGATATGGAACACGTTCATGCTCCCCTAGCTTTACTCAAATGGGCAGAGCTGTTCAGATCTTGCTTATGTACACATTGTATAGAGACTGCAGGCCAATAGCAGATTTGGTGGGCAGGATGGATTTTTTAAATTTGGCTGATAGACTGAAGCAAAGAACCACATTATAGTAATGGAGACAAACTTTGTCGCAGATGTTTACTTGTTAAAAGAGCATCCAGCCCTTTGTAAGCCAACATCAATATAAACACATGGATAGATTAGCAAATGTAGGAAAAAGTTGTGCGTAATGCCGTATGCAGATTGTCATAAAGGCAATTGGCAGCAGGACTGATTTCTCAGCACTGCCAATCTGCTGCTGTTTGCCAAAGAGCTTTACAATTAGCCTTCAAAAAGGATGAGCTAGAGAACATTTGTTTGGTGAGCAGCTAAACACTACATGGATTGCGTTCCTGGTTTGACGTCCAGTGACCTGTTATGGAGATTCTTAACAGTTAAATTACAGGGGGTGGTAAAATGGATTAAACAGTAGTTTTGGGTTTTCTGCAGAAAATATTGGGTGTGGTTCTTTGGCTTGTATGATGCATGTTCTGGACTTAAAATCCATGAATCTAAGATAATCAACGATGCCAACAGTCCTCCTGAGAAGTGTGTTCAACTGTCAATGTTTTACTAGCTTTACTTTTAAAATGCTCATACTTTAGAGAGCACACAAGTAATTATCTCATGCTGATGCAGCCTGCGAGACGATGTGCACTGTAGGATGAAGGGCTCAACGATCTGTAATTGCTGTTTGGGAATTACCAAACCCATGATGAAGGCTGCTTTACTGAATGAAGAGATCAGAGGGTTGACTTTAAAATAATTCTATTCTCACCCCCTGCTCTCCACTGCAACTGCTGCTCGTGAAAGCAAGGGGCTCGTAGTAGACATGAAACATGCTTGTTTCAAGCAAGCAGGGCTTATGCTTCACACATGTAACTGCGTCAATGTACCTTCACAGACATTGGCTATACTAGTGCCATGGTAGTCAGGGACTCCAAGTTTGAGCAGAGAATACCAGCTATGCCAGACTATGACGGTTTTCTGAGCGACAGATACAAGAATGAGATCAAACACACTGAAGCATTATTATAGGTGCACTCGTTTTAGTATTGTCTTAAAACAGAGGACAAACTTATCCCTTCCTTTGAAGAAATCCACATAGGTTATTTGGGCAGAGAACCCTGAGGAGTTTCCATGGGATTGTCCTGGTGTGTGTGCAGGGGGTGGGGGAGAGAGGAGGAATGTGGGGGGGGGAGGGAGGGAATTGGACTCTAATATCTGTGGGTCTGCAGGGGAAAATGCCCCATTTAATGAGGATGCAGAGAAACATTGGACTGCTCCCTCTGTGGAGCTTTCCTGCTTCTCCACCAACACATCTTTTCCAGGAGTTATGCTTTCATTGATTTTGGTCCTCCCTGGGGGGTAGAGATGTAGTTGCAGAGGGGATCCAGCAAAAGTTAGCACTGCACTAATACCCGGTCTGTTTATCAGAGACAATAGTGCTGGGGCATGTGGTGTCAAAATTGCAAGCTATCACTTTAAGTGTAAGTGGTTTCCTGATCCTACTTGCAGGCTAGGGGGCTCAGTAAGAAGTGTGAAGTCTGCATCACTCTTGTGCAGCCAGTCCACAGATAGCCAGCCTAGAGTATGGCGGGGTAAGCTGTTTTGGGGTTCTTATGGGTTAGGGTTCTGAGTTATAAGAAAGAGCAGTGTTATGGTACAAACTTTCAGCAAGAGCCTTTTGTGTGTTTATCTAACCTCTGTGTATATATGCTGTGAACAGGGCCCTCCCTAGGGGCCTGCGGGGCCCAAGGCAGAAGTGACAGATTCGTCTCTTCCGGGACGGACCGCACTGGCCAATCGCACCGGCTCACAGGGTCCCAAAGCGGTTGCCCTGATTTGCCCTACCCAAGGGATGGCTCTAGCTGTGAACATAATAGGGAGAGAAGTTAGTCCCCTGCTACAGCCAACCTATACCAAATCTGGCAGACTACCAATCCTTTGCAGCTCTGACAATGGAGAGTTTCCAAGAGGTTCCAAAAGGACAGACAATACTGCAAGAGACAATCCCCTTGAGCAATCTGGCTACATAAGGTCTCCTTTGTTCACAGTAACAAAGGAAATGAAGGGTGTAAAACTTCCTTAGAGAGCAAGCTTCTGTTTAGTGCGTAAGAAAATACATAAGGAACTTCTGCTGTGGATTGGAAGTATTATTTGAGCAGAAGCACATGTGCATGAGAAATTTTGTCAAAGAGAAATTGAATCCAGAAAGCAAAGACTAGTCATTTGGGTTTACAACACAACATACAAAATTTTGTTGTGAAAGTTTAGCAGCAATTTGTTTATAAAGTTAAATTGCAAACTATTCACGCTACAGTATTCAGAGAGAAATACTGAAGCATCATAGGCAACGCACATGCAACGGTTGCTCTGCAGGGAGGCAGAATTAAGTTGAACATAATTCCATATTTTCAGACTTACTTTTAAAATTACTATAAACTTTGTAAAAAAATTTCAATTTTACACCTTATTTCAAACATCAAAATTCCAGTAATGTTTTTATACTTACATACACACAAAAATTCTATATCTTTATAACCTTAACTTCATTTTAGTGACATGTTTGTTTTGCTATTTTTTAAAGAATGTTTTCAATGAAAAATACTGGTATTCCTGCTATATGAAAGTATTGTTAAGACACCAGAACACCAGATGGCATTGTTAATGGTCTTACAAATTCTTTTTCTAATGACTTGTCTATAAAAGATCCATAATGTATTTGACCTAAAAGTACAGAAAGCATGTTACGGGAGAAATGGTTACTTACTGTAACTGTGGGTCTTTGAGATGTGATGCAAATGTGTGTTCCACTTAGGGGTGTGTGCACTCAGCACATGGAGTTGGGGAATTTTGCCTCTGCATAAACATGCGGTGCTTGTGCCTCATGGCCATATCCCTTCCCCTGGCTATATGGGGCGGCAGTGCCCCGACCCCACTCAGTTCCTTCGCACACTAGAGTCCGATACAGAGGGGATGGAAGGTCATGGAATATGTCTGCATTACATGTCTGCATCACACCACTGTTAAGAAATGGTTACTTACTGTCTTGTTTGAGTAGATGCAGCTATGTATTTCACTTAGGTGACTCACAAGGAATAGACTCTGAGCCCCGCCTCCTTAGGGTATCTACACGGGGATGGCAGAATTGCCCTCCCAAATTTTGCATCAGCTCTGGAAGATGCAGTAATGGCATAGTGGTTTGTAAAAGTACATGGCAGCCCCGGAAATATGCAATATTGAGACGTCACTAAGGAACGCTATTGACGTAGCTTGCGCTCTTGTAGAATGAGCTCGCGCCTGCTGAGGAGGTGTGATTGAGGCTATTTTATATGCAGACTTGATATAGCATGTCATCCATTTAGAGATTGTTTGGGAAGAGACCACTTGTCCCTTCATAAGATCTGCATATGACACAGAGGAGGTAAAGCACAAAATGGTTTAGTCCTGTCCAGATAAGAGGCTAATGCATAAAGACGCTGCTCCTCTGAAGATGAATGTGGCTTTGGAAAGACCACAAGTAAATATACCATCTGGTTCTAATGAAACCCAGACCACTTTAGATACAAATTTTGGGTGTGGCCATAAAGTCACTTTGTACTGAGAGAATTGTGTACCAGGAGGCTCTGCGTTCACAGCCTTCAATTCACAGATTCTCCCAGCAGATGTTATTGCAACCAGGAATGCAGTTTTCTGACATAAAAGCAGAAAGGGACAAGATGACAGAGGCTTGAACGGAGGTCCCATTATTCCAACACTATTAAGATTTCACAGAGGAACTGGTTCTCAGACTAGAAGGTGGAGACAAAGAAGCCCTTTTAAGACTCTTGCTACACTGGCATTGGAAAAGACTGATCTTCCATCAACGGGGAGATGAAATGCTGAAGTTTCTGCCAGATGCACCCTCAATGAGCTAAGTGCAAGGCCCAAAGACTGAAGATGCAACTAGTACTCCAGGATGTCCTGAACAGCGGCCAGTGTCAGTTGAATTCCGCAGGCCGCTGACCAGTAGAAACTGTTGAACGGTCACCAAACAACACACTTCCTCCACCTCATTAAATTATGAAGCAGCCATGCAGCAAGATGCAAGGTGTGATGATGATTCTGCTTAAGTAGGTCAGGAGGGAGAGGAAGGAACATGGGAGGCTGAATCAACAGTGGAAGAAGATTGGAGAACCAGCAAGCCGTCAGTCATGCTGGGGGCAACGAGGATGAGCTTGGCCTGATCCACTTTCAACTTGAGGATGACCCATAGAATAATCAGGATTGGAAGAAATGTATACAGAAGAGTCGACTGCTGGTTGAGATGGAAGGTGTGTGAGGGAGCCCAGACTGAGCACCCCTTGAGAGCAGAACAGATGGCATTTTTGTTCTCTCGCAGAGAACAGGCTGATCATCAGAATGGCCCAAGCTGCAAAGATAACCCACAGGATGCTTGTCTTCAGGGACCACACATGACTCAGGGAAAAATTCCTGCTGAGATGGTCCATGAGATAATTCTGGGCCCCAGGCAAGGGGTCAGCTATTGGAGTGATACTTTCGTCAATGCAGAACTGCCACAACCTGATCACCTCTTGGCGGAGCACCCTGGGGGTGTGCGCCCTCTTGCCTGTTCACATAATACATCACAGTGGTATCATCAGTAAGTATGTGAATCACTCAGCCCCTAATGTGGTTCAGAAAAGCATGACAAAAGCATTGTAAGTGGCCTGAAGCGCCAGCACTTTGATATGCAGTGAGATTGTCTGCTCCGACCACAGACCCTGAACTTTCAGTGACTCCAGATGTGCTTTCCAGCCTATCAGGGAGGCAACAGTGACAACAGACTTGGTTGGTAGGGGCTAGACAAAGGGAACACCCTGACATACAGTTTCCAGAAACATCTATCACTGCAAGGAGTCCAGGACCAACTGAGGGATATGGACCAATCTGTCCAAGGAGTGAAGAATTGGACAGTAAATTGTCCTAAGCCACATTGGAAGGGGGCAAAGCTGCAACCTTGCAAATGGACCACCTGCGTGCAAGTACACGTGGCCCAAGAGCAGTGTCAGATTAGCCACTGGGCCAATGGGGCCCATGCCCAGGGCCCTGGCCAATTGCGGGGCCCTTGGAAAAATGGGCGCTCCTGCCAGGGAGCAGGGTTAGGGCATGGGGGCTTGCCCTGCCCCATCGGCACTCCTGCCAGGGAGTGGAGTCGGGGCATGGGAGCTTGCACTGCTCCACCTTGAGCTCCTGCCAGGGAGCAGGGGAAGCCCCCACAACCCTACCCTGCTCCCACGTAGGAATGCCGGGTGGGCAAGAGAAGCCCCTGCACCCCACCCAGCTCCCCAGCAGGAGCGCCAGACGGGGGGGGGGGCAAGCCCCTGCACCCAGACCTCATTTCCCTGGCAGGAGTGTGGGGTGGGAGGGACTGAAGGTGGAAGTGGGAGGGGCCCCCACTTGTTCTGGCCCAAGGCCCAACAAACCCCTAATCCTCCTCTGCCCAAGAGCCTCAGGCATATCTGAGCTGTCGTGGAATGCTGGACTGCAGATCAAGGCAAAGGTGTCCAATCATCTGAAAATGGTAGGTTGGCAAAAATGCTTTCAAACTTGTAGAGTCTATTAGGGCCCCAATGAACTTGATTTTCTGAGTTTGAACCAACACTGACTTCCCGGTTGTTAGGATGAATCACAGACAGTCAAGTATGCATACTTGAGAAAGAAAGAACTTCCTTTCTGGACCTGTCCCTTAGCAGCCAGTCATCCAGATATGAATACCCTTCTTTCTGAGATCATCACTACAACCATAAGCTTGGTAAAAACCTGGGGGGAGGGGGGGAAAAAAGAGGGCAGAAGGGAGGCCAAAAGGAAGCACTGTGTACTGAAAATAGCACTCTGCCATGACAAACTGGAGTTTTCTGTGGTTCAGCAAACCTGCCACATGAAAATAGGCATTCTGAAAGTCCAGAGCAGCAAACCAGTCGTTCTGAGACGTGGGGAGTCTAGTTGATAGGGTGACCATTCCAAACTTCATGTACCTGACATATTTATTGAGTCTGCACAGGTCGAGAATGGGTCTCATCCCGCCTTTGGATTTGGGGACCAGTAGGTACTGGGAATAGAAGCCCTGATCTTGGTGTTCCAGAGGAACTTCCTCCACCACTCCCAAAGCCAGTAGAGAATGGACATGCTTGAGGAGTAGAATCTTGTGAGAAAGGTTTCTGAAGAGGGGTGGAGAGGGGGAGGAGGAGGAGGAGTAGAGAGGAACTGGATAGCATAGACTGAACTGACGGTGCTTAGGACCCAGCTGTTGGTTGTAACTGAGTCCCAAACATCATGAAAGCAAAGCCATCCTGTCCTTGAATAGAGGTGGGGTAAAGGGAGGGATGGCTGGGACACTGCTCTGAACCAAGGAATCAAAATGGGTGCTTGGGGGACATTGGGGGAGGGCATGTGGACTGTCTAAACCCTTCTCCTCTGGGCCCTATGCCCCTTTCTGGGGTAGTCCCACTGTCTTGGGAGAGGAAAAGGCTGCCCAAAGATGCATTGCAGATGTCATTGCATCTGTTGTTGACCACCATAGTGACGCCTTTGCAGTGACAGTGCATATGCCCCCATGGAAGAGAGGATAGCTCTGGAATCCCTGAAGTAGTACAGTCTCAGTCTTGTCCAAAAAAAGCACCCAGCCATTGAAGGGCAGATATTCTACAGCCTGTGGCACATTGGGAACAATCCCCGAATTCTGCATCCAGGACTTCCTTTTAATGGTCACCATGGAGGCCATAACTCTGGATGAAGGAATTGTGACATCTTTTCCACCAAGCAGCCTTCAGTGATTAACACCCAAAATTCCTCTGTGGAGGTTTCAGGCAGCCTCTCTGCAAACTGAGGCACGGCAGTCCATTTTACGAAGTTGTATTTGGACAAACAGTGCCTGCTGGTTCACAATCTGTATTTGCAGGGAGAAGTGGTGTAAATTTTCCTAACCATTAAGTCCATCTTTTAGACTTCTTGTCTGCTGGGCTCTATCATTCACTGTGGGTACTATCAGGGAATTTGGAACTGGTTGGGAGTAAAAGCCCTCCAATTCCTGCACCAGGACTAAGCAGTGTTTCTTCATGTGCTTCACAATAGGTGGTACTGAAGCTGGCATGCTCCAAAGAACCTTTGCAGGATCTAGGAGCACATCATTTATAGAGAGGGCCACTTTCCCAGGAGCAGACGGCTGCAGAATATCCAACAACTTATGGGTGTTCTGCAGGAACTCTGCTTAAATGCTCAGTGCAGTCTTGGAGATCACTAGGCATAAGGATTCAGGGCCAGAAGGTGCTGGGCCAGGGCCCCCCATCCCAACAGTGAGATGAATGCCAATCCTGGTACCCATTGTGCTCCATAAACAGCTCCTGATGAGGGCCAGGCAGTGGAGAATGAGAGGAAGAGCTCAGCCTCGATGCCAAGTAGTTTTGAGTTTCTGGGGATAATGGTGGAGCCAGCCCTGAAGGGGCAAGTAACTGGTCTGACTATCCGTTCCCCCAAAAGAAGGAGCCCGCTGGCGCTGACAGTGGAAATGGTACTGTCAGCACTGAGTACACTTCCTTTGTTCCCAGTGCTGGGAGTGGCACTGACCCCAAAGTCAGCAGTAGCATCAAGGTATGTTGACGATGCCGAAATGGAGTGTGGGGAGAGTCACCACAGTAATATTAATGATGCCTAATGCAATGGTGCCAAGGCAGTCCCTTGCACCAAGCCCAGCACCAGCTCTGCTTCCAGACTGTGGAAAGTGTACATTGGGGGGTGGTGCCAACAGACCCAAAAGTTCAGCAGCCCATAAAACAATGAGACTATAAACTACGTAGCATTGGCAAAGTCCTGGGCCAAGGGAGAGGTTGGGATGGAAAGGCAAAGATGGCCAGCTAGCATGAAAACAGCCAATGCCAGCATCACTCATTAGTACTGGAATCGGGTTCCCTCCTAACTACATACAACTAGGAAATACACTAAGCAATAGTTCTTAATCTCACAATTTTTCACTGCACAGAGCTTCAACTCCAACCATGAGTGGTAAGAAGGCACTGGGGTCGGGGGGGTCAGGACAGTGCTGCCTCATATAGCCAGGGCAGGGGATATGGCCACTCCTCTATCAGAACTGCTACACAAATTTCTCCAGCTTCAGTGCACACACCTAAGCTGCATCTACTTAAAGAAGAATCTTTACTGTGCTCCAGCAGGACCCACACAATGAATTAGCAGTATGATGTAGATTCACA
The DNA here is from genome assembly GCF_007399415.2 of Gopherus evgoodei. Lineage (NCBI taxonomy): Eukaryota > Metazoa > Chordata > Testudines > Testudinidae > Gopherus > Gopherus evgoodei. The sequence continues at coordinate 179,888,270 of NC_044324.1, read as the reverse complement.
CTCTGGCTTGCCACACACTTCACCATGTAGACAAGCGTTTAGTGTGCAAGCAGTACACAGTCCTTGCAGAAATGCTGTATTGTTAATTTGATGGTATAGGTTTCTTTGGGGGAGCTGTGGCAATCAGCAAGAGTTTGTTCTCTTTCTTATTCTCTCCAACTAGAGTAAATTCTTGGGGAAGTGTTGCTTCTTAGAAACTGGGCATGGAGTAGAGATTTCTGAAAAAGGAATTTACTTACATGCTCTTTGTGATCATCTCTGTTCAAGAACCAGTATATAAAATGTAAATAAAATAAGTTACAACAAAAAGAAACCCAGACTATGCATCACCGATTTCTCCTCCAATGGGAGCGGATCTGTAGAGCCCCAACATCTGCTGCTGCTTGAGAGAGTGGCAACAATGTAAGATATATTACATCTAAAATGAAAAATGTAATGGGTCAAAAATCCAATTTATAATGAAAATGTGGCTGGGAACTTTAACTATCAAGAACAGTCTTTCCTTTATGGAGTAGGCAGCTCTTGCAGAATTCAGAGGCTATATTAAGAACTACCAGACGTCTCCTGACGCAATACCAATTTACGCTGTTAAAAATAAAAGTTTGCCTGCTGTGCCATTTCAGTAAGTGCACACTTCCGACACTTGCTTTGCCGATTTCTATGGAAAGTTCATTGAAGGGGAAAAGTATCTTAGAAAGAAAAACGAAGCGCTTTGCATATTCAGACCAAGAAAGAAAAAAAAACAAAAGAGAGAACGCTTGAGGCCATGCACAAGGAACATTGCAAATGTACATGAAGGGTCACTCTTTGGTTTGCATTAAAAAGCTTTCCATATTTATAAACAGCAACATATGTACCACATAGTTCATCTTACCACATCTGCTCCAAAGAGAAGCCTTTTGGGACGTTCTGCCTGTCATGTTCTCTGCCAGTAGATCTGGTTCATGGTTGTCATCAGATATCCTGAACTTCATAAGAGTGTCCCTGTTCCGACACAGAGCCTACACCAGGGGTCAGCAACTTTTCAGAAGTGGTGTGCTGAATCTTCATTTATTCACTCTAATTTAAGGTTTCGCGTGCCAGTAATAACATTAGTTTTAAATTATAGATTTATAGAAAGACCTTCTAAAAACATTAAACTATTGTTGTATGTAAAATAAATTAGGTTTTAAAAATGTTTAAGAAACTTCATTTAAAATTAAATTAAAATGCAGTGCCCCCTGGACCGGTGGCTAGGACCCGGGTAGTTTGAGTGCCACTGAAAATCAGCTTGTGTGCCGCCTTTGGCACGTGTGCCATAGGTTGCCTATCCATGCCCTATGCATAAGACTTAGTGATATTTTTGTTTCTTACCAAGTTTCCCTTTGACCACTTTGCTTAACCTGGCAGCCTCACCTCTTTTTCCCCTACCACTCAGGTTTGTGTCTTCTTCCATATCACATCCTGTGTTTGGAATGTTCTCCCTGCTGCAGAACACCAAACATCCATACTCACTTCATTCATATCCCTCTTGAAATCCCACCTTTCATGGAGCCTTAAAAAATTGTCAATATGATGCCATCTTCAGCTCTTTATAAAAGTAGCTCCAAGATGTCTTGCTCAGGTTCTATTAAGGTGTTTACCTGATTTTTGCCTTTTGGAATTCTTGTTCCTTGGGTCAGGAGTCAAGTCTGCTGATTTGTACAAATCAAACACACTGTTGGTGCTTAACTACAACTGTTAAGGAAGAAGAGCCAAACGCTCCCTGAAACCAACTAGAGACTTTCTTATGCCATTCTATTAACTTAGGAGATGCTTAGATACTAGTGATAGATGCCAGTAAAAAATCCTAAAACAAATAGCACTCACATATTGGTTTTACAAGTAGAAGAGGAGGAGTTTTATCTGTGGGGTTGAGGGAAAAGGGGCAGAAGGAACTGAGAAGAATGTGTGTGGATCAACATTTGGGTGAAGGAATGGGGTGGTTGGTGTCTTCTCATCCTCACCAATAAAAAAAAAGCACACAACCGTACATAATGCAGGTGGATTGTGTTCTTCCTTCCTATCTATATTCTATATGCTACAATAATCCCACCATTCTGGCAACCCCAATCTTGGGCCTCTCAAGTAGATATTTCTGTTCATACTGAGTTATGCAGTGGTTTGGAGAGGACACATAAGAACCAGAATGGGACCAGTACCTAGGGTATTATTGGGACTGTCCTGACGTTAGGGACTGTGTCTTAGGATCCTATTTTACCCCCTGCACCCATGTCCCACTTTTTCATACTTGCTATCTGGTCACCCTACTAGTACCCAAGAGAACATCTGAAAGTGGTTTCCAAAGGTAACCCACTAGAGTCACTACATATTCCCAGATTAGATAGTTACTCTTGAAGTGGTAAATAAACTAAATTGAGATTTCATATAGTATTTTTTAATTATTTTTATTTGCTTTGTATAACAGCACAAATGTCTATTTACAAATATACAAGTCATAAAACAATATTTATGTACAAATATTCAACATACATATTCTCACTCTGTACTAGTTTATATTTATTAGTCACAATATTTTAAACTAAAATTTGCCACACATTTTTCTTAAAGATTTTCAGTCTCTGAAAGGTTTAAGTGGGACCTATTCTTTCCCTCTTACTGAGTCTTTTTGATCTGTGAAATTCTCCAATAAAGAGTAATTAAAGTTATTCAGTATGAGAAAGCAGTTCACATGTTATAGAGATAAGTTTATATTGCAAGTGTATGTAATCAGAAGCCAGGAAAAAAGATATATTAATAGCTTTGACTTCTGAAACATTTGAAATATAAATTATTGAGGCAAGCTGCTCAATTTAATATTTTGCAATCTTCTAGTTATTCGGTTATAATATGAAGAAACTCAGATGTTGGATAGTTCAGCTTGATATTAAATTAATTTTACTCTATATTGATTTAAAAGTCTAGTCAAAAATATTTTACTTACAGATATATATACACATACAACATTGCCTGGAGATCCTCTAACATGGAGAAGTGTCCTCTAGGGTTGCCAAAGTGGTTGCACTTAGATACTTGTAGTTAGGATGACAAGAAAATGCTGATATGTTATAGATTACAAGCCTGAAAAAGCCTGGTTTTGTTCAAAAACTATACTACAGGTAAATATATAAACATTTTATTAAAATTCCATATTTACATAAAAACATGGACTATAAAAAAAATAAGCCAAATCCACCCAAATTTAGAATAAAAATAATGGTACTAAAAAAGGCCAGTTTTGCAATTGCACACAAATTTCATAAATGAAAACTATATCTGCTATATAGAGACTGACGTGTTTTAAAATTACTTTTCCTCAACAATTAAAGAAACCAACAGCTATCCAGCTAGCTATATTTAAGGGAGCAATATGATAGGTTCATCCTCCAATCCTTTTATACACATGCTTTATGCATGAAAAATCCAATTGAACACAACAGATCTACTCACATGCATAAAGTTGTGCACTTGTGCAAGCAACTGAAGGATCAAAACCAGAGTTTATCCCTACAATAAAAGAATATAGAAAGAATTATAGGCTAATCTATAGAGTTTACTATTTTGAAGGACAGAGAAAAATTTGTTGGGATATATGTGCACTCTGATGATCACTGCTAATGCACATACTTTCACATGACTAGGCTGTAACAGTAAAGAGAAAAAATATAAAAACATTAAAGGCTACACAGCCACTAAATTCTCTTTTTAAAAAACCTGTAATTCACTGTCAGAAAGAACACAGTTAAACTATACTGTGGAAATGGGGAGAGTAGATTTTCAAGCTTGAAAGTAAGCGTAAGAAAAACTTTCATGTATTCAACGTAATTCTTCGTCGCAGCGGGTAGTATTTCATCTGTGGTGAATCTGTGGTTCTCTTTCTTTTCAGGATAGCATTAGAATTTTTACTAGCAGCAGTCTCTGCTGGTGTGACTTCCACTTGCGTTAGAAAGCTTTGGATTTTATTTTCTTCCTTAGCCTCACAGCCAGCAAAGACTTCTTGGCGAAGCTTGCATAGTTCTAAGATGGGCTGCAAAGCTAACGCTTGGGAAAATCCCTCTGCTCTTTCTATCAATGCTGGTAGGGACTACAAAGAAAAAAAAACAGAGCATCTCCAATCCCAAGTTACATAACTAAACTAACATTATCAATATTAATTATGAGTAGAAAAGACATGTTAACTAGAATTTGACATCCATAAAACCCCCACCTAACACAATCTTTTGGAATTATAGTTCTGAGTTACCAATACTAACTCATAGACCAATAGTATCAAGAGTCTGCATTAGCAGCTCATGTAAAGAAATTTCAGTGCAAGTTTAAAGACTAAGCAGAAGAACATATGAACAGTTTATCAAGAATAAATATGGTGGAAATATTACAGCTCATTTCAAATTTCTTACCAAAGTGATAAAATGCCATTTAGTATATAGAGGCAGTACCATTCTTCTAATATGACGGTTTAATCTTCCAAACACTGCACGTACAGAAATCTTTACAACACTGCGGATATTCCAAATTACAAAAATCCTTTACAGGTCTTTCACTGTGAATCTTAAAGAAAACTTAGTCCAAAGCAAGGGTTCTACTGCAATTATGTCTGATAAAGATGCAGAATCAGTAATTTTACAAATAGAGGTGGCAAATTTTTGTACAAAAAGGATATATTGGCTAGTTAGAATATTTGCTTCATACGGCTGTTTTACAGCATTGATGGAAAATGTGTTAAATGTTATGTGACAAAAATCACAATGAAAGATTTCCTCCCAACAGGCACACAGAAATCTTACCTTCATTGCTTCACTAATCTGCTTGGATGTGACCTCTGTTACCTGCCTAAGATTTGCCATGTGAGAAGCTGCAAAGAAACACAAACATCAAAAATTTTAGATTCCCCCAGAATTATGAAGTGATCAAAAAACACTTTTTCTTTTAAAATAAAGAGCAGGAGAATATTATCAACTAAAAATACCCCTAAAAATGATTAGAAAGCAACAAAATCGATATTTAAGGCATTTTGTGATTCAGTATTTTATGCAACAGGAAACTAAAAGAATACACTGATTTGTAAACTGAGTGATTCCCATTAATAATAGTTTGATACTATCCAGTAGTGGGAAAAAAATAAGCAGCCCTCAGGTTTCCTGTCACTTAAAGACTGGGGCAATATATCAAGCCAGTACTGCCTCATGTCATATTATACAACCCATTTTTCTCATTTAGCGTTTATAGAAGAATATTGTTTCCACATTCAAAGGGTTGCCACAAGCCAGTCACAGCTTTATTCACTTAGGAAAAATATACAACAAATGTTTACAAGTAATCTTCCCACAATCCCATGAGCTGTTATTTATATACATTTGCAGATGTTGTAATTGAACTAATTTTGAACTGAACTGAAGATTTTAAGGGCTCTGGTTCTAGGGTCTTTGAATATGAGCATACAAAATGAGAAATATTTTTCTATTTATTGCTCTTTATACTTATTACTCCTATCTGTTCACTTTTTATGCTACTTTATGAGAAATAACCAACACACCCCATGTTCTCAAAGTCTCCTTGACTGAAGCCTCCTAAATATTTTTTAAAAGACCAGAGAAGGCTAAGTAATGGTATGCATCTTAGGATTTCTTGACAAACATGTGTAAGCAAATGTGCTCCATGAAAACACAAAGTCCAGAGGCACTTTCTATTGTTTCTTATTCACCAGTATAGATAGGCTGCTGTTTACCATACATGCAGCACAATACTTGTAAGCAACTTGTATAAAGTTAGACCTACTAACTGAAAATACAGCATGAACTTGCACAAATGTCTTTAAACTCACCTATAGCATAGGCCTTACTCTCTAAAAACCTGGATGTGGATGGTAATTTACCAACTTCCACCCCTAAAATTACGAATCTCTGTGCTAAGTTTTATATGTTGCCATTATTATTCCTAGTCATTTATGTTGCCTAGAGGCCTTATCAAGGTGCAGACAGGAAAAGCAAGATACAAGATCCTTATCCCAAAGGTCTTCAACCTAAGTTAAATAAACACAGGAAACAACAACAACTAGATGGTGAAGGAGGGAAGACAGTTACAACAAACAAAACCTCAAGACTTGTTTATGAAGCTTGAAAGATTTCATTATATAAGACAATAAGATAGGGCAGAAGACAAATGTGAAGAGGACATTAATGGAAAGTTAAACAAAAGCAGCAGGTTTGAGGGAAGGTTTTGTTGTTGATATACAACTGGACTTGCTGCCCTCAGCATTCAGAGTTACAGTTAACCTTTCCCACTCAGCAAAACTGGAGTGATAAGTGTTACTCCAGAAAAATTAAGAACTCACTATAAACAAAATGGGAAGATGTTCTATTAGATCAATTTGGAAAGGAGAGAGAAGTTTGGAAGAAATTACATTGCGCAGTAGATGCAGAATGAAGGAAATACTTTCATTTTACTGTACTGTGGCAATAACAGGATGAGAGTCTCTATGCAAAATTAGTTCTTGTGATCACTTTGATGAGTAGGAAAATTGGGAATAGTTTGCAAGTTAAAATAATAGACCTATTATGCTTCTCATCAAACAGTCTACCAAAAGCAATCCTGCACTTGTCTCCTATAGCAGGAAAATGAGCACTCTGTCCTGGGAAGGGTTTTACTAGTAGAGACCTAATCTGATTTCCTATCCAGGTGTTAGGCAGCATAATTCAGGAATGGCAAAGCATGTTAAAAAGGCAGGATTATTCAGACCTTGGGAGGAAAAATATTTGCACAGCAATCCCTCTAACTAAAGAAAGAGCGGTGGACTATGAATGGACACTCATCCAAAAGGACAGTATATCTGCGATAGGAAGTTTTGATGACAGGATACAAAGTGATGGAAGGCTGAGTAAAGTAAGGACTCCCTCAAATTGTGAGGGAGAAGACAAAAGCAGTTACTTGAGACCCCACTAGGTAATCAGAAACAATGGCACATTGAGTACATTTAACGTCACTATCGGTTAAAGTTTAGGTTTACATGGAGAGCATTATATTCCTCACTGGTCTAGGCTTTCCAAAACATAGGGAAATGAAAAAAGGATATGAAAGGTATTGAGTAATCTAAACATTTTTGGTTTCTGGCCACTGCACTTATTAAACTGGAATGCATTAACTTCCCAGAGACTATGCAAATACTAAAATTCAGCACAAATTATATGCTTTTTGTTAATAACTTGATGTTGTTTTGTTTAAAAAAAGCAACAAAATAAAGACTATGTTCCAAAAGTTAATCTATGCTTAAACCTGCAGATGTGGACACTAACCCCATCACTGAAAAAAACCCTCAACTATCAAGTGAGGTTCTTTACAGCTCCTGCCGGCACCTTAGCTACAAAAGCTGGCATTCCTCAGAGCAGTTTACTCTCAGTTACAGAAAGGAAACATTGCCTAAAGTAAAGTCAGATCAGCAATTTGAGAATTGAAAGCTTCTATCAAAACTTCACCTCAGTTCTATTTAATGTTTCTATTTGTTTAAATATTTTTATATTGTGTGAATGACATTGCGCCGCCAACGTACACCGAGGACCTTGAAACCACAGGGTATGAATTTACTACATTAAAAATGCTAGAAATAAACCAACACCCTTTTAAAATAGGGTAGTGAAGATAATGCATCTTGTAAAGACAAGCTTTGAAAGACTGCATCCTACTCAAGCCCTTAATGTTTTATTTGTTCTTAACTGTAAGATCCTTAGGACAGAGACAGTGTCCTGTTTACAAAGCACCTAGTAAACTTAGCACACTGATTAAATAGTTTCTGCTTTAACAGTTGCAATTTATATATCATGTGTGTCCCATTGATGATGTACTTTAAAAGGTGACATGAGTGCTGATTTTCTTATAAATTATAATAAACTGTGCCACTCCATACTGAATGATAAAGCATGTCCAAAAATGTGTACTTTATGCTTCTTTATCAGGTCAGCCAGTTCTTAGCAATTGCTTGCCTACTGACTGATGTTGAGAATCAAGTGGTATTCTCATAAAACATGATTAGGAACACAGGAATTGCCATAAATGGATGAAGCCAGTGATTCATTGAGTTTGTTATCTTGTCTACAACAGTGGACAGAGCAAGATTCAAGAAACTCTGCCACAGACAGTTATTGGATAACCTGATCCACAGGAAATATTTGCCAACCCCCTATCATTTGTTAGTGGCCGATTTTTGCCCTGAAGCACAGCCTGTAATAACATGAAGGTTTCAGGACAAGAGAACTAGATGTGTGCAAATAAAGCAATGTAACAGTATGCCCAGCTACCTCAAGGTTCTATGTCTGCACAGTTATATCCAGAATAGAAGTGTATTCAAATAACCCAGTTCTCACTTGTATAACTATGCCAACAGAATGAACAGGTTAAAAATCTTTGTCTGAAAGTCACACTTGGAAGAGAACAATTTTATTGGCATTTCTTTAAAAATTTGCGTTCAGTGATTCCGTTAGGTAATGTTATCTCTATACATTTGCATTGTCATGACAAACAAAACACTTACCTTGAGAGGGCTCAGGCTTTATCTCTTTTTGCTTTACAACAGGCTGGTAGAGCTTCTGCATATACAAAAATAAATTCAAAATATTTTTCACTCTGAAATACTTCCTTGGTTTAAGTAGTGTCCTAATCTATGTTTTTCACAGTACCTAGCACAATGGGTTACCACTGTAATAAAAATGGTTAGTGGGATTAGTGCTCTACATCCAATACAGACAACGTCTAGAAAGAGTGACCTAATTAGCTCTGTCAGTCCATTTCTTGTTTAAATGTATATAGATACCATATTAAGCTTTATTTTCCAAAACTCTAAACTCAGTTGTTAGTCCAGAGGAAAGCAAGATTTTTAGCTAAAATCTAGATATTTTGGGAGAAGCATTGCCATCTGCTACATAGATTCATAGACACTAGGACTGGAAGGGACCTCAAGAGGTCATTGAGTCCAGTTCCCTGCCCTCATGGCAGGACCAAATACTGTCTAGACCATCCTTGATAGACATTTATCTAACCTACTCTTAAATATCTCCAGAGATGGAGATTCTACAACCTCCCTAGGCAATTTATTCCAGTGTTTAACCACACTGACAGTTAGGAACTTTTTCCTAATGTCCAACCTAAACCTCCCTTGCTGCAGTTTAAGCCCATTGCTTCTTGTTCTATCCTTAGAGGCTAAGATGAACAACTTTTCTCCTTCCTCCTTATGACGCCCTTTAGATACCTGAAAACTGCTATCACGTCCCCTCTCAGTCCTCTCTTTTCCAAACTAAACAAACCCAATTCTTTAAGCCTTCCTTCATAGGTCATGTTCTCAAGACCTTTAACCATTCTTGTTGCTCTTCTCTGGACCCTCTCCAATTTCTCCACATCTTTCTTGAAATGTGATGCCCAGAACTGGACACAATACTCCAGTTGAGGCCCAATTAGCATAGAGTAGAGCAGAAGAATGACTTCTCATGTCTTGTTTACAACACACTTGTTAATGCATCCCAGAATCATGTTTGCTTTTTTGGCTACAGTATCACACTGCTGACTCATATTTAGCTTGTGGTCCACTATAACCCCTAGATCCGTTTCTGCCGTATGCCTTCCTAGACAGTTTCTTCCCATTCTGTATGTGTGAAACTGAGTGTTACTTCCTAAGTGAGCACTTTGCATTTGTCTTTATTAAACTTCATCCTGTTTACCTCAGACCATTTCTCCAATTTGTCCAGATCATTTTGAATTATGACCCTATCCTCCAAAGCAGTTGCAATCCCTCCCAGTTTGGTATCATCTGCAAACTTAATAAGCGTTCTTTCTATGCCAATATCTAAGTCGTTGTTGAAGATATTGAACAGAGCCAGTCCCAAAACAGACCCATACAGTACCCCACTTGTTATACCTTTCCAGCAGGATTGGGAACCATTAATAACTACTCTCTGAGTATGGTTATCCAGCCAGTTATGCACCCACCTTATAGTAGCCAGTCAGAAACAGATAGTTAAGTTAATGTCTCTTTTACCTGTAAAGGGTTACAAGCAGTGAACCTGGACCACCTGACCAGAGGACCAATCAAAAAACAAAATACTTTCAAATCTCGGTGAAGGGAAGTCTTTGTTTTGTATTGTTTGTTTGTCCGTTGTTCTCTCTGGGTTCTGAGAGTAACCAGATGTACCTACAGGCTCTCTAATTTTCTGTTCAAATAGTGAGTACAAGTACAAAGCAGTTTAGTCTTTTTTGATTGTTTTCTTTATTTGCAAATGTGTATTTTGCTGGAATGATTTTAATGTGTATTTGTGCTGGGGGGAAGGCTCCTCTCTAGTGTCTATAAGGTGAAAGACCCTGTAACATTTACCATCTAAATTACAGAAATCATTTTTTTTTTTTTTTTATTAAAAGTCTTTCTTTTTAAGACCTGATTGATTTTTTTCCCCTTGTTGAGGCTCAAGGGAATTGAGTCTGTACTCACCAGGGAATTGGTGGGAGACAGGGAGAGAAAAGGGAGGGGGGGAAGGTGGAATCCCTCTGTTTTAGATTCACGGAGCTTGAATCTGTATTACCTCTTGGGGAGGGGGAAAGAGGAGGGGGCAAGGTGCACTCCTCTCTGCTTTTAGATTCAAGGAGTTTGAACCACAGGGATCTTCCAGGGTAACCCAGGGAGGGAAAGCTTGGGAGAGGCAATGGTAGGGGAAAGGGTTTACTTTCCTTGTGTAAGATCCAGGAGGTCTGGGTCTTGGGGTCCTCTGAGAAGGTTTTGGGGGGACCAGAGTGTACCAGGCACTGCAAGCCCTGGTTGGTGGCAGCACTACAAGATCTAAGCTGGTAATTAAGCTTAGGGGGATTCATGCTGGTACCCCATCTTTTGGACGCTAAGGTTCAGAGTGGGGATTTATACCATGACACAGCCCCATCTAAGTTGTATTTGCCTAATATCAAATGCCTTACTAAAGTCTAGGTATACCACATCCACTCCTTCTCCCTTATCCACAAGACTTGTTATCTTATCAAAGAAAGCTATCAGATTGGTTTGACATGATTTTTTCTTTACAAATCCATGCTGGCTATTCCCTATCACCTTACCACCTTCCAAGTGTTTGCAGATGATTTCCTTAATTACATGCTCCATTATCTTACCTGGCACAGAAGTGAAACTGGTCTGTAGCTTCCTGGGTTGTTTTTATTTCCCTTTTTGTAGGTGGGCACTATATTTGCCCTTTCCAGGAAAGAAACTTATTTCAATACCAACATCTTCAACAGTTAGAAAATGTTTTTAGTTTTTATAATACAAGGGAAAGGTGAGTAACATTTATATTCAAGTCTGACCCATAAAATATTTTCTCCACTACAAGTCACCTCTCAAATTTGTGAGCAGACCAGGATAAGAGAGTCACTTCTTTCTGTCATTAGTCACTATTGGAACAAAATTCTTGTGGCTCACACAATTTGTTAGCAAGTCTGGAAATACAGAAGGCAACTGTCCCAACTGAGGGAAGTATACAACTTACACTGATCAAGCATTTTTAATGGCTTGAGGAGGCAGCCTTCCTTTGGCAGATGTAGGGAGATTGACACACTTGGGCAGAGCAGGTATAGCTGTTCTTCAGGAGTGTTTTTTGGAGAAAAAAGTGTAAGGAAGCCCTGGAACTTCACTGTTATGGGCTATTATATGAAGCCACTGCCTTGAGAGAGATATATTGAGACAGGGGTGGTATTGGGATTTGTGCTACTCATGAGGACTCCTTACAGCCAAAGATGAGGAAAATATAAAAAACTATTGCTCAAAAGTGACTGAAAGTGATGTATAGTGATGCCACATTTTAACAACTTTGTAATTTTTGCTGAACAATTTAGGTAGAACAGAATAATCTAATTAGTATTACTGCAAAATCTGAAAGGACCATCAGTAACAAAAGCAAGAGAAGAGGTCTCTGGGGAAATTACTTTAGAACTACTGTCAATCATAATTAACATTCACTTTGTAACCTGAAAGTACATTAACTATTGCAAATAAATAAATAAATAAATAAAATCGAACAGTCTTGTCGCACATCTCAACAAAGATTTAATAATAGAGTGTGATAAAGTCTTATTACTACTTCATCTTTACAAAGTGCTAAATAAAGATACTTACCAACATTTCTTGCTCTGCTTTCATGGTTTTGATTACATGTACTAATATCTTTCTGGGACACTGCTTACGCTTTGTAGCTGTCTCTACTATAAGTTCATCAAACTGATCCTCGAGGATTTTGATGTCAGAACCTAAATTCAGAAGAAAAACAAGGTGACATGGTACACACAGTTATTTTAAGAGTGTCTTTAAAAAATACTAAAATTATTACAGGAAACTAAAGAAAAAATAAAGCAAAATTTTGGTCAGTCCTTCCCCCTTAACAGCAGGCATTGACATTTCTCATGACAATTAGTCTCCTTACCCCCTGTTTCAGGGTAGCTGGTGTTATTTGTACGGAACAGTGCTTAGAGAACCCAATCAAGGATCAGGCCCCACTGCACTAGGCACTGTACACATGTAAAATGAAAAGATGATCTCTCTCTCTATCCCAAACTGCTTACAATCGAAGTAAATTTAGTTAGCTGGAGAGAGAGAGGGTGGGGTCAGGTTTGTGTTTCCTGTTTTTTGGAGAAATGAGCATCCATCAGTCTAAATCATGTAAAGTGAGCCTACATGAAGGATGCCCCATCCCCTCATAAATGTACACAATACAGTGAGGCCATACTAAAGTGTAAAGCTGCTAAGAGTACACGTAGTAAGTGCTCAGATTCCACACTGAATATTGCTATTCTTCACTAAATAAGAGATTGATTCACAGACAGACATGACATGGCACTGTCCAAAAGTAACTGCTTTCTAGAACTCCAACACTGAAAGTCAGCTTAATATTATAACTGTATATAGACGAGATCTCACACGATACTAATTTCCTGGATTCCTTGAATCCTTCTGAGCAGCTTCAGATTTATGAAAGCATTGGTTGTTTTTAAGAGATGGGCTACACATTTTAGTTTTATACTAATATAACTATTTCAGTCAAGGCTGGGATTTTATTCGGAAGTAGTTATAGCAAGGCAACCCCTAGTTATTCCCTTTTGTGAGTAAGTTCGCTTAATATAAGCTCCTTTGTACCACTATAATTGTATCTACCTAGGGGGACTGTTCTGCTATAACTATACTAGTATAGTTAACGGTATAACTTCTGTGAGTGGAAAAGTCCTAAGAGGCTAGTTTTCATCAGCTCTCTTCAGCAAAGATAGTATATGTTGGAGCAAACTAGCCATTAGAAGTGACTACTGATCCAAAGCCCATTAAATCAAATGGAAAAACTCCCATGGACTTCACTGGGCACTGAATCAGGCCCTCAAGCTTGACAAGTATTGTGTCAGATCTACTAAACCCCATTACTTTGATATTTGTGGCAGAATTTTCAGACATGGATTCAGCCTGGAGATACATGCTAGACTTCAGACAAACTTTGCACTCCTTGAGAATTAATACAAGGTGTGCCGTAACTATACTATGACTTAGAATACACACTGGCTATTTTGAGACAATGCTCTTCTTCCAGCAGTAATGGCTGCTATTCTTCACTACATAAAAAAAAACAACTACATTTTCTGAGGGAATGAAGAGTGGTAATCCTGACACTGAGCTATGCAATTAAAAATATAAAAATTATATTTTCCCTCTGTATTTATACAGACACCACACACATATGAGTTGATCTTTCTGTAATATATAATTTTTTTTTCTAAGAGCAAATTTTTAAAAGTATCAGACAAAATATGCAAGCCATTTTTCCTTTGGCTGTAAAATAAGGAGAGAAGTATTTTGTGAGTAGTGTTTGCAGTATGTGTGTCCTATAATAAGTTCTTAGCTTCCCAAATATTGCAATTAAACTTGACAATTTTTAAAACTAAATACTATTAGATTTGTCTGGGGTTTCAAACAAACTTTAACCAGCTGTCTATGTTATTTAAAGTCATATAATCTATCATTACATACGATAAAAATTAGAGTTACCCTAACCCCATTTCCTTCTGTTTTGTAACCGTTACAGTCCTGTATTCTAGAATGCATGTGATCCAAAGGCTGAGTACATTTTAGATGTTAGAGTATCAGGGAAAAATGGATATTCAGCACCCTCTACTGGTCAATCTGCGCAGCATCAATGGATGCGGAAGAAATGCCAATAAGCAAAACAATAGAGTTGGGTAGGAAACTGTTTTCCCATTCATGAAAATTTATGAGATTTCAAAATATTTCCTGTTCTGCACCAGGACAAAACCAAGTCCTTCCAAACGTTTTCACAAAATAACCGACACCTCCCCGTCAGGCGAGTGCCCTGACCACCAGGCTGACGACTATTTGGGGTACAAGAGGGAATTCCTCTTTCCAGCTTTCCTGTTGGAACTGTTCTACTTTGGCTATATAATCAGTTTATGTCTGGTACAATAAATATGTACTATTTATACAAAGTGGAATAGCTCTAAATCTGACCCTGAAGTTTTGATTTGTTGAGAGCAACCAATGTTGTGCTCTAACCTTGCATTCCCATCAAAATAATTGGGTTGTTTACACACACACACACACATACACAATTCACAAGACTTATAAAATAATAATTTTTTTAACAGATTTTGCATTACTGTAATGAAAATCAATAGTTTACATTTTAAAATAAATATTTTTCCTAGAAGTGTATTAACTGCAAACTTAAATGCTGACTTGAGTACTTCTGCCATGTTTCCACTGATATTCCAATAAGAAATTAAAATTGACATTAGTTCAAGATGATCCAAAGTGGGTAAGAATTTTACAATTTTTTTTAATTCAAACTTTTTTGTTTTTTTTTAAGACAGGGAAAAAGTTTTCCATAAAGAAAAATGTATTCCAATAAAAAGTGATCCACATTAAAATAGAAACAAAAATATCCTTCCATAAAGAAAGTTCCCAAGATGATGCAAACTTGAAAAATACGTTTTACAATGGCTTAAGTCAGAATCCATTTTCTCAGATTCAAACTTTCTGCCAAGAGGTAGTGATTCTGGAACATAGCTTGGAGTGTTTCCTCAGCCTAGGTCATCAGTTGCAGAGTATATAGAGCTTGCAGACCAAGCAGCAGCTCAGAGAACTCTTCTTCCACATTCAAGTCCATACCTGTGTTTTCAATTTCACTCAACCAAAGGTAGTAGTTGCATGTGAGGAAGAATACCTGACACTCACTAACAGGTATATGCAACCGAACCACACTGACTATTTTCTGTGAACACTAGAGAATACTAAGAATCCCCATTATTACAAATTAAAAGATATTAAAAGCAGTAACTGCATGTGACAGGGTGGACTGGGCCTGAGGGCCCCTGCTGGAGGCCTTGTGATCCTGCCACATCCCACCCTAGAAAAGGGCAGTATTGAGGTCCTCCAAGCTGCCTAGAATGGCTGTGTGGGAAGCTGCCACTCAGGGTCCAACAGGTCAGTATAAGAAGAACTGCAGGGCCACAGCAAAGTTCAGTTCCTTGCTGGAGCTGTAGGAGTGTGGATAGTGTGTGGCTGGCTAATAGAGCTATAGGACCTCAGATGAGGTAGTGCTACAAGAAGCCAGGGAGAGCAAGAAGGAGCCCTGAGCTGATTGCAGGGACTCCATCAGGACAAGATCCTGATGTAAGGGTGAAGATGGCACAGGGCTGTGGGGAAGTGGCCAAGAGAATCAGAGCAGCAACGTGACTTAGGGCAGGACTACACTATGGCCGGGATCCATGCTCTGATATTGATCCACTGGCGGTTGATTTAGCAAGTCTAGTGAAGACCCGTCAAATGGACAGCAGATCGCTCTCCAGTAGACCCCCGTACGCTGTGCCCAATGAGAAGAGTAAGGTAAAGTCAACAGGAGAACTTCTCCCACCAACCCCCTGTGATAACTTGATGTAAGATACATATTCACCTAGCTAGAGTTGCATAGCGTAGGTCGACTTACTGCGGTTGTATAGACATAGCTATCTACAGGATCCCTGGGCTGGGGCCCGGAGTAGTGGACAGCCCCTTCTCGCCCCTCCCAACAGCCACTGGGGGAAGCAGCTTGGACAATGAGGCACTACAGAGGGGGATCTAAACTATAGTGACCCAGCTGGAGAGCTGTAGCCAGGAAGCCCCAAGAGGGTGAACACACTGCCTCCAGGGAAGGAGCCGTGAGGCACTGCTCTATTCTGGAGCAGGGACAAACTGAGAAACATGAGAGGGCACTGAGAGAGGCCCCTGTTGAACATGTACCCCAAAAGGGGTTTGTGTTGCTTTTATCTCACAGACAGAATAGGTATGACCTGGCTGGATGGCTGAGTCAGTGAAGACCCACAATAAACTGAAAGAATGCAGGCTTTTGCACTCTACAAGGGGTGCTTGCAAGAGGTGAGTGCAACACTGTTACACTGCAAAATAAACATTTTTCTGATTCATCTATTCCTTACATCCACTCTTGTGTCTCTGGATATACTCAAGGATGCCAATCCCTGTGATGTAAACATACTTTTCTTACAAGAACTGGCTTGAGATACCACCAAACAACCATCAAGATAGTATAGGAAATTACAGTAGTACTACCTAGCATTAATTTTGCTCATCTAGGATACACAAGGAATTTAACTTGTCATTAATCTTTGGCTGGTGGTTTTGCAGGGGTGGGCCTTTCATTACTTTGCAGCCATTGGAACTCTATTATATGTTAACTGTTACTGTATTCCTCTTTACTATCATTGTGAGGGAGTTACTCATAGGCTGGGGTGCCTTGATTTAAAAAAATTGTGAAATAAAAAAAGGCTGAGAGTTTACTAGGAAGAATATTAGTTTCATTTTTTTGTTAAATCTGATTTATTTCGTATTACAGCTTTAAAAATAATATCCCTTCCATTTGTTCTATTCAATTTAAATAGTAAGAATAAGAGAAGAAAAAAGACTAAGTGAATGGGACTATAATAAGTGATCATGTAAAATTATTCTTTTTTCAAACTAAATCTAATTTTGTAAATATTGCACTAGTCCTTTTGTTATAAACCCTTCTGCAGGATAATTACCCTGGACATTGGTTATATAAACTTCTTTAATTTGAAATGTCATTTACCTATTATTTATAAATCACCCATCCTCTTGATAACTGATTATCGAACAAATCTGAAGTGTCAGAACAAACTGAGTTCTCTCCCACACCCCGTTTGTTTCCAAGTCACAGGGGTATAGGAATTTATATGTTCAAGGATTATTCTTCCTCCTTTAATTTATATATGGAGGTTGTTTTAGGGGAAAGGTTTTATTGAAAAGGTGTAACTCATTAATCTGAACACACACAGGCTTGGGTTCAGTTTGATCTCTTCCTTCAGCACTACATATATTAGCAACAACAGCAGGAACAATTGCTTGATTAGTCTAAGCACTTAACGTATTAAAATGAAGACATTATTAAAAACCAAACACACACCATTCTGAAGCTCAGCTTCATCTGAAGTTTCCTGCCACGGGTGTCCATTAATGGTAATATTCTCTTGAACTGCTGTTTCAAAGTTCTGTAAAAAATTCAGAACAATCAAAATATTTGAAATAATATGCTTACTAGCCGACCAATGTAATATAACACAGCTGACAACTGAATTTAAATAACTTGTTCAGCATTTTCATTCAGGCAAGGACTCCATCCATGTTCCCTTGAGTTATTTTGTGTGTGTGACACACACCCATGTGGTACCTTAACACAAGTTTAAAACATATGAATGTGGTCTCTTGGTTTAGGATGGTCATTTGTTCCAAACATCCAGGAAGAGGGGACTGGCAAGAAAAAAATAGAAAGTAGAAGGAAAGGATAATGGGAAAGGAAATATGAGACCATGCTGTAGCCCATCCCCATGTCTGGCAGGGGCAGAAGCTGCTGCAGAGTAAGGAGAAGTGCTGGCCTCCTCTTCTGGACTTAGTGAGGATAAGGAGGAAGCTATGCAGCTACTTTTGTCTACAGGAGGGGTTCTCAAACTGGGGGTCGGGATCCCTCAAGGGGTAGTGAGATTAATACATAGGGTGTCACAAACGGTCAACCTCCACCCCAAACTCCGCTTTGCCTCCAGCATTTATAATGGTGTTAAATATATAAAAAAGTGTTTTTAATTTATAAGGGGGGGGGTCATACTCAGTTGCTTGCTATGTGAAAGGGGTCACCAGTACAAAAGTTTCAGAACCACTGGTCTATAGGTTATCCTACACTTCCCATTACAAGATCCTCTTTTCAGTTGCATATAAGTTTGTCAAACAAGCTGTCTGGAATGAAAATTTTCATTCCAGGTGTCTGACTCAGGCTGAATTTTTTTTATATGTTTCAGCTAAAATGGCTCAGCCATTTCCAAGAACAAGGTTAGGGAAAAACATATGCTTTGTCCATTTAAAAAAAAAGTACCACAACTGTTTTGTTGAGCTTTGGCACAGAATATTGGTAGGTAGGTAACCATGGTGTCAAGGACATATCTTTTGCTATTCCTGTGAAAACCCAATCAAATCCAGCCAAATTACAGCTTGTGCAACCTTAAATCAGCCTACTTGTGCATATGCGTTATGATACAGCCATTAGGTACAGGATCCCCTACTTTACACAGAGCCCATCTCTTTCACTGCACAGAATGGATGGTGCATACTAAATGGGTAGCTTTTCAATACTTTTGTTTTTAATCTTCATCATTCAAAGTGTGCCCCCCAACCTTATTTACTGCACACCATCCAAACACTGAATACAGAATAAATTAATGTCCTCTTGAGCTTTTCTATGGTGCTCTCACTATAGTAATTTAACTATTCACATACATCTTAACACAGTATTATCATCCCCTTTTTACATCTATCAGTCTCAGGTACAAAAATTAAAGCCCAAGGGATCAACTAATTTTGGGTGCCCAAACTGAGACACCTAGGACCTAATTTTTATAGCACTTCATATGGTCAGAACAGAACTTCCACTGATTTCGGTGGTAGTTCTGAGTGCTTGATACTACTTCAAATCCAACTCTTGATGTCTCAAGTTGGGTGTCCAGAAAATGAGGAGCAACAAATTAGTGCCCACCTGTGAAAAGTTTCGTTTAAGTGTCTTGCCCTGTATGATGTAGGAACTATGTGACAGACATAGGGGGTTCACAGGACTCTCCTTTCTCTTCCTGCAGCCCTCTGCCACATTCACTACACACTTTACAATTTCTGCAACAAATAGGGGATGAGGTGTCATTCGTTATGCAAACCTGATTCATTCCCAGAGCATAGTCCATCCCATGCACTGAATGAGATAGGGTCCTATAGAAAAATTAGTATATGTTTGTATGATAGACTGTATCATAATGTGTATACACAAGACTAGAGCCCTACAACAGGACCCAATAAGTGTCAGGTCTGGGTCTAGCTGGGTAAGAAAAAAACAGACCCTTTTGGACTCAGGCCAGGTTGGCTCTCCTCCTGCCAGTGGGGCTGGTACATAGGCAGCAGCATGTCCTGCTCTTGCTGCCACATCCCTGCACAGCATATGCTGCAGAGTGAGTATGCCGAGGAGTTGCAACCCCTCATGTTCTGCTGCACAGCAGGGAGTGGTGGACAGCAGAAGCAGGGCACACCGCTGTGCTGACCCCACAGGCAGAAGTGGGAAGTGATGACACTGTTGACCTGGATATGGAGGGGAAGAGTTGGGGTCAGGTCAGAAAACTATTTGACCTTCTTGGGTTCAGGTTGGCTGGGCTTGGGTCCAATTTTTAAGCCTGAGCAGAAGTCTACACAAAGAGGGCTGAAGCAGAGAGAGGAAAGATGGTCAACAGGTGCTAGCCTCAGACCAAGCAAGCATGATGGGCTGCACAGGCAACCTTAATTTAGCATTACCTAATTTCTGAGCACTTGACTTTGTTATCTTAATGTTCTTTTAATGTAGTGTTATTAATGAGCCACAGAAGATCAGTATGAAGAAGCTCATTCAGAACCCATACAAATTCAACAATGAAGCCAGGTTTTCTTTTCCATGTGAGACAATTACAAATTCACATGAGAATATTGCTTCTGTTGTGGAGCTGGGTACTCGACACTTCTTTATGGTCTATGACAGTGGTTGTCAACTGGGGTCCACGAGCCCTTTCAAAAGGGAAGCGGGGCCCCACCACTGACTCAGGGGGCACCCCCACACAGGGCTGAAGCTGGGAGCAGCACAGGGCTGGAACCCCGAGCTCTCCTCTCCCCACACCTGAAGTCAGAGCAGCAGGGAGCTGAAACCTCAAGCTCTGCCCCCTCCCCCGCTGAGGCCAGGAGCAGCGCGGCTGAAGCCCTGATGCAGGCAGAAGCCCTGAGCCCATGGGCAGAGTTGAAGGGGCACGAGTGTGTTTCCCTTCCCCCCCCCCCCCCGAAACTGTAGTGCCTTACCCAGAGTGGGGCAGTCCTGGGAGCAGCTCTCTCAGCCCCCTTTTTGTCAGCCCCCTTTTTGTCAGCTCCCCTCAGGCCCCACCTTCTGGCCAGATCCTGGGCAGGAAGCCAGAGCCAAGCAGTGTGGGGAAGCTGCTCTTCTGGCTGGTGGTGTCATGGAGTGGGCAGCTGTGGCATTTCCCCGTCTGCTGCTGGTGCCCAGGGTTGCGGCTGCTCCTCAGCTCCCAGCCCTCTTTGTCTGCTTACACAGCTGGTCAGAGCTGCCCAGGTGGGGAGCCAGCTCCAGGGCCGGCAGAGCGCTTGGGGAGCAGCCACCTGCACACAGACCCAGACAGGTGGGTGGTCTGCTGAGGTGAGTCAGGGTGTGGGGGTGGTGTTCCCTTCACGGACCTCACTGTGCGGAGCTGGCCCAAGCCCTGCCGGCCCTTGCCTCCCCAAAACAGAAGTCAAACACCACCTATGCCCATGGGTCCCACCCCAGCCCAGAGCCTTGAGTCCTCTCTTCCCCCCAACATGCTATAAAAACTCCAGGGCCTGGGGGAGGGAGGTCTCTGAAAGAAAAAGGTTGAGAACCCCTGGTCTATGACATTTTTCAGAACATGAAAACCCACAAAAATAAAAAAAGCTGGATGTTTTTTCTGTTTCATTAACCTATTTAAGGGGATACCAACAATGTAGACTAGAGTTTAAAAAAAAAAGTGAGTTCAATTAGTTTCAGGTACTAGATGTTCCCCTGTATTCTTCTGACAAGTTTTTAGGGACTTACAATCACATTCTCCTTTTTTATTTGTTCTTCTCCTGACCCTGCATGAAAGACCCATAGAAGCAATAGGGGAAACAAGACCAATCCTGAAATGTGAGCCACACAGGCATATTCCCAAGCATGTTTGGAGCCACAAAGAAGTCAATTGTCTGTGTGCACACAGCTGGTTGGATGGCAGGATCAGGGCCTGACTGCACAAGAACAACAGTGACACTGACTATATACAAAGCACACTAAAATGTACAAGACAAAGGCTGAAACACAGAGACATTTCCCCCTCTAGTCTTTAAAAGCAGCTGAGATCAAGGGATGCAAAGCACTGAAGCAGTGCCTAGTATCATCATTCTTAGATTAGAATTCAAAATGGAGTTGACAAATTTAAGATTTGGTCCAAAATCAACAAGATGAAATAGTCAAGACACGTGCAACAATGTCAAGCAGTTGCAAAAAAGGCTAATATTCTGAGGTGCATTATAATAGGAGTGCTGTATGGAAGGGTAGGTCTACACTATCGCTTAAGTCAACCCAATGTATGTCGCTCAGGGGTGTGAAAAAGACACCACAAGTAATGCAAGTTACAGCAACCTAAACACTGTTCATATGGGTGCTATGTTAGCAGGAGACACTCTCCCACCGACATAGTTTTCACCTCTTGCAGAGGTGGAGTAATTATGCTGATAGGAGAGCGCTCTCCTGTCAGCGCAGAGCGTCTTCACCAGACACGCTACTCTGGAGTCTCTCTGGTTTGTGTATACCTTTCCTGAGAGACAGAAGTTAATTGTAGCGCTCTACTTGGCACTGGGGAGGCATCAGCTAGAGTACTGTGTCCAGTTCTGGACTCCACACTTCAGGAAAGATGTACACAAACCAGAGAGACTCCAGAGAAGAGCAATAAAAATGATAAAAGGTATAGAAAACCTGACCTGTGGGAAAACATTGCAGAAAACCTTATGTTTAAGTCCTGAGAAAAGAAGACTGAGAAAGAACCTGCTAAGTTTTCAAATACCTCAAGGGCTGTTCTAAAGAGGACTGAAAACAATTGTTCTCCAGGGCCACTCAAGGCAGAGCAAAAAGTAATGGGCGTAATCTGCTGCAAGGAAGATTTAGATTAAATGGTAGGAACAACTTTGTAACTATAAGGGTAGTTAAACTCTGCAACAGGCTTCCAAGGGAGGTTGTGGAATCCACATCCTTGTCCCAACCTGTTCTTATAAACCTCCCCACCCCTGTCAGGGATGGGCCAGGGTATATCTGGCGCTGCCTCAGCGCAGGGGCCCGGACTAGGCGGTCGCTGGAGTCCCTTCCAAGGCTCCATGTCTGTGACTCTATGGCTGCTCTCACCAACTCGTCCCCCAGGTCGGAGGCGGCTCGCACAGAGATGGACTCTAATTGCGGGACTGTGGCCTTCGGGGCTGGCTGAGGCCTGGGCCTCCCCAGGGGCATCTGCCCGCCGCTTGGCTTTGCCCGAGGGGACGGGACGGGGCGGGGCTCCAGTCTCTACGCCAGGGGTCGGGGCCGTCCCAGCCCCCCAAGCAGGCGGCTCCCGTTCACCCCCGCGGCGGCTCTTACCCACAGCGCGTCCCGCAGCGCCTGCTCCCGGCTCTCGGCCCCGAGCTCGCCGGGCTGCCCGTCGGCCAGCGCCCGCACGTAGGGGGCGCACAGCCCCAGCACCTCGCCCACCCAGCGCTTCGAGCAGCAGCGGACGCGCGTTTCCTGGAGGGCCGGGGATGGCGATAGCGGCGGCGGTTCCGGCTCCTTCGCCGCCGCCTCCATCGCTCCGGGCCGGGCCGGATTCGCCGCCATTTCCCGCTTTCCAAACCGCCGGAAGCGGAACCCGTCCGAGCCCTGCGTGAACCGGCGCCTCAGGTCACGTGTCCGGGCGGAAACCCGGCACCACTCGGCCGGGCTGGCCTGGGGCGCTCGGGATGGAGGCCGCGGGGCCGGTGGATTGTCACTGCCACCTCGCGGCGCCGGACTTTGAGCGGGTGCGGCCTTTGCTCACCCCCGCCTCATCGGGACCCCCTCCCGCCCCTGCGTCACCCGCTGCCTGCCCCGCCGGACCCTGCCCCTTGGTCACCCCTTCCCCACTCCACCAGCACCCCGCGCCCCTATGTCACCCGCTCCCTGCCCCATCGCGCCCTGCCCCTTGGTCACCCCCTCCCCACTCCACCCGCTGCCTGCCCCACCGCACCCTGCCCCTTGGTCACCCC
This sequence comes from Gopherus evgoodei, assembly GCF_007399415.2. Taxonomy (NCBI): domain Eukaryota; kingdom Metazoa; phylum Chordata; order Testudines; family Testudinidae; genus Gopherus; species Gopherus evgoodei. Next base: position 179,864,851 of record NC_044324.1, on the reverse strand, counting down.
ACCCACTCCCCGCGCCCCTACGTCACCCGCTGCCTGCCCCGCCGGACCCTGCCCCTTGGTCACCCCCTCCCCACTGCACCCGCTCCCTGCCCCACCGGACCCTGCCCCTTGGCCACCCCCCCCCTCCACCAGCACCCCGCGCCCCTGCGTCACCCGCTCCCTGCCCCTTGGTCACCCCCCCCCTCCACCAGAACCCCGCGCCCCTGCGTCACCCGCTCCCTGCCCCACCGGACCCTGCCCCTTGGCCACCCCCCTCCACTCCACCAGCACCCCGCGCCCCTGCGTCACCCGCTCCCTGCCCCTTGGTCACCCCCCCCCTCCACCAGAACCCCGCGCCCCTGCGTCACCCGCTCCCTGCCCCACCGGACCCTGCCCCTTGGCCACCCCCCTCCACTCCACCAGCACCCCGCGCCCCTGCGTCACCCGCTCCCTGCCCCTTGGTCACCCCCCCCCCTCCACCAGCACCCCGCGCCCCTGCGTCACCCGCTCCCTGCCCCACCGCACCCTGCCCCTTGGTCACCCCCTCCCCACCCCACCAGCACCCCGCGCCCCTGCGTCACCCGCTCCCTGCCCCTTGGTCACCCCCTTCCCACTCCACCAGCACCCCGCGCCCCTGCGTCACCCGCTCCCTGCCCCACCGGACCCTGCCCCTTGGTCACCCCCTTCCCACTCCACCAGCACCCCGCGCCCCTGCCGCACCGGACCCTGCCCCTTGGTCACCCCTTCCCCACTCCACCAGCACCCCGCGCCCCTATGTCACCCGCTCCGTGCCCCACCGGACCCTGTACCTTGGTCACCCCCTCCCCACTGCACCAGCACCCCGCGCCCCTACGTCACCTGCTCCGTGCCCCACCGGACCCTGTACCTTGGTCACCCCCTCCCCACTCCACCAGCATCCTGTGCCCCTACGTCACCTGCTCCGTGCCCCACCTGACCCTGTACCTTGGTCACCCCCTCCCCACTCCACCAGCACCCCGCGCCCCTGCGTCACCCGCTCCGTGCCCCACCGGACCCTGCCCCTTGGTCACCCCCTCCCCACTCCACCAGCACCCTGTGCCCCTACGTCACCCGCACCGTGCCCCACTGAACCCTGCGCCTTGTTCACCCCAGGACCGGCGCTAGGGGTTTAAGCGCCCTAGGCGCACGGCAATTTCGCTGCCCCACGCGCTGGTCCCGTGGCTCCGGTGGAGCTGCCGCAGTTGTGGCTGCGGACGGTCAGACGGTCAGCTGCTCTGTGGCTCTGGTGGAGCTGCCGCAGTCGTGCCTGCAGGAGGTCCACCGGAGCCGCGCGACCAGCCGACCGTCCGCCCGCCCGCAGGCATGACTGCGGTAGGTCCACCAGAGCTGCCTGCCGCCCCCTCCGGCAAAACGCAGCCCACCAATAATTCTGGCGCCCTAGGCGATTGCCTAGGCCGCCTAAATGGAAGCACCGGCCCTGGGTCAGCCACTCCACCAGCACCCTGTGCCCCTACGTCACCCGCTCTGTGCCCCACTGGACCCTGCCCCTTGGTCACCCCCTCCCCACTCCACCAGCACCCCGCGCCCCAACGTCACCCACTCCGTGCCCCACTGGACCCTGCCCCTTGGTCACCCCCTCCCCACTCCACCAGCACCCTGCGCCCCTACGTCACCCGCTCTGTGCCCCACTGGACCATGCACCTTGGTCACCCCCTCCTCACTCCACCAGCACCCTGCACCCCTACGTCACCCGCTCTGTGCCCCACCGGACCCTGTACCCTGGTCACCCGTGCCCCTACGTCACCCCCCCCGCCCCTTGATCACCCCCGTCCCCATTCTACCAGCACCCCCCATCCCATAGCGACCCTCTCTCCTGCCTCTTGGTCACCTTCCCTTTGTGCCCTTTTGGGACCCCGCCCCATCAGCCCCCTTGTCCTGCCCCTTGGTCACCCCTTCCACCTTGCTCCCCACCCCCAGTGCTTTACACCAGGGACCCTTGCTTTGGGGTTGAGGGGCTGGTCAGGGACTGCTTTTCCCTCAAGTGGAAGTTTTGCACTGACAGATGGGTGTTTTCCAGCCCTGTGGCATCACTGTGTGACTTTTCCACTGTAGCCCTTCAGCTCTCACTCTATTTGCAGATCCCTTAAAAGAGTAGACACTTGTCATTTTAAAAGTCTTGTTCCCCTCTCTGATTCAGGTTTCCAGTAAAATATTATAATCTCTTTCAGGATATTGAGGCTGTATTGAAAGAAGCAAAGAAGGTGGGTAACTATACTATTTACTAAACATTGGTCTTGCTCCTGTCAACACTTACACACATGCTTAAGTTTAGGCATATGAATGGCCTCATTGAGGTCAATAAGGCTACCCCCATTTCTAAAGTTATGCATGAGCTTGTGTGTTTGCAGGAACTGGGTCTTATACTGAAAAAAGTTCAATTCTGCTAATGTTGCACATTTCCTGTTAGCTGGGCACAAAGTTTTATACTTTAAAATACAGGATTGCAACACAAGATTTAGTTAAATGTGGAATTTATATGAAGCCTAATGAAGCCTGAATATTCAGCACTTTCAAACTCTGTACAAACATGAAGTAATCTTCACAATAAGAGTCCGTGTTAGAACTGAGATTAGAATTTGGGAGATTCTGACTTACAGATGTGTGCTTACATCACAGCTCTCAAGTCATCTGTGACAGTGACTGTGTTGTCTGACAAGGACAAGCTAGACAACAGCCTGGCTTAGGGACTGTTAGGAATAAAGTAAAAACCTCCCCTGGCTGTGCTTTGTCCAGGAACTTTAGTGACTTGGGGACTGATCCTGCAAACTGCACAGCTGGGCCACTGTACCCCCATAGAGCCCCACTGACTTCTCTACTATTCTTTGTGGGCCAACTCATGCCTGAATGGAGCCCTATAATTGCATGTATTCACTTCAAGGTTTCCCCCTCATGTCTGGATGATGGGAGACTGGGGTCTTCATCTCTAGCACCTCCTGGTGATCACTTCCTTGGCCCCACCCTTTTGGGGTAACAGGAGGTCCAATTCAGTCCATATAAATATTTTCACTAATAATACTTTGCACCTCTTAGGTTACACTGAAGTTCTCTGCCTTTTTGCCACTATTCCTGGGCCCTACAGAGTTTCTCCTATATTACATCTCAGCAGGCTTCCTCACACTGCCTTGCATTGTTAGATATTCTGGCAGCGCCAGGACATCTCAGGAATCTCCCTGCTCTTTACAGGCCCTATCCAAGGGCCTCTGCTCACCCCCACAAGAGCCTGACCTACTTCCTGTAGATCTTTTCCAGCTTGACTTCCCCAGAGAGGAAATCCCTTTTCCTCCTCTCCAGACTGAGTTCCCAGATCTAAGTAGTCCTCTCTCTGGTTCCCCTCCTTCCTTGCAGCTCAGCTTAGTCATAATTAAGTCTCCATCACACTCATCTTGAGGATAGTTGTTTGGTTAGAGGCAAGGCTGAGCCCAGCTTGCCTTAAAGGACCACTCAGTTTGTACCCAGCCCCAGTGAAGTTAACCGACTCTGGGCAGGTGCAGTGGTTTCTCCATCTGAAGCAGCTTGCAGGATCAAGGTCTAGTCTTTTGCAGACAGAGTCTTTTGCAGACAGGGGTTATATTTTGAGAAAGACAAATCTGGTTGAATACATTATATTTTTCTGAAGCCATAAATCTGCATGTAGCATATGGTTCTTAAAGGAACTATTTATGGTTAAGCTACTTTTGCTACCATTATATGGACAGGAAAATCAGCTGTCATTTCTGTTTCTTCATGGATCCTATGAAAAAATCCTTATTAGAAGGGCAGGGTTTCTAATTCACCTATTTTTTCTTATTTCATTCTCTTATTAGTCAATATTGTGTTTCATTTAATAATGGTTTTCTAATATCATTAATATAAATGTTGGTACAGGTTGCTTTCGTGCTAGTGTAGTAAACTGAAATCCTTTATCACAGAAGAGTTACAGTAGGAGCAGCAACCATGCAAACTTCCCTGTAGTATGATGCTAGCATTTCTCATCCTGACTTCAGAGCTGCCAATTCTTGGAGCAATATGGTACTTCAGTTTCCATGGCTATTCAGTCCTTGGTGCTGAGATTGCCACAAGGCTGTAAATAAGTAATAAATGTGTTGGTTTACTTGTCCATTTGGCTATTCCGTAGACCACAATGAAAGCCATCAGATAGAATAAACTTTCACTTACTGTTGACCTAGCTCTTATTGACATAAACTGGAGTCTTTTCATCGACTTTACGGGCATGATTTTGCTTCCATCTAGTTGTATTTGAGACAGTGGTGTAGAGTTGAAATGTTCCATAGCCCATTACCAAAACTTGGAGATGTCACGTCCCTCCTGTTTAACCTACACTAGATGTGCCAAAAAGCATAAGGCTCATTGATTTGTTTTGGACTCTTAAATACCTAACCTACCCTATCCTTTAAAAATGCCCTGTTGTCTTAAAAAAAATTCTGAATTCATTGACATTTCTGAAAACTATTCTGATTATTTTTTTCAAGACTTGTACCAGGAGGTGGCACAGGGCTGGTTGCTAGACACACATGGAATTTAAACCTTCCCTCCCAAATCCCACCCCAGCACTAGGCTTTCCAGAGAAGGGTTCATTGTACATGAAATGTCCCCACCTAATTTTTATCAATTAAATGCAGAAGTTAACCTAGGGTTTCCATTTGTTCCTCTATGCTACAGGAATTTTATTTCCTGTTGTTTCAGGCTAAAGTTTTGGCCCTTGTGGCAGTTGCTGAACACTCAGGAGAATTTGAAAAAATTATCCAGCTTTCGGAAAGGTATTGTTTATTCCAACGATGTTGTCTTCTTTGCATGTGATTAAAACAATAGTTATTTTTAAATGACCGCAGAGCAGTTTGATAAGATTAGTGCCGTGCGATTCAAAACATCAAGGAAAGCATGTTCTGTGGAAAAGGATAAAAAGAAAACACAGGTTGCATGGGCAGTACCCAAAGGACAGAGGAGGATTAAGGGCTGTTCAAGGGATTCAACAAGGCCTGACTTAGACTGTAAGTTCCTTTGGGGCGGGGACTGTCTTCTGGTTCTGTGTTTGAACTGTGCGTTGCACAGTGGGATTGTGGTATGTGACTGGAGCTCCTAGGTGCTACTGCAATACAAATAAATAATAATTAATAAATGAGACCTTGGTGAATCAATAATAATAATATTTTTTCACTTTTCCAGTGCCTTTCATCCAAAAATTCCTAAGGGTTTTGCAAGCATGAATTAAGGTTCTTGTTAGAGAGCTAGGATATGCAACTTTACAGGTACATTGAGGAACAGAGAAGTTAAGTGAGTAGCCCAAGGTACATGGTGAGTCAGGGCAGAATGTGAATAGAATCTAGAAATCCTGACTCCTGTCTTCTGAACTAACCATTAGCCACACTGCCTCTGAGTCAATAGTATTGTACTAAGCATTTTTTCTATATGACTCTTCTGTGCATAATCAAATGTAGCGTGTTTGAGTAGGGAGCTCTCTGCAATATCTAAAATCTTTCTGCGCTCTTTCCTCTCTACTGGTATTAGAGCTGTGACAAAACCCAAAAAACTCAAGCACAAAAAAGCATCTTAAGCTGGAATCCTGCTGGTATTTATTAGGTTTGCTTTTAGTGTCTTTATTTTGTATTATCTTGTTTACTTGGATTTCTACATGCATAAAAAGTGCATCTCCAAAACTAGTCACAAGATTAAACTTGTAATTGAAAGGTAGCAGTATTTTTATGAGAGAATAATATGCTTTTCACTTCTGTAGTAAACTTCACAACACCCTTGTGAAGGAGGTATTTCCCCACATCTTACAGAGGGAGGGAAGTTGGCACACAGATGTTGAGGCTACAATTTTCAGAGACACTATTGATTTCAGTTGCTTCAATTTCTTCGTATCCAGTACTCATGGTCTGATTTTCAGACGTGGTCAGCACCCAAATATATGTAAATTGTGAGTCATCAACACCTTAGAAAATCAGGCACTACATGTGTCAGGTTGGACATCCAAAAATCAGAGTGAACTGTTGAAAGCCTGGCTGTGACTTGCTCAAGGTATGGCTACACTTGAAACCTCAAAGCGCTGCCGCGGCAGCGCTTTGAAGTGTGAGTGTGGTCACAGCACCAGCGCTGGGAGAGAGCTCTCCCAGCACTGCACGTACTCCACATCCTCTACGGGTGTAGCTTGTAGCGCTGGGAGCCGCTCTCCCAGTGCTGCAACACTGTTTACACTGAGGCTTTGCAGCGCTCGGGGGTGTTTTTTTCACACCCCTTAGCGCGAAAGTTGCGGCGCTGTAAAGCGCCAGTGTAGCCATGGCCTCAGTGTCAGAGAGCAAGTCCAATCAGAGGCAAGAATAGAACCCAGGTACTCTTACTTTCATTCTCTGGCACTAGGCATAAGGTGTGCTGCTGCTCAAGTGGATTGCTGGTTATTGGGATGACAAGGAATGTACTGTAGCCTTAATTGATTAGTTAATACTTTTTTTCTCTAGCTCTTTACAATAGTCATGATGTTGCATGCTTTGTGATGTTTCCCACTGCTAATGTATTTCTCATTTCTAGATACCCAGGGTTTGTCTTGCCATGTTTGGGAGTTCATCCAGTTCAAGGTATTCCACCAGAGGAACAATGCAGTGTTACTTTAAAGGTATAAATAAACTCTTAATTGCCACATGTCCAGATAGGGCCAAGCAGCAGGCATTCAGAATTGACTCATTTAACATTTAAAATAAATCCAGCCAATATTGTACATGTTGCCATAATACAGAAAACACTGTGGATCAAATCCTGAGGTCCTTACTCATCTTTGATTCTGTTAATACTCAAGCAAAATGCTACTGAAGTAATTTGGCTCTCTGTTTTACAGAGGGCTACAGTGGAGTGGATGATCTGCTTACAGTCAACATAATGAACGTGCACATTTAGCTGTCCCTCCACTTCCATGGGGAGTGGAAGACTAAAGAGAGATGTATACATCTGTGTCCATGCTCTGACCATATTTGGTGACTGTTTGCACTCAGACTAACAGCTGGCTTGTTCAGGATATTAATAGATCTTGTCTTGAAGAGGTAATTACATGTTCCACTCATCTGAAAAATAAACTTTAAGGCAGAATGGCCTTGCAGGATCTTAAAACCTGCCTGTCCTCTTTCTTCCCAACCTACTGTAGGAGCAGGTTTCAAGGTACACAGATGACAGATTAAGTGGTTCTGCATCACAGTGGAACTGTGGAACTGAATTCATCCTGCTCTTGCTTTGCAAGGATAGAGGGTTGTTTCTTTAATTTCTTTTTTCTCTCTTCTTGCAGGACCTGGATGCTGCATTGCCACTTATAGAACTCTATAAAGATAGATTGTTGGCAATCGGAGAGGTAAGTCAAAGTTCTGTGTTTTGTTTAAATCTTCTTTTTTTTGCCAGCATAGGTCCTCTGAGTTACAAGCACTTAGCACATCATCAGCTCTGTATAAACAAAAAGTAATCCTAATAATCTGAGCAGCTGGAGAACCTGACCTGTCATTCCAGCACTGAAAATATTTTCCTTCATATACTTCCCTGATGCATCTCCCCGGTCATCTCCCTCCCCCTGTTGCCCCCCAGCTGCTACTTACTTTGCAATACTAATTTTTCATCTGAACAAGAATTTTTTTTGTCTACTTATGAATCTGCTATTAATGCCCTTCAAATAAATAAATTGGCAATGGGAATTACCATTCACACAGCAGTAGGGGAATAGCCTGAAAAAAAAATAGAAGAAAAATACAGTAATAGCATTTTTTATCTTCCTTCTCCCCTGCCCCCAATCTTTCCAGTTTCCCCACTTTTTCTCTCAATTTTTTTCAATTGTACTTTTCATTTTTAGAGTTTCCTGACCCATCCTACTCCTTGCAGCTGCCCTTTCCTGCTAAGAATAACTCAATATTTTGATTTCAACCCAATGGGAAAGTGCCAGTGGAACTTGACAGTACAGGCTGAATGAAAAGGAGGAGGTTTTAAAAGCTATTAGCTACTTTTTATTTTATGTTTAGTAAATAGTATGGACTTGGTATGAAGTATCTTAGATATACATACTACCTTTATCCTGCAGCCATGCCAACTTGTGCGGTGATCTTGAGAGCAAAGTTTGGTCAAGCTGGGTCAGTACTTGGATGGGAGATCTCCACTGACCATTTAGAGGCTATGGAAAGCAGTGTCCGTGATTCAGTTGCTGATCTCTTACCTTTGACTCAGTACTGAACTGAGGTGTGGTGCAGGGACACTGCTGCTGAAGGGGCTGTTTTTAGGATGAGATATAAAACCAAGTCCTGATGACTTTGGTTCATTAAAGATCCCGCTGCAGTTTTGTTTGGCTGGGATTCTCCTTTACTTCCTGTCCTAAACTATGGTATGGTTTTATATGCTGTTGTGGTTTGAGGCTTGCTTAATTAATATTAGTAAAGCTGTTATTACTTCCTCTCAGTGGATTCCACAGCGCTTCAGAAATCATGTATGTATGAATATATTGACATAAAACTAAAATGTCAATTTATTGACTCTTAAAACACAATGTAATAGGTAGGGAATTCATAGTGTTCACTTGAATCGCCACTGAAATTCAGGGTGGAATGCAGCCGAGCATTATTAGAGCACAGCTAATGCTACATGGCAGTTTATTACAGGACATGAAGGAGAATAGCTGTACAGTGGCTTGATTGACTGGTGATTGGTGTCTGAGCCCACTTCCTGCAGGACACGTGGTCATATCTCAAAACACTACAACAAATGACAATTTTGCCTGAAGTCTTAGCAGAGAGAAATAAGTATGAAGTATCCTCTTACACCTGGATGCCCTCTGGTTTACCCTCTGACTGTGCAGGGTTGAGTCACACTGACATGTCATTATAGGTAAATTTGGTATACTGCACCTGTTCTGTAGATAAGTCAAGGACTTCGGTTGGTACAGCTATGAACCTTTCACAAACTTAAAAATCAACTGAAAATATTTAATTCCAAAACTATACAGCTGGCCGACTTCATTAGAAATGGGCTTGAGCTACAGATTCAGATCTGAATCTGAACTTCCCTTGGAATTCAGAGGACTCTGGGTATGGGGCTTTAGTTTGGAAATCATTGTTAAACAATGATTATAACTGCGCAAAAGTCATATATAGGTTAAAATGTTGGATAAAGTTATTGGGTCTCTCAAACACTTTCGGAGTTGAAAATAAATTGAATGTTGAATCTAAGCTGGTAACAGACCATTTCCTATAAATCCCATTTTAATGGCAATCCTTCCGAAATGTATACATTTAAAATTGACTGGCAGGACTGAAAAAATATTTCTTTACTGAACTGCAGACTAGTATGTAAAGGAATCAGGTTGATGAAACTTTCTTATGTCTCCTCTTGTGCTGTAGGTTGGACTAGATTTCACTCCCAGATTTGCCAGCACTGATGAACAGAAGCAAGAGCAAAGACAAGTCTTGACCAAACAGATTCAATTAGCAAAAAGACTGGATTTGCCTTTGTAGGTCTTGTTTATACTGACAGGTTATTGTTTCTCAGAAGAGATCTAAAATCAAATTCCTCCATATCTGTAGTTATTAAAGAGCCCAGAGCACTTAGAAAAGTAAGGATATTGACTTCATTGTCTTGGCCAAATTACAACATGGTAGTTACATTGTGCCTACTTGGGATAACCCCTGTAGTTTCAATTGCATACTGTAGTCTTCTTCTCTTCTTGTCCTAGACTGTTGCTACTGTATTTTCATGATGGCTGAAGTGATTTCTTTATACATGTTTGTAAAGTTCTTAGGGAATCTTTCTTGGTGAATGGTGCTATAAAAATTGCTATCAAATCAGTTACTTATTAAAAAAAATACTCTGCTTAATTTCCTAATACTAGTTTTTCTTTTCTTCACTAGAAACGTCCATTCTCGTTCAGCTGGAAGACCAACCATTAGCCTCCTAAAAGAACAAGGTACTTTTTGGGTCACTTCTTGCTATTAAAAATTCATTCTTTTTCAGCAGCCTTTCTTTGGTTTTACCATTTCTCCTTATCATGCATGTCCGTTTGCATACACAAAGCTGGATGGGTACAGATATGGAGGTCCTTCTCAAAGTATTGTAATTTTAATTTATGGGATTTACTGTTTGTTTGAGGAACTGTTCAGATTGCCTTAGCCACTAGCAGTTAGTCAGTTCAAATACACCTTCTGACAGATACAGATCCATGCTCAGCATCTGTTCAGAATATCACACTCTCCAGGTTGGCATTTGAAATTATACTTTTTTTTATTTTTAAAAGGCGGACATTTTAAATATTTCAAAGAGTGTTACAGGCAACTGATACGATACTTGTATAGCTTAAGTCTTGGAGCTCATGAAGTGGAATCATGGCGTTATTAAAATAGTTTGATAAAAAAAATTAAGGCTCTGGTGTCTCTTATCTTTTGAACTAAGATCAAGTGTTATATCAGTTTAATATCAAATACTCACACTCCTGGGGGATGGTATCCTGCACTGGTAGGGGAATGGACTCAGTGATTTAATAGGTCTTCTTTTTCCTCTCTTCATTATTGCCCGATTTGCCTTACTTAATGGGGGGAAACCTGTAAAAATAAGAAAGGAAGGAAAGTGAATATAATTTCTCTCTGTCTCTATTATGTTAGAATGATGATGTCAGCTCCTGACAGAAACTCCTTGGTCCAACTGTGCTTTCCTCAGACTGTAATGCTTTCAAGAGAAGGAGATTAGAATTGTTCCCATGGTGCTATCTATCTCCTTCCCTCCCCAGACTGTCTCTGCTTGCAATCCCAATCATATCTCCCAACATGGCTCCTCTCATAACAGCTCTTCTTCTCCACGTCCCGCCCCTCTACCTGATCTATTCTATAACCTATCTGTCTGACACCGTAAGCACCAACTGCGCTGGCATCGCAACTGTGCTGGCATCACAGGAGCAGTTCTGACTCTGCTCCTCTCCAGAGCACTGTAATCCTAGAATACAGCAAGACCAAGCGTTCTAGTACTAGGAGGTGACATCATAGTTCTGCCACCAATATAGTTACTTCTTAATTGGTTTGGCTGTCTGTAGGTGCTGAAAGGGTATTGCTCCATGCGTTTGATGGGAGGCCATCTGTGGCGATGGAAGGAGTGAAGGCTGGATATTTCTTCTCCATTCCTCCTTCCATTATAAGAAGTGAACAGGTAAAGTTCAAAGGGACTAGTTCTATCTCAGTATTTGGGGATTGCAGCCTGTAACCCTCAGTTTATCACAAAGAAAATATTACTTTCTGTTGGCTGATTTTTTTTTTTTGTTTTGTTTTTTAAAAAAACCCTATAATATATAAACTTCTGGTGACCTTTTCTTTGGAAAGCTCTAGTGCTTCCTCGCTTTGGAGTAGGGACTCAGAATTTGGCAGAGGGAGACTTTGGTGGCAGGAATGAGCCTTATGCTGTTCCTGTGAAAATCCACTCTAATTTGCCCAAGTTATACGTCCACGAAAAACTGCAGTTTGCACATGCTCAGCAGAGACTTTAAATTTTAGCAGCTGTATTCTTCAACGATCCCATCCGCATTGGGCACACAACAGCCACAGGCCAAGCAGGACTTTTCCTGCATTGCCGTGGGCTGTGCTGGGTTTAGGCACCTGAAATGAGAGCAGGGAGCTTGCCTGTCCTGTACTCTGGTAACTCCCTGCTGGGCCCAGGCAGTTGGAGGAGGAAGCAGCTGCCTGATCTGAATGCAGAAGGGACAAGAGCCAGACTGGGATGCTGGAATAGATTGGGACAAGAACCCTGGGGATGGGAGGTGGTACAAGATTGGAGGAGAAAAAATAGTATGTGAGCATGTAATTAAATATTGTATCATAAGACATACGCACAAAGAGGATGAAGTAGGGTTGCACAGACAACTTTGATTCTGGTATATCTGAGTTTTTGGGTGCTTTACATTGCAACCCTAATGTAGGTTTTTTTGTTTGTTTGTTTTTTAATGTGCAATAATATATCTTAATTTAATAGATAATAATGGGTTTTACTAGGGGTGGCATTGTGTATTTTATGGAGACTTTATTAAAAAGTAGTTCATGTATTCTTGACCATTTTTACGACTTCCTAAATTGTGCAATTAGCAAAATATATATTTACAAGATCCTCACGTGTATTACTGCCATGCCTTTAACATGAAACATACCTCTCTCTTTCTCTCTGCTTTTTTTCCTCATTTGAGTGAATGAGCCATTTAATAGCTTTCTTGTTTCCTTTAAGAAGCAGAAGCTTGTGAAACAGTTGCCCTTAGAATGTATGTGCTTAGAAACCGACTCTCCTGCACTAGGTCCTGAAAAACAGGTAAATTGTTAGTTTCTCCATTTCTAAAAATGTAGCTTACTGAGGACAGTAACAGAGGGCAAAAATTGAATAGGCAGAGACAAGGAAGGAAAGACATTGTCTGATGAAATTGGAAAAGAGATAGCAGGTTGATAAGGCAGACTGATACAAGGAGCCGGTTCCCAAAGGCAGGGACTACACAGGAGAAGACTCTTGTCAATTGCAGGAATAGATTGAGAGGAGGCTGGTGGAGGATGAGCAAATATAACAGAAATTACATTTAAGGCCCTATCAGTGGTATATTTGAAACCGTTTGCAACAACTGGTTCTGAAGATAAATTGAATCTGACACTAATGTAATTTCAGATTCTTTAATTTATTCTGTTTTTGTACATTGCAGGTGAGAAATGAACCAAAGAATATTTTCATTGCTGCTGAGTATATTGCCAAAATGAAAGGAATCCCAGTGGAAGACGTTATAGAAGTGACGACGCAGAATGCACTGAAACTGTTTCCCAAACTTCAGAAATTTCTCTGGAAATAGACCCAGAAATGTTTAAAATTTGCAATTACATTATGTCCCAACAGCTAACGTGCAATAAAAAAATCTGTCTTGTCCTAACTGCAGGATTTTACTATCAAATAATTCAGCAAATATACATGCTTTTTAAATGAAAGTTATGAGTATGATGGGATCTGTCTTATATCTTGTTACCCATTCATCCTCCTGATATCTGGTCCAGATATAGATTCATAATAGTCGCCTAAATAAATATGGAAGAAGAGTCTCATATAGGTGATTTAATATTATAGCTGCCTGACTTAACTAAACACTATGTAAAATCATGGCCCTATTGAAGTCAATGGCCAAATTCCCATAAACTTCAACAGGCCCAGGATGTCGTCCCAATAGTCAGAGAAATTATCTTCATAGTACCCTAATCATTACTCCTCAGGCCCGGCCGAGAAAGGGGGCATATTGTGGAGTCTCTGTGGAGTTACTGTGTTAAAACAGGACAGCGAGTGAGAATCTGTTCTCCTATCCCAGTCTATAGCCACTATAAACTTCTACACCAGAGCTGGACCTGACCTGAACCAAAACCCTGTATCCGAATGCTCCAAACTCTGGCAAGTTCAAATCTGCATCCCAGGGTTGTGGTCTGGGCCCGTGTATCAAATGTTTGTACTGTTTTAAAACCTAAGACTTGTCTACAGGGTGCGTCTGTTTGAAATGGACATTAACACACAGTAGGGGACTTTTTTAGCATATGCCAGCAGGGTCCAGATGGGCCAGTTAATGTGTTGAATGCGCGTGTGTGCATTAGAATTTACACCCGTCTAATGTGGACTAATGCACCCTGAAGACAAGTCAAATCTTGTCTCCCTTAATATATACAGTTTTTTTAACTGCCTTTTTAAAAATTATTATTATTATGCAAGATCTCTTACAAAACACGGTTCCGAACTCCTATTTGACATCCTTGGCTTTTTGTGAACCAGCGTTGGATATCAGATTGTAAATTGTAGACATGGTGCCAATGGAGTAGAGACAGCCTGTTGCCTTTGAACTCTGTAGAAGTTTTGCTGTTTGTTGTTCAGTGAGAGATGGATTGAGTCCTAAGTAAGATAAAACGTAAGCAGCTTATTTCCAGGTCATGTGGAAGGTAACTGCTGTCCACCTTAAGTGCTTGTTTTCCCTCACATTTTCATCCCTATGATTACTTTCTGCATCACCATTGGGGGAGGTTAGCTTTACTTGTTCCTCAGATAGTGGCAGTGTTAAGGTAAGTTGCACCTAATTAGCTTATCAGGTTAAGAAAATGTCTGTCTTTTTCTGTCTTCAGAAAACACCTGAATTTGAATCATTCATATATATATTGCAATGTGTATTATGGTTTTAAAAGACACGAAATAGAAGGAAGAACTGCAAATAGGTAAACATTTGGGTCTAAGTGGGAACCCTGATTAAGGATAATTAATGACATAAAGCCACCTGCATGCACAGCTTCCACTGTATCACTATCAGGATTTTCTGGGCATAGATCAAGAGTAGTGTATAGCTCAAGATACATCTAGGGAACTTTGAAATGGATGTACGCTACCCATTGCGGATCTGTCAGTTTCCATTTTTTGCTTCTGTTCAAACCATGGACTTAGACCTGCTTAAATGATTAAGAGTAAACCCTCAACTTAAAAGTCATGCCTCTGTGTGCAAATATTTTATCTCCCGTTATTACAAGTAACACCAATATGATAATTGGAAAAGATTAGAGATAGACTTTTTCTCTATTTTGTCCAGTGTGTGTGTTAGTTTGACATTTTATGGAAATCAATTTCCCTCATCTAGTCAGACCCTGATCCCATAAAACAGTTCACACAGGTGCCCTCTTGGCCTGTGCTGCATGGAGAATCATTGGCTTCAGTGGAGCTACATGCAGGTGCAGGGGTCTGTTCTTCAGGCTCTGATTGCAGAATCAAGGCGGTAGTCAGTTTTTTCTGCTATTTGCATGGGTCTTTCCCCTCTTGCTGAGTGGAAAAACATAGATTATCCTCTTTGTTGATGTAGGTGACTGCAAAACCGCAGATTGACACAAGGCCTTGAGGGCAGGGATTGTAACTGCAACTGGTATAAATACGGTTTATTTATTTTTTAAGTTGGCTACATTTAAGTTGAGGGTACCTACAGACCATTGCCATTGAAACTGACCCTAGGCAATGGTGAACCCCCTCAACTTCCATTGAACTCCATGGATGTCAAGGGTCTACACAATTGGGCCTTTTATTAATGGAGCATCTGAAAACAAGACTTAAAAAATTAACAATTTTTAACCATCCTTAATGGGATGAAATTTCATTTAACATTTTAAACATGTTTTTGAGGTAATTAAAAACTAAAAACAACAGCCTCCCCCTTGCTGTCTTTGTATGTTTCCCTATAGATAGGTAAACATGTGGGTGAGGGTGGAGACCCACCATTTAATTCACCTGTGCAGTGCTATATGCACTTACACACGATAAATATCTTACAGTTGATGTCATTACTGTCCAATGTTGCAAACAAATGTCAGTATTGCAAACAAATGTCAGTAAGTGTTTGAAGGAGTGGGCCCTATGTGTTCTCAGGTAACTTCAGACTTCATTACGCTTACAATGATACAGGCAACATAGAAGAACTGGGAATGGGACATTGACAATAAACTAAAAATACACCACCAAGTCTGTTATCAGTGTCTAAGCCAGGGATCAGCAATCTTTCAGAAGTGGTGTGCCGAGTCTTCATTTATTCACTCTGATTTAAGGTTTCTTGTGCCAGTAATACATTTTAAGGTTTTTAGAAGGTCTCTTTCTCTTAAGTCTATAATATATAACTAAACTATTGTTGTATGTAAAGTAAATAAGGTTTTTAAAATGTTTAAGAAGCTTCATTTAAAATTAAAATGCAGAGCCCCCTGGACCAGTGGCCAGGACCCGGGCAGTGTGACTGCCATTGAGAATCAGCTCGCATGTTGCCTTCGTCACCTGTGCCATAGGTTGCCTACCCCTGGTCTAAGCAGAAAGTAACACAGAAAAACATCTTAGTTAAGGAATGGTAAATTACATTTTAAAACTCATCCAGGGTTGATTAGCTCGTGTTATTTTTAGTCATATAAAAGGATTTATTAAAAATTTTATAATACTTTGAAGTAATTGCAGACTATACATGGTAGGCTATGTCTACACACAGAAGTTGTAATGATACAGTATAATTAAAGTGATATAACTCCCCCTCAGTGTGCATGCAGCTATACCAGTCCAAAAGTGCCTAATGTGTGTAGAAAGAGGAATAAGCCATACTGGTAAAATGCACCTTGTATGACTGCAGCCACAATATGGATTGCACCAATTAAACTATTTTAGTTAAAAAGAAAATTTACTCCAACGGCCCTGGTATAAAAACTGTGTACAGCAGGCCTTACTCTAACAAGAAAGATTTTATTAAAAAAACAAGAAAAGTAAAGTTAAATCTAAACAAAGAATAAAACACTCAACACATTGCTGTAGGTGATACTGAAAACATAGCATGACATCAAATTATATAAGCTGCAGAGTTCTATGGGCCTGCGGTGCCTGGGCACTGGGAATGTTCCTAGCCCAGGGCAGGCTCCAGCACTGTTTGAGGCCTGGTCTCTCCCTCCGCCCTGCCTTCCGCCCCCAGGTGCTCCCTCCCATATGTCCCCTGGGCAATTTAAAACAGCCCCAGGGCCTTCACCCAATATTGGCAGTGTAGTGGGGCTGAAAAGTTTTCACCTGCTCACTTCATGTGGCTGCTAGCCCCTCTCTGCACCCCCTGGGTGGAGTGGGTCTGTGTCTGTGTCTGTGCATGTGCATGCTGCTCCTGTCCCAAGTGCCCCTGTGACCAATAGGAAGCTGTGGGTAGCAGGGTGTGGAGGCCCCCTGGCTAGGAGCCCCAGGTAAGTGCCACACTCCCCCAACCCCTCCTGGAGCTTACACCCCTCACCCCTTTCCCACACATCTCCTCCTGCCCCCGACTCCCTCCCAGAGCCTTCACCCACACCCCACCTGAGAGCCTGCACCCAAACTCCATCCCAGAGCCTGTATCCCTCAACCCCTTCTGCACCCACAGCCTGAAGCCTGCACCCCTCACTAACTCCTCCTCCACCCCCACCTCCTGCCCTAGCCCAGAGCCTGCACCCCCTCCCTCCACACCTCCTCCCCTCCCCAAATTCCCTTCTCCTGTACTCCCCACCCTCTGCCCCAGCCCAGAGCCTGCACCCAGCACCCAATCTCGCTCCCAGAGCCTGTACCCTTTCTGCACCTCAATCCCCTGCCCTGGCCCTGCACCCCAGACCTCCTCCCCCCCACCCAAACTCCCTCCCAGAGCCTTAGGCAGGTGGGGGTGGGTTCTGGGACCACCAAAATTTCTACAGGCTGGGCCCTGATCCTGAAAAGGCTTCAGTATGTCTGGTAAATATTCATCAATGGTCTCACTAATGTCAACAAGTCTCCTCCCATGAGCACAGGTATGCACATGTTTAAGGGTTTGCAGGACTAAAGCTGTAATTATTAGACTCTATAAAATGCAGAAGAAATTCCTAATTCTACAACTGCGGGTATAAAAGAAATGTGTAATCTACTCAAAATCTTCAGCTTCCATCGTTTGACTGAGAAGATTACAGCAAGATTCGCTGCTTCTGGACTTTCCTAGCCTCCTCGAAACGGATTGTGGTAAGAAACGTGATTTCTAAACTGCCACTGTCCCTTTAAACACGTTTCGCTGAGGCTTCAGTAAATGGTAATCGTTTGGAAAGAGACTTCGGGGGGAGACACAACAGGGCTCGCCCCCCCCTCAATCGTCCCGTTTGTAAATACTCCTGCAGTGCAGAGCTGGGGCTGGAGCGTCCTGCCTTGATGCTGCAAAGCTGCTGTAACCAGGCTGCTGTGTGCTCTGGCTCGGCTGGGCGGCTTGTCAGCGTGGAAGTGGGAGGGGTTGTATTCGCTGCCCTGGGAAGAGCGATAGTCTCTTTCTGCTGTCTGTCAGAGTCGTAAGAGGAGGAGCCCAGGCCTTGCCGCCTCAGGGTGCCTGCGGCAGCCTTTGCAAATGCAGAAGGGCTGGTTCATCGATTGCCACTGCCACCTCACAGCCGAGGAGTTCAGGCAGGTAGGACTGAAGGCTCCAGTCAGCAGATGCACTCTGTACACAGGCCCTGTGCTGGGGCTGCTGTTATTGGATTTACAGTCCTGGGTATGCGAAGTATTATTGTAACAGTAGCTGTTTCCAGGCTAGTGACTGAATTTCCTCTACCTGCTTGTAGTCACCAAGCCTGGAGTGTGCTCTGTAGACGCTCCTGATCCCATTAGAGTCAGTGGCAGAACCCCCATTTATAGCACAGCGGTGATGGATACACTTCAGGGAGCTTTTTGGTGGATTAAGAGCAGGGTTCCTTGTGCTCTACTCTGCAGTTCATAAACTTGCTTGTGAGACAAGGTGGGTGAGGTAATAGCTTTTATTGGACCGACTTCCCTTGATGAGCAAGACAAGCTTTCAAGCTACACAGAGCTCTTCCTCCGGTCTTGCTTGTGTCATGACACTGGTGTGATCGCAAGATGATGACACTTTAGGAGTCTGAAATAACTCATGGGATGGTGCAATTGCTTCCAGGGGGCTGTGTGGTCCTAACTAAATCCAGACAGTCCTGTAAAATGTGGGAGGTGATAAACCCGAAAGAGCCATCCAGGCTGGGCTAAGATAGGAAGGGTAGGCGTGCCTTTCTAGGTTAACATTAAACACAACCAGCTAAAACCAGACATTTTGAAAACTTGTTACGCAAGTGCAGTCTCCCAAGGTATATCCAATAGAACTTTAGAGTTACAAACACCCTGCCAATGGAGGTTGTTCATAACTTGGAAATATCTGTAACCCTGAACAGAATGTTATGGTTGATCTTTCATAAGTTTACAACTGAACATTGACTTTATACAGTTTTGAAACTTTACTATGCAGAAGAAAATTGCTGTTTTTAACTATCTTAATTTAAATGAAACAAGCACAGAAAGTTTCCTTACCTTGTCAAATTTTTTTAAAACTTTCCCTTTATAATTTTAGTACTTTACGTTTAATACTAGTGTACTGTACTGGGCTTTTTAAAATAATGTTTGCTGCTGGCTGATTGCATACTTCCAGTTCCAAATGAGGTGTGTGGTTGACCGGTCAGTTGATAATTCTGGTGTTTGTAACTCTGAAGTTCTACTCTATGCCAGTACACAAGATCTGATAACTAATTTAGCAGATACAATTAGCTGTGTCCGATGAAGAACAAAATAACCTGGCAATTGTCATTCTCCCCAATGACCAGAATATTAAAAACTGTGTCATGGCATGAATGACCTCACACCTCCAAGGACAAAGTAAATACATATATATGATGCATCCATTGTGCAATCTAGGTCCTATTGAAATAGAAGTATGATTAGGAAGAAATGATTACACCTAGCCTTTTTGTTAATCTTTTTGGTCTGTTTCTCATGTCTGCTACATCCTCTATGGGGGACCACAGTCTGTGCTTGCAGGGGATGAACTTGGTGAGCTAACATGAATGTCATATTGTTGTGCAATTATATTTAACTCTGAAAAAGCATTGTGTTAACCTGAAAATTGCTGCTGCCATTAGAGGCAAATGAAGGGGGTGTGTGTGTGTGACACCAAGCTAGAACGTGCTATGGTTTGGTAGTCACTGCTGTGTCCCTGTATTAAAAGGATCACTACCACTGCCTAAGAAGCTACAGAATTAACCAAATAGAGGGAGAATCTGGGCCTTTCCTTCCTTTGCTTGTCAGTGATACTACTAGCATCAGGGATCTTGCTTTGGAAGGCTGAAGTAATTGAGGTGGGTGTTCCTTGAAGAAATAGTGTTCTTTAAACAAGCCAGGCAAGCAAATCTCATGAAACCATATACCCACTCTGATGGGGTGCAGCCTGGAACTAGGGTACCACTGAGTCCTCTGTCTTACCAAACTAGGCTCCCTCTCACACACTGTGGTGCTGTGATTAGCTGCAAATCTCTCCAGGTACTGCACTTAACACAGACATCCACAGGCAGGATACACTCACTGGGTTACATGAATGCTTTTGCCAGCCACTCACAGAGGCTCAAGCCAATTCCCCACAGCTCCCCAGCCTAGGACCCCAGAGCTATACCATCTTGCCCTGGTCAGAAGCCTGACCAGTGCCCTTCCCTCAGTGTGGAAAGGACATGCATCAGTTTTTGTTCCTGAGCAGATTCCCCAAGTACTTCAAGCAAAACACGTTGTTTAGGTAAAGTATAAAACAGATTTATTAACTACAGAAAGGTAGATTTTAAGTGATTATAAGTAGTAAGCGCACAGATCAGGGTTTGTTATCTAAGAAATAAAAAGTAAAATAACAATCTGAGTTCTGTAAACTAGACAGGATTGGAATCAAGCAGTGTCTCACCTTGATAGACAATACAAGTAGGTCTCAGATCTTCCATACACAGGCTGGAAATCCCCTTCAGCCTGGGACCGCTTCCCCAGTTCAGTCTTTGTTCTCCAAATGTGTTTCCAGGTGTTAAGTTGTGGGGGGAATGAGGACAAACGATGTCACTTCCCTTCCTTTATAGGTTCTTCCAGCTTTCTGGAAAGATCTTTTGCTATGGTGAGTGAAGTAGTATCCATTGTTTATGTGCTCCCTCTGAGAGGTCTCCACAGTTCTTGGGGTAGTCCTTGTGAGTGTGTATTCCCCTTCATGGGTCGTCATCACCAGTATCTGGCTGCCCCATTGTTGTACCTGAAAGGCTGGTTGTGGGTATTCCCAACATTACAACATACTTCAGTAACACACATGGCAAACTTCATAACTTCACATACAATGAGAGCACACACAATCCAACTGAATACTGATTTTCAACAGATCAAGACTTATCATGATACCTCACAAGGCATACTTTGTAGAAAACATAACATAATTATATCACTGGTAAATATGGGGGTGCCAGAGTGTTGCTTTGGGGTACAAAGTATCACCCCCCCCATAATAGTTGTTCTCTGTAGCTGAATCTGAACTCAGCTCCAGTACCTCCATTTGAATTTCTGCACTCAGGGCTACACATTGGCTGCCCCAGGCTCCTTCTAGTGTGAGATTAGGATTTGAAATGCCCCAGAATCTGAGCAAGATAATGCACAAAAGTGTCGGGGGAAGTACTAGGGGTTGGAGGCCAGTACAGATGTAGCTGGGTTCCATGTTTACTTTCAAGAAGGTTGGGAGAGGAAGGAAGGATGTCTGTGCTGTCTGAAGACCTGGCTTCTCTTCCTGAGTCTGCTACCAAATTCTTGTGAAATAATAAAATAACAATGATGAGGCTTTGAACTCATCAAGCATCTTCCACCCCAGGACTTGAAAAATATTTTACAATTATTAATAATTTAGTTTTACAACCCCCCTGTCAGCTAGGCAAACTTTGTCATTGCCATTTTATGTATGGTGAACTGAGTCCATGTCAATGTTTAAACGACTTACCCAAAGTGATACAGGAAGTCTGTGACAGAGCCACTAATGAACCTTAGATGTCCTGAGTCCCAGCCTGGTATCTTCAACACAAGGCCATCCTGTGACATGGCACCCCATGTTCTTCACAGAGATATGATTATGGCATAATGTATTTTATGCAAGATAAGTCATGTGAGTTGTCATTGGAAAGGTTATGATTTACTGGATATGATTATCTCATTTGTCTGCATGTATCATTTTCATATCTGAAGTTAGGAATATTGACTATGTATCTGTATTACAAATGTGTTTACATTTGGGGAACGCCTTCTAGGCAAAAGGCTCTCAGTCTAGATGGCTGGCTGGGAAAGGCCCATTCAGGTTAATGAGCCATTAGGAGAAAACAATAGGCCTTGGAAGAAGTGTATCTCCCATTGGGTAACCTTCCTGAGGATGCTGCAGACAGCCTACAACTCATGGCTGCAGTGATACTACAGGGACATGTGACCAGGTCACCTGGTGCTGGACTCCATCTTGGAATATCAGTGTTTTTTCCACTGACCGGTGTGGGAACCAAGCTTTGAAACAAAAGGTTCCCACCATATGCAAAGGCTGTTTAAGGCAGGGGAGTGACATCATTGAGGTTCTTCACTGACTCCCCACCCAAAGAGACACCTGGAAACACCTGAGGAACAAAGACTGAACTGGGGGAAATGCTGGACTCAGGCTAAAGGGAGTTTAGCCTGGGAGATTCAAAGCTATAAGCAAATGCAGCTTGCCCCTTAAGAATCTGCGGCCTGCTGGTATCCTCACTTAGGGTGAGGATTTGCTATTCATATCCTATCTGTGTAGTTTATTAAGCTTAGTTTGCATTTTTGTGTATTTGCTAGGAGATCTGTTTGCTATGCCTTAGATTTTAAGTGATTATATCTTTTTTAGTTACTAAACTTGGTTTTGCTTTGTCTAAAACCAGTGTGTGGGAGTCATAACTTGGGGCAGAAAGCTGTTGTATATTCTTCTCCACATTGAGGGAGGGGGCAAATTTCCTGAGCTTACGCTGTACAGTTCCCTGTGCAGCGCAAGATGGTATAATTTTGGTATACACCCTAGAGCCGGGTGCGTGCCTGTGTAGCTGGAAAGTTCCTTAACTAGAGCCTTCTCATGCAGAGCTGATCACAGCGTCTGCATATAACTGCAGCTGCGTGTGTCCCTGTCTGTATGTGTGCTGGTGAAAGTGCAGGCTGGTCACAGCAGTACAGTGTAAAGGGAACCCAGGTTGGTGGGGTGGGGGGTGGCTTAGTGGTACCTCAGTTCCAGGTGGCACCCCGGGATGGGGGGGGGGGGGCTGTTACACATTCCTCACTTAAATGTAACAAAATCAGGTCTCTCAGTGCTTTGCATAATAACTGATGTATGTCTTGCAGGACATAAATGATGTGATTGAAAAATCAAGAAAGGTTAGTGACTTATTTTAAATTATTACTTTTTCCCCACCAGAATTCTTCATTCATTACTCAGGGCATTATTAGGATTTATTTATTAAGTATGACAGGAGCACCTTGAAGCCTCAACTAAATTAGTGCCCCCTTGTGCTAGGTTCTATATAAGCGTGTAGTAAAAGACATCTCCTGTGCCAAACAGCTTACAATTGTAGGCCCCGATCCTGCAGTATAGTCAATGGGATTCTATACAATTGCAGAGGGCTGCAGATGGAGCAGGAACCTAGGTCAAGACAAGATGTAACTTGTGGCAGGAGCAGCGCCATGGTTTCTGACGCCCTAGGCGGACGGCCATTTTGCCACCCTCCGCGGGTCATATGGACCTACCGCAGTCATACTGGCGGACGGTCAGCTGCTGGAAAGGCTCCGGTGGAGCTGCCGCAGTGATGCCAGTGGGCAGTCCGCTGGTCTAAAAGCTCCAGTGGACCTGCCGCAGGCATGACTGTGGTAGGTCCGCCGGAGCCTTTAGACCAGCGCACCGTCCGCTGAAATGACTGCGGCAGCTCCACCGGGGCCTTTCCAGCTGCGGACTGTCTGCCGGCATGACTGCGGAGGGTCCACCGGACCCGCGTACCGCCCCCCTAGCAAAATAGAGCCCCCCAAAATTCTGGCACCCTAGGCCATTGCCTGGTCGCCTAAATGGTAGCGCCGGCCCTGTTTGTGGGTAGAGCAAGCAGGCAGGTGATGGCATGAGGATGGGCTAGCACTAACATGAGCATGTTAGGCCTGGGCTACTACTAGTCTGTTATTTTGGAATTAGCCGAGTTAATTCTAAAAAAAAAAAAAAAGATTCCATCCACATGACCAAACTGGCTTTTTTGATTTAAAGGGCTCTTTAATCCAATTTCTGTACTCCACCTTGGAAAGTGGAGTAGCGCTTAAATCGAGATCGCAATCCCAGGTTAAATGTATTGGGGATGCAATTCGATGTTGTTGGCCTCCGGGAGCTATCCCAGAATGCTCCCTTGTGACTGCTCTGGACAACACTCTCAACTCCACTGCACTAGCCAGGTGGGCAGCAAAAGCCCTGAGAACTTTTAATTTCATTTCCTGTTTGGTCACCATCAGCACAGGTGACTGTCAGCACAGTCCACCATCACAAGAGATCACGCAGTCCTGGATTCGCAGATACTGCACATACTGCTGGATAATGCGCGAGGTATTTACGATGGTCAAAACCGCAGCAGAGATCTGAGCGGGCTCCATGCTTGCCGCGCTATGGCACCTGTGTGTGTAATCCTGGAAAAAGGGCGTGAAATGAGTTGTTCAGTTCAAGATGGCCAGTAAAAGGCAGCAAATGGTTGTCTTCTGTAGCTCTCACGAAGTTAGGAAGCTTGTTAGAGCTGCAAGAGTGGGAGAGCAGAGTCTGCGGCGGAAACATGAGCAGAGTTTGTGGCGGAAGCTGTTCACGATGGCCAAAAAATGGTGGGGAATTGTTGCTGTCTGTAGCTTCCACGGGAGCCCAGGACTGACAACAGGGAAAAAGTGGTGGAAGCTGTGCGGCTCTGTTCACGATGGCTGAAAAAAGGCAGGAAATGGTTAGATGAAAGAGTAGATAGAAAGACAAGAGGACATACAAGGTGGATTCATAGTACCAGGAGACAGGCAGTGCACCGTGCTGCACCGTCTGCTGGTAGTATGGCCTCTGCCGTAGCTTTCACAGGGGGAGGAGTGAGTGACGGCACACACCCAGAAACATCCACGAGAATGATTTTGCCCTGTCATGCACTGGGAGCTTAATCCACAATTCCAATGGGCGGCAGAGACTGCGGGAGCTGTGGGATAGCTTCCCACAGTACACCGCACCGCCCCAACATTCAATGTTAGCCTCGGTACTGTGGATGCACTCCGCCAAATTCATGCACTTTAGTGGGGACATACAACGCTGAATGTATAAAATTGCTTCCGAAAATTTGAATAAAATAAGTTGGAATTAATTTCGTACTGTAGACATACCCTTACACTATCTGTAGGCACAATTTGTAAGTATAGACTTTTTTTTATCTGTTTATGTGTTAGTGGAGCCAAATGAGCAGATCAGTATGTACTTTACACTTGTGCATATGAAATGCCCACTGAACTTTATTCCATCATGCCACACCTCCCACTAATGGGCAGAAAGGGTCATTAGAAGGGCTCTGGAAGAAGTCTGAATTGCAGAGTCTTGGCTGACTGTCATTATCAGTAATCCCATCCCATCCAGCTGGACCAGTTTGATTGCTTGACTCAAATTGGACAAGACTGCGGTAATACTGAGTGGTGAAGCAACTGAAAGGCGTGTGAGGAGGGTGTGTGTGTGAAGCAACTGGAAGGAGGGTGAGTGTGTGAAGCAATGGAAGGATTAGCATAGATCATTTGGGCTCCCCAAATTCTGGGTGCAGAAACAGCAGTCAAGAGTGCTTTATTTTATCAGGGCTTGGGAGAGGGGCCTGCCATCAGGGTGTTCTCATTAAGGGGCCCTTGTCTCTGGAGCTTGCTTTCTTCCGTGGCCCAACAGAGCTTTGGGGTTTATCTTCTCTACCATGTTAAATCAGCCATCACTGCATTGATGCTGCAGTGTTGATTTTAGCGCATCTGGTGAAGATGCGCTAACTTGATGGAAGAGCGTCTCCCATTGACATAGCGTGGTGTAGGCACAACTTTAAGTCAATGTAAGTTATGTCGCTTGGGGGTGTTTTTTTCACACCCCTAACAATTTAACTTACATTGACTTAAGTGGTAGTTTAGACAATACTTGAATCTGTGGAACTTCAGGGCAAATTAAGGATTAGCTCTTCCCTCAGGATTTTGAGATGGGGTTGGACTAGGAGGGGCAGTGTGGCTAATATATTGTTCAATCCTGCATGGTTGAATTGATAAGTCATTTATTTTGGTAGTACTTTACGTTTTTTCCTCAGCTCAGTTAATAAGGTATTTAACTAAAGTGAGTTTAGTCAACGTGCTCCTAGAACAGTTCTTAGCTAGGTCCTTTATAAACTGAAATATGTACATAAAACAGGAGGGAAGTGTAACATTCACCAGTAACAAATACAGTTTTTTTTTGTTTGTTTAATTTGTTTCTTTTTTCAATCCAGGCTGGAGTTCAAGCTTTTGTTTCCGTTACAGAGCAGCAAAGTGAATTTGAGGAGGTTATTGATCTAGCAGAAAGGTTTGTTATTTCACTGCATGCTTTGTGTCAGTACAAAGACGTCTTTTAGATCAAAGAAATAACACCCTGCTTAACACTTGCCATAGCACTTGTCATATCTAGATCTCCAGATTCTGGACAGAGGTGACTGGGTCTCATTATCCTCGTTTTACTGACAGAAAAACTCAAACACAGAGAGATTAATTGAATTGGCCATGATCATGCTGTTGGGCCTGGTTCTCCACTGCCTCGAGCTCTGCATAGTCATTTACATCTGTGCATAGTCAGTGTAAATCTACTGTTCTGGTCTGGTAGCATTTCACACCCACTTGGTGCATGTGTAAATGACAACACAGGGAGCTAGGGTACTGGGGAACCAGAGCTAGTGATTCCATCTCAGAGCTAAGGATAAAACCCATGCCCATGAACTCGCAATCCTGTGCCCTAGCAACTGGGTTATAGGGATCTCTCTGCATAAGGTCTTGGGAATGGTGTTCTTAGAATCAAGTGCAACTTTTGTGCATCTCATTTAAAAAAGAATATCTAGATTACAGGGCGAGTACCGAGGAAGGCAATAAGAACGAATTGTGGCTTTGCGTGTGTGTCTGCTGACGAATATGTAAACATGTTTAGCCTGAAAAGGAAGAAACAAAGAGGTGATCTTGTCATGGTCTTCAGGTGTCGAAAGGTGTATGCGGATGCGCGAGGTAATCCTTCACCCCTCCAAGGTAGCAGCTTGTTTCAAAATTGTAACATTTGGGCTAGATATTATGAAAGTGTCATCACATAGAGTTGCTGAAGTGTGGAATGTCAGCCATATGATGAGTGAAGTGATGGCTAAAGGAGTTTAAGGCAAAATTGACTATATAGTTGAAATTAAGAATATACTGTACAGGACTTTCCCTGGGAGCTGCACACATGCATATAAGAGCAGGATTCTGCCTTTAATTGGAGGGGTATGTGCTAAATAGCAAGCTGTTTCTGTTGTAAGGCAGGGGAATGGACCATATACCCTACTGAGGTGAGAACCTAAAATCAAGATACATTTATTCTTCCACGAGTGCTTTGTGGGGAGGGGAAGTAACATGTCTAAATTCTCTCCCCTTCTAAGGGAGAATGGGCTGGAATATGGCCTCTTTAAACAGGGCTACTGCATACAAATGAGCCTGAGGGTTGTTTTTGACTTATCACAGCAGAGAACTGGAGAACTGGAACAGGCTAACAAAGAGTATATTTTGCTTTATAAAAATAGTGTTTGCGCATGTGTGTGGGGGAGAGAGAGAGATATGTTGACTTTACAGGCAATTGTAGGCAAAGGGTGAGATTGTATTTTTCTTTGTTTTTAAAAAAAAGCAAAATGTAAAACATGGAAATATCAAGAGATCAAATATTCATTGTTAAACGTTATTGATCACCTGCATATTTGTGAGAGTGTGCAAAGGAGCAGCCCTGGAGACATCTGTTTCCCCTAAGAATGGGCAAAGCATGGAGGTGGCATTGTAGATGCCCTTATGCTGCCTCACCAAAGTGCCTCAGCCCCACCTTGTCTACACACACAAGTTGCACCATTCTGATTATATTGCTGTAGTCAAAGTGGTGCAGCCCCACAAGGGTGGATGTATTTGTGTGGGTATGAAGGAGCTTTATACCACTGTAGCTGTTCTCATACATGAAGGGGAGTAAGTGCTACTGGTATAAGGCACTTTTATATCAGTGTAACTATGCCCACAGCAGGGGTTGTCCTGGCATAATGGTATCACTAACTAATCACACTCCTAACTCACATAGTTATACCAGGCCTTTGAGAGACCATCTCTAGTGGTGAAAGGGTATTTCAGTCTTCCCGATCTGTTCAGTCCTTGGTGTTTCTGCTAAGAATGACAACTCAGTGCTGATTGTGATGTGTATTCCCTGAGCGAGGACACCTCTCTGCTAGAAACTTGGCTGTAACCGCTAACTTATTGCCCACAGTCCATCAAACAGCCACTGGATGATGTTACTGTCCCATTGACGTGTTTTCCCCCTCCTAAAGGTATCCAGAGTCTGTCATGGCATGTTTTGGGATTCATCCGATTCAGGGCAGTGCAGATGGACATCGCAGTGTTACTGTTCAGGTGACTTGCCTAGCTTTCCCACGCCTTTATTTTGCTAAATCAAATGAATTTCTTCATGTGGGTATTATTTGTAACTCCACTCATGTAGCTCTTCAAGTCTCTGGGGCAGAAATCTGTCACGGTAGCAGTTGTGTCGACAGCTGTCACATGGGTGAATATGGACACTTCTCTTCTGTGCCCAACTTTAATAAAGATAATGTAATTATCACCAATTTATTGGGGGGGAAAAACTGGCTAGTGTGTATGTCTAATGCTGCTCTCTGTTGGATCTGTTCATCTGTGCATCATAGGCCCTACTTAGTTAACAGCTGGAGGGCACTCTCCTTTAAGTAGTAAAGATCTGTCCTTTCAGAGCAGGAAGGTTGGAGTTCCTTGCTTGTGAAGTTGGGAGTGCCCTTGCTGTGCAACATAGTGACAACTATGAAGTTGCGGCTGGCCACAAAGTTATTAATTTTTTTTTGTTTTTTGCTTTTTTTGGAGATGAAGCAACAAGTAAGAAAATGAGCAAATATGGTGAGATCTTGGAAATGTTAGGTGCAGGACATGAAGCAGATAATAAAAGCTATTTAAGGAGATTTCATAAAATAAATATGTCCTTGCCTGATTTTATCCTGTTTTCCTTCCTTGGTGCATGACTTAGTACGGCTAAGAATCCGTGACTTCCATAGACCTCGGCGACATTTTCCACTTCAGCCCCGGGGCAGCGGGACTGGAGCTGTCAGTTGGGAGGGGTCCCGCAGCTCCCAGCTGTTGCTGGTGGCAGGCCCCCCTACAGCTTCAAGGCACCAGGCTGCGGGGAGAACCCCGGAGCCCTAGCAGCCGTAGGTGCTAGACCCTCCTTCGTTCCCATTTTGTCAGTTATTTTTAGTAAAAGTAAGGGACAGGTCATGGGCAATAAACAAAAATCCACGGAAGCCCATGACCTGCCTGTGACTTTTACTAAAAATAACTGTGACAAAAGCTTAGCCTTATGCATAAGCCATCACTACAGCACTTTGTCAATAGACTTGAAGGCAGTTCCTTCCATGGCCTCCAGAGGGTGCTGTGTGATCATGATGGTCATAGTTCCCCTGTGCAGCGCAATCTTAGCCATGTCTGTCACAAAGGGGCTGTAGTGCAGCAGTGTGTCCACACGGGAAGTTACTGTGGAGCATCCAGGGTGGATTTGATTTAAATCAATTTGATTTAAATCACTAGTCAGGAATACTTGGTTTAATCATGGTTTTCTACATAAAAGTGCATTCTTGTTGGTTGTTATAACCTTAATACATATTCTTCACAACTCGGAGATAGATGTAGGTTTCATTTTTAGAAGGTACATGCTATACATTTTTAAGCAGTGATTTATATTTTGAAAACTTTTCAGATTAGTTTTACAGCTATATCAGAAAATGAATAACAAGGAGTTCAGCTGCACCTTAAAGACTAACAGATTTATTTGGGCTTAAGCTTTCGTGGGTAAAAAGCCTCACTTCTAAATCACATCTGAAGAAGTGGATTTTTTTTACTCACGAAAGCTTATGCCCAAATAGATCTATTAGTCTTTAAGGTGCCACTGGACTCCTTGTTGTTTTTGTGGATGCAGACTAACACGGCTACCTCCTGATACAGAAAACAAATTATTGTTTGGTTCTTTCATTTACCTAAGGTAATGGAAGCAGGTATTTATGAAGTCATTGGGAGGTGAACTATCTCGAATTCAACAGGTTAATCATTAATATTTGGAGGATTTTCTTGCCATGCTCTATTAGGAGGAGACCATCACCAGACAGACATTTAAATTGTTTTAGTTAACTAAAACAACAATGTTAAGTATTCTGGATTTTTTTCTTCAACAGCAAACATAATATTTTAACAAAACAAGCATATGTCCCTCGCTTCTCACATTTATCTCCAGACTTCTCCTTGTCCAGATCTCTTCCACTCCCAACAATCTTCTATTCATTGAACTTTTTGAAACTTTGCACTTTTAGAGAGAGGTAAGGGATTGACTCTGTGTACACAAATTTGCAGAGGGACAATAGGGTTGAGGTCTGTTATTTCTCACCGTTATATATTTATTTTAAAATATTTTTGCTGTTAACAGGCATGTTACCTCTGGAGAGGCAAATCCCAGTTTGAGAACTGCAAAACTAAGCATCTCTGATGGTATCTTTTAGACTGAGCACTGAGTCCCACTGGGTAGATAGAAAGATTAACCTAAATCATCTATACAGAAGCCTGTGGAACCTCATAAGATTGGGTCCCTAATCCATGAACTATTGGAACTCATTTACAAAACTTTTCTTAAACATTACATGAATATGTTGTCTCATACTATAGAATTAGAAATTATAATCCCTATTCATGATGAGAGATCTTTGAGCTATAATGTATCTTAATTAAAACTATCTTTAGATACGCTTTTTGAGGAAAAAAAACTTTTATCAAAAAATCTGTTTTTTGGTTTTTTTTTAAATCATTGATTTTTATCCACCCTGGTAAATTCACACCAGAGCTTACACACACTAAGTTCCATGTAGACAAGCTCTATGTGATGACAATGATGCCTTTTTATTTACATAGCTGCTTTGGCACTTTGCAAACTGTGGCGTTGACTGATCTCTGCTGGCCCAGGGGATCCAGACTGCAGCAGGAGAGGTTACATACTGGGGCATTCATCCTCAGGGGAGGACCCATGCTATTCCCACTGCTGTCCCTGTTGGGGATTCCATCCGTGGAGGGCAGCTTTACACTTCTCCCAGGACTCCATAGGAGCCCTGCCATCTGAGGCTGCCTTGAAGATATGCTGAATCAACACATCTTCTGGCCATTATGGCCAAGCCCCATCCCAAGCCTGTACTCTCCACAGTAGTGCGGCTGTGTGGCTGACTCTGGGCAGCCCAGGAGAACGATTGGGCTTTCTTTTCATTTTTAATTGTAGTCGTATTTGCAGTCGTACCCAACTTAAAACATTCAGTAGCTGTTAGACAATTCAGTATAATTTTAATACCTGCCTTATACTGCTGTCCTCACCATGGTATACTAATGCCTGTTTCTGCAATTTCATTAACATGCCAGGACCTCTTCTTACCCCACTGTTGTTTTAACAAAGCATGTGAGCTGTTGCTGGTTTATTACAGGACTTGGAACCTGCCCTTCCATTCTTTGAGAAGCACAAAGATAAGCTGGTGGCTATTGGAGAGGTAGAGTGCTTTGTTTGTTTAATTTCATTAGTATCGGGGGTTTTCTTGACTCAGCCATTGCTCTGGTAGGCCTGTGCAATATATTGCAATCTGTGGTTTATTGGGGTTAAGTTTCTTTTTATAGACAAATCATATTTGCTATTAAAAAAACAACAACCCCCAAAACACCCAACTCCTCTCTTGGTGTAAGACTAGAATCAGGCCCCAGATGATCATTTTAAGAATAACTGTTAGAGATGGGCCACATAGATATGTTAGAATCCGGCAGCTAGGACAGGAGTAGAGAGACTAGATGAGCTGCTATAGATTTTTTTCTAGTGAAGCGTTTTAATATTATCTTATATATAATATAGCTTATTCTGGATCAAAGTACTACTGTACCCCCGGGTACAATACCTTATATAGAGATTGTAGTGCCTTCTAATCTTGTCTGTTATAGTGGCTTGTCTCAGTCAGTCATAGTAGCCTACAGCAGGGGTTCTTAAACTGGGGGTTGGGACCCCTCAAGGGATCGCAAGGTTATTACATGGGGGGTCGTGAGCTGTCAGCCCCCACCCCAGACCCTGCTTTGCATCCAGCATTTATAATGGTGTTAAATATATTTAAGTGTTTTTAATTTATAAGGGTAGAGGGGTCACATTCAGAGGCTTGCTATGTGAGAGGGGTCACCAGTACAAAAGTTTGAGAATCACTGGCCTGCAGCATTTGAAGTTTAATGGACTGAAAGCATTAATCCTCCATGCATTTTGAAGTTTACTTAAGATTTCACAAACTGTATCATCCCCTAACTCATTCTCATTGCAGATCGGTCTAGACTTCACTCCATGGTTTGTGTCCACATCCCAGCAACGTGAGGAGCAGCAAAAGGTCTTTGCATTACAGCTGGATATAGCTAAACAACTAGACCTGCCAGTGTGAGTCAGAACCCCTCCACGTCTTCCTCATATATCAAATCTTAACTAAGCTCAGCACCTGTTTCCTAAGTCACAGCTCCTGGAGTGCAGGAGGGGTGGTAAAGCATATCAGTAATGTTTTGACTAAAAATAATCCAAATATGCAATGGTTTAAGTTTTAAAAAGAAAAATAACAATAATAAAAAGCGATTTACAACTGGGAAGCCAGTATCAGGAAATTAGGGTTGATAAATGTTCCTCTCTAACTGAGTCATCATTAAAACTGTGGGAGATTTGCTGCCATTTCTTCTGGAAGAATTGTTGTTGAAAGGGAGTGTATTTTCCATCTGTACACATTTCATCTTTTGGGTAAGAACTGAGCTATGCTCCTCAAATAAAACTTAATGGAGGTTAGACTTGTATTATTTCAAGGCGTCATTTTATGTCCCACTTCTGCACAAATGAAGTCAGAGGATGACATTCTGACCCCTTGAAATGAATGGCAGAACTCCACCGCAATTCGTTAAGGCCAAGATTTCAACCAGAGAGAGATTTGCCACAGACTTCAATGAGAGCAGGTTTAGGCACATGCACCCACCACAGCAGAAAGAGACCCTCTTATCTAAACTCCTTGTTGCTCAGATTTAGCTTTCCTCCCTCTATGTATGTCATTTACATCGGGAAAACTCCTCCCCTTAACCAGAACTTTTATTGGAATAACTTCTGTGGCTCAGATTCTGATCTCTGTTATGCAGGTATAACTCCAGGAGTTACACTGGCATAAATGAAATCAGCATTTCTCCCAAAACTCTCTATTCCACTAGATAGGTGGTTTTCCATTGTACTTGGTAAGTGAACATTTAGGGGGGAAATAAGAGTATTTATAAAAATAAACTGAGATTTTGTATTTAATTTGTTGCTATCAAGTTCAGCATCAGGAAACGGGAAGACAAAGACCGTAATACTTTATTCTCTTCTCCCTATATGTGTAACTCTCCTAACTATCAGCACGTATTCAGCATGCCAACTTGACCCCCTTGCAGCTGACTTAGCAGATAAAAGGGGGCATGGCTGGAGAAAGGAGTGGGGAGAGAAGTTCATAGATTCATAGACTTGCCTCGGTGCCATGCTTATCCTAGACTACTGTTTTTTGCCCCTTATAGCTTTTCAGCTTAGGGATAATGACCTGGACAGAGCAGCACCAGCAATGGGGCAGTGCAAAGGAGAACTTTAAACCACCTGTATCGCTAACCTCATTTTGCCCCAAAACGTTAGGAACTTTAAGAAGTGGGGATGGAGAATAAAATCTCTTAGTTTGTAATTCTTTTTGTTTCAGTGAAAGTAACTTTGGCATGGCAGGGTGCTGTGTGTGTTTTCTCCCAGTGATTTCCAGAACAAATGTGTTCCATTTACCAATGAAAAAGATGTTGGGTTTTTTTCCTAATTGCCAGCCCTCAGATTCAGCCCCTGACTTGAAAACCAAGCTGGGTTCTTTTCTTCATTGCATCATCTCCAGTAATAAAAATTCTGCAGGTCACATGATGCCCTCAGTGACTGTGCAGTGTCAGTCTTCATTCAGTTTATGTTGGTGAAACTCGTTGGTACTAAGTAAACAATTCTGATGATTATGATGCAGTAGAAGGAAAGGAATCCAGCTCGCTCTCCCTTAGCTGTGTTGGCACTGCATGGCAAACAAGGGTTACACCTTACTTTTGTCACTAAATTCAGCAGATCTGACTCTAAATACACACAAGGAGCAGACCTGGTGAGGAAGAAGGTGCCATTTTTCTGTAGTTGCTTTTTCAGAATAGAACCATATCTCTTCCCTTTGCCAGCAATGTCAGTTGTAACCCTTGTTTTCCTGAACAGTAACGTTTTCTCCTTGATAGAGAGATCTTATTTTCTAAAAAGAAATCACTTTATATTAAAAAAAAAATCACCAGTGATTCTCTGCTTCTCTAAAGTTTGTGTTTTGTAATGAACAGAAACGTTCATTCTCGTTCGGCTGGGAGACAAGCTATTGCTTTTCTTAAGGAGCAGGGTAAGTTTCGCTATCCATTCTGATCAAACTCTTAGAACCAGTTCTGATTATTGTTGCAAGAAGAAATCCTTAACTGCTCTCTGAGCGTGTTTCTGTACTTACACAAGTTATACGCTGGTGGACAGTAATTTAATTGATTTACTTCTATAACTGGGAAGAAAATTGAGTCCTTTACCTCAGTTTATCTGTTTGTAAAATGGAGCTAATTAGGTTTCCCTTCCTCATGTTTATGTCATAGAACTCCATTCATTGAAGTCTGGAAACTGAGTGGAAGATGCTCTAGAGCCAGGGGCGGCTCCAGGCCCCAGCATGCCAAACGCGTGCTTGGGGTGGCATGTCGCAGGGGGCGCTTTGCCAGTTGCCAGGAGGGCGGCAGGCAGGGCTCCGGTGGACCTCCTGCAGGCATGCCTGCGGAGGGTCCGCTGGTCCCGCAGCTTTGCTGGAGCTGCGGGACCAGCGGACCCTCCACAGGCACGCCTGCGGGAGGTCCACCAGAGCTGCGGGACCGGCCACCGGCAGAGCGCCCCCCGTGGCATGCCGCCGTGCTTGAGGCGGCGAAATGGCAGCTCTAGACAGGGGCGGCTCTAGACAAGTTTATGTATTATGCTCAAGGAGTGACAGTTTCTGCAGAGTGGAAAACCTCTGATGAAACATAGAATTGTTTCTTTTTTTTTTTATTGTAACTTTTCTGGGGAGTGAGTGAAGCAAAGCAACCTCTGTCTCAGCATCAACTTCCACCACGCTCTTTTGAACAGAAGCAAGAAGAGTATGGTTTCCGGATAACTTTATTTCTCTTTGATTTGTTTCCAGCAGATCTGTAGATTGCAAATTTGGCCTATTTTGTGAAGAAAGATACAATTAAAATATGTTTAAATATTTACTTATCTACATCTCTGTGCATATTACAAACACAGTTAGTGACAGCAGGACAGAAATAAACTGCTGGAGGACAGAAAGGCTGCGGAGGTAGGTAATCAGCTGTGGAGCCTTTCACCACTAATTACAAGTTCTAGTCTGGCCCTGGCAGATGCCAACTGAAAATTGTTACCACTGACAGCTCCCTGGTGCTGATATGAAGTGAATTTGGTGGTCTTGGTCCAGTGCCCAGTAGATACATGGGAATCAGAGTCCGCACCTTTATTGGCAGGCCTAACAGAGAGGTCACAGGTGGAATTAATTATGTTCTCACTCCTCAGGGAGGGATCCTAAAAAGGTTGATGCACATTTTGCCTGTGGATAAATAAAGGACTTCAGGACTGAGAACCGGCACTAAATTCTCTTACAATTAAAATAGGAAAAAAAAAAAGTGTGAGACAAATCTTTACTGTGGTGCTGTTAAACTCTTGCAGCCTGGTTTTCGTATCTTTAGGTTTTTTGAGTTTCTTCTATGTGGTGCAGGTATTCAGAACGCACTGCTTCATAACTTTGCTGGCAGACCCTCTGTTGCCCTGGAAGGAGTACAAGCTGGCTTTTGTTTTTCTTTTCCTCCAGCTGTCACAAGGAATGATCAGGTAAATCCCTGGAAAGTTCACAGAATCTGCTTCAGCATAGTTTTTAATTAGACTGCATGAGAACTGATGTTCTGCATTGGCTCAGATTTTGGGAGGGTAGGGTGAGGCAGAGGGCAAGAATGACCATAAGGGACATGCATACAATGATCTGAATTCTCATGCCCACCAAGGTCTCTTTATGCCACTCTGGCAGTAAATTGCCTTTGTACATTATACCCACTTTAGGGCACATTTACTCCTCCAGAGCAATGTAGATGGGCCTTAGTGTAAAAGAGAATCGGGCCCAACGTGTGTAATAGGCCCATGTGATACCCATACTTCCTAAGAGACACTTTCTATTATATATATATCACAGCAGAATTAAAGCCAAATGAAGAATGTCAGGTCTGTGCTCCAGGAA
Source organism: Gopherus evgoodei (assembly GCF_007399415.2). Taxonomy (NCBI): domain Eukaryota; kingdom Metazoa; phylum Chordata; order Testudines; family Testudinidae; genus Gopherus; species Gopherus evgoodei. The sequence continues at coordinate 179,828,789 of NC_044324.1, read as the reverse complement.
GTTTACAGTCTAAATCACACATAGCTCAGCAAGGGATGGGGAGGAACATATGTGGCCTTTTAGTTCTTGTTGGGGTTTTTTTAAATGAGGATTAATTAACTTTAATATATTGCCATGTGGCGCAATGATGAGGCTACAGCTAGAGTAGAACACTTAGCTGGGGAATGATGGTTGGGACATGATGATGGAGCTAGAGCTGGTGTTCGGGGTTAATGGCATTAATAATCTTTACACATTGATGTTTTAAATCCCTGACATTTGGGTTTGGTTAACTAACTGCTGTGAGTTTGGAAGAGAGGTTAGAATAAGGAGGAGAGCGATGTGGTGTGGTGCAGGGATGGGATCAGGGGTGGAGAGTGGCAAGAGAAAATGTGCACTGGTGATTCTGCAAGAAGGACACAGACGATTCCCTTTTTGCCTACGTGGATGTAAATCAGGAGTGAGTCCACTGAAACCAGTGAAGGTCCATGAGTGTGTAGCCAGTGTAAGGGAGATCAAAATCTGGCCCAAAGGCAGAATCACAGTGAGCTAAATTGGTAGTGGTATTATCTGTGTTGCAGTAGTGCTCCTAAGCACCAGTTAGAGGCTTTGCTGTGCTAGGCGTAATGCCAACAGACCCTGGTCGTCAGTGGGCGGGATTGAACCTGGGGCTTCTGGAGCTTAGAGCATGAGCCTCTGCCTCATGAGCTAAAAGCCAACTGGCTGTAGAGCAAACTCATTTTATCTCTCTCTGGTCTCGGTGCCACTAGATGAGACAGCACACCACACCCAGAAGGTGTGTGGGTTACATAAGCGCTGTACAAATACATAGTGGGAGACAGTCCCTGCTGCCAGGAGCTTTGCAATCAAAGGCCATGTCTGTAGCACTCGTTACTAAGATCAGTTGAACTCTACCAGTGTTGCCAGTCCCAGCGGCTGTTTTTAACATGAGCAAAAGACCCTGCTCAGTATCTGATGGCCCATCTACACTAGGGCATGCAGTGTTGCTAACACCAGTGGAACTGAACCAGTGTTAACATCGGTGAAAGATTTTCAGAGAATTACTCTGGCATAGATATGGCCTAAGGCTTGGGTCTTAGGCATTGTGAGGCTGAGTGTTGCAGTGCATAACTCTTAGGTGCCTAGGAAATCACAGGAACGACACTGCGATTCACAAAGTCGAGTTAGTCGCCTAGACTCCCTGTACACTGACTGGGGAGAGACAAGTGCTTTAGACTGGGATCCACAAAAGCCAGCACACAAGGTTGGGAGCTGCCAAAGCTAGCCAATGAGGATGCCTAGGGTGTGTCCTAAGACCTGCCCCTCTCGCAGGGATAGGCATATCCTTGCAACTGGACTTAGGTGCCTATCTCTGCTAGCCATCCACAACTGGGACCCTCTCTCCTGGAGTCAGGTGGCTTAGGGCCTGTGAGAGGGTGTAACAATCACACTGGAGCTGAAGAGGTTAATGGGAGCCTATGGATGCACTCAACCTTACCCCGCTACACCTGCAATAGGTGTCAAGCCTGGAGGGAGGAATTAAAAGGCCTGAACATGGCTCAGTTGGGGGCTGGCTAGGAAAGAGAGCAGATCAGCAGGAGAAGGCTGGCCTGCTGAAGGACTAACTGGGGAAAAGGGACTAGCTGAAGGAGAAGGTGGCTGAGGCCCTGCAGTGGGCTTAAGCTACAAATCCAGCTCCAAGAAGGAGAGCTGGGGGGACTCCTGTCATAAGGAAGGAGATGGGAAAGACTGTTTAGCAGCAGCTGGGCTGTATTTCACAGGCTGGGAGCAACTTTGAAGAAGCTCCTTAGTAGCTAGCTGGGAAGAAGCTGTGGGGAGCCACAAATTCATGGCAGTATTCCCAGGTCTATGGAAGGTGTTGACAAGTAAGGAAAGGTAGAGGCAACACAGAGTAGTGGTGAGGGATTAAATAACAAGCCCTTAACCACCTAAACAGGGTCCCTGGGCTGGAAACCAGAGGAGAGGCTGGATTCCCCTACGTCTCCCCCAGACTTGGCATAGAGACCACAAGACTTTGTGCTTTCCTGTTTTGAGGGACTATTGGTTTAGTCTAGAAGGCGTGGGAGTCTATGTGACTCAGCTGGAGGGCTGAGTCGCAAGAAGAAGCAGACTGCTGCAGAGCCAGACTGGTTGTCAGCCGGGGCCATTGAAGCTTGAGAGCCTTCTACACCATGCCCTGCCACCGGGGTTCCAGCTGGTGACTTAGGTGCTTACAGCACTTAAGTCATTTCTTGTGAGAATGTGTTAGGTGCCTGCCTCGATCCATGCAAAGTCTGGGGCACCCTCAAGCTCACCTTATAACTTTTAGCCCAGTGGTTAAAGCACCCACTTGGATTGTGGCAGACCTGGGTTCAATTCCCTCCTCCGCTAGAGGGGAGAAAGGTGGGGCAACCTCTATTCAGATCCTCTCAGGTGAGTGCTCTAACCCCTGAACTATGGTATAGTCTGATGCGCACCTCCCCCAACGTTCCAGAGTTTCCGTGCCCATGGGGTGTGATGGGAGTTTTGTGGAGCATAAAACTGAGACTGGGGTGCCTACATCAGGGGATTAGGTGCCTATGCACCTTTGTGAATCTGGTAGGTGATCAATCAGATCAATCGGATTGATCATGGTTGTGAGCATGATCGATCACCTACCAGTGTTAACTGACTGAGTCACGCCAGTGCATCTCAGCCGGATGATTGGGCCCAAACAGCTAAGGAATCACAAGACTGATCACTTTTTGATTCCTACACCAAATGACCAATTCTTGTGTTGAGAGACTGGGCCCTCCTGCATTCAAGCTACCATCTGCCCCATTGTCCTTTCTCTGATCTTCTGGTGGAGTGAATCCCTTTACCTTCCACACCAGCACTGAGAGTGGCTCAGGTACCATGGCAGTGAGCATGCTATAACTACCTAGATAAAGAGAGAAAACACAACCCACCCCATCTACCTAAAGTCATTAGTTTAATGGTTATGAGAACAGGAGTCCACAGGATGTTCTTAACTGTGGGTCTCCTACACTACCAGCCCAGCACCCTGCTGGCTGTTGTACTGTCTTTCCCAACACAGTACCGTGTCATTCGGTGAGTGGATGTACTTAATAGACTGTTCAAGACAGCTTGCATTTAGAAAAGATTAACAGACATTTGGGGGGGGGGTGAATATTCACAATCCTTGTAGTATGGTAGATGCTCTGATGGCCCAGGACACTGCTTAACCTTTGTGTTTGCAGCTCACTGGAGGCATAGGATTATCCCCAGTGGCTCAAACAGCCTACTGAATGCCAATAAGGCAGACTTGTTACCCATGAATTGATTGTGTGTGCAAAATATATAGTGTGCGCCTTTCTGTATTGATTAGTGTGATGGGAATGGACTCTTACCTGTGTTTTATTTCTTGTTTTATTCTCCTGTCTACAAGCGAGCAAAGTTAATAAGACAGATTCCACTAGAGAACATTTGCCTGGAGACCGACTCACCCTCTCTTGGCCCAAAGAAAGAGGTACAGTAAGTAAAGTATGTAGCTTACCAGTTTAAATCCTAAACCCTTCCAACCTGCATTTCAGAAATGAAGTGACTGATTCTTAGGGTTCATAGACTATAATGCATTAGGGGCTCATGCTCTTTAATGCCCTATTAACCATATGCAAGATGCAAAGAGAGGTCCCACCTTCTCTTATTTAAACAAGAAAAGCCAAAAGAAGTTGTCAGGAGAGAAAAATAATTCTTGGTGCACATACTATAGGATTAATTTTTGCTTCTCACTGGATTTACATTGCTGTCGCTCCATTGACACACACTAACAAATACACAGTTTAACCTAGAGCTCAAACACCACGCCCAGGTACCTCTGAGATCAAAGGGGCACTGTCATGTGAAATCAGATCATTAAAATAAATGTTGTTACCACCACCAGAGGTAATTAACACTACAAATCTTAGAAACTGATTGTGTCATCATTAATGCTCTCTGTACCTTTGGCACTACATTTAGCTTGGAAAATAGATTAGTCAGTTTCTCATTTTGCCATTTTGTGCTAATGCATGAGAGCCAGTGTCCAGGGTACCAAACTGCACAGGAATGTTTTCATCCAAACTAACCCCCCCATTTTAGTTGGAATTTTTTAAATGTATTTTAAATCAATGTGAACATGTCTCTTTAATAGATTAGAGCCTGCAAGGTGCTGAACAATGCTTGAACCTTTTGTGTGTCATCAGTCCTTGTTGACTTCAGTGGCACTTGAGATGTTAGGTACTGAGGGGGGCTTCTTACCAGAAGCATATGACTCCAGGATCTGCACTGGCTGTCTGTTGGTCTCCGGGTGGAGTTTAAGGTGTCGGTTATGACCTATAAAGCCATTAATGGTCTGGGACAGGCGTACTTGAAGGACTAGGTCTCTCTCTGTGCCATACTCAATAGCTGTGGTCAGCAGGGGCGTTCGAGATGGATGTCCCCTCATTATAAAAGAAAGAGCATCTATCTGAGAGCTCCAGGACTCTGGAACTAGCTCCCCTAAATAGTCCAAAGTAGGTGACGTTCTGGCCAGGCTTCAAAAGACGTCTGTTTGATACGGTTTTTGGAGAGGGTTGGGGTTTTGCTTCCTGCAACAATAAAAGGGTGGAAAGGAGTTTCTGAACTCTGACTGCCTGAGTTCCAGTGCAAGGATTTCTTAATGCTGCTGGGATTTTATTGTCGCATCATTGATGTCAGACTGCCTCAAGCCTTGGTTAGCTATCGGGTTTATTACTTTAAATAAATAAATAAATAAATAACTCCCCTGGGTTTTAGTGAGGCTCTCGACATCTTGCAGGGTCTAGGCTGATATATATATATATATATATAAAACTTCAAAGAAAGCAGATTTCTTCTTGCTGTAACCTCCACAGAGAAGTTTCAGGAACTTCAAACTGTTGCTGAATATTTATTCTTTCCCAGCAATAAAGGAAGTAGCATTTCTGGAGCTTGATCCAGCTGTTGTCTTTAAAATGTAGTGAAATTCCCATAGAACTGTCAGATCCAAAACTGCACAGTATCAGTCTGAGTCTTCCATCTAACTTATCTCAGATGCTAACACCATAGAGCCTAGTTGTGGTTTAAGATTTGTAAATGCCGGTGGTGACTTTTTTTTTTCTTCTTAAGTGATTTAATGGAAGGGAGGGACTCAGTCCATTGGGCCCTGGGTAAGCCAGGCTGATCGCACTTGATTTCTTGTATAGTGTAACCTTGTCGGCAATTCTCTTTTAGGAGAGAAATGAACTAGAGCAGATCAGGATTTCTTGTCAGTACATTGCTGCAGTGAAAGGCCTATCAGTAGAAACAGTCTGTGAAGTAACAACACATAATGCCCTGAAGCTGTTCCCCAAAGTTCACCAGCGGTTGAAACAACAATAAAAAGAGAGCATCTGAAACACAGCTCTGCTCTGTAGTTCGTGGTTTGGGGCTTTATTTTATATTATTTTTTTTTACAGTGTACAAAGTATGAAATATGTATATGTATGATATCATCACAGGTATATGTGGAATTTTTGTATTACCAAAATGACATCGTAAAGAATAAAAGCCCAATAAAGTTTTACCTATTGTATTCATACAGGCAGGCTATTTTACAGTTGATGAGGTGAAAATCAGTTACGATTAATAATTTTAGAGCAGACTGATGGAAAATAAGATAGCAACAAGACTGCAACTTCCCATGCCTTTTACATAGATCAAAAAGTCCAGCAATGCTTATTTTCATTGGTATTTAAAAAGGAATCTTCTGAACCTGGACTCGCGTCTTATAATACTGCACTTTTCTCTACTACTTGAGCCAAACTTTTGCATCATATTGGCATATTGAGACCACAACATTCTCCTAGCTGGTGCTTTCCAGAGCCAAAGAGGGTTGCTTTCAGAATTCTTTGTTTGCCAATTAGTGTTGATAAGAAAATGCAATGGGCCTAATTTCTGACCTCCCATCAGTTTTGTACCAGGCCATGTCTACCCTGCAGCCGTACCACTGTAACGTAGATGCTTCCCCTGAGCTGCGGGTGGACCACTGTGTCCATCGGAGGACTGCAGTGTTTTTACAGCACATGTCTTTTGGAGGCAGTGCAGTCCAGTAGGTCCAGCAGTGGACTGGGAGAAGAGCTGAGTGCTATTCCCAGCTCTGCCACTGACCAGCTGGGTGACCTGGGCAAGTCACGTCATGTTTCTGTATCTCCATTTCCCAATTTGTAAAATGGGATATTGATATTTATCTATGGATGACGTGCTACATATGAACTAAGTAGTTTTAGAGAGAACTGGCTGACAACTCCGCCCCCTCCTCCAGTGATTACCTCACTCTACATCTTGTGAATTTAGACAACTGCCTTGAACCCCCAACACTTGCCCACTCCCCCCTGTTCAATGACTTATGCTCCAAACACCCCTCCAGAAGAGGTTGGAAGTGATCAGTGACCAGATGAGTAGTGTGGAGGCTGGGCAATCAACATCCTGATCAGGGGAGAAGTGGGAGGAAGAGGGAGGATTACATCCATCAGCAATCTGTTCCCCACCCACCCTTAGTCCAGGATATTGTACAAATTCTCTGGCTCTTCGCTACACTTTTGTCACTTTTTTAAAATAAGTGTGGCAGAAAACTGATTTTTAGCTTATATGAAATTTCAGGGGGTTTGTTTTAAAGCTATTCTGCTGCCCAAATTTGTTGTCAAATTTTAAAGCGATAGAGGGATCTAGCTGTCCAATGCATTTGTGCTGCTTAGATTTTTCCTGTGCTATGTGAGAGTATCCTATGCACTGAAAACCGTAATGGGGAGTTAAATGTGGACTAACATGCTTTGGAAATTAATTTTAAAATTTTAACCTCTAGGTACTGAAATGTACAGCTTGAAATGCACATAAAATAAACTGGAAATTGAATCTGCACAGCACACACACGTTATAATTTTAATTCAGTTTAGAAATAAACAGTAGGTTTCATGGTCAAAATTTTACTGTCTTAGACACAGTTCCAGTGAATCAACTTTTGTTCATTTCTGAGTCTTGTCCTGAGGTTCAAGTTTCATGAAGAGAGAGAAAAGGACACTTTGTTGTTTTTTAAATGTACTTTAGAGTGTTAGTAATGAGTTTAATTGGGAACTGAGCTACTGTTGAAACAGCTTCTAGCAGTATTAGGTATCCAAACTCATTTTAAAAGCAGCCCTGTAATATTGAGTTTCTCCTTATTTTGTGAAATGTCCTGAGCTCAAACAAGAAGGAAGCTTTTAAGTGGTGCTTCATCCAAAAATGGCATTATCTGCAAGATAAAAGTAAAGTTTGAGAATAGTTATGAAAACCAATTCCTCTTTTAGTAATATATATTTATATTACAGGAGGAGGAGCAGTAGCAGTAGCTGAATGTATAAGGTTGCCGTTTCAGTTGCTTTCGAACTCTGGCAAACTTGAACTGTTTGGAGTTAAAATTTCGGTGTTTGGTCTTTGAGATTCAGTTGTTTGGGATTTTTTAAGATTGCGCAAAAACAGTTCAGCAAAAAATAGGTTGTTTGGAAAAAAATCAAAAAATTAACATTTTAAAACATCTCTAGTACTTGTGGTCTGGCACAGGAACCTGACATTTAGCTGAGGGCTAGTTCTGAGCTTAGAGGTGCCTTTTGCTGTCCCAATGAAAATCCATTGGAATGTGGCCAACTTATAAGCATTAGGGGAAAAAAGGTTGCTTGAACATGTATGCTGGAACTTGTTCAGCTCTTGTCCCTTCAAACCCTGACCGCTCCAAATGCACTTCACATGCACTTAACTCCAACTAAGCCTCCTCTCTTGTTCTGAAACAGAGCCTCACCCACAACTGAAGCACCATATGGGACACAGACAAAAGGAACAGGAGGACCCGTGTGTTCCCCCATCAAAATCCACTTTGTCCTTGGAGAAAGTGCCCTGAACTAAGAACCAGGAGACCATGAGTTCTAGTCTTACATTGTCTGTAGTTGACTAGTGTTAATAAGAACTGCCTGACTATGTAGTATTAGATAACTTTAATATAAGTGGTGTTATCATTCCACCTGTTGTTCCTGATCTGGCAATAGCTGCTGAGAATGATTCAGTAAAGGGTGTTACCAGAACTAAAGTAGACACGAGGAATGACTAAAAGAATGTGCCATTGTCTTGTGTTCCACAGATCTTCACTACATCATTTATCTGCATGCACTCCAACTGCCATTCATTGTTAGCTGTGGCTGTGCTGAATGGCAGAAAGGTTACTTGGAGCAGGTTGCCAGAGCTGTCACTGTGATATGAGGAGTACCCTGTACATGTACCTTGAAGGATCAAACATGCATCATTTCAATGCTGAGTTGTGTAGCTTGTATTAGTAGAAGTGCACAAAATGTCTGCTTGCCATGGAGATTGTCAGCAATCTGGTGGCATGCATGACAGCAGTGTCTGGGGCTTAGTGAGGGGTAAGCGAAGGCAATGGCTCAGAAGGAATCCTTAGGCAAGGGTGAACCGACAGTAACATATTGCAAGTCTGGAGTCATCTGTGTTGTGTAGACTTAATATTTGGGTATAGACCAAGTGTAGGAAACTCCTGTTTGCTAAACCAGGCCCAACTTGAGTTTTGCCTTAACAAACAGGTGTAAGACAGGTTGTATATGCTCTGTTGTATAGTGCTGTTCCCAAAGCATTTTTGAGCACCTGTAAGGGTAGAGTGCTAGTGTGTGTGATCCTGGTGTGTTGAGACATTGCTTGATGACAGAGGTAAGATTGGGGGTGGTGGTGGTGTGTACCAGACCTCATTATTTCCCAGTTTTCAGAGATTTAAGTGTAGGTGCTCTTGATCGTTCTGGAAGGGACGAGCACTGTCAGTCAATCTCAACTCTGTGTTAATGAAATGTACGGGCAGTGAATAACCAATAGGCTTTGTTCTCCTCCACCTGAGAAAAGGAAAATATTACTTGTGGTGTGATCATTTATGGAACACCACCCATTTCATCCCAAAGAATCGTAAATAGTAACATAAAAGTTACTGTCCATAGTGTAGCAGTGAACTAAAATCAGTTAACCAGGCACTGAAATACTTCCGCCTTGGGGGTGACATGAGGAGAGAACACCCACAATATCACCACTGCACGCTGGGGTGTTGTGAAGCTTAGCTCACTCATATTTGTAAAATACTTTGAGTTCTTGGAACGTCTTACAGAAGAGCAAAGTATAATACTGTTTACACACACAGGCCCTGATTCCATAGGTGCTGGATCTAGGAGTGTGGCGGGGGTGGGTGGGGGGGTGTGCTGCAGCACCCCCTGGCTTGAAGTGGCTTCCATTGTATACAGGGTTTACAGTCTGGGCCAGTGGCTCTCAGCACCTCCACTATACAAATTGTTCCAGCGCTCATGTCAGATTCTGGTCTGTATGACTGACACCCATGCAAGCTGAGGCAGAATTTAGCCCAAAGACAGTAAGTAGCTTTGCTTTTTCAAAAACACAACTTGAATTTAAACTTGGTATACAAATCTTCTATCTGTGACTTAGGGTGACCAGACAGCAAGTGTGAAAAATCAGGATGGGGGTGGAGGCTGTATAAGACAAAGCCCCGAATATTTGGCAGTTCCCATAAAATCAGGACATCTGGTCACCCTACTATGGCCTTAAAAAAAAAAAAAAAAAGCCAATGCAGTGCTGTGGAAATCAGGGGCTTATGATATCCTATAAATAAAATTATGTAATAAAGTTTCTTATTGGATAACAGCCTCCTGCTCTGAAATAAATTTCTTGGGTCTGATTCTCATTTCATGCTGTTGTAAATAAGTAGTAACTCCATTTCAGTAAGTGTAATTAGACAGGTTGAACCTCTCTAGTCCAGCACCCTTGAGACCTGGCCGGTACCATACCACGGGAGGTCAATGCAGCGTGCCAGCAGGTCTCCATAGGCACGGGAAGTAGGGGTGCAGGGGATACTGCAGCACCCCCAGACTTTGCTCCCAGAGTAGCCCCCCGCCGGGGGGCTCCAATGCTGGCCCCAGGTCCAAGCCACTGGTCCCTCACCCAGGGTCCCAGCTGCTAGCCCAGGTCCTCCCACTCCCTCCCAGAGCTTGAACGCTGCAAATCAGCTGTTTGCATCACTCTGGAGGCACTGGGGAGGAAGAGGAGGGGTTTGTAGGTGTGGAGGGAAGGGGCAGAGCGCAGAGCTTGGTGCTGGTGGAGGCTCCGCACCCACTAATTTTTCCCTGTGGGTGCTCCAGCCATGGAGCACCCATGGAGTCGGTGCCTATGCAGGACCAAGAATGTTGCTGGACCAGAGACTGCTGGATTAGAGAGGTTCAACCCGTATCAGTGTAAAACTGGTGCAAGGTCAGAATCAAGGCCCTTGTCTTATCTTGCCTTGGCATAATTAGATAAATGGTCCTGCTTTTTCCATCATTGTTTAGGAAGTGGCTGAAGACATTTATCCTGTAACCTCATATTCCATTGGTCACAGTGGGTCAAATTAATCTCTGGTCTAAATTCACTGAGGTCAATGGAGCTACACCAGGGAAGAATTTGGCCCCAGGTGTTTCTTCTCTGTAATTCATATAACTTACTTCTTTCTGGAAAGTGCCTCCTCTCCTTGTGGTGAAGAGGAGTGAGTGCTGTCCAGGAGCTCCTGCCAGTGTCGAGCTCAGGCTCTTTTTCTCTGTAGCTCTCTAGTGAACTTCGATTACTTTGAGGGAAGTGTCTCCTCTGAGGTCTGAGCCAGGTTGAGTCACTTTTTCCTTCCACCATACACAAGGATTCTCTTGTCATGTTCAGTTCAATCAGGCGCTTTTTCTCTGCGTCGCCCATTGTATCTAGGTGGGTGTCTTTCTTATAAGCAGAATTCCTAATAAAAAAGCAAACAAATCCTCATGTAAACAGAGTATTTGGCTCTGTTCGCTTGCCCTGGGAGTGAAACTTAAGATGTGTCCACAGTGACAAACAGCCTGATTCTGACTTTGCTGGTGTAAATCAGGAGTAACTCTGAAGTCAGTGGAGTAACAATGATGAAAAGCCAATCAGAGCAGAATCAGGTCTCATATTTTCTTGAGCTCTAAAGATTTTGTCCTTGTGTTAACGTAGGGGACTCCCCAAACTTCAGTGAGAACCACACACAGAAATTCAAGGGTGGAATTTGGCTAAATCAGATTAAAATATGTGAGTAAAATTTTCATGAGTTTAAGTGATTTAGGAGCCTATGGCTTACAAGTTTTGCTGGCATAGCTATGTCTGTTATTAGTGTGGTAAAAAATCATACCCTGGCCGACATTGCTATGCCACCAAAAGCCCTACTGCAGATGCAGTTATACCAGTAAAAATGTCCATTTGCCAGTATAGCTTATATTATTCAGGAAACTGGTATAAGCTGTATTGGCAAAAGCACGCTTTTGGCTATATAAGCTACGTCTCCACTAGAAGCATTTTCCGTTATAGCTTGCAAGTGAAGACAAGACCTAAGGCCTTCTGTCAGTATATGCTGCATCTACTCTAGGAGGCTATGTTGGCATAGCTATACTGACATACATAGGCTCTGTAGGGTAGATATTGCCTGTGAGTGCTTTGCTGATGAAGGTATACTAGTATGGTATACCCTCAAAGCACTCCCAATGTGGACGCAGCTTATACTGGCAAAAGTGTCTTTGATTTGAAAATGGGGCTTAGACTCCTAAGTTACTTAGGCACATTTGAAACATTTACCCTGTATCTCTTTTTTACAGATAAAAATAGAAATAAACTATTCAACTACATATTTTCATATCCTAGGAATGAACAACAAAAAATACAAGATGCCTGATTCTAATATAATTTACACTGGAGTAATTCAAGAAGATCTTCACTGAAGTCAGTGGAGTTAGACTGGTGTAAAACCAGAGTGAGTTTAGAATCAAGCCTTAGAAGTCTAACAACATATTAATAATACTTTAAAATCTTCGGATGGAGTCTCATAAATCCAAAAAGGTCAATTTAAACTGCAGGGAAAACTTAGGCAGAATATAGTTCCTAGAGTTGGACAAATTGTTAGTGTTGAATCATTTATTTAGTTAATTTTCCCTCTTCTGAATTGTTGGTGAGCAGGTTAATCATTGAATAAATTTGAGAAAATCTTAACATTAAAAAATTCTTGGCTTGTAACTTATTTACAAGCAATTTGTATTTTATATTTGTAGGGGACCCCGGAAGACTTTGTCACAGCCTAGTTAGGGCTATGCGCTTTCTCAAGGAGAGGTTATTAGCGGATACAGTATGCTAGCAGCTGCTGCTTCTAACTGGTTGGAACTGACCTGTGTGGGAAGCCGCGGTGTTTAGGAGGAACTGCAGAAAGCCCCTGGCCATAGGCCAAGGGGGGCAGCCATTGCTGTTGGAAAGCCTCGAATTGCATATGCATGTGTTACTTTGCATGGGATTAACATGATGCTATAATTGCTGTGGGCCATTGATTGTGCAGTTGGACTTCGCACCAGGCCGAGCTTTTTCGTGCGCTGGGTTCCCCATCCCAGTGACAGCAACGCTTGGAGTCCCCATTGCGGGTGTGTCACTTAACCTTCAATAAAGCCAATTAATTCACCGAGTGTGTGGACCTCGTCCTTGCAGAGCATCCAGGCACGCAACAATATTCAAAAAATATTTAAGGATTGATTGGACACATAGGTCACATGGTATTTTTTTCTGCTCCATGATTGGATGACCATAATCTTTAAAGGTTTCTGATGCATACCTGTTTTCTATGAATTCATAATTCCCTTCCTCTGGATATTTTCCAATATTCACTAAAAAGGCATGGAGTCAGCAAACATCCATGCCAGAACTAGTTTGTTAGAGTATTTTGGAAAAGCAAATGTAGCCAGAGGGTTAACTTTTTTTAATGCAGTATATATTCATAGAATTATTCTAGCTGTAATAATTACCTACATTTAAATAGTTCCAAAAAACCAAGGCTCAAATCCTTGATCTTATCAAAACTGCCAGTGCATAAAATGTGAGAACTTAAAGGACATTTGTTGCAAAGAACATAGTTTCTTGTCTAAAACAGAATGTTACTATTAGACCCATCTAAAAAGCTCATAGGTAGCTTACAGAATATTATTTGATTAAAATGCCTTCTGTGATCTCTCTGAAAAGCGCTTATCTAAAATTTCTAACATTACTCAAGCTTGGTTTAAAAAAAAACAAAACACCCTAACTTTCCCTAAGCATCTCGGGGTAAGGTTTGTTTTTTAAATCTGTGTTTGTATAGTGCCTGTTCCACTGGGATCCTGGTCTAGGACAATACAAATAAATAATAATGGGGCTGGAAGTGAAAGCCTCCTAACAAGATATATATCTTATCAATAATAATATCTTAACAATATAAAAACACTACACACCTGAGCCTCAGCAGTGCTGTATTTTCTGGGGAGGGGGATCTATATGTGTGATGCCCAAGCCAAATTTCAGTGGTAGAGAGAAAAAACAAAGAAATGTTTGCCCAAGGACTTTGGAACAAGGGGCAGTTGGTGAAGATCCATATTACCTAGCAACTGACAATTCAACTGGTCTTGGTTCCATCGCAACTGATGTCTCCCATCTATGCCTTAAATTACCAGGTAGGACCAGCTTTTCTCACTTCTGCATGGCAGCTACTATGAACCAAATCCTGTAACTCCAATAAAGGCCAATGAATTTCACTACACTGAGGTAGGCAGCATCGGAGTCCATGCACCTTGCATAATCCAGTTTGTGCTCCATGGGGGAATTCACAGCGTGAAGGGGTGATGGGGTTAGAAGGTGTCAATAACCTGGTCCCAGATTTGGACCTTAGCGTCCAAAATATGGGGGTTAGCATGAAAACCTCCAAGCTTAGTTAGCAGCTTGAACCTGGTACTGCTGCCACCACCCAAAAAATTAGAGTGTTTTGGGGCACTCTGGTCCCCCCCCAGAACCTTCCCTGGGGACCCCAAGACCCAAATACCTTGAGTCTCACAACAAAGGGAAATAGACCCTTTCCCTTCCCCCCTCCAGGTGCTCCTGGAGAGATACACAGAAGCAACCTCCGTGAATCTAAGCAGAGGGAGTCCACTCTCTCTAATTCCAGTCCTGGAAACAAAAGCACTTCCCTCTTCACCCAGAGGGAATGCAAAGTCAGGCTAGTAAATCTAACACACACAGACCTCCCCCTGACTTCTTCCTCCCACCAATTCCCTGGTGAGCTGCAGACCCAATTCCCTGAAGTTCCCCACTAAAGAAAAACTCCAACAGGTCTTAAAAGAAAGCTTTATATAAAAAGAAAGAAAAATACATACAAATGGTCTCTCTGTATTAAGGTGACAAATACAGGGTCAATTGCTTAAAAGAATATTGAATAAACAGCCTTATTCAAAAAGAATACAATTCAAAGCACTCCAGCAACTATAGACACGTAAATACAAAAACAACAAACCCTTTTTGTACTCACAACTTGGAAACAGAAGATTAGAAAGCAGGAAATAGAAAAATCCTTCCCATAGCTGAGAAAGAGTCAGACAGGCAGAAGACCCAAGAACAAAGGACTCACACACAACAAACCCTCCACCCAGATTTGAAAAAGTCTTGTTTCCTGATTGGTCCTCTGGTCAGGTGGTTCAGATTACTTCTTTCCAGGTGAAAGAGACGTTATCCCTTAGCTATCTGTTTATGACAGAAGGTCAGTGAGTACAGATCCAAGAACCACACCCTACCAGCATGGGTAGCTGCTCAAGAGCACTGAGGTTACAGTGATGCTTCTGCTGAGGTTATGTGCGGGTTGTAGGCAACATTCCCCAGCAGGGGTGGCCCTAGATGAGCTGCCAGCAACTGGCACCTTAGGCGAACCATGCAATCAGCACCACCCACCCCCAAGGGCAGATCTGGGCTGAAGTTTTTGGTAAACTGGGAAACATTTTGCCCCTTTTTTCTTTTTAATTTTTTTTTAAACAGAAGCTTAATTATTCAGTTTGCGTGTCCTTCCATCTCTCCAACCAATGTTTCTGAGATCAGATAAAATAGAAACATGAAATTTTCAGAATAGATTTGTACATGACAGCTAGATGATATTTCAGTCTGATTTCAAATAAAAATGCATTACAATATTAATTATAATTTTTATTATTACAAATCCAAATACATCCATTACTCTATTCTGCTTTAACTGCCATTACCACCACATCCAATATAGAAAGAAATAAGAAAACTCTTCAATGAACTTTAACCTGTATTTACAAAATACTCTGAATAAGAAATACTCTGTGCTCTTAAAACATGACTTTTCTTTCTTTAAGTTTTGAAAGTTCAGTCACTAGTTCTTTTATATCAATTTTCCCAGCTATTTCATGCTCTGTTGACATTGTGGCAAGTCCAACAAGTCTCTCTTGCACCATTGTTGAACACAGATACGTTTTTATCAATTTTAACTTTGAGAAGCTATGTTCCTCCCTAGCTACGGAAACTGGCAAAGTTAAAAGAATGCGTAGAGCTATAAAAATGTTTGGAAAACTGTATGTGAGTTTATTTTCACAAACTTCAGTACTTCTTCAGGAGTGGAATGTTTCTTAAGTCATTTTGAAAAAGCCTGAAGCTCACTACACAAATGTGTAGCATCAATGTCTTTTGAATTTTCATTAGTCAATGCCGACTCCAATTTTATACAAAATTCTCCTATCTGTTTTGCTGTTTTCTTTTGCAATCTGTGGAGATCATATAGAAAACCAAATACTGATTCTAGCTGCTGCATCTGTTGGAATCGAGTGAATAGCAGTATCAAGGACTACGAAGTAGAAATTCACTTTGAACCTTTGTTTCGGGTTCTGAATGGGTGTGCCTTGTCCTTCATATGAAAACTGTTGTTTCTTTTGCCGAATGCGAACTGGCTCCGGTTCAAATTCTGTCGGAAAGTCTATTTCTTCAGTAAGCTTGAGAGAATCTACCAAACCTTTCAAACCCTTTATCACTTCCGAATTCCTCCAGAATATTTTTAGTTTGCTGCAGTTTTTGAATAGCAGAATGTATGTTCAAGTTCTTTTCCTGAAGCTGCTTACTGGTGAGGTTAATCTCTAAAAAGATACCATAAAATGAGTGAAGTAAAAAATTTGAACTTAGAAAGGACATTTGCAAGAGCTTCTGCATGTGAACGTGCCATATTGCCAGATGATCCAGTAAAGGCAGTATCATCAGAAATTTCAATTAGGGTATCTTAAATGTTTCCAAGTTCATAGTGAAGAGGCTTCAAAGCATCAATGCGACTCTCCCATCTTGTCTGACTAAGCAGTTTGACAGTTAGAGAATTCACATGGCGAGTCAGAATCTCCCAACGGTGTGTTGAGCCGGAGAAAAACACATAAACACGTTGCACCAGGTCAAAGAAACTGCTTGCCTCCAAAGAGCATCTAGCAGCATCATTGACAACCAAATTCAGAGAATGTGCACTGCAAAGAACAAAAAAGGCCCTAGGATTGATTTCCATCATTTTTCTTTGCACACCTTTGCCTTTACCCTTCATATTACTCCCATTATCATAGCCTTGGCCATGTAAGTTTTCAACAGATAATGACATTGTTTCAAGCTCTTGTAGAATAGTTTGAGTGATAAATGCTCCAGTCATTGCCTTCAGTGATATGAAACCCCAAAAATGTTCCTTTATGAGCACTTCAGCATTATCATCATCTGCAGGCTTTTCCATAGCCACAAAATTAATGATCATCATTTGTTCAACATGACTCACATCTGGTGTACAGTCCAGTATTATTGAAAAGTATTATGCAGAATGGGCAGCTTCTACAATTTTCTTTTTAATGGCATTTGCTAGGATTTGAATCAGTTCATTCTGCATATTTTTTCCTAAGTAATGAACCTGCGTTTCATGATCAGTTATTTTACGTAGATGCTCCTTCATGACTGGATCAAACAAAGCTAGGTATTCAACAAATTTTAAAAAGTTTCCATTACCTTCAGTGTATAATTTTTCATTTCTACAGCGGCCGTGGAATGCTAAATTTTGCCCACCAAGAACTCTCACTAAAGCAATCAGATGCTCTAATATTTGTTGCTGATATTCTTCTTTTTCCTTGATCACACATAGATTTTTTTCATCGATAGTTTTTCCTTTTTTCAATTGTAATTCAAGTTCTTTCCAATTTTGAAAACATTCCAAATGTTCTGTATTTCTTTCATGTGAAGAGAGAATTGAAGATGTTTTTCCAGTCCTTCGAACCATTTTCAGTAAGTGATGTACCAATTGCTTGATTTCTAATCAACTTGCAGCAAAAGCAAAACACAGAGTCCTTCAACACTGAATATTATAACCAGTTTCGATGAATTTCTTCCCTATTAATGAGTTTCCTCTTGTAATGCTGAGCAGACAATTTTCTTTTACTTCCATCCTTAGGGAAGGGAAATTAATGAACTTGTTCAGGTCCATCTTCCACGAGAACTTGCCGCACGTTGTCATCACATCTGGGCCATGAATCTGGGTCCCCATACTGTAACGTGTTTGTAACTTCCTCATCCTTTTTTTCTTCTACTTCATTTACTTCCAGAGGCGTAGCGAGCACCCCCTGTACCCTCCGACCGGAGGGGGCCCCGCAAGGAAGGGGGCCCCTAAAAGTGGCAAAAAAAATGTAAGGTATAACTAGATAAGTGACATTTATTGACGCTATTGCACAATCCATGTCGGTTTTACTGACAAAACCGTGAAGTCATTATGATACATCATAATGCTATTGGCTACATCAGTTGTCTGTCGGTCAGTTTCGAATTTTAGTTGGACCCATTCAAAGAATGTGTATTTGCGTTCATAATGGCTGTCGGCGGATAAATGTTATTAATTTAGTTGTTTAGTTTTTTATCGTTTCTGCATTGTAAGGGGCCCCGGACATATGTTCGGAGGGGGCCATGTTCTTTGTTGCTACGGCCCTGTTTACTTCAATTTCTGCATGTGTCCCTGAAGGTGAATAAATTTGTCCATGCTGTGAGCTGCCTTCATCTAGAAGTAAGCTTCAATCTTGAGTTTCCAAACTGCTTTTTTGTGGATGTGAGCTACCCTCATCTCGAAGTAATATACCTTCATCTTGATGTTCCAAACTGCTTCCATGTGGATGTGAGCTAACCTCCTCTCCAAGTAAAATTCCTTCATCTGGATAGTGTGAACTGAATCTTTATTTGGATTAAAGATAAGATATTTCAGGAAGGATACCTGCTGTTTTTCTTGGTCCTTTTCCTTCTCAGCCTTCCATTTACGATACTCAGTTCCTGAGGGTTTTCTTTTTCCTGTACTCCTGGCTGCAAGCATTATAGCGTTAAGGATGGCTGACACACCACATGGTTGGCAATTTAAACCACATTGCAGCCATCCCAACATGTCTTTTCACTGCTTAAAGGTTCAGTGATTAGTAACATATACTCACTTACCTATTGAAACAGTTAGTTACAGTATTTACACAAAAGCAAAATGACCTTTTTTGATGTTATAACCCGACACCAGTTGTTTGGAAAGTAATCCCCTTCCTCACGGTTACCCTCTTGGAGTGTGACATCATCACTTCCATACTCTATTAAGCATTAACGCTGTTACTTTTCTTTTATTTATTTATTACATGTGAACCAGTTATAACAAAGAAAAGTTCATAATTATATAGCCCGATAATAATGCTAAGGTTTAATAATGCTTAAATATACTCACATTTTGGATTTATAATGCTGAAAGACATTATTTTTTATTCTTTGGCATCAAGAAACACAATTTTCCACAGTATTCGCTTGATTCTTAACCATCTACCGGCAATGTGTGTTAAAATGACTATTTGACATGTATCAACTCATGATATCTCCACTCTACATGAATTTCTGGCTATGCGATCGTGATGTATATTCAAGTTAGGTGTCACTAGCATTGCAGCTCTTGCTGCTGGCGGATGTGTTTCACTGTGGTTGAGTTATTGCTTATCAAAACTGTGGAGAGGGTCATCTTGACCCTACATTGCAAATTGGAAAAAAATTGCTAAAATATTATTTATTTTTGCAGTAAATAAAAGATTTGACATATTAATAAATTCTTAGAAATGTAGATGAATTGTAATTCATATTCCCTCTGTACACACACAGGAATTGAAATAATGACATTATAGTTATTTTATTTGTATTTTTTTACCTTTTTCATTTTTTTCATTTTTTATTTGATTTTTTTCCTCGAATTTGGCGCCCCATTTAACTTGGCATCCTTGGCGACTGCCTAGTTCACCTATATGGATGGGCCATCTCTGTTCCCCAGACTTTTGCCAGTCATCCCCATGCACAGCTCATATAGGCCCTGTTTAGACCAGGAAAAAAGGAGTTGTTTTTAAAACATTAGCTAGCATGTTTGAAGTCACACTTTTAAAAATACCACTTAGTGTCTAATAGACAGGAATTAACAGGTTTACAAATGTTTAAACACTGGGTGTTCAATATGAGGATTCTCTCTAAAAACTCTCTTTCCTAGACATGCCCATGGAGGATTCTCTGAAGACCCAGCAGCAGGGACTGGAGCGAACAATGTCTCTAGAACTTTCCATCACAGTTCCAGCAGGATGGCCAGGGCATTCTCTGGCTACATTGTCACTTTTTCTGTGTCACTAGCAGGGCAGACAGCTCTCCCTGTTCAAGAGAGTTCTTTGGAAGGTGGAGAAGTTGACTTCTTTCCCCTTTCCTCCTGTGCTCTAGCGCCAGCTGTAGGTTAGGAGCCCTGTGACACGGTTGCTGAAGCATTGTCAATGATGGATATAAACTAAATATCCAACCTGTTTACCTTAAGGAGTGAGCTTGAGATCAATATGGGTGGCATTCGATCTGCAAGGAAGCTGCATCACTTTGGGATTTCCATGATGATGTGTGGTTGGTTTAGAGTGACCAGAGAGAAAGTGTGAAAAATCGGGATGGGGTGGGGGGTAAGAGGTGCCATTATAAGAAAAAGCCCCAAATATCGGGACTATCCCTATACAATCGGGACCTCTAGTCACCCTAGGTTGGCTTTGCATATTTTTTAAATTTCCCATTTGTTGTCATTGAACTTGTGAACTTTTCCTTATAAAAAATGGCTGCTGTTTTCCACTTGTTCAACTAGGGCTAAAGCCAAAAGGCCCTCAGTCAAAATGGCCACCATTTATCTTTGCATGAGGGAATTGAGGCTGCTCATATTAACGATGGCCACCAACTCCCACTGTTTTCAGTAACAATGAAATCAGGTTGCACTCAGGAAAGAAGGCAGTGACTGTGTGAGGAGGGGGAAGAGACTGGAATGTTGGCTTGGCAATTACAGATAAATAGGGGACATAGAAAGAAGGGTGTAGGGAAATGAGTGGCAAACAGGGAAAATCTGTAAAAATAGGGAACTGTAAGAGGAGGAAAAGTCTGAGGCCTGGTAAATAGAGAGAGCAGGTGTGGGACAGTCCTGTCTGGGAAAATGGGAGGAGAATGTGAATGAAGGCAAAGAGGGAGGTAGGGAAGGGAGACAAGAGAAAGACAAGGGAGAGGAATGGCAAAGGCTGGCCCTACCAAGGTTTAGAGAAGTAAACAGCATTCTGCTCTGAGCAGCCAGCACAGTGGCTTGCATGTATGTGTTGTTAAGGTTGTATTTTGAATGTGAAATTATCACATACACTTTGGGGATGGGAAACTTCTTGCTAAAGGCTTTTGAAAAAAATTTTTTTCTGAGGGCTTGTCTACACGGTGCATTAGTCCACATAGCTAGAGCCCTGCAAATCCGCAAATAGCCACTTTATATCCCTGGATAGCTGCATCTGCAGATGCATTGTTTACCATCTTTGCTGATCACTGATCCAAATTTTTGTATCCCTGCAAGGCTCTAACAGTGAGATTGAGATAAGGATGCTGGTGCATATAAAAAGTGGAGTGCAGATCGCAGGTCAGACACAAGTTAATTATCTCAGATGCGGATCCAAATTTTTTTTTAATCTGTGCAGGGCTCTATGCATAGCTGGGAGGGATATAAATTCTAATGCACACCAATATGTTGTGCACTAACATTCATGTGGACCCTGCTGGTGCACACTGAAAGTTCTGTGGTGTGCATTAATGTAATCCTGTTTCAAACTGTACTACGTTAACATGCAGTAGGGCTTTTTCAGTGAGTGCCAGCAGGGTCCATGTGGGCTAGTACACATTGGGAGTTTACAACCTAATTAGTGTGGCACCATGGAGATGAGCCCTGACTCATGGTTTTTGAAAGCTTGGGATTGGTAATACTAGTGTGAAGGAATGAGGCTGTCTCCTCCTGCAGGGAAGGGTGCTGTAAAACAATGGGTGTGGTTCCTCGCTTTTTGACCTCTGGCTCTGCGTCTTGGGGAAATCATCTTGCAGGACTATCCTATGTCTCTCTAGCTGGGCTCTGGCTCAGTGTATAGGGGGAATGCTTTCTCTCATCTTTGGGGCTCTAGTTCCCCAAAGGGAGCAAGAGGGCAGAGGGGTAGACCCTGAACCAGTCTTCCCTGATGGGAGAGGGTTCCTGCAGGGGCCAAAGGCTTGGATTCTCTCCATCACTACTGCAATCTTCCTGGATGGAGCAGGGAGGCTGAGAAAGCCTGTGGGCTGGACTTTCTTCACTCCTAGTCAGGCAGGATATACACTACAGTTTGAAACAGGATTACATTAATGCACACCAAAGAACTTTCAGTGTGCACCAGCAGGGTCCACACGACTCGGAAGCAGGATCTGTTGGTGTCGTTGCACCGGCAGGCAAGCAGGGTTGGCACTTTCCCCCATCCCCATCTGGGCTCTCCCCCAATTCAGAGGGTGTTCAGCAGCGAAAGGCTCCTGGCTCCTCTCTCAACATTTTCTGGGCTCTGGCTTCCTCTAGAGAAGTGGTCGTTGGGGGGGGGGTGAGGAGCTGGATCCTCTCCCCTCCACTTCCATCTTCCCCATGGGGCACAGACTGAGAGCACGCGGGGAGGGGCTCCTTTCTTTGGGGAGTCCTCCTGCTGCCAGGGTAGGGCGGCTCGATCCTCCCCTTGTCCTGTCGGGGGCAGGATCCTACCTCCTCGCCGGGCTCCCGGCTTCCCCACGTGGGGAGCCCCTCTTCCCAGGGCCCGGCCCCGGGCACCTGAGCGAGCACACGTGGCCTCCGGGAGTGGAAGTGGGAGCGCAAAAGGATGGCGCAGGAGCTCCGCCCCTCTCCTGTGATTGGGCAGTCAGCTTCCGGGAGCCTGTCGGGCTGCGGAGGAGTCGCGTGCGCCAGGACCGGTGTAGGGACTGGCCCCGGCGGGCATCTGTGCCCACTTCCCCTGCAAGCCGGCGGCTGCGGCTGGGGCCGGAGCGGCGCGGGAAGCTGGGCGGGGAGGGCGCGGCCATGGCTGGGGACGGGGCAGAGGAGGAAGATGAGGAGGGGTCAATGCTGGCGGGGCCGCCGCCGCAGCCCAATGGGTTCCTTCCGGGGAAGGAGGCCGAGCGCGGCAGCCCCGCGGCCGGGGCGGATGCAAGGGCGCTCCCGGAGGCGCAGGCCATGCTGCCTGCCCCGGACTCGGGCCCGGGCGTGGCGCGGGCGCCCATCCGGCTCTCCTGGCGCAGGCTGGCGGTGCTGGCCGTGTTCAGCCTCTACTCGCTGGTGAACGCCTTCCAGTGGATCCACTACAGCATCCTGAGCAGCGTCTTCGTGCGCTTCTACCGCGCCTCCTACACCCGCGTGGACTGGCTCTCCATGGTCTACATGGTGGCCTACGTGCCGCTCATCCTGCCGGCCACCTGGCTGCTGGACACCCGCGGCCTGCGCCTCACCGCCCTGCTGGGCTCCGGCCTCAACTGCCTGGGCGCCTGGCTGAAGTGTGCCAGCGTCCGGCAGGACCTCTACCCGGTCACCCTGCTGGCCCAGACCGTGTGTGCGGTGGCCCAGGTCTTCATCCTGGGGCTGCCCTCCCGCATCGCCGCTGTCTGGTTTGGGCCCAAGGAGGTGTCCACTGCCTGCGCTGTGGCCGTGCTGGGCAACCAGGTGAGCGGAGGGGAGGACCTGGGGCAAAGGGGAGGGGAGAGAGCGAATGGGGAAAGGGAGCAAAATATCCAGGGGGGGGCGGATGGGCTGTGTAAGAAGGTGGGAGTCAGGTTTGCGCCCTTCTTGTTAAAAAAGAAATGCCAGGTTGAGTCGTGGGGGAGGAGGGGTAGATCAGTGTTCATCAGTGCAGTAGCCACAAATCCATGGTTTAGAGAGGAGAAATCAAGGTTAAGAAAGAGGGGAAGGAAATCCAGACAGAAGGAGGAGAAGAGAAGTATCTGGTTGAAATTGGGGAAAATCTCAGAAGACGCCGATAGGAGGGAGGGGGACGGGACACTCTTGGATGATGTATTTTTGCGTGCTTGCTTTTGCAATATAGCAGATAGAGTTGATGTTGTTTGAGGAAATTTAAGACCCAAGAGAGATTTTTCCATTGATACACACACAGCAAAATCCTTTATCACAAGAAAGCGAGATTTAAAATCCAGTGCTTTTTTGTGCAGAGCCATAACTGGGTATTTTTGAGCCTGAGGCAAAAATATAAAATTGTGCCCTCCCCCAAGGCCAGCTCTTCGGCTGCAATTCCTCGGTGGGTCCGTCAGTCCCTCTCCGAGGGGAGGGCCTGCCGCCGAATTGTCGCTGGAGAATGAATGAAGCGGCGGCGGTAGAGTCTGTGATTTTGGGGGGTCAACTCCTGATTTTTGATTGCTTGGGCTGGTAATGTTGCTTCCAAGATGGTCTTTGGTTCCAGTCCAGTTCCAATCCAGAGAGGGACTCACAGGTTAAGAGAGGAGGGAGGTGCTGGATATCAGCAGTGGCCACTAGGGATCAGCATGTGTCCTGAGAATGCTGGGAGTTCAGGTTTGCAGGGCAGGATCAGGGGTGGCAGGTTTGTAGCAATTTTGGTGGTGCCCAGAACCTGCCCCTGCCCAAACTCCACCCTCTCACCCACCCAAGTAGGAGTGTGAGGGGTGAGGGCTGGGAATGGGAATGGGAGGGGCTCAGGGCTGGGGCAGAGGGTTGGAGTGTGGGAGGTGAGGTCTCTGGTTGGAACTGGGGATGAGGTGTTTGGGGTGCTGAAGGGGCTCAGGGCTTGGGCAGAGGATTGAGGGTGCGGTGGGGGGGTAAAAGCTTTGACTAGGGGTGTGGGCTCTGGGGTGGGGCAGGGCTGGGGATGAGTTTGGGGTGCAGGCAGGCTGCTCCGGGACAGGGGCCAGAGAGAAGGACTCCCCCCAGCCCTTTCCCTGCTGGCAGCGGCAAGCTCTGGGGGAAGAGCCCCCCTTTCCTGCCCCCCCCAGCAGCACATTCACCCCCACCACTGTCACTACGTTGGCTCCTACGGCCCCTCTCAGGTCCAGACATCTCCCTCGCTTTCCTCATGGTGGGTGCCGGGAGGTGCTGTGTGCGTCTCCTCCCCTGCTGTTGCCCCTGACTGTAGCCTCACTGGGGGTGAGGGATGGGGCTACCTTCTTGCCCAGCATGGGGCAGGAGTGGTGACTGTGGGAGGGGGGCCCCCTTTGCTGCTGGATGGTCCCACTGGAAAATGAAAGGGTCTGAGGGGGAAGGGTAGGCTCAGTTAGTCTGCCCTGGCAGTGGAATTCGGGGGCACTAGGACCCTGTGGCAGCAGTGGCTGCAGGGAGGCAGCATGGAGCTGCTCTGCTCTGGGGCTGGGAAGTGTGGAGGGAGGGAACAAGTCAGGGCCGGTGAGACACTTGGGGGAGGCGCGGGGGGTGGCAGGTGAGGTCGGGGGCGGGGAGGGGGAGATCACCCAGGTTATAAATATCTTCATGCCAGCGGCTTTTTTTTTTTTTTTTTGGTCCCTCCACTGCTTTCTGCGCCCCTCGGCTTTGTGTGCCTGAGGCAAGTGCGTCACTCCTCTTGCCCTTGTTATGACACTGTTTTTGTGCGTCCTCTCCACAAACTAATGAGGTTTTTCCTTGCAGGTGAGTGTGGCAGGCCTACTTAGGGGAAAATCTAAATTAGTTATTAATTTCAATGCTGGCATTGTGTCAGAAACCTGACTGCGCTGATCCAGCATCTCTTCTGAAGCTTTCAAGGGCATATGGGTGTTCGAGGCTCATTATAATTTAATGGAGGCTTTGATTGATGTATGTCTTTTAAACTAAATAAATGTTATAGAAGCTAAGGGTATGTCTACATCTACAATTTTGCAGCGCTGGTTGTTACAGCTGTATTAGTACAGCTGTATAGGGCCAGCGCTGCAGAGTGGCCACACTTACAGCAACCAGCGCTGCAAGTGGTGTTAGATGTGGCCACGCTGCAGCGCTGTTGCACACCGCGGGGAAGGAGACCTGCTTGGAGGGGGGGTCGGGGAACGACAGAGCACACCGCGGGGCTGGATACCTGCTTGGAGGGGGGGTCGGGGAACGCCAGAGCACACCGCGGGGAAGGAGACCTGCTTGGAGGGGGGGTCGGGGAACGACAGAGCACACCGCGGGGCTGGATACCTGCTTGGAGGGGGGGTCGGGGAACGCCAGAGCACACCGCGGGGAAGGAGACCTGCTTGGAGGGGGGGTCGGGGAACGCCAGAGCACACTGCGGGGAAGGAGACCTGCTTGGAGGGGGGGTCGGGGAACGCCAGAGCACACTGCGGGGAAGGAGACCTGCTTGGAAGGGGGGTCGGGGAACGCCAGAGCACACCGCGGGGAAGGAGACCTGCTTGGAGGGCAGTGGAGTTTGCTTAATTACCAGAGAGGCTTCCTCAGGTATGCTGGGATACCTGCTTATTCCATGGAGGTCAACAAAAACGCTGGTGAGTGTCTACACCTGATGACCAGCGCTGGTGATCCAGCGCTGGATCCTCTACACCCGAGGCACAACCGGGTGTACGGCCAGCGCTGCAAACAGGGAGTTGCAGCGCTGGTAATGCCCTGCAGGTGTGTACACATCCTAAGCTGCAGCGCTGTAACCCCCTCACCAGCGCTGCAACTTTGTAGTGTAGACAAGGCCTAAGTTATCTGTCCCTTATAATCTAATATGGCAAGTATTTAAACAAACCACATCAAAGAACAAAACTGAGGTAACATCACCAAATAACTTACAGAGACTCGTTTCAAATATGTACAGCATGGTTCCATTTTTAATAGAGTTTTTCACTAATCCAGTGAAAGTTAGGTAAGCATTGAAGAAAAGTAATGGAGAAACAAGCTTTAGTTGATACTTGTAATGGAGTGAAAAGTCTGGTTAGCTTTATGTTAAATAACTGTGATTAACATTTTCCCAAACAAAAAGCAGAGAAAATAAACACTATAACAAATACAACTATAATACTGCAGCATCAGGGATTGGGGGTGGGGGAAAGAAGATGGTGGGGGATGAGTCATATGGAGATGTAGGCAGGGCTTGTGGTCTGAGCATGAGCCTGGGGCAAACTGTCATCTCTTCCTGAGTCGAGCCATCCTTGCATCAAGGCTCGCCTTCGTGTGCTAGTCTACTTAGGTATTAGCTCTGTGAAATCCCTTTAAGAACTGATTACCCCCATTCCCTGCGCACATCCGTGACTCCCCATCTCAAACCGTCATGTGTTGTTTCTGTGGGGGACGCCATATGGAGGTGGGATGCTCGGGGTAGGCAAGAGGGTCTGCCCCATTCATGCTCCTAAACTCAAGTAGAAGTCTTCATTCTCACCAGCTGTAGTCCTGGTCTGATGAACCAGTTCAGGACAAACAGACTGGGATTGTACTTTGATGAGCCTCAGAAGTCTTGCCAGGATGACTGGATAATTCATGAGAGGAGCTGGTAATTTCAGTCTTGTGGAAATTCAACTGAAAGTCTTCTTACCCCACCATAAGAGTTAGTTCGTTAGTACTAATGCTACGTTTTAGTCACAGGTATTTTTAGTAAAAGTCATGGACAGGTCACAGGCAGTAAACAAAAATTCATGGCCTTTGACCTGTCCATAACTTGTACTATATTCCCCTAACTAATACTTGGGCTGGGGGACCATGGGTGCTCTGGGGTGGTGGTCAGGGGGGCACTGCAGGGACTGGGTGTGGTCTGGAACCCCCTCTAGTGCTGGGTGGGGGGAAGGTTTGGCAGAGCTGGCAAGCTCCCTACTCGGCTCCAGGTGTCCCTGCAGCTTCTAGGGGGAGGGAAGGCCAGGGAGGCTCCCTGCATTGCCCCTGCCATGAGCTCTGGCTTTGCAGCTCCCATTGGCTGGGAACCACAGCCAGTGGGAGCTCTGGTGGTGGCACCTGCAAGCATGTGTAGCATACGGAGCCCCCTGGCTCCTCCACTTAGGAGCTGCAGGGACATGCCAGCAGCTTCTATGGAGCTTCCCCGAGGTTGGAGCTTCCCCGCACCCCAACCTCCTGCCCCAGCCCTGAGCCTCCTCCCACACCCAAACTGCCTCAGCAGTGGCCAGTGCTGCTTGCCCAGGGGCTGCCTGATGTGCTTGGGCAGCCCTGGAGCCAGCTGTACTGGTCGCTGCAGAAGTCACAGAGGTCACGTGACCTCTGTGACAGACATGCAGCCTCAGGATATGTCTACACTACGAGATTATTCCGATGTTACATAAACTGGTTTTATAAAACAGATTGTATAAAGTCGAGTGCACGCTGCCACACTAAGCACATTAATTCGGTGGTGTGCGTCCATGGTCCAAGGCTAGCGTCTATTTCCGGAGCATTTCACTGTGGATAGCCGTCCCGTAGCTATCCCATAGTTCCCGCAGTCTCCCCCACCCATTGGAATTCTGGGTTGAGATCTCAGTGCATGATGGTGCAAAAACAGTGTCGCGGGTGATTCTGGGTAAATGTCATCACTCAATCCTTCCTCTGTGAAAGCAACAGCAGATAATCATTTCGCGCCCTTTTTCCCTGGATTGCCCTGGCAGACGCCATAGCATGGCAACCATGGAGCCTGTTTTGCCTTTTGTCACTGTCAGAGGCTGACAGAGGTGGTACTGCAGCGCTACACAGCAGCATTCATTTGCCTTTGCAAGGTAGCAGAGATGGTTACCATCCCTATTGCACCGTCCGCCATTGTAAACTGGCGATGAGATGACGGTTATCAATCATTTTGTACCGTCTGCTGCTGTCATGGGTGCTCCTGGCTGGCCTTGTTGAGATTGACCGAGGGTGCATGGACAAAAATGGGAATGACTCCCCAGGTCATCCCCTTCTTTATGTTTTGTCTAAAAATAGTCCTGCCTAGAATATGGGGCAAGTCTACTCGAGAGCCAGAGAGCACAGCTGCTCCGGGTCAGAGCCCCAGGGATCCCACAGAAATGATGAGCTGCATGCCATTCTAGGGGGTGACCCTGCAACAGCCCCACTCATTGCTTCCCTCCTCCCACACCCCTCCTGGGCTACCGTGGCTGTGTCCCTCCATTTGTGTGATGAAGTAATAAAGAATGCAGGAATAAGAAACACTGACTTTTTCGAGAGATAAAATGAGGGGGAGGCAACCTCCAGCTGCTATGATAGTCCAGGGAGTACAGAATCTTTTCTTTAGACATGAAAGGGGCGGGGGGGGAGGAGAGGGCTGATGAAGCTCAGGCTCCAGCTGCTATGATGAGGATGGTTACCCAGCATTTTGCACCATCTGCCAAAAATGACAGGGAGTCATTCCCATTTTTTACCCAGGCGCCCCCGGCCGACCTCACTGAGGCCAGCCAGGAGCTCTCACGGGATGGTGACGGTTTTCCACCATTTTGTCCCGTCTGCCATCAGGAAAGGAAGGGGAGGGGATGCTGCTGTTCAGCACCGCAGACATACAGTGACATTGAAAAATGGCAAGAAACGATTTTTTTCCCTTTTGTTTCACCGGGGGGGAGGGGGGAGTTGGTAAATTGACGAGATATACCCTGAAACACCAGGGACAATGTTTTTGACCCTACAGGCATTGGGAGCTAAGCCAAGAATGCAAATGCTTTTCGGAAACTGCGGGGACTGTGGGATAACTGGAGTCCTCAGTCGCCCCTCCCTCCCTCCATGAGTGTCCATTTGATTCTTTGGCTTTCCGTTACGCTTGTCATTCAGCACTGTGCTGAGTCCCTGCTGTGGCCTCTGTCTATCATAGCCTGGAGATTTTTTCAAATGCTTTGTCATTTCGTCTTCTGTAACGGAGCTCTGATAGAACAGATTTGTCTCCCCATACAGTGATCAGAACCAGTATATCTCGTACGGTCCATGCTGGAGCTCTTTTTGGATTTGGGACTGCATGGCCACTTGTGCTGATCAGAGCTCCACGCTGGGCAAACAGGAAGTGAAATTCAAAAGTTCGTGGGGCTTTTCCTGTCTACCTGGCCAGTGCATCCGAGATCAGGTTGCTTTCCAGAGCAGTCACAATGGTGCATTGTGGGATACCGCCCGGAGGCCAATACCATCGATTTGCAGCCACGCTAACCCTAATCTGACATGACAATACTGATTTCAGCGCTACTCGTCTTGTCGGGAAGGAATACAGAAACTGGTTTAAAGAGCCCTTTATATCGATATAAAGGGCCTCATTGTGTGGACGGGTGCAGGGTTAAATTGGTTTAATGCTGCTAAATTTGGTATAAACGCGTAGTGTAGACCAGGCCTTAGTACGCATTATGTCTCCGGCGTTTAAGGCAGTGAGGAAGCTCCTCCACTCCTGTCTGTTTCTGGCAAGTCTTTCAGTGGTGCCCCAGCTGTGCCCCAAGTTTTTCAGCTCAACTTCCACATCTCTTTGCTGTTTTGGGGCAGCCTCATTTTTGCTTACCTTCAGGTGTCCATCTTATAGCTATTCTGGTGGTGGAATCAATTTCCATCCGAAGCGCATGGCCAATCCATCTCCAGTGCCTCCTGGTAATGATGATACTCATATCTTCTTTGCTTCACTGTGTGAATAGGATTACTTGTACTCCTGTTCTTTTTGTGGATACAGACTAACACGGCTGCTAGTCTGAAACCTGTGTGAATAGGTCTCCCAGTGTGTGGGGGATGGAGAGGTAAAGATCGCAGGATGTAGACTTCCCCTGTAGCCTTGCTCCTCTGCATCCCCACTGTGTTTTGTGTGTGGCCACAAAATGATAACACTCCCATCACCTTCAATGGTGTGGGCTCAGGCCCTTGGTGAATTTGACAAAGGTAACAGGGTTTTAAAATATTTTCCCTTCCAGTGGCTCATAGAGACCTAAATTAGATATGCATTCTAGGTTATTACAAGGTGAGATGGTATCAGTGTTTATAGTTAAGATTGTGTAAGACTTTCCATGATAAGACTTTCTTCATTTGCTTATAAGTTTTTAGTTTTTTATTTTGTTTAAAATTTTCTGGGAATTTATCAATGTTTATAACAAAAAATAAAAAACAGATGAAAATCATTCCCCAGAAAACTGCGAAGTTAATTTCCTGCAAATATTAGGGGACCGGGGTGGGGGTGGGGGAATAGAAAGGCAACAAATAAAGAAAAGTAAGAGTGTTGAAAGCAAAAGAGTGGAGAAAGCTTCTAGAGGAGAGGCTAGTCTAGATTTGGTTTTGACAGATAAGGAAGAACTGGTTGAGAATTTGAAAGTGGAGGCAACTTGGGTGAAAGTGACCATGAAATGGTAG
This sequence comes from Gopherus evgoodei, assembly GCF_007399415.2. Lineage (NCBI taxonomy): Eukaryota > Metazoa > Chordata > Testudines > Testudinidae > Gopherus > Gopherus evgoodei. Next base: position 179,798,308 of record NC_044324.1, on the reverse strand, counting down.
AGTTCACGATTCTAAGGAATGGTAGGAGGGAGAACAGCACAATACAGACAATGGATTTAAGAAGGCAGACTTTAGCAAACTCAGAGAGTTGGTAGGTAAAATCCCATGGGAAGCAAGTCTTAAGGGGAAAAACAATTGAAGACAGTTGGCAGTTTTTCAAAGAGACATTATTAAGGGCACAAGAGCAAACTATCCCACTGCATAGGAAAGATAGGAAATATGGCAAGAGACCACCCTGTCTTAACCAAGATATCTTCAATGATCTAAAACTCGAAAAAGAGTCCTACAAAAAGTGGAAACTCGGCCAGATTATAAGGGATGAATATAAACAAATAAGTATGTAGGGACAAAATTAGAAAAGCCAAGGCACGAAACGAGATCAAACTAGCTAGGGACATAAAAGGAAACAAAAAATTCTACAAATACATTAGAAGCAAAAGAAAGACCAAGTACAGAGTAGTCCTGTTACTCAATGAGAGGGGAAAGACAATAACAGAAAATGTGGAAATGGCAGAGGTGTTTAATGACTTCTTTGTTTCGGTTTTCATCAAGAAGGTTGGTGGCGATGGGACGTCTGATATAATGAATGCCAGTGAAAGTGAGGTAGGATCAGAGTCTAAAATAGGGAAAGAACAAGTCAAAAATTACTTAGACAAGTTAGATGTCTTCAGATCACCAGGGCCTGATGAAATGCATCCTAGAATATTCAAGGAGTTGACTGAGGAGTTATCTGAGCCTTTAGCAATTATCTTTGAAAAGTCATGGAAGACAGGAGACATTCCAGAAGACTGGAAAAGGGCAAATATAGTGCCCATCTATAGAAAGGGAAATAAGGACAACCTGGGGAATTACAGACCAGACAGCTTACCCTCTGTACCTGGAAAGATAAGGGAGCAAATAATTAAGCAATCAATTTGCAAACGCCTAGAAGATAAGGTGATAAATGACAGCATGGATTTGTTAAGAACAAATCATATCAGACCAACCTGATAGCTTTCTTTGACAGTGTAAGAAGCCTTGTGGATGGGAGGGAAGCAGTAGATGTGGTATATCTTGACTTTTGTAAGGCTTTTGATACTGTCTCAGGTGACCTCATAAACAAACTAGGAAAATACAACCTAGGTGGAGCTACTGTAAGGTGGGTGCAGACTGGTTGGAAAATTGTTCCCAGAGAGTAGTTATCAATGGTTCACAGTCATGCTGGAAGGGCATAACGAGTGGGGTCCCACAGTCGGTTCTGGGTCTGATTCTGTTCAATATCTTCATCAGTGATTTAGATAATGGCATAGAGAGTACACTTACAAAGTTTGCTGACGATACCAAGCTGGGAGGGGTTGCAAGCCCTCTGGAGTATAGGATTAAAATTCAAAATTATCTGGACAAAGTGGAGAAATGATCTGAAGTAAACAGGATGAAATTCAATAAGGACAAATGCAAAGTATTCCACTTAGGAAGGAACAGTCACTTGCAAACATACAAAATGGGAAATGACTACCTAGGAAGGAGTACTGTAGAAAGGGATCTGGGGGTCATAGTGGATCACAAGCTAAATATGAATCAACAGTATAACTCTGTTGCAAAAAAAGCAAACATCATTCTAGGATGTATTAGTAGGAGTATTGTAAGCAAGACATGAGAAATAATTCTTCCACTCTACTCTGCACTGATTAGGCCTCAACTGGAGTATTGTGGCCCGTTCTGGGCACCACATTTCAGGAAAGATGTGGACAAATTGGAGAAAGTCCAGAGAAGAGCAACAAAAATTGTTAAAGGTCTAGAAAACATGACCTATGAGAGAAGATTGAAAAACTTTGGTTTGTTTAGTCTGCAGAAGAGAAAAGTCAGAGGGGACATAACAGTTTTCAAGTAGATTAAAATGTTGTTACAAGGAGGAGGGAGAAAAATTGTTGTTCTTAAACTCTCAGGATAGGACAAGATGCAATGGGCTTAAATTGCGGCAAGGGCAGTTTAGGTTGGACATTAGGAAAAACTTCCTAACTGTCTGAGTGGTTAAGCACTGGAATAAATTGCCTAGGGATGTGGTGGAATCTCAATCAGAGGGGCCTTTTAAGAGCAGGTTGGACAGACACCTGTCAGGGATGGTCTAGATAATACTTAGTTCTGCCTTGACTGCAGGGGACTGGACTAGATGACCTCTTGAGGTCCCTTCCAGTTCTGATTCTAAAAGCAGTTAATGCTGCAGTTTATTTCATGACCTGTACATTAACAGTATGTACATGTGTATATCTTCCACTGCATTGGCTTGCTTTGACACCCTTGTGTTTACACTTAGATGTGTTTATGTTAATTAGTCTACCTAATTTATTGTGTTTTCTTAACATAGTAAATATTCTTGTGTACTTGTGTGGTCCAAAGTTCATGTGAAAATCAGTAAAAACCAAATAGCTTTTGTAAAACCTAGGAATTTTTCAGTAAAAGTCAGTAATATTTGGGGAAGCACTGAAATGTCTCCTGCCACTGTGAGTGCCTTGTTATGGTGACACAGCAAAACCATCTTCTCTAATGGTGTGGAGCTGAGGTAGACATTGTATGACCTGTGTTGACCCTAACATGGGTTGGCAACCTTTCAGAAGTGGTGTGCCAGGTCTTCATTTATTCACTCTAATTTAAGGTTTCGCGTGCCAGTAATACATTTTAACATTTTTAGAAGGTCTCTTTCTATAAGTCTATAATATATAACTAAACTATTGTTGTATGTAAAGTAAATAAGGTTACTAAAAAGTTTAAGAAGCTTCATTTAAAATTAAATTAAAATGCAGAACCCCCCAGACCAGGACCCGGGCAGTGTGAGTGCCACTGAAAATCAGCTCATGTGCCGTCTTTGGCACCCTTGCCATAGGTTGCCTACCCGTGCCCTAACAGTTCTTCAGCTGTCCCACAATGTCCCATTCCCTGCAACAGCAACCACTCTGGTCACAATTGTGAACTCTACGGCCTAGGGTTCCTGGAGACCAGAAGCCACTATCCACCTTAAAATCCCTCACTTATTTTTGAAGTTTCTTTTCCTGATTGCCCAGCTTGGCGAGCACATTTAGAACGCTCTCTTGTTGTGTGCAGCTGCCCAACCAACCATGCTGGCTCCACACACTAGATGCATTCCTGCCTGGAAAAGACAGGAGGTATTGGATCTCCTGCGCTTGTGGGGAGTAGGGGCTGTGCAAGCACAGCCATAGATGAGGTATAGAAACATGGACATATACAAGCAGATTACATGGGGGATGCAGGCAAAGGAGTGTGATGAGAGGGATCAGCAGTAGCACCATGGGAAAGTGAAGGAACTGTGGCAAGTGTCCCACAAAGCCAGTCAATCTGGTTCTGAGCTGCATATCTACCACTTTGCAAACGAGCTGCATGCCGTATTTGGTGAACACCCCACCAGCACCCTGCACAACATCATGGACACCTTGGCGGAGACCCCGCCATAAGCAGCGAAGAGAAAGAAGTGGGTGGTGGTGGGGAGATGCGGATGAGGGCTTCAGCCATGCCATGAGCCAGGATCTGCTCGAGACTCCACCGCAGTCTGTCCAGTCCTGCCAACTGAGCATAGCTGAGCCCCAGTGAAGTGGAAGGGACCTCAGGTAAGTGTGTGTATATATTTTTTTCTTTATAATCTTTAAAGAGGGCACCTGCCCCAAGCTAACAAGACACACACATTAACTTTTCATTGTTTAATTTGCATGAGAAGAGGTAGGTGTAGTTTGCATGTGCTTTTTTGTTTTCCCATAGGGCTAGGTGGCGGGTATTGCTGTGCAAAACACTTTATGTACACAAAATGTCCCTTGTATCCTCCTGAGAGATCTCAATGGAGGTTTTGATGGAGATACTCAGCAATTCTCTCCTGAAGGTTTCTGGGGATGGCTGCCTTGTTTTTGTCTCTGCAGTAGGCTATATTTCCCTGCCACTCTGCAATTAGTTTGTCTGGCACCATTGCAGTAAACTGACTAGTGACATACGGGCCTGGGCAACTTCAGGACACCAGTAGCAACTATGCTTTCTGTGCCTTTGTCATTCTCAAGAGTGAATATCAGCAAATCCACTACTGCTTGTGGAAAATAATGCCAATATTCAGTGCCATTGCCCTATACTCACACCCATGGAATAGGGACCAAAAATTTATTATTTCATACAGCTGAATTTCCCCCCTCCTCCTGGACATATTCACCATAGCTGGGGCTGGAGAGCGGTGCTGTGCAGAGACACTCCAAAGCTGAAGTGTCAGTAAGCATTCCTTATTAAGGGTTTTTCTCAGAATGAGGGAAGGAAGTTTTGAAACTTGTCTTTTTGTTATGACTGTGTAGCCAGTGTTACATCTGTCTGTTTTATATGTAGCTTCTGCTATTATAGCCTTTAGTGGTGCCCCCCCAGGCCCATAGAATGTCTCACCCAGATAGGGAGGAGGAAGAAGACTGGTGGAAGACCTGTTCAGTGAGATCTTATAAACCAGTGCTGCATTGGACTGTGAAGAGAGGGGGCCAGTGTGGCAGATGGCACAGAGAAGGAGCGAGTAGACAGGAAGAAATCTCAACAGGAAAAGGAGAGGAAGATGCACAGGGACACAATGGGTCTCCTCAGGTAGCAAATCTAAATGCTGCAGACCCTGGTTGACCTGGAAGTCTACAAATCTCAGACTCCCCACCCTTTGCAGTCTTAGAGAACTCCATGGTTAACCGCTCCCTATATCCCCCAGCATATCACATGGCATCTCATGCTGCATCCTATCCGTACCACTGCATGCCAGGGGATAGCAAGGAAAACTGCAGTTTCACATACACTAATCATGGTTCTCAGGGGTTAGTGTTTGTGAAGTCACAACGAACTGTGTTTTTGTGAACTGAAAGCAACAGAAATTGTAATTTGTAATTTGTGTTTGTAATTGGAAAGGCGGCAAAGTTTCATTCTGTTAGTTTATGTTTTCAAGATTGTATTGCATTGCTTGTATTTTTTCACATTGTTTTTCTGCACTGTTTTTGACACTTAATTTTATTCTCCAAAAATAGAAATTTATTATCATCTTTAGTAGTTCTCAGCACACATTGAAGAATGCCTATCGGTATTCAAAACGCATGACACTGTAAGTGGATAGCAAGCACCACACATTTCCTAGCAGCAGCCAAAGCTTACTCCTGGGGGGGAGGTTCTGTGCAAGTGCAGAATTAATGCTCCCTGCAGATTCCTCGTCGCAGGCAGAATAATTGATTCTGATGGAGAGGTGAAGGGAAGCCGTGAGGGGGTCATTCTGCAATTACATCTTTCATCCACCCATCTGATGTGGCACCAGAAGAGAGAGCAGCTGGCGCAAGGATGGGATCAGTCAGCTGTGGAGAGAGAGGGGCCAAAGACGGCCTTCATTACAGCACTCTGCCCATGGGGCCAGGTGAAGCATGGGATATGTGAGGGGGGGGAGGGAATGACATAGTGCAGGGCACACAGAGCTGCTGGGGGAATCACACAGATGGGGGTTCAGAAAGGTTGGGGGGCAGACTGGGGTGTAGGCACAGGAGCTAAGGGGTGACAACATTGAGGCAGGAGCTGAATGGGAGTAGTGGTGCAGGGAGACGAGCATCTATGCCTGACTGAGTCACAGTCCTGCATAGCAGGAGGAGATTAACGTCCTACGCACTTGCATGATAATGGCTCCCACTGTGGTTTTTCCAAAATTATTTCCATTACCAGTTTCCTGAGTGCGATCGCTGCTTTCGTCACTGTCAATGCAGCTATCATTCTGGAGTCCCTATGCTGGACAGTTGTGGTGAGCTTAGCGCACAGATCCAGGAATGGAGCTGTTTGCGTCTGAAAGTTTCAGAGCCATTGCTCGTCTAAAATCTGAATTATGTGATTCCACTGGTTAGTGCTCATTTCTCAAGCCCAGAAGCAGTGCTCCACCATCTGCAGCTGCTTGGTGAACGGCACCAACAACCTTAAATTGTTTTGCGTTATGTCCCTCAGCAGACTGTCCTTGGGGAAATCATCATGTTGTGGTACTTCCTCTAGGTCTCCATGTACAAGAGGTTCAAGTGTCCTGTATTGGCAACATTCATGAGAATAGTGTAGAGCTCTGTGGGCTCCAGGCTTCTGTCAGAGATAGTGGACAGCAAAAAGTGCTGTGTGGGTTGGTGAGGTTTTAAAATACGGTGCTAAAATTATGGGATACGCATGGTACCATAAGATGAAGAATGTTGCATATTGGGAACTTGATCTCTAGCTCCCAGAGTTCTCTGGGTGAGTCATTCTATCCCATAGCACATGGCAAAAAATTCCCAAAAGGCATTGCACCAGATGGCAGTGCAGGGCACAGTGGGATACCCCCCTTTGGTGCACCAGTTTTGCCTCACCATAAGCACTCCTTGTGAGTACGTGCTGTGTTGACATAAGTAGTCGAGTATGCATGTGCATGAGCAACATACTAATTCTGGCAGCTGTACACTGATATAAATTCTGGGGATAAAAGTTTGTAGTGTAGACCTGGTCCTAGGGTACTACAGTAAGAACAATATTAAAAAGGTCCACGAAGAAATTAATAATTCTGTATTCAAGGCAGGTCTTGTGGAAAAAGTAACATATGAGCATATAATTAAAGACTGTATCATAATGTATATGAACATGGGGGCTGTAATTAAGATTGTACAAGGAACCTTAATTCTGACATTTCTTAACTTGAGTGCTTGACTCTGAATCCTTAGCATTTTTCTTTTTTACAAAGTTTTTCGGACATAATTATAGAAATTAAACTACTTGAAATAGTCACTGGGGTTTCTAGCGTGATGGAGAGTGTTTCACTTTTTACTGAAAAAGAAAAATGGTTTTGTCTCATTACTATAGCAAAAATAAACTAAGAGAAATTTAAAGAAACTGTGCTATGCTTACGCCTGCAAAAATTTTAAAATGTTTTACATATCAGGAGCCAAATTTTAAGTCACAGCCTTCTATTTTTCTTGAATTAGAGGCTGAATTGAAACTGGCCCAAAACATAAACCTGCTACTTTTGTATTTTATGGCACTTCTTATCAGGCTTAATAGTAACTGAAAATGTGTTTCTACAAAGGCATTCCTATCCCTGCTTCCCTTCTCTTCCTGATTAATCCTGCAGTGAAAATATAATGCTGAACTTCCCTTTTATAACATCAGGCCGTGAAGTCAAATGCAGGATTATGATCAAGAATGAGGGAAGACTGGTCTGTAAGAGAAATGTATGTCTTATCTAGATGTACTGTACGGTCAGTCACAGAATGACAGGCCAAGTAAACGTGTGTGCATAAAGCAGTGTTCTCGTATGAAATTTCCTCCGTAAAGAAGGACTTCCATAATTATTATTATTATTATTATTATTTTTTGTCTGTGTAACATTCCGACTGTAGCATTGCAATGAAGAGGAGGAAAACTGGTTTATGGAAATATTGGCTGTGGGTTGTCAGTCAGATTGACAGATGAATAACTACTGCCCTTCAGTACAATGCAGGAACACTTTTTTCCTGTGTAATTCTTATTAATCACTTTCTGTGCTAGAATATAAGCTCTGTATTGCACAGTGTAGGACTTTTTGTCTTTGTTCTTTTGATTGCTTTTGTTCACAGGAAAATGTAATTGTTTTTTGTTTGTCTTTTTACAGCTTGGCACGGCAATTGGCTTCTTGTTACCACCAGTTCTGGTTCCAAACACAGTTGATGATACTGATCTAATGGGGCATAATATCAGCATCATGTTCTATGGAACAGCAGCAGTATCCACACTTTTATTCTTATTAACAGGAGTTGGTAAGTGAAACATTTCATATAGTGACTGTGAGCAGAGGAATCTAATAGTGACTCTAAATTCCATGAACTTCATCTTTTAGACCAAATTGCAAACCCTACCTCTCTGACTTAGCTTTCCTTGGAATAAACTTATCAGTGTCTCACACCAAACATCTGCTTTCTGTCGAGATACTCTTAGCAAGTGGTGAATTAAATTTGCTTGGTTTTTGTTCTTGGGAGGTGCTGCTTACTATAACGGTAAGGGCTGCATAAGTGTCTAGATAGGTTGAATTAATTTGTAAGTTTTATTTTGGCTAAAATAGTGTTTGCCTGCGTTTAACCATACTATGCCATGTTGTTGTGTGTTGGCCCTGAGCTGTAGAAAAAGACCTAAATAGATTTAGGCTAGTCTGCACTAAAAAAGGTTTGCAGGAATAGCTGTATTGGCAAACTCTCCTAGTATAGATGCAGCTTATACCCAAAAGTGCTTTTGTCAGGATAGCGAATACCATTTCCCTAAATTATATGGGCTGTACCTGCAAAAGTACTTTTTTTTTTTTTTGCCAGTATAACTGCATCTAAGCTAGAGCTTTTGCTGGTATAAAACGTTATTTAAAAAGAAAAATCACAACCCTAATTGACGTTTCTACACTGGCAGATGTTTTAAGAGTAGATTTAGCCTCAGTTTCCTGTTTTAACTTTAAACCAGTTGAAATGCCATTGGAGCAAAAAAATTGAGAATAAGCTTCTATAAATTGTACACTGATACTTGAGGTGGTTTCTGCATGTTACCTCTTGTGGGATGTGCCCTAAGATGTTGCTGAGCTTTGGGAACTTGCTCAAAAAGCAGTGGGTGTTGGGATTGCACAAGCATACCCTCAAGGCACTGAATGTTCACAGGTGAGATTGTAAGAGCTTGGCCCCAGTTGCTTCAGTATCTTCCTTTTCTGTGGCTAGCTGCAGGCGTAGCAATGCAAAGCTCCCTCAGTTTTGCTTCAGATCAGAGATCGATGGAAACGCATTTAGAGATGTGTTCTTGTTGGGACTGGGGCAGAATTCTCCTATTCTGTGGATTTGTATGTACATTGGTGATCAGACAGGACAAGCCCTGTGTCATTCTGATCCCTCCTGTTTGGGCCAAGTAGTATAGCTATGTGCATCTTCTGGATCTGTCATGGTTGTCTTCGGTATCTTCAGAATGCCTAGCCCAAGAAGACAGCCTTGTTCTGCATCCTCAGGCCAAAGTCTCTTCATCTTGCAGCTTGGATTACGAGACATCAGCTTCTGATCTAGCGTGTCCAGCAAAGTTGCATTTTATACTACAATCCATAAAACCCTCCAGTATTACTACCAGATATGGACAAGGTTATCTGTGTTGGCAGCAGATAACGTCTTCATGCCCTGCTCCCTCTTAGTCTATTTTTGGACTTCTTGTTGTAACTGAAGTCTCTCGATTTTCTGCCATTCCTTCGGTTGACAACTGTAAAAACTTCAGCCATCCCAACATCAGGAGATTCCCTAAATGACTGATGTCGGTTCAAAGAAGTGTTCAGAAACAGGATCTCTGCTTAATGCTGCCAGAGTTAGAGTACTCCTTTTGAACCCTGGGGATAGTGTTCTTTATTCCGCTGGTTGCTAAAAACCAGCGCACAACAGCAGCATCCACAGGATGCAGGCTGTGTGTAGCATGCTAGTGCGCAGCAGATTTACATCTATGATTAATGAAAGAGTTGCAGGCTTTCATAGTTGATATACTCCCTTTGCTTTATTTCACATGGACAAATATGTCCATGTTTCTCATGTATAACTTTTGATTTCGTCCTACACCAGATATTTCATATGTCTTTATGTGCTTTGTTTTAGTGGTTCCACCTACAGTGAAAAAGGAGAAATGCTAAATTGTCAAATATAGCTGAATGGCACTTGGACAATTATTGACACTGTTTTTATATCCGCAGGATATTGAGCTAGTACGGTATGACTATGTCTTTAGAGATATGCACAAAGGTCAGAAAGATTTTAATGAGTTCATTGGCCTGTTTGTATCCAAAAGATCCCTAAAGAAACTCCGGAGCCAATGGTATATTTACAGAAATCCAACTTTTAATACTGTAAATAAAAGAAGTTATACTACAGACTGTTAAGGGTCTCATACAAACTCATACCAAAGCATGTAAATTCAGGTACCATTGAAACTCTGTTCTTGCCCTATTCTCTTGTGTTGTAGAATCTTTAAGGATTGGGAAATTCACCCTTCTGTAGAGGGTCTGCATGAAGACTCTGTACTATTTAAGCCTTTTAAAATGGTACATAAACAGTATAGAGGTCCTTGGCAGGTCGTCTGTACAAAGTTGTGATTTTTTTTTTCTTTCCATCTTCTGACCTTTATGTCACAAATGTTGTAATACTGAGATATAATGGAGTTAGCATAGCAATGCACTTTCAGCCTTATAACTAGATAAGGGAGCTAGACTGACCCTCATTTTGCCACTGTCAGCAGAACATCTAAATACTTAAGGGCTAGGTGATCTGATTAATGTGATCCCGTGTCATTCCAAAGTGGATTGGTTTTAATCATGATATAAATCAGCAAGCAGAAAACCTTGATTTAAATAATCACTTCTAATCTTGTTTTGCTTTTGTACTTTTTAGTTATTTTCCTAAATAATAGCTGATTCTCATTGGTTGGTAACAATTGAAATATGTTGATTTGCTATTAAATATAGCCAATACACTAAGTTTTTGGTGCTACTTTTTACTAAACTATATCTAGTCACATTTATTTTAGCAGTTTTATACTTTAACATACATTCAGATTGTCTTCATTTTTATATTTTTATTGAATTAGAAAATGAAGAATGACACATTCCTTGTTTGTTAGATGATTTTTTTTATTTGTTTTTAACTTGTGATTTATGGCAAATTGAATTTGAATGGAAATTGAAATTCAGTTAAATACACAAGAACAGCATTTTAAAATTGCTTTTATTAAACTACTTTAAATATTCTGGATACATACAAAAACAAATAAGTTAATCAAAACATGTTTTGCATTCAAACTGATTTATTAATCAAAGAAAGTACTGTCTGTAGAGAGTGATTTGAAGTAATTGTTTCTTGTCTGCATGTCCTTCAAGATTTCAGGGCTAGTCGATTTCTGACATCTTGTTTTTATTCAGTCATTGGAAGAGGAAAACAAGCTTTCCTGCTTTTTCAGCTCCCAGTCAGTTGCTTATCTTTTGAATTGACTAGTCATTGAACTGAACTAGTGGAATGAACTGAAATGAAGAAAATATTCTCTCTGCATCTGCAGAAGAAGCTACTGCAGTCAAAAGCTGGTTTAGCACTTCAACAAACGCTGGTTCCAGGTACTTAGCCAGTGACTTCCATCAGTTGAATGGGTTGACTCTAAAACATAGGCGGCAAATGTACTGATGAAAAATATATATATTTAAATGATTTTAATAGATTATCGTATGTTTAGGCCTTAATATAGGTTGTCATAGATTGTGTTAGCAATGTTAGCCAAAAAGAATATCTCCCATCTAACTAGGATTCAAAGACGCTTTCAAGGAGGGTCAGCTGACTTCCTCTTTAGTACAAGGACAAGATAGAGCATGAGACGGAGCAATCAGCAGTTTAACACTGTTCCCTTTTTTGCCAGTCCTCTAATGCAGTGGTTATTTAAGCAGTCTGCAAAAGACTGTTGTTACTATATAACAGTGGTTTTCAACCTGTGGTCTGTGGACCTGGGGGTCCGCAGACTATGCCTAAGATTTCCAAAGGGGTCCACATCTCCATTCAAAACTTTTTTGGGGTCCGCAAATGAGAAAAGGTTGAAAATCACAGTTTTAATGTAAGGGGCAATGACACAAATCAGAATTTTCTCAAGTTTTATTCTTCAGTTATCTGTGGGGCCAATCAGAAAGAAAAGAACTGAGTTACTCTAACTTGACAAGTTTCCAGTGAAACAAAATGGTCTCCCTTGAAGTATATCCAGATAAAGAACTCTTAGGGCTTATTTACATGAACATTTAGTTCGCAGGAGGCAGGGGTGTAAATATCCTAACCTACCTTGCTGTGGATTAACTGTGCATGTGGACCCTGCTGACACACTGTACCAGTTCATTAATGTGTTTTGATCTAGTCCCATCTCAGAGAGGACTAGATCAAAGAGTGCTAACGAATTGTTTATGTGCAGAGCAGGGTCCACGTGGGCATTTAGTTCACAGCAGGCTATTGTGGGGTAGATTCAAACCCCAGCTACTGCAGGCTAATTATTCGTGTACACAAGCCCTTAATCTTGGTCCTTTACTCTCAACCAGGAGGAAAATAAGCTCTTTAAAAAGAAATGATGGTGGAGGCTTACCAATATTAATGCTTCGGTTTCAGGATTTGAACGGTTGCATCTTCTTTCTGAACTGAAGTTATCTCAAGGTGTATTTAGGGACGTGCTGACGCACTGGCTTGTTTACTTGTGGGACTTCAACTACAAACTGGGCCAGGTCCAAGTAGAGTGGAATATGTTGACCCTGGTGTGGGTAAGCTGTTCAGTCATGTTGAAAAGAGAGAGACATAGTGCTCTGAATAGTGTGCCAATTAATTTGTGCCAATTACTTTATGCCACAGCATGACTAAATTAGCATGGGACAGATGAAAAATGTTTCTAGAGTATGTTTGTCAGTAGCGCTCCAACCAGAGTGAATGGAAGAGTGAATGGAGGGGGCATGTTCAGACTGGCTAGCTCTCATTGGAGGATAAAGTTAGAATGGAAGATGTTTGTTTACGCTTTCATAAAAACCTGCTTTACAATGTTCCTTAAACCGAAAAATTTTGTATTCACGTAAAATCCCAAGCCATTACTCAAGGCAAACTGGTAAAGATTAGTAGGGTGAAAAATTCTATTAATTTTGTTCTTTTGTGTTTGTTCTAGTGTTTGATGAAAAGCCTAAATATCCTCCAAGCCAGGCTCAAGCAGTTCTCCAGGACGTTCCTCCTGAAGATTACTCTTATAAACAATCAATAATTAACCTGTTCAGAAATATTCCTTTTGTGCTTTTGCTGATCAGTTATGGTGAGCGTTGCCTTCTGTCTTTAAGCTGATAATAAAGGCTAGATATGTTCCTAGAGTCCATCTGATCTTTGCAATGCCATCACTCATTTAGCAACTTGAGACCAAAAACTGTGGGTGGCCTGTGGTCTTCTCAAAAACTGTGAGCAGAATTCAGTGCATCATGGTACTTTTGGATGGAGCAGGTAGATGAATGGCTGTCATTAGCTCTACTCCTGACATCCTTCACCCGCTATAGTAGAAGGACTACTTACACTAATTGTACTAGCACTTCTGGCATTCAAATTGGGCCTGGAATGACTGAAGCTTAATTGATGTGAAGCCTTGACATCATAGTCTTTATAGCTGCTAAATGATTGAGAGAGTAGTTCTGGGAGGACAAATGTCACTTACAGTGTAGATGCAGTCTGGGAGAGCAAGACTTGCTGAGGAAAGTAGGTTTATTGCTTATTGCAGGGTCGGCAGCCTTTTGGCACATGGCTCACTAGGGTAAGCACCCTGGCGGGCTTGGCCAGTTTACCTACCTGCCGCGTCCACAGGTTCGGCCGATCGTGGCTCCCACTGGCTATGGTTTGCCGCTCCTGGCCAATGGGGGCTGCTGGAAGTGGTGGCCAGCACATCCCTCAGCCCGCACCGCATCTCGCAGCCTCCATTGGCCTGGAGCAGCGAACTGCGGCCACTGGGAGTCACAATCGGCGGAACCTGTGGACACAGCAGGTAAATAAACCAGCCCGACCCGCCAGGGTGCTTACTCTGGCGAGCCACGTGTCAAAGGTGCCTGCCCCTGGCTTGTTGCTTTGTTTTTCTCTGTGTGGAAGACCTAGGGAAACAAACTGTGGGAACAATGAAGCTGATGGTGTACAAAATGCTTTTAAATGCACAAAGCAAACCCACTGAGGAAAACATAAATATATCTTCTGTAATATCTTTAAGTTATTGTTATCTTAATTATCATTTTTAAGCATAAGTAAAATACATTCAGACACGTATGTCTTTTTTTTTAATTTACATGCCTCCTTTTAAGGAATAGCTAACATAGACCCCTAAAGTTGTCGTTCTAATTCTCCTCATCCAGACAGATGGTGGCTTGAATGCTAGCCCTGAGAGTCTGGGCACAGATTATAGGGGGAGGGTGGGGGCGCTTTAGGATACAGAGAAACCCTTAAAAAAAAAAAAAAGTGCAATAAGTAGACATCTTGCTGGTGACTTAATGAATTTCCTGGTGGGGAACATTGCTTCTTTCAATGTAAACGTTTGATTATTATTGACACTTAGGATATGGTTAATGATATGGAGGGTACATCATGTTGTTTTGCTATTGCAGGTATGATGACTGGGGCATTTTATTCTGTCTCCACATTATTGAACCAAATGATAGTAACACAGTATCTGGTAAGTTTCTCTTGAAGCCTTTGCTTTTTCATTTGTATATCTGTAGAGTTAGTGTCCCAGATGTTTTGTAGGCATTTTTGTGTGATCAAGGATTCAGAGTCTCATTTGTAGTCCCTTTAAAATTGCATGCTCCATACAGTTATGGAGATGATAAGTACTAGTGTTTGTGCTTATAACCGTCATGAGGCCCGAGAGTCTGACGCCTTGAGTGGAAGTGAGTTATTAATAAAAACCATATAAATATTTGTTGAAAGGGAGAAGAAGTGAATGCTGGGAGGATTGGCTTGACACTGGTGGTAGCAGGAATGGTGGGTTCCATTATTTGTGGTTTGTGGCTGGATTACACCAAAACTTACAAGTAAGTGAGTGGAGTTGGGACGGGCAGAGGTAGGTGGATGTGCAATTGTGTTAAAGGGAAAAAAGTCTTCTATGAAAATGTAAAGATTCAAGTGCCCCTTTGTGGAAGGGAGAAGGGAAATGATTAAAAAAAATCAGTATGTCCATGATTTTTCTTTGTCCTTGAGGGAGTGCCATGGCTGAGACTGTGGTAAGAGTCTTAGACTCAATCTCATTGGTTTCTGGCCAGGATGAAGTTGGGGCAAGGTTGGGCTGAGTCCACTATGGTGTGATGTGAATTTGTAGGGGTTTCTGTCTGTCCCTGTGGCTGTAGAATGCATGCATGATGTTAGCAAAATAGGAAAGGCATCTTGGGCTTCCACCACTCTCCATTTTATCTTGCTCCAGTTCTTACCCATCAAGTTCCTCCTTTGGTGGAGCATGCTGGCTTCACCACATTGCCATATTGTAAATTAGGAGTTTAATTTATTTATTTAAATGTTTGCACCCTCTAGTGGATCTTTAAATAAGCATAAACACATCCTTTAATCCAGGCCAGGTCCGTGGAGCAGAACACTATTACAGGCTCTGTAGTATGCACATGCTGTGGCATTTAGCAAACATGTACAAGGGAAATAAGGGATGTTGATTTTCAAAACAGGAACTCTCAGTCTTAGATTGAAGTTCTTATTTCAGTGACTGTTTCTTTAATGTAAATTACATGCAATAACTTTAATAACCCTAGTGAATGGTAATGCAGTAGGATGGTTGCTCTGCTTCATATGATTGGCTAATAAAACAAGCATGTGCCTCAGTTGCTCAGCCTGTAATACAATTTGTAAAATGAATAATTCATTCTAATCAGATTAGGTTTCTTTTTGTCTGACTCTTCACTTTTATTGGAAATAGTGTTCAATTTGGCTGCTTGAGATTTGATGTAGTATAGCATGTAATCCCGTAGTATCACTCAGAGAATACAATAGAACAGGCAACTACAAAGGGCTTGACTTCATCTTCTGGTGTAACTGCTTGTCCTCTGAGTCTGAGCAAGTCATTCCTCTCCACTGTGGCTTGAATAAAGCAGCCATATAACTAAGGGAATGAGGAGAATGGGGATGGACAGAGCCTCACTGAAATGCATGATATATCTGAGTTGGAATTACCTGAAGCAGATTTTTAAAACTAATATTTCAGTTGTAGCAAAGAGAATATATAGTATTTACATGACTGTTCCATGTTTGACAATATGTATTGTCTTCTCAGGTTTACAATGGGTATTTTCTCTTGGGTTTTGTTTGCAGACAGACTACTTTAATCGTTTACATTCTCTCATTTGTTGGAATGACCATATTTACTTTCACCCTGGACATTGGAAACCTTGTAATAGTGTTTGTGACTGGAGGAGTGCTTGGGTAAGGAATCAAAGGGGAAAGGAACACATTGTAATTCTAGTTTAAAAACTGTATTTAAAGGTTTGTAAGGGTTTTTTTTAAACTAAAAGACTATACCTGTAAAACTCCCTTTCCCTACATACAACCTATCTTCTGCTACAGGTACAATGGGTGAGTGGACTAAATTCTGGTCTCTGCTGAAGTCAGTAGATTTACTCTCAATTTTAGCTAGTGTGATGAAGATCAGAATTTAGCTTTCTCCTGAGAGCCTGGTCCAAAGCCCATTGAAACAAATGAGTCTTCACATTGACTTCAGTGGGCATTGGATCAGGCCCCTAAATAAACAAAAGTATGGGGTTGGGCATTTGAGCTCACTAATACTAATTGCTAATATGTACAATTTATATTTTCCTAGCATCCAAAATAGCTAGGCACATCCCAAATGCAGAGGAAGATGCAGTCCTTGCCCCCAAGAGCGTATAATCTAAAAAAACCAGAGAGGTGAGGAAAGGGATATGCAAGCAAAGCAATTGTGGTGATGATAGGCATTAAGTCTAAGTTTTATAATTTGTAAAAAGTAAGTACGTTGGATTCCCATCTGCCCTCCATCATTCAGTTTGCCCAATTTCCACAGCAATCCCCAGGTACAGTTTTAGTGTCTCTATTGATGGTCAGTCCCATTCCTCCACATAAATGAATAGCTGACTCCTTAAATAGATTAGGTGACTAAATTGTCTAAGTCCTGCACTTTTAAGAAATTGGCCTTTTAGTAGAGGGGTTTTAGTGAAGAGAGGGTAGTGGCTTTGGGAAGGGAGCTCTGTATATAGAGGTTAGCATGGAACAAAACATAGAGATGGTTATGGGGGAACATAAGAGAGGCCATACTGGATCAGACCAAAAGTCCATCTAGCCCAGTATCCAGTGACCAGTGCCAGGTGCCCCAGAGGGAATGAGCAGAATAGATAATTATTAAGTGATCCATCCCCTGTCACCCATTCCCAGCTTCTGGAAAACAGGGGCTAGGGACAGCATCCTTACCCATCCTGGCTAATAGCCATTGATGGACCTAACCTCCATGAACTTACCTAGCTTTTTTGAGCTGTTAAAGTCTTTGCCTTCACAGCATCCTGTGGCAAGGAGTTCCACAGGTTGACTGTGCATTCTGTGAAAAAATACTTACTTTTTTTAAGTTTTAAACTTGCTGCCTATTATTTACTTTCTCCACATCAGTCATGATTTTATAGACTCTATCATATCCCCTCTTAGTTGTCTCTTTTTCAAGCTGAAAAGTCCCAGTCTTTTTAATCTCTCCTCATATGGCAGCCATTCCATACCCCTAATAATTTTTGTTGCCCTTTTCTGAACCTTTTCCAATTCCAGTATATCTTTTATTGAGATGGGGTAACCACATCTGCACTCAGTATTCAAAATGTGAGCGTACTATGGATTTATATAGAGGCCATATGATATTTTCTGTCTTATTATCTATCCCTTTCTTAATGATTCCCAACATTCTGTTCACTTTTTGGACTGCTGCTACACATTGAGTGGATGTTTTCAGAGAACTATCCACAATGACTCCAAGATTTTTCTTGAGTGATAACAGCTAATTTAGACCCCATCATTTTATATGTATAGTTGGGATTGTGTTTTCCAGTGTGCGTTACTTTGCATTTATCAACATTGAATTTCATCTGCCATTTTTGTTGCCCAGTCACCCAATGAGATCCTTTTGTAGCTCTTGGCAGTCTGCTTGGGACTTAACTATCTTGATACAAAATTATTCATCTGCAAATTTTGCTGCCTCATTGTTTACCCCTTTTTTCCAGATCATTTATGAATGAGAACAAGACAAAAGTGTCAGGACTGGAATCCATAGGTGGAAGGATATGAGAATGAAATTGTAAGACAAGGGCAGATAACTAGGGAGGGCCAGATGAAGCCCTAAACTATATAAATTATTGAAATCGAGCACATGACACTGTAAACTGATACTTTAAAATTACCTTTCTTCAGGTTTGATTTTCTTATTCATAACTGGATTAGAGCCACACTTAAGATACTCTTGTCCTTCCCCCCCCTCTTCAGCTTCTTCATGACAGGTTATCTCCCACTTGGCTTTGAGTTTGCTGCGGAAATTACATACCCAGAATCTGAAGGCACTTCATCAGGACTCCTTAATGCTTCAGCACAGGTTATTGCAGGCTTATTCTTGTATGTGAGGGTAACATTTAATAAAGCCTCTCTGCCTGAATTTTTGGGGAAACAGTCCTACATTTGGCTACTGGCATTTTATTGCGCTCCTATAGTGTGTGTTTGTTTACCAGTCTCTAGACTGGTAGATAAACTGCAATACACTGATGTGGATTTTTATAAACTGAATTAGAAGAGATTTACTAAGTGAGTCTAATAAAATCTAAAATGTTTTATGATGATTGATTACAGATATTTGGGATTCTCTTTACGCTGGTTCAAGGAAAGCTTATAACAGATTATGACCCTCGTGCAGGAAATCTTTTCCTCTGTGCGTGGATGTTTGTAGGCATTATTTTAACAGGTAACTAATCACATTTGCTATTTATCTTTATTTATGTGGGTATTTTTGTTCTTTGTTGTTGAGTCAGTGTCTCCAACAAAGCAATAGAGTTTAAACACACAGTTTTCTTATCTATGTCAAAGGATGGAAAATTATTCCTTGATTAAAGAATTGTTATTAATATTTACTGCATGCATACCTCATTCTAAGGACAACACAGCAACTACATATACGGTCATGTTCTTGGCTGCATCTCTACAATGTCTTCATAAATTTAGAACATTTGACTATTTTCGAAGTGTTGCAAAACATCTTAGTAAACATAAATGAGAAAAACGTACATTAGTTAAAAAGAGTACATTAAACTGGATTTATTTTTAAACCCAAAGTATGAAAAATCACACTTAAGGTGTAGAGATTTTTGGATAGATTTGGTTAAATGGATTTACAGGGTGTAATGTCTGTCTATTTACGAGCCAGAGTGATTATTTAAATATGTGGGGTTTTTTTAGATCCAATCAAATACATTGCTCAGCAAATAACTGCAAATTAGGCTGGAAATAACAATGAGAGTAATATGAACAGCTTACTAAGGGTCATGGTCAATTCTCAATCACTGACAATTTTTAAATCAAGATTGGATGTTTTTTCTTAAAGATACCTTAGAATTATTTTGGCCTTGTGTGTATGGCCTGTGTTATACAGGATGTCAGACTAAATGATCACAATGGTCCTTTCTGGCCTATGAAAAACTCCAGGTTTTTTAGCAATTGCTTTTAATATTTTTGGAGTGAATGACTGTCTCTAGTAGTTGCCTGGGGTGATCACTCTTCTAAAATAGAATGATCCAGTAGTTGTACAAACAGACAACACTAAGCTTTATTTTGTGAAAAAGAGGGTTCTTTGTATGAACTTGATCTGCCAGTTTGGAGGTGAAACCACAAATTCCTTCCAGCTGCCATAAGAAAAGGGATGGAATTGCCTAGTTACACTATTAGCCGTCAGTGATGGCAACTCTCTCATTCTCTGGGGATTTGACTGCTAGAGGGGTGGTATTATTTACAAAATTATGAGAATAAGGAGTTGGCTAAAATCTGTAAAAACTAATCCTCTGGAAATCTACCACTAGCAACTAATGTGTCGTTGGGCTTTGCTCAAACCTGATGGCACAAGAGATCTCAAAGTTTTGTGGGCCCAATCACTATAGTGTTGAATTGTACATATCCACATGTGCACTGGTGTGTGTACTGGGGGATGGGGCTCTTGTGCATATTGGTGTTTGAGTGGGATAAGAGATTTTTGCTTGTAGGTTTTACTGAAAAGCTTGCAAGAGCTGTCTTATAAGATCTCGTGTTATCTAACGCCTTATATATATGGGGCATAAGCAATTCTACTAGTAATTGTCCTACAGATTACTTACTTTTTAAAAAAAGGTTTTTAACAGTATGCTGTTAATGTGCAAACCTTTCATGTCATCTTGTAGCTGGCTTTTGAGAACTGATTAGGCATTCACATGTCAGTTGGCTAGTGAGGAAATAATGGCATTTTATGTGTATGTGAAAGTTTTTTCCCTCACTAGCTTGAGTTTGATTCCTTGGCTTATGGACCTTTTTTTAAAGGTAAATTATCCAATGAAGAACTAGAAATTTGGTTGTTACTGTAAATAGGCCTATAAAGCTTTATCAGCTCATAAAAATGAATAAGCACTGCTTCAGTTTTGTAGTAATCCAGAACATTTTTTATACTGTAATAACCCTAGTTCTTATATAACGTGGTGCAAAGAAACTGAAGCAAATCTCACTTGTTTTATAGACAGGAGCTTATCTATACCTCAGATAAAGTGGCTTGCTCAATGTGCCACAGCAAGTCAAATTCATGGTTAGAGTGTGGGATTTTTTTATCTCGGGCCTGTGCTTGGTTCACTAGACCATACTTGTAATTTAATGCATTTGAATGTCAAAGTATGTTGCTTTGAAGAGAGGAATGGACTTGCAGGAATCTTATCTGAGAGTGATTCCTGGAGTACTGCGTCTGACTCACATGCTTTCATTCCCCAGTGGTGGCATGATAGCATTCTTCTCTGGTGGGCTGATATTTAGTAAGAAATCCCTGGACATTGTGCACTGAGAGGGAACATGGAAGAGGTGCTGGAGCATGATAGTAGATGCTTTCCCTCTAGAAATAAAACTGTTCTGTTGTTCTTTGATAAAAGAGATTCTGTACATAGGTCTTCTATTCTGAGGGCCACCTTCTGAGGGGATTTAGAGACATGCAAACAGCCTGACAAGAAGAGGGCAGCTCTAACATTCTCAGACTAGAGAAATTGTTTGGTTCACAAATTTATACTTGGGACTTACTTCCCGGTACACATGTAAACAGCTGAGTATGTGCCAAAAATGTCAACTTTCACCACACCCTTATCGATGGCTTAATGTGGCTAAGAAAATGTCATATGTAAAAACTGTTGTTAAATGATTTCTGTGAGGGGCAAGTTTAAAATTTGTGAATACTATGGGTAGGTGAATAAGTCAGAGTGCAAATAAAGAAATCTTTTGTGAACAAGTGATAAAGTAACTGCCACATCTGTGCCATAATGGTACAGTCAGACTCCTGGAATGGTTGTGTTATGGGAAAGTTGGGACTTACAAATGTTTTCTTTGTTTCAGCCTTAATCAAATCTGATTTGCGGAGACACACTGTAAATTCTGGGATTTTGAACACAGACATTAAAGCTGTAAGTGATTTAACCTTTTTTATTTCGGTTGTATTATTGCACTTAAATATTTGACTTGTAATTTCATGAGTATTTAACATCAAAATACAATATGTGACTGCTTCCTAATTCAGCTAGAGCAACTGATACATTTCAGGACATGCCCTCAGTTATCTGATTAGTTCTCTATGTAACCGATATGTGTATATCTCTTAGCAGGAGTACGTGGCTTAGGAGTATATGCTGTACATTTGGCATTTCAGTGATATAATGGTCTTCCCAAAAAGTGCGGTCCACGTGTGTCTAAAAGAAAGGCATCAGAGAATTTCATGCCATGATGAATTTATTGAGTGTGGTTTTGGTGTATCCTAGGGATTGTCAACCTTTTGGCATGCTGCCCGTCAGGAAGATCTGCTGGCGGGCCGGGATGGTTTGTTTACCTGCAGCGTCAGCAGTGTTGGCTGATCGCAGCTCCCACTAGCTGTGGTTCTCCATTTCAGGCCAATGGGGGCTGTGGGAAGTGGCGTGGTGCAGACCAAGGGATGTGCTGGCTACCGCTTCCTGCAGCCCCCATTGGCCTGAAATGGAGAACTGCAGCTAGTAGGAGCTGCGATCAGCCGACACTGCGGACGCTGCAGGTAAACAAACTGTCCCGGCCCGCCAGTGGATTTCCCTGACAGGCTGCCAATCCCTTTGTTCCTTTTGAAGTGAGGGAAAGTTGAGCAATAAGCATTACTTTAGGTTCTTCAGTAGATCACAAGATGTGCACCCCAGCTGTTAGCTTTGCAATATATTATGTAGTCACTAGTTGTTTAAATGAGGGTAAACCATTGAAATCTTTCCATCCTGTAGTTTTCTTGACCTTCAAGGAAATGAAGATGCCTTTGTGAAGTCTTACTGTAACAGCATCTATCACACAGTTTTCTGCCTACTTTAGGTAATTCACATGTACCTATAAGTTACAGCAGGATTTCCTTATTTTCAAGATTCTCCTCTATTGTATTTAAATACACTGGGGATGAACTGAATGTTAATCTCCACGTCAACACTCTACCTGTAATATAGATGGGAAAATTATGTAATTTATAGGAGATCTAAATTCCGTATAACTTTTAATCAAAAATTGGAGGGGAAAGGGAATCTGTTTTTTATGCCTTTCTATTATCGTCTAACTCAGACTAATTATTCACCAAATCTAGTTTCTAAAACAGTAATGTAGTCTAACTGGCTATATTAGAATTTAGTGATTAGACTAAATTGTTCACAGGCAAACTGAAGACAGGGATAGCTTCATTTATATAACTACTTAATCCCTTAATTCTTTCTGCAGGTACCAGTTGACAGTCCTACAGAGCATGAAAAGAATAACACTATGTTAAAAAGCCAGTCAGAATCAGCCGTGTGAGGCAGATGGAAAATACTCTAGAAATGCACAAATTTCATGTAATAGCGAACTGCACTGATTAGCATAATCACTGGATTTGTATGTATGAGTAGTACGAATTTTGTTAGACTATTGGTGTGAGTCGTGCAGTATTACTGAATGAAGATGCACAATTCATTTTGCCTGAGGCATAAACAGTTTTAACTTTATATTGAATATTTATCATAGCGTTTTTTAAATTGGTAGTCTCATTGGTAAAGGTTTCTATGAATGTTGTCCACCCTCCTGAAAGCAGTGCATGCTTAGAACCTTATGGTAAAGAACTTGCATCTCAAAATATAAATGTCATAACAAATGGCCAGTAAGTTTTTAATGAAGTCAATACATTTGGTTAATTCATTTGCCCAAAGTCATACTTTCCTGATGCACAATCCATTACTGGGGAGAGAGGGACTGAGCAGACACACAACTGAAAGGGATTGATATTTTAACAGTATTTTTAATACAAATGTGTTGCAAATTTTAAACCAGTCCTTCTGTTTGAGGGATTCTGTCTTTAGCACAATACATAGAACAAAAAAATAAATACAAATTTACAGGCATGAATGTGTCAGTGAGTGAAATCTGAAGCTTTAATTGCCTTGGGGAAAACCACAGTATATGAAACTTGCTGTTCCCCAATATAGGCAAGAGGAAAGACTTTCTGCATAAATTCATCATAATACTTACAATGGAGACCTAATAGTGATCTATTGAATATTGAAACTCTTTTACAAAGGTAAAGTGTTCATAGGCAATGGAGTGCTATGACTTGATATACCTCCGTCAAATGCTTTGAATGCTACTTTTAGATAGCTGATGTGAGATGAGTACATGTTTACAAAAAGATTGTGCCTTTATTGCTGAACGTTGTAAACAAGAGCTTTGGCTCCATCTAAGTTATATCTGTGTGTCTTATGTTGTTGTGGAAATTCCATTGTACATGTTTAAACACCTCCTCTGTGTATTTGCTGACTTAACAGAAAATGTCTTCCATCCTTACCATGTCTCTGCATCATGAACTGTAATGATAGTCTCTAGTTAAATGCTTGTGTTTATCATGTAACTTGCAAACAACTTGCTTAGAAGTAAAACACATTTGTCCTTCAGCTTTAAACAAATTGTGAAAGGGAAGTGCTTCACGGCATCAGCTGGAGCATCTGCTCTTTGTACTGTGGGTCAGAAATAAGGCGGATTTTTGTCACAGTGATCATGGAAATCATGAATTTTGAATAAAGTCTGTGAAATCTTGGAAATGGTTGTAAAATGTATTTGATTATGCCCCCAAGCAGAGTGGCCTTGCAACCTGGTGCACAGGGTCACAGCGCAACTCAGGTTTGGCCCATCTGCCTTTCTTTCTCCATTTACAGAGGGGCAGGTGAACCATAGCTAATTAGTGCATTTAGCTCACAGCACGAAGTCACAACAGTTGGCCTGAGGAACTGCTGCTGTGGGGTGAGCTCACTCTGTAACTTCCCCAGGCCTCACCTTTCAGCGCCCCTCACTATGCTCTTGCATGTGTTGATGTAACAAAAATTATTTTGATTAACTTTCTGTGATTTATCACTTTTTTGCCCACACCTTTTCTGTGAAATTTGCTTAGTATTTCCATACCCAAGTTATAGTATTGACCATAAATATTAAGGGGAATTAGGTGTTGCAATGCCTAACTAATAGGTGCCCTGCTGCCAGTGGAAATAACAGCCCCTGAGTGAATTGCCCAGGCTCCCTATGTATTGTATTGGGAGAGTTAAATCCCTAAGAAAGGGATTTTGAGAAGGCAACAAGCTGAATGGGGACCTGTGTAAACTAGCCAGGAGTGAAATGCAGAGGAAGAGGGTGGTGCTCAGGCCCAGATCCATTTCAGTATTTATGCATCTAACTTCTGTTGATCGTGTTTGCTAGGCACTTATCTCAGGTCCTCTCCTGGACTTAGGCCATATCAGCCCATTGTCAGGAAAAACTGGTGAGAGCAAGAGAGGCCACCCCATTATTGCCGTTATCCCAGTAGTTATGGCATCCACCTGGGAGACCAATTTTCAAATCTCTAGCCTGCCTGATTTGGAGCAGGGGCTAGAACCCCCAGGTCTTCCACCAACCAGGTGACTCCCTTACCACTAGGCTATTGGCTAGTCTTGGGTGGATCTCTTTCTGTTAGAGCTGTTCCACGTTGTATTAGTAAAGAAATGCTCTTTGAGAGCATGAAAGCGAGTGTGACTGTATATAGCCTAGTGGTCAGGGAATCCGCCTGAGATGTGGGAGACCTGGGTTCAAGTTCCTCCTCCAAATCAGGCGGTTTGGGGACTCAAAGCTGGGTTTCCCACTGAGTTTTTTGGTATTCTGGGATGCACATATGCCAGCCAGTCCACCCCTAAAATTTTGACCTGTTCACCGGCTCCCTGGCTGTCTTCTGTGCAGGTTAGGCATTCTTTATCACCTTGGGTCCTGCAGGTGAGATGGATAAGGGAATGCCACATTTGAGAATCCCTGCTGGGCCTTAGTCATGAGGTAGGGCTCTGAGCAGCTTATTAGCAGCATCAGGACTTAGGGGGCTTTGCACATGCCCCCTAGTGGAATCCTGCTTGGTTGTGGGAATAGACACCTTTAGGGCTAGGCAGCAGCTGAGCAGTGATTTTGTGAATTTCAGCGTTGCCTAAATGTTGGCATTAGGTGCCCAAAGAGTCAGTTAAGCACATACATTCCTTTGTGAATCAAAACGGTTTGTGCCGTAACCCAGCAAAATGCAGGAAATGAAAATCTAACAGTAACAAGTGTATTTTATGGGTAGGGAGGGGGAAGATGAAGGATCAAAGGAGGAAAGAAGGGTGAAGGGACAAAATGAGGTTGTTTGTATTGTGAAGTTTTCTAAGTGAAATTGTAGTGTTTAGACTCCTCCTTTCCCCTTTAAACACAGAACATTCTAGTCTAGTGCACAGTATCCATTCTAGCATCTTAAGGGTTTAATTCTTGTTCATGTCTTGTGAAGATTTCAAAGGTTCCTGCTTTGGGATAGGGAGTTAATGCTTCTGTGTTATCTGAGCCCTGTTCTAAAAACTCTCCCTGGTTGTACTTTTAAGTGCCCCAGTTGCTGATGAAAATGGGTCTTAAGTGCATTTGGAAATGCGATATCTATTCAAACAAAGTAGCTGTAACTGTAGCAGTTGTAAAACAAAGCACCACATAGATTAATTCTAAGCCCCTGTCTCTGCTACAAAAAAGACCTACACTGTGAGCCTACAGATTTGATACTGTTGATCACATGGCCTCTAAAAGCTACCCAAGTGGTTATTCCCAGACACAATTTAAATTCTTCCTCTTCCTTTCCTACACAATGTCTGAATGGAGAATCCTGACCTGCACCAAGGGCGATATGCAGAGAAGGAGGGGATATCCTGCAGCATTACTTCCAGGGAGCATTACTTCCAGGGAGGGATGTGGGTTCTAGACTTGCTAAGCATAGAACCCCCAGTTCTGAGGGCAAATGGCACTGATAAGTAATCTACTCTGCCCTTTCTTTACCTAATGCCACCATAGCTTTCTGGAAGCCCCTCAGCTTTAGGGAATCAGCTGGCTTTATAAGAAATGCTCTGTCTATACAGTTTTCTGAACAAAACCACAGGCTGAGCTGTGACTAGAACTGTGCATTAGAGAGAGACAGCGTTTGAATAAGAGCAGCGTGTGTTGAAGCAACCCTCTTCCAAAACAGGCCCCACACTCTTTTTTTTTTTGCCAGTTATGGTGCAGGATGGAAACAGGCTCACTCTCCTGCTTTTGGAGAGATAGAGGAAAGCAATCTGTAATCATTCAGTTGGCATATAGATACTGGGGAGAGAATGGGGGCACAATGCTTCCATTATGCCACCCTCATCAATTTAATTACTTGTTCCCATGCTTTTTGATTGAAATACAACCTGGTGATACCAACATTTCCGGCCTGCACGAACAAGATTAAAAGGTCCAGAAATGTGCTTGTGGAAGCTGCCCTTGCACAATTCTGGCTGGCTTCTGCCATTCCACAAATAGTGCAGTTTCACCAGTTTGTTTCCCCACCCTTAATCTAGATATTGTAAAACGCAGGTATCTTGGTCATTGTCTGCAGCTGCCGTGTACTTGTGCCATTAAAAACCTTCAGTAATACAACCCCATTCTCCCAGTAATCGTCTTAGTCCTAGGCTGTGCTGCCATTTTGTAGCCCCTGCCATGGGAGACCCTCGGCAGGACACAACCCATACTAAAGACCTGTCAAGAAAGTTCAAATGACCAAGGACAGATTTCCCTCCCCTCCCCCCATTGTAAGTGCCCCCATGTCCTTTTAAGAGGTTAGGCTCATTCCTTCTGGCATTCAGTTCATTGCCAATAAATGTTATAGCCCAGCTTGTTCCCTTTGTTTTATCTTGAGCCAAATTGCTTGGCTGCCTTCTGAAAAGGCCGACTGTTTTCAGCATACCAGAGAGCCTGTTGGGCTCCTGAAAAGAAAATATTCCCAGTAATGAGGGATTAATTACAGCCAGAATTAAACACTCCTCCAAAAAGGAGTATAAAAGTTTATCTGCCAAATATTTCCTTGCTAAGATAAAGCTTATTAAATGTATGGGCCTCAGTAACAAAACAAAAGAGATCTATAAAATACCAGCTTGCTATCTGACCTGTCTATCTAAATTGTCTGAAATGAGACAGATGAAATGGAGACTCAAGCAGATTGCTGGAATAGTTTTTGTTTTTTAATTAGGCAATTCTACTCAATCTGCATATATCAGATTTTATTGGTTTTATCTAGAGCCCTTTGAGGGACAGTTCTAAAGAGAATCCTTCTCATGCTCAGGTTCTGTTTAATCAAACCTGCCTTTATAGCCAGCTCTCAGCAGCTGCACACTCTGCTAAACTTTGGCCCAAAATGTCAAACCTTGGTACCTAAGGTTAGCTTCTTAAATAATTCTGGCCTCATTCCCCCTCCCAGTCACCCCACCCCATTCTAAGGTGGTGAGCACTTCAGGCTTTCAGTGATTTCAGTGGGAGGGGTAAGCGCTTGGCAATATGAAAAGCAGCCCACTTTAGTCCTTGGCTTTCTTTATGGTATGTCTTTACTGGAAACTTCAAAGCGCTGCTATGGGAACGCTCCCGCAGCAGCGCTTTGAAGTGCCAGTGTGGTTGTGTGCGAGCGCTGGGAGAGAGCTCTCCCAGTGCTCCTGGTAATCCAGCTACATGAGGGGATTAGCTCTGAGCGCACAGAGCGCGGCTCCCAGTGCTTTGAGCCTGTCTACACTAGCGCTTTAAAGTGTTCACACTTGCTGTGCTCAGGGGGGTGATTTTTCACACTCCTGAGCCAGCAAGTTAGAGTGCTATAAAATGTAAGTGTAGACAAGCCCATAGTAGTATTTAGGGTTGGTCTATCTACACTGGGAACTGAAATTGGTATAGCTATGTGTGTAAGGGGTGTGACATTTCAACCCCCTGAAAGACGTAGCTATACCAACGTAACCCTCAGTGTAGACAGCACTACAGAATTCTTCCGTCAATTTAGGACTGGCCTACACTACGGGGTTAGGCCGATGTAAGCTGCCTTGCATCGACCTAGCTATGCAAGTGTCTTCACTTAAACGTGGATCCCGCTGACATAAGTACCTCTCTACGCCGATTCAGTAACACGACCTCGAGCGGTGTAGAGTCACGGTCGATGTAATTAGGACAACGCAGTGTCAGCATAGACATTGTGTTGCTTACATCGACATACTGGCCTCCAGGAGCCATCCCACAGTGCCCCATACTGATAATAGAATTAATGCAAGCACTCCTGGTGAGGATGCACATTGCTATTGTGCGTACATACAAGCGATTTAATAACTGTGGTGGCTGTATGCTGATGTAAGTTCCATCGACATAATCTGTAGTATAGACATGGGCTTAGCTACCACGTCTCTGGGAGGTGGATTATCTACATGGATGAGAGAGCCCTTCTTGTTGGTGTAGGCAATGTCAACATCGGAGTGCTACAGTGGTGCAGCTTTGTAAGTGTAGGCATACCCTGACTCTCTGGCATCCTGTACTCAGAGACCGGGAACTTTACAAGGTCTACAAGAACAGGACCTCCTCAAACTGGATTGCAGCCTTCCCCCAGGACCATAGCCTCATTTTGTCTTTATTCACGGGAATCTGCATTCCCTTCGACCAGTGTCACTGCTGACATTATCAGAGAAAGCTACAGTTATAGTTACTGAGTATCACATTTAACAGATTGATTGATTATCAAAAGCTTTATTTATTAAGTAGCTGAATTTCACTGCCTTGGTGCCACCTTTTCCATTACTTCATTCAAATCTCATCCAGTTTCTAGGGATTCCACTACTGTATTTTAGGGCTTGTCTTAACTTTCCTGAGTATCCCTGTGCAGACAAGTCAACTAAAGCTGTGGTGAGTGCACTCGTTAAAGCTTATTAAACTGCTGTGTGGCTGCTCTCATTCAAAAGTAAAGGGGCCTTAGTTCACTGTAGGATTAAGCTACAGCAAACTAAGGCTACTGTACTCCTGAATGAGTGCATCCATACTGGTACAATGTGCTATAAATTGTGCACGTTGACTTCATGCCTTTAGCTGAACTTTCCTGAGTGTCCCCCTGCCCACAAGGCCGTGGGTTGCAAGGCAATTGGCCTTTGTCGTAGTACTAGACTTCGTTGTAGTGTGGCACTCACTTCAACATATGTTTCAGTCAAATGACCCAGTTTCAGACCCCCCATAATTTTTTCTTTAGGTATTTTTTTTAGTATGATCCATATGGGTGTATTGGTAAAGATGGGGTTTTTGTATGGCCATGTATGGTGGTCCTTAATTTGCATTTCCCTTAATTTCTTATAGCCATTTCCACCCTGTGTTGGTTCCTTAGATTTGTCTTTGTATTCTTTTAGTGCATTTTGTTTTTGAATTGTTTATTAATTGACTTTTATAATGTTTAGTTATAGTATTGAATTTAACACCTAAAATATAATAACCTTGAGTTCAGTTGTTTATCTGTAGAATTCACTCCATTTATGTTGATGCTTTTCTGATGAGGCTCCTCTCCCTTTGCTCAGTGGCACATAATTCCTAATGTTAGCACTTCTAATCTAGATGCATCCCAAAGTACTTTACAAACTGTGTATATGTGGGGAACAACTTGCCAATCACTGAAATACCTCTGGGGTAGACCACCATAACTAGAATGTGTCAGAAACACCACCTTATACGTGGACTCAATCTCACAGGTTTCCATGATCTGCTCTTATGCAATTTAGTTCAATACTGTGTGTGGTAGAATATCTTTAAACAAAAGTGAGTGACTGTATGAGTTTTTGTCTGAACCTTATACTGTCACTGTTTTTAAATGTTTGGTTTGATAAAGGTAAGGAAAGAATAGGGAAAATTGTGTGTGTTTGAGGGTGTAAAAATAAGCACCAAATAATTTTGGGTTAACACAGGCTTTCCCTAAACTATATCTTCTAAATAATCTCTCTTTAGTTCAGGATTTTCTATTATAATGAAATCCATCAGCCTTTGTACTAGAGGGTTGCTTAAGATGCATTCTATCCATTGTAGATTAAAATCTATTTTGAAAAATCAGATATTTAAATTAATTACATTTTTCTTTTTAAAAATAAACCTATTTAAAATAAAATTTGAAATTGTCAACCTATATTAAATCCTAAACTTACTATAATCTATTAAAATCAATTAAATGAAATTTTAAAAAGTATGCAGTTCATATTTGTTTCTGAAGTATTATAGAAAGTTTAAACCACTTGGTTGAAGTCACTGGCTAAGTGCCAGAAACCAGAGCTTGCTGAAGTGCTAAACCATCTCGACACTATTAGCCTCTTTTACAGGTACAGAGAATATTTTCTTCATTTCAGTTTATTCAACTAGTTCAATTCAATGACTAGTCAATTCAAAATTAAGAAACTGATTTGAGTTGAAAAAGCAGGAAATCTTGTTTTCTTCTTTCAGTGTTGAATAAAAATGAGATGTTTTGAGGATGAGATTTACTCCTTGTAAAATCTTGAAGGAAAATTGTGACCAGAAATAATAGGTTCAATTTCTTACTGGAGACATCTTATTATTAACTTGCATTATCGTAGCACTGATGAGTCCTAGTCATGATTTGAGATAATAATAATACTTCCTCTCTTTAACAATCAGTCACTTATAAATGCAAGGCATGTTTTGATAAACTTTGTTTCTTATGTAACCAACACATTTAAGATAGTGTTTTATTTAATAATGGAAAAAAAATAGAAACTGAGTTCTAATTTCCATCCAATTAGAGCTTGACAAAAATCACAAATAAAAACTTAATCTACTAAATAAGAAATGCATCTTTCACTACTTTCTAATATAATAAGCAAATGTAAAAATTAAGAATCTGAACAAATTCATAGGTTCCAGTGTCAGACAGGACCATTTGTGATTATCTAGTCTGACCTATATAACACAGGCCATAGAACATCCCCAAAATAATTCCTAGGGCAGATCTTTTAGAGAAACATCCACTCTTGATTTTAAAATTTCCAATAATGGAGAATGCACCATAACTCTTGGTAAATTATTTCAGTGGTTAATTACCTTCACTGTTAAACAATTTATGCCTTATTTTCAGTCTGAATTTTTCTAGCTTCAGCTTCCAGCTATTGGATCATATTATACCTTTGTCTGCTAGACTGAAGAGCACATTATCAAATATGTTTCTTTGTAAGACTCTGTTACTTCCTGCCCAAGTCTGTGTTATCCTTGGGATATTAAAATATCTTTTCTCTGATATCCTGCTTTTGACACTGGCCAATTCCAGTCTTTCAGGAGAGAGTTAAAAATCCCCATACCTATTCTAGCATGCAATGTCGTACATGGGTAGGGAAAAATCTTCCTTCCTGACCCCTACAAGCTGTTAGTTTGTAACCTGAAACTCAAATTCCTCATCTTGTTTCATCTGTAATATATATTGTTAATGGACAGAAAATAATCCAATTCTGTTAATGTATCCTTTAACATGACAGTATTTCATATGTGAGTGAATTCCATGGGTTGACTATACATTTTATGAAGTCTTACAGTGAAAAATTTCAGATTATTTCCATGTGTTGCAGTAGGCAGATACTGTTTTAATGAACCTCCAGTTGAGTTGAAGTTGTTCTGTGGAAGGAAACATTTTACCACAAAAAGCTTATGGTGGATTCATTTTATTCCCATTCAAGTCAATGGTGAAACCGGCATCATCTTCAGTAGGAGCAAAGTTAGGCCAATGTTGAGCACTTCTGAAAATCCCTCTCTGTCTTTTATCTTCATTGAAAATTATCTAGAGGGGCACGTCTTCTGTTACGTAATGGAATACTTTTAGTCCTTATTACTGTAATTTAATGCCAGTGGGGATAACTACACAAGTGTAAATAGTTGTGAATTATTTTTAAGGGCTGTTATCTAGGGGAGATGCTTCACAAAATGAGGTTAATGGAGTTTGCAGAATGTGGGAGACACAAGGCTTTTATCTACTGGCGTGGAATCCTTCCCCCGTTGCCACGGAATAACTCGGCTATCCAGCCAAGGTTACGTGGCCATGGTGGTTGTCCAGGATAGAACATGCTGTATGAGTTGGCGATTTCTTTTTTCTTTTTTACCCAGTGATGTAGGGGCCATATTCTTGATATAATGCTGCTGTGATAGGCCTCATATTGCATTCTTGTTCAGTGCTCTTATTTAAACATTCCCCTGGTGGGACAAGTAATAATTAGGGTAGATCCCTACTGTCCAAATGCATATTTGCCAGCTCATGTGCCTTTCTCAAGACTAAGCCCCAGAAACCCCACTGGATGAGTGAGGTCACGGCTTCATCCTGACTGGTAAATTGAAGTAATTCTTGTGGGGAAAAAGTCTTTTATGTTTCTTTCCACAAAGGAGATTGACTCTGTGTATCCAAAATCAACCAATTCTATCCCTTTCATAAAGCAGGGGAGTTTGCAAAAGGATTAACTATGCAGGTGCTTTATGATAACACCTCTTTCCCAGGCAGAAAAGGTTTTTCAGGAGCTTGGTGGATTTCCTGCTTGCTGTGTTTGATCACAATGAGACAGCCTTATCCAACCACTATCAAAATCAATTGTTTAGAGCTTCAATGAAACGACATCCTTTGGAAGACAAAACAATAACATCCTGAGCTTTGAGGTGCAGGAACCTGCTTCGGGGACTTCTCCCTAAAACATAATTGCTAAAAATACTAGCACTGCTGGATGCACATTCATTTTACAGGGGAGGCTGGTAGGAAGTTTCTGTTTAAACTGCATTGCCAGCAATAGCTCTGTACTTTAACTAACCAGAAATTCATGTGGAACCATGACTGCCACTGACTTTCATGAGAGTTCCATGTACAAGGCTGAGACCTAAATACGACCCTTGAATAAGCCTGTTGAAGTTGATAGGGCTGGAGATAACCTCTTGTGTTTCTCCTAGATCATGAGGAATGATACTTGATTGCATGTATGGGAGAGGCGAGCATACCGCATATGTAATTTGAAGATATATTGTCCAGTCTGTGGAAAGCTTACTGAAAATATGATTTACCTGCATGCTCTGATGCTGTCAGCATAGGAAACAATACCATATATTGATCAGGATCCTGCTATAAGACTTTTCTGGATCCGAAAATTTTGCATTTCTAGCAATGTTTGGGTAAATTTTTAAAATTGTATTACAGTAACACCTCGAGGGCCCTAGTCAGCATCAGGGTCTTCCTGTGGTAGGAGCGATAGAAACAGCAAATTGGAGTCTACAAAGCAATTGATGCTGCACGGGTGGGTAAGGTGGGATTCATTTTCTAAATACTAG
Organism: Gopherus evgoodei; assembly: GCF_007399415.2. Lineage (NCBI taxonomy): Eukaryota > Metazoa > Chordata > Testudines > Testudinidae > Gopherus > Gopherus evgoodei. The sequence continues at coordinate 179,764,856 of NC_044324.1, read as the reverse complement.
TCTAAGGAAGCCGTATATGAGCACAGAAATGATAATCATAGTGTACAGTTCATTAAGGTCCAAATTGATCAGCTTGACAACAGAGTGAATGTACATCCCCGAGGGATTTGATTTTAAACAGAAGTGTGTAATTGAGGAACAGAAAGAGCATCCTAAGTTTGTTTTATGATGTATATAATAGTACTGTAACTAATCCCATACTACTTTTACTCTCCTTGTGTTGTATCTGTATTTAGCAAAATAGTGAATAAAAATCACATGAAAAAGGGACTCTGTAATTGATTTCAGTTCAGTAAAATGTTATTGGCAAGCTTGAAGCCAGCAGTTGTAAGGGAATGTACTACCTAACTGAAAGAACTTGTATTCAAAGATGGAGATATGTACAGGTAGGTTATCTATATAATGCTTTCAATTTGTAATCTAGCTATTTTGATATTGCCTGGTATTAGGAGAGGAAAATTCTTTTACTCTAAATGAACATTTTAAAGGAGCAGTTATTGCTGAAGTCACCTTTCAGAAATAAATTTATTTCAACAACTAAAGCCTTTCTGCTGTGCTTTTTTTTTTTTTTTTTTAATATAAGTTATATGAGGAATTGCTGAAACCTGGTTTACTGGTGAGAGCCATGGTCTGATGTTCTGACAGGCTTGGGAGATAGGAATTTCTGGGTTCTAATCCTGGTCCTGGCAGCAGTGTTCCTTTGTGGCCTGAGGGTGACTCCATGTTTAGTACCATTACTTAATGCTCAGAAAGCCTTTAGCTTTCTCATCTCTAACATGGATGTAGCACAGGTGTGTTGTGAAGATGAAGTACTGTAGTTCAATGTTGGTAAAGTGCTGTATAGCATTATAACTATTGTACTGTCCTTTTCAATAAACACCTTCATTATAACATTTGTCTTGCATTTATGTTTGCTGCCAAGTCACTCATCCCGTTTCAAGTATTCTCATGTTGAGGCCTTATTGTAAGAGAAATCTGAAATTTAACAGAACACTTTCTGTTCTCCCTAATTAAGCCTGGTCTAATTAGCTGGCTCTGAAGAGCCAATTTGTATCTTGATCTAGTACATCCTTTGCTCCCACAAAATGACTGAAATTCATTTAGGGCCCTAAGTAGGATGTCACTGTAGCTTAGCTCTTAGTTACAGTAAATCCTTGCACTACATAATCTCCGGAAGTGCTGCAGGCACTCAAATGTAGTTATGAATGATTAAGGCTTTACTGCATTGATTTAGTTGATTAGTGGAAGAGGACTCTTTCAAAAAGATCCTGCTTCAACATAGCACCAATATGTAAAGTCTAAAAGTCCCTCGGCTTCATGTCGCACTGATGCATGAAAGCCTCAAAAGGGCAGAGAAGCCCCCACAAAAGTCCAAACCTTGGCAGAACCATCCAAAGCTGGCTGTCTTCAGATGAGATTTTTGAGAGCTATCTGTTTCTGGTTAGATTGGTAATTCAGCAGGACTTTGTGTTTCCTGTGGCAGGCTGGCAACTCTGCTTTTCTTCAGGGCCTAGCACAGAAGCCCATGGAAATAAATAATGTTGGAGAAGGGAAGACATTATTCAGAGCTCCAAAGTAGTTCGTTTTGAGCTAAGGATCTGATTTTTGTCTGACTTAGTTAATCCATCCCTGATGAGCTGTGGTTGAAATCCCCTCTAGTCCCAGTGAGATGGTAAGAGGATGCAGGGGGTAAATGGGGGCTGATGCTGCAAGATGCAAAGCACTCTCTACCCTTGTTGAACTCAGCAAGATCGTACTCATGGGGTGATTTTTTAAATAAAAGGCAATCTTATCTAGCCACCTTGTATTCACAGTGGAATGACTTATTGTTCTAGGACATACGGTCAACTTTACACAAAGGAAATAGCCTCTATTCACGAGTCAAACAGCTGAGATTCCTCAAGCAAATGCTTTGATTAAACTTGAGGTCTAAGTTTTCAAAAGTGACTAACGATTTTGGGTGCCCAACTTGAGACCCCTTAAAGGGGCCTGATTTTCAGAGGGTGAGTGCTCAGCACTTTCTGAAAATCAGGCCTCTTTTTGTCATGTCTCAAGTTGAGTACCAAAGAATTGAGTGAGGCACTCAAAAAATCACTAGTTATTTCTGAAAATTTAGATGTTTCTATACATAGATATATACACTGTAGCAAACAGAGTGAAACTGACAAAGAAAAAGCTCCACTTCAATCCAAATGATGGTACTTGAGCTGAGGGTATGTCTACACTTACGCTTTTGCAGCGCTGGTAGTTACAGCTGTGTTAGAACAGCTGTATAGGGCTGTTGGGTCTAAACTTTTGGTGAACTTTGGAGCCAAAACACACCCAGACTGGCCGTCTCTGCATAATCCTTTCTGAACCCTTTATCGAACAAAGCACTGACCTGCAAACTACTCATGACACCCCCTTTATCAAGTAGCCATTAGCCTTTATCTCTATGCATTTACTTGTTAAACTTGCTTTTCCTGTAAAATCTTGATTGATTATGCATGACCATTATCTTTTATTAATCACTTTGTTTACTTCTGTGTATAAATATTGATGCTCACCCCTAATAAAGGGGCCACACTTATTCTAAAGCTTTTGGGTTAGTGTGAGCCCGTTGATCAACGCATTGGTGTCTGGTCTCTGACAGAATTGTGTGCCCATACCCACTCCGCACGAACTCGGGTGCTGGAGAGGTGAGTAAGGACTTGCTTTATTACCTAACAATTTGGGGGCTCGTCCGGGATACCTTCTGGTGCGGTACCTCTGTCCAGTGGTCAGACCACTCATATATGAATTGGCAAGGTGCCACAGGAGATTTCTCCCAGCCAATTCAATATTGAGGGGTCGTGTATTGGACAGCAGGGTAAACGCCAGTTGGAGGGCTCCTGTCAGACACCATGGGTCAAGGGACTAGCGTGCCTCTTGAGAGTCCGTTGGGGATTGTAAATAAGTTATGGAACGAAGGAAAACTCCCAGTACAGACAGGAATGTCTAGGAAGAAATTGTACACACTATGTGTAAGGAATTGGACTGGGTATACCACGGTATTGGCCGACCCGGAGATGAGGTGGCCTTCGTATGGCTCTTTCGAACAGGCTGCCTTAAGAGGAGTAAAGAGCCAGATCGAAAAAAACCATCCGGAACAGTTATGTTACTGGTTTTGTTGGGACACAGCAGCAGAGCTGTGGAAATCTTTAAAAATTATGGCAGTCAGGTACTCTCCCGAGAGTGAACCCCCTCCAGGTTATTTCGATGAAGGGTGTAGACCACGGCGTGTTTTGACTCGTCAGCTGGTCCCCTCTGCACCTGCCCCTATTCCTCCGCAGGGGGACTCTCTCCTTGTAGCAGAGGGGAATCTGCAGGATACCAGATTGGAATTTCTGCAGAAGGATGAGGAGAAAATGGAGGGGCAAACCTCGGGAGGAGTAGTTACTAGGCTCATGTCCAAGCAGGTACGGCAGGGTGCATGCCCCCCCCCCTGAGGAAAGTATAGTTAGAGAGATGCCTTTACAGGTGCACGATCAACCTTATATGGGCAATGATGGACGGTTGCAACATGCTAGTATTGTGGAATATAAAGGATGGCTAGAATGGGACTTGAAAGAGTGGGGACAGTTGTCAGGGTCTTTTGGGGAAAATCCCCGAAAGATCATAGAACTTCTAGAAAGATTGTTTTTAAAGTTATAATCCTACTTATACGGATGTGGATCAGTTGTTAAGTAGAGTTTTGACCGGAGAGAAACGTAGTAGATTGTGGATGGCAGAAAGGACATGGGGAAATAGCAATGCAGTTAATCTTACTTGGATGGATAGGCGGGATCTGGCCGCTGGCTGGAATCCCCTAGACTGGACTCAGCCAAGGCTGACTCAGCTGCGAGCAGATAGAGAGCGATTGTTAGAGAGACTCAAGGAAATGGCTCGCCGCTCGCCTAATCAGGCTAAGTTCATGCAGATTCGGCAGGAATCTGATGAGCCGCCCAGAAAGTTCTGGTCAAGGCTATTGGAGGGGGCACGAATGTTCACTCAGATGGATCCTGAGAGAGAAGCAGACCACCCTACTCTTATTTCATTTTTTGTGAATCAGTCGGTGCCCCCTGTAAGGGATCCCAGCCATCAGGAAATTGTTTTCAGTGCGGACAGCCTGGTCACTTTAAACGTGAATGCCCCTGGGGACGCCCAGAGGGTCTGGTTGCATCCGCAGATGCTTACACAAGTGAGGAATACACCCCTGCACCACCAGCTCAGCCCATTCCCCAGGCCTGGATCAACTACGGAAAACAGCAGCAGCCGCAGCAAACTCAGCCTCCTCAATGACGGTACCCCGGGGGCGAAGGCAAACAATGTGATGGTCTTATTTCCTTAATGTCTTTAGCCGGCTCCTTTCTCACTTTCTCCCCTCCCAGCAAAGAGCCTCGTTTAACCCTTTCAGTCCAGGGACTGCCTGTCTCTTTCCTCATTGATACTGGGGCTACTTTCTCTCTTTTAAATCATGCCCCCTCTCCCTGGCTATCCTCTGAGGTTAAAACTGCGACTGGGGTGGAGGGCAACCCACAGTCTCTGGAACTCACTTTGCCTTTGAATGTTGTTTATGCTAATAAATGTTTTCCTCACCGTTTTCTTTTTTCCCCAGCTTGTCCGATCCCTTTGATGGGCCGGGATTTACTCTGTAAGCTTGAGGCTACTTTAACCTGCACTCCTGAAGGGGTAGGATTATTGATGACAGTGTTAGGAGATTCGGCCCCTACTCAGGGTAATTGGGAACCCCCCCGCTCTCTCTCCCCTGACCTCACTGACTTGCCTTCAACCCTCTGGGGAATTTCTGACACTGATGTTGGCCTGCTCCTTTCGGCAGAACCCGTAAGGATTCAGGTGAAGCCTTCCTTAACCCCCCCGTCAGTCCCTCAATACCCCCTGTCGCTGGAAGCCCGGGAGGGCATCCGCCCCATTATCGAGGGATTCATTGCACAAAAGCTAGTCCGCCCTCAGCGCACTCTCTGTAACACCCCTATACTGCCTGTCAAAAAGCCTCCTAAAAAGAACGGAGACCCTGTTCGTTGGCGCTTTGTACAGGATCTACGAGTTGTTAATCAGTATGTGGTCCCTCTTCATGCAGTAGTTCCTGACCCAGCTACTATCATCAGCCAAATCCCCTGGGATGCTGAGTGGTTCACTGTTATTGACTTAAAATCAGCTTTTTTCAGCATTCCTGTGCACCCAGACTCTCAGTATCTCTTTGGTTTCACCTGGGAGGGACAAAGTTATGTCTGGCAACGACTTCCTCAAGGCTACAGAGACAGCCCCACGATTTTCAGCCAGTGCCTCCGCCACGACTTGGAAGGTTTCACCAGTCCACAGGGATCCACATTGGTCCTATACGTAGATGACATCCTATTAGGTAATCGCGAAGAAGCTGCCCTCCGCATCGATGGTAAGGCACTTTTATTATACCTACACACCAGAGGCCACAAGGTAGACCCTAAAAAGATTCAGTGGGTCTCACAGAAGGTCCGATATCTGGGCTTCCTGTTAACCCCAGAGGGAAGACAGATGGACCCAGCCCGCATAAAGACTATTCAAAACTGCCCTCTACCGAACACCAAGAAACAACTTCGAGGTTTCTTAGGATTAATTGGCTTCTGTCGCCCCTGGTTGCCATCCTGCGGGAAGTTAAGCAAACCGCTCCACCGACTCACTGCTAACCTTGCTCCTGACCCTTTGCAGTGGTCCCCGGACACTATTAAAGCCTTTCAGTTACTCAAGGACAGTGTGGCCTCCTCCATGTCTCTCCGCCCCCCCAATTACAGCAAACCCTTTCACCTTTTTGTCCACGAGAGGGGCGGAATTGCTAGTGGTGTCCTTACCCAGCTGAGCGGGCCCCACCATTTCCCGCTTGCTTTTTACTCTCAGCAAATCGACCCTGTCGCTCAGGGAACCCCATCCTGCACCCGGACTCTGGCAGCAGCTGCCCTGCTGATCACAAAGGCAAAGAGCCTAACCCTGGGTCATTTTACCACGGTTTGGACCTCTCATGCCTTGTCAGCCCTTCTGCGTAGGGGCACAACCCAAGTCTTTTCGGCCCATCGTCAGCAACAGCTAGAGGCCGAACTCTTAGAAGACACTAACCTAATTTTTGAAAGGTGTGGACCCCTTAATCCAGCTACCTTGCTTCCTGACCTGCCAGTCCTCCAGGATCAGCACGACTGTGTGAAAGTAGTTTCCAGCATCTTACAGATAAGGGACAACCTGTTTGACGTGCCACTGGACAATCCCGATTGCATCCTCTTCTCGGACGGAAGCTCCTTCTATGTTGATGGCAAGCGTTTCACTGGTTATGCTGTCACCTCTGAATGGGACATTCAAGAGGCCGCCTCACTGCCAGGCAACTGGGGAGCCCAAGCCGCTGAACTCTATGCCCTGGCCCGAGCTTGCCAGTTGGCCGCTGGTAAGACCGTTACCATTTTTACTGATAGCAAATATGCTTTTGGAGTTGTGCATTGTCATATCCACCTCTGGAAGTTTCGAGGTTTCCAGACAGCTGCCGGTAAACCCATTCAGCACCTCCCCCTCATCCACAAGCTTTTGGACGCCCTCCAAAAACCCTCTGTCCTGGCTGTAGTTCACTGCCGGGCCCATACTAAAGATAGTAGCCCCGTTACCCGTGGGAATGCCCTGGCTGACGCCTCCGCCAAAAAGGCTGCCACCTTACCTTTAGCCATGCCCACATTGGCTATTGCAACCTCCTCCTTTACTCCACCGCACCCCGTACCAGTACCCGCTGCTGAACTACAATCGTGGGAGAGCCTCGGGGCCACTCTGGTCAAAGGGACCTGGCTTATGCCAGATGGCCGAGCCTGCCTCCCTCGCTCCACATACCCCGTGGCAGTTCGCTGGCACCATGATAAAGGGGGTCACTACGGCATGCACGCCCTCGTGGACACTATCGCTCGCTTTTGGTATGCTCCAGGCATTCAACCCTATTGCCTATCAATAGTGAAAGCATGCAGCACATGTCAGCGTAATGGACCTGCTCCGCCTCTTAACAAAATTAAGGGTGGAAGACCTCCGCCTGCTGCTCCATTTCAACATCTCCAAATTGACTTTGCAGATATGCCAAAGGCTTTTGGCAAAAAGCACCTCCTTGTTTTGGTTTGCCCTCTGACTTCCTGGGTCGAAGCTTTTCCTACTGCTAATTGTACTGCTGCCACAGTGGCGAAGATTCTCCTTAGAAATATTGTACCCCGTTTTGGCATCCCTCTTGTGCTCGACTCAGATCGCGGACCTCACTTTACTGGTCATGTCCTTGGCCGTTTAGAACAAGGACTGGGCATTTCACACTCCTTTCATACACCCTACCACCCCCAGTCTAGCGGAAAAGTTGAGCGTATGAATAGGAAACTTAAGTTTACATTGGCTAAATACTGTCAGGAAACAGGATTAAAGTGGCCTCAGGTACTTCCCTTGGTCCTGTTTCACCTTCGTACTCGCCCAACCCGCGCATTGGAATTATCCCCCTTTGAACTGCTCTATGGACACCCCCCTTTCAAAGGCGGGGCGCTACCACGTGCTGATGTTTCACTATTGGGAGGGGATCATATGACCGCGTGTCAGTTTCTCTCCCTACAGGCTCGCCTCCGTACCCTTTGAAAAGCCTCGCAGTTTTCCCAGACCGTGCCGCTGGAGGAACAAATCCACCCGTTCCAACCAGGGGACTTCGTCTGGGCCAAAAAGTTCGTTCGTGACGACACCCTCCAGCCAAGGTTTACCGGACCCCACCAGGTTCTTTTAACAACCCAGACTGCAGTGTTCCTGGAAGGACGCAAATCTTGGATCCACCACTCCCACGTCAAGCCAGCCGTAGTGGACCACAGTGACGGACCAGCAGCTCTTGTCACCACTGAGGACACTGCCTTCGACCAGTGGACCAGCTTACCTCTCTCAGACATTAGACTTAAATTGACTCGAAAAAAATGAGAGGACCCTTTATTCTGACAACTGTATGTTTTTTATGCTTTTTTAGTTTATTTTCTGCTTATAAAAATAATGCTTTTATTAGATATTCCCACGAGGTTAAAACTCGTATTTTAGGAAATAGAAGTGATTGCTGGGTATGTACTCAATTTCCAGTAAATGCAGCACAGGGACTCCCCTTCACACCCATTCCCCTAACCACTGCTAATATAACTTGGATGCCACCGACTAGAATAAAAGATCCAGTCCAACCCAATCTTACATGGGACAAAACAGAAGTGCCAATTAACAAATATCTCAGGGTAACCAATCAAACAGGATCACTGTATTTTGTTAAAAAAAAAGGGTCAACTTTTGTGGGAACAAGTAAATGCAACATATATTTTAATGGCACCGCCTTTAGTAAAAATCTTGGCTTCAAGCCTTGCGCATCCCACTTATCCCATATGTGGATCCCTCACCCCGATCCAACCTTTTCAACTTTTTCATGGAGGGGCAGGTTTTCAGAGTCAGTTTTTAAAAAGCCCTGCTCAGATCTCGAAGGTGTCCAACTAATTGTTAAAGGATACACAATTGCCTTCTACAACTGCTCAAGCAGTACTACACTGCCCTTTGAGGACAACACTACCAAATTGTGCCTCTGCAGTTCACACAACGACCCCTCTGCGTTACCAGGGGAACAGTGGTACAACGGATGGTGGGTTACCTCCTACTTTGAGAAATGGAATACCCAAAACGCATTATATGAAACATACTGGGTGTGCGGGCCCAAGGCTTATTATTTTCTCTCCCCTAATTGGGCAGGGTCATGTTATTTGGCATGGCTAGCACCGCCTTCTCGCATCTCCCTCACTCCCCCTCATTTTCCCCACGTTCGTAACATCCGTAAAACTGACAGAGATATTAATCTCCGTGATGGTTTGTCCTGGCAGCGGTGGGCTGGTCACACTAGCTTGAAGGGTGCTATCATCCGTCTACAGGGACTATTAGAATCTTTGACCAATGAAACTGCAACCCTATTTAAAAATCAGGCCGGGGAAATGTCCCAGCTGCGCCAGTTAGCTTTGCAAAACAGAATGGCTTTAAATATGATGTTAGCAGCCCAGGAAGAAACTTGCGCCCTCATAAATAAAAAATGCTGTGTTTTTGTAAATAACACCTACTCTGACACTTTTCAACGTACCAAACACCTAAGGAAAATGGCTAAAAACTACTCCTCTGGCCAGCCACCTTATAATTGGTGGGGAGCCTTATGAAATTGGCTGCCCGGACTTGGGTGGGTTAAAAACCTCTTGGTGGGTGTTGTTGGGGCCATAGTAGTCCTTATAATACTGTGTTGCTGTATTCAGTGTGTCCCCTCCCTCATAAACTCATGTAAGTCAGTTTATTCTTTTCCCACTTCAGCTAAAAGCCTTACTCTCTTCGAATTGGCCCAGGCTGAAATTGCCAAGCGGCCCTTGAAATCTTAAAATAGGGTGTAGCTTTTTGATTAATAGTTATCTCAAAGCTACAAATGGAGGAATGTTGGGTCTAAACTTTTGGTGAACTTTGGAGCCAAAACACACCCAGACTGGCCGTCTCTGCATAATCCTTTCTGAACCCTTTATCAAACAAAGCACTGACCTGCAAACTACTCATGACACCCCCTTTATCAAGTAGCCATTAGCCTTTATCTCTATGCATTTACTTGTTAAACTTGCTTTTCCTGTAAAATCTTGATTGATTATGCATGACCATTATCTTTTATTAATCACTTTGTTTACTTCTGTGTATAAATATTGATGCTCACCCCTAATAAAGGGGCCACACTTATTCTAAAGCTTTTGGGTTAGTGTGAGCCCGTTGATCAACGCATTGGTGTCTGGTCTCTGACAGAATTGTGTGCCCATACCCACTCCGCACGAACTCGGGTGCTGGAGAGGTGAGTAAGGACTTGCTTTATTACCTAACAGGGCCAGCGCTGCAGAGTGGCCACACTTACAGCAACCAGCGCTGCAGTGTGGCCACATTTAACAGTACTTGCAGCGCTGTTGGGAGTGGTGCATTGTGGGCAGCTATCCCACAGAGCACCTCGTCCCATTTCGGTGCTGTGGCTTGTGGGAGGGGGAAGGAAGTGTGATTGTCTTTCCGCTTCCTGTTCCAACGCCCCGTGGTGCTTTGGTACACATTCCGAGCAGTGTGGCAGCATTGTGATTGTACAGCGCTTTTTCTGCGATTTTTGTTATAAATGGATCCTGAGCAGCTGACGACCTTATTGATGAATGTTGCCAGCACATCGCGCTTGGCAGTGGAGCTATTCCTTCAGCTGCAAAATGAGAGTGACAGTGACAGTGAGGAGTCAGACGATGATATTGAATCGCCTCACTGTGAAGACAGTAAATTGCTTGTGGCAGTAACAGACGTGCTCAGCTCCGTGGACCGGCGCGTTTGGCCTCGGGAAACCAGCACTCAGTGGTGGGATCAAATCGTCCTGCAATCCTGGGATGACGAGCAGTGGCTGCAGAACTTTCGGATGAGAAAAGCCATTTTCATGGCACTGTGTGCTGAGCTCGCCCCTACCCTGCGGCGCAGGGACACGAGATTGAGAGCTGCCCTGCCAGTGGAGAAGCGGGTGGCTATTGCAATCTGGAAGCTGGCAACTCCAGACAGCTACCGATCGGTGGCGAACCAGTTTGGAGTGGGAAAGTCCACCGTTGGAATGGTGCTGATGCAAGTTTGCACAGCCATTAATCGCACCCTGCTAAGAAGAACCGTGACTCTTGGGAACGTGCAGGACATTGTGGATGGCTTTGAAGAAATGGGTTTCCCTAACTGTGGAGGGGCAATAGATGGGACGCATATTCCTATTCTGTCACCACCCCATCTGGCATCAGAGTACGTTAATCGCAAGGGGTATTTCTCTGTGGTTCTGCAAACGCTTGTGGATCACCATGGGCGTTTCACTGACATTTACTCAGGATGGCCTGGAAAGGTGCACGATGCACGCATATTTCGGAACAGTGCCCTGTTCAGGAGGCTGAGGGCCGGGACTTTTTTCCCAGAGCGCAAGATCACAGTAGGGGTTGCCGAAATGCCCACTGTGATCCTTGGAGACTCCGCTTACTCCTTAATGCCATGGCTCATGAAACCGTATACAGGGAAGCTTGACAGGAGCAAGGACCGGTTCAACTACAGGCTGAGCCGGTGCAGAATGACTGTGGAGTGTGCTCTTGGCCGTTTGAAAGCTCGCTGGCGCTGTCTTTATGGGAAGCTAGATTTGGTGGAAAGCAGCATCACCGCTGTTATATCTGCGTGCTGTACCCTCCATAATATTTGTGAAGGGAAGGGTGAAGGATTCAGTGAGGAATGGACCTCCGAGGTTCGACGCCTAGAGGATGAGTTTGCTCAGCCAGAGAGCAGGGCTAATAGGGAGGCCCAGGAAAGGGCTTCAAGGATTAGGGATGCTTTAAGGGAGCAATTTGATGCTGAGAGCCAGCAGTAATGTTTGATGCATTTGATGTGCTTTGCTTTACCTTGGTGTGTAATATTTACCACTTCCAGCAACAATAAAACGTAGTGAAAGAAATAGAAAAAAAAAAAACTTTATTCAGCATACAGTACATAACAGGCAAGGGGGTAGGGGTGGTGGACTGTACATTTACAGGTTTTAATATGTCCTATTTTGATCAATATTCACTGTCTGCTGCACTCCAGGATTACTATGCTGCAGAATAATGGGGGTGGAGTGAACAGGGTAAGAATTATAGGGCTGGTAGGTGATCTTACAGGTGGTGGGGGCAGCTGGGGATAATACGGAACTGGCTGCTGGAGAAAGTTTGTTCTGTGGAAATACTGGGGAACAAGGAAGAGGGCTTTGGGAAGGCTGTGGGTTACCACGGTACATATTTGTCTGCATGGCTACAAGAGACTCGAAAGACTCAGTTTGGCGAGACAGGAGGCTTATCATCTGCTTTGTGGTTTTTTTGGCAGACAATTCCTTTCTCCTGCTTTCTGTTTGCCTCCATTCATGTACACTGCTTCTCCATTCATAGGTCTTCTCTCTCCATTCCTCTGTCTTCCTACTTTCTCTGTTGTAGTGGCTCATAACAGATTTTATCAATTCCTCTTTTGATTTTCTAGGATTCCGTCTCAAGTTCTGCAACCTACGTGAGGCCGGTGATCCGGCTGCAGCAGTCAAGGTCACTAGAAAAAAGAGAGATAGAACCATGTAATACACAGAGGCTACATTGTTTATTATCACTTGGTGAAGGACTTTTTAGACTTTTGGTAGCATCCTTCTCACATACCTCACATAACACAGAGAGGACAGGCAAGTTAAGTCATGGCGAGCAATGGGGTGAGTGGTTTTGCCCCGATTTCCCCTTGGGAGTGGGAATTGACCAGTGGGTCACTGGGGTTTATCAGCAATGGGTACAGGAGATAGCTGGTATCCTGAAGAGGGGACAGTAGTGAACAGGAAGGTGGTGAGCTAGCTGCTTGGGGGGCGGGTTTCTTTGGTCCGCGTTCACACCGTCCTGCTGGTGACGGGGGGGGGGGGGTAGAAACGCGGGGCTGGATGCCTGCTTGGAAGGGGTGTGGGGAACACAGGAGCACACCGCGGGGCTGGATGCCTGCTTGGAAGGGGGGGACGGGGAACACGGGAGCACACCGCAGGGCTGGATGCCTGCTTGGAAGGGGGGACGGGGAACACGGGAGCACACCGCGGGGCTGGATGCCTGCTTGGAAGGGGTGTGGGGAACACAGGAGCACACCGCGGGGCTGGATGCCTGCTTGGATGGGGGGGTCGGGAACACAGGAGCGCACTGCATGGCTGCCTACGTGCTGGGAAGGGGGGGTTAAAAACAGAGTGCCATGGGCTGGGGAAACACGAACCTGGCGCCCTGCCCTCAATTATCCCTAAACTCTCCACAGGGTTTCCTACTGCCAGACATATCATTGCTGCGTGTTACCTGGGAAGAGAGGGAGGGTCTTCTACAGGAATGTGGATACCGCCCTGGCCCCTATGCAACTTGCCTGTGTGCAGCCATGGTCCCCCCACCCCTCGCTGCACAGTGGATCGGACGAGTTAGCCTGACCGGGACAGGGACCACGGTGGCTCTCCCGATCAATTTGAGAAAGCAAATTGCAAATGCTCTGGCAGCAACATTTCAAGAGATTACCGAGGCAGATTACAGAGACGTGATAGAGCAAATCAATGGGCTATTCCACGTTTAGGCATGCATGTAGGCAGCCATAACCAAAATCCTCCTCTCCCAAAACATAGAAATCTACTTACCCCGATCACGATCCTCAGCTTCCTCCTCAACATCAACTTCCAGCTACTGCGACTGGCTAGCCTCCTCCGGGCTTGAGAAGAGCTCCTGGCTGCATGTGTCCTGGGACTCCGGGGTGTCTCCCTCCACGCCAGTAGCCTCACTGTCTCTGTCCTCTACAAACTCCCCCACTTCTCCCTGCTCTGAACTCTCCATCATGCTCCTAGGATTTGCAGTGGGGTCACACCCAAGTATGGCATCCAGCTCCTTGTAAAACCGGCAGGTTGTGGGGGCAGCTCCTGAGCGGCGATTTCCCTCACGGGCTTTGCAGTAAGCACTCCTCAGCTCTTTAATTTTTACCCTGCACTGCAAGGCATCCCGTTCATGGCCCCTTCTCATCAAGGACTGCGATATCTGCCCATACGTATCATAATTTCTCCTTCTGGAGCACAGCTGTGTTTGCACAGCCTCCTCTCCCCAAACACTAATGAGGTCCTGCAGCTCTGCATTGGTCCATGCTGGGGCTCGTTTGGTGCATGGAGGCATGGTCGCTGAGTGATTGATAGATTAATTGCACTCCACACCTGGCTGAGCAAACAGGAAGGTGATTTTTAAAATTCCCCGGGGCATTTAAAGGAGGGGTCAGGTGAGCCCAGGGCAGTGGAGTTTGCTTGATTACCAGAGAGGCTTCTTCAGGTATGCTGGGATACCTGCTTATGCCACGGAGGTCAACAAAAACGCTTGTGAGTGTCTACACCTGATGACCAGCGCTGGTGATCCAGCGCTGGATCCTCTACACCCGAGGCTCGACCGGGTGTACGGCCAGCGCTGCAAACAGGGAGTTGCAGTGCTGGCCGTGCTGTGCAGGTATGTACACATCCTAAGTTGCAGCGCTGTAACCCCCTCACCAGCGCTGCAACTCTGTAGTGTAGACAAGGCCTAAGTAAAGGCTGTGGATTTTTAAGAGGTAAGAGGATTTGTCTTCAAAGGAACTAACAAATGAGTGTCATTCACAGCTAAGGCTACTTCTGCAGTGTGGCTATTCAATCACTGTTCTCTTTTAGAGAGCAGGGGTGGAGAGGAGGTGTTCTCATTTGCAGATCTCCTTCCTTTCCTTTAGGGCCCCGTTCTGCAGCCCTCACTTCCATGAGTGAGTTGCAAGAAGGCATTGAGGTCACTGAGTAAAAAGCTGGTGGATCAGATCTTAGGAATTTGTGATGACATCTTTTCATACCACAGATTAAAAAAAAAAAAACTCTACTGAATTCTGGACTCTAATCTTTGCAAACTTAATAAAATAACAAACTCGTTTTTTATAAATGTATTTATTATTTGTAATTAAGACTTTACAATCTGTTTTAATTATCTTAACTTTTGAACTTTAAAAAAAAATTCAGTTCACCTTCCAGCAATAATACACGATTCAAATGACGAAGTTTTATACTTCATATAATAAACACAACACTTATTCAAAATACTTCTCTCCCAGTATGTTACCATCCACGCTGGTATGGTTCATTCCCTAATATCATTATATCCTGCTGAATCAATTTTTAAACAGCACTATCTACAGTAAGGCTGCTTCCAGTCCTTAGTCAAGCAAATTCCTACTGAAATGTATTCCTCTTGATGTGGGCAGTAGCAGCTCAGATTAAACCAATGCTCTAATTTTGCAAGGGAAGTACACTATGGCCCTGATATTGGTTGCTGGATACCTGCAGCTCCTGTTGAGGTTAGTGGGAGCTTCAGGAGCTCAGAACCTCTGAAAATTAGATCCTGTATCTGTTTAGAAGCTGTCCCTGTTTAGCAGTTCCCTTGATTTGTTAGCTGCATTTTTATCCTGTAATTCCCAAGGGAAAGTAATCTAAAATTAATAGAAGCCACTCTCTGATTAAAGCTGCAGGGGCAAATAAGAAATTAGAGTTTTTTTTAAAAAAGTAGGGAAAATTGATTTGAGGGTAAAAGTGGTATATTCATGTTCAAATAAACATCTAGATGTCAAGACAGAATTACATGGTTATTGTACGGGTGGGTCCCAGGGGGAGAGCATGACCCTGCTGGCTATCTGAAATGAGACTGATGTCTTCTCAACTCATAGCAGTATTAAGTGTTAAACTCTAGAAACAAAACTGAAAAGGCTGAGTGTTTTTATATGGACACTAACATGTAACATACAGATGCAAAGAATTCAAGAGATATTTCTCACATTGTGAACCAGAGTGTGCAGTTACTAAATAAGCACAGAAAGAGAAGGGGCAGCTCCCCACCCTTCAGCAAAGAAGTTAGCCAGGTAAAACATGCCAAATCTCATAAGGTGAAAAACAAAAAAAACTACAACATTAATTAGGCAGAGTTCCTTGGGCTAGGCTATGTGTCACATTCAACACATCCATTCTCCAATCAAAGTTATCCGCTGCCTTAATCTATTATGTTTGGCCATTGGATCTGATCTTTTAAACTCTGCCTCTTAGGTCTTGGCCATATAACAAATACTTTCTGGTGCTAGAAATATTTGTATATAGTGGCTTTGCTGTGTTTTTGTTGTACACTGGGACATTTCTCATACTCATAGATATTAATGCCAGAAAATACTATGATGATAGTCTGGTCTGACCTCAAAAGTGTCCTGTCTTCTAGTCCCCCTCCTCTAACTACTAGATTATACTCCTTCCCAGAGCTGAGACTAGAACCCATGTGTCCTAGCTACCAGCCCCCCTGCGCTAACCACTGTATCACACTAGTGACTTATGAGGGGAACATGTCTTCAAAAAGCTGTGGACCACCATATAGATTTGCCAGGCCAAGTCATATCATTGGTCCAAATCCACTGTCTGGCCTCTGAGAGTTGCCCCTACCTGATATGCCAGGGGAATGAAAAAAAATGCATAGTTCAGTTAATCTTCCAGTGCTATATGTAGTAACTGGGTATTCCTTTCTGACCCCCTTAGCCATCAGTGGGCACCCTGAAGCGTAGGATTGGCTTACCCTTAGCAAGTGAAAGCCGCAAGTGTTCTTAGGAGCGATGGAATTATACAGCCCTTTAAGAAATTCAGTGACAGTATTTGATGCATTAACTGCCTAAAACAATGAATTTCAGAGGCTGACTCGGTGGTGTCTGAGCCGGTATTACCTTCCATTCATTGCATTTCCTTGTTCTTGTAGCAGGCGATAGCATGTGCAGGAGCGGCGCCAGGGTTTTTGGCGCCCTAGGTGGGGGTCCTTCCGCGCTCCTGGTCGTTGGCAGCAATTCGGCTGCAGGGGCGGTCCTTCCTCGCTCCCGGTCTTTGGGGCACTTTGGCGGCGGGTCCCGGAGTGAGGGAAGGACCCACCACAGAAGGACCCAGAGCGCGGAAGGACCACCCGCCGCCGAATTGCTACCCTCCCAAATCCTGGCGCCCTAGGCAACCGTCTAGGTCATCTAAATGGAAGCACCGGCCCTGAGCATGTCACACATCCTACTCAGCATCCCCTCCTGTCCACCAACTAGGAGTGCTGTGAGGGGAATCCAAGCCAATGGTGGTCTGGATCCCTGGGTGTTCCAAGTTCCTGGAGCCTGAATAGAGTTTAGCTACTGCCCCAATCTCAGGTCCTTAGTCACACTGTCAGGGTGCAGACTTTATCTGGCACCCTCCTCTGAGTGTTGGAACCTGCTGTCAAGCTGCCTAGCTCCTCTGGGCGCAGTGCTGACCCTTCAGGTCCCTAGTACTTAACACTCCCCCTCTTCCAGAACTCCACTCAAAAGGTGTGAAGCACATACACACGCACAGCCATGCTTTGCGCAGTCTGACATCTTTATGCTCTTCGATTTAATCCTGTTCAGCACAGGAGAGTACAGATCCTAGAAAACAATAAATGTATGAAAGCACAAATGTCCCCTGCTTTCTATCACTCTTTCCTTGTGAGTCCTGGAGGAACCATTTGGGTCCAGAAGATCAGGGTGTCCCCTCTTCGTGCTGGCTGTTACACCCTGGCTGAGCTCTCTCTTATGGAGCCTCTTCCCAGCTTCTATGACCTTACTCATTCTTTCCTGCCCCATGCTTCCCCTTTCTGGCCCCTTTTCCTGTGTGTTCCTTCATTTAAAACCCATCCTGGTCTGCTGGTCTCTCTTGTTCTCCTCCTGGTAACTTCCACTGCTCCTGCCTTCTCTCCCTCCCACCCCAACTCCTTGCCCATCCCCCTTCAAAGGGCCAACTAACTGGATTTCCAAAGAGGCAACGCACTCTTTGTTCCAGGTGTTTGCATGTGAGTAGGGTGACCAGACAGGAAATGTGAAAAATTGGGACAGGGGGTGGGGATAATAGGAGCCTGTATAAGAAAAAGACCCCAAAATCGGGACTGTCCCTGTAAAATCGGGACATCTGGTCACCCTACATGTGAGTAGGGTCATAAGCACTTTCTACTTATCTGTCTGGAGCACTCTTGTTACAGGGGTTGTCAGCAATGGTGGATCTCCTTACATGTAGCACTCATGACACAGCAGATTTTCATAATACAACCTCACAATATCAATCAGCATTACGTACAGCTATAGCCCCAAGTCATCACAGCATGACAAGTCAGTCCAAAATACTTCACTCAAGTTATCACTAAGCCTTCCATTTGCTGGGCTAAATAATCTTGGCCTTTGCTTTCTCTCATCAAATACAAGTCCCTCCGAACTGCTAACCGTCATCTTTGCCATTTGATTATATCTTTTTCCAGGAGAGCCAACTACAGCTGGATCCAATATTCTAAGGGAGTGTGAGCTGTTGTTCAGGATAATGTTTCAGATTCTGATGGCTGCTCTTAGTTGTAGCAGAGGGGCCAGCAAACCCAGCAAAATGGGAGAGGACAAAGGCCACCTTTGAAAATCCCTGACCTTCAGCAGCATTGTACTCAAGGAGCTAGCCCACTGTTTTCTGCGATCTGTCTAAATAAATAGGCCGAGTGTTAAGAAGGGCCAAGTATCCAAAGCTACTGGTGAGGTCAACCTGTGGAACTCCTGGCCAGAGGATGTTGTGAAGGCCAAGACTATAACAGGGTTAAAAAAAGAATTAGATAAATTCATGGAGGATAGATCCATCAATGGCTATTAGCCAGGATGGGCAGGGATGGTGTCTCTAGCCTCTGTTTGCCAGAAGCTGGGAATGGGTGATAGGGGATGAATCACTTGATGATTACCTGTTCTGTTCATTCCCTCTGGGGCACCTGACATTGGCCACTGTCAGAAGACTGGATACCGGGCTAGAGGGACCTTTGGTCTGACCCAGTATGGCCATTCTTATGTTCTTATGTCAAGAGGTGAGGGTGGTCAAGTACCTCTGAAAAGCAGGCTGCCCACTGAGGGGCCTAGCCATGGGTCTAGGTGCTTCACTTTGGGCACCCAAGTTTGAAAATGCTGCCTTGTTTCTCTAAGTCAGAGGTCCCCAAACTGTGGGATGTGTCCCTGCAACCTTTGGGTGGGGGGGCTGGGCCAGCCCCCATGTGAGGCAGAGTGGGATTGCCATCCAGCCCCTGCCCACCCCCGAGCTCTGCTCCGGTCCTGCCCACAGTTTTGTCCCTTGCTCCTGGTCCCATCCCCAGTCTCAGTGCAGCTCACCTCCAGGCCCTGCTCCCAGCCTCAGCCCCTGGCCAGGCTTGGAGCCACACATGGCAGTGGGCTGGCTGCCAACCTCCATCACAGCTAGGGTGACCAGATGAGAATTCCAAAATATTGGGACCACCGCAGGGGAGCGCCTTTTCAATTATTACACTCACCCATCCGAGTCTTTGGTGGCACTTTGGTGGAGGGTCCTTCAGTCACTGATGATCTTTATTTCGGTGGCAGGTAATAAATCTTGCCTCCAAAGAAAAAAGTACCCGCCGCCGAAATGCCACCGAATACTATCGGCGACTGAGGGACTCGCCGCCGAAGAGCTGGGTGAGTGTAACAATTGAAAAGGCACTCACCTTGCCGGTCACCGCCACTTAAGCAACAAGGGGGGGGGGAAGTGCCCGAAACAAAATATCTGGACAAATGGCATTCCGACCATACTGCTTGATATCAGGACCGTCCCAATTTTATCGCGATGTCTAGTCACCCTAACCACAGCCCGGCTACTGCTCCGCTCCTGCCTCCGTCTCCAGACTTGGACCCTGGCCATGGCTCCTGCTCCACTGCGGACTCAGCCTTGGCCCCCTTAGCCCTGGCCACGTACCCACCCCAGAGCTGCGACTCCACTCCTGGCACAGCCTGACGGAGCCCTCAAAAGTTTGGGGACCACTGCTCTAAGCACAGGTGCATTGGAAGGCTGCTGGTAGTGACCTCCTTTCAGTAGGGATGGGATTTTAATTCTTAACAGCAGAATTAAATAAGATGAAAGAGATACTTGTTAGGACCATTTTACAGTGTTGTTGGCTAAGCTTGCAAGGGCCTTACACTACACTGGACAGTATTTCTGTCTGTGTAGCTGTCAAATAAACTATAACCTTTTGTGACAGAGTGCTAAGTAGGAAACCCTGAGTCAGCACTCTGTTCACAGCAGTTCCAATCATAGGGCTTGTCTACATCACAAAGTTGCAGCGCTGGTGAGGGGGTTACAGCGCTGCAACTTAGGAGGTGTACACATCTGCAGGGCATCACCAGCGCTGCAACTCCCTGTTTGCAGCGCTGGCCGTACTCCCGTTTTGTCTTGGGTGTAGAGGATCCAGCGCTGGTGATCCAGCGCTGGTAATCAAGTATAGACACTTACCAGCGCTTTTCTTGACCTCCGTGGAATAAGCAGGTATCCCAGCATACCTGAGGAAGCCTCTGGTAATCAAGCAGGTCTCCTTCCCCGGTTTGCTCTTGCGTTCCCCGAACCCCCGAGCAAGCAGGTCTCCTTCCCTGCGGTTTGCAGGGGGGTTCGGGGAACGCAAGAGCAAACCGCGGGGAAGCTGGTCTCCTTCCCCAGTTTGCTCTCGCGTTCCCCGAACCCCCGTGCAAGCAGGTCTCTTTCCCTGCGGTTTGCAGGGGGGTTCGGGGAACGCGAGAGCAAACCGCGGCGAAGCTGGTCTCCTTCCCCGGTTTGCTCTCGCGTTCCCCGAACTCCCGTGCAAGCAGGTCTCCTTCCCTGCGGTTTGCTCTCGCGTTCCCCGAATCCCCGAGCAAGCAGGTCTCCTTCCCTACGGTTTGCAAGGGGGTTCGGGGAACGCGAGAGCAAACCGCGGCGAAGCTGGTCTCCTTCCCCGGTTTGCTCTCGCGTTTCCCGAACCCCCGTGCAAGCAGGTCTCCTTCCCCGGTTTACTCTCGCGTTCCCCGAACCCCCCTTGAAGCCGCTCAACAGCGCTGCAGTGTGGCCACATCTAACACCACTTGCAGCGCTGGTTGCTGTAAGTGTGGCCACTCTGCAGCGCTGGCCCTATACAGCGCAGGGCAGGGTAGGGCAGGGCAGGGCAGGGCAGAAAGGCTAATTAAGCCATTAGCCAGCACTCACAAATAGGCACAGGAAGGAAATGAAAGGGAGGAAAGCAGGCAGGCAGTGAATGAGTGAGTGCTAGGCATGCTGCCAAGATGGTAGGACTCAGTTATAAATAAACTGCACAGGTGTTGAACCAGCACAAGGGTCTCTGAGTGGTTTGTCGACTGAGACAGAAACAGGACCAGGGAAGTCTGTTACACTATGAACACCGCATCTGAGCAATTCCAGAATTTCAAGGAATGTTCTAGGCGTTGCTGGACAGAACCCTGTTGATTTTGGGGAAAAACTGAAAAAAACAAAATGGGGAAAATGGGGAACATATGGAACCCCTGCCATGTGTTTAGCAGACCCACAGCTTCAACTGCCTCTGTGATTGTCTGTAGATCAAAGAACTGATTGACAACAGCCGTTAATGCCTTCCAGCATAACAAGCCCCCTAATCTCATCTCTGCTCATCTTTCCAGCAGAGTTTAACAGCCTGTGACACCCTGAATGACTAATCTCCCAGACTGAAAGAAAACAAATCATAACCGTTGGGTTGAGGAGAATAGAGGAAGCATGGGGTGCACACAGAGCCACTGTCATGGGGGAGAAATGGAGGACTCCGGTATGAGGGCATGCATAAGTGGGCATACAGAGCCCCTAGGAAGTGTGTGGGGGGAATAAATGGGGGGCGGTATACAGAGTTCCTGGCATAGGAGAGAGAATGGGGGAATGCGAGTCTCGAGGAAGGGGGAATGGAGGCATACACACAGCCCCTAACATGGGCAAGAAGTGGGGAGACCTGCTGGGGGGAGGGGGTAACAGAGGGCACATAGAACAGTTGGCCGGGGCAAAGGATTGTAGGACCTTGGTATGGGTGGAGGAAGGATGGACCTATGGAAAAGAAGCTCTTAAGGAATTCTGTGCTTTTTCAGGGAGTTTCTTGAGTAGATGGTATAGTTTCTTTTGGTAATCGTCAGTGGGATCAGAGGATAATAGCCTATAGAAGGTGGAGTGAGAGAGCTGCCAAGCAGCCTCTTGTTCGTATTCTAACTTATTCATGATGACGACAGCACCTCCTTTGTCAGCCTTTTTTGTTATGATGTCAGAGTTGTTCCTGAGGCTGTTGGTGGTGTGTTCAGCATGGCTGAGGTTATGGGGCAAGTCTCTATGCCAAAGAATAAATGGACACAAATCTGACATCTGGAATCATAACATTCAAAAACCTGTAGGAGAACACCTCAACCTTTCTGGTTACTCAGTAACAGACTTAAAGGTGGCAATTTTGCAACAGAAAAGCTTCAAAACCAGACTCCAACCAGAAACTGCTGAACTTGAATTAATATGCCAACTAGATACCATTAACTTAGGCTTGAACAAAGACTGGGAATGGCTGAATCATTACACAGATTGAATCTATTTCCCCATGTTAAGTATCCTCACACTTCTTGTCAACTGTCTTAAATGGGCCACCTTGATTATCACCACAAAATTATTTTTTCCTCCTATTTATCTTAATTAATTAGTCTCTTAGAGTTGATATGGCTACTTCCACCTTTTCATATTCTGTGTGTGTATATATATATATATCACATACATACACACAGAACATGAAAAGGTGGAAGTAGCCATATATATATATATATATATACATATACATATACATATATACATATATACATATATATATATATATATATATATATATATATATACACACTTTTTGCTAATACAGACTAACATGGCTGCTACTCTGAAACCAGTGATTTCAGTGTTTCCTTATACTCCCCCATCTGTATCTCTCTCTCTTATACTGGGATTGCAAACTCTTTGGGGCAGGGGTCATCTTTTAATTCTGAGTTTGTATGGTGCTCAACACAGTAGGGTCCTGGCCCATGACTAGGCTCCGATGTGCTGTGGTAATACAAATAATCATAATAAGGTAGGAAGTTGGGGAGACTTGTAGGGAGTCGCCAACGTAGAGGGGGATGGGAGGGGGGCCCACCTCTAGCTCCTGGGATGGAGTGAAGGGAGGTAAGGAGTCCCTGCTCTGCACAATGAGCTACACAAGCTAAGAAGTGTGTGACCCTCTAGTACATACAACGTTCAAGCTGGCAGGAGGATAAAAGAGGATTTGTGGAAAAATAGAAACCCCAACATCTCTTCTTAACTGAAAATGTCCAGTTACTGGAGGAGGGAGGAAGGATTTCAGTGTGTGAGACCCATACGAAAACTCATAAAGCTACCTTCCTCCCCAAGTATTAACAGGGGTTCCTTAGGAATGTTAGGATCGTGCAGCTGCATTTCATTTGAGTCATCCACCAGATGAACATCTTCATGCAAGCCCTTGACAGAGGGAGCCCTCCACTGGTCATTTCTTGCACTTGCGCCTCGCAGTCCAAAGGACTGATTGCAAGCCATTGATAATAGGAATAATGTCCATAAGTGTTCCCACTGCTGCTGTGGCCTTCACATATGCAAAGTAGGGTAGGGCACTATGGCTTTGATACATAATAGCACTGAATTTATTAGTATAAATATTCAAATTCGTGAACAGATTCTAACTGGAACGTATAATATTATTAGATGTATATCTATATATCTCAACATGGCTACAACACTGCAAACAATATTATGATACTCTGACAATTCATAGCATTCCCTTGGGTTTATATGATATCCTTAGAATATGAATCTTTTTGGAAAGGTACAAATGTTAATATCATGCTGCTACTATGGTACTACAGGTCAGATTTAAAATCTAACCTTTCAAATCTAAACCCTCAGATGGCTTTGTAATTATACTGAAGGCTCTTTTTTGCGTCACACTTAAATTAGCTGGGAATTAAAATAATGAAGGTAAAACTCACTTCTATGATTTTATGATCAAATTAGCTGCGGTGGCCAAGAAAACAGCTCTGCAACAATTTCCCTGCATTCGGAATTAGATTGCAGGATAACAATATTATTCCTTTTAGCTTTAGAAATGTATAGCAGTACAGGGTGGCGTACACTCATAAAATAGTTAATTACAAAATCAAAAGCATAATGCAACCTCTGCTAACAACCAGTCATCCTCCTAGTCCCTAATTTTACCAAAGGCCAATCAAAATAGGGATCAAATAGGGAGGTCAACACAGCTAACAAGTACTGTTAACATGACTGTTTCTACTGAAAATCAAACTGGGCAATCAACAGCACACAGGGAGCAGTGCTATATGGTACCCCACATCCTCCATGCTCTGTTAGAGTAAAAAGCCTTATAAAACTGTTGGGATCATAGACACACCAAGAGACAATGTGCAGAAATACTTTAGGGAGGAATAAAGAAATATTTTAGAAAATGTAACAATCAAAAGTCAGTTTAAAAACCATTACAGCAGTGCAACAGCTCTTAAGATTAGGTGTGCATTTATATACGCAATTGCTGGGACTGTACATGCACAGTGGGTGTCTCTGCATCTAGCTGGCCATTTGCACATTCAGAAATGTGAATTGCACAATCGTAGTAAATGTCATGCAAATGTGCACGCTCAGTGAGTGTCTGAGCTTTTGAAAATCAGACCTGTCTCCCGTTACTCAGCAATGTAGATGCAATCATGGGGGCATGTCCTGTCGATTTTTCTGTCTCATTTTCATTTTCTGCTCAGTGCAACTGCAGGACTCATTTGATCTCACTGCTGGTCCCACAACAACCCCAATTTTTAAAATTTATGTCACTGTTCTACCAACACCTGTATACAATACCACAGTATCCGAGCACCTCATAGATGTTAATGTCAGTATGCTCACAAGAGGCAAGGGAGTATTTGCATAGCCAATTTATGGATGGGGCACTGAGGCACAGAACAGTTAAATGTTTTGTCTCAGTTCACACAGGCGGTCTGTAACAGAACCAGGAACTGTCCCTTGCTCTTCTGACTCTTGTTCGAATGCCTTAACCACAAGACCACCCTTTCATTCTGTATTGACTCCCAGTGGGTTGTGGTCACTCTGTAGCTGTATCACGGAATCAACGGGTGATGCTCTGGACCTACTCCATACGAAGCCAGTCAGGACTCTGGAGGAGCATGCCGCCTCTGTCTCCAGGGCAAGAACCTTGCACAGTTTCAACCTTCCTGGGTCTGACCTTGGAGCACTCAGCATCCCCTTCCATGCCGTGCACTTCCTGCAGCGAGTCCACCCAGGCAGGGCTCCTGAGGAAGCCAGAGGGCCCTGCATCCCAACTCCACAGTCGGACATGACTCTCAGCCAGTGTAAAATGGAAGGTTTAATAGTTGACAGGAACACAGCATAGAACAGAACTTGTTAGTGCAGAAATCAGTGACTTTCAGCCAAGTCCATCTTGGGGAGTTCTGGGCCAGGCAGCCTGGAGTCCCCCTCTTCCAGTCCCCTGAAGCAGACTGACAGGTTCCAACCTCAGACACCCCCGTTGCTCCTCCTCCTTGTCTTTGTCTTGCTTCCCTGGCAAAGAGTCACCTGATCATCCCCTGGTTCCGTCCCCCTCCTGGGTCTCAGGTTCCGAAGGGCACTGGTCATGGCATACATGCAGACAGCTGGAACAGCCTCACCTGCCCCAGAGGTCTCAGCGAAAGTCACACCCCCCTACCTATTCCCACCATCGAGGTATTGGTGCCGCACACAGGGAAACTAAGGCACACATTTTTCATGCAAAACAGTAAAACTCACATAGGCTCAACAATAAGACTCACATACAACATAACAAGGAAAAAGCCCCACTTTGTCACACGCTGCATATACATTTGTGAATATAGGGTTCTTTTAAAGGTGCCAGGGGCTTCTGCTGTGGGTTGTCTGTTAATTGGGATGTCTGTTAACATCTTGGTGCCCTTCCTTGCTTGCTGCTTATGTTGCTCTGGAGCCCCTTCATGGAATTTACACTGCCCATTAGGGAAAAGGAGAGCAGCTGGCTGTGCAAGCATGGATCATCTGAGTGATGAAAGTGTTGCACAGGGAAATTAACAGCTGTGTATGGAGCAAAAAACCTGGGAAGAAAATAAATGTGCATAGTTTGCTTTAGGCTTTGTATGTCAGGGTGGGGAAGTGCCCTGCGAACACTGATGGAAGAATCACCACCACTGTTTCTGATTTAAAAACAAACCATAGATCATTATGGAAGTGCTAGTGAGATGCTGGTTACTGGCCAGCAGCACCCAGCTCCCCCGGGACTGTCAGCTACAGAATAGTTTGTTAGCTTTGTTCCTCAACTGGGCCTGCTGCTTATTCTCCACTGAAAGCCACAATCCCATTTGCAAAATCACAATAATTTCTGTGTATGCCATGTAGTGGTAGCCATGTTGGTCCCAGGATATTATCTCACACACCTCTTATCGCTCTCTAATCATTTCCATGGCAGCCTATCGTAATGTTAGGCAGAATTATACTGATTTCACCAGAGGCAAGAGGAGGGATGGCAAGAGGGAGGTGGTGAAAGCATGGGATTTGGAGAGATCTGACAGGCTCTTCCACTGACTTCCCTTGAGCAAGTCATTTAATGCTTCTGTGCCTCAGTTTCTTAATCTGTAAAATGGGGATGATGATAATACTGATCTTCCATTCTAAGGTGTTGCAAGGTTGGACTTTGAGATTCATTCCCAGAGGGAAGTATAGTACATGCAAAGGGGATATTTCATTTAGGGTTCTGGACTCATACATCCAATAGTTTTTGCCTCCCAGGATTCCCACACAAATGCTACCTAAAACCTGGCCTGGATCATAGAGTCATGGAATGGAGTGTTGACTCCCCCACAGGAATTTACTGCATTATGGAACTGCGAAGTATTATCATTTATCATATTTTTCTGCAGGAGGAGTAAACAGAAATGAACAAAAATAAACGGGACAGAAGCAAAATCCTGTTCTCATGCCAGTGTCCACTGTAAAGATCCAGGGTCAATGGAAGAGAAATATGGAAAGCATGTGATGAATTGTCCATTGCTACCAACATTTTCCGCAAGGTTGTGGAATCCCAGGGTGTTTTAGCTGGGCAAAGGTATCCCAACACAAATAATTATGTCCTGCCTGCCTAAACTCCCCCTGCAGGCTCAGTTGGATAAGGTGTTCTTCACTCCCTGCGAAACAATGTTCTGTATTGTATTGTGTTGTTAACCAGCCACTCTGTTCCAGCCCATAGATGGCTGCCTTTCAGTGCCGGGTGAATAATTCTCTCACCACAATCCTTACCTACTTCACAGGGGTGTTATAATAACACATAGCACTTTTACACCTTCAATGCAGTCTATAACTATTAATAAATGTTACAAGGCTTAATACACGTAAAGTACTTTGAGATCATGGAGTGAAATCTGCTTGTCCCTTCCCCCCAAAGTTCCTTGTTAATAACTGGGAGGGTGGAGGAGAGAAGCAGTAGGATGAAGTGGGCGTGAGGGTTACTCGCTCCTTTGAAAAAAATAGAGGCTCAGCAATGCAACTCTGCAGCCTAGAGAAGCCTGTGGCAGGTCTGCGGCGATCTCTGGACGCACTGTATTGTTTTAGAAACTGCCAGGCTCAGTGCTAGTGGCCTTGACTGAACTACTGCAGCTCCCTTCTTTATGGCCCCCTCATCCAGGGCCGCTGGGGGTCCCCACGAGAATGGCTGAGGTTCCCTCCCCAGCCCCAGCCCCACCCGATCCCGTCTCTGCCCCATTCAGGAGCGTCCCTTAACAGCTGCAGCATGGCTCTGGTGGGGCCCCTGAACTCCGCCCCGCTCAGAGCCATGTGATAAGGGGGCGGGGCTGCGAGCTCCAGGCTGCGGTCAGCTCCCTCTGGTGGGCCTGGAGCTCACAGCCCCGCCCCCTTACCACATGGCTCTGAGCATGGCGGAGCTCAGGGGCCTTGCCGGAGCCACGCTGCAGCTGTCGAGGGACGCTCCTGGATGGGCTGAGGCTCCGAGTGAGAGGGGAGCCGGGGGTAAGGGGCCATGGCCGGGAGGGGGTTGGCTAAGGGGCAGGAAGTCCCGGGGACAGTCAGGGGATAGGGAGGGGGCAGAGGTTGGGGGGCAGTCAGGGGACAAGGAATGGGGGGGTTGGATTGTGGGCATTCTGGGGGTCTGTCAGGACTCAGCGGCAGGGGAGCGGATAGGAGTTGAGGCAGTCAGGGGACAGGGAGCAGGGCTGGGGTCCTGGGGTGATCATTGGGGGTGGGGGCTTTAGGGGACAGTGAGGGGACAAGGAGCAGGATGGGTTGGAGATTGAGGGGAGGCAGGCAGTCGAGGGGAGGAAGTGGGTGGGGGTCGGATAGGGGGCAGGGCCAGGGCCAGGGCCAGGGCCAGGCTGTTTGGGAGGCACAGCCTTCCCTACCCTAAAGCTCATTCAGCAGTTTGAGGCTTGCAGAACAGCCAAGCTGTTAGCTTTTCCATTAGCGCTACCATCCCTTTCACTTCTCAAATGCCAAATTATAGCCTATATATTAATTTCAGTGCCATAGGGAGATTTGTGTCAGGGGAGGGTAGCTTCATTTAAAATTAGCTACTGGGGAGGGATCACATGAGAAGAGCAATATCTTTCCCAACCCTACCTAGGGAGACCTGCCCCCTCCCCTACATTCTCTGAAGCTCCAGAGGGGTTAATTCAGTGGTTTTCAAACTTTTATATTGGTGACCACTTTCACATAGCAAACCTCTGAGTGCAATCTCCCCTCCCCTTAAATTAAAAACACTTTTTACTATATTTAACACTATTGTAAATGCTGGAGGCAAAGCGGGGTTTGAGGTGGAGGCTGACAGCTCGTGACCCCCAGTAATAACCTCATGACCCCCTGAGGGGTCCCGACCCCCAGTCTGAGACCCCCTGGGTTAATTTCGTTTTAGCACCCTGTGTCCATTCACAGGCATGTGCTATTTTGAGCATTTCAGTTTTCACAACATAGGCTCCTCCCAGATTCTGGAACAAGCTCAAAAGCTCAGTTCGTGGAGTATGTACATAAGCTATACTGAAAACAAACCCACAGTAACAGTCTCCAGTTTGTAAGGGACCCCATGGAGACAGTCTCTAGGAAACAGATAGGAGGTTAAGTCCATTAATGGCTATTAGCCAGGATAAGTAAGGAATGGTGTCCCAACCTCTGTTTGTCAGAGGGTGGAGATGGATGGCAGAAGAGAGAGTACTTGATCATTACCTGTTAGGTTCACTCCCTCTGGGGCACTTGGCATTGGCCATTGTCGGTAGACAGGATACTGGGCTGGATGGACCTTTGGTTTGACCCAGTATGGCTGTTCTTATGTTCTAACCTAAATGAACCCAAAGTTATGGAGATGAATATGAGTCAAGGAAGCCAGCAGAGTATCAGAAATCTGAAAAAATCTCTGACTGGATGGGATCAGGCATTTGGTCACAAGCTGAGGTGGTTCAAAAGTATTGGATTTATTTTTTAAAGCAGATTTTTTTTTATTGTTTCTTTAAACAATCAAACACAGCAAGCAGCAAATATTTGGGCACGCACTTCTGAAACTCCAAACCATATTCAGGTTTTGGCAGATTAATTTCAGCTTTTCAATTAAAAAAAACCAACAACAAATTTTGAAGGAAAGCAGACATGGTCTGTGATTTTTTCTGCTTTTTAAAAACCCCTAGTTTTTGATCCAGAAAAAGTTTTGACGGAAAATATTTGTCCAACCCTTTTAATGAGCTTTAGTGCCTTTTAGCACTAGCTGATGCTGAGAACCAGTGATACCTTGTAAAGAAGTTCTCTCAAAACTGGATTTGTGCTGAGATGTAGAAGTTTATTTTTCCCAGGGCCTCCCGTGGGGGGAAGCAAGTGGGCAATTTGTGCCGGGCCCTGCAGGGGCCGCTATGAGAATATATAGTATTGCAATTTTTTTATGGAAGGGGCCCCTGAAATTGCTTTGCCCCAGACCCCCTGAATCCTCTGGGTGGCCCTGTTTGCTGGAAGCTGGGAATGGGCGACAGGGGATGGATTGCTTGATGATTACCTGTTCTGTTGATTCCCTCTGGGGCATCTGGCATTGGCCACTGTGGGAGGATAGGATTCTGGGCTGGATAGACCATTGGTCTGATTCACTATGGCTGTTCTTATGACCGATAGAGCGCAGTCCCAACCAGCAATATTTATATTTGGTGCACTGAAAGAGCTAACTTTCCAAAGATGACCAAAATGATTAGTGAAGGTGTTTTGGAGAAAAACATTAAACAGAACAATGTGAATGAAAATTGGGAGCTATTGTTTAAGGAGCTTGTTAGATGGGGCATAGGCTACACTGCATAATTAGCTGAGCTTGCAATAGCCTTCTGCTCAACTCACTGACATTTCTCCATCTGTAAATGTGGTAACTGTTTTAAAATCTAGAGCCAATCAATTACAACACATCAGGGAACGTTCTAGGCATCAACAGTCTGATCATTGGGTTGATGGTGGTAAACAAGATATTCCCATAGGGCTCCTGCCCTGCCTCCCTCGCCCTAGGAGCCACCCTCATCCTCTCTTTCCCTTTCTGCCCCTGCATCCTCTGCCAAGTTTTGGCATTAGTGAGGAGGAGATATTAAAAAAAAGGTCATGCCAGCCTAGTTAAGAAAGTAGTTTTGGTCTAACCTGACTTCCTGACATTAATAAAATTCCTTTCAAAGAACAGGTTGCAAAACCATGCCCACATAATATACTGACTGCAGTCTAGAAATAGATTTGCTCCCATTTGTAGTGCAGCAGGACTAATAGGAGTTTTCATCCCAGGTGGATATGTTAGTTTCTCCCATGGGCTGGTTTATTAATTATTATTATTTATTTTGGGCTTCTGCAATTGACAATTTTTTTTCTACTATATAATTCAGCCTTCTGCATTCTTTCCTGAGAACTGGGAGTCTCACATTTTACTCTCTCTGGTATATCACAATTTGAAGTTATTGTGTATCAAAGCAAGAGTTGGATTGACGAGAGCTTATTTTACAAGCATGTTGCTTCCAGTATATTTTAGGAGAAAAATTAAAGTAAGTGAACTTGGATTTTTTGTTGTTATTAACCCTGATAACCACAGCATGGAGCTGTTTGCTTACACAACCAAGATTGTCCTAAAGGGCTTAATTAACTTTAATGGTGCAGGATCATATCACAAACTCCTTGAGCTTAAAATAATATAGATATTTGCATTATATTTTTGATAATCTCATATTTCATTTTGATAAAATTATAACAATTTATTACAAATACATGATGTTCTCTTTGGGTGAAATTCATCCCATTGCAGAGGGTGGTCTGTACACTGTCTTATGCACCATTTAAGCCCTTCTGTTCAAGTTGTTTGTAAAGCCACACTCAGGCCTTCCAATGGGTGAATTTCACTCTTTATGTACTATATGCTATCAATAATCAAAAGATATCTTCATGAATACTACAATCTTTTACAAAACATGCAGGGTCAAATTCACTGCTTGGCACAGGGGCGGCTCTAGCTTTTTTGCCATCCCAAGCACGGCAGGCAGGCTGCCTTCAGCGGCAAGCCTGTGGGAGATCCCCCATCCCGGAGCTTCGGCATACCTGCCGCCAAATTGCCACTGAATCAGTGAGACCGGCAGACCTCCCGCAGGCAAGCTGCAAAAGGCAGCCTGACTGCTGCCCTCACAGCGACCAGGAGGGAGCCTCCCATAGCTTGCCGCCCCAGGCACGCGCTTGGAGCGCTGGTGCCTGGAGCTGCCTCTGGGTTGGTGGATGCAGCTTCAATGAGGTTGCACCTAATTATGCCAGCAGCGTATTGGACCCTTAGTCTAATTTGCACTTCAAATATTTCATATTTCCTGTCAATGTCTACCTTTTGTTCATTAGTCAATTTTAAACAAGGTCAAATAAGGGAGTATAGAATTACATACAATAGATAGAAAAGACTTTCAACATTATTAAAAAAAGTAGGAGTTAAAAACAATCTTTAGAATGTACTCACAGAACATTTCCCCTCAATTAGATACACGGACACATTATCCTTGGTGTTTAAGGCCCATCAGCCACTTTTTAATCTGTGACATTATTTATATTCAAGACAGTGTGAATTAATTTTGATCTTGTGATAGTTTAGCAAAATGCTTTAACATAGTATGACTCTGATCTAAGGCTGGGAGGATAGCAGCCACCACTCTCAGGAGGAAATGCAGGGTAGTGGTGGTTGGTGACTCTGAAGGAGATGGAGAGTCCTGTCCGTCAGCCTGCCATGGCATCCCAGGAGCCTGAATCCAAGCCGTTACAGAAGGATTTTCGAGGACCAGCCAGCCCTCTGACTACTACCCCATGCTATGCATCCATGTGGGCATTAATGATTACTGCGAGGTATGACAGTGAGCAGATCAGCAGTGACTACAGGGCTCTGGAAGTAAGGGCCAAAGAGCTGGGAGCACAGGTAGTTCTCTTTGATCTTTCCGGTCAAGGGTAGGGGACCAGGCAGAGATGGATGCATCCTGGAAGTGAATACCTGGCTGTAAAGATGGTATCGCCAAGAAGGCTTTGGCTTCCTTGACCGTGGGATGCTGTTGTGGGAAGGACTGCTAAGCAGAGATGGGGTCCACCTATGAAGGAAGGGGAAGAGCATATTTGGATACAGACTGGCTAACCTAGTGAGGGCGGCTTTAAACTAAGTTTGACAGGGGCAGGCGACAAAAGCCAACAGGTAAATCAAAAGCATGGAGACCTGGGAGAAAAGTAGGAATCTGAGTATAGCATGAGCCATTATAGCAGGGATAAGGGAAAGACTAGAGAGAACATAAGGATGAAATCAAATCAGTATCTTAGATGTTTGTGTACTAATGTGAGAAGTATAGGGAATAAGCAGGAAGAACTTGAAATCCTAGTTAATAAATGCAACTATGACATATCTGGCAGGTGGGATAATACGCATGACTGGAATATTGGTATAGAAGGGTACAGTTTGCTCAGAAAGGACAGGTAGAGAAAAAAGGGAGCAGGTGTTGCCTTTCATATTAAAAATCTATATACTTGAACTGAGGTTGAGATGGAAATAGACAGACTTGTTGAAAGTCTCTGGATTAGGATAAAAGGGGTAAAAAACAAGGGTGATGTCATGGTAGGGATCTACTACAGACCTCCTAATCAGAAAGAAGAGGTGGGTGAGGCTTTTTTTAAACAACGAAATCGTCCAAAGCATAGGACGTGGTGTTGAAGGGGGACTTCAACTACTCAGACATCTGTTTGGAAAATAACACAGAAGGGTACAGATTATCCAACAAGTTCTTGGAGTTGGAATGTATTGGAGACACCTTTTTATTTCAGAAGGTGGAGAAAGCTACCAGGGAGAGGCTGTTCTAGATTTGATTTTTGTCAAATAGGGAGGAATTGGTTGAGAATTTGAAAGTGGAAAGCAGCTTAGGTGAGAGTTCATGATTCTAAGGAAAAGTAGGAGGAAAACAGCACAAGATAGATAATGGATTACAAGAAGGCAGACTACAGCAAACTCAGAGAGTTGGTAGGTAAAATCCCATGGGAAGCAAATCTAAGGGGAAAAATAGTTCAAGAGAGTTGCCAGTTTTTCAGAGAGACATTGTTAAGAGCACAAGAGCAAACTATCCTACTGCATAGGAAAAATAGGAAGTATGGCAAGGGACCACCCTGGCCTAACCAGGAGATCTTCAATGATTTGAAACTCAAAAAAGAATCCTACAAAAAGCTAGGTCAAATTACAAAGGATGAGTATAAACAAACAACAAAAGCCAAGAGAAAGTGAGATTAAACTAGCTAGAGACATAAAGGGTAACAAGAACACATTCTACAAATACATTAGAAGCAAGAGGGAGACCAAGGACAGGGTAGGGCTTGTCATAACCTTAGTCCCAGATTTGGACCTTAGCGTCCAAAATATGGGGGTTAGCATGAAAACCTCCAAGCTTAGCTACCATCTTGGACCTGGTACTTGCTGCCACCACCCAAAAAATTAGAGTGTTTTGGGGCACTCTGGTCCCCCTGAAAAACCTTCCCTGGGGACCCCAAGACCCAAATCCCTTGAGTCTCACAACAAAGGGAAATAATCCTTTTTCCCTTCCCCCCTCCAGGTGCTCCTGGAGAGATACACAGACACAAGCTCTGTGAATCCAAACAGAGTGACTCCCCCTCTCCGTTTCCAGTCCTGGAAACAAAAGCACTTTCCTCTTCCCCCAGAGGGAATGCAAAATCAGGCTAGCCAATTCAACACACACAGATCTCCCCTGATTTCTTCCTCCCACCAATTCCCTGGTGAGTACAGACTCAATTTCCCTGAAGTAAAGAAAAACTCCAACAGGTCTTAAAAGAAAGCTTTATATAAAAAAGAAAGAAAAATACATACAAATGGTCTCTCTGTATTAAGGTGACGAATACAGGGTCAATTGCTTAAAAGAATATTGAATAAACAGCCTTATTCAAAAAGAATACAAATCAAAGCACTCCAGCACTTATATTCATGCAAATACCAAAGAAAAGAAACCATATAACTTACTATCTGATCTCTTTGTCCTTACACTTAGAAACAGAAGATTAGAAAACAGAACTACTTCTCCAAAGCTCAGAGAAAGCAGGCAGACAGAAAAAGACTCAGACACAAACTTCCTTCCACCCAGAGTTGAAAAAAATCCGGTTTCCTGATTGGTCCTCTGGTCAGGTGCTTCAGGTGAAAGAGACATTAACCCTTAGCTATCTGTTTATGACAGGGCTGTTACTCAGTGAGTGGATAAAAACAACAACAGAAAATGTGGAAATGGAACAAGTACTAAATTATTTTTCTTTTCATTTTTAACCAAAAAGGTTAGTAGCAATTGGACATCTAACATAGCTAATGCCAGTGAAAATGTGGTAGGATCAGAAGGAAAATAAGGAAAGCACAAAGTTAAAAATGACAAACAAGTTAGAGGTCTTCAGGTCACTAGGGCCTGATGAAATGCATCCTAGAATCCTCAAGGAGCTGACTCAGGAGGTATCTGAACCACTAGCGATTATCTTTGAAAAGTCTTGGAAGGTGGGAGATATTCCAAACTGGAAAAGGGCAAACATAGTGCCAATCTATGAAACGGGGAATAAGGATAACCGGGGGAATTACAGACCGGTCATCTTAACTTCTGTACTGGGAAAGATAATGGAGCAAATAATTAAACAATCAATTTACAAACACCTTGAAGATAATAAGGTGATAAGTAACAGTCAGCATGGATTTGTCAAGAACAAATCATATCAAGGGCAGGTCCAGACTAGAGCTTTAAATCGATTTAAACAGCTTTAAATCGATTTAAAGCTGTAACCGTCCACACTACAGAGTACAGTAAATCGATTTTAAGGGTCCCTAAAATCGATTTCTGTACTCCACCTAAACGCGCGGAGTAAACCTAAAATCGATTTTGTAAAATCGATTTTATGCTAGTGTGGACGGAAACAGAAGTTAATGGCCTCCGGGAGGTATCCCATAGTGCATCAGTGGCCGCTCTGCACAGGGAAAGGAACTCTAATGCTGGCCGGGTAAACAGGAAAAGCCCCGGGAACTTTGAAATTTCAGTTCCTGTTTGCCCAGCGTGGAGCTCTCAGCAGCAGAGATAACAATGCAATCTCCTGAGAGTAGGAAAAGAGCTCCAGCATGGAACACACAGGAGTTACAGGATCTGATAGCTGTATGGGGAGAAGAGTCAGTGCTTTCAGAACTGAGGTCCAGCAGAAGAAATGAGAAAACCTTTGAAAAAATTTCTAATGCCATGAGACAGAGAGGACACAGTAGAGACTCGTTGCAGTGCAGGGTGAAAGTGAAGGAGCTCAGACAGGCGTATCAGAAGACCAAAGCAGCAAAGGGCAGGTCAGGATCTGGCCCCAAAACATGCCGCTTCTACGAGGAGCTGAACGCAATATTGGGGAACTGTGCAACGACAACCCCCCCCTTGTCTGTGGATTCAGAGGTGGGGGTAGTGATCTCTGCCACTGCCGAAGATTTAGAGGATGGCGAAGATCACAATGAGGACCAAGAGGACCAAGAGGAGGACGAAACAGCAGAGAGCACAGAGTATTCAATTCCCACTAACAGCCAGGATCTTTTCCGAACCTTACAGAAGTTCCCTGCCAGCCCTCTCAAGCCAGTAGCACAGAAAATGATGCTGTGGAATCGTCCTCTGGTGAGTGCACTTTTTTTTATTAAAAGCGTAGGCTGAATAAATGCAAGCCTTTTTTAGTGAGTGATTTGCCAGGAGTGCTTGCATGCAGTAGCTGGAATTAGAGTTACTGGAACAGTCTGTTAACATGTCTGGGGATGGAGCGAATATCCTCCAGGGACATCTCTATGAAGCACTCATGGAGGTACCCCAAAAGCCTCTGCAGAAGGTTTCTGGGCGGGGCGGCCTTATTCTGTCCGCCATGAAACGAAACTTTACCACGCCATGCCTGCAGCACGTAATCAGGTATCATTGCATGACAAATCCTAGCAGCAAATGGGCCTGGCGACTGCTGGCATTCAAGAAGCATAATTTCTTTTTCTCTGTCTGTTATCCTCAGGAGAGTGATATCGTTCATGGTCTCCTGTTAGAAAGTACTTTTAGTAAGGGAACATAGATGACCATTCATTCCTTTCTTCTGTGCTGAGCCAGTAAATGAAAAACCTTTCCTAAAACAATGACCCAGGTGGTGGTTGTTAGAAAGGTATTCATTCCTACGGGGCGGTGTCCCCTAGCACTTGGCCAGCATGAATCATCCCTATTAACTGCCATGGCAGAGGGGGGATGGGGTTAGGTAGATGGCATTAAAGCTAACTCCAAAGTGCAGCACAGATGATTGTGGGAGGGAACTTGTATTTCCCTGTGCTGCACCTTTTCCATGGCTTAAGAAACCAGTGTTGTTCCTTAAAGCACTTTGCCCCACTACTGTGCATGCTACCTGATAATAGCAGGGGGTGCAGGGTACTACAAGCCACTGCATGGTTCACTACCAAATAACTTACCATTGTCTCCGGACACAGTCTGTGTGCTCCCCTGACCTGCGTCTGAGCTGAAATCTCAGTCCTCAGCCACAAGCAATAAGTATTAAAAGAATCCTAAGGCGACCTTGAGGTAAAGGTACATGCTCAAGGTATGGTGAATAGCGCAGTTCACTGAGAAAGACAGTATCCATTGTTCTGTGAAATGTGTCTCTTATGATTCTTCTATCACTCTTTCCACACACCCCCCCACACAGCTGCACATTTCTCCAGCCTCCCTCTCCCTTCTCCTGTCCGACGGGGAGGTCACATAAGAAGGCTAAGAAAAAAGAGGACACGTGAGGAGATGTTCACAGAAATTATGGCAGTAACCCGTACTGAGAGAGCTCAGCAGGGGGACTGGAAACAATTGGTCGCAAAGTACAGGGATGCTGCCAGTCAACATGAAGACAGGAGGGATGCTAAAAATGATTTCAGGTGGCAGGAAGATCAGCGTTGGCGGGCAGCAACGCTGGATCTTCTTCGTGATCAGACCGACATACTCCGCGATATGCTGGAAGAGCTGCATGGTCTCAGGTTGCCTCTGCAGCCCACGTATAACCTCCCTCAGTACTCACCCTGTTCCACACCTTCCAGAACCAGGCGTGTACGAACGTGTGGGGGAAGGCTATCTGCACCAGCCAACTACACCCCTGTGGACAGTCCAACCAGAAGGCTGTCATTACATTGAAAACCCCTTAATGTTATGTTTCTTCCCTCCTGTACTCCTCCCAAACCTCTCCCTTGGCACCATTTACTTACTTTACTCCCAGGACATGCTATGCAAAGGCAGTGTGAGGGTGGGTTGTTAAACAAATAATGCATGCAGCTTTGCAAAGCTTCAGGGAAGCTAGTTTGCAGCATCAGGAGTAAACACATGGGGAGGTGGGTAATACAGGGAAAATAAAACAAAGCAGTCATACCGTACCATGGTCCATGATAAATCTTGTTATGTCTTCTCTGATGCGCCTTCTTCTTACCAACCTCCCTCCCCCTTCCTGCAAACCTCCCTCACTCCCTTCCCCAGAGAACCCTGAGTTATGAAATGTCATGCACAGGATTGTAACAGCAAGCATGATGATTGATTGCTGAAAGGGTCTGATTTTTAATAAAGAACTCAATTTCTTTAACAAATAACAGTAACTTTATTTTCAATAAGCAAGCAGTTAAGGAAGGGTGCCGGGAAGCTCGTTTGCAGCAGCCAGAGTCAAGACTTGGGGAGGTAGGTAATAACAGGGAAATAAACATACCAATCACAACGTTCCCTGGTCCATGAAGCCACTTCTGGGCTCCCTTTGTCTTTCCTTCCTACATCCCTCCCTAACCCTAGCCATTTACTATTCTCCTCCCAAAAACCCCCTATTACTTTAATTCAATTCGCAGGCTTCTAAATGCAAGAGGGAGGGTGCGCTGCTTACAGTGACTGTCTTTTAATAAAGAATTCAATGTTTTCCACAGACACAGATGGCTATTTTAATTACCGTAAGCAAGCAGTTGTGGAAGGGTGCAGGGAAGGCAGCTTGCAGCAGCAGGACTGAATACATGGGGAGGGTGGTAATCAATGGAAAAGAAACTCAGCATTCAAACTGTACCCTGGCCCATGAGGAAGCTACTTTTCAGGGCTTCTCTGATGCGCACAGCATCCTGGTGTGATCTTCTAATTGCCCTGGTGTCTGGCTGCACATAATCAGCGGCCAGGTGGTTTGCCTCAGCCTCCCACCCCGCTATAAAGGTCTCCCCCTTACTCTCACAGAGATTGTGGAGCACACAACAACAGCAATGACAAAGGGGATATTGGTTTGGCTAAGATCTGAGCGAGTAAGAAGCGTTCACCATCTTCCCTTCAATCTGCCAAATGCACATTCTACCACCATTCTGCACTTGCTCAGCCTGTAATTAAACAACTCCTGAGCACAGTCAAGGCTGCCTGTGTATGGCTTCATTAGCCAGGGCATCAAGGGGTAAGCTGGGTCCCCAAGGATAACTATAGGCATTTCAACATCTCCAACTGTTATTCTCTGGTCAGGGAAGTAGGTCCCTTGCTGCAGCCGTTTAAACAGTGTGGTGCTTCTGAAGACACGTGCGTCATGAACCCTTCCTGGCCATCCCACGTGGATGTTAGTGAAACGTCCCTTGTGATCCACCAGGGCTTGCAGCACCATCGAAAAGTACCCCTTGCGGTTTATGTACTGGGCGCCCTGGTGCTCCGGTGCCAAGATAGGGATATGGGTTCCATCTATGGCCCCCCCACAGTTAGGGAATCCCATTGCAGCAAAGCCATCCACAATGGCCTGCACGTTTCCCAGAGTCACAACCTTTCGAAGCAGCAGCTTAATGATTGCTTTGGATACTTCCAGCACAGCAGCCCCCACAGTAGATTTTCCCACTCCAAATTGATTACCGACTGACTGGTAGCTGTCTGGCGTTGCAAGCTTCCAGATGGCTATTGCCACTCGCTTTTCCACTGTGAGGGCTGGTCTCATCCTGGTATTATGCCGTTTCAGGACAGGAGAAAGCGAGTCACAAAGTTCAAAGAAAGTGCTCTTACGCATGCGAAAGTTCCGCAGCCACTGCGAATCGTCCCACACCTGCAGGACTATGCGGTCCCACCAGTCCGTGCTTGTTTCCCGTGCCCAAAAGCGGCGCAGAACGGGTAGAACCTCCCCCATAACCGTCAGGAGCTCCAAAGTGCAGGGGCCCGGGGTGTCAGAAAACTCGTTCTCCAAGTCCTCATCACTGTCGTCCCCGCAGTCAAGCATTCTCTCTTGCATTTCTGACTCATGGTTCAGCATGGATAGCACGAGAATGCATGAACTATTTACAGCATTCGCGATCAAGGATAAGAGCACACCTGGATGGATCCATGCTTGCTGCAAAATGGCGTTTTCTCACTGCAGCCAGTAAAAACCGCATGAAGTGACTGTGTTCCACTGACAGGAAGGGAGGGGGTGAGGCTGTACCCAGAACCACCCACGATGGGGATTTTGGCCCCATCATGCACTGGGGTAGTAACCCATAATTCCAAAGGCCAGGGACCCGTGCAGGAACTGTGGGATAGGTACCCAGAGTGCAACGCTCAGGGAAAAGATGGACGCCAGGGAACATGGACGCTCAACATCGATGTAAGTAGCCCTAGTGTGGACGCGCAAAATCGATTTTATAAAGCCTGCTTTATAAAATCGATTTTAATAACATCGATTTTATCCTGTAGTGTGGACATGGGCCAAACCAAGCTAATAGCTTTCTTTGACAGGGTAACAAGGCTTGTGGATGGGGGGAGGGAGAGAAGTAGATGTGGTACATCTTGATTTTAGTAAGACTTTTGATACTGTCTCCCATGACCTTCTCATAAACAAGCTATGGAAATACAATTTAGATGGTGCTACTATAAGGTGAATGCATAATTGGTAGGAAAACTGCTTCCAGATAGAGTTATCAGTGGTTTGAAGTCAAGCTGGAAAGGCATATCTAGTGGGATCCCACAGGGATCAGTTCTGGGTCAGGTTCTGTTCAATATCTTCATCAATGAGTTAGATAATGGCATAGAGAGTACACTTATAAAGTTTGCAGACGATACAGAGTGCTTTGGAGGATAGAATAAAAATTCAAAATGATCTGGACAAACAGGAAAAATAGTCTGATGGAAATAGGATGAAATTCTAGAAGGACAAATGCTAAGTACTCCTACTCTAGTAGGACGGAACAATC
Organism: Gopherus evgoodei; assembly: GCF_007399415.2. Classification (NCBI taxonomy): domain Eukaryota; kingdom Metazoa; phylum Chordata; order Testudines; family Testudinidae; genus Gopherus; species Gopherus evgoodei. The sequence continues at coordinate 179,724,618 of NC_044324.1, read as the reverse complement.
AGTTTCACACATACAAAATGGGAAATGACTGCCTAGGAAGCAATACTGCAGAAAGGGATCTGGGGTCATAGTGGATAACAAACTCAATATGAGTCAACAGTGTAACGTTGCAAAAAACACAAACATTCTGAGATATATTAGCAGGAGTATTGTAAGCAAGACACCAGAAGCATTCTTCCACTCTACTCCAGGCTGATTAGGGCTCAACTGGAGTATTGTGTCCAGTTCTGGGTGACACATTACAGGAAAGATGTGGACAAATTGGAGGAAGTCCAGAGAAGAGCAACAACAATTAAAGGTCTTGAAAACAAGACCTATGAGAGAAGATTGAAAAAATTGGGTTTGTTTAGTCTGGAGAAGAAAAGACAGAGGGGACTTGATAACAGTTTTCAAATACTTAAAAGGTTGTTATAAGGAGGGAGAAAAATTGTTCTCCTTAACCTCTGAGAATAGGACAAGCAGCAATGGGCTTCAATTGTAGCAAGGACAGTTTAGACTGAACATTAGGAAAAACTTCCTAACCATCAGGGTGGCTAAGCACTTGAATAAATTGCCTAGGGAGGTTGTGGAATCTCCATCACTGGAGATTTTTAAGAGCTGGTTAGACAAACACCTGTCTGGGATGGTCTAGACAATACTTAGTCCTGCCATGAGTACAGGGGACTGGACTAGATGATCTCTCGAGTTCCCTTCCAGTCCTATGATTCTATGATTTTCCTTTTAAAGGTGCATGGCCTAATTCTCGTTCACACTAGCACTGCTTTACCCTGACCATGAGAGATGACTTTATAGAGAAGGTAAATGTAATTTATGCTCAGTTAAAAGTAATTTTACGTTGCCAGAGTGGTAGACAGTGGTGTAAATGAGAATAAATTTTTAAAAGAAGTTCAGTTTTGCCTTAATGTTTGAAGAAGGCGGGGGAGGGGGCGGGGAGGGGACTAACAGCATTGGCTGTCCAAGATCCATTGGCTTTTAGTGGGAGCTGGGTGCCTGTGATGGTGTGCGGCCAGGGCTCGACCCTCCCTGGGGAGGAGGGGAGCCACACCACCTCGCTACGCGTCGTCGGAGGGCCTCTGCCCTTGAGGTTGAGCAGTCAACAGCTCGGGCAGCTTGGACCCTGTAGGCAGGACCGAACAGTGGCACAGTCAAAGGGGCCCAGCCCTTGGTTTGGGCGGGGCACCAAACCCACAGTTACAATAGCTCAGACCCTGGTGGCTCAGGGCCAAGCAGTTATCAGTTTAGGCGGCTTGGGCCTTGTAGACAGGACCGAGCAGTGGCACAGTCAAAGGGGGCCCAGCCCTTGGTTCAGGCGGGGCACCAAACCCGCAGTTACAGTAGCTCAGGCCCTTAGGGCTCAGGGCCGAGCAGTTACCACCATGGATGGCCTCCACAGGCCAGGGGAGGGGGAGTCTGCCACCCTTTAAGGGGTGGCAGGGGGAACGCAGGCCCTCCCACTCCACCCCGGGGCCCTAGCAGTGGTTAACGCCATCAACAGTCAGTGGGGAATCCTGACTGAAACACACTGACATGGGTTCTGGCATACTTACAGTCTGACTGGGGTCAGCTGCCCCCGGGCTACTTCCTATCTCCCCCTCTGGTCCTACCTGATCGGGGCCATCAGTCTCTGGGAAGCTTAGTAGCATGGGTTCCTCCCAGCCAGGGCTGGGCAGTAGGTCCGGTAGTACCTCAGGAAAGTCCGGCCAGGCCTGGTCCGGGGGTTCCTCGAGGTAGTAGCAGGGATGGGGCAGCTCCGGCAGCTCCTTGTCTTAACGGGCGCGGGGCAGCTCCGGCAGCTCCTCGTCTTAGCGGGCGCGGGGCAGCTCCTCGGCGTAGCGGGGAAGTTCTGGCCAGTCAGGGCAACTGCCCTGGGCCTCCGCAGCTTCCCAGTCAGGAGCACCCTCTAGCAGGTCCACTCCCAACAGCGGCAGGGCTGCAACTGAGGGCTGAGGGCCTGCTTTTATACTTCCGGGGCACCTCCTGACCCTCTGAGGGGTGGGACTGCCGCTCAGTGGCCCCGCCCTTTTTGGCATCTGATGGGGCTCGACCCTCCCTGGGGAGGAGGGGAGCCACACCGCCTCGCTACAGTGCCTAACTCTGTTAGCAGCCTTTGAAAATCCTAGTCTCGATCATTATTAATTTAATGCCCATTTATTTCTGAGACTCCGTCCTTTTTCTTCTGACACATGTGGTGCTTCACTTCCCTCTGAGAATGGGGGAAAAGGTCTATTCAGTCTCCGAGCAATGCTCATTACCAGGCTACTGGGGATACAGAGGGTTCCTCTGGCAATTGTAGATATCTGAATACTTCTAATGAGGGAATGGGCTTGCTCTTTTTACATTGAATTGAGAGGCATTGCTGAAGTTATGTCTTATGCAAAGAAGCACAAACTTTGGAACTGAGGACAAAGATGCCAGGATATCCCATATGAACACAGGAAAGCCCTGAAGGCATAAGGAGAACAGCTGAGTGCAGGAAGTGTTCCTTTTGGCTATGATTGTGTAAAAACTTAGAAACATGCTTACCTTTACACATATGAGTAGTCCTAATTGTTGCTGTTTAGATTGCTAAACTGCTGCAAATAAAAGCAATGCAGTACAATTTCATACAATAAACATCCCTGTAATGTTTTCTTTGGTCTATGAAGACACCTTTATTGAAGTATTTGTATGTGTAAGCTGCTAGGCTCAGACCAGCCGAATGGAACCTGAACTAATGCATGGCCAAATTAATGAACAATGGATGACAACAATTAAATTCAAGCATCTATCACAAGTGCTAAAGGTAAAATGCACAGCTGTGGACTGAAGTATTGGAAGTGCAAGAATAGTCTATTTGCCATGTTGTTCATGATCTCTCTTTTAGGCAGGCATCTGAAAACCCACTGTGTCCATTCTGCTCCACTGATGTTTGCTATTGTCCACATTTGTGAGAGTGTTCTGATGGAATCTTTCCTGGGGTTCACAGTACATATGCAAACATTTGTGCCAAGTAATTACCCCAATAGTATTATTTAAAAATATTTTCTTTAAAATTTGTAGTTTTCCAGCTAGTTTCACATAAAAGCATGCAACCAAATCTGTTTGGGTTAGTGTGTTATTTCTGGGTGATTGACTGCCTGTGTTAATTAAAATAAATTATTATTGTCCCAAAATTATAGAAAGGAAGCACGCCACCAATCAAATAAAGTACTTATGCACATTCTTTAAGAAGGTGAGTAACTCCATTGACTACCTAACTAAAATTAAGCAAATACATTTGCGTGTTTTGCAGGATAGGGCCCAAGTGCTGGAACCATAGAAAAGTCGTGTACTGAGTTAATCTCTCTAAATATTTCTGAGAAAGGATCAGACATTGTACTCCCTATATTTTCTCTAAACCTCTTTGGCTGCCTTTAATGTATTCCATCTTTTTCCTGAAAGTCTTGATTTAATCTATAGACTTGTTTAGATGCCTTCCCTCAATAAGCTGTGGGCTTCTTTGCACTACTTCAGTGAAGTAAAGTGGCTATAAACGCATTTTAAAAGGACTGGTTAAGCCATGAATAGAGCTGCTTTGTGTTGCTAGAGTGGAGCAACACAGCGAAAGTGGACAGGTGAATCTCTCCTTGCATGTTTACAGCATGTTTTTTTAACTTTAACCTCAGAGCTTTGATCAGTCCCTTGTGAAACCACACTTCTACTGATTATTCCTTATTTTTTTCCTTCTCAGAGATGTAGCCTGTTGTGCCTGAATTAAGAAGGCACATCATAGCTTTGAAAAATCTCTATTCTTATTTACAAATAAAATTGCAGTACCTAGAGATAGCTTCAGGTTTGTTAGTGGCATTGATTTTTTCCACTTACCCACTTGTCATCCCAAAGCATTCATGTACAGAGGAAATAAAGTAAACACAGTGAGAAAACAGAACTATATAAGTTCTTGGACCCTGAAACCATAAGCTCACACTTAGTAAATGCTGTGACAAAGCTCCAACCTTGTCTCAGTGGGTCTCACACTTCCAGGCAGATTACATTACCCTCAGAGGCTCACTATGACCCTCCATGTAGCTCTTCTCTTTCTAGAGGCAAAGGTCACATCTCACTGAGCCATTTTCATCATAAGCCAGCAAGGGAGTTGGGAAGAAGCAACCCTCCCTTGTACAGTGTCTGTTGTCTCACAGTTTGGGAAGCCTGGGCCCACCCTCTACTCCAGGCTCCAGCCCAGGGACCCTAATAGTAGCAGCTATTGGTAGTTGACTTTTTGAAACTGGGCAACTACAATTCCCTGGGCCACTTCCCCACAGCAGCCCCCACTTCCTCAACATCTACTTCACCCTTAGCTCAGGGCCCTCTTCCTTGTGCCTGATAGGGTTTTTCCTGCCCAGTTTCTCCAGCAATGTGGCTTCCTCCTATAGCTCCTGACACATGCCTCTAACTGACTAACTGGGAGGCTTTTAACTAGTTCCAGCCAGCCCTTGACCGGCTTCAGGTGTCCCAATCAACCTAGATGTCTCCACTGCTTTCTAGTAGGATCTTAATTGCCCCCAGGTATCTTGATTAACTTGGAGCAACTGCCATTTGGTTACCATGGTAACAGGGATTTGTTTAGCCTGGGACTAATATACCTGTTTCTCACTACTTTCCTATAGTCAACTGGCTCTGCTCTGGTGGAATTCAGGAAGTCAGCAAGGCTCAACAATAGAACTGAATGCATATTCTTCAATCTCTAAAGGCTAGTCTACACTTGCAATGCTAAAGTACTGCCACGGCAGAGCTTTATGTGCCTTGTGTGGTCATGGCTCTGAAAAAAACCCATCCACAAGGGGCATAGCTACCAGCGTTGCAGCACTGTAAATTGCCAGTGTACACAAGCCCTTAGTTTCTGTTTGGCCTTCTTTACCCTGTTCCTCCAAGCCCACAGCCTATCCACAAAGTCTTTTCTGAATCCTGAGGAGCCTCTAAAGTGTGCAAAGTGGAGCCTTGCACCCACATATCTTAGTTGCTTCTCAGGTGGGGAAGGTGGCTGCCCTGCAGAGCTCATGAACTCTGCCAGAACAAGGGCACTGTTCCAGCTGGCTTTAGGAACTCCACAAAACACATACCTCCTCCATAAACCTCCATTCATTTTCTCCAGGCTCCTTGGCTGCTGTCAGGCTATTTGTTCACTGCTGTCAAAGCTCCAGAATAGTCATATATGCTACAGAAAGTGGGGTTTATGAAAGTGGAAAGTGGGGTTTAAAGAGGAGAATTATACAGCCAGTATCCAGAATATTCCTTCCTGCATTAGTCACTCCAATTACTTAACTAGTTTTGTAACTATTGTTTTGTTATTCCCACCCCTGGCCCAATTTTCAGATACTTTACAAGAATACCTTGCAATTTAAGCTTATGGCCTACCTAGGAAATCTTTCCATAATATCTTATTATTGAGTGTAATTTGGACTATATTAGAGGTACCACAGGTTTAAAATTGCTTAAATCCATCTCCTTAGACGTGACCAGAGATTTTGCCTCAGTTGCCCAAAATCAGGGTGGATTAAAATCAATGATTTTTTAAATTGGATTTTTGAGGGAAAAAAACCTATCTAAAGATAGTTCTAATTAAGATAAATTATAGCTCAAAGATATCTCATTGTGGAATAGGGATTATAAATGCTAATTCTATAGTTTGAGACAATATATTCATGTAAAGTTTAAGAAAAGCTTTGTAAATGAGTTTCAATAGTTCAATAGTTCAATTTTATGGGGTTCCCGGGGCTTCTGCATAGATTATTTAGGTTAATCTTTCTGTTGAATTGGAGATAGTTCACCTCCCAATGACTTCATAAATATCTGCTTCAATTACCTTTGGTAAGTGAAATAACCATTCATTTTCTGATATAGCTGTGAAACTAATCTGAAAAGTTTTCAAAATAAATCACTGCTTAAAAATGTATAGTGTGTACCTTTTAAAAATGAAACCTACATCTATCTCTGAGCTGTGAAGAATATGTATTAAGATTATAACAACCAACAAGAATGCACTTTTATGTAGAAATCCATGATTAAAGCGTGTCTTCCTGACTAGTGATTTACATCAAATCCACTCTGCCCGAAATGCCTTACAACACTTTAAATTGAGGATTTGTGTGTGTGTGTGGGGGGAACCCTCAAGAAATGGTTTAAATTTTGGAAAAATTACAGTTGGCTTAATGAGACGTAAAATGAGTGGTGATGGTATCAGCACCCTTTGGAATGCTTAGAATAGTAATTAGTGTGAGGAATAAATCTTTAATTAAATAAAAATTTTGAACAGTTTAAATTAGAAAATCTAGTAATGGCGGCTATAGCGTCATGTAATATAGTGGGAGATCCCATTTCTAGGGCACATAGGGGTCTACTGCATATGATGTAATAACTTCACTTCCTATGATGCAATGGTAAACTCCACTTCCTGTGGGGAATGGCTCAGCAAAATTCCACAGCGCTACATTGTCACCCTAGGAATACATGGGAATTTCAAACAGGAAGTAGATAGGGTTCATCCAAAGGTCAGCTGAAAAACTCCATAGGAGTACATTGAGCCCACAAAAGTCTATGGGAGGAGGGCAGCTAGTAGTACATGTGACTAACTAGCATATAGTTAACATATGCTGATATTTGGAAGCTGATTGGCTGAGTTTGAGTGTGACATGTCAGTACATGTGACATACATTAGCATATGTAAATCCCTGAAAGCTGATTGGCTGAATTATGATAATACATTATAACTAAGGAACTGCAAATCATAGGGACCTAAAGGAGAGCAGAATGCTGCAGAACACCTAGAAGAAAGAACACGCTCACAGAACTACAGCAACCACACCAGTGGAACCCTGCTGGGTAGGAAAGCTAACTGTTGTCTTACAGCAGCAGAGTAGCTAGCTACCCATGATCATAAGCATCAACATCACTTGCTAGCCGCAAACAACAGTCACTACAGCAGCAGCACCACAAGCCAGAGCAACGGTTTCTGTAAGTAGCTAACAGCCTTTCCATCCTATCCACGCTGCACAGTAGCACTGCAACCCATACTCGCTAGCACCCAAGGATGAAAGTAATATTAAATTCTTACCAATACCGGGGCCAGCTCCAGCCCCCTGGAAAGGGCAGGGTCTGGGACAGAAGGGGTGAGGCTGGGGGTCAGCTTCCCCCAGCCAGCCCATCTGCGCTACCTGTTCCCTGCCGCTCGGGGCTCTGGCAGTGATTTAAAAGGGCCTGGGACTCCAACCGCTGCCGTGGTAGTGGCGGTGGCAGCTGGGAGACGCGGGCCCTTTTAAATCGCTGGCCCTGGGGCAGCTGCCCCCTTTGCCCCCACCATCGGTGGCCCTGTTGGTGGCCTGGGGGTAGGGGGGGAAAAGGGCCAATGATGTTAAAGTGCCACAGCAGCACTTTAATGTCATCTGCATACGGGCTGGTACCAGCTTCTTACTGGTACACTGTACTGGCCTGTACCATTTTCACCCTTTTTAGCATCATTCTCAAGCAGCTGCAGCAGCACCACAACCCACACTCGCTAGCATCCTTCTCAAGCTGCTCTTGCAGCCGTGGTAACCGCAGTCCACACAGAGTTCCAAGGTTGCCCCTGGCGACAGCCATTTCTGCCACCCAGCCAGCAGGAGGCCACTGGAACAGCTACCTCAGCAGCAGCCAAGCAGGCTTCCATATCTGCTACCTGAGGAGAAATTTTATCTCAGTGGAAGCAGGCAGCCACTTGAGCAACAGCACAGCATAGCCGCTCCACACCAGGAACTCACAAACCACGCTCCCGGGCATCGAGACAGAGCAGAAGGACCAAAGATGGTCTCAGAGGGATTAGAAGGAAGTTTCCTGTAAACCTTATCTTTCTGTTTACCCATTTATTCCTAACATGTATGGGTTTCAAGTGTCAATAAAGCTGGATGACTTTAATAGTGTGTTTTGTAACAACGACAGAACCTAGTGAAAATGTCTGTGTATCTCAGGAGAGCTCCTTCCAGCATTCAGAAAAAGAACGAAAGCAAAGGAAGTGAGGGACGATATCAGCATTTTAAGGGCCTAACAGGCTCCTACTACTTCAGTTGCCTGCCTGTTCTCCTCAAGTGGGTTCAGGGACTCAGCTGGAAACAGGAAGCTCCCTGAGAAGCTGGTGTTAATCAGTCCAGGCTCCTGGGGGTGCTAGAGAGGTACATAAGAGGCTCCTCCTCCTCCTCTCTCTCCCTGCAGCTCCTGCTGCTTTCTGTTATTCCCTCTCACCTTTTCTCCTGCCTGCCTGTTATGTCTCTTGTGTCATCCTTCCTCCAGCACAGCACTCCACCATGTCTGTGCATCTAGAGCAGAGAGAATACATATGCACCAGCAGCAGACACAATTTTCTACACTCTGGGTCTTAGTGGTGCCCCCTACAGTCAGGCACCCAAGGCGGCTGCCTCATTTCACCTCATGGTAAGGCCAGCCCTATGCCTCTTGCTGCTGGTTAGGGTTATTAAGCTTCATGCAGCTTTTTTTTTTGGTCTAGTCCTCTTCCTTCCTGTCCAAGGCAAAATACTCATTGCAAGTAACCAAGTTAAGGAGCTCCATCCATACATGCCCTTCTATTCCTACAGTTTTTTGTCTTTCTCAATTCCAAATCATTCCACCTACCTTCATTTTCACCTTCCCCAGGGCCAGTGGGAGGCTGTGCCTCCCCAAACAGCCAGGCATGGTCCCTCCCATGCTACACCCCCCCGGTTCTCCCCTTCCTACCCACACTGTGTGGGGAAGTGTGCAGTTCCAGTCCCCCTGTACGGTAGCCGCGGCTCAGGTTGGGGCCGCATTACCCACCCTCCGTGGGTGGGAAGGCTGCGGCTGCATGCCGCCCACCCTCCTGGCACTGCGGAGCTAGAGGGCTAGCCTGGGGCAGGGGCCTGTGGATGCAGGGGGCTGGGCAGCTCTGGACTCCGGCAGAGGGGTGGATACACGGAAGGGGCAAGGCTGAGGGCTAGCCTCCCCTAGGCTGTGTTTCATGCGCCATCCATTACCTTCCCCTTGTCCAGTGTGTCTATCTTTCTTGTCCCTTCTGCTGATTATTCCCTTTGGTCTTTCATCTGATTTAGTATTCTTTGTCTATTTTTAAAGGCCATAGCTGCATAGTTTGTGCTAAATACAGGAATTTCATTGTAGAGTCACATTGGCAGAGATCCTATTTTTGGCGGGGAGGGGAACTGCCTTCCTCTGCAGCATGGGTCATGGGTGACTTACTAGTTTGAACTAGAATAAATAAATAGTGCATTTGAAATCTTTACATCATGATTTCAGGACTTCTGTAAGTCAGTCAGAGGTTTTGGGTCTATTATAGGTGTGTTGGGGTGAGGGTCTATGGCCTGTTATGTGCAGGAGGTCAAACTAGATGAACATGATGGTCCCTTCTGGTCTGAAAGTGTATGAGGGCTGTCAATATGGCATGTTTCAGAAGCACTAAATTAAACAAAAGTTTCAAAAATTCCAGGTCTGATCATAATAAAAAGTGAAGTAAAATTTTACACTACATTAGTTTAATGTCTTCTTTACCTCAGAAGTAATTAGTTCTAGACCATCTTTGTGTTCAAATTACAGACACAGTACTGGACTCATGAAAGAGAAAAAGTAACTGCCGACTCAGATGCTATATTACGCACACAGTCTTATACACGACAGAATATTCAAATTTTGGACATCAGCTCTTAAATTACATGAGAAAGAGAACATAAATGAATAATACATACTGAATCCATTTATCATTTACTGAAATGGGCTAATTATCATGAAGACTGCCAATAACTTGTATTGTTCCATTTGCTTACAGGAAAAAAAATCACATTTTAGAGATTCTTTAAGGAGAAATGAAATCAAATTGTTCACACATGCCCAAAGGAAAATCTTTGTCTCACTCTGAAGTGCTCAGATGGTAGTATTAATTTTTTTCTTATTAATTTAGTGCTTCTGAGAAGTGGCAGATTAGCAGCACTAGAGAATGAAGGTCTCTCTGTTTATCCACAGAATAGGAACAACCTGATGAGGAATAGAGGTGAAAGCTTCCCTACACCGCTGTACTAATGTGCCTCAACTCTCTGTTTATCCACAGAATAGGAACAACCTGATGAGGAATAGAGGTGAAAGCTTCCCTACACCGCTGTACTAATGTGCCTCAACTCTGATGAGGAGGGACTACCTCTGAGGCTCAGATAGTTTACAGGCTAGAGTCTGGGTGAAATTTTTTGGCAGAAACTTTTTTTCAGCAAAAAATGAAGAATTTTGTGAATTCATGTTGTTTTTGCCAAATTGTGTTGAACCTCTCTCTCCTCTCACTTCTTTTAAAAGAACACACACACAAAATTTTGATTCAAAATTACTTTTTATTTCAACGTTTCCTCCAAATTTATTATAAAAAATTTAAAACTTTAAATTTAAACCTTTTCATTTGACCCAAAATTAATTTTTTTCCTTTTTAATTTGATGAACATTAAAAAAAATAAAAATCATTTGTGTGTGACTTGAAAAGAATGTCTTATGTGGGGAGGTGGTTTCCCCCCTAGAATTGCCAGCAAACTAAAAAGTCTTTATTTGTATGAATCCCCAACAGGTCCATTTAAACATCTCTCAACCAACTGAGTTGCCAACAAGGCAAACACTTACTGCCAATTGTATTAGTATTTTTTGTCACAGGGATAGCTGTCCCTCTAGGTTCCAAACAGAGATTACCACCATCACTTAACATTTATATAAAATAGTGTTGCACCCTTACTTGGAATGCTGTAATTAATTTTCAGTCATCGTATCTGGAAAAAAATAGCAGAAATAGAAGAGGTTCAGGGATGGGCCATAAAATTTTTAAGAGGCAAGGAAAGGCCTCTTTATGAGGAGAAACTGAAATGTTTAATTTAGAGAGAAGATGTGTTAGGGGGGATATGAATTGATATGATAAAGGCAGCAATTGCAATAACTCATTTTGGAGAGCAATGTGCAGAATATCTAAAGGTCCTTTATTCAGTTCTGGATTTCAGCAAGGCTTTCTTCTAGGATGCACTCAGATACTTTGGTGATGGCAGTATAAGAACATAGACAGAAAAGTAAATGAACAGATAGAAGGTAAAATTGAGTGCTTTTATTTATTCTCATGTAAATAAGTAAAAAAAAATGGCAGATGCAAATAAATTGATTGATTTACAAAACTAGTAAATAAACTAAACTATAAAAAACTAAGAGGATTTTTAAAAAACATGATGCACAGAGCTGAAAGCATTTTTAAAAGAGTATTAGATATTTATGTGCATAATAAGAATATCCACAGTTACACTAGACACTTATGAAATGCCAGACACTAACTCGGGTTGGCAACCTTTCAGAAGTGGTGTGCCGAGTCTTCATTTATTCACTCTAATTTAAGGTTTCGTGTGTCAGTAATAGATTTTAACATTTTTAGAAGGTCTCTTTTGATAAGTATATAATATATAACTAAACTATTGTTGTATGTAAAGTAAATAAGGTTTTCAAAATGTTTAAGAAACTTCATTTAAAATTAAATTAAAATGCAGAGCCCCCAGACCAGTGGCCAGGACCCAGGCAGTGTGAGTGACACTAAAAATCAGCTCGTGTGCTGCCTTCAGCATACATGCCATAGGTTGCCTGCCCCTGCACTAACTGATGTAAATTAAAAAAAAAACACGTAACCATATGATGTTCCATCCACTACAGGGCTCTTTGAACCATTCTCTGATACTGTCCATTATCAGATACTTTGGAGGTAAGATACTGAACTGAACTAGATGGCTCTCTAGTATGATCCTCTATGGCAATTTCTATAGCAGGGATTGGCAACCTTTGGCCTATAGCGGCGAACTGCAGCAAGTGGGAGCTGCGACTGGCCAAATCCGCAGACGTGGCAGGTAAACAAACCAGCCTGGCCTGGCAAGATGCTTACCCTGGCAGGCCGTGTGCCAAAGGTTGCCGATCCCTGTTCTATAATCTTACATATGCTACTTAACTGTAACAATTCCCTTGGATTATATTTGCTGTGGTTAACTAGAGATGAAGACCAAGGATGAAATCCTGGCCCTATTGAAGTCAATGGTAAAACTCCCATTGACTTCAATGAAACCAAGATTTCACCCCAAAATTTTCAAAAAAGACTAATGCTTTTGGATGCCTAAACTGAGACACCTTAAAGGGAACTGACTTTCAGAGCGTGGGTGCTCAGCATTTTCTGAAAATCAGTCTTCCTTGAAGTGCCTTAATTTGGGCACTCAAATAATGAAGCATTCAAAATGACTAATCACTCTAAAAAATCTTGGCTGCAAAGTTCTACATCTTGTTACCAGTCCCTTGAGCCATCCAGTTAATCAAACTCTAGTTATGGATTTTTGCTCCCATATTGGCAGAGAAAAAATTTGTATAACTATGGATGAAATATGTTTTATGGAAACTTTGTGAGTCATACAAAGGAATAATGAGCCAGTTTTTTTAATAGGAAGGATTTAATGCATGAATGACATTACTATTTCTTATTTATTCACTTTTGAATTTAAATGAATTGCCCTTTATAATTTGTGATTTCCTGTGTTTTTAGAACAGCAGCTCAAATAGTACATTAATATCAGATTATGAATGTCTGTTTTTCTGTGAAGAGATAAATCATCTCTGGAACAGAGAAACAACAAAATGTAGTTCTGCTTATCAGGTAAAGTTCTACTAATGAAACATACTTACCGATTTGTCCTTTCAGGTAGTTGTGCCCAAGCCTCATGCTAGTGGACATCATCTATACACAAAACTACATTGACCTCATGCCGCTTTATAATTTGTCCCCTAAAATGGAGGGACCTTGCTTCTTAATCAAGAGATAACAGAAGAGAGCTATATTGAAATCTTGTTGCTGAACCGTCATTGGTTTAATTAATCTATTACAAAATATTCTTCTATCTAGGTTCTTTTAATGATTTCTATTACTATGTTTCAGTTTGCAGGACTGGGCTCTTTGGGCCTGATCCAAAGCCGACTGTAGTCAGTGGAAAGACTCCCACTGATTGCCAAGGGCTTTGGATCAGGTCTTCTGTTTATAACATTACAATATTTCATTAAATATTGCAGCCATTGTAAAGGAAAATTTTCCTATCTGAGAAATGGGTTTCTGCAAATACTCCTCCAATAACATAAGAACATAAGAACGGCTGTACCGGGTCAGACTAAAGGTCCATCTAGCCCAATATCTATCTACAGACAGTGGACAATGCCAGGTGCCCCAGAGGGAGTGAACCTAACAGGCAATGATAAAGTGATCACTTTCCTGCCATCCATCTCCATCCTCTGACAAACAGAGGCTAGGGACACCATTCCTTACCCATTCTGGCTAATAGCCATTTATGGACTTAACCACCATGAATTTATCCAGTTCTCTTTTAAACCCTGTTATAGTCCTAGCCTTCACAACCTCCTCAGACAAGGAGTTCCACAAGTTGACTGTGCACTGCGTGAAGAAGAACTTCCTTGTATTTGTTTTAAACCTGCTGCCTATTAATTTCATTTGATGACACCTAGTTCTTGTATTATGGGAATAAGTAAATAACTTTTCCTTATCCACTTTCTTCACATCACTCATGATTTTATATACCTCTATCATATCCCCCCTTAGTCTCCTCTTTTCCAGGCTGAAGAGTCCTAGCCTCTTTAATCTTTCCTCATATGGGACCCTCTCCAAACCCCCAATCATTTTAGTTGCCTTTTTCTAAACCTTTTCTAGTGCCAATATATCTTTTTTGAGGGGAGGAGACCACATCTGTACACAGTATTTGAGATGTGGGCGTACCATGGATTTATATAAGGGCAATAATATATTCTCAGTCTTACTCTCTATCCCCTTTTTAATGATTCCTAACATCCTGTTTGCTTTTTTGAACTAATGGAATCTTGAACTAATGGATTGTTCCTTCTTCCCTCTTTTCACCTAGGTAAATGGACCAATCCACGTTTTAGGATATTGTCATCCCTAGAAGCAGTGCACATTAAATGGAGGTTACTTACTTGTACCTGGAATTCTTTGAGATGACATTGCATATTCACACTTGTAGGCAAAACAGGTTGCAGGCACTCTTGTTTAAGGAAGCTCTTGCTGCTAGACCTTCTGGTTCTGGGAAATCTTCAGATCCAAAGGCCAAGAGGCCCATATCATCATGGGCTTCATTGTCAAATAAAGCTAAGGTGCCTAAGTTGTCTCTGATATCTGTGTTGTTGGTCAGCTCTGGCTGTGGCCCCATGGTCAGGGATCCATTGGATCCTTTTATCAATGCTGCCAAGGTGTTGAAGGCACCAACTGTTCACACAGCAGTAAAGGACTGTATATCAAGGCCATTGGTTCCAACTGTGTTGATTCTGAAGAAGGTGGTGAGGGAGAAGGCTGCCACTGTTAGCATGTCAGATCTCTCAGAACTTTCGGATTTGGATCTATCTTGCATGATTCTGCTTGCAAGACCTAAATCTATTCCACATTCCTGTTTCAGGTCCAGGATTATGGATTTTAGGCTCTGTCTGGATTCAGCTTGGTACCACAGTGGTTCCAAGGTCTAAATCCTCCACTTCTGAACAAAGGGGTAAGAAGGAAGATATATTAAGTTTTTAGCCAGAACAATCTCTGTCACCATCTCTTGCTCCTCCTTCTCCTCCAACTCCCATGGGATCACCAGGGAGATCTTTCTCACCTTTCATTTCTCTCCATCCTCCAGTTCCTTTGTTATCTCGGGTAATCCAAGGTTGGATCCACAATTAGAAGAAGAGGACAGATTCAGAAGATCTGCCACCTAGGACTGCTTTCCCACAATCTTATGGACAGTTTGTACTGCCTCACCCTATGGGTACGTTTCCTGACCCTAACTATTAGACAGACTAGCTCCGTCATCTTTGTGCCTAGAAAATTCTTGTAACATCCACAGCATGGATGACTTAGTGGGCCTCCAGCTGATAAGGAACCAGTTGTAATGAGCTCTTTGGATCCAGCTGTCCAACATATTGTCCGGAGAAGAAGAGGAGCTAGTCCCTTTCATGGAACAATAGCAGGTGAATAGAGAATTGGACAGACAATTGTCTCCTGATGAAAATGTGGGCTTTTCTTCTGCATTGTCTCCTTCAGAGGATACACTAGTTTAATGAGTTGATGTGTCATAATGGGATCTACTTTAAACTTACCCTTATTTTGCTATAGAATAGACATCTCTAATATTTGACATTTTAGGAGCTCCTTCAAGAAATAAGATGTCTACCTGTTTTGGATGGACTTTTGCAAAGTGCTAAAGCCATATGGGCTGCTCCTGCTTCCTGTCAACCTATCTCTAAAAAGGCAGACAAACTGTATCAGCTCCCACATTAAGATTTTTCATATTTTCATACTCATCTTGCCCCAAATTTTTTGGTTATTGCAGCAGAGTTATTAGATTTAGGAGTGATCAATCCCATTCTGAACCTGCTGATGGAAACGGGAAGAAATTGTGCCTTTTGGAAGAAATTTTTCTCCTTTTTGTCACTACTAGAGTAGCGAATTACTAGGCAGTAATTAGAGTAGTGAATTACCAGGTGGTAATGTCCCGATACCAGTTTCATCGGTGGGGAGAAAAAATGGCTATGTTTGTTCAGACTTATGGGACAATCTGAGAAAATTCCTCAGTGCTTTTCTTACAGAGGGTCAGAATGTGGCAAAACATGTTCCTTTGACATTTCTGATTCTGTGGCCAGGGAATTAGCATCTGCTGTTATTTTAAGAAGACATACATGGTTGAGATTTTCTTTCTTGGCTATGGACACCAGGTTTAAAGTTGAGGACCTCCCTTTTGAGGGTGATGTTCTTTTTAGTACAAAAAATGAACAAACTCCTGGAAAAGGTAAAAGAGGCCATGTCGACTGCTCAGTCACCTGGCTTGTATTATACTGCTAAAAGGAGACCACCTACATTTTCATTACCAGAAGCAATTTTATCCACAATCCTCTTCAGATATTTCAACTTGAAGGCAGCAAAACTACCACCAGCCTCCAACAGCTTTGAAGAAAAATCAGAACTTTTCTAACTAACTGAAAAACAACTAACTTTAATTTTGCATGTATAAAAGTTCAAGACTATCAGTCCCCATAACTACCAGGTAGCTGTTCCAGACAGGGAGGAACTCTGCAGGAATCCAATTATCAGCTAGGAAAATAAAATTGGTTTTTCCACTCAAGCTCCCTCAGTCTGGAATTGAAAGGCTTAGCTCAGCAGTAACAAAACACCATTAAGCCTTGTCTGCACTTAGCTGCTTTTTAAAATTTTCCACAGCTATAGTAGCTTTAGTTGCTGCAATGGTGGGAGCATTAACGTGCAGAAAAAGCATGAGTATTTTTACCTTTATATTTGGCCTTCCTCAAAGACCTTATAATCTAATACAATATCCTGCTTCTGATAGTAGTCAGTACCAGGTGAACATTATGGTTATCCTACAGGACCAGGACACACTATTTGTAATTATTTAAAAAATTTTTTTTCTGTGATGATGTTTTGCTACAGGAAATGCTTAAAATCAATTTAAAAAGAAAACCAATAGCCAGCATCAGAGAGGTATTTCTTTCATGCATATTGGGAAGGAGATTCTAAATGAAACCAAAAGTCAAAAGGCATCAGGATGTGCTGTTGGAAGAGGGGAAAGGGGTAGGTGCAAAGGAAAGGGAAACCTGATGGGGAGAAAAAGATCTACAAGCTTTGGATGTATTCAACACTAAAGCCTGAAGAATGTTTTTAATTGTCACTGAGAACAGTGGAAAAAAAAGATGCTGATTTTTTTTTTGTTTACTTTTCTTTCAACCATTTTTTTTACTATACAGCAAGCAGGGGACACAAGACAGAACTCTATGTCCATTTCTGCTACTGATTTTCTGGGTGGCTTCAGTTGTCTTTTTCAGAAATTGCTGGGTATCCACAACTTTAGCCGGCCAAAGAAATCAATGAGTGCTCAGCACCTTTCAAAATCAGGCCCTAAGTGGCTAAGGCCTGGTCTACAGTGTGGGGGGGGTGGAATTGACCTAAGATATGCAACTTCAGCTGTGAGAACAGTGCAACTGAAGTTGACGTATCTTAGGTCAACTTACCTCACGTCCTCATGGCGTGAGATCAACTGCCGCCGCTCCCCAGTCAACTCCACTTCTGCCTCTCGCCATGGTGAAGTATAGGAGTTGATGGCAGAGTGATCGCGGATCGATTTATTGCCTCTACACTAGAAGCTATAAATCGATCCCCATAGATCGATCACTACCTGCCGATCCAGCGGGTAGTGTAGATGTACCCTTAGTTTGCTGTCCTCAGGTAGATAAAATTCCCATTGAAGTCAATGGATATTTTGCCTGAATGTAGACTAGAGCAGTGCTTCTCAAAGCTGGTCCGCCGCTTGTTCAGGGAAAACCCCTGGCAATCGGAACCAGTTTGTTTACCTGCCGCGTCTGCAGGTTTGGCTGATCACGGCTCCCACTGGCTACAGTTCACCGCTCCAGGCCAATGGGGGCTGCGGGAATGGCAGCCAGCACATCCTTTGGCCCACGCCACTTCCCACAGCCCCTATTGGCCTGGAGCGGCGGACTGCGGCCAGTGGGAGCCACGATCGGCCAAACCTGTGGATGTGGTAGGTAAACAAACCAGCCCGGATTGCCAGGGGCTTTCCCTGAACAAGCAGCGGTCTGACTTTGAGAAGCACTGTACTAGAGGATTAGCTATATAAAAAAGCAATGCATTGTTTTATTTTAATATAATTAAAATGATCCAGTGATGAATCTATTGATGCCATACCCAAGTTTCACATGAGATTTACACATGAGTAGAAGTTAGCCAAAACAAGCCAATCAGAACACGTAATAATGTGTAAACCCTATGAGAAAATATCAGCCAAAACACACAAAAAAATTCTAGGAAGAATATTTGTTGAAATGAATTACTGAAGGGATATATCAATAAGGACAGATCATATTGTATTGCTGCATGCCGGACCTATCTGGTTTGAATCTTATGAATTTCTAGCTGCAGTTGCTGGGAGTATGAACATAGTATCTGCCATTCAAGAGTGCAATCTGATAGCAATGAAAAGGCTTCATCTTTGAGAGGAATAAAAAACAATTAAGATGAAGGCTGCTGATTTGAGTACTGCCTTTTATCAGTAAACAAACGTCTGACTGTGCCTGATGTAGAAACACAGAATAGCAGATTAGATCTGTATCTGGAGGAGTCAGATTTAATTTGACAATTTTCTCCAGGCTATAACAGCATTTGTATGTAAACAGTTACGCTGACAGTGGTTTTCATGTGTGAGAAAATTCTTCCTGAATATTCACAATTTTCCTTCAACTTTTATTCCACAAATCATTAGATACTCTTTTGTACTTTTCCACAGTTGTCTGTAGTCACAGTTCTAATAAAAGCAGGTGCTGGTGACATATTTTGAAAGTGAACTAAAAAAGCTTTTTACTTAGCATAATGCCAGTGGAGGGCTTTGTGTTTCCCTTGACTCGATGATGCCATCACTAATACTTAAGAGTGCAGGGAACTATATTTTTTGCATTGCTTTAGGTGTTTACAAGAACATCAGTTGTAGCATGGAAGTTTAGCAGCACCTACGACTCAGGTCTTGCCAAATTAGGAAAGGAAGGAATGATTTTCCACTCAGCAGAAATCCAGAGAGAGGGCAATGGTACCAACATCTGTCTTCTCTCAAACTAAATTGCTCTTTTCCGCTCTCTCACTTTGAAAGAGTTAATTCCTATATTTCAGACAACTGTATATTTTTGCCACCACCAAAGTGTATCCCTTTTAGCATACTCTGCTCTAAGTACTCTCTTGTTATGTAATAAATTATTAATGCTATGTTTTATCTTCTACTAAACAATGAAAAATGTTTTGATTAAAACAGGGACTATAAACAAACTGATTTCCTGTTGTTGTGTTTCCAGCAGGAAAATATTCATTTTAACTGAATTGATTTTTTAAATTATTTTGCAAAGCAGGTTTGCATTATTATTATTTTGTATTAAATGTCTAAATTAATAATAAAACTACTCAAACTTTAGCAAGGGCCAGTTTACAAATGTTATTCTGGGTTGTCATAAAACTTTCCCCTACAAATTAAATTTAAAATTAAAATTACTTGAGGATCAATGCTTTAATATCTCTGAGATATGTAAGAATTTTCTCTGTATGGACCATCTCTGGGAGAAAGAAGGTTAGCTTTAGTAAACTATGAAGAATCCATATTTATGGCTCTATAATGTTTAATATTTGTGACAGTCAGATGTATTTGAGTGTATGAGTTATAATTTTTATTAGACTTATAAGGCCAAATTTTGCCTGACAAAAACCCCATATAACTACATTAAATCCAATGGATTGCATTTATCCTTGATGTAGTTCTGAGTTTAGGATCAATTTGCTCAATAAGAATTCATATTTTTCATTACATCATCTCCCAGTCCAAGTCCTTGATCTTACCATGAGCTCAATATAGGCAAACCCCTGAGGTGAATTCTGGGGCCCCACTGAAGTCAATGGCAAAACTTCCACTGAATCCAGCTGTGCCAAGATTTCAGCCTGGGACTTTATGCAGATTCTGGGGTCTGCTCATGTAGAGCTCCTTGCAGGGTCGGGACCCAAGATGGTGTTTCATTGTGGGAAG
Source organism: Gopherus evgoodei (assembly GCF_007399415.2). Taxonomy (NCBI): domain Eukaryota; kingdom Metazoa; phylum Chordata; order Testudines; family Testudinidae; genus Gopherus; species Gopherus evgoodei. The sequence continues at coordinate 179,704,963 of NC_044324.1, read as the reverse complement.
TCTGTTCATTAGTAAGTAAAACACATTGCCTTTCCGATACCAGCTTCAGCTCACTCTAATTTCTTTGTAATACAAACATGCATGGATATTAGATTATATTAGCCCTCTCCCTCACACTAATGACCATGAGCTGCCCTTCACAATTCCAGTAAACATGTCAAAGATAACTCTACAGCTCTGCTCAGGTATGTACCACAACACAGAAATTGTAACTTTATTATACCGTAGGTTTGAAGTCAATGGAGTTGCATAGGGATTACTCATGATAAAATTTGATCCATGATTTTAAAATGTCTTTGATGTAGTTATACTGCAGAGGAGTAGACTATGCTCTTCGGTCTCCCCTATGACCTAGAGTCCGGCCCTGTCAGACACGGTCCTTCATAGATAGAGATTTAGGCCAGGAATGGTTGTCTCTAAAGTTAAAAATACTCAGAAATCTTTCCTGATACAAAGAGAAACAGATGTGAAAGCACATTAAGCTAAATTTCATAGATCCAGGATCCGAGAAGTTTGATTCTAGGGAAGAAACAAAAACAAACAAACTGACCAATCAACCAGCCAAACAGCCCGTTAAATCAGTCCTAACTCAAGTTTCTTCCATTTCCCAAACTTCCTTTTCTTCCTTCTCCAATGAAGATAATGCTATTTGTAATGAATTTCACAGAACACATTTAAGAGGTCTCTCAGATTTCCCATCCTCTTCAGAGTCTTCCCCTAGCAGTTCACACAGGAAGAAATGATCCAACTAGAGAGACAAAAGAAATACAAAATTAGACATGACAACTATCATTCAGTTTCTGATTCCCCCAGTGAAGAGGGACTATTGGTTTCCCACCCTGAAGCACCTCAAAGAGACACAAAAAAGATTATTTCTACCTGCGTTTTCTTTTTAAAGGGTGATAAACACTCTTAATAGTCATCCCCAACAGAGTGTAAAGTAGTTAAAGTCCCCATGTGCAGATATTTCCTATGGACTCCAAGAAAGAACTCTGCTTTCCACACCAGTGAGCTCAATAGAGGAGGGAACACCCAAAGTGATATGCGCGGAGTATTAAAAATTCTCTTCAGACTAAAGGATTAAACCAAGCACAGCATGCTGCTTGAAGAATCCTGATGTAGCAGTGGCCTCCTCAGTCAATGATCTTTTTATTTCTTCAGGTATCAGAGGGGTAGCTGTGTTAGTCTGGATCTGTAAAAGCAGCAAAGAATCCTGTGGCACCTTATAGACTAACAAATGTTTTGGAGCATGAGCATGCATCTGACAAAGTGGGTATTCACCCACGAAAGCTCATGCTCCAAAACGTCTGTTAGTCTATAAGATGCCACAGGATTCTTTGCTGCTTATTTCTTCAGTGATTATTTCTTCTGCAGGAACTGACAGATAAGAAATCTGAATCCTCACTCCACAGAAACTATGGAATATTGGCAGATGCTCACAAGATACCAGTAGCTTCTATTTGTTTTACCATCTATTTTTGCCATTTGGAATCCATTCTCCAGAAGATGTTTCTTACTTCAGTATTAGTCTCCAGCTCTGCCAATCTGCCTCCCTTCATGGGTCTCTAATGGTGTTCCAAGGCAACGGGTGTGGCCGTGGCTGAAGACTTGGAAGGCCAGGTCCTTCCTGTTAACCTGGCCCAAGCTTTTGATATAACAGATGTCAGTGTGGGTTTTGACTGCTTTAGAATTCCAGGATTAGGTCCTTTTTCTGTGACATGTGGGCGGAACAGTAAGTGGGACAGAGTGTTATCTGGAAAGAGAAAAAAATGACGCAGTGGTAAGGAAGATATATATGTATAAGTAAGACCTGCCTTAGAGACCTCCTCTGAAGAGAGACCACCTGTCATGAGTGACTACTTGCAGAGGCCGAACAGGTGTGCAAACCTTTGAAGAAAGACCATCTCTTACATGAGACCACTTTTGCTAACTCCCATGAGTGGTCGCTCTTGGCAGGTGTTACTGTATTGGATTTAGTAAGAGTGGGGCTCAGCCAGAAATCTAGGCAAAATGTGGGATGTCTCACTGAAAGTGGAACTTTTGAGAGGTATGTTGAAAAATATCCTGGCATATTAGCTATTAAACTTGTACAGCACATACATCTTTGCAATGGGTGATTTTCAGAGTAATTCCAAGATGAACAGCAGGATAGAGCCCTAACATAATCTCTATACATTCAGAAACTTGTCATGCAGGGGTGAAAATAATATTACTTTCTTACCGATATGGGAGATGGCTCCAGCCCCTGGAAGAGGCGGGGCCTTGGGCAGATGGAGCAGGGCTGGTGGGTCAGCCTCCCCCAGCCAACCCTTCTGCGCTGCCTGGCCCCTGCCGCCCAGGGCTCCATCAGCAATTTAAATGGGTCCGGGGCTCCGGGGCATCTGCCCCTTTTGCCTCCCCCATCGGCGACCCTGTTGTAGGGTCCCTACTGGCAGGGCAGCCGATGGGAAAGGCAGTGATGTTAAAGCGCTGCTACGTATGGGCTAATACTGGTGTCTTACTGGTATGCCATATCAGCCTGTACCGCCCCACTTTCACCCCTGTTGTCATGTAAAACGTATTCTCTGCAGAAACATACAATATCTTCTCATTTTTATAGAAAGAAAAATGGCTTAAAATAAGGTTACATTGATTTTTCTGCCTACTGTTAGATACAAAAGCATTTACTGTCTCTTGACACTCATTTAAACTCCCATTAAATATAATGGGTGTTACAAACCAGCTTAAGGGAGAATAAACTCGGCTGTGTGTAACTTGCTTGTGACAAAGTCAGTTCTGTTCCATTGTACAGATTATAATTTCACAGACAGCAGTTCATTCTATGCAGAAGGTGTTATTCTTGTGAAGGATTTCTTTTATTAAGCCTCAGTTACAGTAGAACAGTCCCATGTCCCTGTATTTTCACAGCTAAAAAACAACAAAATGTACTGTTAATCAAAAGTTAAGGTTAATAGCATACAAATAAACAAAAGCCAACTGATTCTCAGTCAAGGTGCTCACCTCAGCCTTAACTCTACCTACCTCTCTGTGTCCTCACGCATATTCAACATACAGTTTGAGACCCTAACTATACTCACTATCTGCGTACAGGACGAAGACAAATTTATTCTTCTTCCCAACAAACAGGAACAAACAGAGATACAATTGTGATGATGATGATTTATTATTTCTAATACCATAGTGCCTGAGATCCCTAGTCATGGTACAGGACCACATTGTGCTGGGCACTGTACAAACACAGAATTAAAAGGTGGTCCCTTGCCTCAAAGAACTTACAATTTAAGTATAACACAAGAGAGAACAGATGGACAGATAGACAGATAGATGGGGGAATACAAAGCAACCATGAGACATTCTTGGTCAGCAAGACAGACAGTGGTCTCTGCACACCAACAGCCTAATCGTTGTCAAGTTTTTTGTAGGCATCCTGACAAACGAGAGTTTGGAGGAGAATGATGAAGTAGCTTTGCATATGTTAACAGGGAAGGTATCCCTGGTATGTGCAGCAGCATGGGAGAAAGCATGAAAGTGCTTGTTTGAAAGGCAGTAAGTGAGAGATGGAGGCTGGCATAATGGGCTAATCAGAGGTAAACCGCAACAGCTCTATAGCAAATAACAGATAATAGGTAGGGTGGGCATTGACTGTGGAGGGCCTTGAAAGTGAATAGAAGCAGCTTATAGTTCATATGATAAAAAGGGGGAGCCGGTGGAGGGATTCAAAGAGAAAGGTGGCATAGGAAAGGAAAATTAACTTGCATTTGTGAAGGCCAGAGAGGATGTTGCAGTAGTCAAGATGAGAGCTGGGACAAAAGTTTAGCTGTGTGGATAGACAAGGTATTATCTTTAAAATGTTATGCAGAAAGAATTGGAAAGATTTAGATATAATTTGGATTTAAGGACATGGAGAATGGTCCAAGCTGAAGATAATGCCTGCATTACAGGCCTGAGTTACAAGCAGAATAATGGTGCTGTCCACTGTGATCGAGAAAGAAGGTAGTGCAGAGGCTTTGGGGAAGGGTTATAATTAGGAGCTCTGCTTTAACCATATTTAACTTGAGCTAACAGCTATGAGGAGATGTCAGAGAGAGAGAGAGGCTGAGATTTTAATTTGGGCAGAAGGAGCCAGACTTGAAGTAGAGAGAGAGAAATTTGTGAGTTGTCAGCACAGAGAAGTTAGTTGAATTTGTGTTTGCAGATCAGATTACCCAGAGGCAGAGGGAGAAGAGAAGTGGATCAAGGATAGAATCCTGTGGAATGCCCACAGAAAGCTGGAGGGAAAATGAAGAGGACCCTCGAAAGGACACGGTGAGTGACTGATTAGAGAGGCAAGAGGAGAACCAGTAGAAGTTAGCAAGTCCTGGAAGCCAAGATAGAACAAGATTTCAAGAAGAGCATAATTGACTGTGCTGAACATAGCTGATAGGTCAAGGAGGATAAAGTTGAAGTATTGGTGCTAAGCTTTAGTTAGGAAGAGGTCACAAGAGGCTTTGGCAAGAGCAGTTTCACTGGAGTGCAAAAAGCAGAAGCTGGATTGGAGAGGATCTATGATGAGATTGGAGGAGAGGAACTCCAGACAGTGATTGTAGATGGTGCACTGAAAGAGCTTAGAGATGAAAAAGAGGTGGGGTGGTAGTTGAAGGGGGAAGTGGAGACAAGAGTGAGGTTTTTGTTAAGATAGGAGAGATTACAGCGTGCTTGAAATTAGTGGGGAAAAGTGCCAGAGGAAAGCAAGATGCTAAGAAGAAAAGTAAGGGAAGCGATGAGAGTGGGCACAAGGGAAATCAGGAGATGGGATGGTGTCACTGAGGCAAGCGGAGACATTAGAGGAGAACAGATGAGACTTTTCTTTGTCTGTGACAGGAGAAGGAGGCAAAACGTGTAGGAGGGGAAAGGGGAAGGTTACATTGTATTTTGTCAATTTTCTCTTGGAAGAAATGCTTCCGTGCTTCCACTTGTCCAATACACTCAAGTTTGAAAGCTGCGTCAGAACTGAATTACTATTTTTTGACTCAGAGAGGTCTACACAATACCATGCAGTGGGACAAGTTGCTGACTAAATGTGCTTTTACATATTATTCTCATTACCAAATAAGAAACCATGTCTAGAGAAGCAATCAGTATAAAAGTAGATATACAATACTGCAGTTAGGAAGTTTTTTCTCAAACAAACTCTGAAAATCATCCGCAACAATATGCGCTGATGCAGGAATGTTAATAGAGAAGATTACAGGGTTAAATTCCCAATGGACAGGCACTTAAGGCTATATTTAAAAGCATTTAGGAGCCTAAAGATGTAGATTGGTGTTTAGAGGGATTTTTCAGAAACACCTACCTGCCTAACTCCTATTGAAATCAATGGAAGTTAGGCACTTAGATGCTCTTGAAAATACCACTATGTGCCTAACTGTGTCTTCAGGCACCTAAAGCTGACCCTGGCAGCTCAGTTGTGCCTTTAGGGTACAGCACTGAGCAAGGAGCAGTCTGGAGCTGTACTAATCCAGGGAAAACTCCAGGAGGCACAAGAGCTATCACAATTGCTTGGCATGTAATGGGAGTTTGCATGTTGCATCATCCCACGTATAATGTGCTTCCTCCTCCATTGCTGGCCACTGCCAGTTCTGCTGGCTGGTGCCGAAGAATGGGAGCGGTAGGCACCTTGGGTTGGCTAAGAGGTGAGTGCAAGGGGAAAAAGGCTCCTTGTGCCCTTCATCTGATGCATCTATGCAAGAGCAAGTAAAAATCTGACTCTTAACATAAACATATAAAATAGGTTTTTAGTAATAATAAAAATGAATGTTTTTTCATGTGTTCCTGTTTTTCCAATGCTGGTCACTTTTCCAAAACTATTTTGATAACATTATTCTCTCTGGAGGAGCTGCTTCATGGGCATTGACATTGCAGAGAGATCACAGCCCTCAGAGATAGTGAACACTTTTGTCAGGTTTCATAACCCTCATTACTTGCACTTCATCATTGCCTCAAGGCAACGGAGGGGCCCCTGTCACTTATACTAGATCAGTAGTTGTGATGAGAGACTGGCAAAATGCGGCAAAGACTACAGTCTGGAATTTAAAGATACACATGCTGGCGGTATAGAAAAGGTAGACTTGTAGCTATTGGAAGGAAGAATTCCTTCAACTATTAGAACAGGTCATCTTTTCAAATGCTCTTTGCAAGAACAATGACCCAAAGGTTTGATCCTGGAGCACCTTTATATTGTATATTATGATTTACTATTTGTACTACAATAGCACCTAAGAGCCAGGTCCCCACTGTGCTAGGCACCGTACAAACAGAACAAAAGGGTGATCGTTTGCCTCAAGAAACTTACAATCTAAGTATAAGACGAGAGACAGCCGAGGTATACAGACAGATGGATGAGTACAAGGAAACAATGAGACAATATGTGTCAGCATGGAAGGCCGGGGTCTCTGCACATCAGTGGCCTAACTGTTATCAAGTATTTTGCAGGCATCCTGGCAATAAGGCTGGCTCCAGGCACCAGCACAGCAAGCAGGTGCCTAGGGCAGCCAACGGGAAGGGGCGGCATGTCCAAGTCTTTGGCAGTAATTTGGTGGTGGGTCCTTCAGTTCCCCTCCAAGGGAAGGACTTGCCGCCGAATCACCACTGAAGAATGAAGCGGCGGTGATAGAACTGCCGCCGAAGTGCCGCTGACAGCGGTTTTTTTTTCTGCTTGGGGCAGCAAAAATGCTGAAGCCAGCCCTGCCTGGCAAGAAGAGTTTTAAGGAGGGATTTGAAGGAGGACCCATTTGTAAAGTTAATGGGAGTTGCAAGAGCTTCATGCCTCAAAGAAAAACCAGGTCCCTTATGTATGCGTTATGTATGTGCCTAAGTACACCTCTACCCCAATATAACATGACCCGATATAACACGAATTCGGATATAACGTGATAAAGCAGTGCTCCGGGGGTGGGTGGGGACTGCACACTCTAGTGGGTCAAAGCAAGGTCAATAAAACCAGTTTCACCTATCATGCGGTAAGATTTTTTGGCTCCCAAGGACTGCATTATATCGAGGTAGAGGTGTATATTGCCTTTTGTTCACTCTTGTAACAGGAATTGCTACTATTAAAAACAATTTCCGTGTCTCAATGCAGCCACAGCAGTTCCTTGCACACTTTGAGTGGCTTAACCTAATCTGTTTTCAGAACCTATTATAAATGCATGATGCTGATATTCTGCCTAGTTGCATGGCAATAAATTAACATAGTTAACAGAGCTGGGAAAATAGTTCTTCTAGCACACTGTATAAACAGGTCTGCCAACCCCCACTAAAGCTGAACTTTGAAATGAGAAACCTACTCCATTCTTGATGGAGTATTTGTTTTGCAATGAGAATTGTTTATCGTTTCTGAAAACTGCAGATATGTAAATATTGGTTCAGATCCTCAGATTGCCTAAATTGCTCTAAATCTAGTCTTTGTTTTTCCAAGCTGTGATCATCACCCTTCTTGGGTTCCTTCCCTGTTCCCATAACAATTATCCATAGCAATTCACTGTTATCATTCCCTCTGTGTAACTGACAGAACAATGATGATTTCCTTAAGAAGCATACATTTGAATGAAGTTTCTGCTTCTCTTTTGGAAGAAGTATTAGAAATTATTTTTTTTGACAGTTTTGAAATATACAACAAATGCCATGGGGGCACATGACCAGGGTTCTGAGAAGGTTAGACATGTGCTAATAAAACCAATGCACATCTAGGGTTAAATTCTGGCTTCTGGTGCTTATTAAGTGGGGGTGGGTGGGTAGGTACATGAAGAGCTATCATTCTGAAGCCATGGTGCTCTGAGGTTTTCTCCCTCTGCAGGCTAGACATAGGTAAAAAGACTGATGTATTTGTGAAGAGTAACTCTTTATGCTCACTGCAGAATATAGTGGGTACGTTAACTCTGACTGTGCCTGCTTCCCAGCACCAGCAGGAAAGCAGGACTACCGTAATGGTGTCCCCAGCCAACAGGTATCACTTTGGAGGCATACTGCAGCTTTGAACATATCAGCCAGACCTTTTGTCTCAGGGAGAGCAGTGGCAGTGTTCTGCTCATGTTCTGTGTGGGTGCAGTGAGGGAGGTTCAATGGGTGGGGAAAAAGTTCTCTTTCCCCTGCCAGTGGGCCTCTACAGGACAACGCAGAATATGCTGCCAACTTAAATTGTGCTGAAAATATGATCCCATGAATCTTATCAAATCAGCACACCCCTTTTCAAAGCTTCTCTTTGTTCATCTGAAGATTTTCAAGACTATTTATTAACATATTCATTCATTAGTATCTGAAACCTTGTCTGTCTAGTTTGGAGACATGCTGTTTTTGACCTATCATACAATTCACTCATTGCAATGTAATTTACTCTGTTTCTTATAGCACCTTATTATGGATGCTCACCACCATGCAAACCTGTTTCTAACCAAGATCTAAACTAGAATTTCTCAGTACTAGATTAGCTAATCCAACCATAGGGAAAACATAAGCATCAGTGCTATGCGTTGCAGTATAAGAACTACTGTTTTAGTGTGTAAAGTCAAAAAAAAGATGTTGTAACACAGAGTGGGAAAGAGGAGATGACAGAGTTTTGGAACTGCCGGAACAATGCTAGCCTAGTAAAGGAAATGAAGCTTCTTCTTCTGTAGCTTAATGCAAGTTACCATGTGGTGTGGGGCTTTCTGATATGGATACTTAATGTGTGGCAAGCCAGGGTGGGAATGTACAGTGCACTAGTTGTGATGCACACTAAGTTGCCATGTGGACCCTGCTCCCATGCACTAGACATTCCATACAACAGTATGTCAAAGCGCTACAGAACTTCTAGTGCATGGAGCAGCATCCATGCAGTGATTTATTGTGTGGCAACCTAATATGCTGTAGATTTACACCCCAGCATGCCACTCACTGACTGACCATTGTTGTGGAAAATTGACCACACGGTTGATTTTGGATCAGACAGCCTGAGGCTCCTTTATTGATCAACCAAACATACATGGGGGATTCAGCCAAAGCAGCCAACCCCCCGTGAGGGATAAAATGTGAAAGCTTTTATGTGGTTTTATCCTATATCTTACATATACTTCCTTAAAGTTTTACATCCATATAAGGAATAAAGTAAAGCAAGCCTTCCTGTTTTCTTAGTTTTGCCCTTTGTGGTTTCTTGCTCTGTCACCAGGCATCTATTAATCATAGTCTGTTACAAAGGTTAATTCTACTTTTATAAATTTCTACAGTTAGTTCTGCTTTTATGGTTTTTGTCCAGTGTGATAAACTCAGGACAGATAGCTGCAAGGGAGGGGTAGGAATCAGTAACAGAAGGTTAAAAGGCCCTCCTCCTTATCAACTGAGAGGCAACCACAGGTCAATCAGGTTCAGCTGGGAAAGGTTACCAAGGTAGTAAATTAGAATCAGTTGAGGGGGGAGCTACCTGAGGTTAATTGGGACCAGCTGATTCCAAGCTGGGGCTGCCTGAGACCTTTTTAAACCCTTCCCTGTGGAAGGAAGGGGAGGAGAGTAGAGAGAGAAGAAGCCCTGCTGCCAGGAGTAGAAAAACAGCGAGACCCTCCAGGAGGAGAGGCCGTACTTTCTCCGACAAAGGGGGTAAGAATTCACTAACCAGGACTAGTGGAGATACAGGGAGCAAATTTCCCGTGTGTCCCAAGGGGGACCGCATTACCTGAGCCTGTCTCACCAGGGCTGAAAGCAGCAGAGACTGGGGAGACTGAGGAGGTGCCTTGTCACACTACCCTTCTCCTTTTGCCCCCCTCCCCTTTCCTCCTGGCCACACATATAGTTCACCTGACCATACACACAGTTCACTTGACCAAAGTTTAGCCAAAGCTTAGGCCTTAGGCTATTTTCCTCCACAATTTCCCCCCTTTGGCACCTCTTTGGTGCCATTTTTGGCCTAAACTTCCACATTCATGAGCACATTGATTTCTTTCCTTTTTCTTTTTCTCATCCCAACTTTTGTCAAAAATGTCATTAACAATTATCAATGCCACTTGCTCCCTTGCGCTGGGTCTAGCAAAAAATTACATGCACAGCAGTGTTTCTTGCAACAGCAATAACGGAGGCACTATCCCAAACCAACCAACCAACATCACTACAAGTGTTAGCCTACTCATGGTAACAATATGATGGGGTTCACGCATCATTTTGGTTACCACACACAACACATCTTGATTAGTACACAAAGAAGACAGTCTATAGGCTGTCTAAAAGAAGCACCCTTTTCTACCTGATATGTTTTCAAGAATATGTATTTGCCCTTGTAAAACAGAATTTTTTTGCACTTCTGGTAACAATGAAAGCAGATTCTGGAAACGGTCAGGTACCAAGGTCATCCAGTTAAAGGGCATTTGATACCTAAGGGTTGATTGCAAATTTTTATCCGCAGGCCAATAGATAATATGGCTGCCTGCAGTTGTAGTGAGGTTAAAATGGGCATCATGTACAATATGGGCCTTAACAAATACACAATTGTCATTAGCCTAGAAGAGCATGTCTCCTGTCAGGAGGGTTCCCAGTCCCTTATCTTCCAACAAACATTGTATGGACAGTGACACTTTCCTGGCTTGAGTTTATGTATGCATTGAAGCTGTGGGGGTTCTAATGGAGAGAGTGTCCATTGGTTTCCTATCCCAATCCAAATACTGGGTGTTATTCTAGAAGCACTGACTATGAATTGGCTAGGCATATCAGGTGGCTTGATTTCCCAAATGTCTTGATGAATCACCTAATCCCACACGCATCCTCCCCATGGACCCGGCAGGATTCGGTAAGTGGGGGCCCACATCCCTTGACCAGTCCATAGGCTTGGAAGGAACACTGTAACTGTCCACATCTCCGCCCAGAAAATCTCCAAGTATGCCTCCATGGCCACAGATTAGATGGTATTCCTGAAGTGTCTGTAAGGGCAGTGGGCCAGGCCTGGTGCTCAAGATTACTCCGAATGGCCATTAGCTGGTCATTCAGGAGATCTCGAATTTCTGAACATGCCAAGTCCCACTGCAATGCCTTCCCAGCATCAGTGATATTTAATACCATCTCTGTCAGCAACTTCTGGGTTATAGAACTAAGGGCTGAAATAATGTGCAATTCACCCACTCCAACTTGCACCTGAGTGAACTGTGCTCCAGAAATAAGACCAGAGGCCTTTTCCAATGGGCCTATTTTTTCCTCATGCTGTTGACTTATATGGATACTCCAAATTGGCCTTAGGCTATTTTCCTCCATACCATGTAGACAAGCCCATAGAAAGTAGTTTACAAAGTGTTCATGCACCGGTGCTTAAATATAATAAAGTGGATGCTCACTTTTAAAAACATTATTTGAAGCTCACCTAGTTGTTAGATCAGTTAAACCAATCATTTCGTCTCTCTACTACTAAGCACCTCAAAGAAGAGAGAGGCTAAATTGATGAAGTACAAGTATCACATAACTGCAAATGAAAGGATATGGTCAGCTTCTTACCTACTTGACTTACCTCTGAAAACTGTGGACATTGCCATCTTTCAAAAACATTAAACTTGAACATAAGACCACTGAAAGCGTTTTTTCTAGAGAACACCGCAACTTCAGACTCCTCTGCTTTCACAACATTAATTCTTTCTTTCAAAGTACTGCCCTCTAAACGTAGTGATTCTTGAAATGTTTTGCAAATGTGGCAGGCTTCTACTAGCTCAGCATTCCCACTAGAAAGGAGGATATTTGTGGTATGTCCATAAGTTAACAACTGGGGTGCAATATCTAGAGCTGCGTGGAGGATGGAAGTTTTGTTTTGTGAAGGATTTTGAGATTTCAAAATATGACTTTGTTCCAAATCAGAGCGAAAACCCCAAATTGTGAAATTCTTCATGCAGGAATTTCAAACTAAAATTGTTTTGGGGTCATTTGAAACATTTTGTTCTGGCAAAATCATTTCATTTTGATTTAGACTTTTTGTTAAAAAAATGGTATTATATTATACAATTTCCAGTACAAGGGTTCCATGTCTTACTAAGGTGTTTCAGTTTGTGCCAGCTCACTCCACTGCAGTACGCTCAGGATGACCCTTTCCTTGGGAAGTTTTATTTTTGTGGTGGCATCCAAAGCATCTAGACATGGAAACTTCTTACCCCAATGTTTGTGGAAATGGGAGATTGTTGTGAACCTGTTCAAAGCAATCGTCCTTTCCTAAACCACAACTTCATTTGTGATGGCACTCATTCTGCAGCGTGAAAGCCAGAAACTTGTCCCATTCATTGGCTCCTACCGGTGGACTCGAGCAAACCAGTCTCAATTATATATCATATTCAAACCTATGAAAGACATTTGTTTTAGAGGTGAAATAGACTATGAAAAGTAATAATTGTTCAGTGTTCTGTATGACATATATAGTTATATAGTATAGAGGAAAGCAATTATATCTTAAAAGTACTGTATTGTTTGCTTCCAGAAACTAGACTATCCCTAAGAATGCAAATTTTACAGTTCAGACTCAGCAGTTTAAAACTTCTCTGTTAGTATGGATTGGAAAAACCAAACAACCCACAATTTCAGATTCACTCTTTGCATCTGACGAAGTGGGTATTCACCCACGAAAGCTCATGCTCCAAAACGTCTGTTAGTCTATAAGGTGCCACAGGATTCTTTGCTGCTTTTACTGATCCAGACTAACACGGCTACCCCTCTGATACTTGACACTCTTTGTTTGTTATGTTTGGCTTTAAAACTCTACAGGTAAAAAATTCTACAGGTTTCAGCTCAGGTTCTTTGTATTTAGGTCAGGTGATTTCCACCCTGAATCTACAGAGACAAGAGCTGTCAATAAGAGAACCATAGAAAGCTATGTGCTACTGCATTTATTCAGAAGGTAATTCATATATGTATTGTATTATCACTTGGTGAACATGTATCCATGCTAGAGGGCATTCAAGTAATGAAAGCAAGTTAATGAAACTGTTAAAATGTATCCCGTTACAACATCCAACAGGTGTGCAGATAGGGCAGGACTAGTCTTAGAGAATACCATCATATTCTCCTCCGGGGCAATTTTAGGGCCAGTAAATATTTTTCTCTGCTTTCAAGAGCTGGAGGGATTTGTCATTTTCCTCCTGGTGCTTTCTCAACTACCCAGCAGGAGACAGGATGCCCATGAGCTTTTCCTGTCGCTCAATCTGGAATGTTAAAAAATAATTTGATTTCAGAATGATTGATGATTTGATACTGACCCTCATGTTTCACCACTTTAACTAATCCACTGTTCTGCTTCTTGAAGAGCTGTGTCTTCTCTCCCTCCCACTTACTCTGCTACTGCTGCTCCTAACTTTTTGTGAAAACCAGAGGTAGGTGCAAAGACACCATTTCAGATTTTTTTGGGAGGAGGCGAAAACTTTAACCATGATTCCAAGGGCTACTTAGGCACCTGAAAACTCTATTTTTTGCAGGTAATAATTTAGATACAGTGCTCCTGTCAGCTAATTTCTAATTCCTATATAAAGAAAGAAACTTAAATAAATATTAGACCCACTCAGCTCTAATACATGTTCTGACATCTTGTGTCGAGTCACTTAAGGGACACTGGTTAGGTTTAAAATTTTAATATATATATTCCTACTTTGTTACTAACTCTTGAATATAACAATTGAAGAAAAATCTAGATTAATTTCTATCACTTTTTTGCAGTTCATCAAGCTTGGAATAGATCATTTAACTTTTGGAAACATCCTACTAGGGCAAGGCCCCATGAGTTTATACTGCACCTGCCTGGAGCTCTTGGGGTGTTACCCCACTACAAAAAAGGGACTAGAAACTGACTTTAAACAGGAGTAAAACTGATACTTTCAAGTCACTTTCACAGTATGTCAACCCCAAATGTTCAAAAATGATTAATCAGGCTCACCAGAAATCATGAGATTTACTTTAAAATAATGAAATTATGTAAAAATAATAGGTTTGGTGTTCCTTTTATTTCCTTTTTGCTTTTTTGAGACTTTAGGGTGCACTGGGGTCACATTTTGAAGCTTTCTCTACTACCACAAGGGCTAGAAACTTCATTTTTCTTTAAGAATGAAGGCTGAAATCATCACATATCCGCTTGAATCCAGGAGCTGGGACTTTAAGGAAAACAATGATCATCATGAGACTCATGACAAAATCACGAGAGTTGGTAACACTGCTGTCTCTTCTGTTTAAAGGCTAGTTATTTTCCAGAAGGCTCTTAAACACAACACTACAGTGATTGAGTTACAGTTCTCACACAGAAGAATATTTAAAACCAAAACACCAAGAAAATTCCACATTTTAAAGTTCAGAAAAAAAATTGAAACTTATGGGGTATATCCGGGCCACTGCAGGCAGGAAAGGAAAATAAACAGGTACAGGAGCTCTGGGCAGCTCTTCCTCTTGAAAGAATGTTGGAGAGTCAAATCTGCTAGTCCTTAATCAATTAAAACTTCTATTGCCATCAGCACCTCCACTCATAGATATTAACATGTGCTCAATAACTATACACTTCATACTTGAATATCTTAGCCATCTTATCCAGGGCTACACATCTTATATGCATTGGATCAGAGACTACATTTTCTGGCATATTCTGAACAGCACTGAGCATACAGATGGTGCTCAGTGAATAATACAAATCATGACAATAGTCCTCGTTCTTATGTACTCTGTGGATGCAGTTTCTGTTACATCTCCTGGAATTGGCCTGGATACATCTGAAACCCTAAGAATTTGAGGCATAAACATGTCTGATGTTCATGGCATACTTTTCATTCCATCCTTTTCTTAAACTCGTAACAAAAAATGACAAAACAAAATGTTTTTCAGTAAAAATGTAAAATTGCACAGCAGCCATTGCTTGGTGCAGAACCTGACACCTGTTGGGGAGTTAAGTGATCTGCTCTCATCTGACTCTCATTCTCCATCCTTCCTCACCTCTGTGCTGATTTTCATGCTGTCAACCATGACATCCTTCCCAATCGCCTAAGAGCGTTTGCTGGAGTCTCAGAGAACTGGCCTTCTTGGTTTTGCTCCCATCTATCAGAATCCTTTTTCTTTTTTTGCAGCATGCAGCAGAGAGAGAGACTGGTCCAATGGATAGGGAGCTAGCCCTAAGAGACCTGGGTTCTATTCCCCACATGGACTTCCCATATGACCTCAGGCCAGTGCCTTAGGGACAGAGCTTCAAAGGTTTTTAGGCACTGTCACAGAGTCCACCCTCTTGTGCCTGTGCCCTTTTTGGCAACCGAAAAACTGATTTTTGTGTTGCTTTTTTTTAACTGAAAACTGAAAAATTTTGATCAAAAACTGATCTTTATTTTTTTGAATTTTTGGTTTTCCGGTGAAAACCTGAAACTTCTGAAGAAAAACTGCCAAAAATAAGGACTTCTTTAGGTCAAGTGTTGCTTGAACACAAAGCGTTTCCTGACCAGATCATATATGGGACAAGCGATAGGGAGGATGACCATAATTGTATCTGCTATCACCATCAGTGTAGTGCTAACACTGTACTGTAGAGGTATTGATACAGTATTGTATCAGTATTGATACAAGATGAAGGTGTGCACCTGCTGAATTAACAAGACCACTTCCTGTAGCACTCCTGTGTTCCTTGCAGGTCTTCCAGTGAAGTACTGACCAGGCTTGATCCTACTTAGCTTACACAATCTAACAAGATCACAGCGTAGGTTGCTGCTTCTTCCAGTCCCAGTTTGTACACAGCTGTTATTTCTTAAGCTGTGAAGTGTTTTACCTTTTGTTGTGACTATCTGTGTCATGCTGTATGCATAAAGGTCAGCAGTGAGGAGGAAGGTCTTCAGTGACTAGGAAAATCAAAAGGAGTGGGAGTATTATACAAGATCATTTATTCTGAGAAAGGCATGGTAAATCTAGCAGTTGCCTTTTATCTGTCATTTGAGCTTGCTGACAGTAGTGTGAAACATTCCTTGTAGTTCTCCTTTTCTGTGTTGGAGCACAGTTCCTTTATCTGTTACAATAAGACAGGGAACGAGGCTATGGAGACAAAATGACTTTCCAGCTTTTCAAGTTAGAGTGTCATTACTCTGGATTGTTCAGTACAAATCTGGGTAATCATATTTCAATTTCTGGTTGTTATCCTATGCTATCTGCCTTCAAAAGAGATCCCAAGATTAACTTTTTTTTAAGGTGTTAATATAAATCATTATACCTTTATTTTCACCCAGGCACTCGGATTCAATTTGCCCCTAAACTTCTATAGCAAATTCTCCAACTTTAATAAAATGTGCCAATGACAAAAGAAATTAAACAGTCTAATGAGACAGCATTCATCACTCAAGATTATTGAAGTAATAAATTTTTGGCTTTGAGTGAAGGGAAAGTGTGGTCAGGGGAAACATTCCGGAACCCAGAGGCCTCTTACATACTTTGCACCTATAGTTTATGGAAGACTTATCAGTAAATCCTTGCTGAAACTCCCTGGGGTGAGAAGATACTGGAACAAGCTGGCCTCTCTGTTCTAATACACTGCTAATAATTTATATGCTCGATTCAAATGTGTTTAAATAAATATGCTATATGCACAAATTCCCTTAAAATGTTCATAGTCAAGTCCTAGTAGGTGCACCCACACCAGATTTAATTTCATAATGCATTAGATAATGCAAAATCAGACTGAAATTTACCTCATTTGCAATTTGTGTGCTATCTTTGAAAGATGAAACCTGTTACCATAGAGATACCTCTGCTCACAGACTTCTGGCCCACATCTGGCATTTATAAATGCCAAGCACAGTATAATATGTGATGCAGAAGAGTAAATTCAGATTTAAATCTCATAGTTTATTTTATGCAAAATGCTTTTTTCATCCCCATTGAAAGCATTGCTATATTTTCTCTATTGAATAATTACATTTTACATTCATATAGCCTAATGGAGTATTAATGCAATTACATTTTGATTGAAATGAGATGTTCCAAAAGCCAATACAGAAGCAGATCCAGTACTATATAGTGGCACAAATACTGGTACTGGCATGCTATGGAATTTCAGGGGCAGAGATTATACTTGCTGATGCCAATGCTGAAATGTGAGTTACACCGAAATCAAGGGTAAAAATGTCAGCATAAAGAGTCAAGTAGTCCTAAGAAGAAATGAATTATGGAAGGTGGGTCAACAATAACTAATTTTCTTATAAGGAGAACATCTGAGCATCAGCATATCTTTGTATGCCTTTTCACAAACCTGATACTTTATCCCTCAAGAATGAAAAATAAAATATCAGTAAGCTCTGTGATTTTCTTGTTTCATGCTTTCAAATAAGCATTTCAGAAGTATGCCTTAAAACAGCAGAACATGGGCTTTCTTTTTAAAGCTGCTATATTTATTTTTATTTATTTAGATTTGGATTTAAGGGACACTTTTTAAATAAATCTCTGACAGCATGTCCAAAATACAATACCTATAATTCATACAAATTAGACTCAATATTCAAAAGTGAGAAACTTCCAAATCTATTCCTCCCCAAAATGCCAAAACTTAGATTCTTCCAGTTCTCTTCTAATGGAAGAACAGGTAAGCTTTGCAGTGTGACCGGAATGCCCTTAAATCCAGTCTCTGGTGAACCAAGGGTCAGAGGATGTGGGGAAGGAAATACATTAAAAAAGCAAGGATCCTTCACCAAGAATTCCTTCCCTCACATCCCTTCCATTTAAATGAGGCAACTAGTAACTCACGCACTTCAGTAGATTGGAAATGGTGCAGTATCATACAGAGGACCCATACATGATACAGCAACATCTTAATCATCATCTGGAAATCCACCAGTAGCCAAACAGAGCACTACAGGAAAATACCAGTTAACAGTTGGGAAACCAAATTCTACATTAGCTGCAGTTTTAAAATGTGAGTATAGCCTCATGTAGAGCATATTGCAATGATCTAACCTTGAGGTGACAAAGGAATGGATAGTGTGGGAAGGCCCACATATAAAATAGACAATCTTCTTGCCAAATGGTAGAAACCATTCTTGCCAATCACTGTGACTTGCACATCTAGGAACAGCTTAGCCACTAGCCTACACTTCCTCTCACACAGCTTTTTAATGTAAAAATGCAATTCCCCCTTAACCTACTTATGGTGGCCTTTTGATATATTGAATATTTATTTTACTTGTATTCATCTACCAGGAGAAAATGCATTATTTTGGCATTGGTAAACAGAGATAGCAAAAATTCATGAGTAGTGAATCAGAGAACCAATCAATAAAATTTTTTAACAGGCATATTATCCTGTGTTATGTTGTCAGCAATTTTACTAACATACACATGCTTAAGGTTTAATGATTTAGAAAACAATGATTTGATGATAAGGTATATTGTATACATTTTTTTCTCAAGCTGATTTATCAATAGCTAGACAACAAATTATTGGAAGTACAGTGCAAGCCAAGATGTGGACTGTGGAAAATAAGAGCTAATGTCATGAACTGTATGCTGCTTCTTGATGACAAATAGGCCATTTGCTCAGTCTAACAAGACCTGTCACAGTTTGACTATCCTACAATCATTGTGTTTAATAAGCGAAGCATATTTTCTTTGACAAACAGGCTTGCCAAGATAGATTAGATTCTCAAATAACCAAAAATAAGTTCATGAAAGGTATTTTTATACTTAAATTCCATAGGCTAGCTTTTGCAAATGGTACTGAAGTGAATAGATCTTTTTCATACAAATAATAGATTGCAGAATCCAGATCTGTATTAACTGTGCTAACAGATTTCATTAATAATTAGAATGGGGTAAAGGAGTGTGCTGTTTTGCTTTTACAATGTTCCCAATTTTTAAATAAGAAATTACAGGATACAGTATCAATCCATAAAACTAGTGACAATAAAATTACCTACAACAGCATCTAAGAAAAGTTAGAACACATTTTACAGAGCATGAACTGAGAAAACAAACAAATGCAGACTATTTTTGGTAAATTAATATAAACACCTCATATATACTGAGACCTTACCCTTTCAGCTACCAAAGGTACAGATTAATGGACCACTAAAACATGCTGTGTTATGTTTTATTATTTTGTTTTGTTTTCCATAGCTTCATGTTCTACAAAATTTGTATTTTAATGTGACTACAGTACAGCTGTAAATCTTAAAAATAATTCTTCTTTAAATACAGTCTGGTTTTCACCATCCCTTTATGAAAAGAAAATATGTAAGGTGACACGTGGTGTTTTTTGTTTTTTTTTGTTTTAAATTCTCTACTATCGTGAAAACATTTACTCCTGAATTAACAGGGAGGCAGGTTTTCCTACTGATTGCTTCAAGGGTGATGTAGAATTGGCAGTGGCATATGAACAAAATAATGTATAGGCTGATAGACTATGATTTAAGGAGGGCTACCTTCAGCAAAATGAATGAGAAAAAATGAGGTATGGAACTATGGACAGGATAAGATGAATTCTTTACAAGAGTAAAGCATATAGGGGGCCATTCTTTCTTTCATTCTTTCTACACCCAGGAATCACACTGACAACAAGGAATACGGGATTGGGTTTGTATTGGTTGCTAGTTTCCGCAGCATTTTGGGCTCCATCCTGTGAGTTGAGAGGGCTTCTTATTGAAGATGTTAAGTATCTTATAGGGCTTTTTATAACCAGTTTGAACATTTGGGGTGAAATCTTGGCTTAATTGAAGTCATTGACTTCATTTGGGCCAGGATTTCATCCTTGAAATTTTTACATTCTACTAGAAAAACTTGTGATCTGATTTCAGCCTGTTGCCATGTAAATGTGTTTGGAGACAAGAAAGTATGAGAACACAGCAGTGTACAGGGCAAGAGGAAGGACAGGAGTTTAGAGCTAATCCTAACAAAGTAGCTAATGCACTCTCTCGTAAAAATTTCCCAAAATCCACTGGTTAAAATTTGTCCTTCAAATGTAAAAAGTCTTGTAGTTTACATACTTAGTAATATATGTAAAGGTGCATGTGTTGTATTAATCTGTTTATTCTAAAATTCTAGGAAGAAATCACCGCCAGTGAGGTTCCCCACTATCTGCGATTTGGAGGCGTGTCATAAACAGATAGTTAAGGGTTAATGTCTCTTTTACCTGTAAAGGGTTAACAAACAGGGAACCAAACATCTGACCAGCAGACCAATCAGGAGACAAGATACTTTCAAATCTCAGTGGAGGGAAGCCTTTGTTTGTATTTTTTGGGTTTGGCTTTGTTCTCTCTGGGTCCTGGAAGGAACTAGACGTGCAACCAGGTTTCTTGCCAATCTCCCTGCTACAGTCTCTCATATATATTCAGAATAGCGAGTATTTAGTAAGAAAGGCGGTTATAGTCTTTTGATTGTTTTCTGTATTTGCAAAGGTGTATTTGGCTGGAAGTATTTTAAACTGTATTTCTGCTGGAGGAGGCTTTTTCTCGTTTCTATAAGCTGACAGACCCTGTAACTTTTACCATCTAAACTGCAGAGATAACTTTTACTCTTTTTCTTTCTTTTTATTAAAAGTTTTGCTTTTAAGACCTGTCTGATTTTTCCCCTTGTTGAGGCTCAAGGGAATTGAGTCTGTACTTAACAGAGAAGGGGAAGGGAAGGGAAAAGGGGGAATCCCTTTGTTTTAGATTCACGAAGCTTGAATCTGTTTTGCCTCTGGGTGAGGGAGAGAGGGAGGGGGGAAGGGACATTCTTCCCTGTTTTAAGATTCAAGGAGTTTGAATCACGGTAATCTTCCAGGGTAACCCAGGGAGGGAAATCCTAGGAGAGGCACGGGTGAGGGAAAGAGTTTACTTTCCTTGTGTTAAGATCCAGGGGGTCCGGGTCTTGGGGGTCCCCAGGGAAGGTTTTGGGGAGACCAGAGTGCATCAGGCACTGGAATTCCTGATTGGTGGCTGCTTATCAGATCTAAGCAGGTAATTGAGCTTAGAGGAATTCATGCTGATACCCCAACTTTTGGACTCTAAGGTTCAGATTGGGGAAAGATACTATGACACCAGCCCTTCAAGTACAACAATGGAGAAGCCAGACAGTGTGGATGGCCCATTAAAGGGAATCCACCCTACCCAGGGCTATCACAGGATCTAAATAAAACGAAGACTTCTCAGAGGGAGCACATAGACAATGGACACTGCTTGACTCGCGTCACAGCAAAGATCTTTCCAGCAAGCTGGAAGAATCTATAAAGGAGGGGAAGTGACATCATCATTTGTCCTCACTCCCCTCATAACTCAACACCTGGAAACAGGTCTGAAGAACAAAGACTAAACTGGGAAGGTCGTCCCAGGCTGAAAAGAGGAATTTCAGCCAGTCTATGAAGGAACTTTATCATCAGGGTGAGACAGTGCTTGATTCAAATCTTGTCTAGTTTACAGAACTCAGATTGTGATTCTACTTTTATTTCTTAAGTGACTAACTTTGATCTGTATGCTTACTACTTAAAATTATCTTTCTGTAGTTAATAAACCTGTTTTATATTTTAACTGAGGGTTTTTTGCTTGAAGTGCTTGGGAAATCTGCTCAGGAACAAGAGTTGGTGCATGTCCCCACCACACTGAGGGAGGGGAAGACTGGGTAATAAACTTACACTGGTTAATCTTCTGACCAGGGCAAGATGGTACAGCTCTGGAGTCCTAGGCTGGGGAGCTGTGGGGATTTGGCTGGAGCTTCTCTATTATTGTTCATGAGTGACTGGTGAAAGCATTCATGTAACTCACTTGGGTGTGTCCCTGTCCATGGATGTCTGTACAAGTGTAGTACCTGGAGGGGTTTGCAGCTTACCACGGGATCACAGTGTGAGAGGGAATCCAAGTTGACGAGACAAAGAGCTCAGCGGTACCCCAGTTCCAGGTTGCACCAGGGGAACCCGTCACACCAGTCTAACAAGTCTACCTCAGCTTTTCCCTGACAGGAATTGCCATTGCTTCAACACACATCATGGAAATGTGGGGTAAATAACAAATTCATAATCAGTACAACTAGAAAGAACATTTTGCAAATATCAGTATTAATAAAAGAAAAGTAATGTGTTTAGTTTTGTTGTAGCTCCCAACAGAGTATATCCATTATTTATTTCCAACTGCATTTACAATTTAAGACAAGAGGGAATAGAAATATTTCTCTCTTGAATTTATTAGATGATTTTCAGTCTGGGTGAACAGTCACAACAAAAAATTGTTATGTGAGATGTTGATGGTACCTGCTGGCAGTTTTTCACATAAAATGTATTTGCTCTATTACCAGCATTATAATAAATGCATGCATGTAACAGCTTTATATAGAAAAACATTATTTAAATTCCAACAGAATATACAACACCTTTCTGAAGAAAAAATTTAAGCTGAACATCACAAAATTCAGAAGATTCTCCTCCCTGCTCCCTGAGTCTTCTTTAAAAAACAACTCAGTACTCTTGCCTGCTAAGTCAGTTTAAGAAAGAACTAAATTTAGCATGACTAAGGGCTCAAGTAAATAGAATATGCAAAGTTACAAATAATTTAGAACAAAGCTGGGAGCTTCATTTAACAATTTAAGGTGATATGCATGCACATAATATTTTACCACACTTTCTCTGAAATTAAAGTTGTTAGATAAGCTACTTTGTACTAATGTGGTTCATCAGTTCATCATGACATCTTTAAAGTAGCATGAAAACTATTTACAGGATCCCAGCTCGCTTAATTAGTGTCAAGGTGTGATGCCTGCCTACTGCCCTATCTACCTGTTCTGACTGTGTCCCCCCTGCTTCCCAGGTCACCAGCCTATGACTACCCTATTCCAGTGTCTTATGTCCTCTCCTACTGCCTTGTTCTTACAGCTACTGTACCTAGTGATTTAAGAAATTTCTTCCAAAATGCGCCATCTCTTTCTTTTCCTCCCACAGGTCTAGAGAGTGGACTCCTGCAACAACTGTCACTAACACAATAGACATATGTTTTACAGCCACATTGAGACTATCAGGCATTAGGTTGTGTTGCAGGAAGATGAGGGCTACACAGAGTCAGGGAGACCTTCGGAGGCATTGTGCCTGAAAGGACATATACAGTGTGTCTAAGAGCAACCAGGCATGCAAAGGAAATAAACCTGCTGTCACTGCTGCTGGCCAGGGAAGAAGGGGGATGGACTGTAGCCTTGCCTCTTCCCCACTCTTCTTTCTGTCCTATTGTGTGCCTGTGGGATACCAGAATGGAGGAAAATGACTGCCATTATACCTAGC
Organism: Gopherus evgoodei; assembly: GCF_007399415.2. Lineage (NCBI taxonomy): Eukaryota > Metazoa > Chordata > Testudines > Testudinidae > Gopherus > Gopherus evgoodei. The sequence goes on along the minus strand of NC_044324.1, from coordinate 179,681,769 downwards.
CACTGCAAAGAGATGCAAGAGAGCGGAAGGCTCCTTGTGCCCTCCTATGAACAAGAGACATTTCTGTAGTATCTGTGTGCCTCACAATTTTTAATGGACTTATTTTCCCAACACTCCTGTGAAGTAGGATAGTATTATCTCCATTTGTAAAATGGGGAACTGAGACACAAAGAGACTAAGTGACTTACCCAACACCAGGCACAAAATCTATGCTGGAGGAGGGAAGTCCCAGGCTAGCACCTTACCCTCTAGACCATCATCCCTTGCAGGCATTACTTAGGGCCAGGCACAGTCTACCCCTAGGCCTTTTAGGGTATATTTACACTGCAATTAAACATCCACAGCTGGCCCATGTCAGCTGACTCAGGTACGCAGGGCTGTTTAATTGTGGTGTAGACATTCTGGCTGGTGCTGGAGCCTGCGCACTACTGAAATTTGATGGTACTTGAGCTCCTAAATCCATTAGATATTTTTTAAAATCTCCCCCCTGGAAAGGCAAATCTTTTGTGTTTCATAGTCTGCAAAATACCCAGTTTCATTATTTTGTCTGAATCTGAAGATGTCAAGAAAGATTACAGAAGGATATTTTCCATTCTGCAATATACATGCTTTGTTCCTGTCTGAATCCTTTATCCCGATATAGAGAAACTTGGTAACACATCTAATAAACTTGTTCATATATTTTTCTTTGTACACTTCATCAAATTTACTAATGAAAGTAAGGCTGTTCTCTGGAATGCTTACCACCACCAACACAATATCAAGGCCCCTGTATTTCCCTTGAGACACTGATCCTCATTTTTACAGCACTCTAATCTGGAGGTATAGGATGAAGCTTACCGGACAGCTGATGTGGACTTGATTAAAAGCTCTAGTATTACTTGGCAAAAATCCTAAAACATAACAAAGTACGCAGTACCTGCAAAAGTATATATGATTGGGTGAGAAAGTAGGTCATTGGCTAGTTCAGTAATGGAAAAGACAGACAGTGTATAAGAAATACGAGAAGAAAGTTTATCTCTAGCTAGAGAAAAGAAAAACTCCAGTCTTGAGGTAAAGCTTATAATCAATAGATAGGAGTTCTGCCAACTCACAGTTCTTCTGCCAACAGGTTACGATCCTTATAACGTTTTCTTCATTCCTGTAAGCCCTCTTTTGTTACTTACCTGGGTTTCCCATGTGTCATCTCTGCAGGAGTTAACTCCTTGCTTGCTGAAAATCAGGTTTGGGCTTCTGCTCCCTCATAAGCCTGTATTAGTGTATTCAAACAACTTTGTCCAAATTGTCTAAAATATCAAGTTGAGAAAGATGCACTGAATACTGGAGATTTAATTTTAAAACAAAGCATTGGGACAATTTCTGCTCTTTGCTACTCCAGTGTAAATCCAGAGTAACTCCAATGAACTCAGTGGAGTTTTTCCAGATTTACACTGGTATAACAGAGAGCCAAATTTGACCCAATATTGTTGTGTATGTTTCCATGCACAAAGAGCTAAACATACTTTCTGTTTATAATGATTCCTTTTATATTAGGTAAAACAATAAGAAATTAAACATCAATGTGCAAAATTAAAATGTCTGTACACTAAAGCGAGGAGCCTAGGTAACAAGATGGAGGAACTGGAGCTACTGGTGCAGGAAGTGAAACCGGATATTATAGGGATAACAGAAACCTGGTGGAATAGTACTCATGACTGGAGTACAGGTATTGAAGGCTATGTGCTGTTTAGAAAAGACAGGAAGAAAGGCAAAGGTGGTGGAGTAGCCTTGTACATCAATGATGAGATTAACTGTAATGAAATAAGAAGCGATGGAATGGATAAGACAGAGTCTGTCTGGCCAAAAATCACACTGGGTAAAAAAGCAACTAGAGCTTCCCCTGAGATCATGCTTGGGGTGTGCTATAGACCACCGGGATCTGATTTGGATATGGATAGAGACCTCTTTAATGTCTTTAATGAAGTAAACACAAAGGGGAAATGTGTGATTATGGGAGACTTCAACTTCCCGGATATAGACTGGAGGACGAGTGCTTGCAAGAATAATAGGGGTCAGATTTTTCTGGATGTGATAGCGGATGGATTTCTTCATCAAGTAGTTGAAGTACCTACGAGAGGGGATGCCATTTTAGATTTGGTTTTGGTGAGCAGTGAGGACCTCGTAGAAGAAATGGTGGTAGGGGACAACCTTGGTTCGAGTGATCATGAGCTGATTCAGTTCAAACTAGATGGAAGGATAAACAAATGTAGATCTGGGATTAGGGTTTTCGACTTCTCAAGGGCTAATTTTAAAGAGTTAAGGAAATTAGTTCGGGAAGTGGATTTGACGGAGGAACTTGTGGATTTAAATGCGGAGGAGGCCTGGAATTACTTTAAGTCGCAGCTGCAGAAATTGTCGGAAGTCTGCATCCCAAGAAAGGGGAAAAAATCCATGGGCAGGAGTTGTAGGCCAATCTGGATGAGCAAGCAACTCAGAGAGGGGATTAGGAAAAAGCAGAAAGCTTATAGGGAGTGGAAGAAAGGCGGGATTAGCAAGGGAAGCTACCTTGGTGAGGTCAGAACATGTAGGGATAAAGTGAGGAAGGCTAAAAGCCGCATTGAACTGGACCGTGCAAAGGGAATCAAAACCAATAGTAAAAGGTTCTACAGCCACAAAATAAGAAGAAAACAAAGAAAGAAGAAGTGGGGTCACTATACACTGAGGATGGAATGGAGGTTAAGGATAACCTAGGCATGGTCCAATATCTAAACAAGTACTTTGCCTCAGTTTTTAATAAGACTAGTGAGGAGTTTAGCGATGATGGAGGGATGATAAACGGGAATGTGGATATGGAGGTGGATATTACCGCAACTGAGGTAGAAGCCAAACTTGAACAGCTTAATGGGACAAAATCGGAGGGCCCGGACAATCTCCATCCGAGGATATTAAAGGAACTGGCGCATGAAATTGCGAGCCCGTTAGCGAGAATTTTTAAGCAATCGATAAACTCGGGGGTTGTGCCGTACGACTGGAGGATTGCTAATGTAGTTCCTATTTTTAAGAAAGGGAATAAAAGTGATCCGGGTAATTATAGGCCTGTTAGCTTGACGTCTGTAGTATGTAAGGTTTTGGAAAAAATTTTAAGGGAGAAAGTAGTTAAGGACATAGAGGTCAATGGTAATTGGGACGAATTGCAACATGGATTTACTAAAGGTAGATCGTGCCAAACCAATCTGATCTCCTTCTTTGAGAAGGTGACGGATTACTTAGATAAAGGAAATGCGGTAGATATAATTTACCTCGATTTCAGTAAGGCGTTTGACACAGTTCCACATGGGGAACTGTTAGTTAAATTGGAAAAGATGGGGATGAATATGAAAGTTGTAAGGTGGATAAGGAACTGGTTAAAGGGGAGACTCCAGCGGGTCATATTGAAGGGTGAACTGTCAGGCTGGAAGGAGGTCACTAGTGGAGTCCCTCAAGGATTGGTTTTGGGACCGATCTTATTTAACCTTTTTATTACTGACCTTGGCACAAAGAGCGGGAATGTGCTAATAAAGTTTGCGGATGACACAAAGCTGGGGGGTATTGCTAACACGGAGAAAGACAGGGATACTATTCAGGAAGATCTGGACCACCTTGTGAACTGGAGTAATAGTAATAGGATGAAATACAATAGTGAAAAGTGCAAGGTCATGCACTTAGGGATTAATAATAAGAATTTTAGATATACGTTGGGGACGCATCAGTTGGAAGCGACAGAGGAGGAGAAGGACCTTGGGGTATTGGTTGATAGCAGGATGACTATGAGCCACCAATGTGATACAGCTGTTAAAAAAGCAAATGCGATTTTAGGATGCATCAGGCGAGATATTTCCAGCAAGGATAAGGAGGTGTTAGTACCATTATATAAAGCGCTGGTGAGACCCCATCTGGAATATTGTGTGCAGTTCTGGTGTCCCATGTTCAAGAAGGATGAATTCAAACTGGAACAGGTCCAGAGACGAGCTACTAGGATGATCCGAGGAATGGAAAACCTGCCTTTTGAAAGGAGACTCAAAGAGCTTGGCTTGTTTAGCCTGGCCAAAAGAAGGCTGCGGGGGGATATGCTTGCTCTATATAAATATATCAGGGGGGTTAATGTTAGGGAGGGAGAGGAATTATTTAAGTTTAGTACTAATGTAGGCACGAGGACGAATGGGTACAAACTGGATATTAGGAAGTTTAGACTTGAAATTAGACGAAGGTTTCTAACCATTAGGGGGAGTGAAGTTCTGGAACAGCCTTCCGAGGGAAGTAGTGGGGCAAAAGACTTATCTGGCTTTAAGACTAAGCTTGATAAGTATATGGAGGGGATGTTATGATAGGATAGTTTAATTTGGGCAATTGATCTTGGATTATCACCAGATAAGTCTGCTCAATGGTCTGCGGGGAGATGTTGGATGAGATGGGAACTGAGTTACTGCAGAGAATTCCTTCTTGGGTGCTGGCTGGTGAGTCTTGCCCACATGCTCAGGGTTTAGCTGATCGCCATATTTGGGGTCGGGAAGGAATTTTCCTCCAGGGCGGATTGGCAGGGGCCCTGGAGGTTTTTCGCCTTCCCCTGCAGCGTGGGGCTTGGGTCGCTTGCTGGTGAATTCTCTGCAGCTTGAGGTCTTCAAACCAATTTTGAGGATTTCAATAACTCAGTCCTGGGTTAGGGGTTGTTATAAAAGTGGATGGGTAGGGTTCTGTGGCCTGCCTTGTGCAGGAGGTCAGACTAGATGATCATATTGGTCCCTTCTGACCTATGAGTCTATGAGTCTGAGTCGAAGGCCTGGTATGTTAGTCTCCTTGGCAGCAGTAGCTCTGATAATAAAATGGTCCTGGTCTTTGCATGCAGGCAGAGTTCTCAGAAATTTTAAGTAAACAAAGGCATAACATTTTCAAGATGCATACACCAGAAGTAACTTTTACCCACTTCTACAGAATTCATGTTAAAAGCAGTAGCATAAGCATAACATAACTAATTCTGGCACTCTCTCTCTCTCTCTCTCACACGCACACACACAGTGTTAAAGAAATGTTTTAAATAATCATAAATAAAAAAATAAATTAAAAAAAAGACCACCACCCAGTTAATTTGAATCAGACAGTCTGAGGCAACATTTATTGATAAAACAAGATTACAAGTATGCATACAGGGAGAGACAGCGTAACCTCACGCAAGAGGTAGGCTGCTCTGCCCTTCACAATTTTCACCAAGCTTATAAAGGTTAAAACGGCAAAACGTCATATTGATTACACAAGTTATTTGCCTTTTTTTGGTAATTAATATTGCAAATCAGCAGGTTATTTACTGTAAGTTTAGCTTGGGGTATTTCCAGTTATTGTTAATTATGTTGACTGTTCTATGACCCCTTGGTTGCAATTACATATTGCAAAAGCATTATCATATAGAATATTGCAAATTAGCAAGCTATTTTAACAGATATCCTGTGTTCTGGGCAGTGTTGAGCTGGTTATCTTGTGATCCCACCTTGTGATCTACCTTATGCAAGCAAAGCTACTATGTTTGCCTTTAGCTGAACTGCCTCCAAGGGACCCCTTGTCCCCTCCTAGTTCCTCTTTTGTTAGTGTTCCATACCCTCCTTTCCTCATATCTAGTTTCTCCACACCCAGTGCACACCCAGTGCCACAGTAATACAAGTTTCTTTGAGAACTAAAACCATGGCTTTTATTTTGCATTTATTTAGCTTGCATGGGCCTGTAAACTAATAAAGCTAAAAGCATATAATTGTTGCAATATTATATGTTAAAATCACAGATGCTTATATCAATGGCAGGGCTCTGCAGCAGAGACTGACAGTTTACTATTTCAGTCAAGGCCCTGGTACAGTATCTGACCAGTGACAGCAACCTCCAAAAGGCTTTGGTGGCAAGACAAGATCCCATGTAAACAGTTGCAAAGCTCTATCCAACGAGACGGGGGGTAAGGGGAGAGTTTATGTTCCCTTACATAGCTAAGGATTATAGAATCTGATTGCATCAATTTGCAGTAATGTAAAAATAAATAAAGAGACCTATGTAGTCTCTCCTGGCTCATTAGGCCTTTGTGCTAATTGTTTCCTGTAGGTTATTCAACAATGAACATTTTCTTAGGAAACACCCTGGACCTAATCCTGAACACATTTGTCCATGTGCATGATTTATACACATGGGCCTTCCATATGAGTTCAACAGCATTGCTTATTGTGTAAAATTAAGTATGCGCCAAAGTGTTCACAGGATCAAGGCTTAAGTTGCAAATAAGGAGACCTTTGAAAATTTGGCCCTGCTTTTATCTGGCTTGCATTTTTTTTGCAGTTTATTCCTATTTCAGTTAGCATAGTTTAAAAAATAATACCAGGATGCATCTATGCAAGCAAGATCTTGTGATGATACATTAATGGCAAAAATTCATTATATGAGGGAAAGCAGCTACACATGTTTTATGAAGTAAGTGATGAGATATACAGAGGGCTTAGCTCAGAACAGGAGGATGTGGTCAAGGTCTGTGATCAATGGCTGGTGACAGCTGATTGAAATTGTAAAGGAACCATTTTACAAGAAAAGCCTTGTTGTGGTGGGTGCTGTGATGAAAAATTCAGAGAGCACATTTCATTCTGGTATGATTCAAATACACCTCTACCTCGATATAATGCTGTCCTTGGGAATGAAAAACTCTTACCATGTTATAGGTGAAACTGTGTTATACTGAACTTGTTTTGATCCACCTGAGTGCGCAACCCCCCCCCACCCGAGCACTGCTTTACCGCGTTATAACCAAATTCGTGTTATATTGGGTGGCGTTGTATCGAGGTAGCGGTGTACATGTTTTTATTTTAATCAAAATGTCACAACAATCTATATGGCTTATTTCCTCTGTTGACATTTGGCTAATCAGTGTATTGCTGATGATTTTAAGTACTTAACTGAAAGCACCATTATTTTCCCCTTAGCTAAGTAAGAGCTAGAACCCATAACTACTCACTGCATAGCATTTAGTCATGACAAAACAAGAAAAAAATCCGTTAACTATCTTGTACATGTGTGGTTGGGGAAGGATTATTAAACAATGAACCTGGGGAACTATTATTTGTCCCCTGGCAATGATGGGGGGAAATGCAAGGGTGAAATGAGTAGTAACAGAAACAGCACACAATAAATATACAAATACTCCTGGTCTTTCAAAATCTGCTATGGATTTTTTTTTATGCCCCAGGGGAGTTAGATTTAACTGGGGCAGAGGTCAGCAACCTTCAGCATGCAGACCATCAAGGTAATCCACTGGCGGGCTGCGAGACATTTTGTTTATTACGTTGACCATCCGCAGGCAGGGTCCACACTGCTCCCAGTGGCTGTGGTTCACCGTTCCTGGTCCCTGGAAGCTAGGGGCAGCGGTGGCCAGCATGTCCCTGCGTCCTGAGCTGTTTCCCACAGCTCCCATTGGTCGAGAACGGTGAACTCTGGCCAACTGGCAGCTGTGGGGGGGCCATGCCTGCAGACGGTCAATGTAACAAATGTCTCGCGGCCCACCAGTGGATTACCCTGATGGGCCATGTGCTGAAGGTTGCTAACCCCTGAACTAGTGGGTAACATTTTCAAACACACTGCCTTCCTTGTGGTCCACCAAGACACCCTCAGAGGTTTACAGCTCCCAGCTGTCACCTCTCTTGGGCAAAGACCTGTGTCTGTCTTCCTCCTGACTGGTGTTTTTCCAAGCTTCACAGGCATCCTGCCCACACTGTGATATTCCCAGCAAGCCATACTGTCTAAAAGGCCAGTGTCTACACTTTGCTTCTCTCCAGAGGCTATGCCTAGTATATTGTTACCATACAGCTCTTTATAACCAAGCACATTTATTCTTAAGGTAAAAGCATTACAGAGAAAACATTCAAACACAAACAACAACAACAAAAAGAATCTATCCACATGCTAAAATGCTTACCAGCGGTCACCTCAACGCCAAACTTGGGCTCCGGAAGGTGTCAATCCTTCAAAATCCACAACTGGATTTCCCCCATGGTTACATGTCATAACTGTCTTAGAGTCAGAATCAGAACCAGGCTGGGCAGAGCAGCAGTTTCTTTACACAACTTGGGTCTTTGATCTTGGGCCTCGGGAACAGGTAACCAACAGACAAAAACTTTCTCCTCAGGGAATAGCTTCAAAAGGCTGTTTTTTCCATAACAAGAATTGGTAATTAACATCTCCCTAGGGTATCCCCTGGAAATTCACTTAAAACTTATTGTCCCACAAGTCCATACTTGTCTGGCACATTTCAGTATAGTTTTTTGAGCTTCTGTCACACACCCTAAGTGATTTAGGATTTTAAGTCCCACTGACTTTCAAGTTGCTTAATTACTTTTTAAAATGTTGCCCAGTATTTCTAACAGCAGTAACCCCAACAAAAAACTGACTCAGAACCTACTGACTCCCACTAAACCACTTGCTGCAGCACCATAGGTGGCAATCTCCCCACTAGTTCCATAGAAGGGATGAATAACATAGCTGAATAGCATGAATAGTAGTGCTATTCTGCCACTTGAATATGCCCTAAATATTCATGACATGGCTATGCAGCTGCCTTGGGCTGCAGTAGCAGACACTTAAGGGTTGAACACCCTTCCAGATCTAGTAGTGACGGTAAAGTCAAATGTGAAGCTGCCCGGATCAGCTTCCTCCCACATGGCCTGCTTAGTGCAAAAGGGCTTGGTTTCTGAGCCACTGAGTCCTCAGTCCCTCCTTCTACCAACACAGGGAGAAGAGTGGAGAAAGAAGAAGTTTGTTCTTGCTTGCCTCTTCTGGGTGGCAGGACAAAGATGAGCGACTCCCCTTCCCTGTAGCCAGTGGGAGGAAGAATGATGACTGGCGTTCAAGGAAGCGATGAAAAAGATCAAACCTGGTGTTGCAACCCTAAGCTCCACAGATAGCTCAAGGAAAGAGACATTCACAGTGTTACACGTTCTCCTCAGAGGGATCAGGTTTTAAAGGCGGCACTGCTGCTTCTACCCTGATTTTATTAAAGGAGTAAAGAGGAGAAGAGTGATCAGATAGGCCTGGGAGCAGAGGGGAAGAGAGAAGGTCCATTTCTAGCAATATTAGGACCTAATTCATTCCCTACTATACCCTTAGTAATACAAACATCATCCAAATCTACATAGTGGCCTAACAGGCACAACCATCTTTGCTTAAGAGACCACAGTCCAAGATTAATCGCACAGCTGCAGTTCTTGCTCTGATCTAGGTGTTTGGGACATCATTGGTTGCCAGGAAAATATGGGTTGACTGCAGCAGGTCTTGGCAGGTAACTGAATATAATGGACATGATCCTACAGGACTGAGCCAGACTGATTTGTAAATATTTTGTTTTAAAGTGCAAATTTATATGTAATTTTTAAGTCTGCACATCTATATGGTAGTACTAATTCAGAATTTGAAAAGAGATTTAAAATATTTTCAGTTCACATTAACAAGGCTGCTTTAACATGTTAAAGAGAGTGAAATGCCCATGTACATTAGGAATTAATTTAGAGAGAATTCTTTATTTTACTTAAATATAACATAGTACGTGTCTTCCTTACTGGCTATATATGTGCAAGTGTTATCTGTTTTACATGGACGTGAAATCAAAGACGACTTGCTGTTTATTTTAACCTATTTGCCCAAACTGTTGGACATTTTTCAATATCCAAGAATTTTATAGTGTCTCTTGTCCATTGAGAGAGAGGGAGAGAGGAAGGGAGGGCAGGGAGAATTATTTTAAATCCCTGTAATCAAACTAATGTACACAATTACAGTGGCTGTCTTGGTCTGTAATTTCCTTTAGTTGTAGCTGTGGTACTCTTATTTGCAATATAAACAAAGAGAGCTAGAAACAGATTATTTTAGAGGAGACATAATGTTCTTGGGTATTTGAGGAAGTTGATTATCGATCAATAATGGCTTGGCAGAGGATATCCACCTTCAATAATAGTGGAATCAGCATAAAGGTCTTCTGGTGCCAACAGAATGCCTGTATGTCATGCAAATTAATAATTCCTTTAGAAGGGCAGCTATTTGATAGAACATATAAATATAAAATATCTCTGTCTGTTGCCTTCTATTTCTGTGGGAGATCAGCACAAGGTAAATCAAATATTGTGGGTTATGTAACAGAACACGAGAAGTTTGCCATTCCCACCCATTACATTAATGAGACACTATTAACCTGAAAATCACATTTATGCATGAAAAGGGGTTGCCTATTTTTGCTGTACCTCATGCCAGGGCCCTGATCCTGCAAACACTTATATGTGTGCTTAACCTTACACACTGTGAGCAGTCCCACTGGCTTCAATGGGACTATCCATGGGGACTAGACTTTCAATTGCTGAGCACTCACAATTGGAGCTAGGTTTTCAAAAGTTCCCAGCTCCCCTTTAGGCACCTAAATAAAGGCCAGATTTTCCAAACTACTCAGCAGCAACATGCTGCATTATTTTTAAAAAATTGGCTTCATATTTTGGTGCCTAAATAGGAGCTGAACTCTTGAAAATCTGCCCACAATTGTGGGTACGGGTCCTTTTGAAAGGTCTGGCCATAAGACAAAGTTAAGCAAATATGTCAGTCTTCACAGGATCCGGGCATAAGACAGTTATGAAAAAAAAGTTAGTGAACAAAGCTACACATTTTTTCAGTTTGTTTTCATTTGTGCACTGTACAGTACTTTGTGCACAGGTGTCACAGCAAGCTGACAGCCAGCTGCACTTCCAGTAACACATAACGGCATCCTTCTCATGAACTTTTTGGCTGGAATCCTGTGCATACTCTTCCCAGGCACTGTAAGAGCGTGTTCTCAGCTTGCATAGCAACAGAGCTCCTTCTGTTTCTAAGATCAGAGCCAAGAGGCTCTCCCTTTTACTCTTGGCACCTCTTCATAGAATTGGAGATAGGGTGACCAGACAGTAAATGTGAAAAATCGGGTGTGTGTGTGTGTGTTGTGTGTGTGTTGTGTGGTGTGTGTGTGTGTGGTGTGTGTGTGTGTGTAAAATAGGAACCTATATAAGAAAAAGATCCAAAAATCGGGACTGTCCCTATAAAATCAGGACATCTGATCACTCTAATTGGGGAGTAACAACAGACAGGAGGAGGAGATCAGGGAACCCACTTCCTCCCATCCCTAACTCTGCGCAGAAGCAAGGGGAGTGTAGGGCCTAGGGGAAACCCATACTTCATTTCCCAGTCTCCTGCACAAACTCAGGGAGCACCAGAAATTGGGGGCAGGCAAGAGTCCCCATCTTCCCTCCAATGCAGAGGTGCTGACTTTCTGAGTTCCCCTGGAGTGTGTGTGCTCAACCCCCACTCTGCCCCCAAGCCACTCCCCTACTCCATCCTTTTCCCAAACAGCCACTCCCGCCCCTTCCCACCCCCACTCTACTCCCTTCCCCCTCCCCCTGCTTCTTCCGGCCCTGTTCCGCCCCCTCCCCTACCTCTTCTGCCCCACATCCTCCACCCTGTTCCACTCTCTCCCCCGCCTCTTGCTGTCCCCGCTCCTTTCCCACCCACCCCCAGAGCCTCTTACATGCTGCTGAACAGCTGATCACTGGTGGGCAGGAGGCGCTGGGTGTGGGGAGGAAGAGGAGCTTATTAGTGAGGCTGCCATGCACCCACTATTTTTTTTCCCATGGGTGCTCCACGTGGAGCACACATGGTGTTGGCACCTATGTGTCCAAGTCAGGCTTGAGGCACAGTCCTCTGCTCAGAGCCAGGGAGCCTAGGATGGGACAAAGAGCACACTTTCATTCCTCCTGGAGATCAATGAGAGCTTTGTGGGAAAGGAAAGAGTTGGGGAAAAAAACAGTATGTGATCATGTAACTACAGATTGTATCATAAAGCGCACGCAAAAAGAGACAAATTAAGGTTGCAGAGGCACTTTCTATCTTTTGAGTGCTTGACTTTACAGCTTGATATTCTTTTAATGTAGTTTTTTGTGTAACCCTTCTGCCCCTCTGAGTTGGCAGCAACAAGGGCCGGTTCAGTATCCAGGGGTTCTGTTTCAATAACCCAATGCCAAACCAGCTCGAGCCCCCACCCAGTGACCCTGGGAAAATCTTACACACACCCCTAGGCATCTCAAAGAGGCAATGCTTCCCCTCTCGGAAACACAGAGTCTCGGTGTAGCAAAAAGATTTAATACATGAGATAAAACAACAAACCCTAAATTGGGAAAAACACCTCAGCTAGAGTTCATAGACCAAACCGTGAGCAAAGACCCACCCCAGGAAATTGGGCTTGTGTCCTCTTTCCTGGCTCTTGAGTCCAGCAACCCCCAAATCACCCACAGTCCCCAAAAGTCCCACAGTCCCAAAAGTCTCTGTCCTGGGTCAGTGCAGCCCCAAAGTTCGAGAGTCTAGCAGAGGTCCCCCCCTAGCGTGGGTAGAAAGGGGCACCTTACGTGGTCCGGGGCCAACTGCCCTGCCTCTCCGTGGGTTCTGCTCCCGCCTTCTCCACGAACTGCTCCGCTTTACCAGCCGCTCCACTCTGCTCCTCCAGCCGTCCTTACAAACTGCTCCGCTCCACCAGCTGCTCTGCTCCACCAGCTGTCCTGTGAGCTGCTCCAGTTGTCCCTGCAAACTGCTCGGCTCTGCTCGCTCTGTGGGCCGCTCCACCCATCTCACAGTTACTCCACTCTGCCAGCCGCTCTGCTCCACCAGCCGTCCCCACAAACTGCTCCACTCTGCCAGCGGCTCTGTTCCACATTATAGCTTTGGGCTCCCCACTAGTTAGCACAGTACTCAGTGCTCTCAGCTCAGTAATTTCAGCTCTTTAGTGATTTTCAGCTCTTAGTGATTCCAGTTCATAGTAGGGGAGCCCCAATGCTAGTGCACCATTAGCCCAAAGTGAGTTCAGCTCAGTAACCTGTATTTGGATTCTTAAGGGAATAAAAAAAATCAACTCTAACATTCCACAGTGGAGAAAAGAGGGGCTAGAACTGGTGCTCCTGGCTCCACAAGGTACCTGCACCACCAAACACAGATACTTGTCCCCAGCCTCTCTCAATTCTCTGGGTTTTGGAACCCATGTCCCTTTTCTAGCAAGTACCACCCAACTGAGGGTGAGTCATTTGTCACAAAGCAGTCCCACAGCTCAGCAGTCTGGGATAGGGTAGGCGTGCCTATGCAAATACACTCTCTGAAATTCTTTCCATCAGATGTCAGTGTAGAGCTTATCATGACACTGCTTACATCTGCATGTAATGTCTTAGAATAGTTAAATTTTTAATTTGTAGAATGCAAAGCTCCTTACAAGTATTACGGCCCCCATTCTAAGATACCTGAGGCACATGAAGGTGAAGTAACTGGCTTAGGATTCTGATTCTCTTCCCAGCTTGCATCCCAGCTTGCCAACTGACACTTTATGTGACACTAAGCAAGTATACACTCCTTAGTAAAGGTTATTGTCTTGATGTGATATAGTTAGGGGACATCTACACGGCAATAAAATGCCTGCAGCTGGCCTGGGCCAGCTGACTTGGGCTGGTGGAACTTGGGCTCCAGGGCTATAAAACTGGAGTATAGATGTTTGGGCTCAGACTGGAACCTGGGCTCTGGGACCCTTTCCCCTTATGGGGTCCCACATAGAATCACAGAAATGTATGGTGGGAAGGAACCTTGACATGTCCAGCCCCATGCACTATGGCAGGGCCCAGTAAACCTAGACCATCCTTGACAGGTGCTTGTCCAACCTGGTTTTAAAAACTTCCAATGATAGAGAGTCAAAAGAAAATACATAAGAACAGCCATACTGGGTCAGACCAAAGGTCCCTCTAGCCCAGTATCATGTCTTCTGACATTGCCAATGCCAGGTGCCCCAGAGGGAATGAACAGAACAGGTAATCATCAAGTGATCCATCCCCTGTTGCCTAGTCCCAGCTTCTGGCAAACAGAGGCTAGGGACACCATCCCTGCCCATCCTGGCTAACAGCCATTGATGGACCTATCCTCCATGAACTTATCTAGTTCTTTTTGAACCCTGTTATAGTCTTGGTCTTCACAACAACCTCTGGCAAAGAGTTCCACAGACTGACTGTGCATTGTGTAAAAAAATACTTCCTTTTGTTTGTTTTAAACCTGCTGCCTATTAGTCCACAGAGGGCCAGCGCTTCCGTTTAGGCGACCTAAGCGGTCGCCTAGGGCAGCAGGATTTGGGGGGGTGGCATTTTGCCGCCCTTGGTGGCAATTCGGTGGTGGGGGGTCCTTCTGCGCTCCAAGTCTTCGGCGGCAATTCTGCGGCGGGTCCTTCCCTCGCTCCGGGACCCGCGCCAAGTGCCCTGAAGACCAGGAGCATGGAAGTACCCTCCCCACTGCAGAATTGCTGCCAATGACTGGGAGCGCAGAAGGGACCCTGCCTAGGGTGCCAAAAACCCTGGCGCCACTCCTGAGTCCACCACATCCCTTGGAAGCTGTTCCAGAACTTAACTACCTTAATAGTTAGCAAGTTTTTACTATATTTAACCTGCATCTCCCTTGCTGCAGATTAAGTCCATTACTTCTTGTTCTATCTTCAGTGGACATGGAGAACAATTGATCATATTTCTTTTTATAACAACTCTTAATATATTAAAGACTATCACTCAGTTGCCCCTCAGTCTTCTTTTCTCAAGATTAAACCATGTCCAGTTTCTTTAACCTTTCCTAGTAGGTCAGGTTTTCTAAGCCTTTTATCATTTTTTGTTGTTATGGTCTGGATTCTCTAATTTGCCCACATCTTTCCTAAAACTGTGGCATCCTGAATTGGATACAGTACTCCACCTGAGCCTCCCCAGTGCCAAGGAAAGCAGGACAATTACCTCTCATTCCTACATAAGCACTCCTGTTAATATACCACCAAATATTAGCCTTTTTAATAGCTGCATCACATCATTGACTCTTCTAATTTGTGATCACTATAACACCAGATCCTTGTCAGAAGTACTACCACCTAGACAGTTATCCCCCATTTGTATTTGTGCATTTGATTTTTCCTTCCTAAGTGAAGTACTTTACACTTGTCTTTAGTGAATAATCTTTTGAACTCAGACCAATCCTCCAATCTTTGTTAATATCATTTTAAATTCTAATCCTGTCCTCCAGAGTGTTGTAACCTGCTTCCCTGCGAGCTTGATGTCATCTGCAGATTTTATGGGTATACTCTCTGTTCTATTATCCAAATCATTAAAGAAATTTTGAATAGCATTGGTCCAAGGACTCACTCCCATGCAATCTCACTAGATATCTCCCTCCATTTTGACAATGAACCACTGACAACTACTCTTGGAATAAAGCCTTTCAACCAGTTATGTACCCATCTTATAGTAAATTCATACAGACTGCATTTTGCTAGTTTGCTTATGAGTGTGTCATGCGGGGCTGTGTCAAAAGTCTTATTAAAATCAAGATATATCACATCTACTGTTCCCCACCATCCAGTATGCCAGTAATGCTGTCAAAGGAAATTAGATTGGTGGGGCATGATTTGTCCTTGACAAAGTGATGCTGGCTATTCCTTATAACTCTATTATCCTCTAGATGTTTACAAACTGATTGTTGATCATTTGTTCCAGTATCTTTCCAGGGTATCTAAGTGAGGCTGACTGATCTGTAATTCCTCAGGTCCTTTTTGTTCCCCCTTTTAAAAATAGGTACTATGTTTGCTTTTCTTTAGTCTTTGGAGACCTCACTTGTCCTTCATAAGCTCTCAAAAGATAATCACTGAAGATTCCAAGATTGCTTCAGCTAGTTCCTTAAGTATCCCAGGAGAACTTTCATCAGGCCCTGACAACTTGAATACATCTAATTTATCTAAATATTCTTTAACCTGTGCTTTCCCTATTTTGGCTTGTTGTGTCCTTCCCCTTCCTGTTAATATTAAATGTGTTGAGTATCTAGTCACCATTAACCGTTTAGCGAAGACTGAAGCAAAATGGGCATTAAATACTTCAGCTTTCTTGATGTCTTCAGTTATTAGCTCTCCTTCCTCACTAAGCAGAGGACCCGTTTTTCTCTTGTTCCTAATGTATTAAAGAACTTCTTCTTACCTTTTATGTCCTTTGCTAGGTGTAACTCACTGGGGAACAAATATGTGGTAATGCTTCTCTAGCACAGAAGGGATAATACAACCCAATGGTTGGAAGTTGAAGCTAGACAAATCAGACTGGAAATATTTTAAGAGAGAGAGTAACTGACCACGGGAACAAATTACCAGAGGACGTAATGGATTCTCCGGCACTCACAATTTTAAATCAAGATTGGATGTTTTTCTAAGACATGCTCTAGGAATTATTTTGGGGAAATTCCATGTGTGTGTTTATATAGGAGGTACCTTCTGGCCTTGGAATCTATGAAATAATGATATGTAACTGAAACACTACACCATGACACAAGGAGAAACTAGAGGCATCTAAGCTGTGATATAAAGAAGAAGCTTTGCCTCCTGATGAACACAGAAAGAAAGGGATGAAGTCTAATACGAAAGGTGGAGATCAGAAAAGTGACATGACAAAACAGGTCAAAATAACAGTAAGTGAAAGAGACAGCTTTTCATTTAGTGAATATTGAGCTTCTTCTGGTGCCTGGAACACAGTGGCATAAGAAGGGAAAAAAGCAAAACTGAATGAACCATAAAGGTCAAAACTGGAACAACTGTTAACTTGTCAGGTTTAAAAAAAAAGACAAAGCACAGTTGGAGACTAAACCCTGGTATAATTTAATTGAGTCCCTTAATTTACATAAGGGCGTAACCCATTTTCCTTTGTTCCTGTTCAAAGACTGAACACTGACTGCTTTAGAAAACTGGAATTGCTATTGAAAACTTTTTTTTTACTGGATGGTTAATAAAACAAGTGGAGGTGGTGAACACAAGACAAGATGATGAAGACAGCCAAAGTAAAAAGGAAGTGTAGGAATAAAGCAGTGTACAAGACGTACCATATTCGTGCTTAATAATGAGTCTGCATTCTTTGCTCATCCAAAATCCCTCATGACTTCAGTGGGAGTTTTGGTGCAATGCAAGATTAAAACAGAATGTTAAGAAGGACTGAATGATACAAGAAAATTCTACATACTGAACTAAGATAGTTTAAAAAAAACTAACAGCATTAAGATTACATCTACACTTGTGACCTGTACATATTTACATGTGCGTAGTTGTACCATACCCCCCAGTTGTCCACATTTGGAGCCCTGCGGCACATTGCTGAAGGAGAGTGCACAGCAAGAATGCTAGCATGCAGAGAGATATCAGTTTGTACATGTCTTTTCTGTGGCATGACCCCATAACCATCTACTATACAGAGTAGTAAGGAGCTGCATGGGCTGGGGAGAAAGGAAAGGAGGGGGCAAGTTTGGAAAAGGCCATTGTGGGGAAGAACAGTGTAGGACAGGGTCTTTAGAGCACACCAAGATGCTCATCAGTGTGTGGTCAGAGTATGTCATCCTCTATGTCTTTGCCCAGAGTGGCAGGAATATACACTTCTACTGGGCGATTTCATGGAGGCTGGTATTCAATTGCCTCTGTCCCAGTGCTGGGTTGTCTTGAAGTACCTGAGTTTCTTGTATCGGAGGGTGAAGGACAATTGCTCCAGGAGGGAACCTTACCCATGCTACAATGAACTGGACCGGATGCTCTCTGGGGCTGCGAGTACGGAGCCCCAAGTGACCCACGACCCCCCACTAAACCCCTCCAACCTCATCATATGATGGGATGCTGACAAGGGGCAGGGCGAGGAGGCAGTGGGGACATCTGAGGAAGCCCCAGGAGACCTGGAGGAAGAGGATCATATAATTCTGCACCTCTACTTAGTGGACCCAGTTAAGG
Organism: Gopherus evgoodei; assembly: GCF_007399415.2. NCBI lineage: Eukaryota > Metazoa > Chordata > Testudines > Testudinidae > Gopherus > Gopherus evgoodei. The sequence goes on along the minus strand of NC_044324.1, from coordinate 179,663,933 downwards.
AAGCCTGAAGCTGCAGGAACCAGAACTTGAGACTAATACATTTTACAATGGATGCCACCTCCCCCAGAAATACCCCTTCTTGCTCCAATACCATATGGCTTGGCCCAGTCCCTCCCACCCCACCTCTGCTCCACCCAGACATGGTCTTGGAGCAACACAGTGCTGAAAATCCATGGTATTATTGAAATCCCACTAACCATTGTAATACACTTAACAGAAGCTACAACAAAGAGTGTCACTGAGCCGTTACTGTGCCCCTGTACCTGTGCATTCTCGGCCAGCACTTTGGCAGGGATAATCCCTAGGCCTCATGGACTGGGAAGAAGGGAAGGAGGGGCAGGTTTGGAAAAGTCCATGTGGGGAAAGATCTTAGCAGTGGAGAGGCAACTGACTTGCAGTGTTCATCAGAAACTTCAGGGAAGAAAATACACTTGGGGTATGACTCTGTTGTCCCATTCCTTTCAACACTGTTCACTGGACAGAGAGACCGGACTTTCTGGCGATGGAGAGGGATTTGGGGGTGGAAGGTTGTTCTTTGTGTTCTCTGTTCCTCTTCCATGAGAACGCCATCTGCTAGCTTAGAATACAGTTAATCAGTTTCCTCTCCAATGTGCCTCCCAGTCCTGTAACCATAATTCAGCAAATTTTTGGTGTAGCAGACACTTAAGCTGATTCTTCACATTTCAGAGCAGGGCATGTGCTTGGTCCACCGTCATAGCTCACCAAGCTCCTCCTCGCAGCAATATATAGAGTATCAGCAGAAACCCCTCTCTGGCATAGGTGGCTGGATTTCCTCAACAGTACGGGAAACATACCTCTCTTTTCCATTCTGGTACCTTCAAAACTGCTATGTTCTCCAACTGATGGCCAGCCCTTAAAAAACAGATAGGTAACTGGTATGTACATTCTGAACGGAACTGAACCCCCTCTGTCTCCAACCAACCCGTTCATGCACTGGAAATATTACATTTTAACAGTACTAAAAGTCTCTTAATATTATTACTTTCAGCTCCTTCCTCATGGGCTTCAAAAGTTGTCTGAAGGAAGGAGACTGTAACGCAGCATTCCGAGATGCTGAAAAGTTATTTATATTGTGGCCTTTTGTAGCAGCAGTTATGTTTTCTGGAAGGATTTCTTATGCTTCTTCAAAGGAGAAAAGAAATTAAGCTAGCTTGTCTTTGACTGGTGGGACATTCTAATCCCAACAGAGAAACCATTTGACCAGGAGGGCAAGAGAGGCAACAGAGAGACTGCAGAGGCAGATGGAAAAAGACCCTGGCACTGACAGGAGGAGTCAGGAGCAGTTCAAGCTCCTTAGGGCATGTGAAGATTGGGCTCTTCAGCAAAATGAGGCACTGGCGAGCCGGTTTCTGGAAATGGAGTCACACCACTGGGAATGGGGGTATGCCAGAGGGAACAGGACCATGCATTCATGAAGTCACTAGTACAACTGGTGGCTGAACGCTTTAGGACCTGTCCACTGGCATGGCTGCTATTCCTTTCTGGAAACAGGCAGAACTTCCTCCTCCTTCAGCAGCTGCCACCCCCAGGCTGCTGCTGAGGTGGTGGATCCAACCCTGCCCCCATGACTGGGAGGAGCATGCTGGATGGCTTGCACAGTATCCTCCGTTGGCACCTGAAACCCTTCAGAGGCAAACTCAACAGGACATCCAGGAGGAGAATAAGCCTGATCTAGTCCCTGCAGCCCAGCTTATGTTTGGCCCCCAGACTCCAGGCAGAAGACATCCCCGTTTGTCCCTCCGCACACTATTCCACTGTTGTTCCCCCCTTTTCAGGGGAGGAGGGAGGTGGAAGGGCCAGGAGACAGGTCTAGAGATAGTAACATTGGTCCATTTCTCAGTGAATCTCACCTTTTTTTAAATTGGTTTGGAGTTCCTGTTAAAAATTGTTTTAGTTTTGTGTTCCATGATCTCTTTAAAGTTATTGTTCACTTAACTTGTACGTGCATCCTGCTTTCTGAATATGTTCAATGGGATTTCCCACACACTTGGAATAGGTCAGCAGGACTCATAGCACATAACTGTGATTTTTGTAACTGTCTGGTGGCATAGAAATGCAATGAATTCCCTGTCCATTCCTGTGCTCCATGAATTTCCTAGAGTTAAAAAAAACCAAGAGGGTTCTTGCCAGTGACTTAAGCTCTGAACTAACTGTTGCTGTCAACAGCACCAGAATGAGAATAGAAGAGTCGTGTACATAAATGTCTTTATGGCTCTGTAAATAACAAAAGTGACAAACCAGAGAACGGAAACAAAACTAAAAATGAGCAGTGCAGATATCTGTCACCGAGCTATGCTTTAAAGACCTCTCATCCTCCACCTTCAGCCAACTTTCACAGCTTGCAGTCTTGGGAGTACTGTTGCATAACAGTCCTGAACTGCTTACTTTTCTGTGTCCCTCCCACAATCCCTCCTCCCCAGTGATGAATTTCCTAATTTCAAAAAACAAGAGACGCAGGGATGAGAACAACTGGTTGCTGTCCAAAACACCACAATGAAAAACAGAAGAGAAATGTCCTTAGATGTCTTTATGGCTTGTTAATAATTAAGTGACAATACAGGCAAAGGGAACACAAGTAAATTAACACTGAATATATCTGACACTGAGGCAGTGTTTTTATGATCTGTTCTCTTCCCTCAAATTCTCACCACTTACACCATAGGAGTACTCACACACACAGGCTGATAAGTGCTATTAGCACAGCATCAGAAAGATTGTGAAGAAGGAATGTGTGAAGCCCTTCCGAAAACCTTACTGAACTCTTTTTCAATTACTTTAACAATGAAAGTGCTTCCCATACAGCACCCTGAAACAGAGCTGTTAACATATGACAAAAATATTGCTCCATGCTGGCAAAAAAATGCATATACACCCTCTGCAGCACAAAACCAGGGTCAAAGGTGTTAATCTCGTGGAGGGGCTCTCCTCAAACAATTGTCTGTTTTTAGTTGGTTCATTAACACTGGTTGCCAGGAACTAAAATCCACCAAAGTATGTTGCAACACAGCCACTTGGCAATGGTCCCTTGACCTTTTCCAGCAGCATCATGTCATGCTGTGTCCATTGGCACAGTCCAAAGTGACCTTCTGGCTCCCCACTGCTCCATGACGTGTGAGATAATAGCATCACAAATTTCCCTTACCAGGCGGGAAACAGAGCAGTGTGCATATGTGTGGGATCCAGCTGCCTATACAGGCTTTGAAATCTGCCCTATGCCCACTCACTCTGGAAATATTCCCTTATAGCCTCCCATATGTTGTGCAAGGCATAGTACACCACGATTATGTGAACCACGTTGGCCACACTGGCATACATATGGGTCTGCAGATTACACTATTCTGCAGCTCCTCAGAAGTCTGTCCTGGCACTGAAGAGACAACAGAGGAGCACCAGAGAAGCCCTGCATGCTGGCTGTAGGGAGAATCAGGGATATAGCTAGACTGCTAGCCTCCAGTCTTCTCCCTCCTGCAGCTGAGGCTACGTCTACACTACAGGATAAATTTGAATTAGCTTAAACCGATTTTATAAAACAGATATTATAAAGTCGATTGTGCGCGTCCACACTAGGCACATTAATTCGGTGGTGTGCGTCCATGGTCTGAGGCTAGCGTCGATTTCTGGAGCGGTGCACTGTGGGTAGCTACTGTAAAATAATGAGGCCAATAACGTCGATTTGCGTCCACACTAACCCTAATCCGATATAGTAATATCGATTTTAGCGTTACTCTCGTTTTGTAGGAGTACAGAAATCGATTTAAAGAGCCCTTTAAATCGATATAAAGAGCAGTGTAGTGTGGACCGGGTGCAGCGTTAAATCGTTTAACGCTGTTAAAATCGGTTTAACAGCGTAGTGTAGACCAGGCCTGAGACACTTAAATACTTACCCTACTACTTCCTCAGTCCCTGCAGTTGCTTCTTTTTTTCCTGAGGGTGGGGACCAAGCAGAGGTAAAATAAAGGGAAACAAAACAAGAGTTCCCCTCCTCTCCCTGACTTGGTAATCAGCACTCTCCCAGAGCCCCCCTCTTCCATGGCTGGTGCAGTGAGAGCAACCCCTCATAGGAGCATGGCTGCCTGCACTCCAGCTATTTGGGGTGGGTAGACACTACAAATTTCATCCCTGAATGACTGCAGTTTGGCAAAGTCATAAAGAAATGAATCTTATAAAGAGAGCTATTAGGCACCTTTAAGTAGGGGTGCCACTTCCAGCTTCATCTATAGTATCAACTTGGGGCTATTTGTATCCCCTATTTTCATTTTTACAAAGAGATTGAAGGGAAAAATGAGGGCAGCCATGCTTAAAATCTGGCCAAGGTCAGAAGTGACTAAGGGTCATCACCATCAAATAGTTCTTTGGTTGCCGCGGGTGATATAAATTGGCATTCTCACTTCCCAAGCCATGTCTTAGTACTCACTTGGCTTAGAACTCCAAAACCCCCACCCACACAACACTAGTGTTACTCTGAAGGTAATATTTGGACACAGAATTGTTGAGGACAGATGTGTCTAAATGAAACTGGAATCCATTCAGCTTGAGGTGCCTGGTTATAAATAAAATCTTCACATTAGGTGAGGAACTGTTCCATTTAAGCCTTTTAAAAACTTCTGACTGGAACCACCATGGAGCCTTGATCACCCAATAAGTATATGTCTGACTGTTGACAAAAAGAAGTTGTCTCAAGGGCCAACACTAACTAGAATGCATTTGAGCATATTAAGAACCTTTCCAGGCAGAAAGAAAGAAAAGCTGAAGTCATATTTACAGCTTAAGTTACCCAAAAAAATGTTAAGCCACTGCATGGACCCAAACTGGGCTGGATACTCCCCTTAAGCTTATGCCATTTGAGTGGGAGCACACTGGGACTGGCTAGAGGGGCAGGGAAGGAGACGCAGACAATGACATCATGGCTTCTGAGTGAGCCAAGCTGGGTTGCCTCTCTTCACTGCATCCCTGAGATCTTTGGATTTCCTTTGTGGTCTAGGGCTCCAGAGATTCCAATTCCTTGCTGCCACCATAAAGTACTCCACTCTAAGTGGAGAATGGGAAGGAAAACCCAACTTCATCGAGTTTGCACCCACAGATTTATACATAAGTGGGTGTAACCCCCAAGGAGATTACCTATATTCCTGGGGCTCTGTCTGCTGGTAGCTCAGGGAGAGGCACACTATCCCTGGTAGGGAGGTGGGAGCTGAGGCAAACTCAGAGTCTGCCTGGCAACCAATAGGGCGTGAGATGCCCCTCCCAGGGAGTTCAGGAAAGGGGAGAAGCCATTATCTGAGTTAATCTGGAGCCAGCCAGGGCAAGGGCAAGGGCAAGGGCAGAGTGGCTATGTGAGGAGCTGGCCTGCATGCAGGGTTCCCCCTGAAAATTGGCCTCTAGGGACCTGAAAGCAAGATCTCTCAGCTGGGCTTTCCTTCTCCACTGATGAATCCCAGTTTGTAGAGGTTTTGCTGGAAAACTTCCCTAACCAGGCTGAGTTAGCCCTCCAGTTCCCTAGGTGAGACCATTTACAACATAGTCAGCTCTGCTCTGTCTGCTAGTTCACGGCTGCTGCCTGCTGTATGTGTCTCTGGACGCTGGGCTAGGAGACTACAGTTTGGATTTTAGTACAGTTGTGTAATCTGCACCTTGAGCCGTGCACCCTTTTGTGGTAAGGGGAAATCCTGGGACCGAAGCAGCCTGATTCCTGCCTGAAGAGGATCCCTGCCAGCAGAGATCAGCCCCTCTGCAGTGACTGATGAGTCCAGAGATATCTCTGAACCTGAGGATCATTCATGGTGTTTGTGAGTGCACCATCTTTTAGTTAGCCAGGGAATTTGTTTTGGGGACCCCCTACTTTCTGAAATGTGCCCTCAAGCCACGGAGTGAGGGTTTGGGGATTTTATAACTGGATGCATATTAAACCTGTAGAGGGATTTACCACCTTCTCCCACTTGTGAGTCCTTTGGGCTGTAGTGAACCCCATCAGCCAGACTGCTAAACCACTGCAGAGAAGAATTTTGTGGTCATAGGTCATCAAGGGCCCCCCAAAAGTACGCATACCAATAGGACACTAATCTTACATTGGCTACATCAAGTCACATGACTGGGGAAAGTCACAGCTATTAGCATCGTGAGCACTGGGGAACCTAAAATAGTGTTTTACCCTGTTATGTTATATTTGTCTCCTGTTTAATATAATTATTGTGTTGACTATATTGTATGTGTTTGTGTTATTTCTTGGAAGTCTTCAACTACCTGGCAAGTAAGTGGGGATTACCCTGTGGTTAGAGTTTTCCTCCCAAGCTGCCCTGGTGACCCTGCCAGGAAGGAGCAAGGGGGGTGGAAGCACTGCCAATAAATTCTAGGAAAAAATAAAGAAGATACACCCTGCTGAGTGGGTAGTGGGATCCAGAAGAACCCAGATATGTCCATCAAAACCTGTAAACAGACTGGCATTCCAAACTGGGTAGTATGGTGACAGACAGTCTCCAAATGGGCTGGAGATAAGATGTAAATCCGGAATTAGGGAATGTGGGATTCTCGGGCCCTTGACCAATACTTCAAAATGTTTGCCTGGAAGTAGATAGTTGAGACATGGAAGGCTGATCTTTGGGCTGCCAGCGTGTCATCTGCCTTCGTTTGTGGTGTTGGTCATAGTATCACTGAGGTTGAGTGTATGCGATGGTGCAGAATCATTGGTTGTAAAATCAGCCCTGTTTCTTTTTGTTTGGATGGGAAAAGATTCCAAGTATCTTCAAGGTCATCCAGGAGCCCTTTGAGGTGTGCAAAGATGCATCTGCAAACAGTTTTTGGCCTTCAAAAGATAAGTCCTTGACTGTGGCTTGAACTTCCTTCAGAAACCCAGACAGATGTAACAGGAAGCGTGATGCATGACGATGGATGTAGCGATTGAATGTGCAGTCGTGTCTGCAAAATCCAGAGAAGCCTGGAAGGCCATCCTGGTGATGAGGGAACCTTCTGTGATGTTAGCCTTATATTGTTCCATTTTGTCATCTGGGAGCTGTTTAATAAAATTTGACATTTGAGAGAACAGATTGTGTGTGTATTTGACTAGTAAGACCAAATAATTGGCTATGCGGAATTGGAGGACAGCCAATGAGTAGGATTTTCATCCAAAAAGTTTTAGCCTTTTTCAGTCCATGTCATAAGGGGTGGTTCTAGACTGATAATTGCTTTCCCCTTTGATTAACTTCTTCTACCACCAATGAGTTTGGGGTAGGGTGAGCGAATAAAAACTTGGCCCCTTTTGTAGGCACATAATACATCCTGTCGGATCTCTTACAAGAAGATGGGGCTATGGTAGGTGTCTGCCAGATTATTTTGGCCAGATTCATTATGGCTGTATTAATAGTACAATCTTTGCTGATGGGGATGCCTGAAGTATATCTGTGAGTTTGTGCTGGGTCTCTCATAGCTCTGCTAGTGAGATGTCCAGGGATTCAGCTACTCCTTTGAAGAGGTCCTGGAAAGATTTGAAATCATCTGAAGTTTGAGGGGGGTAGCATTATTGTTTCACCTGGCAACAAAGATGAAATGTGGGTGGGTGGGAGGTATCACCCTCAGGTGCGTCCTCCAGTTTCTCTACTTTCTCATCCATCGCTTCAGAGAGAGCTGGGGCAGGAAGTGAAGGGGATTGAGTTGTTCTGGATTTAGGTAGGTTGGGGGGCCTGAAGTCCTGGGCCCTATATAATGCCCATGTGTCTCAGTATGCCCAGTTAGGTGGAAAGGCCATGGGAGACAGAACTAAAGGTGGAGCTTGCCAGTCTCATGTGTCCACAGATGTGTGGTTGTGAGAGTGTCCTGGTTTAGATGAGAAATGGTGAGGGGTATACATTCTTGCTTCCTTTTCTTCCTCATTGCTGGTGAGAGGAGGGGCTGAGATAATGAGAGTAGCAACAAGGCTTGGTCCCGGTCTGGCTGTGGCACTGTCAGTCCCAAGTGTTGAAGCAACCAGGAGGTTCACCTGCCTGATGAATTGCTGTGGCACCAGGAGGCTCAGTACTGAGGATGGCAGAATGCTCTGGCTGGGAATCTGGGTGAGAACTGTCAGTGCCACTGACTTGTGCATTGTGCAGGAGCAGCAGGTGGTGCCATTGCGCTGCTCGGTGCTGAGCTGGAAGGCTTGGTTTTAATGCACAGAGTGCCATGAGAGCTAGCCTGCATCAGATCTTTAGCTCCTCGGGAAGTCTCAGTACTGGATGTTTACTCACAGTCCGGTGCGCTCGGTGCCATCATATTGGGGCAGATTTTGCCGTTGGAGATAATTTTGTTTGGAGGTGAATCTTGCTATGGCAAAGAACGAGACTGCTTTTACGCAGCCTTTTTAGGAGCAGACTCTTTAGAAGCCGTTTTTGAGGTAGAGCCACTGTCAGACACTGCTGCTGGTGACCGTTGGCCAGGAGGCATCCTGGACTCAGGGTCAGAGGCTGGTCTGAGGGATTTCAACACCATCAGGAGTTTCAACTGGAGGTCCCTAGCCTTCCTTGTCCTAGTGGTCAATTTTTTGCACTGGGGATACTTTTGAGCAACATTTGTCTCCCCTGAGCAATGGACATACCGGCACATGGCCACCGGAGAACAGTATAGAGAGTCTGCAGGCCAGGCAGCGTTTAAAGCCAGGAGAGCTGGGCATGCCTGAAGGAATATTTATTTCAAATTAGAAATGGAAATAATCCCATTCTTGTCCCTCTTCTGTCTTTCACGGGTACTCACCTGGGAGGTGGGATGGGGAAGGTGAATGTGGACAACTATTAAATTTTTTTTAAAGAAGATATAAAGTAGAGGAGAAATAAAGGAATGAGAGGCTACTAGCTGGAATAAAAGTGAAAATAATTGAATTATATAATGTTTTAAGAGGTGTTGCTGTCACTCCGACGCAAGCCAAAGGCAGTAAAGAAGGAACGGGGAGATGGTTAATTGCGCACACTAGGCAACTGCTCAGAGCAGTGCGAGATACAGGGCCGGCTCCAGGCAACAGCTTTGCAAGCAGGTGCTTGGGTCGGCCACTCAGGAGAGGGGTGGCAGGTCCAGCTATTCGGCGGCAATTCAGTGGAGGGTCCCTCACTCCCAGTCGGAGTGAAGGACCTCCCGCTGAAATGACGCAGATTGCAATCGTGGCTCTTTTTTCTTTTTTGGCTGCTTGGGATGGCAAAACCCCTGGAGCCGGCCCTGGTGAGATGGCTGCTATGCATGTGCCGCTAACTGGGGTATTGCTACTACAAATCTCCGATTAGAAGTGCAGGGCATCAGGACACCTTAAGTGGAGCAACCACAGTGAAACTCCTCAACAAAGAATCAAAAGCTATTCATATTAGCTTTTTTACTGAGCTAATAAAACTCACAAAAGATGTGTAAACATCCAGGTTGCTGCAACAAGTTTGTATTATTTATTCAGATATTAACGGGCTGATTCTAATTGACGTCAAAGTTACATTCTTTTGAAAACATGGACCAAATTCTTTCCAAGTTAAACCAGCCTACATATGGAGCAACTCCATTGACTACAAATGAGAGCAGAATCTAGCCAAGAGTATTCCTTTTGTATTGGTTACAGTTTTCATGAATGTATTTTCCTCCCTCCCCCAATTATTTACTCTTTTAATGTGCATTTTACTGTTGTGAATGCTGCTGGCTTGGCAATCTTGGAGACCCAAGTCATTTGTTTAGCTGCAGAACATGGCCAGAGATAATGCAAGCTTCCCCCACATCCTGCTGTGAGAGAATAGTCAGTAGTATGGTCTAGCAGACTGAAAATGGCATTGGAATCAGAAATTCTTGTGCTTCTACACTGAGTTTCCTAAACTGATGTAGAATCATATAGGAAGTCCCTCAAATAACTCCCCAATCATATTTTATTAAATATTATTATGTACTAGGGAGACCAGACAGCAAGTGTGAAAAATCGGGATGGGGTGGGGGGGGTAACAGGAGCCAATATAAGAAAAAGACCCAAAAGTCGGGACTGTCTCTATAAAATTGGGACATCTGGTCACCCTATTATGTACTCACTGAGCACCCTAAGATATGCTAGGCAATATGCTGACTAATAGAAAAAGAAAAAGAGGAGAGGAGAGGTTAAACCTAGCTGATTTTCCTTAATCACCAACCACTGTTTTTAGCTTCTGGAGAAGCTGTGGTAGCTGTCCACAATGGAGTAGAACATAATCATATATAAAATCATTAATTTAAAACAATGAGCCCCAAAGATACTTCATGGAGTTGCAATATCTGTCACATCTCCCCTAGAAAGGTTACATACAATCCCAGCCCACAATACTACATAAACTTAATACAATACCGTTTTTCAAGGATATTGCAGGAAGTTGCCATATCTGTCACACACAGAGCTTACAATCTCAGGACCTGCATTGGGTTCCATTAACATAGAACCCAGCACCCATGTGGCACGAAACCAATGGTGCGCTACGCAGATTGTGCTGGCAGATCTAAATCAAGACCAGGACCTTTGCAGATATATACCATTAGAAGAGCTCAAACAGAGAGCGGAAGCAAGAGGGATGCGGGGCAAGGGTGACAAATCACGGAATCATAGAATATCAGGGTTGGAAGGGACCTCAGGAGGTCATCTAGTCCAACCCGCTGCTCAAAGCAGGACCAATCCCCAACTAAATCCCCAAATGGCCCCCCTCAAAGATTGAACTCAGAACCCTGGGTTTAGCAGGCCAGCGCTCAGAGCCATGAACTTGCTAAACAGTATTGCACCTGACATCTTGTGTTTTTATGATTGATATAACCAGGTTAAGCATTCCAGAAAAAATGATGCATGCAGCTAAAAAGTCTGTATAAGCCAAAAAATATCATGAAGTCCAGGCCAAAATTCGTAGGGTTTTTTTCAACAGAATCCAAGAGACAGAGTTCAAATCTGGATGTGCTTTGTTTGTATGTGAGATAAACACATAAGTCAGTAAGGGTTCCTCAGCGAAGTTAGCATAAATGCAGAGCATGCCTTCCCACGGAGACACTGTGTTGCAAAACCAGTAAAACCAACAAACAAATTTGCAAAAAATAACACGAAATAAAATATTTTGTGTTCTAATCTGTTGTGAATGTTTATCGAATAAATACATAGTTCAAGTGCCTGAGCTACCCAGATTGGTTTGATTTAAAAAATTTCCTGTACAGATCGTGTTCCAGGGCAGACAGGTTTGATTACAGTGCCTGATGTGCAGTTTCTCTGGCTTCACAACAGAGCTTTCAAACAGTGCTTTGAAGGCCTTGTTTTACTGGGAGGAATTCCCCACTTCTCGCCTGGGTCGCTGGTCTCACATCCTGGTACAAACAAGAGCTTCTGTCCCACATACAAGTTTTTATTTTTTTTTAGTCTAGTCACTAAAAATTCTGGTAAATATCTTTCCTGCTCACACTGAAAAATCTGTGGCTTCTGGGCCATTTCCACTTTGCCACCTCATCCACTTTGGGAAACAGGGACCAATAAAAAATAAAATAAAAAGATTGGGGGAACCCACTAGTAGGGCATGATCTAGACAAATACAAAAGGTGGCTGCATCAGAGAAGACAGGAATAGGTTCAATTCCTAATGATCTTACCTAGTGCATGCTGTACCTCAAGCAACATGCTAAATTGCCCTGCAGCCTGCTGTTGACTGTCTCCTCTATTCTGCCTTAGCCGTATGTTTTTACTACAGTAACAGATGCTTTCAAAATGCAGGCGGTAATGGGGCCAAATCCCATTCAGACAAGTGCAGCAGCAGCAATCAGATACTACAATATGGGACACACTTTGCTGTTCTAAGCAGATATACACTTCATACCTACCAGCTGCTGGCTAGCACATGCTGCTAATGGCATCGTATGCCCTAACTAGTGTAGGAGGCTGGGTAGGCCAATAAACGAGAGACCACAGTGATTGTTAAGGATAGAATCAGCACCTACTGATTCTAGCTTTCCAACAATCTCCTATGCACAATGAAGGAATCTTTTTTCATTGTTGATAAAAGGAAAGGACCTTCCTCTATCCCCCCCCCCCCCACACTTTTATGCACATAAAGGCAGAAGTAATCGCATGGGGAAAGGACTGGGCAGCATATGCCCCAGAAGACGGGTATCCAGTGATTTTCAAAACCTGACTCTGGCTGAAAGCGTGTATAGCTCTTTAAGGCAGAGCAAGTGACTGTGAGGAATCAGTTCTGTCCATGAAAACTCCATGTAGGATTTAAGTATATATGTAGTTCAAAACTCAGGACAGCCTTTTTACCATGAGGAGGAGGAGGATAATGTGCTTGCCAGGGAATATTATTTTACCTGCCTACCTTGCATTTGTTATTATAATTGCCTATGTGAATAGGGATGGATTTGATTAACTTTCTAAGCAATTTTTAAAAATTATGTAGTTTTCTAATCTTAGTCATAATCACCACATCTTTAACGAGCTGTTCCATCTCTTTCAATGGCAGGTGATGCCATACAAACTAATTAGTAGATTTAAAACATGCAAATTATCCACCTTATTTCTCATTAATTCTAGGTCTGTTTTAAGCTTTAAACTATAAAAGGGTTTGCGACTGCATACAGTTCCTTCTTAAAGAGGAACAGAAAGGCTAAAATGAAAATCAAGTTAAGCAAAAATGTATGTTCTGAATAGTAACCAGGCTGTTCAGGTATTCAGCACAGAAAAACATTTAACTTCCCTATTTCTGAATTTTTTTCCCCTCTTCTCTGAAATCCTCTGGCACTTCATGGCTGACTAATGTCTTCCCATCATGCTTCTTCACTGATATTAATTGTTTTGTGCTGTGTGCCTTTTGGAGTCTGAATAATGGAGTCATCCTGAACATATTGGGTGTACCTATTTTAATTTTAGCTTTGCAGTTTACCTTTAAGGATTATCTGGTTAACTAGAAGCCTTTGGAAAAGCAGAATATTTTCATAAAACCTTGGACAAAAATCAGCCCTTGTGTAAGTGAGTGAATGCATGACTCACGAAAGTAATAGGAGTTGTGCCTACTTACACCAAGGTCCCTTGACTAAGAGAACAAAATGTTGTTTACTAAAATCATGCTATATTCAATTTGTGGTGCACTAATAAACCTCTTCTTCACCCTACGGATCATTTATCCAGAGCGCATATGCTGTACTTTTTACAGGCTGAAAACTCCTACTTTAAGTCATATATTTAGTACAATATGTAATTAGGATGACCACACAGCAAATGTGAAAAATCAGGATGGGTGTGGGGGTGAGGGGGAATAGGAGCCTATATAAGAAAAAGGCCCCAAAATCAGGACTGTCCCTATAAAATGGGGACATCTGGTCACCCTATACACAATGCAGATCTATGGTGTGCTGGATTGTTTAACTATAAATCCCTAAAGTGCAGAAGCAGTATATGAATTAATATGATACCGAGCATGCCACTGAATACTCCAAAAATCTCACTGTGGAGGGAATGCCAATACGATCTTACGTATATGACTTTATTGTTACATACTCAGCAGCTGAGGATAAAACAATAGGGATGAAAATCTGAAATTGTTACATTTTCTTCTATTCATCGGAAGAACATCTGGCTCCCATTCCCCAAGAGCCCAACTTTTAGCTGATCTCTCATGTTACTGTATTAATTAGTACCTCAATCTAAAATCAGTTTGACCAGTTCAAGTGAAATGGTGGCATCCTCTTTGCTTTAATGAGGGCTCAACAAGAATAGACACTCAGTTGTTCTGCTACAACAGCTTACAAAGAAGTATTCAATTGATTTACTGTACATTTTACCTTTTGCAGAGTTAAAACCAAGTAAATACGTTTGTGGCTTCTCAAAGACAGAATACATTAGGTTAGTTTTGCAAAGTACCACTTGCCAACTTGCCCAAGGCTGTAATATCTTCTGATTAGAAAGCAAATTAAAATATCATTAGATATATTCATCGTCATCATCATCTTCATGATAAAGGATAGACTGACTGATTTTTTTAATTTATTTTTATATAATATCCCAATGCAACTTGTTAAAAGTTAAGATTGCTACAGTAAATGGTCTCTACACTAGAAAAAAATAAGTACCAAGAGAATTTCATAGTTAAAAGAAACAACCTGAACATCAAAAAGTGTGGCAAGGACAGGCCAAGGAGACGTACAGAAATATGGGCCTGATTCTGCAAAGACTTATGCATGTGTTTAACTTTATGCACTGTAAATATTATTAATTTTTTAAATTTGTGTTTCTCTAGCACCTAGGAGTCCTAAGTGCCCTATTGTGCTAGGTACAGCGTTTCCAAAGAATGTGATGTTCCTAGAGCAGGGATGGCCAAACTGTGGCTTGTGAGCCACATGTGGCTCTTTTATCGTTAAAGTGCAGCTTGCGGAGCCCCCTACATGCCCTCCCATTCTTCACCTACCGGATGGGGGCTTGGAGGAGAGCTCAGGACTTCTGTCTTGCAGTGGGGTGGTGGAGTAGGGGCTTCTCCCCAGCACGGAGGGGGTCTCAGGGCTTCAGCCCCACAGGGCGCACCTATCAGGGCTTGGGGTTTCTTCAGGGGTAAGGCTGAAGCCCCGAGCCCCATTAGGTGTGCCCCAGCTCTCGAATGTCTGAAGATTGTTGTATGCAGCTCAGAGGGTCAGTAAGTTTGGTCACCCATGTCCTAGAGTATGAGATACATGAAAATGAAATAGAATCTAAATGAATTTACTAATTATATAAAAGGAATACAACAGGGTTTTCCCCCCTGGGTACTTTTCTTTCTGTGTAGCTGTAAAGAATCTAACATGCTGTTGGTGCCTGTAGAGAGGGTTCGTTCCTCTCCAGGGCAGCAGGGAACCACACCGCCTTCCTTAGTCCTTGCATGGCCCCTTGGGGAATCGATCTGGCCTCAGGAGTCCTGGCTCAAGCCATCCGGCAGAGGCTGAGCACAGACAGGTAACAATTAGCAGATAACAAGTCCAGGCCCTGCATCAGGGTGGGGCAGTAAAGAGTCACACCTCAGGCCCTTAGGCAGGGGCTGAGCAAACACAGGTAAATAGCAAACCCAAGCTTCAGCCTCCGAGCAGCCTGTGAGAGGGGGAGAGGGGGGACGCAGGCCTTCCCACTCCACTGCCTCCCAGCCCAGGGCCCTAGCAGCGGCCAAAGGCCCCCTGCTGTGTCAGTGGGGATCCCGGCCACAACATACTGACCTGGGTTCTGGCTGTGTTACAGCCAGAGTCGGGTCAGCTGCCCCTGGGCTACTTCCCAACTCCCCCTCTGGAGGTACCTGGGTCAAGGTGGTGTCCTCAGGGTGGGGTGGTGGGTCGATCACCTTTAGATCCTCGGGATAGCTGCTGAGGGGTAGGCTTGGCAACTCTCCCACATGCTGGTCCGCGTCAAGTATCAGCCAATCAGGCCAGTCTCCAGGTCCGCTGCTGGTTGCTGGAGTCTCCCCAGCGGGAGCTGGGCCATAGGCGTCTGGCCTCTTCAGCGGCTGCCTCCTGAGTGAGCTCTGGGGTTGGGCTTTTATATTTCCTGTTCGGATTCTGCCCCTCTGGGTGGCAGCTTGGAGTTCTTTGGCTCCACCCACTCTGGTGTCCAGCAGAGCATGTCCCTCTCTGGGGTACCAGGGAACCACACTACCTCCCTACAGTGCCATATGAATAATAAAATTATATTACACACACACACACACACACACACACACACACATACCCCTATAATATATTATTTAATACAGACGCTAGGCCCCTGAAGGGCTGTGTACCAATATGCAAGGTCAGGGCCTTATCTGGTAAACCTGTTGGCAGCAAGTGTGTTTTGTTGACCAAATCTCCTATTCTGGCCACCATTTCCTACATAAAATCATTTATAAACCGGCATTAATGTGTTTTAATCATTTTACAATATATTCAGCTTTGATGATAGAACAGCTTAATTTTGGATCAGGCTACTATATGCAAATCTTGTTTTTAGACATATAATTGTTGAAATGAGTGGTTTTCCAGCTATTAAAATGCTACAACTTCATTTCTTTGCAATAAAATATGTGAAATGACAGCACTCAACTCTTGAATTCCTGCTAGACCGTACTCTTGCAATCTCATATTTAGATGCATGGCTACAACAGTGTTTATGGCCACTTGCAGTTTCTAATAGGAATACCATAAGCATACATTACATTATTTTGGATGTTCCTTGAGGAAGTGGGAAGCTAAAACATTAAATTGTTTTAAAGTCTTTTTTTTTCACAGCACCTAGCATCACCATAATATGCATGTGTCATTTTAGTGCCTGAGTCTACTCCTTTTTTGTTGTTTTCCAAAACACCCTTTACTTTAAATGGTGTGGGATTTGGCCATTAATTAAGATTTGGTCCATTTCAAAATATAGTTTATATTGTCTGTTTTGTTTAATAGGAAAATCTTGTTGAACTTGATGTTTTTCATTTTCACTGCTGAAGTCTTTGAATTGGCCAAAAACTACACTAGTACCTTTAAAATTATTTCCCTATTCATTATTATTAGATTTCTTCCCAGCCAAATGAAATTGTTGCTACCAGAAATTAATAAGGCAGATAATCTGAATGGACCAGTACAAATGCTAAATTCTTCACTTTATATTTTCAGTTGAATGAGTTTTTATGATGTGGTAAAATAGAAACTAGGAGAGAGGAGAAAAAGTATATATATTTCTAAAGATACTCATCTTTAGAAAGGGGAATAAAGAGGACCTGGTGAATTATAGACCAGTCAGCATAACTTCAGTACCTGAAAAAATACTGGAAGAAATTATTAAACACCAATTTGTAAGCAGCTAGAGGATAATAGGGTTATAAGTAATAGCTGACATGGATTGTCAAGAACATATTATGCCAAACCAACCTAATTTCCTTCTTTGACAGGGTTACTGGCCTGGTGGATGGTGGGGGTAAAGGGGGAAGCTGTAGCGTAAGCTATCTTGATTTTACTAAGGCTTTTGACACATTCCCACATGGCATTCTCAGAAGCAAACTAGGGAAATGTGGTCTGGATGACATTACTATGAGGTGGGTGCACAACTGGTTGAAAGACCGTACTCAAAGAATAGTTATCAATGGTTCACTGTCAAACTGCGGAAATACATCTAAGGGGATGTACTACAGCGGTCTGTTCTGGGCCAGTACTATTCAATATTTTTATTAATGATTTGGATAATGGAGAGTATGCTTATAAAATTTGCAGATGACACCATGTTGGGAAAGAAGTTGCAAGTACTTTGGAGGACTGGATTAGAATTCAAGGTGCCCTTGACAAATTGGTGAACTGGTCTGAAATCAACATGACGAAATTCAATAAAGACAAGTGCAAATACTACACTTAGAAAGGAAAAAAAAATCAAACACACAATTACAACATGGGGAATAACTGGCTAGGCAGTAGTAATGCTAAAAAGGACCTGGTAGTCATAATAGATCACAAATTAAATAAGAGCCAACAATGTGATGCAGGTGCCAAAAAGTCTAATATAATTCTTGGATGTATTCACAGTAGTCTGATATGAAATACACAGGAGGTGGGTAATTGTCCAGCTCTCACTAGTGAGGCCTGAGCTGGAGTATTGTGTCCAGTTCTGGGTACCACACTTTAGGAAAAATGTGGAAAAATTAGAGAGAGCTTAGAGGAGAGCTACAAACATGAGAAAAGGTTTAGAAAACCTAGAAAGGTTAAAAAAATGGACCTAATTAGTCTTGAGAAAAGAAGACTGAGGAGGGAGCTGATTATAGCCTTTAAATGCATTAATGGCTGTTCCAAGGAAAATGGTGATCAATTGTTTGTCATGCCCACTAAAGGTAGGACAAGAAGTAACCTGCAACAAGGGAGATTTTGGTTAGATATTAGGAAAAACTTTCTAACTATAAGAATAATTAAGCTCTGGAATAGGCTTCCAAGAGTGGTTGTGGAATCCCCCTCATTGGGAGGCTTTTAACAACAGTTAGACAAACACCCCTGTTAGAGATGCTCTATGTATAATTAATGCTGCCTCAGCACAAGGGGCTGTACTGGACCTCTTGAGGTTCTTTCCATACCTACGTTTCTATGATTCTAGGAGTTATACAGTCAGCTGCATGGAGTTTTGACAGACCACAGAAATTTACAGCTGGACTTTGTAACTTTCCTTCAAACTCACATAAAGCTCCTTTTTTACAGTGATGTTACTCTAAAAGCTGTAAACGTACAGATAATCCTTGGTTACTTTGGTTCAGTGAGATGCTAAATGCCCCAGGTGCCACTGAAGGAACTTGAGGGAGCTTTATGCCTCTCAGTAGGCACTGAAGACCTTGAGAGAGTAAACCCATTCTCACTAAAAGAACGGAAGTTACTGAGGCCAGCCATGTGGACTGGCAACATGGAAGACAACTATTGGCACAGGTCTCTTTCAGCCACTTGCTCTGTCAGGTTCAATCATGGTGGTCTTTGCCATTGCGGTTCAGTGACTGACCGCTCTTCATGTTCTGTTGGGAGCTGGCAGTGTAGGGCAAGCAGGCTTGCATGGCACAAGTAATATGGTATGCCCAAGCTTGAACAGCACTGATCTTTTTTTTTATCTCCCCTTGTGTGCGGATCATTGCTCCATGTGTACATTTTGGCCTGCCAGTCTGCTTCTGACATTGACAAGGGGTGGTTGAGTTTTGAATTATACAAAAACAGAAAAGGAAAAGGATTTCTTCTGCTTGGATTTCTTCTGTTTCTGCATGGATGACTAAATGTGGGACAGCACCACTTCTGGAAACTTTTAAACCTCTCTCCCGAGAAAGTTGCTGAGAGTTGCTGAGATGATTAAACACAGTACAGATTATCTGCTTATGCTGCCAAGAGACCACAAGAAACCTGGGGAAAAGGAGTGCCTGTAGAGTGGCAGTCCAGAAGCAGGAGACCTCTATCTGGCTGAACCTTTTCTTCATATATGACAGGGGAACTGCAGATTTAAGGATCTGAATCTCCTGGTTTAATTTCCACAGAGAGCTAGAAGGGGACTATTTGCATTCTAATCAACTGAAGAATAGTAAGGAAATTCTCTCTCTCTTCAGTGCTTAGCTGCGCAGTCAGCTGTAGTGATCATTCGCCATTTGGTCCATTCCTGTGCATCCACAAGGGCTTGATGGCCCGAGAGTCCAGCATTGGAACAGACTTGATGAACCAATGTAGTAGTTTGTCTGCCTCTGGGCTGTCTCCACCCCTTGTTTGGTGGAATTTTATCCCGGATGTTATAAGCCACCCAGAGAATGGCATTCACTGGAATGTCATGTGGCATTCTTGCAACATGTTCGAAATCATAGGGCACCATCTGCAGACAATGGCCCCAGTAATCTGAAGACCGCAGTGACCATAAACATCTTCATTACAGAGAAAGTCATTCTACTTTATGCCCAATATATGACACTGGCATTTTGTGTGGAAAGCTTCCAACTTTGCCCAGTCTTCAGGGCATAGTGTCCATTTTTCGCAGCCATAGAACAGTACGGGGAGTTCAGGAATAGATCCTGAACTTGCTGGTTGTGCTGAGATGATGTTGGTTCCATATTCATTGTAAACGACTCATGGCAGGTGCTGCAATGCCAATCTGATAGAGAACCTCAGTGTGAAAGTTGGAGGAACTGGTGAGTATAGAACCCAAAAGCTGGAGACTGCTTTAACAGTTTTGTTATTCAAAGAGATTGGAGTAGTGGGTGGACCTGGTCATAGATTTTGCAGCTTTGTCTTTGACCATGAAACGTGGAGGTCAAACTTAGCTGATTCCTCCTCCATTTGCTGGAGTGCCTCATGAAACCTCTGTATTAGAACAATGTCATCAGCATCGTCAAGGTCTGAGAGTGAGAGATCACCAATCTTAATGCCTATGGACCTGACAGAATGCTGCCTTATGAAATCCATTGCCTGACAAAAGAGTGCAAGGGTCAAGACGCAGCCCTGCCCGACACCAGATACTGATTTAAAAGGTGCTGATGTCCAATTCCCCAGATGTACACAGGCAGTGGTTCCATTATGCAGCTCTCTAATCAAGTCCAGCAGAGTGGCAGGGACACCTATGCCCTTTAAGGCCCTTCACAGTGTGGCATGGTCAACTGAATCAAATGTAGCCTTAAGATCAACATACAGTATGTGCGGGGCTTCCTGAACTCAGGGTGTATCTCTGACAAGAAGCGAAGGGCCAAAATGGTGTCTAATGTGGACCTGTTCCTCATAAAGCCTGAGTGTTGGGGGCAATGCTTCCGATGTAGCAGAGGCTCCAAGCGTGCCAGCAGAACATGCACAAACATGTTCCCTGGAACGGACAGCAAGGTGATCGGCCTGTAGCTTTAACATTCACTGCATGGTACTTTGCCCTTGTAAAGTGCGATTGGAAGGTTCCATTTCTCCACACCAGGTGAAAGATGGCCAAAAGTGATTATGCTATAGGGTCAATAGCATATTTTAGCAGCTCTAGGGGGATGCCATCAGCCCCGGCCGTGTGTACATTTTTCACTTTACAGATGGCACGCTTCGCTTCATCCAGTGTTGGTGCATCAGTACAAGTGTCTGGGTCTGGAACCACAGTGACTGTCAGATCATCCAGCTCTGAGCATGCAGCAGCTGGAGGGTGGTTCAGGGCACTGTAATAGTGTTCCACTCAGCATGTGAGGAAGTCATCATATGATTTACATTGATGGCCTTGGCTGTCGTTCCCAATGCCATTTGTAGTGACTACCTCTTGACCGCTGAGGTTGTGGATCATGCAAAATGCTGGTTTTAAGTCTCCCCTGGCGAAGCCAAATTCAACATCATCCGCCACTTGGTTATAATATGCCTCACAATCATGGAGTGCCAGGGTGTTAAATTTTTGCTTCAGCTGCTTATGAATGCACTTATTGCCGCACTGGCGGGCTGTAGCCTTCCATGTAATTATCTAGAAGGCCTCTTCCGATGGCCAGGGTTGGCATGCTGCTGGATGCCTATAGCTAATCATCTGCTTAGCAGATTGGTGGAGGATAGGAGTGAACAGAGACCAGGGAACCTCCATATTATCCAGCAAGTTGGCTAGAGCCGAGAATCTATTGCTGACATTAATACAAAACGTGTTGGCTAACCCTGGCACACAAAGTGCATCAATGTCAAACTTCTTCATCACTGGAGAGAGACAACCTGTTCATTGGAATGTGAACACCATATGGGCAACCATTTAGTGGTGATCTGTGTTTGCCACACATTCCGCACCACAATATACTCTACAGGAGATGGGGAGATGCCTGTTATGCGTGATGATGTGGTCCATCCTTCTGAGTGATGCCATTGTGAGAGATCCATGACATCTGGTGTAAGTGTCACGGCTTTAACATGATCCAAGAATGGAAAGATTCTGGGAGGTGCAGAATGTGAGCAAGCAGTCAGCGTTATCATTGGGTATACTTGAACCATAATGACCAGCGACCTGTTCAAACCCAGTTCGCAGGGAGCCAGTAACTGCATTTTGGTCACCCAGGATCACAAGATTATCATGTGGAGGGACTGTGCATACTAGCGATTCCAATTGTTCGTAAAAATGATCTTTAACTGAATCAACAGATTCCTGTGTCGGCACATAGACTACTATGACAGCAAGGTAACCATGCCGATGTTTAAGATGTGAAATAAGTAACCACAAAGATATGGGCATCCAGGTTATCAAGAAGGACTTGGCCTCACCTCAGATTAGTAGTGCTACCCCATGTAAGTGATTGGGGCTGCCAGAATACAGAAGTAAGGAATCTTCCAGCTTGTGATGTCTGTGATCTATCAGCCTTGCTCCCATTAGGCCTGTAATTGATATGCCAAAACAGTCCATTTCACATGAGAAAAAATGACCTGATGACCATGCCTGTGAAGAGTTGCAACATTCCAGGTTGCAATTTTGATGAACTCAAATTATACAGATTATACACAGGCATGCTAAATTCCAAATCCAAAACATTATTATATTTAGCAAAGACGCTGTACATGTGCAATGCTAACATTACTTTCAAGATATAACTCACAGGGATTGAAAGAACGCAAACATGACTAGGAAATCCGTATTTTAATTAAGTTAGTTCTGATGCATCCTCAAAGCAATGTTGTTGCCAACAGAAATCTTCAATCTAAATGGTAAAGTAGATAATTAATTCTAAGGGTTTTTGTTTTGGGCTTTTTAGATTTTTTTAGCAGGCAATGTACTTTACTCGTGATAGATTTCTCGGTCTGCTTCAGCTGTTCTAATGGCTTCTTCTTGTGAAAGCTTTTAATCAAAAGGAACTTATTTGAAACATTTAGTATGGTGTCAGGCTGGGTATGTATTTTAATAAGAGACGATAGAAGCCATTAAAAAGTCAACATCTGTCAACAATTACTACACAGTTACCATAAATATCTCCTGTTCTAAGTCCAGGGAAAAGCTTCAGTCATCTCAGATATTTGGGTAGCTGTTGTAAAATGCTAACTTTCTGACAACAACCACTGCAGGCAAACTTCCAGTCTGAGACAAATGTAAATCTGTTACTGCTACAGAAGAAAATTGCTAACAGATTAAATGTGCAATGGAACCATACAGAAGGCTCATTTTTATAAGATATTTGGACTTGGAAAAAATTCCCAGTAGGGTGCCTAGGTTTGGTTTTGTAGCCTACAAAGTTCACTTCTGAATTAGCAGATGCTGTCATTTTATTTTTTTCATTCCTGAAGGTAACACCCCTTTCTCAGGCCTTCAACAGTAGGTAACTCCAGGAATTACCTCAGCATTGGACAAATTACTTATAGTTTCTCTTTGGAACTGCCTCTCATTGAATCCTCCAATCCAACAACTGAGATTTTCTCTTGTTTTATTTATCACAGAATACAGGTATTAGGTGAATTGCAACCCTCTACACTGCAGAGTCATCTGATCTGGTGGAGACATTCATCTCCCAGTACCATGCCTTTTCTTCCTCTAGGATTTCAGTGAAGAAAACACTTTTAAATGGCAGTCACGCTCTACAGGAACTGCACAGGTAGAAGCTCCTTGGGAGAACAGTGGTTTCTTTTCTGGGCCAAACCCAATGATTTGGGGCATTGGTCTGGCTGGTTATGGGGACTAGGCATAGCAGGGGATTGTGTCACTGTGCCAACTGCCAGGTGGACTTTATCCACAACTGGAGACCCACAGCCCAGATTCCAAACCATAGGAATCCTAGGGACATTCTAACCAAAGCTCACCACCACTACATCCAGAGTTTTTCCTTTGTTTCCAAGCCATCCCTTCTTCCCTTAAGCAAGCCTTTTAACCTACGCATACACAAAAAGGCCCAGTTAAAAAACTGTAGGATTATTTTACCAGAGAGCATACCTATGACAGGGAAGTACATTGTCTCATTTGTTGTGATACTCCTCCAACAAGGCGGCTACAACATGCATTTTCCTATTTGGGCACACGCTTGGGCAACCCCAGAAGTTCAAAAATCTTGGGTCAGAGGCCAAGAAATCACGAGGCTGGCCCCCAAAATCAGATTTTTTAAAAGAGATTATACTGTGTTTTTTTTTTCTGTCTTTGCTTTTTGAACTTCCAAAGCAGGTGTGGCAGTTACAGTGTTTCCAACTCTCCCAGATTTATAGAGCAGGGTGTTTCTGGCCCCTTGATTCAGGAACTCTCACTGGCTGCCTGATGGTGCAGTGCACCTGCCCATCTCAGCAATTAATTATGCACATCCCTTGCCTCCACATTACTTCTCTTCCCACCACTCTGCCCCCACATCTGACCTTACCCCTCAGTGTACCTCTGCCACTTCTGCACTTCCAGTGGTTCTTCACCCCCTTCTCCAAACTGTTGGGGTGCAGGTGCAGCAGGACACTCTTCTCCCTTTTCACAGGTTTTGAGGTGGGGGAGGGAACCCCAGAATGTCCTAATCTTGCCTCTCCTACTACCCAGGCCTGATGTTGCAAGGATGGGGGTGGGGAACTGCAGAAAGCAGATCTACCTACTATTTGTAATGAGTGGAGGACACAGAGTTGCGCAGCTCTTTCTGCTCCCTTCCCTGCTTTCCTCTGAGAATCAGCTGCCCCCTCTCCCCTACCCAAAACTCCTCCTGTGTCCTGAGGGGAGGAAAGGGGCAAGAACACTACTTGTCACCTGTCTGGCTTCTCTTCCCCAGGACCAGGGGCAAAGCTGGAAATTGTTGAGGGCTGTCTGGTGCTTCTGGGGTCATAGTGAGACTGGCTGCAACAGGGACCCAATTGATGTTACTGGAGATGAAATTACAAGAGTTGGCAGCACTAGGTCTCTCACCTCTAGTGCTGTGTAATAATGAATGGATTCTGCAGCCATTACATACCCTACCCACTGTTAGTCCTTGTGGGAATGTTGGTGGAGGAAGTGGAAGCTGCAGAGAAATCCATCTTTTCCTTACTTGGCAGTCAGTAATGCATTTGAGGTACTGCCCAGAGTTAGGGACAGCGTGGAGCAGATCCCCTTCCTGAGTTTGCTGCCATGTAGCTGGAACGTGCCTGGTGCTATATCCCTTCAGAAGGTGCAGCACTCTCCCATTGCATTCATGCTTCATAGCCCAGAGCAGATCAGAGCCTGGACCCTATCCTCTCCTTCTCCCTTTTGTTACTACAGGTGGAATAAGGCAGGAGCAGTTCTTGTGAGTCCATAGAGAGCTGCTAAACCCAGCCTAGACCAGCAGCCCATGGTCTGTACAGGCAGCTATTATTATTATTTGCAGCTATCTTTGACTATTGCCGAGACAGTGCCAGCTCATTTCTTACTAGCACACGGGAGAAGAGAAGGAGCAATGAGAAAAATCATGATTAAATACAGTCCCCCAGTGCAGCAATTGGAATTGTGATTCGCTCTTATATGAGCGATACAAATGAGTGTCCTACCCCAGGCTCACTGAAGAGATAGGTATAATCTGACCCTTAATTTTATGAGTTCTGGTGTTAATTGCTTTATAAGATGTGAATAATGATATGCTGACATAAACAACTACAGATGTTACAAAATGGCAACAATTTAAGCCAAATATGATGGGAATGTGAAGAGAAATTTTATACTGAAAGATCTGTGGGGGTGAAAGCCACAGGTTTCCCAGCAAAATCTGAGGGGAAAAGTCAAGGTGTTTGTGCAACTGTGGTCCATTCCTTTGTTTAAAAACAAACGTTTCACTTTGGGTTCTAAGCTAGAATAACTGGTATGCCATGAGTTTAGTCTTTTTCTTAACATTTCTATGGCTACAGCATTTAATTAACTCAGCATCACAGTCTAATATTTCAAAGCTTGGCAGGTAGGCAATGGCCTGGGGAACAAACTATAATAATGCTAGTTAGGTGCTAATTCAGCAGTGTCAGACAGGGCACACCAGCACTACATCGTCCCCACTATACAAGAGGTTAACTGTCCCATTTCCTTGCTCAGGACTGCTAGTGAATCACCAGAAAGAAGGGAGCGCTTCATACCTGGGTGAACCCCAGCCCGATGAGTCAGGAAAGGACCTGTGTATGCACAGGTAAGGCCTCTCCCAGCAAACATCTCTTCCCCCCAGCATAGCTACCTTTCACTTCCTCTGCAAAGCTCTTTGCGGCTGAGGGGAGTGGCACATTCAATGCACATTTTGCTGCATACGTCTGGGGGTCTTGCATGTTTCAGGTTCAAAGTGTTGACTAAGGGACAGGACTTCAATTACAGTTGTAACAGGAAAAGTGTGGGATTAGGATCAGGAAGCTGGACCACAAGCAGTTCCTCATCTTTAAAAGTATTTCACAATATGAAAAAGTATGAAAGTCAACATGGCGATGCAAGTACCAGGAACCAAGAGAGATTGTTCTAGAAAAGCATAGCAGGTGGAGGAAGTCAGTCAGAGAGAGAGAGTGCAAGAGTACACTGGCAGTCAGTTGGGAGACAGCTGTCACTCAAATAGTGAGCTATGAGCCCAGAGCAAGAAGTGTAGGAAGCGGTTGTAGAAGTACTAATAGGAAGTTGGTTGCACATAATAATCATCCTGTGCCTTGTTAGTCCTGTTGCAGTCATTGTCTGAAAAGATTTCCCTGTGCCACCACCTGAACAAAGTTAAAGGGCTAGGAATCTTTTAATGATGTGTATTTTGTAGGCCCCCAGGATTAGGTTTAATTGCTCTTATTAATTACAAGGGACTCTGAGTTAGAGTTAGAACACTGCAATGGCCAGCAATTTCACAGCTGGCAGAGATTCAGGCAAAAGTTTTCTTTGATTTCAATTGAGGTGACTTCACAGCCCTCCAAATTAACTCCCAGATTCAACCCAAAGCATCACATTCACCAACAACCTCTGCATGGTTTCAAGATGAAACTAAAAATTAGCCCAGGTTTTCTCAAAACTGTGCTCAGATTGACTCAAATCAAATCTTTTGGCAAACCTGCACTAAGATTTATGTTCAGAAAAAAAAAATTTGGTGAGTTTTACATGGTTTTCTTGGGATTATTTCTTACATCTTCACCCAACAAAGAGTGGGTAAAGAAAATAATTATTAGGGAGTGCGCTAATGATTGTCACTTTGCAAGCTACAAAATGTTCCAGTCTAAAATGAAGAGCAAACAAAACATAAATGGATTCTTGCAGTTTTTACACTTATTAGAGGGCCAGTCCACAAGAACAGTTTTCCAGGTTGCTATGACAGGGGATGGGGGCTTGGAAGAATTAGAATTTTTCCTTCTTTTTAAAATAATTTTGATTAATAATAGTGTTTACTTTTAAGCAATTTTTAGATTTTATCTATTTACCTTTTCACAGTTGCACTAAATTATAGGTTTCAAGCTTTTAAAAATATTTTTATCATTTAAATTTGCGGGAAATTGTGGTGGGAGGGTCAGGCAATTATTTCATGACTGTAGATGTCAAGTTTCAAAGAATTAAAGCTTTATAAACTGTTAAAACACAGGTTTCAGCGTAGTAACTGTGTTAGTCTTGTTAAAACACAAACTGTCAACCCATCATGTCAAAATATACAAAAAAAAGCCTTATATCAATAAATCATACTGTTTATTACTTTTCATTCACTAGTCCATTTGTAACGAGCCTAATTAAAAATCCAGTGATTTAGACTTTTGACCCTAATAAGAAAAATGCCGCTTAAGAACTTACTTTGCCTATCTATAAAATTTCAATCACTGAAATATTTTTTGTTGTGTGAGTGTCTATGGTGAAATCAACGTTTACTGACATTCACCAATAGAAATCTAATCCTTCCAAGCCTATATATATATATATATATATATTTTTATTTATCTATTTTGCATGTTGCATCTCACTGGATCTTGTTAAACTGGAAATTCTCATTTCTAATGAAAAAATAACTCTCAGCAATGACACTGCCTTTCTAGTTTTGCAAGCTAAATGTTTACATTACCCAAAAATATATTTTCCAAATTTTTGTTTCTACCAAAATATAGTTCATTCTGAGATAAGAGAAAGATAAAACAACGTGTGCCACCATTATTATTTTTCTGTATTGTTTGTATTGCGATAGCATATAGGAAGAGCCTCAGTCATGGATCACGACCCCATTGTGCCAGACACTGTGCAAACACATAATAATAGATTGTCCCTGCCTCCAAAGATCTTACAATCTAAGCCAGGAGGAGTGCACAACAGAATTAAATCCACCATACCTATGCCATAAATGTTCAACATGTGCAAATATATTTTGAGTCCTAAGCCTGGCATCCTTGTTAAGTTTTCACTCAGTCCTCACTCGGGCAAAGAATCCACTACCATGAATGAGAATTCATCTCAGTAAGGACTAAGTTAAAAAAGGAACCTCCTGATACATGAATAAAACTAGGATCATTTGTCTTGTTTGTCTGATGCTTGCCTGCTTTTCAAGGTTATTTGCCTTCTGCTTCTCTTATGACTGACGGAACAATTTTATTTTATTTTTAGCTGCTAGATTCCGGCTTAAGCAATTTACACAGAAAATGACTTGAGCAAGTGTACCAGATTACAAAGAGAATTGGGTGTATAATGAATGATACAAGAGGATGACTTTGGAATCAGCCAAACTAAGAAATAACTGTGAGCTGGAATGAACGGTGGGGGAGAGACAGTTCCTTGTAAAATTATAAAAAGAGGAGATAAACTAAATGAGGTCAATGGAAAACAAACAACTGCTACATAGTATTGGTATAAAACAGACTGTGGTGCTACATATAAAGGAAAAGGAAAAAGTATTCTGTGCACACAAACATTGTATCAGAATGAATTATTGCATCTCTATCAAGCAGAAATGGAGCTAGCACTTTGAAATTTGTATAGAATCATAGGACTAGATGGGACCTCGAGAGGCCATCTAGTCCAGTCCACTGCACTCATGGCAGGACTAAGTATTATCTAGACCATCCCTGACATGTTTGTCTAACCTGCTCTTAAAAATCTCCAATGATGGAGACTCCACAACCACTCTAGGTAATTTATTCCAATTTATACGTCAACTATTGCCTTAGATCTCATCCCCCTAAAGAGTATAGCCACAATTACATCAATGTAAATGTGTAGTAAAATCTTAATATATATATTTACACCTGTCTAACTGAGATCAGAATCTGCTCATTGAAGTAAATGGAAATATGTTCATTTGCAGCAGCTGAGAATCTGGTCTGTGTCACTGTATGGAATATGTGGAACACCTTGTGATGTTATCGATACCAGTGTTATGAAATTGCAATGAATCTTGCCACATATGCCATGTAAGGTATCTGTGAAAATGGTATGATGTGCCAAATATGGTGATTTTGTTTATATCACCTTTGTATTGTGAGTTATAGATATGTACGGTATATGTGTATTTCAAAACTTGTGCTGTTTCTGAGTGACACCCCCAGACCAAATGGCATCAGCACTAAGCCTGCTTGATGACAAATCAAGAGACACCGGCTGTTCAATGAACCCATTTAGAGAAGGTAGAGGCTATACCTTATGAGACATCAAGACATGTAGGGGCAGGCCTATGGCCAGAACTCTAAGGCCTTTCCATAGCAGGTGCTGTGAAGCTTGTGTTTGGGACACAGGAAGTACAGGCCACATGCTAAAGGATATAAAAAGGCAGCTGCATCTTCCCCATTTTGTCTTCATTCCTGCTTCTTACCTCTGGAGTAACTTTTCTATAAACGAAGCTCTGAACAAAGGACTGAATGACCCATACTAAGCTTTAGATGTGTTCCAAAGGGACTCTAAAAGCCAACAAACTCACCAATGCTGCTAAGAACATAATATATAGACTTGGAAGTCTTATGTATGTACCCGATTGCTTTACCATTTAACAACCCTCTTCTTGTTCTTTCTTTCTTTTATAATGAACCTTTAGTTTCAGATATTAAAGAACAGGCTGGCAGTATGGTATTTTGAGTAAGATCCAAATTAATACTGACCTGGTAACATAGTTGACCCTTTGGGGTCAGAAGAATATTTTGTATAGCGAGCAGAGCTTTTCAGTAACTTCTCACTTTACTGGACCTATGTGCTAACTAGGAGCCAGAGAACTGGAAAGCAGTAAAAGGGGCTGTGTGATTTTTTTTTCAGCTTCTTGATAACCAGTGTGAGGGATCAGAAGCACAGTTTGTGACTGGTTGATGAGCCTAACTTCAGTGTTAACCAGCAGTTTAGGGAGAATCTGCTTTCCTTTTTGCAGCCTGCCCTGACAATGGCATTTTCAGTGAGGGCTATCCTAGGCACCCTGGGTCACATAGTCCATCACGTCTAAATAATTTGATATGTAGGTTGCTTGAAAAATAGTTTTAAAAAGGTCAGTATTCTGTCTCATGGTAAAACCTTTCAGTTAGGATTTATCTATATAGGGAAGTTTTTGCAGAATATGTTTTTGCATATAAACATCTATGGAACTAAAACAAAATCATTGTGTCCATACAGTCAGTTTTAACCTGCTTCCTTTTGAATCAGTGGATGCACATGGCCCTGAATGCACAACATTCAGGACAGGTATCCCATAGTGTATTATCTCACTGCTGGGCACTATGTATTTTTGATTTTTCTTGAATCTCATTGTGGAATACCTAGCAAAAAGTGCCTGGAATTCTGGGATGTGGGGTCAAACTAGAAAATTCACACTACTCCTCTCCTGGCAGCCCATGATTCTTTTGTCTTTTGGGAGCCAGCATCATTTTTATCCTAGCCAGCATGGAGGGAGCAATGCTATGCACCACAATCATGATATGCTTCTGCATATAAATATTTGAGGAACAATTAACCCAAAGTCATTGCAGTTATGCAGCTGGATAGCTTTGGCAGTCAGACCCTGTGCTGGCGAGCTGATTTGGGTGGAGGAGGTTGAAACAGAGTAGCTACTTATGGATGAACTTTTCCTGAAGCTATTTCTCTCAGTAGACTGTCATTTCTGGGCTTGGGAAAGTAGCACTGATTGGTAGGAAAGCATAGTGATGCAGACCTGGGATGACGAGCAGTGGCCGGAGAATTGTAGGATGACAGAGACCAATTTTCTGGAGATCTGGGCAGAGCTCCACCTGGAGCTTCCACTGTGAAACACTTAAGTGAGAACTCTCCTCAGTCTGGAGAAGCATCATCATCTGGAAGGTTGCCATCCCTAACTGCAGCTGGTCAGTAGCTCCCAGTTTGATGTTGGTAGATCACCTGTTGGGGCTGTTGTCATGGACATTTGCACAACTATTTAGAAAGTGCTAGTGCCCCACTTCATAAAGATAGACAATGCACAGGAAATTTGATGGATCTGTACAATTTGGGAGCCGCAACTGTATTAGGGTAACTGATGAGACCCACATGCCTTTTCTTTATCTCCCTCTACCAGGACTCAAAGTTGGTCAACAAAAAGGGTTTTTTCTCCATGGTGCTCCACGGGCTGGTTGATCGCTGTGGAAAGTTCACCAGTATCAACATGGGCTCATCTGGAAAGGTCCACCATGGTGGAATATTTAAAAGCTCATGCCTGTTCTCTTCAGGGAAAAATGGCATTTCTGCTCCCAGGGCAACTATTGACATTAACAATGGTATAATTCCCATTGTCATTCTAGGAAACCAGCTCACCCTCTGCTTCCCTGGCTTGTGAGGCATTTTACTGAACACTTGGGGCTTGTCTACATCACAAAGTTGCAGCGCTGGTGAGGGGGTTACAGCGCTGCAACTTAGGAGGTGTACACATCTGCAGGGCATCACCAGCGCTGCAACTCCCTGTTTGCAGCGCTGGCCGTACTCCCGTTTTGTCTCGGGTGTAGAGGATCCAGCGCTGGTGATCCAGCGCTGGTAATCAAGTGTAGACACTTACCAGCGCTTTTCTTGACCTCCGTGGAATAAGCAGGTATCCCAGCATACCTGAGGAAGCATCTGGTAATCAAGCAGGTCTCCTTCCCCGGTTTGCTCTCGCGTTCCCTGAACCCCCGAGCAAGCAGGTCTCCTTCCCTGCGGTTTGCTCTCGCGTTCCCCGAACCCCCGAGCAAGCAGGTCTCCTTCCCCGCGGTTTGCTCTCGCGTTCCCCGAACTCCGTGTAAGCAGGTCTCTCCCTGCGGTTGCTCGCGTCCCGAACTCCCGAGCAAGCAGGTCTCCTTCCCTGCGGTTTGCAGGGAGGTTCGGGGAACGCGAGAGCAAACCGCGGCGAAGCTGATCTCCTTCCCCGGTTTGCTCTCGCGTTCCCCGAACCCCCGTGCAAGCAGATCTCCTTCCCTGCGGTTTGCTCTCGCGTTCCCCGAACCCCCTTGAAGCCGCCCAACAGCGCTGTAGTGTGGCCAGATCTAACACCACTTGCAGCGCTGGTTGCTGTAAGTGTGGCCACTCTGCAGCGCTGGCCCTATACAGCTGTACGAATACAGCTGTAACAACCAGCGCTGCAAAATTGTAGATGTAGACATACCCTTGGACAGGAGAAGGGAGCTGTTTAATTATACCCCAAGTACCTTCAGAATGAGAGTGGAGCGTGCATTTGGAAGGCTGAAAGGGAGACAGAAGTAACATAACAAGGCTGGAGGCTGCTCAGCAGTACTTGCAATGTGTAATAAATGCTTGCAGTAATTTGCACAACATCTGTGAGAACACAGGAGGGAACCCTATCAATGGGTGGGAGGCAGCAGTGCAGAGACTTTTAGAATATTATGAATAGCAAGAGAAACTGCTTCTGCAGACTGCAGCAAATCAGAGTACAGGACCAGGGATCCCTGGTGCTCATGCTTTGAGGCTAGGAGCTAAAGTACTGAAATTAAAGTTTATTATTGATGGTGTAAGGATTTCATTAATCTGTGTGTAAGGATTTTGCTTTTTCCAAAGGGAACTTCATTATATGTATGGCATGTGTAATTTTATGAGACTGTACTAAGCTTTTGTCAATAATAACCTTTACTGAAAATCAAATACTGCATACAATGACTGTAAGAGTGAAAACTTTAAACTAGTGGGATATAAACCACAACAGAAAACAATGCAAACTTTATGGACCAAACAGTGTAAAGTGGCACACATGCCTAAAAAGTGCTAAGTGCACATGTTTGTGCTGTCCAGGTCTAGGGTGACCAGATGTCCCAATTTTATAGGGACAGTCCCAATATTCGGCGCTCTGCCTTATACAGGCACCTATTACCCTCCACCTCATCCCAATTTTTCACATTTGCTATCTGGTCACCCTATTCAGGTCACAAATCTCTATAGGTGCAGGATTTCTGCCTGTTGTTCTTGCTTTGGGGTGTAAAATGACAAGGGAAAAACATCTCTTGTAGTTGCTCAGTGTTATTTTCTCTTATTTTTAAATAATTGTTCTTTATGTTTTGTGTTTGGAAAATACAGATTAACTAAATAACTGATAAGACAGTACATCTTTTCAGCTGAATGGTTAAGAAGAACTCTCTTCTCTAACATTTCATCCACTCTTATGGTCAATCTGGACTCATTTCAGTTTTTGATAGATTAATTAGAATGAAGAATTTTATTCCAGCTGATGTTTATTTAAAATATAATTCAAATGTCCATTACTTAGTGATGTTTTTAATGCACTTCAGACTCTTCTAATTCAAGATCAAACCCATTTCCCAGCAAAGTATTTTTTTTAAAATCTTGGTTTAATAAAATGCTGCCTGAGACACAATTTATTACATCGTTCATTGGGCTGTTGTTGTCAATTTAGTATTCTCTATGAAATAGCTTATTAATAGCTGCTAATCAGTGAAACGTATCCTGTAGACAAAACTATCTAGGTTAAAGGCATCCTATATGCAAAGATTCCTATGAACTAAGGAAAAGGAATGTGCCCCAATGAGTAACTGTCAGAGCCACATGAAATTCATGAACATGGTCAACTAGTTTAAGAAGTGTAAATTGGCTAAGGACCTGAACCTGCAAACACTTACATATGAGAGTAAGACTATAAGAACTCCCATATTGCGTCAAACCAATGCAGCATCTAGCTCAGCATCCTCTCTCCAACAGCAAAGAGTCCTGTGGCACCTTATAGACTAACAGACATATTGGAGCATGAGCTTTTGTGGGTGAATACCCACTTTGTCGGATGCAGGTTACATACCACAGTTAGTAGTTCTGCAATTTCATATTTGAGTTCCTTCAGAATTCTTGGGTCAATGCCATCTGGTCCTGATGACTTATTGCTGTTTAAAATTATCAATTTGTTCTAAAACTTCTTCTATTGACATATCAGTGTGGGACAATACTTCTTTTTGGGTGACCAATCTGAATAGCTCTGAAGTGGGTCCCCCCCCCACTTTCTCTGCAGTGAAGACCAATGCAATGAATTCATTTAGTTTCTCTGCAATGGCCTTGTCTCCCTTGAGTGCTCCTTCAATACCTTAGTTGTCTAGTAGTTCCATTGCATGTTTGGCAGACTTCCTGTTTCTAATGTACTTAAAATTCTTACTCAACTTCACTCACATGCATGATGTTTCTGCATTTTTGCAAACCTGGACCATAGCTTGAAATAACTGTAATCATCATAATAAAATAATAATAAATACTTAGCCTTTCAGTGGAGTGGTCATCACTGCAATAGTTACATGTACCATTGCAATTAACTGTCTGCATGTATAGGCAGGTCAAATTTGAGACTTTTGCTAAGGTGCCAGTTAGATATTCAAGCTGAAATCTAATAAACTAGAATTGCCAATTTGATAAGATATTACAGCCAATATTTGAATAATGTTTAATAAGGATGACCTCTTTTTTAGTGAGTACAGAGAGCACTGGCTTACTGATTTAATACTAGATTTTTCTCACCAAGCAGGACACTTCATTATTTTTAACCAAGTTTCAATCAGCAAGATCCAAATAAATATAAAATCAACAGTTATCAGGTTTTTTTAGTATTACTAATACATTTAGCATATGTTGAATTCTCCTTGATGTAAAGTTGCACTTTGTCTCGACACTCTTCTGAATGTGGTCACTGGTATTAATAGCTTTTGGTTTGAAAGGGAGTAGTTTAAAACACCAAAGCAATTGCTTAGAAGTTTTTCTTTGAGGTTCTCTTAGGCCAATTTAGTTGGACTTACAAAGGAGAAACATGCACATAGCCATAGTTAGCAAAAATCCCCAAATCCCTGAGTTCCTTGGGGCTCGCTAGGAAAAGTGCAGACTCAGCAAAGGGAACTTTGTATTTTTCTTTGAGTTACTCTAATTTCAGATTGTGTTCTTTAATATATTCTCATCACTTCTTAGTCCAACCACGTGGTCCAGGCTCTCAGATTTTTGCTCCCTCAGTTTCTCTGCTACTTGCATCATATCTAGTAGATGTCATCAATGTATAACTAATTTCTTAGATCCTTTTCCTATCATAGGCTTTTTATGTATTATTAGCTTCAACAACTGTATTCCCACATTCCCTTTTAACCAATTTCTTTTAATAATTTAAAGATTTAAGTAGGTTAGATGTTTGTACTTTTTAATATTCTTCAATAGTTCCCCCAACATATATAGGGACAGATATCCGATTCTTAAGGCAGACAAGTGTACATTTTCTAATTTGGAGAGTATTGGACTTGGGGGAATCAGAAAGTTTGATATCTGGAACCTCCAGTTTCCTGGATCTCACAGTAAGATATTCCTAACTTAAATGTACAGTTTTCACTTCTCTATGAAACTTTATTAACTCAAGCACACAGTGGGCCATTGTGCCATGGAAAAGAGGCTACTACCCTTGTTTGCCAACTGTTGGGAGTTCTTTTTAGCTAGAAAAAGGAGGAAAAAAGTTCAATTTATATGTAAATCAAAACTTTTCTGAAGTTATTAACAATAGCATCAAGATTTTGTTTTTAGCCTATTCCTTGGGTAACAGAGGTAGAATAAACAAAGGTACAATTTTAGACTTCACTTGTGTCCTTAGCAGGGGAATAGAGTGATGATTTCCTGATTTAAGGGCAAGCAGGACCTATAGTTATTAATAACACATTCAAGGCATATTTGATATCTATACCCTTTATATATCCTGCTCTTGGAAATGCCACAATTCCTCCTGGGAAAATTTGGACATCCCAATGTAAATAAACAAATATGCCTGTGTATGTAATAGTGAGGCAAGAAGGGAATTTTATCTTGTTCTATTTCGAGGCTTTCATAGACCAAACCCATAATTTGTGACTTAGCTGATTGCTCTGATCCAACTATTCAAGGCCTAAGGTTTTATAAATATACGACTGCAATTGGCAAGTTTACAGAGACATGACAATCCACTCCAAATTGAAGTACTGGAGAATGTACTGATCTTTTGTTCCATGCTGTTATCAATCACTCACTCTCACTTCTTCCTTACTCACTGTTAACTCCACAGTGTGTGAATCTTTGATTTTCAAAGGTGTTCATAGTTCTTAATACATAAGAATATTATGTCTGTTAAAGAAAATTTCTGCTTCAGCTTCATAGATGAATAGGACAAAATCCACCCCAAACAAAAAAGTCTATAACAACTATATTAATTATATACAGCTTATGGTAGGCCTTTATAATATAGCTATATCTAAAAAACAGTTCTTTTTGGAATTCTCTCCAATTTGTCCACATCTTTCCTGAACTGTAACATCCAGAACTGAGTACAGTATTCCACGAGTCCTCACCAATGACAAGTAGAGCACAACCATTACCTCTGGTTTCTTACATATGTCACTTTTGTTAATACACTCCAAAAAACTAGCTTTCTTGCAACCACATCACGTTGACTCATTCAATTGGTGATCCACTATAACCCTAAGAACCTTTTTAGGCACAGTTGCCTAGCCACTTATTCTCCATTTTGTAATTGTGCATTTGATTTTCCATTCCTAAAGATAGTACTTTGCACTTGTCTTTGCTGAATTTCATCTTGTTGAATTCAGACCAATTCTCCAATTTCTCAGGGTCATTTTGAATTCTAATCCTGTCTTCCCAAGCGCTTGCAACCTCTCCCATCTTAGTGTCATCCACAAACTTTATAAGCATAATCTCCACTTCATTACCCAAGTCATTACATGAAAATATTGACAACTATCAGAGCCAGGACAGACCCCTGCAGGACTCCATTAGATATTTCTTCCCAGTTTGGCAGCAAACCATTATAACTAGCTTTGAGTATGGTCTTTCAACAAGTTCTGCCCCACCTCATAGTAATTTCGTCTAGATCACATTTCCACAGTTTGCTTCTGAGAATGTTGTGTGGGACTGTGTCAAAAGCCTTCCTGAAAAACAAAAACAACAACAAAAAAAATCAAGATATATCACATCTACTGATTCTGCCCTATACACTAGACCATTAACCCTGTCAAAAGAAAGAAATTAGGCTGGTGTGACATTATCTGATCTTGACAAATCCTTGTTAGCTATTATTTGTAACCCCTTTTATCTTTCAGATGCTTACAAATTGATTGCTTAATAGATTTTTCCAGGTATTTGAAGTCAGGCTGACTGGGCTATAGTTTCCCAATTCCCCTCTGTCCCCTTTGTCAAGATGAGCAAATATAGTGCCATTCTTCAGTCCTCTGGAACCTCACTGTCCTCCATGATTTCTTGAAGATAATCGCTAACGGTTCTCAGATTGCTTCAGCTAATCCCTTAAATACCTAAGGTTAATATCATCTGGCTCTGCTGACTTGAATACTTCGTTTATCTAGACCAGGGGTCGGCAACCTTTCAGAAGTGGTATACCGAGTCTTCATTTATTCACTCTAATTTGAGGTTTCGTGAGCCAGTAATACATTTTAACGTTTTTGAAGGTCTCTTTCTATAAGTCTATAATATATAACTAAACTATTGTTGTATGTAAAGTAAATAAGGTTTTTAAAATGTTTAAGAAACTTCACTTAAAATTATATTAAAATACAGAGCCCCCAAGACTGGTGGCCAGGACCCGGGCAGTGTGAGTGCCACTGAAAATCAGCTCGTGTGCCGCCTTCAGCACGCATGCCATAGGTTGCTACCCCTGATCTAGACATTCTTTAATCTGTTCTTTCCCTATTTTGATGTGTATTCCTTCGCCCTTGGTTGTTTATATAAATTGTATTAAGTATCTAATAACAATTTACCTTGTTGGAAAAGAATGAAGCAAAATAGGCATTAGACACTTCAGCTTTCTTGATGTAGTCCATTTTTCACTCTCCTTCCCTGTTACGAAGACTGACTCTTTCCTTCATATTGGTCTTGATCCTAATACAATAAGAAGAGATTTTATAAATCTTGCTAGATGCAAATCATTTTGTGCCTTAGTCTGATTTTGTCCCTCCATGCGTGTGCTATTCTTTTGTACTCAGTAGTAATTCATCCATGTGTCCACTTTTTGGAGGATATCTTTTTGCTTTTCTGATGATTAAATCACTCCTGAAAGAATAGTAAGAGGCCAATATGTCTGAGAAATTGCCGGTTCTCCTGAATTCCCTTTTCCCTTTAGATTTTATTCCGGTGGTACCATATTTTTATTTATATATATATATATATATATATATATATATATATAAATAAAATGAGAATATATAAATGAGAATTCAGGGTCAATGCAATAAAAATTAGCTTTTATATATATATATATATATATATATATATATATATATATATATATATATATATATATATATATATATATAAGCTAATTTTTATTGCATTGAGCCTGAATTCTCATATATACAAAGGTTCATTTACATTGCCTTTACACTGTCCTGGAAGCTTGAAGGTGCCTACATTTGTGTACAACTTTAATTTATATCCATTTTAAGACCACTTTACACTTCCAGAGAGATATAAAGGGACATTATCATAAACAAGTATTGGGCCCTTCCTGTGTCTTGAGAAGTTTTGGCAAGTATGACAACTCTTTAAAGAAAAATCTAAACAAGAGGTCAGTTTATAGAGAAAATTTTTTTTTTATGAATTTTAGTTTAATTTCCAGTTTAATATAGCACCATCAATTTAAAGATTTTTCGTTCCAGAGATAGTTCTCATTATCCCAAATTCTGCTTCATTCCACTGATTTGTTTTGTCCCAATTAGGCATCAATTGATTACTGCAGACAGTATTGTTTTATTAAACTGAAGGCTAATCCATAAAAATTAATTGTATGTATTATAGTGAGAAGAAACATATCACTTTTAATAAATGGAAGTCACATATTAAGTAACAGGAATGGTCTGATGGAAAACTTACTAGTAATCAACTAATTATGAAAGTAATTAAACATGATGCATGTGGTATAAATCCATTGAAATTTGAGAGTGATTAATTAGACAAAACAAGAATATGCTAACTTTGATTTTAAATTGTTTTGGTTAAATATATGGTATACGTAGACTGAGCTTAATATAGCAAACCACAGCTAGCCTCTCCAGTCCCTGGGACCTTTGCCCTGTTTATCATTAAATATGTATAGGGAGATCAGATACTCCCTCCTGCCTCTTATGCAGTCTTCAGAGGGAGATAA
This sequence comes from Gopherus evgoodei, assembly GCF_007399415.2. Lineage (NCBI taxonomy): Eukaryota > Metazoa > Chordata > Testudines > Testudinidae > Gopherus > Gopherus evgoodei. Next base: position 179,625,085 of record NC_044324.1, on the reverse strand, counting down.
TGAGCTGGGGTAAGATTCACAAAGGTCCTTAGGTACCTAAGTCCCAGTCTTAGGCTCCACTGTGATTCAATAAACTCCCCCTGAACCCCACAGATGCCTCAACTCACTCAGCACCTAACTCTTCAGAGCATGTAGACTGCTGCCTCACTCTTAGCATTTGGATGCCTATCTCTGGCCTAAGCCCCAGAGCAATTAAACTGGAGGAGAATAGATGTTCATTTGCCTAAGTCATGTGCAGTGCCCAATCTTGTAGGTATGCTCAATGGCCACCTACCAAGTTGGTTTCCATTCCCACAACATTGGTGGTGCTGTTGCTGGTCAAGAGGAGGGGGTAAGAGTGGTGCTGCCTACCTTATAACTTCCATCCCAGGGGTTAGAGCACCCACCTGGGAAGTAGGGGGTTCAAATCCATCCTCTGCCTGATGGGGAGAGTGGAGACCCCTGTTCAATTCCTACGTCTCAGGAGACTACTCTAGTCACTAAACTATGGGATATTCTGAGGTGGGGCACCCTCAATATTTCCTGTTGAAGCTACTCCTCTCTCAATAAATGATAAAAGTGATTGGAGCAGGGATACTGAATCTGGGGTCTCCCATCTCCCATGTTGGTGCCCTAACCACTGGATTATAGTCAGTCACTCTCTGTGGCCTAGTTATAGTTGCACTGTGGATAAATACTGGCCTAGGTGACCAATTCTAGGAGAGGGTTCATGGATGTGAATCCTGAGTGGAGATGGGCATTTCTCTCTGTCCAGAAGTTAGACCTCTAAACCCTTCTGAGGGGCAGGGCTTAGACCATACATCTACTTGGCATTTCATGTTGGCTAACTTAGGCATCGCCGCACTCACTTGATAGCTTTTGTTGATCCCATTCTTAGGCACCTCTCTCTCTCCATGCATTGTATAGGGAGCCTGAGCTCAGGGTTATGAATACCTAGGTGGCAGCATGCCTAAGTGTTACATGTTGCAATGCTAATTCCCCTCTGTGATTTTAGTCCAAGGTGGCTATTACCTGCAGGGCAATGCTAAGCATGATCACCTGTCTTCTGAGAAAGACGGCCTAGAAACCCTTGTGTACAGCTGCTCAGAAACCCCAAGGGCTTCACAAAATTGGGCAAAGTATACTTGACTTCTATCTGTTTGTTATTCATAAAGCCTCTGGGGCAGGAATTTCCTGGCTACCACTGCCATATTTAGAAATGTGGGCACACAGTCCCCCAAACACCTTGAGGACACCTCTTCTAGATTGTGGATGGTCATACCCAGTCATGTCCTCAAAAAGAATCAAAGGGTGGAGCAGTTGAGGGGAACTGGTAATCTCTGAAGATCTTTGGAGGGGGCATGTCAATACAGAACAGAAGGAAGGCAGTTTGTGTCTGTCCCTCCTCACCTCATCTGGGATACATCTCTTGGTCCAGGGCCTGCAGGAATGATGGGAGCAGAGGTGGGAGGTGATTTAAAGGGCTGCAGTTCCAATCTGAACCCCCAAGTGAACCAGTAGTATTTGGTCTAGTTCCAACTCTAACAGACCTTCTTTCCTCAACAGTATTGTTTGCAATAACATACTCAAAACACACTCAACAAGATTCACAGAGTTAAATTATCAAACAAGAAAGGTCAGGGCCCCAGCACTTCACATTAAATTAATGTGGGCAGCGTTGATAGGGATGACCTTTTTCTCTTGAGTCAGGTCTACAGGTGGATCTGGGTGTTCTCATCTCATTGTGTACATGTAATTCACATTTCACTACCTGTAGTTACTGCAGATGCATTAATTTCTTTCCTTCTGTCTCTGAATTTCCTCCACTTAGACTCTACTTTCTTGATACATGACAACTGAAAGCACTTTAAAGCATGATGACAGCTGCAGCAGATTTTCACTTTACTGGCAAATCAAGGCTGCCTACAATTTGCAGCCGAGGAGCCACATTCCACTCAAGAGGGTCTGTCTGAAACCCTTTGGAATTGCAGGACTGAAATTAGTCCTCGCCTTTTGTGTTTGGAGTAGGAAGAAGTGGTTTTTTTAAATTTTAAGGCCAAACAAGTGTTTAAATTTAATGCTTTTGTATGGTGCCTGGGTGATGTTTCTATGGCTGGCAGTCTCTACTCACAGAACACTACAGTATCAACATGATCAGTGCAAACTTGCCCTCACTGCCCTCCACCCTGACATACCACAGCAATTCATTCTATTGACTCTGCCAGTAAGGGTGTTCATTAGTACCAAATGTGTTTGAGAGGGATACTGGACTACTGGCCTCTCAGCTGGGACCACTACACTCATTTAATGTAAACAAAACTGCAGGCAAAATTTACAGGGCCTGCACAAGATAGAAAGTAGCCATGAATAGTACTAAAGGGGATCAGTGAAACCTGGTAACCTAAAAAAATGGCTGAGCCAAACTGACAAATCAAACTACATCCAGAAGTAATGTAGAACAGAAGCAGCAGGTAGAGCTCATTCTCCAAATATTTCTGGAAGAAGGCAATTTGAGAAAGCTTGTCTGATTTGGGATGAAGGAGCCCAGATGCATCAAAAAGACTATACACATTATACTTTATATCTGATTTAAAATAATGCATGAAGGACAATGTTTGCCATAATGCCAACGATAAAGCTGGGAGGAATATTAAAATTTTGTATTTCCCTTCATGGTATCCCCCCTCCAAATTTAAAGTTCTTTACTTATTCTTTTCAAACATGAGGGAAATTCAAGCCCTGCTGAAAGACATCAACACTTAATGGGCAGGAGGCAGAGGTGAAAGTAAGCTGGGACTCGCTGGTATGGAGGACCAGTAAGAAAAGGAGACTGACTGAGGGAGGGAAAGAGAAACCTGCTCTCTGCATAAGAATACTTTAAACTCAGCTGTTCCCTGATGGTTCAGCCCCCAAGGCTAGGTTTCTGGCCTCCTTGTTAATTTCACTTACAGTAGCTGGGGGGAGGGTGTGTTTGACCATGGCAGGGGCAGTCCCTGTCTGCCCCCAGGGATAAAGGCATCTCTCCTACTAATATACACAACAAATACAAGCATTTGACTGCACAGCTTAAATCCTGGTGGAAGGGGAAAACTCACTGTCACATTGGTTTCTTGTCTCCTCCCTCCCCCTCCTCCAGCCGGGCTGCAGACAAGGCTCTGAATTCCTTCCCATTCCCCCTCAGCAGGGGTTCTCCTCTAGGCTCTAGCTTGCAGAAGACTGGCTGAGATGCCTGCTATTGCTGCCTGCAAAATAACAGTTTAAACTCAGCTGTTCCCAGTTCAGTGCCCAGAGTTAGGAGCCGTTTCTGGCATCTTTGTTGATTTCACTCCCAGTTGTTGTTGGGTGTGTGTGACAATGGCAGGGGCAGTTCTTTTCTGCCCCTGGGGATGAGGGGATCTCCTAAACACAATCAAAATCAGGAACTATTTCCAAGTTCAAATCTATCCCATTCCCTCCCCAGCAGAGGATCATGGTTGTGATGTCCAAACTGCTTGCAGATCCTCTTTGAAATGTTACTGTTTAGAAAAAACAACACAAAAAACATGGAGAACATGGTGGAAAAATGTGTCATGATGATTAGAGTTTATTTTGGGCAAAGCAATTTTGTTAAAGCAACTAAAGATTTACAGGAAACGCAAATAGCCCCCATAGACAAAACCACAAAGGGATTGGAGGGGAAAACTGAATATTCAGCTAAATTATTGTGCCTCCTTTGAAAGAAATAGTAGTTTTCATTCCAATCCACCCTTTTTCTATATTGATTTAAACACCTGAAATGTCCTTAGGACAGAGGGTGCAATCTCAGATCTCTTTTTGTTTTGTCCTGCCTGCAGAGTGCAGAGGCTGAAATTGATAAAACTTTCTTTAAATATCTTGTATATTTCACGAAGGCTATTCCAGTTGTCCTCCATTCACCCCTGACTTTCCCTTCCTCTCCTCCTCTCCCTTCCTGCCCCGGCTGCCTCCCTGGCTGGCTGTGGTTTTTGCCTTGGTTACTTACTCCTTGGCAGACCCAGCCCAGCGGCACCTGCTGGCTCTCTGCAGGCAGCAGCCCACAGGGGCCTGTTGCTGGGGCCGCTGCTGGTCAGTGGCAGGCTGCAGCTGCATTGTTTGTGACATATTCATACACATACACACAGTATGTATGAATGTGTGTGTCACAAACAATGCATCTGCAGCCTGCTGCTGACTGCTCCGACCCCAGCAACCAGCCCCTACTATTGTATTTTAGTAGTAATGGAGATCCCCTCATCCAGCGGGCAGAAAAGAACTGCCCCTGTCATGGTCACACACAGCTTCCCCCCCCCCCGCCCAACCCCCTAACAACTGGGAGTGAAATTAACAAAGATGCCAGAAACCTCTCTTAACCCTGGGGGCTGAACCATCAGCGAACAACTGAGTTTAAACTGTTCTTATGCAGGAGGCAGTCTCCCTGCTGCAAGCTAGAGGGAAGCCTCTGCAGCAGCTGCTGAGTGCCAGGCAGGGAGAAAGCACAGAGCCTAGCATCGGCAGCCTGTCTGGAGGAGGAGGAGGGAAGACGCAGAGAAAAAGGTGACTGTGAGTTTTCACTTTTTCAGGCTTATTCCAATAGTAAAGTTTTATTACAGACAGTACTGGTAGTAGTAATAATAGCTTTATTTTCTCTATCTATGTCATGCAATGGGAGGGATCCATGAAGTACGTAGGAGAGGTAGATGGGTTGCTTGCAATTGGACCATATGGGTAAGAAATGTAGATTACTTTCACCCCTGCCCAAACCCCAGGGCTCCTAGCCACCTCTGCAGCTGATAGCTCCAGGGTTAATTTAAAGGGCCTAGCTCCTAGCTTCAGCTGAATCCCTGAGCCCTTTAAATCCTGATTTAAAAGCCCCAGGATTTAAAGGCCCCACCTCTTCTGATAGAGGCCATGCCTCTTCTGGTTGAGGCCCCTCCCCCTCCGCAGCACTCTAGAGTACCCGTAAGTCCTTTAAGTTACTTTCACCCCTGGCAGGAGGGTCAGGTAACACCTGGGACAGCTTCCATGCTTATCCTCCAGATAATGGCCTGCACATTGGCTGTCAGAGTATAGCTATCAGTTACTACAAATCTGAACTGGCAAGCGGAGAAAGGGTCAAATTCTGCTCTCACCCACAACACATTGCGGTAGATTTCCTAAACAATGCAACCTCACTGAGGTCCAACCCTCAAAACCACCCACAAATGCGCCAAGGCACCTACCTGTGAATATTCTGCTAAAAGGCAACCTTTTTTGGACCAAAACAAAAGCAGCCAGCTAAAAAGTTATAGGTTAGCTCATCTGTTCATGACCTAAATAGAATTAGCACAAAACATACAGAGTTCAAAGGGATGGAGAAGGGAACAGAGTGGAAGCTGCAGGAAAGCAACTACCAAACAAACAAACAAAAACCCACTTATAAAAGGTTTGTCCTTTTGGATATTTAACATAAGAATACTCTTGAGTTTCTCTTATTTCTTCAGTTACTCTTCCACTTATCAAAACCTACTAAAAATATTCTGGTACTCTTTTAGTAAATGAGTTATATAATTTGATGATTGAGGTACATGCATTTTCCTTTATTTATATAGTATTTTGCATTAAATTACTAATATACTTAATGCTAAATATATTTAATGCTTTTAAATACACATAGAACCCCTCACCCCTCCTGCTCGCTACCCCACCATGGGGTTGTTCAAGATAGGGTAAGTCTGCCTTGTGGCTTTTTACACAACTTTGGGGGACTGGGACTGAGGTTCCTCAGTGTGTTCTACATTGTGTGCCTGGGTCTATTCACTTCAGACCAGACCCACTCAGACAAACCAACAGAACAGTTTTGTATTGCAAGGAAACAGACCAGGATCCTCTCTCAACTTCAGGATGGCAGAGGGTTATTCTAGACAGGAACCAGGGAGTTTTCCCAACATGCAGCACAAGGGCAGTACATGGCTCTGGCATTTGGGAATGCTGGCCTAAGCTCCAGAAGCTCCCCCGGTGCCCAGACTGCGGTACTACCCCCTGCTTTGCCCCAAGACCCCACTCCCACTCGGCTTCCTTCCACAAGGCCCTGCCCATGCTTCACTGCTGCCCCTCCCCAGGCCCTGCTCATGCTAGGCCCCCTCCCCCTGCCAAGTCCTTCCTCTCCTCCATCCCCCTCCCCCAACATTCACCAAGTCCCTCCACCCCTTCTCCTCCATGGCCCCCGCTGAGTCCCTCTACCCCCAAGTGGTGGGCACCTGAGGAGAGGAGGGAGTCAGGACTCAGGGAGCTGTGGGGACCTTGGGGGAGGTGGGCATGGAGGGAGTCGGGACTCAGGAAGCAGTGGGGCCATTTGCGGAGAAGAGGTGGAGGGATTCAGCAAGAAGCAGCAAGCAGCAATAATCTTGGTGGAGGGACAGAGCAGGGATGGGAAGAGGTGGAGCACAGGTAGGGCCACAGGGGAAAAGCAGGAGGGGCATTGGGGACAGAGCGCAGGCAGGGTCATCACAGCCCAGGCATGTGTGCTTGTAAAGGCAGTGGGTTGGCAGCTGCATCACAGGGGAGGCTGAGCTTCCCCTGGCCTATTATATCCATTGCTTATGATGAAGCAGTTTGTAGTACACAACATATAGTTCCCACTACGCTGCTGGAGCACAGTGGACCTTGTGCTACACCCCCACACCAACATTCCAGTTCTTTTGGCAGAAATATGCTGCAACATTATATGTAGTACCAAGTTACAGAAATATCTGTGTTACTAATTGAAGCTTGCTGCAGAGCAGTCAGCCTATTTCCATATTCACAGATGTGCATAAGGAGCACTACTGTATCACATGCACAGATAGAGTTTAGGGGTATTCAGATTTTGGAGTTTGGTCTGGGCACATATTTAGGGTATGTTTGTGCATGCATATGTATTTTTTTTTTAATGAAAAACGTGTTTGCTCTCTCCATCCTCACAGTCTCTTTGACCAGCGTTGTTGTTATTAATTATTATTTTTATAGGGTCTCACAACTCTGCAATGGAAAACACAAATGTCTCATCTCATCTGGTGTTTCAGAGATGGCCTTGATCTTCTGAAGTATTGAGTGTTCTTCCCCCGGCCTCCCAGGGCTACCCCTAGTTTTGCACTGATTTCCATTGGAACTGTTGTCTTTCAGCACCCTGAAGGAGGTGCTCAGCCCTAACTGAACTGAAAAACTGTTTTGACAGATTCTTCTCATAAACTACCCTCTTGCTTCCCATTCCTCTTGTAATGGGAAAAGCAATCATAAAGTGCTGGCATATAGACTTGTTTTGAAGGAATTTGTGTTTCATTACAATATGTGACCGATTAAAAAGCAAGAGTAATCCTTTCTCATGTTAATGGAAAGAAAGTCAAATAGCTGTATATTATCCACATCCAAGAAGATATTGTTCCTTATGAAATGGAAGTTAGGAAGTAAGGTGGAAGAGTTTCCTTTTGGCTCTCAAATTTTGCTAAAATTTACAGTATTTAGATCTGTTTTATTTAACATTTGTCTGCCCATACTTTGGATTGATAGGAATTTCTAATGTATCCGGAATGCATGGGCCTAGTTTGGTAGAGAATCACCAGGTGGCATTCTACATCTACTTTGCACAGGTGAGAATGACTCTACAAGTGTAAGAGAGACAAGCTATCTAGTATTTTGGGATTGACACAGCTGCAACAACACTGCATATACCCATGTAAGGATGTAGAAAAAAAAATAATCAGACACCATGTCTTTTGTGGTCACACCAATATAATCTATAGGGCTACAACAACAAAATAAAAAACTGAAATCAACAAATGCTTACTTACATGTGCCGCATAGATTATGCGTTTACCTAAGCCTATGTTATAGTCATTTTGTGCTATATAGGAGGAATCCTAGAGCTGAACTGAATTTCAGATAAAGATAATTTGCATGTAATTTGTCAGTGGAATAGATGAATATAGTATCAAGTGAATGCATAGAGATCTCAATAAAATACTAGATTGTCATTGACAATATTGTCAGAATTTAGCTCAACCAGTATGTTGGATTTATAAATTTCTGCCTTTTCATTATATATAGGTGTTTCACACTTACTCATGATGATCTGTAGCATGCACCTTCTTCCCCAAGTGGCCCCTCTGATTTTAGTGGGACTACTCATAGAATAAGGTTCTGCTTCTTTGAGTGAGAGTGGTAGAATCTGGTACTATGTAAAAAATATGAAATCTTGATTTAAAAGAGTCAAAGTGAATTGATGCTATAATTTCCCCTTATGTGATTGCTAGACATCAAGATGGGATTGAGAGCAATCACAAAAGGTGAAACAACCTTATGCAGGGGGCCAGCAGAAGCCCAGTACATCATTTAAATTCTACTTAAACCCTCAAAATACTGCTTAGTGGGTTTTAAGTGGTGCATATGCCTTGTACTAGCAATCAGCAGAGGTGCCAATTTCATCCTAAATGATTATCTGCTGGCTCTGGGTAATAGAAATGTTCATTTGGAAATCAAATAGCCTCTAACATGAATCTGTTAGGTTTTCCAAATGAGGGCTGATAATGTCAAGGGAAAAAAAAAGCCTAATTGTGGCTGTTTTGGCTTTTTATGGATGTGATTACCTTTGGGTCTTGATGAGCCTTGTTATTACTGGCTATGCTCTACTGACATAATCCATGACAACTGTAAATGGCACAGTTACACCACTGCTATATTAATGCCTAAACTAGTTGTAGAAGTTAGTGTAAATAAGAATCAGACCCAATAAGGCCCCTTTACACTGCTCCAGTAATGTGAAGAGGCCCTAATGAAAATTAAATATCAGGCTCAATATTTTTTGAATATATACTGGTACAGGAAAACCAAGTACCAGGATAAAGGAAAGCAACAGAACATTTATATTTAAAAGGTAACCAAACTAAAACTAAGCAGACACTGGCCCATTATGGGCATGGAAAAAGCCATAGCCATGAGGGTTAAAAGATGGTTAATTTTTCCCACTACTGAAATGTATTACTTGGTTCACACTTTAAAACCATACAGTTTTGCCTGTTTTTTTCAAGTTCCCAGATAAATGCACTGAATGTTCACCCCATTCATATTTCATTTTGGCTGTTGGAACAGTCCTTCTTGCCATTAAAATGACACATATGGAAGTGAAAAATGTGAGGACATGGTGCAAGCAGAGTCCATAGTTTGTAGTGATAACCATGTGGTTCATTGTGTCGTTACTTGTTTATTTTTGAAATAAAAGCTTTCGTTTGAAGAACACTTTGTATCCTGAAGATATTTCTACCATATGGCAAATCTCATGTCATTTTTAGTGAGATCACACTAATTTGGTGTGGTGACAACTTATTGAGTCGCTTGTCTCAATAAAAACTCATATTGTTTAAAGTACATGTGAAAAATGCCTCATTCATTGACAAACCTGGAGACCAGAATTCCTTTATTTATCCACAGGGAAAAAAAATACAGCATAGGTAGTAGCATTTCAAAATACTTGCACTGTCTCATCACTGACTAGGAAAGACCCCTTGCAGCCATGAAAGAGTAGTTCATTCTATCCTGGGCCTCCCTGCTGAGTCTACTACTAATGGTTTCAATTAGTTGTGACTTGCTCACTAGAAATTGGCTTGAGACCAACTAATTTCATATATACCCCTAACAGCAATGAGCCAGATTTTACTTTTAGTTAGTAAATTTGGAGTAGCTGATTAAGTTAATAGCTGCCCTGAATTTACACCATTATAGCTGTAATCAATCTGACCCAAATTACTTTTAATCACTAGCAGCCTAGGCTGAAAACTGATTTAGAGATGGCACAAAATTCTTCAAATAAAACAAATCACACTTTGGTTTCATATAAATCGTATTGGTTCATATTATTAACAATGCTCCTTTTTTTGTACAGACTGTTTTGATCTTGGGGTACTAAGTTAGATTTTTGCCATATTGTTTCCTTAGCTTGCTTTGGATTCTGTTTTGAGGATTATTAAAACAATCTCACTTTACATCCCATTTGAAATTCAGAACGTAACATTTATGAAAGTTTTAAATTATTCTCCCATCCTTGTTGACAGAACGCTCTTGGACAAATTTTATTGTGCTTGCACTCGCTTCCATACTTCACCAGCACTAAGTGGGCTTCCACTGCTGTCCTGTTGACAACACACACACACGAGTTTTAAAAACATATTCTAGAGACCTTTGTTTTGTCTCATTCTCTTGCAGGTTGTGATGATCTGGGTCTGTCTGTACAACTTATTACTTTTGTGTGAGATTATGAACTCTACGTATCTTTATCAGACTTTAAATTCTATTGTGAATGTGGGCACTAGTTGTCTTTGGTTGTCTCGGCTTCCATTTTGGACAGACATTCCAAGACTTATTGATACAGAGCTGACAATAGAGGGCTGTTAACTCAGGATGGTCCTCTATTCAAATACAAACACGGTAGACAATAGGCATGCTCCCACCCAGAACTGGTTTGTCACTGGCAAGAAAATCATCTGATCGTAGTCTGGGATCACCTGTAAAGGCTGATCCAGGAGTCACCTACCAGAGGGACTGGGGCATTACAGAAAGGACAGGAGCTGATCTAGTCAGGGTCTTTGGCCATTTTCACCATCTCAAAACAGATAGAAACTATTGCAGGAGTTTGAGGCATAGTGGGTGGAATTCAGATGGTCCTTCAAGAACTCCCAAGAGAAGGCAAGTTAGAGTGAGGGTCATTGCATTTTGGGTATATATGTTTTCTATATGATCTGTACTCTGTGGTTTAACTGTTTAACTAAATAGAAATGATGGTTTAAAATCTTGTGAAAAGACTACCTGTGTGCATTACGTGTTGCACCTACTATGCGCCCCTTTGAAAAGATCAACCAGAAGGCTCATATCTTTGAGTGACATTGTGGGAGATGGTGTGTTTAAGCTATGGGGAGAGAATGAGGGCTTACCACTGATTGCAGGGACTGGGCAGTGGGCCATGTGCTTGAAACTATCAGGAGAGGGTGATCAAAGATCCACACCCTGAGTGTGCACTCAGAGATATGAAGACAGAGCCCAGGCACTGTCCCTGTTTAGAGACTCAAGGCTTAAAATACATGGGATCCAGTGGCTGAATCTCCTCAGAAATCGGGTGAGTAGTTAAGATGGGGCAGGGTGCTCACCTAGAGCTGTGACACAGGCATGGGTGACTAGACGTGAATGATTTACAGTATTCTGAATAGGGAGCATTTCACCACTAGATCTCGATTTTAAATATGAAAAGAGTGTGCTTGTTCCCATGTGACTGAGTAGGAGGAGTCAGTCTGGTTCCTAGCTGACAAGAGTCCACACCCAACTTGTCACAACATGATATCTGAATAGGTCAAGTCTGTACTCCACCTATTGCAGTGTTAGGTAATAAAGCAAGTCCTCACTCACCTCTCCAACACCCGAGGTTGTGCGGAGTTGGAATATGGGCCCACAATTCTGTCAGAGACCAGACACAAATGCGTTGATCAACGGGCTCACACTAACCCCAAAGCTTTAGAATAAGTGTGGCCCCTTTATTAGGGGTGAGCATCAATATTTATACACAGAAGTAAACAAAGTGATTAATAAAAGATAATGGTCATGCATAATCAATCAAGATTTTACAGGAAGAGCAAGTTTAACAAGTAAATGCATAGAGATAAAGGCTAATGGCTACTTGAGGAAGGGGGTGTCATGAGTAGTTTGCAGGTCAGTGCTTTGTTCAAAAAAAGGTTCAGAAAGGATTATGCAGAGACGGCCAGTCTGGGTGTTTTTTGGCTCCAAAGTTCACCAAAATTTTTAGACCCAACATTCCTCCATTTGTAGCTTTGAGATAACTATTAATCAAAAAGCTACACCCTATTTCAAGATCTCAAGGGCCGCTTGGCAATTTCAGCCTGGGCCAATTCGAAGAGAGTAAGGCTTTTAGCTGAAGTGGGAAAAGAATAAACTGACTTACATGAGTTTATGAGGGAGGGGACACACTGAATACAGCAACACAGTATTATAAGGACTACCATGGCCCCAACAACACCCACCAAGAGGTTTTTAACCCACCCAAATCCGGGCAGCCAATTCCATAAGGCTCCCCACCAATCATAAGGTGGCTGGCCAGAGGAGTAGTTTTTAGCCATTTCCCTTAGGTGTTTGGTACGTTGAAAAGTGTCAGAGTAGGTGTCATTTACAAAAACACAGCATTCTTCATTTATGAGGGCGCAAGTTCCTCCCTGGGCTGCTAACATCATATCTAAAGCCATTCTGTTTTGCAAAGCCAACTGGCGCAGCTGGGACATTTCCCCGGCCTGGTTCTCAAATAGGGTTGCAGTTTCATTGGTCAAAGATTCTAATAGTCCCTGTAGACGGATGATGGCACCCTTCAAGCTAGTGTGACCAGCCCACCGCTGCCAGGACAAACCATCACGGAGATTAATATCTCTGTCAGTTTCACGGATGTTACGAACGTGGGGAAAATGAGGGGGAGTGAGGGAGATCCGAGAAGGCGGTGCTAGCCATGCCAAATAACATGACCCTGCCCAATCAGGGGAGAGAAAATAATAAGCCTTGGGCCCGCACACCCAGTATGTTCCATATAATGCGTTTTGGGTATCCATTTCTCAAAGTAGGAGGTAACCCACCACCCGTTGTACCACTGTTCCCCTGGTAACGCAGAGGGATCGTTGTGTGACTGCAGAGGCACAATTTGGTAGTGTTGTCCTCAAAGGGCAGTGTAGTACTGCTTGAGCAGTTGTAGAAGGCAATTGTGTATCCTTTAACAATTAGTTGGACACCTTCGAGATCTGAGCAGGGCTTTTTAAAAACTGACTCTGAAAACCTGCCCCTCCATGAAAAAGTTGAACAGGTTGGATCGGGGGTGAGGGATCCACATATGGGATAAGTGGGATGCGCAAGGCTTGAAGCCAAGATTTTTACTAAAGGCGGTGCCATAAAATATATGTTGCATTACTTGTTCCCACAAAGTTGACCCTTTTTCTTTAACAAAACACAGTGATCTGTTTGATTGGTTACCCTGAGATATTTGTTAATTGGCACTTCTGTTTTGTCCCATGTAAGATTGGGTTGGACTGGATCTTTTATTCTAGTCGGTGGCATCCAAGTCATATTAGCAGTGGTTAGGGGAATGGGTGTGAAGGGGAAGTCCCTGTGCTGCATTTACTGGAAATGAAGTACATACCAGCCAATCACTTCTATTTCCTAAAATACGAGTTTTAAACCTCGTGGGAATATCTAATAAAAGCATTATCTTCATAAGCAGAAAATAAACTGAAAAAGCATAAAAACATACAGTTGTCAGAATAAAGGGTCCTCTCATTTTTTTCGAGTTAATTTAAGTCTAATGTCTGAGAGAGGTAAGCTGGTCCACTGGTCGAAGGCAGTGTCCTCAGTGGTGACAAGAGCTGCTGGTCCGTCACTGTGGTCCACTACGGCTGGCTTGACGTGGGGAGTGGTGGATCCAAGATTTGCGTCCTTCCAGGAACACTGCAGTCTGGGTTGTCAAAAGAACCTGGTGGGGTCCAGTAAACCTTGGCTGGAGGGTGTCGTCACGAACGAACTTTTTGGCCCAGACGAAGTCCCTGGTTGGAACGGGTGGATTTGTTCCTCCAGCGGCACGGTCTGGGAAAACTGCGAGGCTTTCCAAAGGGTACGGAGGCGAGCCTGTAGGGAGAGAAAACTGACACGCAGTCATTGATCCCCTCCCAATAGTTGAAACATCAGCACGTGGTAGCGCCCCGCCTTTGAAAGGGGGGTGTCCATAGAGCAGTTCAAAGGGGGATAATCCCAATGCGCGGGTTGGGCGAGTACGAAGGTGAAACAGGACCAAGGGAGTACCTGAGGCCACTTTAATCCTGTTTCCTGACAGTATTTAGCCAATGTAAACTTAAGTTCCCTATTCATACGCTCAACTTTCCCGCTAGACTGGGGGTGGTAGGGTGTATGAAAGGAGTGTGAAATGCCCAGTCCTTGTTCTAAATGGCCAAGGACATGACCAGTAAAGTGAGGTCCGCGATCTGAGTCGAGCACAAGAGGGATGCCAAAACGGGGTACAATATCTCTAAGGAGAATCTTCGCCACTGTGGCAGCAGTACAATTAGCAGTAGGAAAAGCTTCGACCCAGGAAGTCAGAGGGCAAACCAAAACAAGGAGGTGCTTTTTCCCAAAAGCCTTTGGCATATTTACAAAATCAATTTGAAGATGTTGAAATGGAGCAGCAGGCGGAGGTCTTCCACCCTTAATTTTGTTAAGAGGTGGAGCAGGTCCATTACGCTGACATGTGCTGCATGCTTTCACTATTGATAGGCAATAGGGTTGAATGCCTGGAGCATACCAAAGCGAGCGATAGTGTCCACGAGGGCCGTGCGTGCCGTAGTGACCCCCTTTATCATGGTGCCAGCGAACTGCCACAGGGTATGTGGAGCGAGGGAGGCAGGCTCGGCCATCTGGCATAAGCCAGGTCCCTTTGACCAGAGTGGCCCCGAGGCTTTCCCATGATTTTAGTTCAGCAGCGGGTACTGGTACGGGGTGCGGTGGAGTAAAGGAGGAGGTTGCAATAGCCAATGTGGGCATGGCTAAAGGTAAGGTGGCAGCCTTCTTGGCGGAGGCGTCAGCCAGGGCATTCCCACGGGTAACGGGGCTGCTATCTTTAGTATGGGCCGGCAGTGAACTACAGCCAGGCCGGAGGGTTTTTTGGAGGGCGTCCAAAAGCTTGTGGATGAGGGGGAGGTGCTGAATGGGTTTTACCGGCAGCTGTCTGGAAACCTCGAAACTTCCAGAGGTGGATATGACAATGCACAACTCCAAAAGCATATTTGCTATCAGTAAAAATGGTAACGGTCTTACCAGCGGCCAACTGGCAAGCTCGGGCCAGGGCATATAGTTCAGCGGCTTGGGCTCCCCAGTTGCCTGGCAGTGAGGCGGCCTCTTGAATGTCCCATTCAGAGGTGACAGCATAACCAGTGAAACGCTTGCCATCAACATAGAAGGAGCTTCCGTCCGAGAAGAGGATGCAATCGGGGTTGTCCAGTGGCACGTCAAACAGGTTGTCTCTTATCTGTAAGATGCTGTAAACTACTTTCACACAGTTGTGCTGGTCCTGGGGGACTGGCAGGTCAGGAAGCAAGGTAGCTGGATTAAGGGGTCCACACCTTTCAAAAAGTAGGTTAGTGTCTTCTAAGAGTTCGGCCTCTAGCTGTTGCTGACGATGGGCCGAAAAGACTTGGGTTGTGCCCCTACGCAGAAGGGCTGACAAGGCATGAGAGGTCCAAACCGTGGTAAAATGACCCAGGGTTAGGCTCTTTGCCTTTGTGATCAGCAGGGCAGCTGCTGCCAGAGTCCGGGTGCAGGATGGGGTTCCCTGAGCGACAGGGTCGATTTGCTGAGAGTAAAAAGCAAGCGGGAAATGGTGGGGCCCGCTCAGCTGGGTAAGGACACCACTAGCAATTCCGCCCCTCTCGTGGACAAAAAGGTGAAAGGGTTTGCTGTAATTGGGGGGGCGGAGAGACATGGAGGAGGCCACACTGTCCTTGAGTAACTGAAAGGCTTGAATAGTGTCCGGGGACCACTGCAAAGGGTCAGGAGCAAGGTTAGCAGTGAGTCGGTGGAGCGGTTTGCTTAACTCCCCGCAGGACGGCAACCAGGGGCGACAGAAGCCAATTAATCCTAAGAAACCTCGAAGTTGTTTCTTGGTGTTCGGTAGAGGGCAGTTTTGAATAGTCTTTATGCGGGCTGGGTTCATCTGTCTTCCTTCTGGGGTTAACAGGAAGCCCAGATATCGGACCTTCTGTGAGACCCACTGAATCTTTTTAGGGTCTACCTTGTGGCCTCTGGTGTGTAGGTATAATAAAAGTGCCTTACCATCGATGCGGAGGGCAGCTTCTTCGCGATTACCTAATAGGATGTCATCTACGTATAGGACCAATGTGGATCCCTGCGGACTGGTGAAACCTTCCAAGTCATGGCGGAGGCACTGGCTGAAAATCGTGGGGCTGTCTCTGTAGCCTTGAGGAAGTCGTTGCCAGACATAACTTTGTCCCTCCCAGGTGAAACCAAAGAGATACTGAGAGTCTGGGTGCACAGGAATGCTGAAAAAAGCTGATTTTAAGTTAATAACAGTGAACCACTCAGCATCCCAGGGGATTTGGCTGATGATAGTAGCTGGGTCAGGAACTACTGCATGAAGAGGGACCACATACTGATTAACAACTCGTAGATCCTGTACAAAGCGCCAACGAACAGGGTCTCCGTCCTTTTTAGGAGGCTTTTTGACAGGCAGTATAGGGGTGTTACAGGGAGTGCGCTGAGGGCGGACTAGCTTTTGTGCAATGAATCCCTCAATAATGGGGCGGATGCCCTCCCGGGCTTCCAGCGACAGGGGGTATTGAGGGACTGACGGGGGGGTTAAGGAAGGCTTTACCTGAATCCTTACGGGCTCTGCCGAAAGGAGCAGGCCAACATCAGTGTCAGAAATTCCCCAGAGGGTTGAAGGCAAGTCAGTGAGGTCAGGGGAGAGAGAGAGAGGTGTTTCCCAATTACCCTGAGTAGGGGCCGAATCTCCTAATACTGTCATCAATAATCCTACCCCTTCAGGAGTGCAGGTTAAAGTAGCCTCAAGCTTACAGAGTAAATCCCGGCCCATCAAAGGGATCGGACAAGCTGGGGAAAAAAGAAAACGGTGAGAAAAACATTTATCAGCATAAATAACATTCAAAGGCAAAGTGAGTCCCAGAGACTGTGGGTTGCCCTCCACCCCAGTCGCAGTTTTAACCTCAGAGGATAGCCAGGGAGAGGGGGCATGATTTAAAAGAGAGAAAGTAGCCCCAGTATCAATGAGGAAAGAGACAGGCAGTCCCTGGACTGAAAGGGTTAAACGAGGCTCTTTGCTGGGAGGGCAGAAAGTGAGAAAGGAACCGGCTAAAGACATTAAGGAAATAAGACCATCACATTGTTTGCCTTCGCCCCCGGGGTACCGTCATTGAGGAGGCTGAGTTTGCTGCGGCTGCTGCTGTTTCCCGTAGTTGATCCAGGCCTGGGGGATGGGCTGAGCTGGTGGTGCAGGGGTGTATTCCTCACTTGTATAAGCATCTGCGGATGCAACCAGACCCTCTGGGCGTCCCCAGGGGCATTCACGTTTAAAGTGACCAGGCTGTCCGCACTGAAAACAATTTCCTGATGGCTGGGGTCGCCAGGACCCTCTTCCCCGGGCACCCTGGAATCCCCTGCCACGGCCACGGCCTTTGCCTCGAACACCACCGTGAAAAGCTAAAGCCATCAGCTTATATTCTTCCTTTTTCTCTTTCTTTTTACTACTTTCCCTTTCTTTCTCCCAGGCAAAATCAGCTACTTCCAACACTGAAGTGACTGACTCACCTCCCCAACCAGGGCGAAACTTTAAGAAGTAATCCCTTACAGGGGGCACCGACTGATTCACAAAAAATGAAATAAGAGTAGGGTGGTCTGCTTCTCTCTCAGGATCCATCTGAGTGAACATTCGGGCCCCCTCCAATAGCCTCGACCAGAACTTTCTGGGCGGCTCATCAGATTCCTGCCGAATCTGCATGAACTTAGCCTGATTAGGCGAGCGGCGAGCCATTTCCTTGAGTCTCTCTAACAATCGCTCTCTATCTGTTCGCAGCTGAGTCAGCCTTAGCTGAGTCCAGTCTAGGGGATTCCAGCCAGCGGCCAGATCCCGCCTATCCATCCAAGTAACATTAGCTGCATTGCTATCTCCCCATGTCCTTTCTGCCATCCACAATCTACTACGTTCTTCTCCAGTCAAAACTCTACTTAACAACTGATCCACATCCGTATAAGTAGGATTATAACTTAAAAACAATCTTTCTAGAAGTTCTATGATCTTTCGGGGATTTTCCCCAAAAGACCCTGACAACTGTCCCCACTCTTTCAAATCCCATTCTAGCCATCCTTTATATTCCACAATACTAGCATGTTGCAATCGTCCATCATTGCTCATATAAGGTTGATCGTGCACCTGTAAAGGCATCTCTATAACCATACTTTTATTATTCGCAAGAGATTTGACAGAGACATCCTCTGGGCTATCCTCAGGGGGGGGGCATGCACCCTGCTGTACCTGCTTGGACCTAAGCCTAGTAACTACTCCTCCCGAGGTTTGCCCCTCCAATTCCTCCTCATCCTTCTGCACAAATTCCAATCTGGGATCCTGCAGATTCCCCTCTGCTACAAGGAGAGAGTTCCCCTGCGGAGGAATAGGGGCAGGTGCAGAGGGGACCAGCTGATGAGTCAAAACACGCCGTGGTCTACACCCTTCATCGAAATAACCTGGAGGGGGTTCACTCTCGGGAGAGTACCTGACTGCCATAATTTTTAAAGATTTCCACAGCTCTGCTGCTGTGTCCCAACAAAACCAGTAACATAACTGTCCCGGATGGTCTTTTTCGATCTGGCTCTTTACTCCTCTTAAGGCAGCCTGCTCGAAAGAGCCATACGAAGGCCACCTCATCTCCGAGTTGGCCAATACCGCGGTATACCCAGTCCAATTCCTTACACATAGTGTGTACAACTTCTTCCTAGACATTCCTGTCTGTACTGGGAGTTTCCCTTCGTTCCATAACTTATTTACAATCCCCAACGGACTCTCAAGAGGCACGCTAGTCCCTTGACCCATGGTGTCTGACAGGAGCCCTCCAACTGGCGTTTACCCTGCTGTCCAATACACGACCCCTCAATATTGAATTGGCTAGGAGAAATCTCCTGTGGCGCCTTGCCAATTCATATATGAGTGGTCCGACCACTGGACAGAGGTACCGCACCAGAAGGTATCCCGGACGAGCCCCCAAATTGTTAGGTAATAAAGCAAGTCCTCACTCACCTCTCCAACACCCGAGGTTGTGCGGAGTTGGAATATGGGCCCACAATTCTGTCAGAGACCAGACACAAATGCGTTGATCAACGGGCTCACACTAACCCCAAAGCTTTAGAATAAGTGTGGCCCCTTTATTAGGGGTGAGCATCAATATTTATACACAGAAGTAAACAAAGTGATTAATAAAAGATAATGGTCATGCATAATCAATCAAGATTTTACAGGAAGAGCAAGTTTAACAAGTAAATGCATAGAGATAAAAGGCTAATGGCTACTTGAGGAAGGGGGTGTCATGAGTAGTTTGCAGGTCAGTGCTTTGTTCAAAAAAAGGTTCAGAAAGGATTATGCAGAGACGGCCAGTCTGGGTGTTTTTTGGCTCCAAAGTTCACCAAAAGTTTAGACCCAACAGCAGTACTCCACACACAATATGGTTTGGTCCAAAACTCATTCTTTCCTGGAGACAACCTTTGTTCTTAAAAATGCCTTCAGACAGGAGAGCATTTATAAATTTAAAACCTTAATCAGAGCTCCTTCTTGAGCTGACTGGTCATAATGCTTTTTCTCAGCCAGACTTCCTTCTCTTCTTTTCTCTTCTCCTAGTTGCCTCTCTCAAAGAGCAGCTTTTATAGCCCCAAGTTGGAGACAGTGACATGTACCTCATCTGGTTGCCTTGGTGAATCAGCAGATTAGCTCTGCACTGCTCACAAGGCTCTAAAGCCTGATATCCAGTCATAGAATCTTCTTGGCAGATTTGTTTGAGAAGCCAAAGACTGAATGGTGGCAGAAGCTGAATTCTCCTCTTGCTTTATATAACAGGACTGAGGCACAAATTCAAAATGGTGGGAGCAGTTTGTGTTGCTACTGCATGCTTTATCTTGCTACTGGTTATGCTGTACCACTTCTATGCATAATTAGAAGATTTCACACTACAGGTATATAAATTCACCATCTTTAACCAGAGACTGGATGATACAACATGGCTTTTCAGCATTATGGCTGGGAAGCTGATATTGTTTAACTGAGGCTTTCAGTCTCCCTTACAAAATGTTCACCAATTAAATTGTAATGAATTTTTAGCAACAATAATATTGCCTCAAACCTAGTCAAAGAGGCTGGAAGTATTTTTAGATTTGGCCCTTACCTCATCTCGCACTTAGTAAAAGGGAATATTTTACTCTTAATATATAGATGGAAAAGTTTCCATAGTTAGTGTTACTGAGACACTGCAACCATCTATGCATAACAGTCATACAATTATTTATTGATCCTCCAGATAGACTACAAGCAGGCTCCATGGAGTCTAGAATTCTTCCACTAGGGATCTACAGTAGATGAGATCTGCAGACTGTTTACGTTATTTAAAAAGAGTTCACTGGCTTTCTGTAATGATTTTAGAGCTGTGCTAATTATTCACCTCATGGCCTTGGCCTTGTCCCCTAGAAGGTATATGAATTCCATAGGAGTCCCCATCACTTCTTACTTTCTTCCACGAGAAAAGTGTTAATCTCATCTGTTTGTTTGTTTTTTTCTAAGACACCCCTTTCAGAAAAATCTAATGTGTACCTTTTTAATGATTTTCTCTGCCTGAAAGTTATGCAAGAGATGTGAAGCTTATTTCAAGGTCTCATTGAAGTCCGATAGGTGAAATCCTGGCCCCAGTACTAGAGTCCATGGCAAAACTCCCATTGACTCCAGTGGAGCCTGGATTTTGCCCTGTGTGCTTACTACAAATCTTTATGACGCAGTCACCAATGACTTGTTTGTATAGTCCATAAGCCTTCTGTGTACTACATATCATTAGGAGTTCAGACAACGAAATATCACTTTAGTTTTATCAAACCATTCTCTCGTCTCATAAAACAAGACATGAGTAGAAAGCAAACTAACTCTTTAGGTTTAAGAGAGTACCATGTTTGAATTTTGAGGCATTCCTCAAAAGTCAGCCAACTTAACAGCTTTAATATATGTTTACGACTATTTTCTATTTATTCCTAGCACAGAGTTTGCAAAACAAATTTACTTTTACAAAAAAAAGTCCTATATGGAGATAGGTGGCGATCCTTCACTGACTGAAGTTTTTTTTCATTAGCTTCCCAATGCTTGGAAGGGACTCCCTTCCCAAAAGACTTCTAAGAAGAAAAATACCAGTCTGACCATAACATTACACAAATTACATGTCACACCTGTGAGGTGCTGAGCACCTTAAACAGCTAAGGAAGACTGTAACGGGGCACACTCACCTCTTTTGAGTGCCCCGCTTGGCCAAGTGTTGGTGCCTGCACTCTCTCTCTCTGTGCTGTGTCTTTGGTGACTCAGCCCTCTGGCCTAGTCACACACAGTGTGTGTGTGAGAGGAAAACTAAGAAAAACCCCTTACGGGGTACAAGTCCAACAGGGGTCTCAGTGGCCTCTATAATGTCTCCCACAAGTTGTCCCTGCTCTGGGAAAGAGCAGTGCCCCTGGGCTCCCTTCCTGATGACACAGTTTTCGCCTTTTTAGGACCTTTCTGGGCACAGTTCTCCAGCTGGGCTGCTGCAGTTCACCTCCCAGTGGGTGCCTCGGTGGGCCACAAAGGGGGAATACAGGCGCTGTTGCCCTGAACTGTGACAATTTGCTGATCTCATTCAGATTTTAAATATGAGAATCTCAAAGCATTTTAAAATGGGAACTCAATATTTTTAACCATCAGGTAAAGCCTCTATGGATTTTGATGTATGGTAGTTATGAACTCTTTTGGCACTGCCATCATAGTTCAATAGTATCATGCAAGAAGCCTGATTATTGGAGAATTTGGGCTCCAATCTCTTAGAACCAGTGACTTATGCTGACATTACATTTTTTTTGACATTACTCTGGTTTTATAGTGGCACAATCACATTCCAGCTCTGCATTTTTTCACTTCAGGCACCTTCCCTAGAAGAACTTGAATATTAGAACATGGAAACAATGATAGGAATGGCCAATGCATTTAAAATAAGGTATCTATCTAGGCTCTTGGAGGAACAAAGGGCAAATCTAAGGGATTCTCCACACCTAACCAAAGGCACTCATCCAATAACCCAATTAAAACGGCACTAGAACTGTTAATTGACAAAGGCTAAGTTGATCATATTCATACACAAACCCCAAGGTCTTGTGATTAAAAAAACCCCCACGGATGCTGGGGACTAACATTCACATTTTTTTCTACTATTACATTGATAAACTTGTCTGTTCAAGTATATACTAGCATACAATACCATATTGCTCTCAGTGTTTAAACTATTTTGAGGTCTAATTAAGGAACATTTCAGTGAAACAGAAAATAAACAATACTGTGTTGAAATGAGGAGTCCATAGCAGAAGTAAGATTTAAACAGTCTTGGATTTGGTGAAGATAAAGAGTGATGGATGTACCTTAATGGTTTAAATGCTTAGGGATCTCTCTCTCTTGCTCCAGTATCCAGCAATCTGGGAACTTGAGAGCCTGGAATAAAATAGGATCTCTGGCTTTGTTAAATTGAAATGCTTGGTTTTGCAGCAGCATGGTGGTAATCAAGTGAATAAGTGAGGGTAAGTTGTCAAGCAATTTCCTCCTTAGATTCCCTTTTATTTTTGAAATAGTCATTCCAAAGATTACAGCATCAATGTTGTCAATAGATAAGATTGTGGAATAGTCTTATTGTCTGCCCCTAAAAGTGATCATTTTGTAGATTCTCAGTGCTTAACTGCTCTAACTAATTACTACTCACAATGCACAAACATGTGACACTTAACTCCCTCCTTATTAGAAAGGGCAGCACTGGCTGGGGACTGCCACAGCAACTCTCCCAGGATAGGAGTCACCTTCCTGGATGCCACCCTGCAATTTAGCCCCAGATAGCACCCGCTGGTCTTTTTGATGGGGTATACCAGACCCTCTGAGGCCCCCTACTGGAGGCCTTGTGGTCCTGCCACACCCGGCCCCCAAAAAGGGCAGTGGAGTGGGTCCTCCAAGCTGCCTAGAGTGGCTGTCCCACACACAGTCAGGGTCCAGCAGCCTAGTATAAGAAGAGCTGCAGGGTTATGGTGCCAACTTTCTAATGTGTCGGGGGCGTGCTTGAACCCCAGCCCTGGCCCCACTCCACCCCTTCCTCCACGGCCCTGCCTCACCTCTTCCCACCCCTGCCCTGCTTCTCCCATCCCCTCCCCACAGCGCACTGCACCCTCACTCTTCCCACTCCTGCATGCTGTTAAACAGCTGGTTGCGGTATGCAGGAGGCGCTGGGGAGCAGGGCCTGTGGTGGGGAGGGAGAGGAGGCACTGAGCAGCAGGGCCAGCTGGTGAGCAGCAAACACGGGGTCAGGGAGGAGAACTGATGGGGCTGCCAGTGGGTGCTCGGCACCCACCATCTTTTCCCCATGGGTGCTTCAGCTCCGGAACACCCACAGAGTTGGAGCCTGTGCCCACTATAGCCTCCTGACTCCTCAGCTGTCACCTCTTTTGGTGAGAGACCTGTGTCTGTCACCTCCTGACCAGGGTCTTTTCAGTCTGCACTGTTCCGTGGCTATACTGCCCCAGCAGGGCAGGTGGCCTAAGGCCTGCTTTGCTTTGCTTTGCTTTCTCTTCAGCATTCTACCACACAGCCCTTTCTAAGCAAATGTATTGAGGTGAAAGCATTGCAGAGAAAAAACAGAGATAACAGAAGAACTTACTGGCATGCTAATAAGCTTGCCAGAGCTTACCCACAACTCTTCTACCAGAGTTCTTGTTATTCAGTCCTTCAATCCCCATCAAGGGATTTCTGTAGTCACGAATTCACAACAGCCTTTGCTCAGAAAAAGAACACCTCTGCACAGGTTAGCCTTTACTTTATACAGCCTGGCTGTTTGATCTGCAAAGATCCTGAATAGGTAAAGAACCAGACAATGGTTCTCTCCTCGGGGTGTAGCTTCAAACGGCTGGATCCAGAGGTAGGAACTTGCATTCCTTTCCCCCCACAAAGATAGTTCCTAGCAAGGCCACTTAATTTTCTTGTCTGGCACATTAACATAGTCCTTTGATCATAACACTTTTCAAATCTTACATTGGCCATGTCTCCCACCTTGAGAGGAGAGACAGTCCCACAATAATCCATGAACTTTATATTATAATACAACGGACTTCAATGCTATTTAAACATAATTCAATAAGCTCTCTCAAAGGTATTGTAGGAAATTGCCATAACTGTCACCAACATCTACTTTATATCAGTGTATGATTCAGAAAGTACCATTTTTCTTGAAATGAAATATTTCCACATTATTTAAGCAGTTGACAGTAAAAACAAACTAGTTGCTCTTAAACATGAAGAACTGTAGGATACAAGCAGAATTTTTGAAAAGGAATTAATGCAAAATGTCCGACTAGGTTTATGTCTGTTAAACTGGCACTTGTGTGTCTATGCCAGGAAGCCAGAATGTCTACGCTACAAATCATTAGAACTGCAGAACCTTGGATGAAAGAGATCCCATCTGCTTATTAATTCTGTGAGATCCCAGGTGCAGGACTCAAAATGAAATACTCCCACATTCTTCTGTTTTACCACTGATGAGCTGGATAATGGCCTATGAGTTCCTTCCTTTTTGGAAAATTTGATAAAATATTCAGATCATGGTCCAGTTAAGCTAAATACCATAAGGTCCATGATTAAATTCCCTCTTAGTGAGGCAACTGTTGATGTTACACATTTTTCAGTACATTCCCTAAGAGGAGGAGCAGCAACTTTTGCAGAACATGCAGGTATCCCAAGATATGCAGGCAGTGCTGTAATCTGCTTGTAGCAGGGTCGTCCACCACCTAAGTACCTCTCATGGCCAGAGGTCACTCTATGGCCCCCTGTCTCTGCTTTCCCCCTTCTTCGGGGCTCCGTAAATAAAACAGCTCAAAGGAAATTAACACATTTCCCACCTGGGCTTCACTTTATTCAGTCTTCAGATATGCACTGGCCCTTCAGGTCTCAACCCCAGTTCAGTATCTCTCTGCTTTAAGTGGTGGTATCTAGCTCTCTTTCCCAGAGCTGGGGGACAATTCAATGTCTCTGCAAGAGCCAAGTCTTGCTCCCTGCAGCTGATGACCAGCTATTGCTTCTCAGGCTTTTGTTTCCTTGAGCATTGCCCCCTTACTGCAGCTACCTGGTGCCCTTCAAAGGAAATTTCCTGATCTCGCTCAGGTGAGGATCTCTAGTGCCTAGAGCAGTGGTCTCCGACCTTGAGGGTGGTGACCCACCTTCCCTCTGTTCATGTCCTCTCAGGGCCAGGAGCAGGGCTGCGGCTTGCGGGGGCAGGGAGAAATGTGGACAGGGATAAGAGGGGCAAGGGTGGGGCCACAGCTGAGAATGGGTCTGGGGCCATGAGTGGAGCTGCTGCTAGGCTGTGATAGGGGCTGGCATCTGGGCCTCTGGCCGGGTGCAGAGCTGCACCGAGTCTGGGGACAGGGACCGGCACAGGGCCAGGAGCTGGATCCGCGGCTGGGAATGAAGCCAGAGCAGAGCTGGGTATGGGGTTGGGCTGGGTGTCACTCCCTCCTTTTCTCTTGTGGGGGCTAACTTCAACCCACCGCATCCCCCTGAACGTTCCTCTGTTCCCCCGGGGGGGGGGCACACCCCACAGTTTGGGGGCCTCTGGCCTAGGGCAAGCCACCCTGGCTCATGAAAAAATGCCTTCCAGAATCTCTTGGAATCCTTCAGATACAAATGTATAAAATTTAGTCTTCAGGATCTCTCTAGTCTTCAGGATCTCCCCACACACTCTAGAATGTTACATCTTCTTTGTAAAGAAATAAATTGTTACTACCCATGACATTTGAGAAAAGGAGATTACTCTGAATTAATTAAATGATTCTCGTGCATCTTAATCGGGCCAATAACTAAGAAATAATGCTTAGAGGCACCTCCCCCCATTTCCAAAAACAAGTAATCTAGGAAGGCTAAAAAAGAGTCATAGATTTTTTTTTCCACTTAAGTATGATCTGGCAAAACACTGAAGCATGTGTTTAACTGTAAGCCCATAGTTAAAAATCACTAAGTCAGTGGGAGTTAAACATTAACGATGCTTAAATTCTTTGCTAATAGATATAGCTTGATAAAATATTTGCTATTTCAGAGTTTTATTAATATTAAAATGTGGCCAAATACTGAAGCCTTTACTCAGGCAAAACTCTTATTGATTGACTGGATAACAGAATTTTTGAGTTCTGTCCTTGGACGTCACTAACTCACTATGTGAATGTGGGCAGGTTCCTTAAATTTCCTGTGCCTCCATTAACCTGACTGTCAAACCGGGATAGTAAAATTTGCATAGCATATGGGTATTTGACACGTAGGTGTCTACACTACAGCCTATGTCACCCAAAGTTATGTCTCTGAGTATAAATATTCCAACCACTCCCCCCTCAAGCAATATACATTACACCAACAGGAGTGTTCATGTGCACAGCGGTATGCCAGCAGGAGAGCTTCTCCTGTCGACATAACCACCTCTGTGAGCGGCATAAGCATTCTTATGCTGATGGGAGAACTGAGCCAAAACCTGAGTTCCTCTCTCATTTTTAGCTCACTCGGGAAAGACTGCCATTTCAATTGACTTCCTCCACAGCTTTTTAACAATCATAAAACTAATCAAACTGTATTAAAATGAAGTCTATAAAAGTCCATCTCTGCCATAACAGCTCCATTCTGAAAGAATTAAAAATGCATTATCTAATATTTTAGATAAGTTTTGTATTCTGTTTTTCCCAGTGCAAGTTTTATAATAGAAATGGACAAGAATTCCAAATAATTTTTCTTTGACTTTCTAATTGGTTTGTGTTATTTTGCTATGTTGCATTTTCCATGCCTGCTTACTCTCAATTGCCAATGATATTTTTAAAAAATGTTTCCTAAACAGCCATAATTAGTAATGTCATTTTATAATGAATTTGTTTGCTAGAATAAATAATTCACTTTATTATTCTGAACAAGAAAGCTATAATTCCTTTTCATGACAAATTATTAGTCCATTTAAATGCCCTTGACAGTGACTAGCTGGAGCATTTCACTCTTATACACCTCTGCCTTTTATTTCTCTCTCTCTTTGGTTAGTTTTTAATATTAATGTACATATTCAAGAGCGCATTTAAAAGTCTTATATTTGACTGAAACAGGATTATTGGTCCTGGATGAAAACCCACAAAACAAAAGTTTGCATAGGTTTGAATTTTTAAACAAGTTTATTTTACTGGGTCCATGCCCTTTTTGTACTAGATTTCAATTAATATATTAAAATGAATGGGGTTAGCAATGGGATCATTCATGGAATGAGTTAATTTTAAGCAAATATTGATGGATACTCTTGAAAAGTTAAATTCTGGTTCTAAATGTGAATATTCACACTAATACTTAGTCCAATTCGAATCAACGGAGCTATTTGTGGCAGTTAAGACTGTGTGTAAGTGTTTTGTGGGTGTGAGGTGAAAGGTGGGTAATAGTATCAGAATCTGACTCATAGGAGATCTTAATTTATGGACTTCCAGCTGTTCTGCTTGTTTAGTGAGAATACATTTCAGAGATCAGAATTCAGGACTCAAGCTTAATTGCTACCTCCTTGTACTGACTTGAGATGAACATGCTGAGAAACTGGAGGCAGAAAGCACCTGGCATTGTTCTCTAGAAACTATATTGCCTGACTCAAGGGAGGGAGTCACATTAAATCCACTGTTAGAGTGAAGGTTACCATCATATGAAGCTTTTAAGTACATATGTTAAATCTCGCATATGAGGAGATAAAGCAGAAAAAATAGTGGTGGTTTGGCATTTAAAAAACTAACAATTTTTAAGCCCATCTTGTGATTTTTTTGGGGCCTGACCCATGACTGTTTAACGTTTGGGGTTACTGTAGTATCCCATGTGCTAGCTCATGAGGAGTTTGGACATAGCTCTTGCAGGTAGGCACCACCCTCTCAGGGCTGTGGTGTGTCAGCCCATGTGATAGACACCCTTACAAACATTCTCTTCAGCACTGAGACATTCTACCAACTGCATTGGCGTGAGGGTGCTCAGGGCTTGCTGCCTCTCTACCCCATCCACCTGTCAAGCATAGGTCAGGGCAATGCTTATCTATTAATGAAATCTCTGTTTTCCTAGTGCAATGAGCTCTGTTGAAAATAGAGATAAGACTAACAGGAAACTGCTAGATATTGGTAGTAAAGTCATTTATTCTAATTGATTACGTAGCGTGTCTTATGCTATTATAATGTTTAGTAATCAGTGGTAATTAGAAGCATATAACTAAGTCATTCCTAGCTGTGAGGGAGCATGCACAACATGAACCATAAAAATAGGAACAGCTGTAGCAGCTGATATTCTGATTTTTTTTAAATGTGCATTGGAAATTGTATTAGCCAAGATAAGAGAAAGGGAAATGTCTTTTGTTTTTAAGATAGTAAAAGCATAATCAGATTTGGGAATCCAAATGGTTTCAGTAGAATGGGACATTGTGCAGTGTGTGACAAGGGAAAAGATTACATGGTTTTATGAATTGTCCATAATTCAGTAAGCAGTCAAGAAGCCATGGAGACTTTATGTTTTGCTGTAAGTGTGATTATTATTAACACTTAAATATGAATTTATATCTCTAAGTCCATGAACCCTCACATGGGAAATATGAAATAGGGAGAGGGCTTGACAAAATTCACTTATGACAGCCAATTCTCCTCTCATTTACACTGACTGGAGGAACTCTGTGGAAGTCAATGGAGTTATGCTAGTGTAAAGGTGAGATTAGAAACTAGCCACTGTATACCTAACATTTTTCTTATGTTGCTTCTTTGTATGTCAGAACTGGTCTTTTCCTAACTTTTTTTAAACATGTAAAATGTTTCGGATTAGTTACTGTCCACACTTGAGAAAAAAGTGTCGTATTATAAATGCAAAATTGACAGTGTCTCAGAACAAACATACCCTTGATGTGTTGCGCAGAACCTTTGCAAGCCTTGCTACTCTATGTGGATGTAATAAGCTTTATTCTCACCATAGAGGCACATAGCAAGTTAGTATGAAAATAACATTGGTTCTAAGGTGTATCTAATGCACACTGGCTGGGATCAACAGCCCCATATGTAATGCAGGTTTTCCCAAACTAAGTATGGTATGAGTAGTTAGTCAAAACTCAGAGTCAAGTGCTTCCTTTGGAGTACAGACATAACTCATGCTAAAGGCAGCCTCACTCTTCCTAGAATAATTTGTGCCCTACAACTTGTACCTACATTTTTGCTCCTCGCTGCCAAATTGCTCATGGAAATCATGTAGATTTAAGTACTCAGTGTTTACACCTATAGTACAATGGTATCAAAAGGGATTGCCCATATATGGGTAAAAAAAAATCTAGAGATATAATAGTTATTGTAACAAGTTTTGGAAAGGATTTTAAGCTTTGTGCTTCAGAGTTTAAGTCAATCTCAATTAGATATTTTAGAGGAGACAATGTAGGAAGCAGGTTCTCCTCCCTCACACACACCCCCGTCTGCCTACTGTGGGGCACCTTCCTTTGAAGTATCTGCTGCTGATGCCATGACCATAGTTGGAGACAACATTCTGGGCTAGATAGACCTCAGGTCTGATCCAGCATGGCAGTTCCTATGTAGCTATGTCAGCTGTGATGATCATAGCTTTAGATAAAAGTTCCACTTCAAGTGTCCTGAGTCACTTCTTGGCCCAGACAGCAATGGTTCAAATCAAGTCAGCAACAAAAAGGCAGTCTATAAACAATTTAAAAAAGAGTCAAAAGGTCCTTAATTCTCAGGCCTTTGTCATCCTCTCCAAGGGGCTTACTAGTCTCTCTGAGACAATCTGATGCTAACTCCAATCACGAGCTAGCAGAGGGTTATTGCTCCTTAGCCATTTCAACTTCTTCTGCCCTTTCCTCTTTATAATTGGCTTACTCTCATTAGTCATTGCAGTTGTGACTTTCCATAACTGGCATTTCTCATAGCTGCTTGGGGGGTGGCTAGTCTGGCTGTCCACAGGCAGGTCAGGTCAGGTTCTTGACCTTTTCCTTTCTGTGTTTTGTAGATCCCATCACAAATGAAAAATGGAAATGGAAAAATGGAAGAACAAGTTTTATGAGTGCTAGTTGTGCACACATAGGAGAAAACCAGGCCTCAGTTAACAACGTACCTTATAATATTAATTAAGCCTGACCTCAGGAAAATAGGGATGTAATCGATTAACATACATTTTCTATTTAGAGAAATGTTTGACTAAAAAAACATTTATTTTTAAAATCAAGTTAACTTGCAGTATCCACCATGACTAGTGTGAATCTTATTCCTTTACTAGGTTGGCCTTGCCTATGATACTAGATTGAGTTATTTAAGGTGTGGATCCATAGCTGACACTAAGTAGTTTAGAACAGTATTAAGACAGTAACTGCATATTAATGGGATTTTTGAGTGACAACTGGTTATTTTTAACAATTATTATGGAATGTTTCAGTTAATGAGGTTACATGATGAGTTTGGTGGTGATATCACATGTTGTTAAAATATACTTCTGTATATTCAGTGTGCTAAATCCTTATATTGCACTCATAAACTACCTTGAGTCCAGTGATGTTAAATGGGATGTAAAGTCAGGGCCTAATATAAGAACTTTAGAATATGGCCCAAAAACTTTAGTATACAATTGTGTTGATTTTTTCCCTTTGTGATATATACTTTCACTGGACACATTAAGTACAACAATTACAGGCATATCTAACACTATAATTTTGTCTAAAACAAATAAAATCCAATTAACCCTACTTCATACTGCCCATAACATTCTTCACAACTTTTCTAAATTGAGAGAAACTTCCCATTGATAATTTCAGTCAGTTATTCTAAGTTAGGGAAATGAGATTTTCATCTACAAATAGCTTGTGTGTGTTTGTTCTTACCCACTGTGAGGAATAATTCTCCAATAGATTATCCACAAGCACAGCCTCCTTGTGCTGATGCTTCACTAGGCAGACCTCCCAGATAGGTTATAAATCATGCAAATTTAAAAAGGTGATTTGCATGAAGCGACAGCTGGTGTGTGAAGAACTGATTACACTAGGAACAGAGTAATAGTGATAGCAGGAGCTGGAAGTGTGTTTTACCAAAAATGCTTTGGCTGGCATCACCAGCCCTTAAAAGTCCTTGTTGTCTATGATAAAGACATGAGTGATGTAGTTATTTCCAGTTCTCGTTTAGGTTCATGCATCAAAAAAGTGATGGTTTCCATCAACCCAAATATAAACACTTTCACAAACAGTTGTGGAGGACCGTCTGCATGGCTGATCTCTCTATAAAGCCCTTTCATGGGGTGCAGCACCATGGCCACTTACTACCTCCCAGGTGCCCCTCTTGGTTTGGATTGCCTCCCCTCTATTTCCCCTTCATCCTGGCCCCATACGAACCACATTCAGGGCACATCTACAATAAAAAAAAGTCAGCGAGTCTCAGAACCTGGGTGAGTTGACTCAGGCTCACACCATAGGTCTAAAAATAACAGTGCAGGCACTCCTGTTTGGACGAGAGGCCAGGCTCTGAGACCCACTCACCTCACCAGGTTTCAGAGACCCATGGGGAACAGCAACACTGCTGTTTTTAAGCCCAGTAGCACAAGCCCTAATCAGTTGACCTCAGTTCTGAGACCTGGTACCATTGGTTTTGTTTTGGTTTTCAGCATAGACCAGTGACATAGCGAGGAGTGGAAATTTGGGTGGGCCCATGGGCAGTGGGTATAATAGGCCAGAGAAGGCTTCCGACCTGTCACTGGACACCTGGGCAGTGGTGGTCCTGCCTCTTCTGAGGCCCACACCACCTGCTGCTGCCTGCCTGGCAAGCCTTCCTCCACTCCACCCACCTTGCTCTAGAGGTCCCAGCCACTCGTCGCATCCCTCTTCATTCCCCTTCCCTGTGGGGGTGGGGGATTGAGGAGAGATGTGGCCAGCGCAGGGGGCTCTGGTGGGGGAGTGAAGGCAGTGAGTGGGTGGTCTTGTGGCAGGTGGGGAGGGTCTGTCGGGGGAATGAGGAGGCAAGCAACAGGCAGACTGAGGGTGAAGAGGCATATGGCAGGTGAGGGGGTGGGTCTCACTGCGAGCAGGTAGGTAAGGAGGGACTTGGCGGTGGCAAGGCTGAGCAAGGAGGGGGCTGAATGGAGGCAGAGTGGGTGTGGAGTCTGGGCAGGGCCAAGGGCTGAAGAGGCGGGACAGGGAGCTAGCCTCCCCAAGGGGAAGCTTCACCCGCCGCCGATGGTGAGCCTCGACTTTTGGGCAATGACAGTCTGTGCTAGCTGAGCTTCTCCCCCAATGCCATGGTGCCTCCTCCTCACCCTGCACTCTCAGGGCCCAGACGCAGTGCTGTGTGTTGCTGAACCTGGCAGGGACCTGACGCAGCTCCTCCGCTACCCCCTCCCCACCGAGCAGCTGCTGGGGTGGTAAGAGTGAAGAGACACAGCAGCCTCCCCTCGCCCTGCACAGGGTTGGTTTCCCAGCACAAACGGACCACACTGCGTTCTGCGTATGGGAAGGCCTAGGAGCTGCGCTCAAGGTGGTGGTTCTTGTTGCGTCCTTTTCAATCCTTCCCTTCCCCCCAACATGTTAGCAGCACAATGATACAGCCAGGCAGAGGGGGATGGCGAGCCGGGGGGGGGGATGTGTCTCTGTGGCACCACTGACACAGGCCATGCCCCAGCACAGACGTACCCTCAGTCTCCAGGGCTTTTCTAAGATCAATCCTTTAATTCATTCCTCACCAGTTTCTCTCAAGCTAGCAAGAGGGTTTGTATTAATCAGAATTCAAAAGCCCAAGACAAACATGTTTTTCAGACCATCTTCCATTATTTAACACCCATGCTCCCAGGGTTTAGCTGGCTAGAGCTCTGCAGGAACCGAACTCATTCCACATAGCTGTTTCTTCACCCAGCTACACAACTGCCTGTTTCCTGAGTGTTCCAGCTCACTGCCAAGCTTCCTACCTCTGGTAATCTCAGGCACTCACACCCCTGCCTACACCTGCCCCCTGCCCTTTATATTGGACCTGCCAATTCATCTCAGGTGGGGCTCATCTTGAAATCAAAGCTAGTTTAGCCCAAGCCTCTCTAGACCATGGACAAGCAGCTTGTTACATGGGGCTTAAGTAGTACTGAGAACCTTGCGCAGGTATCGTTCACTCTCAGGTGGGATATACAATAGTACTCAGCAATGGCCTAACTGTGCCTCTGTTGAAGTCAATGGGAGTTTTACTATTAACTTCAGTAGGAATAGTGTTAGCCCAACACTTATTTTTTAAAATCCCATGTTTAACATTTTTAATACATTTCCTCTCACTTCCATGTGATTGTATGTATTCCACTGCCATAAAAGTCAACCAAAAATGACAATTTGGAACTAAATTGATTATAAGACCTGATATGTAACATATGAATGATAATAATACATACTCATCTTTGTGCAATACAGAGACTTCCTTGATTATAGCCTTTTGAAACACATTTATGTCTTATCACCACATCAACTGCCAACAACATTGCTTAGTATTAAACAGCTTATTTTTCCATGAGCAGCCTACCTTCTTCCACTTGGGGCAGCTGACTGAACCCTTTCTCCAAACGTAACACAGAACTCTTCCAAGATTTCCCAACTTATGACAGCTATTTTTATCAACACTTTAAAAAAAAAAAACTTAAATCCCAGAATCCCCTTTTCCAGTGCTGATTTGCTTATTAGTGCAATCTATTGGGGATTGTACTACTATATTATAAAACAAGAAATAGATTGTTCTCTCCCTGATGCTGTCTATATGCATGCACAGTATGGAATGTAGTCTAATACTTGGAATAGGGGAGTACGAGCCAACCAACGTCCAATTTTATTAGCCTCATATTAGGGGAAGAGTGCAATAGCTGTGAGGCTTAATTAATGTATGTTTTTAAGTGCTTTGATTTCTTTGCATGAAAGGTGATTTCTAAATGACGAGTTATTATTATCTCATAATATAAACATACTGTGCCTGATTTTCCACTCACAGTAGGTTTTACATTCATTTAACTCTTGATTCTTAATGGAATAATGCATGATTTCTTCCAGGATAAAAGAGGGAAGGAGCCAGCTTACTGTTATGCTGGGATATCAATAAAAGCAGCTAAATATAAAGGCCCTAAACCACAAGCATCTGAAAATTGTAACAAGAAAAATTATGAACAGAGTATTCACAAGCATAAGACATTGGACTTTGAATAAAACACCCCCTGACAAATCTATGTTTGCAGAAGGTAAAGAAATATTGACATCAAAGAATCACAGCATGGTTTCCAAACCTCCTTCCCCTCTTAATAGATTAAGGGGTAGAGAAGGATAACACACACTGAATATGTGACAGATATTGAAATATAAAAATGAAAAATTGTAAGGATAAGAGCTTTGATAGTTATACCTTAATGATTTGATATTATGCATAGTGAATGAGTTTAGATAAGGAAACACTTAGGCCAGGGCCTGGCTGGCGTAAGTGTGGTTTTGCCAATTCCTCTCTTACGTAGAATTGCTGATCTGCTTAAAATGATGTTGTGGCTAACCGAACAAAGGTAATTTGTTGTGCTGGAAGTTTTGAGGTAAAAACACACCAATCTGTAACAAGACGAAGACTTTTACCGAGAAGACACAGAAGGACATGACACAAACTGCATAAACAAAAAATGCAGAAATTGGGTAAACTGAAGTGAGCACGTGCGTAAAGAACGAATTACATAAAAAATAAATGGGTCATGTGCTAACAGCTGACTGGAGAAAAGTTAAGCAATACAGAATTTGAAAATGCATAAGAATCCAAGTGAATATGGCCCAAATTGGAGAGACATTGGACAAGAAACTGAAGGAATGGAACTGAAGGACCAGACCAAGGGATCAGAAGAAGCAAGGACCATCATGAAATATAGAACTTCTTGGTGCCCCAGAATGTTCTAATTTGGGTCCTTTATCTATTCCTTCTTGTCTGATATTATTGTCTGGCATCAGTATATGCTCAGATAATATAAGTGACAATAATTCTATCTGAAACTGTATAACAAAAGTCAAAAATTAATTAAGCCTACATTGGGTGGACTTGTGACTCAGTTTCCCAATTTAACTCCCAACAGTTACCATATAAGAACCATAAAAATAGTTACATGCTGCCTCTATAAAAGCTGAGCATGGAATCAAAACAAAAATGACTGTATAAACTTTTGCCCATATGGGGTTTTTAAGTGACTGGAATGGAAAATTGTCTTGTTTCAGAATATTTTTTTTCACAAATGTTTTTCTTTTCTACTGTCTCAAAATGGTTTTTAACAGTGTTAAGGAGAAAAGCACGATCAAAAGAGTTTCTGTTAAGATAATTTGATTAAAAAAGGCACAGAGTGTCAGTTAGAGCCCTGAGACACTTTTCAGTAAAGATTTGTAACATTTGTAAAAATGGAGAGGAAAGCCACAAACCTGTCAAATGTTAAAATCAGTCCTGAAGTTATGAGCTTTAATTCTCTGCAGGTCACAGGAGGCCCTTTATCTTGGCCTTGATTCTTTCAAGTAGCTGGAAATGAATGCATGATACAGAGGCAGCAGCTTCAATTAGATGTAATATTGAAAAAAAGGTTGATAGTTCTTCCTTGTTAATGAGGAAAAAACAAGTGTTCCACTCTTTGGAATAGTGCCAATCCACCCTGATAGTCAATACCAACATAACATGATCACATGTATCTAAATGATACAGAAAGCAGGGCACCTTACAAACGTGGTTCCACTCTGAAAAATAACTCTATAAAAATGGCACCTTATTCCTCTACAGACAATCTCCCTCTGTGTATCAAGAGACTCTCTCTAGTGATTCAAATAAGCTTTGATATTTTCCCCCCACTCTTGTTAGCACTGCAGAATCACCACAATCAGAGAGAGAGCGAGCTGGTTTCTGTTCTGGCTCCCAAGGCATATAGGGTGTCTGATCCAGCTTCCCTTGAAATCAGTTATCTTCTCTGATGAGTGTGCTTTATTTCTGACTGAGAAGAGGCCTCTGAGCCTACTCTGGATGGATATTGTTCATTTAGGAACAAACTTTTGTGGGACATAAATGCCCCCTCAGGGCATGTCTACACTGCTTTCCAACTTAGGTAGACACACCTATGCTAGCTTTGATCAAACTAGTGTGTTAAAACTGGAGCATAGCTGCAGCAGCAGAAAAGGCTAGCCATCCCAAGAACATGCCTACAGTTTCAGATGGGATTGTACTCGGGGTGCTCCTGACACTGTGCTTACACTTCTGTTTTTCGCATGGTAACTCAGTCCGAGCTAGTGGGGTATGTCTACTCAAGCTGGAAATTACACCTCCAGCCCCAGTGTAGACACACCCTCAGTCCTCAATCTGCACAACCCTGCTATTTAAAATATGCATCACTTAATGGATCCCCATCCTGACTTGTCAGGTACATAATCCTTTAGTCACTTTTTAAAAATATTGATGCATCATTTAGTAGTTAAAGAATGGGAGTCAGAAAATCTCAGTTCTAGTCCTGGCTGAGCCACAGGCTTGCTGGATGATCATTTAACCTCTCCGTGCCAGAGTTTCTTCATCACTAAAAGAAGAGAGATAATACCTGCTGCATAAGTAGGGCCCTACCAATTTCACAGCTGTGAAAAACACATCACGGACCATGAAATCAGACCTCCTCCAGGAAATCTAGCTATTGGAGGGACAGGGTTGGGGGCACCACATCTGGGGGCTCATACCATTCACCAGGGTCCAGCTGCTAGTCCACCAGCCTGGGGAGGGATGGGACTTCCTCTTCCCCTACATGGCCACTCTTCGGGGTGAGATCAGACTCATCTTCGGGTACATTCCCCAGTTGCAGGAAGCTCCGTGGCTGCTGCCTTCACAGAAGTGAGGATGGCAAACTGCCTCCCCCTCCATGACTGCTTTGCAACCCCCCCAACTCCCTTTTGGGTCAAGACCCCCACAGTTATAACACTGACATTTCAGATGTAATCATCTGAAAACATGAAAAATGCTCAAGGAAAAAGATTACAGGACTGATACTCAAATACCAAACGTGGATTTAGCATCTAATCATCCTGACCTTCTTGAGGAAACCCCTGACTTCATTTGGAGCATTGTCCAGATAGGACTGTACAATTGGGCCCATGTTTATACATCCCTGAGCTGATTCTACCACCCCTAGTCATGCACCTTACTCCACAAAATTCTACTGAAATCAATAGAATTATTCATGCAGTAGGTTAATACTCAGTGTAAGTAAAGATGCCAGCATATGGCCAAAATGAACATTTATATTGTTATAATTGAGGTTGGGTGAAACCTCACTGGAGCCGGCAGGCATGACATTTGCCCTTCATTCAGGATAAATGTAAGAAGCAGTTAAGTTTGGATGGTTTAAACACAATGACTAGATGATCCTTGCGGTCCCTTCTAACCCCATGGTTCTATGATTCTAAGCTCCTTTTTGGAGTCCGATAGCTGAAACAAGAAGTCATCAAATGAAACACAGGCCACATGCACGACCAATCATAAACTGAGCTATGTGGGCAGAGGTGTTTTTATGGATGTTTTTTGATAGTGGTGTCTGTGTCTGTAAGCAGAAGCAGTAAAAGAACAAGCAGAGAGAAAGAAGCATAGAGGAAGTGAAGCACTGGAAATGTGGCCCTAAGAGAAAGTAAAGAGATGGAGATTTTTGGGCAGAGCGCTAGCTGGAAAGAGGCTTGGAACTGTGAGCAAGGAAATTGCCTCCTGTTGTTTGATTGCTACTGTGTTTGGGGGAAAATAAGACTTTATACATTCTTTGTAAATAAACAGGATTGCATCAAAGTAGTACCTGAATGTATTACCGTAAACAACCTGAAAGGCCCTGAATATCAGGTAACCACTCAGTTCTACAGAGATAATGGTATTAAGGATGTGAAAATCTCCATGCTTTTTCCTGTTTATAATTTGATTTAATTGCAATATATTTAATTAATAAAGTTTCCCTCCAGGAAATATGCTACAGATCCTTCTTGTAATTTCACGATTCTGTATGAAGAAATGTTGCTACTTACGGATTCTGAAGTCAGACAAGAAATGAAGGATGAAAGTCCTGACTTTCTCAAGTGATTGGAAACGTTAGAGAAAAGGTGGACATGTGAAGGACAACTTTCAGTTACTACTGTAGTGTAAAAACACCTACAACAATACAGCTAATTTTGTTAGCCTTATAAAAAGGGTACATTGGGGTGCTGACCGCAGGGCAGCTGAAAACCTCTAAAGTAAACTCCCTTATATATGGAACAGCTGCTCCCCTCTGAGCAGACTCTTCAGTTACATTGGTATGTGACCTACTTTTCAAGACTTCCTGTAGTATAATGAATTAGGAGTTAGTATGTACTATTCTTGTCTGCATCTACTAGGGGACAGCAGAAATCCTGACAAAGGAGACACTGTATTTGTGATGCTTGCATTAGGTGAATAGTGAGTACTTCCTGCTTGTTTTGGTTGGAGGTCAGTAATGCTAGCTAAAAAGCAGCACAGCTAGTTAAGAATGAGCCCTGCAAAAGTAGTGTCTGCCTCTTCCTTACCATACGATCCACCAGTAACACCATGGAAGGGTGTCTAGGATCCAGGTATAAGGATCGGGCAGAGTCCTTCTGCTGGGCTCAGAATTTTTTAAATACTAGGATGCTTGTTAGACTACCCTGACCGACCTCCAGACAGTAAAAGGAAGAGAAATCATAGACAGCCCTTTCACCAAGCTGATTTGGTTTTGCAGTGGTTGTGTCCTAGCAATGCAGTTGGGAGAGCTCATTGCAATATCATCTTCTGGGGTTCAAGAGATCTCTGAAGGAGGGACACCAAGTCAAATATACACAAAGATACCAGCTAGCCAAAACAAACTCATTAATAGAGACGGCAGAGTTATTAAAGAGAGACTAAAATGGCCTCCAGCATGAACCTTCATCCAAAATGCAAACAGAACTTCAACTCATGGGATTTTTGTTTGATTGCTTGTTTTTGTAGAGTAGCATAATCTAGTGATAAAATCATGAAACTTTGAACCAAGAAAGCTGAGTTCCATAGCCAGCTTTGTCACACACTTCTATATGGCCTTGGGCAAGTCAAAGTCAGATTCCTACACTCCCATCGAGTATTGCCTTATTCCATGGTAACCTCACAGATTTCCCAGTGCCATGAAGTATGAGTGGTTGCATCTGGCCTTTATCTTCTCTACCTCTGAGGACAATGATGCTTACCTGGATGAAGCACTTTGAAATCTCCAGATGTAATGTTCTACACGCAAATATGATTTATAAATGATGGTTTAATTCCCCTCCATTATTTCTCATCGGTGCATGTCTCTGACAGGATCAGAGGTGAAAGTGACAAAATACAATGAGAACAAAACACTATCCTACTGGTATTTCCAACCTGCTTGGAAACATGAATTTCAGCAAATCTCACAAAATAGCTTCTTCTCCCAATTTTTCCAGACCAATTTTGAAAATAGAAAGAGGTTCTGATGGGAGTTGCTTACTACCTTTAGGGTGTTTATCTGAACCAAACCGTAACTTGGACCTTTTGAGTTTAGTCGATTGCTAATGATTAAAGAACAAGCCAGTGTAAATATAGGGAGAAAACATGGTAAGTTCAGACCTGGTGTGCTATTTATATCATTCATGTTCTGAACAGGCCGTTGTATGGTTTTTTTCAAATCCTATTAAATTACTGTGATATTGGAAGTTTTTGTGAACTTGGCAAAAAGTTTGTCAAACCCGTTAGGCTTATCAATTTGCAAGTGAGTTGTCAGCACTGAAGCTAGAAAAACATTGCTTGGGGAATTTCTTGGGGGAAAATAACTTGCCTAATTAACTGTTCCTCACTAACGGGATCTTAAAAAAATTATTGCTTTATCAGCAAGGTCCCAGCATGTCTCAGGCACCATCATTAAAAGTGTATTAATTAGAAACAATTCTGTGATCTTTTAGAATTGTTTTCATTTCAAACAAAACTCTAGAACCAGGCTACAGCTCTAAACTCTAGATTTGTATAGACTTTGTGACAAGTCAAATGTGAATCCAAACTGAGTATAGAACCAGACCATTTTGACCCCCTTGCTAGAAATTGATCCAGGTGTGCTCAAATTGCAAGGATTTGCCCAATTCCCTTGGGGATTTGCCATGGTGATTAAATCTGAATACAAACATTGCTGTTCAGACATACTGTTACCACAGAGCAATGATTTTTTTTTTTAAGTTTTGGAACAAAAGTAATGGGATAAGATGTTTAGAATGTTTAATTTAATATTTTAATTTCATATTTTTAGCAAGAAAAGATGGTAAAAGTCAGTCTTTCCACAGAAGCTACCATATCCTTGAAAAAAGTCAGGTAATTTGATTTACCGAAATGGACAGAATTTCTTTCCTGTTGATTCAAGAGGAAAACAATCAATCTGGCTGCTATTTTAAGTACGTAATGAAAACATTGAAGGGTTTAGCTGAGGTTGATTTTAAGTTTATTGGTTTACCTTAATTTCAGAGGCAGATGT
The DNA here is from genome assembly GCF_007399415.2 of Gopherus evgoodei. Classification (NCBI taxonomy): domain Eukaryota; kingdom Metazoa; phylum Chordata; order Testudines; family Testudinidae; genus Gopherus; species Gopherus evgoodei. Next base: position 179,584,695 of record NC_044324.1, on the reverse strand, counting down.
GGGTCTAAGATCTGCACAAAGAGACTGCTGATCTGAAACACACATGCCCAAAGCCAAAACTGCCCAAGGATTTTCCTTCACTTTCCTGCAGGCTTTCTCCTCCCCACAAAGAAGAGAGAGAGGTTTGCCTAGCAGGAGGTCTGAAAACAAGCTGTTGAGATTAATGGACATTATTCAGGATTTTCATATTCAATATAAATGCAATAGCAGATCTATTCTTTTATAATTTAGTATCTGCAGATAAAGCTGGGTGGGGCAAGGTTGCAATTGTTTGTTTTTTATGTGTTCCTTGTTAGGAGTTTGCAAGCTGGGGTTATTATGATCCCGGTTGTTGGATAAACCTACAGCGGTTTCTACAAAGGCCATTTTTCATCTTTGTTTTCACTTTAATAGATTGAAATTGTTGGTTTCAGCAGTGGACCTTGTTATCTACAATCCATGCCTTTGTCGCCTCCAGTTTAGTCTACTTTGTCGCCGTAAATATAAGAACATTACATAGTCCAATTTGATCTTTCACTAAAGTGTATATGACTTTTTGGGTCCGATTCGGCTAATTGGAGACTTGTGATTAACTACAATGGGAACAGAACTGTCCCGCTAATTGGTAGAGTCCTGGTACTGCTGAGTACCTACTACTCCCACAGATTTCACTAGGAGTTGCATGTGCTTGGAGTCATTGAGGATCCAAGCTGAGAGAAGTACCACATGTCATAGATCTAGTTAAAATCCCCTCTGCTGGACACTTGCAAGACTGCTGTGAGGGATCCAGACACTTAGATTGCTGGGGCTGGGCACTGTGCTCCAGGTTCAGACCTTGTGCCTGACACCCCTTTTTGGCAGAGAAGACCCTCTCAGTCCAAATGCCTAGGCCCCAAAACCAGTGTTCTCTCCACCTAGCCTCCCCAGCAACTCTTGGATGTTCTCCAGACTCCCACTTTCTGGTTTACAGCTTGATTCATCAGGGATATGTGACAATGGAAGCAAATAGACAGGCATTGCACAGGGTTCTATAACAAACACATTGCTCTTTTCTTAGGAGCACAACAAATACATTAATCTATACAAAATAATAAACACACCGGTATGTATTTCACTGTCTCAGGTGCCTCGCCATCCTGGATTGTTCTTTGGGCTTAGGCAGAGTTCACTAGGGTGTCCAGGAGTCTTCCCCCAGAGCTCATGAATCATGGAACCGTTTCAGTTCAGCTTGCTTTTTCTGACCTTGGCTGGTCCCACAGTTGAACTAGACCCCTGCCTTACACACATCCTGCTGTGAAAGCCTACCCATCTTTTTCTTTTCCTGCCCAAAATTTCCTGTTCCTCCACAAGCCTTCTGGTTTGTTTCTCATGGGAGTCCATTTTAAATTCCTATCACCTCTGTCCCTTTCTCCTGTTTGGAGATTTCTCCCTCTTTCCACTTCCCCTTCCCTGCAGACAAGAAGGAACAAGTAGCTTCTCCCAGCTCCAGCCAACCTCCTCAGCATGCCTATTGTTCAGTCAGAGTACAGTTGTTAAGGTTAAAAGAACGAGGAGTACTTGTGGCACCTTAGAGACTCATAAATGTATTTGAGCATATGCTGAAATAAATTTCTTAGTCTCTACGGTGCCACAAGTACTCCTCGTTCTTTTTGCAGATACAGACTAACACGGCTCCCACTCTGAAACTTGTAAAGGATAATGACTCTCCATTGTCCCTTGTCTGATAAGTACAAAATGGTGGATTCAACATCCACGAAGAGGCTTTCTCTGTTGCAACCATTTTATAACAACTTTATAACATCAACCAGTTGTATATACATGCCGCAAATTGTCACACCACAGTGTGGCATGGGTCCTGCAATGAGCTCCACAATGAAGACAATAGCCTTACACCAGAACTGAAGAGTCCTGTGGCACCTTATAGACTAACAGAAGTTTTGGAGCATGAGCTTTCGTGGGTGAATACCCACTGACGAAGCATCCGATGAAGTGGGTATTCACCCACGAAAGCTCATGCTCCAAAACGTCTGTTAGTCTATAAGGTGCCACAGGACCTTTTGCTGCTTTTACAGATCAGACTAACACAGCTACCCCTCTGATACTTGACACCAGAACTGAACTTACCCAATTGAGCAAAAACAATTGTCATTACCAGAAATATGCTGGTCACTTACAGTGAAGTCTGCAAAACCATTCAGGGAAACCGATGAAAAAGTCAAATGTTCTGTGCAGCTTCTGCCACATTCTTTCCCCATCCTGCCAACACAGAATCATAGAGGATTAGGGTTGGAAGAGAACTCAGGAGGTCATCTAGTCCAATCTCCAAAATGGACACAATACTCCAGATGTGGCCTCAGCAGTGCCGAACAGAGGGAAATAATCATTTCCTTCAATCTGCTGGCAATGCTCCTACTAATGCAGCCCAATATGCCATTAGCCTTCTTGATAACAAGGGCACACTGTTGACTCAGATCCAGCTCTTGTCCACTGTAATCCCCAGGTCCTTTTCTGCAGAACTGCTGCTTAGCTAGTCAGTCTCCAGACTGTAGTAGTGCATGGGATTCTTCCTTCCTAAATGCAGGACTCTGCACTTGTCTTTGTTGAACCTCATGAGATTTCTTTAAGACCAATCCTCCAGTTTGTCTAGGTCACTCTGGACCCTATCCCTACCCTCCAGCATATCTGCCTTTCCCCCTAGCAATCCATCCCATCATCCAGATCAGTAATGAAGATGTTGAACAAAACTGGCCACAGGACAGACCTCTGGGGCACTCTGCTTGACACCGGCTGCCAAATAGACGTCGAGCCATTGATCACTACCCCCTTTGAGTCTGACAATCTAGCCAGCTTTCTATCCACTTTATAGTCCATTCATCCAATCCATCCTTTTTAACTTGCTGGCAAGAATAATGTGGGAGACTGTATCAAAAGCTTTGACTTTGCTTTCCTTGTGCAATTGATCAGCTCATCCACAGAAATAGACATACATGTTTGGAAACTTTTTAAAGGGCTCGGTAACATTCTGTATGTATGTGCCCAAGCAGTTATAGAGATTTTCAAATCTTGATGTCTAAAAGGTTGGGGTCTTTTTGTTTGTAGTTGTTGGTTGGGTTTTAGTTATTTTTTTAGGAGGCAGAAAGAAATGAAATTCCTATCTTACAGGTACAGCATTGCACAACTGCCCAGGTGCATTTGAGGATGTTTCATCTTCTTCTGAAACATCAGGCCAGATTCTGAAACATCAGGCAGGATTATCAATTAGATGGATCAATGGTCCAATTTTGTATTCAAATTGAAATTATTCTTATATAACAGAACCAGATTATATGGCCATGTTATGTGACTTTCACCTGTACAAGTGTAATCTTTAGTTTTCAGGTGTTTTTTAAAAGACATTAACTTAGTCTTAATGGCAGAGGTTGCCCTAAAGCCAAGATTTTCAAACTTGGATGCCTGAATTTAGGCACCTAAATCCATAGTTGAACATCTTACCATTGACTTTAGTGGCAGTTCTGGGCACTCAGCACTTCTGAAAATGATTGGAACAATTTGACTTTCTTGCAAGAGAAAGCAAATATTTCTTTAGCTAAAAAATAATTTAAATAAATTTGCTACAAAGAAAATCAAAGTAAATACCTCTAGGGCAAACTTAAAATTCAGAAATATTTTTAACAAACATGAAAATATTCCACTGGTGACACAAGACTAAAGCCAACAGAAAAATAAGGTCATTCCTATTAGATTCTTAAGACACATTTAAAAATTATTTATTTGCATGGCAATTAGTATTCAAAACTCAACTTAGGAAAAAACTGCATCTCCGTGGGGATCCCAGTTCTATAGGTATTTTTTAAGCTGTCTAAATGTAAATGTAAAATCACTCAGAGGATCAAAGCAGCAGAAAAAAGTTAAATTGCACAGTTTGTCCCTAGAGCAACATACAGCAGAGTCATGAATGGAATCACTAAAGTCACTGATGTCACTGGCACCGCAAGCACTTCATTAGTTTAGATCGGAAGTGAACATTAGGAAGAAGCAGATTAGCTCCCATAGCAATGGAAACAGGAACTCATATTCCAGATATTTTTGGAAAATCTGGTAAAAATTCAAACTTCTACCCTCCTGAAAAGAACCATGCAATTTCTGGCTTTGTCCTTGATTAGGAAAGGACAACTACATACTCTAATGCTCCACCTTTTATCTCTTTGGTTAGGAGGATAATGTCTTTGTGGTTTATGCAACATGGTAAATCTAGATGAGAAAAAGAGACAGAAAAAATGTGTGTGGTTTTATTTAAACAGCTGAGATATATAATGTCCAATCACTCATGTTTTGATGTGGCCAGATTTTAAGGTGAGGAGGTTTTGGCTGGGTTGGGACTTGGATAGGAGGCCTCAAAGGAACAGCTACAAAACATGCTGCAGAAAGTAGCGTTGGTGATTCAATGGGTGGCATTCTACTCTCTGAGTCATTAGTAAACAGTGCCTCAAAATGGTGCTGGAGCCACTATGCTGCTGGAGGAGCCATCTTCTGGAGAGGACAACAAAACAAGATCTTGGCAACTGGTGATCATTAAAGAACCTATGACAATATTTGTCAAATAGAGATGTTGACCCTAATGTCATGATCAAATCATAGACATTCTGCCTACGTAAATTCCCCCTGCTTGCTCAATTACACATGGTATTCTTTCCTATTGTTGCGAGGTGAGCACCCACTCTGGCCTTGGAGGGGTTGGAAAAGCCCTGCAGAGGGCTGGGGCTGGGCAAAGTAAAACCCTGGCTGATTGGGGGAAGTGGCTGCAGCTGGGGCCATGCCCCAAACTAAGAAACTGGGCCTTATAAGAAGGCCCAGGAAGCCAGAGGGAACAGTCTTTCTCTGACTGGAGAGGGAGACAGGCCTCGCTACTTGGGAACTCAGGCAGGGGACGTAGAAGAAGGCAGGGCTCGGGAAAGGCCTTAGGAGCTGGGAAGCCCTAGGCCAGCAACTCCTCAGGCTGCAGGGCCTCGTTCTAGGCCTCCTAGGTATTGGGCTTGCAGAGGGGCGGCCAGTGGGTAAAGGCAGTCAGTTCAAACCCCTTGTTGCTTGCAATGAGTGGCTGATAGACTGCAGTCCGCCCCAGGGTGTGGGGGCTAAACTGAGACTGGCAGTAGCCACAACTGAGGTGATGTGGGGATAGGGGGTGGGGTTCCCCTGAGATGGGGAAACCCAGTAAGATTGTGGGTACTACAGGAGGCAGAACGCTGAGATAAGGGCATTGGGGTCCTGGGAGGGACACAGAGGGGGCCAATGGCATGCGGATCACCAGCCTGCAGAGGGCATTCCTGGGTTGAAGTGCTAATTCCCGAGGACGACAAGCAGGAGGCGCTGCAGGGGTGAGTCTATGCCTTGCTACACCTATTGTTGTAAAGTATTACTGTATTTTGTTAAATGGCTGCTGCATTTGATCCCACATATCCTTTAAGTATGTTCCTGGAGAAGATCCAGAAGACTGGTAACAAGTTGGTGGTGTGCTGATACAGTATTTCAAAAGGATAAATAGAATGACTTTGGTAAGTAATAGACCAGTTAGCTTGACTTCAAACCTAGGCAAAATACAGGAACACCAACTATGGAATCTCAGTCAATAAAGAATTAAATGGATAGTGTCATAATTAATACCAGTCAACATGGTTTTATGGAAAATAGGACTTGTCAGGCAAACTTGAATTAGTGTCAAAAATTATATCAAATTTAGTTGATAAGGACCACTGTGTTTAGGCTAGATGATCCTAGTACCCTCTATGACCCTAAAAATCTATGAATTACTAATACCTACTTTACAGAAGTACTCTGAGCTTTCATAAATCTTAATTTATGCAAGATGCCAAAATCTGGCCTCAGCATAAACATGGAGTCCAGGGCCGGCTCTAAGAATTTCGCCGCCCCAAGTATGGTGGCACGCCATGGGAGGCGCTTTGCCACTCTCCGGTCCCGCAGCTCCTGTGAACCTCCCGCAGGCGTGCCTGAGGATGCTCCACTGGAGCTGCGGGACCAGCAGACCCTCTGCAGGCATGCCTGCGGGAGGTACACCGGAGCTGCCTGCTGCCCTCCCGGCAACCAGCAGAGCGCCTCCCCCGCGGTGTGCTGCCCCAAGCATGCGCTTGGTGTGCTGTGGCCTGGAGCCGGCCCTAATGGAGTCACTTCATTGATGCCTACTGAAATATTCCTTATTTTTAACAATGAAAATTGGAGTATAATTTGGCCCAGTTTGTGTAAACTGCTTTGTGATCTCCCAGTGATAGGTATTTACAGAAATGCCTCTGAAATACAGTTATATACATTAGATTTAGACTAAAGATTTAAAAGCAATAAGAATAATACTTTGCATCTATATTTTCATTGTTTACTGTAATGAATTTTTACAATGAATTCTTGACCACATAGACACATGTGTTCTGTACCATCTGCATTTGAGTGCCAAGACATGTACATGATCACAGTATGGAATGCTCTTCAGAGTCAAACATTTTGCTTTTTGGCACCAACTATCAAAGCTGTCCCAATGCACTGCATTTGTCTGGGTGAAATTCATTCACGCAAGAGAGATTTCCTAACTTTGAATATATTGCCAAACACATTGACCTCTGCTAGGTGTTGCTTGTGCACAGGAATGAAGTGTTTCATTAGGAACGTTGGTCTGGATGCCTAAATCTCATTGTTATCTGTATCTTCCTAAATGCAAATAAGTATTGTGACGAAGTTCCTCTTCTACCTTGGTGGGTCCTGTGCTTATTGGCGGATTTGCTTGCCTCACAGATTCACCCTGTGGGTCGGGAAACAGCCCAGTGACCTTCCCCCTCTGGTAGAAGCTACAGTCCAGGTCAATTTCTCTTGTGTTTGATCAGGAGTTGAGAGGTTTGGGGGGAACCCAGGCCCACCTCTACTCCGGGTTCCAGCCCTGTGGACTGCAGATGTCTAGAGTGCCTCCTGGTACAGTTGCACAACTGCTACAACTTCCTGGGCTACTTCCTCATGGCATCCTCCAAACACCACCTTTGGCCTCACCACCGGACCTTCCTCCTGATGTCTGATAATGCTTGTACTTCTCGGTCCTCCAGCAGTATGCCTGCTTACTCTCAGCTTCTTGCACACCTCTTGCTCCCAGTTCCTTGCACGCACTTCCTCTCCTCTGGCCTGACTGGAGTGAGCCCTTTTATAGCATCAGAGGGGCCTTAATTAGAGTCAGGTACTTAACTGCCTCACCTGACTCTTAGCAGGTTAATTGGAGTCAGGTGTTCTCATTAGCCTGTAGCAGCCCCTGCTCTGGTCACTCAGGGAACAGAAAACTGCATATCTGGTGGCCAGTATATCTCCCTACTACTAGTCCGCTGTTCCCAACTGGCCTGGGTCTATCACAGTAGGTTCTAAGAGACCCAAATAACAGCTCCATTACATAAGCTAAGCTCAATCCTGCAGTACTTATATAAAATGCATTAGGAGCAAGGGAGTTTTTGCCCACTCTCCAGTGGACGGTTCACATAAGGAATATAATTTTCCAGACTACTCTGCATTGGCCCAATTAAATCTTCATTGAACCCACAGATGAGGTTTATGAAATTTCTGGCCAATGGATTTAAAGCTTTAGCTCAAAGAGTAGAGGCTCATGCTTTTAGCACTGAAACCCCCATGTTCAAACCCTACTGTTTGCCCATGCAATGTCAGTTACCCTTACTCAAACAAAACTCCAACAGAAGTCAATGGTAGATTTGTTTGGAGAAGCACTAAGTGCAAAATTTGGGCCATCAAGACCAGGAGGGTGAACCAGTCTGTGTAAAATAAGAACCATCACCCAGAACTTGAGTTAACTCAAATTTCTTTTGGCTCCTTGAAAAAAAAAGTTTTCTTACTTTTTTGTTGTTGGGGGTGGGATTTTCAGAAATACTTATTTGCCCAACTCCCCAGTGGGACTAGTGCTCGTAAATCATTCAGGCATTTCTGTGAAAATCCTATGACCAGTTGTGGTGGTGGTGGATTTTGTGATGTGGACATCTGTGCACAGGAAAGAAGACTCTATTACTCACCTTATTTCTTCCAGGTCACCAGACAGCACCCATCTCTGACTAAGCCTGCATGGGGTGGGGAAGTCTGATGAGGCACTATGAGTGATGGAAGAAAGTATTTAAAAATAATTTCACATTTTCTCTTACAAGAGACAATGTGTATGAGGATGAAGCCTGTTCCTTCTACTTATGCCCAAATTATGTTACTGCCTTGGGGAGTGAAGCAAAACGGTAGTTGCAGCTACTTTATTCAGTACAGTCTAGCATAAATGAATTTATTTTCCACATCTATATTTGATTTTTGCTTATGTCCAAGCTTCAACTAATATTTTCCATAAACAGCTATGGGCAGGCAAGGGAGAGGGAATTTTCTGAACCTAGTAAGCACTGAAGAAGAGAAATCAGTATTTTTTTTGTTCATAGCAGAATCTGTAGGAGTACCACAAATATCTTGGAGCCCAAGGGTCCATTTTTCCAATAAAGGCCTCTAAATAGGGGTTCAAACTGGTGCTTGATATTAAGCTGGCAGTTCTATATTTAGGCTCCTAAATAAGTGGCTTGATTTTCTAAAGGGCTGAGCACCGAGCAGGTCCATTGACTTCTGTATGTTGTTGAGCAGTCACAATTGTATTTGTCTGAAGACCAAATTCTACCCTGCTATAAGCACATGCTACTCCCAGTGCAAACAGTCAGATGTGTTGCAGGGGGAAATTTGGCCTGAAGGACACAATGTGGACACTACCTTTGACAGATAATACATCAAAATAAGAATGGCCATAGTTGGTCAGACCAAAGGTCCAGTTAGCCCATTATCCTGTCTTCCGACAACAGCCAGTCATGATTTTATAGACCTCAATCGTATCTCCCCTTAGTTGTCTCTCTTCCAAGCCATGAAAAGGCCAAGTCTTATTAATCTCTCCTCAGACAGAAGCCATTCCATATCCCTAATCATTTTTATTGTTCTTTTCTGAACCTTTTCCAATGCCAATATATCTTTTTTGAGATGGCTTAACCACATTTGCATGCAGTATTCAAGATGCAGATATACCATGGATTTATATAGAGGCACTGTGATATTTTTATGTCTTAAGGAAGGGATAGATAATGATTCCCAGCATTCTGTTAGCTTTTTTGACTGCCACTGCACATTGAGTGGATGTTTTCAGAGAACTATCCACAATGACACCAAGATCTCCTTCTTGAGTGGCAACAGCTAATTTAGACCCCATCATTTTATATATATTGTTGGAACTATGTATTCCAATGTGTATAACTTTTAATTTATCAATTAACTGAATTTCATCTGCCATTTTATTGTCCAGTCACTGAATAATAGAATAGCAATACTGACTCTGTTTAATGGAGGGATTCAGCTGGAGATATCAAGTAAACAGGATCTGTCTCTCCCCCTCTCTCTGACCTCAAATACATCCTGGTTCTGGCCAGGTCAGAAAACCTATAGGTTAAATCCTGACTCAGTTGAAGTGAATGGCAAAGCTCACTGAGTTTAACGAGATCAAGTTTCTTTCATGGTACAGTGATGTGAAAATACCAATTTGGAACCTAGAATTTAAAGGCTTGTGGGGAAAAAAATGTCATGACCATTTTTTAACTTCAACAAAAGTTTGGGTTGGGTCTGGTAATCTATAATGCGATCACAGATCAACTCCTTCTCCAGCCATCAAACACATCAACTACTCTTTTGGTCTGTAAAAAAATTGGGAATGAGATAAAACTTGGGTGTGAGGTGTAGTCCTAGATCTGGTATAGATGAATCATTGTTCTTGCTGGAGAAGAAAGGATTGGCCTCTTGTGGAAGGGATTAGCACCAGTGCTGGGACTATTTAATCAAAAGCTAGTGCTGAACAGAATTATGTAGAAGATTATTTTTTTTAAAGGAGTTGCTAAGGGTCTGATGCAAAGACCATTGAAATCAATGGGAATCTGGCCCTCTATACAGGTTGACCTGGACAGTCCATGCTTGGTTTTATCAGCATATTTGTGTACCAAGAGACATAAGTTACTAATCGGACAGCTTGAAATCAATTATTATTGATTTGCCAGTATGGAGGTAACGGAACTGGAAATCACAAAGCACAGCAGACAAACCTGACTTGGACTGCATATGTTTAATAAACTGTGTGTGTAATACTTGTTTCTTTTTTTACTTGATGTGAGGCTTATAGAAGAGAAAATATCCCTGAACTGAAGGCAATAAAACCTGTGAATTATTTGGTTATAGATTTGGAAGTGAATTGACCAAATAATGATGAATTTATTAGAAAAAAATGAATAGTTTCACTGCTGAATACTCTCTTCTTTATGGGTATAAATAGAGCAACATAGAATAAAACATATTCATGAATCTCTACTATGTGTTGGAAAGCTGATACTTCCTTCAAATCCTGATCTGTTATTGCATTGTAGCTGCTGTTATATTAATCTTTAAATAAACTGTCTCGCTGGTTCAGTAGCATTGATTTCCAGTTAAAATTAATGTTTCTCAACAGCAGATCCATTTTAAAAAAAGCTTTAGTTCCTTTTGGATCCATATCATTATCCACACCATATGGCCATTCTGCTTGTGTGTTTTTCTCTTTTGTCCTGTCTTCTTGACAAAATAGTATATTACCTTTAATCTGTTATACTTCTTTGGAGCTGTGCTGGACATCTAACATCTCATAAGATAAAAAACAATCCAACGAAGAATCAAAAATAAAGATAGAGAGAGATGAACGGTGTGTTTCGGAGAGGAAAGTTGGCAACATTCCCATTTTTTTTAACAACACAGCAAGATTATGGAGAAGGTCAGCTCAAAAATAAGCAATGCACACCTCTGCCTTGACATTTACAGAAAGTAATGTACTAAATATAAACATTTTCCTGGATTTCTTTGCTGGATATTTGTCTACTTTTTATTTCTGTAACATTGGCCATTGCATCAGAATTGCTAAGAAAACCAAAACCCAACAACTTTTTAACATATGAAACGTAATATTAAATAGATGTCTTAACCTGTGGTTCATCTTTAACTTAGCAATGAAAAATGGACTTAGCATAAGAGGGCAGACAGAGGTGCTTAAGTGCTTTCTTTAACTGGGGCCTAAGTGCCTTCAGCATATGGCAGGATGGAGTCCTTAATAAGAAATTTGTAAAGTTTTGTTTGTTTACTTTGTATGACCATAAAGAAAGTTGAAAACAGCAGAATCACTATGGACCCCATTCGGACATCTTCACTCTATCTTCCTATGTGAGTAGCACCATGGATGGCAGTAGCATCCTATATGTGCAAATAGTCACCACAAAAACATGAATGACTTAATCTGTTAGTTGTAGGTGGCAAAGTTAGCCTGAGTTTCTCATTCCTTAGGACATCGCTACAGAGGGGTAGAATCAAGGTATTTAGAGTGCACCCTTATATGTTTTGCCTGGGCTTTTACTTTTTAACTGTAATGAAAGTTAATATATACACTCAAACCATGGAAGCGTGCAGCTTTAACTTCGCCTTAAAAGTTTTGTGTGTATTGATGTTTTTTACACACACACACGACAGGTGACTTTTAGGGTTGCAATCATGTAAATGAAACTGATTACAGTATGTGTGCATTAATGTCCAGTATTTAGACTTTTTTTACTTTTAGCAAATGAGTTTTCTGACACCAAACAAAAAATATTCATGTTTTCAGCAAATAGGCCATCGACATTCACTGCACTGCCACTGAGGATCACACATTCATTTGATTATATGGTTTTTAAACCATATCATGTTTGACTACTGGTACAAAAATACTATTAAAACATAGCAGATTGTAATAGAACAAAATAGCAGATTTGAATTTTGCCATACGGTCTGATGGTTGAAGAATTGTTTTCTAAATAACAGCTCTGCTCACTAAGGAGATGATCATGCATTTCTTGTTCACCTATTCCTTGCACAACAAAGTTCACAGGGGATTCTGGGTGTGCAAGAAATGTAGGTCAGGCCTTGTTAATAAAAGGACACTTTGAAATACCGCTGCTTTTTAAGAGTTAATATGGAGCAGCCATGCCAGAATGACAACAATAAAGAATAAGTGTCTATACATGTTAATATAACTATATTGGAAATTAAACAATGCAGTTAGAGCTGAGAATAGGTTCTGAACAATGAACCTTCAAGAGTGACACATTTGTTTATACACAGAATAGGTACATAGACAAACTTCTGTCCCACTGTCCAGCCAGTGTATCTCAAATCCGATCCTGGAAGGTCCATCTGTGCAGAGAGTGTGTTTCTGCCTCTGTACCTTTTCAATCCTTGGTCTCTCCTGAGACTGCCAATAAGGCTGGCCAGCTGTAATGGTTGTATTTTGATAAGAACTAGGCAACTTTCATTTACTGTCAATCTTTATATCCCATAACAAATCCTCTGAGACATCTTGTTGCCTGTCTGCGTAGATTCTTAGGTTGCACTTATTTCCATGCCTGAGTTTCCCAGAAATTAAACATTAAGCATTAAACATTAAGCACAACAACTTTTGTATTCTGTTGATTTATAATAGCCCAATTCTAGACATCACTCCCACTTTCAGCAACTGCACCATTGTAATTGTTGTCCAAAAATATCTATGTATCTGGTCCACCTATAGCATATTTTGTGCACATGTTTAAACCACATACTGTGGGGCCCCATCTTGCTCCCACCACAGTTGCTGGCAAAACTTTCCTTGATTTCAATGAGAGCAGGGTAAGAGCCTATGAAATATGCTGTGCTTGGAACGCTGATATCTGAAATTGCAATCCGTACTGAGTGCAATGAACTTCACAGCTTGTTAACTTCAAGCCACTCAGATGAGTACAGAAATCAATAACAGACACTGACTGACTATAGCATATAATAATTAATATGAATGCAGTTCTCCACATAGTCTGTCTAGGCTGGGATTTAAAAGTGTGATGTTAGATCACTTTAGCTAGCTCAGTCTAATGAACACCTTCTAAAACTCTACTAGAGACAAGACGTGTTGTGCTTTAGCATGTGCTAAACTTATTGAATAAAACCAAGGGGGAAGCCTAGGCTTTAACTTGAGCTGAGCAGTTTAGTATACGCTAAAGTATGATTGATCTTGTCTTGACTAGAATTTTAGAAGGTGTTAGATCAAGCTAACAGGATCCAACAAGACATCTTTAAACCTTTGTTTAGGCAATGTCTTACGCATTTTTTAACCTCATTTAGTAATTCCTTGAGTAGTCAAATTCACCTCAGAGCTGAAAGAATTTCCTTTTAACACGATCTGTGTATCTGATTCTCATGGAATAGTTGTGACTCTTTACTGCAGTAGTACAAAGTATCCTGCCATTCAGGATCAAAGCCAGCTAGCGGGAAACAGGAAGCCAGGGGGCTGGAAGTTAGAAAGTTCAGGAGTTAGTCTGCATACACCTCTCTGTCCTTCTGTACCAAAATAAAAAAACCAAATCAGACTAACGTGTCTGGCTTAACTGCCTCTCTGCATGACAGAAGCCAGCTGCAGACATTGATAAATTGTTTTATCCTTACAGTTTTACTGGGCCAAAAACCATATTCATTAAGTAACTTTCAGCACTAAATATGACAAACCATTTTCTTAGGGAAATATGAACACAATAAATGTGAAGAGGAGGAAGAGGCATCCCATCTTTTCCTGTATTACACATTCACCTTCCTTCTGGGCATTTTGCTGATGTGCCTTGATTTTCTCTAGTGATACACTGTGGTTGCTGTTGAGCTCTTTACAGTTTTTCCTAATTAATGTCACTAGGATATTCCCTATATGCAGAGAATACCACAAATGTGGAAATGATAGTTACTTGCAAATGCAAGTTGTAAAGATTTTCACAACAAAAACAATGTAGGTAAGTTCTCCCATATGCTTTCTATGGTATTAATCTATCTAAAGTATCTAGGTACTTTTATGACCCTCATTGCTAAAGTATGCAAGTGCCTTATACTCATGAGTGAGTTTTATCCTCACTACACCCCAGAGAGGTAGGAAAGTATTAGTCCCATTTTACAGATGAATAATAGAGGAGAAACGTAGATGTTGGGCTTGTCTTCATTGCCAGAGTTAGCTCAAGTTAGTACATTTGAGTTACTCCACTTAATCTAGCCTAGCTTGAATGTGAGTGAAGTGAGGAAAATCACACTGCAAAACAACGCTCCAGCTACACAAAAGTGATTGGATTCACAGTTGATGAGCTGGAGCTACTGCTTCCCTGCTCTATCACTAGCTGGAGCAAGAACAGCAATCCAGCTTCCACCCACCCCCTTATGTACCAGCTAACATGAGCTAAAAGCACCGCTTAACTTGAGCTAGCGATTTTTCGACCTAGACAAGAGTCCTGGTAGGGGAAAAATGTGACTTATACCTTGAGATAATGATGTAGTGAAGACAAGCCCCAGACTATGACTTGCCCAGGGGAAACGTGGGTAAGCTGGGAACTGAGTGCAAATCTACTGAACCCTAGCACTGAGCGATTTCCATTAAACTGCTAGTATATGTGACACACCTCTTGAGCTCTAACACCTCTACCCCACTTGAGCTAAGGGACAAAGTCATCTCTCATTCACTATCAGTGCCCGCCACCAATTGGCCCATGGTGCCAGCTTTAACTGCCTATTTGTTATATTTTCAAACAAGCACCTTTGTTCTTGGGAGGCACTTGTAAGCATCCACAAAGCTACCTCATTGTCAACCTTCAAATCCCATCTCAAACGCTCTTTTGCCTTGATGCCTACATAAAAACTTGACAGTGGTTAGGCTGTTGGCATGGTCTCGGCACACTAACAGCCTATTGAGCTGACCAATATTGTCTCATTATTTCCTAGTACTCCTCTATCTGTATCCATCTGTTGTCTTTTGTCTTATACTTAGATGGTAAAGTCCTGGGGGCAGGGACCATCTTTTTAGTCTGTTTGTACAGGACCTAGCACAATGGGGTCTTGCTCCATGGCTAGGGCTTCTAAGTATCACTAAATCTTAGAGCTTGTCACAAGGTTCGGGGTGCAACCCAGACCACTGAGGGCTTGGGCTATCACTTGCTCAGGAACCCTTTACAGTGCTTTGCTGCTGTAGCTCCCAGCCTAGGATGCTAACAACCAGCCTACAAGAATGTGGGACACACCTTGAAGTGTCTGTGTGCTTGATAGCCCTGGTTCAACATCTCTGACCGCAACAGCCTGTCTACAGTGCCACAGTCCTACTTTGGCTTCCACCAGCCTTGAGTGCAACCAACAAGGTAAGCCCAACACACTCCCAGTTTTGAATTTCCCCCAAACCATGTGCTCTGTCATGTCCAGCCTGCTCCTGGACAGTTCAGAGAAACAATCTGGTTGGTTTGTTCTTCTAAAGACACAAAAGCACATCTTATCTTATTAACTGAGATAAATAAACGCTTCCATTTAAGTACAGCACTGAGTTGGTTTATACTAAAAATAAAACAAATGTATTAACAATAGGATACCTGTTAAGTGATGCGAAGTAAAAGGAATGAAGTTAGAAAGGGTTACAAGCAAATAAGAGTGAAAAAACACATCTACGCATACAAAACTTAATATAGGAAGGTACAAGCTTTATTCAAGATGTTTTTTCTCACCTATATTCAATTCCCAGAGACTTCATTTCCCGCCCCTCCCCACTTGGTTGAAGGACCATTCTTTCTCAGTTTGCAAAAGTTCTGTTCCCTTGTGTCGGTCTAATGATGAATACCAAAGATGCTTTTTGTCCTTGCTTATCTCCCAAAGTTCAATGACTTTGTTTCAAGAGGCAGTATGACCTCATGTTGTTTTTCTCTCCTTGTGGGCTTCCCATCCCCCATATGTAAATGGGGCTTCGATTGTTTTGATTTCACTATGTTTAAATTAAATAGGAGATAAATAAATAGCTGCCTTCTCTGTCTGGGAGGGAAACTGTTTCTCACTGTTTGGCCACAAACTTTAAAGCATAATATCATTAAATACCCATATTTCCTCATATAGTGTTAATACATATATTTCACAATTATACTAATCACCAGTGAGTCATTAGCATTTAGAAAAGACCTCATTTTATACTTTTATAATACAGTAATATACTATACAATCAGTTGGTTCAATTGCTTATCACTTCAGATTCAGCCCCCTCCCCCTTTCTTCATAGACCAGTAAGCCTTTGCTATGTATTCTTTGAAAAATAAAACCCAGACTAAGCTTCTCTTTCCCGCTGGGTGTAGACACCACGCAGCTTCCTCCCTCACTTGTTAAGTTAATAGCTTTATTTACCTAGTATGGAAAAATGGACCTTAATTGTCTTTGCCCGAAGACTGGGCTTGTTAGAGAATCAAATGCACATTCCTTTGTCTAAGGCAGCCTGTGCTTGTGCATTGCTTGCCAAGCACACTTTAAGAATAGAATGCTACTGCATATTCATAATGTTTTGTACACACCCTGTGCATACATCATGCAAGAATATTAATGATTAGTGAGTTGTTCGTTTGCCAGTGATATCTTACATGACACTTTTCAGATAATGATTATAACCATAGTGAGTTGGGATACACGGAATTGGTCATGCCAGCTGAAACTCATTACCTGATACCAATGAGCCTCTTGCCCTCTGGCACTATAATGTTGTTAGGGTTGCAGTGCTACACTGAGCTGAGATTTGAGTTATATTGATATTAACTACTGCCCCTATGGTTAGTCTTTCAGCTTTTCCATTACAAAGCCTTATTTCAGAGACAGCATTTTCTCATTTGATCAGAATCGTCTGCCTCATCCCTTCACTCGCCATGATTACTGGTTTCAGATGTTCTGTTGTGCTCAGGTAACTTAAAGGTGAATTGTAAAGCAAACAGTGATCGTGTTTCTGCCCTTTCCTGTTTGTGTGATTGATATATATATATATATGCCTCAAAGAGTTTTCTCTTGATAAAATATTTTCCCTCTTACATTAGGTCTTTCACTTCCACATACTGGCTGGATGATTTTGACAAGATCTTTGGAGAACTGAATGGTGACATCACAGGAGGTAAGATTTGACCGGTAGCTCTAGCAGACCCCAGTTGTAGCACACAAGTTGTAAGCTGATACACTAAGGTCATATTTAAGTCTCTATGATATAGGCCTTTATTAATTACATTTTCATCATTCTTTTTCACAGTCAGGAGGATGTTTGAAGAGAAACATGCCAAATATTTTGCCTTCTGAAAATCTAGAAGACATTTTCGCCACTGTTAAAATGATCAATACGCCCCCCCCCACATATATCCTTTGATATCCACAACATTCCCTTCAAGATTCATGGGTTCTACACATGCCTATCACAATAGGTAGCTTATCTCATTCCAGTCACTATGTGGGTGAAACCAGACCATAGGCGCAGACTCTGTGGGTGGTCCAGGGCTGGAGCACCCACAGGGAAAAACATAATGGGTGCAGAGCACCTGCCAGCAGTGTCCCCGGATCAGCTCTTCCCCTTCAGCTGACCCGTGGGTCAGCGAGCACCTCCTCCTACTTCCCTGGGCCTCCCACCCATCGCGAACAGCTGTTTAGTGGTGTGCTGGGAGGGATGGGAGAAGAGCAGGGATGTGGTGTGCTTGGGGGAGGGGGAAGAACTGGATGGGAAGGGGCAGGGCAGGGGTAGGGCCTTGGGGGAAGAGGTGGAGTGCAGGCGGGGTCTGGGGTAGAGCTGGGGATTGAGCACCCGACCCCCCTGGCAGTTTGAAAAGTCAGCGCCTGTGAACCAGACAGACAATCACTATGTTCTTGAATGAATGCACACAGGAAAATGATAAAAGCAAAAACACCACATCACCTGTGGGTGAACACTTTTCACAAAGCGATCACTCCATACCTGTGCTCATCCTCATAGGAAACCTGTGCAACACTTGCAAAAGATGAGCCTGGGAACTTAAATTCATAACTCTGCTAGACACTAAAAATTATGGACTGAACAAGACGCTGGCTTTATGACTTATTACAACAAATCTGTACTCACTAACAATCAGTCCTCCCCTCTTCCTTGAATGATTCCTTGAAATATGGTTAAAGACATACACTAAACAATCTGTTCAAACCTTGTATTTAGCAGTGACACTCTGAGGTGGTTTCCCTGAAGACGAGCTCTGTGTAAGCTCAAATGCTTGTCTCTCCCACAACAGAAGTTGGTCTAATAAAAGTTATTACCTCACCCACCTTGTCTTTCTAATATCCCAGGACCTACTCGGCTACAACACTGCATACATTTTTGCTACTGTCACCAGTGCTGAGTGCTTGGCAAAGGTGTGTGTGTGTGTGTGTGTGTGTGTGTGTGTGTGAGAGAGAGAGAGAGAGAGAGAGATTACACTAAGAAAGGAGGATAGGCAATTAGAAACCCAGGTCCATGATGAAGTTAAACTGATGCAAGTCCTGCTTTGGGGACAAGGAGGACATAAAGCAGCTCTTTCCCCCACCGTTTCCTACCCTTTAATAATTCACACTGTGTAAGTCCATGCTCTTTAAAGATGCTGCCCAACAGGAAGATGCATAGCTTAATAGGAACTAGGGAATCTCTTTGTAGTTTTTCTCAACATGCAATATAATACTATCAAAACCCTGAACAGATAGGGACCTGAGCAGTGGCAGAGATCTTTGTGCCACCAGTGCAATGCAACGGCACCTTAAGCCAGTCCACAGTGGGATGATGAACATTTTCCCCAATGTGGATGAAACCTGGACTAGTGTAAAACCAGCCAAACTAGTGGCACAATTTAGAACAGCCTAATTCGCGCCAGGGCCACTTTGACCCTCTGACAAGCCCAGGAATGGAATAAGTGTAACTAGCTTAGAGCCGCCTCTGCCTCCACACACTCTCCCCACTCAGCTGTACTGAGATCGCCATTGGGGATTGGCCCCAGGTCTTCATGCTGCTGCTCACAGTGGAGTTTGAAGTGTTGTACAAACTGCTGTTTGTTTTTTCCACTCTCTCACTTTAATTCCAAGAGAAGCCCGGCTGTGCAGTGTAAAGAGAGCCCGGGCCTACTCTGTGGTATGTGAGCAGAACAGCATATTTTATACAATGTTTTCAGGGCACGGCCACTGTGCTCTGCATTCCTGTCACAATATCAGTCATTGCAAGACACAAAGTGAATGTCAACAGAAGTGCGCTCAAGACAAAGTGCGGACGACTGTGGATTTTGCGGGTTCACGTGTAAAAGATGAATGAATATGCAGCATTAGCAACACCATTACAGTTAACAGCATGTCTAATAAGCTCCATTTTTACCATAGACATTGTTCTACTGTAAACACTTGCTGAGACTTCGAGTTGATTTAATTCAAGCCCTTTCCTCCACTGTCCTGGGCTCATCTTGTTTTTCCAAAGAGGCCATTATTCAAGGGGAGTGTGGAGCAGGGCTTATTCTAATATCTATGTGCTCAGGGCCCAAGTGTGAGCGAATAGGGAGGAGGCACAAAGGCTTGTTTTCCCATTGTGCCTCTTCCCCAGGATTCCAGTAAAACTGCAGTTTCCAGAAAAGGTCAAACATTTTCAAAATTTCAACAAAATTCCGTGGAAATTTCAAATTCCAATGGAAAAAGAGTCAAAATTGGCTCTATAAAAACCCAATCCCAGTTTTTGACCTGCTCTCACAGTTCCTGTGCTCCACTGTGTGCACAAACTGCTCTCCTCTAGTACCCCTGGGGGTTAGCCATCCAAACACAAGTGGAGGAATGGAAAGGACCCTGTAAACTAGGCAGACACAGGAAAAAGTCCATGTTGCACCCTCCTAAGGGGAGGTGGAGTGCTTACACTGCCTTTGGAGTGATGTAACTTGGCTCCATCCACAAATCAGTTCAGTAAACATAATCTGTCCTTCCTTTTGTATACTTCCTATTTATTAGTCTAGGTGCCAGACACTGAACTTCAGTTTGATTTGAGAGCAATTTCTCTGGCGTGGCTTAGTGCAGTGGTTTTCAAGCTTTTTTTCCATTTATGGAGCCCTAAAAAAATTTAAATGGTGGTGGAAATCTTTCAAAATCTTAGACATAGTCTGTGGACTCCCAGCGGTTGCAGACCACAGGTTGAAAAACATTGTTCTGTGGTAACGAGAATCTTTTGCAGACCTCTTAAAGGTAGTCTGCAGTCCGCCGACCACAGGTGGAAAAACACTGGCTTCGTGATTAGGCTATCTCGTGTATTGATTAGTTCACCCTAGTGTTTCACTGTACTTTGTCAATATGGTTTTTGGTATATTACTCATCTCACCTGAAGGAAAGCGTGGAGGTAACTATTAGAGTATGACACTCAGGACCAAACTCTGCGCTTATTTGTGCTCTAAGAAGCTGCACTCTCTGGGGCTGCATAGTTGTAAGAGAGTTTCGTAATACTGTTTTACTTCCTTTGTGCTCCCGATAATCTAATGCTGGTAAAATTTTAGTAAGATAAAGATATGGTTCTGGGAAGTGCACTCAACCCCAAGCACTGGTTTGTTTTTTTAAATATCAGTCATTTATAGAAGTAGTTACTTGATAAATATTTAAATTGCTTACAAGTTAGTGTGACAAAGAAGACAAATAACAAAATGAACTTATAACCACTGATCCCAACGCCCTCTATTAATTATTATTAGTAGTAGTATAATTGGAGCACCTAGGGGCCCTAGTCATGGACCATAAACATACAACTAAAAGATAGTCCCTGCCCCAAAAGAGTTTACTATCTAAATATAAGACGAGAGAACCAAAGACAGAGAAACAGGGGAGTACATGGAAATAATGAGACAATATTAGTCAGCATGTTAGGCTGTGGTCTTTGTACACCAACAGCCTAATTTTAAGGCATCACGGCAAAGGAAAGTTTTAGGGAGGGAGGTGCAGATGTTTACAGTGACTTTGGCAAGTGTGATGGGGCAGCATGTGTTAGGAATAATGCCAGTGAACAAAAAATTCTAAAATATTTTGCATTTACATAATGCCGTTCACTCGGGGGTTTTCAAAATATACTGTGAACTTTAATTAAAGCATTCTGACATCTTTGTTAGGTAAACACTAGTATTCTCATGTTATAGACAGTGTGATGGGGTGGGACTCACCATGCTAGTGCCTCCTGTTGGTCATCTTGTGGATCAGCTCCACAGTAAGCTGACTCTTGGTGGTGTCTTGCCTGCCATCGCTTCAAGGACCATGGCGTCCCCTTCAGAACACAGCTGTGACACCCTCTGTGCTCCCTTTTCCTGAGGACAGTATCATAGTCCAACATTCCAGCTACTTTCTCAGTGGTGAGTGAAGGTGAGGGGGGCAACCGGGCCTGCCCACTACTCCAGGCCCTGGTCAATATTCCCTCTAATTTTTTCCATCCGTGTGTGGAATGAATTTTGTTATGTGCACCAAATTATCGAGGTAATGTACGGCTGTGCACCACCAGTAGGAAAAAGCCCCCTAGATATAATACATATTTTAAAAAAGTTACCATAGGGATAATTACTCCAGACAGGACAGGATAGGCATTTTAGAACTCACTACTCAAAGAATTAAATTTAAATGCAAGAGAGAAATAAAAATTATGAAATGCATAGACCAGTAAAAAAATCAAATAACACACTTTGAAAGAATAATATTATAGAGAATATATGTGCATTGTAGGAAGTACCAAGAATTAACAACAACAATAATATAAGTATGTGTTGGGAAGGATGGATGTGTGTGTGTGTGACACAGAGACAGTGTGCGTGCTGGCTTCTGGGAAAGTTTCTGAGAGACACCATGCACTGTCGCTTTAAGGCACTCACTCACTGCCTGGAACGGAAGGCTGGGAAGGCTTCTTCAGACCTATTGTGAGTCCTGATCCCTCTCCCCTGCTCACAGAGATGGGGTACTGGGCAGGGGGACACCCTGACATCAGCACCCCTGTCCCCTCCCACTCTGCATAGCCAGCAGAAGGGTCCCAGGAGTGCCTGAGGCGGGGGGGGGGGGAAGACACCTGAACACACACTGCTGGATGTGCACGGCTCTGCTAATCAAGTGTGCAGCACTTGAGTCACTCCTGGATGGCTGCCCAACTGCGCAGCTTAGAGGAAACACAAGTCCGGGTCTAGGGATGGCAGATGGCAGCCACAATCTCAAACTCTCAGTCTATTTTCCTGGGCCACTTGCCCACAACCCCCAGCCACGAGCTCTTCCCTTTGCCCTTGCCTTGCCTTAGCCTGCAACTCAGAGCCATGAGCTCTTCCCTAGCTCCCCTGGTCCCTACTAGCAGCACTGCTCTGTCCATAATGCTGGCTTTCTTCCACCTGCAAGGAAGCCAGTCCTCCCTCCAGGGAGCAACTGAACCTGCTCTACCCTGCAGCTCTTCTTATATGAGCCTGCCAGGCCTCAATTGGCTGCTCCTTGCAGCCCCTCTCCTATTGGCTGCTTTCTCCCTAGGGCTCCATTAACCCCTTACAGGCCAGTGTGAGGCAGATGCCCCGTCACACATGGCTAAACTGATGCACAGAATGGTTAATTGACTTGCCTAAAGTCATATGGTGAGTCAACGGTATAATCTGGAATAGAGCACAGGAGTCCTGACTCTCAGTCCTCTTCCTTAAGCACTACAAGACACAGGCAGTATCTCACAATGTCACAGGGGGAACATTGCCAGACAGTACTGAGGGATGGAGTGCTTCTGCAATAGTGTCAGATTAACTGAAGACTCTCTCCTATCACACCTTTCATCTCTGACAGTCACAAGTACTATCAGTGTGACCGGCTTTGAGCTGGTTGTTTTTTAGTTCTAGTGTCTGGCTTTCATCATGGTTTGTAGGATGCTGGTAGCTTAGGAGATCAAGTTATTGCAGAGTTAGAATATCCTGATATGAAATTCTCAGCTGGATCCATTGTAAATTCTACGGTGTTAGTAAAGATCACAGGGCACTGCTGGAAGTGCATGTTCCAGATGCAGCTCAAATGCAGCCTGGCCCCCAAGGTGTCCTGATACACCCCTTTATTCTGAGAATACCCTCCCCTTTCAGTCCCCTTTTTCTTAACTTTCTTGGATGCGATAGGGAGGTCATGGGAAGCCCACAGATAGCAGCAGAAAGCAGCCCACAAGGCCTTTACTTCCACTGTTCTTAGATGTTTCACATAGCAGGTCATTTCTCTCCTAAACTGCACAGGAATGGAAATCCTCCTAATAACCCTAAATGGCCATTGCAAGCTTCCCCAAGCTCCTTCCAAGTCAGTGTTTCAGCCCATCTGCCTCTCATACCTTTCCAGCTTGTCACAAAAATCCCCTTGCTGCAAGACTCTTAATGTGGCAGGCAGACAAGGTGACGATCTGGAACATGGAGGGGATATACTCTCCTTTTGGACATACATAGCTCAATAGAAATGTATGCAGCACCATGGGGAATGGTAACTTAAGCAGCCGCATGTGTGATCATGTGATTGTATCACCCGCCTTCTTGAAACTAGCTTGGTGATTTCATGCTAGCTCCCAGTAGCGAAATGATCACATCACAAAAAATACCATTGGCAAGCTTTTCCAGAGTCTCAGCAGAGAGGCCAAAGATTTAAAGGGCACTGGAGGTGAACTTTCACCCATGCAAGTGGTCCCTCAAAGGCTAGGTTTCAAGCTCTTTGCCAGGCAATGTGGGGAAGGTCCTAGTGCTGCTGTTCAGCCTGTGTTTGTTGTAGTTCGAAAGGGCCTCATCCTCCAGGCTGACACTGCAGCACTTCTCAATACTGAATTTACACATGTTCAAAGAAACAAGAAATTAAATAATAATGAACAAGGAACACATACAATACCACGAATGTCCAGGCCATTAAAATAGCCCACTAGCCTATCATTCCAGTCATATTCTATTGAGCCCCAGGGACCAAATTGATGAGAAGGTACCAGCAGTGCAGAAAAAGAGACTGAGAAGCTTCAAAAAGTGAGATCACAAAATCAACTGAGAGAAGACACAGTCCTTATTTTTGCAGACCATCCCAATGAGCAAATGGCACTCTGCAACACATCTGCAACCACGCGTGTGATAGCAGACAGCCCAAGGAAGCGAGGGCCTAAAATTAGATGGCAAAAGAAAATCCAGAAAGTATCAAGTTATTAGTCTCACCTACCCAACGAGAAAGTGGAATCTGGCTGGTGTTACCTTTGCCCGTGCCTTTATTCTGGAATATGGATGTAGATATAGTCTGATAAGTGATGATGGCTCACGTATGCCCATTTGCTGCAGAGATTTGTACCTTTCGAGAGCTGTATTATCACAGTGAAATTCTCAGTGCAAATGTGACTCCATGATAACTTACATTTTAAGGACTCCAAGCATCTAATGTCCTTCCATTTGAACAAAAGGAAAATATTCATCCTATTGCATCACTAGGCACATGTTTATATCCACCATTACTGTTCCTTATACACTTTGAGATACAGCACTTGCCCTTTATATCTAGCGCATACTACTCATTTCTAATAGAACAAAACGAAAAGAGTGCAAGCCAGAGACAGCAAATACATTGTTTAAGTAAACCACAGTCATTATGTAAGATGTCACTAAAGAACAGAAAAATGAATGAAGTTAATTAACAGCCTACAGATTGAAACAGCAACGTAACAATGGGCACTTACTTACTCTTATCTCTTTAGCCACTTTTCCATTTACATATTGAATTTTTCAACTTACAATAATTGGGTTTGATTTTGTAATGAAAAGGGAAAAATCCTTATTGTATCCCCTGTAGCTAAGAGTCTATACATATTTTCCATTGCCATTCTCCACTTTTAGATGGGTAGGGTCAGAGCCTGCTCTCTATGACACCAAAGAAATATGGAGTAACTCCACTGAAGTCAATGGACTTACATTGAACTTGGAATCTGGCCATAAAAATTTGTTTCAGGTCTAAACTTGGCACATATGGTTCTCAGCTAAGAAGCACATTTTTTATTCATCAATTTTAAGAAAAGGCGTGACGTTCATGTTTCAGGCTAGGGTAAAACTATTAGAAAATTACAAGTCCTAATTTAGTTTTAAAAATAGTTCTAATTTAATAAGAAATGTTGACCAAATTCAGAGGAGGAGCAGCAGTGCCATAGGTGAGACTGGGCTGCAGCCCTGATCCTAGCTTGGCAGGTTGGATCATTCTTCCAGCCTCTCCCCATCCCCACTCCCAAGATGAGATGCAGTTCCTGAGGCTTCATGGAGGTGCCAGTATCATTACCAGTGACTCCTTATTCCATATGGCTGCTTTAATCCTACAAGCCCTAAACCTATTTCTTATTTCATACCCCCAAAAGGAAGGCCAAAAATAAGCTTTGTTCACCTCTCATGATACACAATCTTTGTTGTTTGCTTGGCACAGAAATAAGATGGAATAAATTCACTTTTAATGCATGAACTGAGCTAGCAACAGCATTTGCCTTATGGAGAAGTTCACCTCTGAGTCCTCCAGAAGGACAATAATAATGAAAAGAAGACTTTGTGCCTATAAACTTTAGGGATAATTATACTCACACAGTAAGAGGCATATTTCTCCTATCACCACTTTGCACAGCAGAACCTAATAAATATGCTGTTTTGCTGTAGCACAAGAAGATGTATTCTACTGAAACAGATATTCACAAAGTGGGAAAGCAAGTATTTCCTAAACTGTGACTATTGGGTGAATTCTCTGCAGCACACTGGCTTCACACGAGCCAGAGAGTCCCACTGAAGTGTTCCTCCGCTGTGTAGGAGGAATCTTTGCTGCTGTTTAGTTGGCAAAGGTGGCATAACTTCTTATGCCAATCACCCTGTCCAGGGCATCAGGGGAAGGAGGAGCTACAATCTTCTATGTCTCAAACTCCACCAGATTAAAGGATTTTGCACCAGTGGTGTAAATTACAGCAGTACCTCTTCTGCTCCAATTTATACCAGGAGTTAGTAGTCCTGAGTTAGGGAGTTGGAAATGGCTCCCTGCAGTCAACACTTTCCACTCTGTGCTAGCACAGCCTGTATTTGGAAAGAATGGCTCTTTTGATCATATTCTCAGCTAGTGTAAATCAATGTGGCTCCACTGATGTCATCTTACATTACCTGAGGATCTGGCCCCATGGATTTTCCCAAAAATTCGGTTTAAGAAAGACTCAGAAATCTTAGTTGGTTTTTCCAGAGATGATTTTTTTCAGGAAAATTCTGAGCAGTATAAAGTAAGCGGAAACTTTGGACAAAATTACCATCCTGAAGACAACTTTAAGATAAATCTTAATTTGTCCTATTTAAGGGTTCCTTAACTTCTGAAAAGACCCAAGTATTATTACTGCCATAGACAAGGCAAAAGTCAGACAAATGTAGGGCCTGATCCTAGGCTGCTCTAAATTGACATGAATGGAGCTAAGCCAGTTTATACCAGCTCATGGTATGGCCTAAAGTAATCTAGCAAATTTAGTCTCTGTCTCCTCTGAACCAAACTTGGCTAAACTTCAGTGATGTTGAAAACTCATATGTATCGTTTTTGTAAGCACTTTTTAGACCCAGCTATGCAATATAGAGTATCCAATTACTAGTGATAAAAATCTGTAGTAGATAGCATTGGTCTTTATAATTAAAAATGTCATTTCAAGCTGCTGTTCATCCACCAGAAAATACTGTTATTTATTACTAACTAGGGGATGAGTTTTCCTGATCTGGTTCTTGTATGCACATCACGTCTTTCTCTGGAGAAGGAAGATCTGACTGCGTGCATTTATTCTCTATGGTTAGCTGGCATTAAGAATTGGGTTAATAAAGTAAATCCCTTTCAGGAGCAGCCACTAAGCAGATTTACTAGCAAAAGTCATTGTAAACATGACTACAGAAATACTCCCCTTTCTTCTGTAGACATGGTACTATACCCAAGCTGTCTAATAAATGCAAATAGCAATGACTAGTAACAACGGAGAAGAAATGACAGAATTCTGCTGTTATGATTCAAATCACAAAAAGCTTTAGATACCTGGGGCCCTGTGATAGTGTACTATTTCCAAAACATAGAAAGGTGAGTTGTTTTTGCTGTCATTAGCTGTGTAGCAATTAGAGTGTTCTTAATGTTACAACATTCATGACATTTGTGGGAAACCTGTTACATATTCTGGAATGGTTAATTCTTACTTAGGACCAAGATATAGTAGTCAGAAAATAGAACACTTTTACCCGTTGCCCCTGTCATCACTGAGGGAGAAAGGTTGCTACTGATGCATAAAAAGTCATTAGATTCTGAAAAAAAATACTGATCTTTAACTGAAGCGAATTGTACCATGCCAAATTAGTATTAAGAACAGTAAAATCTATATTGCTGAATTTGGTGTAATTTTAAAATGATGGACTACATTTTCATATTATGGTAGTAGGCACAAACAAACTTGGATCCCAGAACAAAGCAGTATATCAGCTACTGCGTAAGATTTAACAAAGAGTAAAACTGAATTATTCTACAATAAATAATTAGGTTTGTAAACTTTTTCAATGAGTTGGTTTGATGGTTCCTGGTTTCCAGAACAGCATGTAAAAAAAATGGAAATTCTACAGCCTTCCAGTTATCGTGTATAGCCCTCTATCCACAAAGTTTATTGGGGTTAATGCTGTCCTCCACCCCACCCCCACCCCACACTGGCTGTTTGGGAGCACAGTAGTAACTTGGGCAAAGGTAAGGTCTCTCCTACACCAATCAAGTCAGACAAGAAGGAATTGCCACTCTGTGACTCTTCTTCACAATTCCTCCTGTGGTTGTGCAGCCTCAGGGCATAAGTTAGAATGATATTGTCAGCAGTGTGCTTGCAAAGTAGTTACTATATATCGTCTGAGGAATCCAAACGTTTCATATTAGAGAATTCCACCAAATAGTAAGCCTGCTGTACCAGACATAGCACAGGCAATGGCAAAGACAACAGAGGTTTTATCCAGCTGCTCCACTGACAGCTTTCAGCTCAGGTTTACTAATACAGTGTGTTATCTGTCAAGGAGAAAGAAATGAGTCATATCGTTTGGTGGCATCTGAGCCTGTAAAGGTCACAACATGTCAGATCGGTCAAGTCATTTTGGAGCTTCTATGACTGTCCTTTTTTTGTGCTTTTGGCTTGAGTTCATTAATAATGCAATTGAAAAATACACTCTACCAAAGTGATATGTAAAAATCTTGCCCAGATTTAATAAAACAGCAAATGACATGGCAGGCTGAGAACAGTTCTCTGCACATATAAAGGAAAATAGGTCTAAACAGGGAATTTGGTGCAGTCATAACAAAAGTTATTATGGCTCTACATTGACTATGTTGGACTAGTGTCTTTAATAATTTAACACATTTGGAAGGAAAGAAGGAGCTGTCCTGGAACTTCAAAAGACAAGAAAGATCTGATTTTTATGTTAAAACATGGATCTTTGTCAGTATGTTATAGACAAAAAGAAAAATCTGATATCTTTCAACAAGCTGTGTAAATGCATGTTCAGCCCCTATAGAATGGGTGATATGATTCTGTATCTGGGGCAGTGGAGGAGGGTGGAGCAGGGGAGAACTCCACTGATTTACACCATCTGTTCTATTGTATATTTTTGTCTTCATTCACTAAACTTCTAAACTCTAGAACAAAACATTTTACAAATAAAGGCCAAACCCAACTATACTTTGTTCCATTAAGATACGATTTGGCCTACAATTTAAAGGGAAAGATCATTTCTTAAGAGATAAGAAATCTACAGATTCCCTGTGTACTGAAGTCTTCAACAGGATTCTGCCCTCTCCAAATCAACTCCAAAAATCATTGTGAATAAATGTTCAAATGATTTAACAAGTAGTAATAATAATAATAATAATAATGTGCTTTTCATCCTAGGATCTTAAAACAATTTACACCTCACAGCCGGTCTCTGAGGTAGCAAATGTTCTTAAAATACCCCAATTAGAGCTTGATAACTGGAGATAAATAGTGTTCTCTGATTTTGGATGATCTAGGTTTTAAGTGTCCAACCCATGGTCCTAATTTTCAGCGGTACGGAGCATCAGCAGCTCCCATTAAATGTAATATGCTCATCCTCTCTTAAAATCAGCCCCAGAGTGTCTCAAGCTGGACTCTCAAAAGCACTGGAAGCACCCATAATTAATAAACACTTTTGAAAATTTGTGCCTATGTGACTTGCCCAGGGAACACTGCAAATCAGTGGCAGAGTTAAGAATAGAATTCAGTAGTAAGGAATGTGCTGAATGTAAGCACAGAACTCCAGAACCTCGAGATGTCTGAGTAGGAAGATGGGGTTCATTTACTGCCCCACCCCCAGCATCTGCCCTTCTCACAGGTGCCTTCTTGCTAAATCCCCTATAACTGTCCCCTTATCCTAAATCTAAGAGCACCCACACATTTCAATAAATGTTTTCAGTACGCCACAGGGTCCTGCTCCCCATCCCTATACCCTCCCTTTGTGGCTGGTGGCACTCTCTAACCTCTTGGTTTTCAGAAGTGCTGAGAATGGTTTAGGAAAAAGGCCTTGTACAGGTCACTGCTGCCCAATCCATATAGTGCATCTGGGAGTGCAGAGTCCTGATAATCCCCTAGCATGTTAACTAGGAAGCCTTAGGGAGGCTTCCTAGTTAACATGTATAGCTGATAAAGCTCTCAGGGTTTTCCTCACTACTGCATTAAGAATTATGAGGCATCTTTGTTGCCTGTTAACAAAGTATTTATTTTGTTAACATTGCTATTGGGGAGTGGAAGGAAGCATCTCACTAGGAGGTCCACCGTTGTTGGAGGAAACAGCTATCTGGTATCTGGAAGACCCTCGTTAGGCCAGAGGGGGCTGTTGCCTCAGGAAGATGATCTCTCTGATGACACCTAGTTGCAGGGGGTGGCTGTGGATTTCTCCTGGAAGTATGAGTTCTGAAGCACCCAAATGAACCAATACCTGCTGCTTAACCCCACTTAACATGGCTCACCCAGAATGAACCCTGCAGAATTTACATGCTGATGAGCTCTGACTCTCAGTGCTAAGCTCCAATCACTACATTTATGGGTCATCATATGGACCCACAGGAAGGAGGCTCTTGAAGAATTCTACCTGGATTTCAACAATTTTCATCTCACCATCAACCTCAGCCTGGACTAGTTCACACAAGAGATCCACTTCCTGGATACTACAGTGTAAGTAAGTGATGGCACATAAACACCACCCTATACCGGAAACCTACTGATCGCTATAGTTACCTACATGCCTCCAGTTTCCATCCAGGACACACCATACAATCCATTGTCTACAGCCAAGCCCTAAGATACAACCACGTTTGCTCCAATCCCTCAGACAGAGACAAACACTTACAAGATCTCTATCAAGCATTCTTAAAACTACAATACGAACCTGGGGAAGTGTGGAAACAGGTTGACAGAGCGAGATGGGTACCCAGAAGTCACCTACTACAGGGCAGGCCCAACAAGAAAAACAACAGAACAGCACTGGCCATCACATACAGAACCCAGCTATAACCTCTCCAGTTCATCATCAGCAATCTACAACCTATCCTGGAGGACGATCCCCCACTCTCAAAGGCCTTTGGAGGCAGTCCAATCCTTGTTTAGAGACAGCCCCTGAACCTGAAGCAACTACACCACACCACAGAAACACTAACCCAGGAACCAATCCCTGTAACAAACCCCACTGCCTTCTCTGTCCCCATACCTACTCTAGCAACACAATCGTAGGACTCAACCACAGCAGCCACACCATCAGGGGCTCATTCACCTGCACGTCTACTAATGTGCTATATGCCTTCATGTGTCAGCAATGCCCCTCTGCTATGTTCATTGGCCAAACCTGACAGTCTCTACATGAAAGGATAAATGGACACAAATCAGATATCAGGAATGGTAACATACAAAAGCCAGTAGGAGAACACTTCAATCCCCCTGGACACTCAATAACAGATTTAAAAGTAGCCATTCTTCAACAAAAAAAACTTCAAAAACAGACTTCAAAGAGAAACTGCAGAGTTACAATTCATTTGCAAACTTAACACCATCAATTTGGGCTTGAATAGGGACTGGGAGTGGCTGGCTCACTACAAAAGCAATTATCTCTCTCTTGGTATTGACACCGCCTTATCTATTGTTGGGAGTGGACCACATCTACCCTGACTGAATTGGCCTTCAACATTGGTTCTCCACTTGTAAGATAGCTCCCTTCTCTTGATGTGCCAATACATATTTATTCCTGTATCTGTAATTTACACTCCATGCATTTGAAGAAGTGGGTTTTTTACTGACAAAAGCTTTGCCCAAATAAATCGGTTAGTCTTTAAGATGCCACAAGACTCCTCAGTTCTTTGGACATTTACACAATGAATCGAACAATGGAAAAAGGCCATGAGATAAGGGGGACCCATTCCACTCCTGAAAGGATATCAAAGGAATGTCTGTGGGTAGCATGATCACTTTAATTTCTTAATCACCTTTGGTTTATTTTATTACATATAGTTCGGCTTAAAGATTAAAGATTGCTGACTCAGTGTTGCTAGTTTTAGAGCCAAATTCAACTCTCTGTTACTTCATTGACTTCAGTGGGTTTTCACAAGTGTAAATCAGGGTTCAGTTTGGCATAATTTTGTCCTGGTGAATTTAAGTGTTAGATATCATACAAAAGAGTATATCAGTAGGTACAGTATATTCCAAGGGAAGGGACTTATACAGTACAGATTGTGACAAAGTTCCTCCTCTGCCTTGGTGGGTCCTTCGCTTTCTGGCAAATTTGCTCACCTCAGAGGTTCAGGGCAGCCCTCAGTTTGCCCGCTTTTGCTAGAGGCTCTAATCTGCCATTACTCAGCTAACCTCATCACTGGCCAGCATGGAGGAAAGGGAGGAGAACAATCCCCACAGTCTGTGTCCCACCTAGTGGGTCAGGGACAGGCCAGATCCCTTCCCAAATTAGACCTTCCCCTCTGGTTTGTCTCACAGACCAGGTCAACTCCTCCTGATAGGGAGTTGGGGAGATTGGGGGGGAACCCAGGCCCGCCCTCTACACTGGATTCCAGCCCAAGGCACTGTGGATCGCAGCTGTCTACAGTGTTTCATGTAACACCTGTGTGACAACTACAACTCCCTGGGCTACTTGCCCATGGCCACCCCCAAGCACCATCTTTATCCTCACCGCAGGACCTTCCTCCTGAAGCCTGATAACGCTTGTACTCCTTAGTCCTCCAGCAACACGCCCTCTCACTCCCTGCTCCTTGCACATGCCCCACTAACTGATGAGAGGTCCTTTTTAAACCAGGTGTCCTGATTAGCCTGCCTGCCATAATTGACTCTAATAAGTTCTTAATTGGCTCCAGGTATCTTACTTAGCTTGCTTGTCTTAATTGGTTCTAGCAGGTTCCTGATTGCTCTAGGGCAGCCCCTACTCAGGGAACAGAAACTATTCATCCAGTGGCCAGTATATCTGCCTTCTACCAGATTCCTGCCCCCAACTGGCCTGGGTCTGTCACAATATATACATTCCAAGGTTTATACTTTCTAATTGAAAAGAGTATTAGAACTGAAAGTCAGTCCTGCCAAATTCCTTTAAAAAATAGCCACAGAAGAACATTTAAAGGTGTAGCAACCCGATGAACATTACTGCTTAACATTTAGAGAAAATGTTTTGATCGTTGGAGTCAAGTTCTTCTTTTCATTGTTAAGACTGCTCAAATTTAAGCAGGCTGAAA
Organism: Gopherus evgoodei; assembly: GCF_007399415.2. Classification (NCBI taxonomy): domain Eukaryota; kingdom Metazoa; phylum Chordata; order Testudines; family Testudinidae; genus Gopherus; species Gopherus evgoodei. Next base: position 179,552,028 of record NC_044324.1, on the reverse strand, counting down.
ACAAGAATAAAAACTGTAACCCTCAAACCCTCAAACAGCTGGTGTCTCAGTGATTTCTCAGCATTCTGGTGGGACAGCAGCAAGCAAGAGACTCAGAAAAGCTTATTTTAAGTAAAAACTTTATTTTTCATTACAATTCACAGTTTATACATGGCAAGAAGAGCTTCTCACCACGTGGACATTCAGAACACTGTGCTGGGAGAGACAGGGGTCTTTTTCTTTTAAAAGAGCATGGCCTGGTACTATTTCATGGAACTTTCCTTATTTTAAAAGCTTACTCTCTGTAAATGTTAACTGACTGATATTTACACTGATAGCATTGATTAATCAGAGAACAAGATTAAACATCCAGAACATTAACATTCATATTTTGTATGTTATCTAATGGTCATAAATGCTACAAATTTGTCATTTTCGTCATGGCCAATCAACAAAGTCTAATTTTTCTTTAATTTGCACTGAGCCTAAATTATTCCCTCAGGGCTTGTTATATTCATTTTATGTACAGCCAGCTTACATAGACTAAAATATGAAAAAATTTAAAAAAGACAAAATTATCCATTCCTTGTTTTTATCCTGCATTCCTTCTGAGTCTCACACACAACTATAAACAAAACAACAGATATAGAATTAAAGTCAATGCTTTTCTTTAAAACAAACACAGAAACCCCAAGGATTGGTTTCAGATCCGCGTATCGTCAGCCTGACCTATCTGAACAATCATCAGCATTCAGATTGTGCTATTTATCAGCTTTCCTTTATGTCTGTATTTGTATTCAGAGAAGTCTGTATTTTATATGTAGAAAGTCACAGTGAAACCAGTTTCAATTGCATTCCCACATCAGTCACAGTTCCGGTGTAGGCAACCAATGTACAGTGTGACATTCAGGAAAGCACTCCAGTAGGATCCAGTAGGTGCCTGGTGTGACTCGGCTTAAATAAAAAGTTTAAAATTCTTTTCATAGAGTAACTTTCTGGGAGCAGATTTATGATTATTAGAAATTGCTGTGGTATTTTTCTGTAATGTTTTCATGAGTATGGTTATTAGAATGCATCATTTTAAAACATTTCCACATAGTATTAACTTCTACTTGCTCTTGTCATCTAGCAAATAATTTAATTACACATAACTGGAGATTTTTGGTAATCTGACACATGGGATAACATTGCTGAACAATGCTTGAAAAATAAAACTCAAAATGGATCCATAAATCCTACAGGTCTGGTTCTAATACAGTGTGAGCATGTATCACCTGGATGTGAGTAAAATAAATATTTTCAGGGGACATTTTTGCAACTCTTGTAACTGCAGTGCCTTTAAAGCTAGATTTAGGAGTGTGGCTTTGATGTCTGTTGATTTTTGGCATCCATTCTCAAAGCTAGTATCTTCACTAAAGACACCTTTAAAACGTCATCATTTCAGGCAAGATGAAAGCTCAAATGAAATACATTACTCATGCAAAAAACAAATAAACAAACAAATATAAACCATACAAGAGTTATAGAGGTTCTGTTTCTTCAAAAGATAAGGCACTGACAAAAATTTCTTAGGTAAAAGGCTGCATAAGAATTTCTTGCCATTTACAAATGTGTTGTAGTCCATAAATGGTCCATTCCTAGGCTCAGTAAGGTAGACCCTGAAAATTTAAGGACTGATCCCTCAAAGCTACATTGTTAACATAAACAAATATAATTCATTCTTTAGGCCATATGGCACATTAGGAGAAATGAACAACAGTCTGAGCACAAAAAGGCATTGGATGTTGCTTGCTCCAGCATCTATCAACAACAGAAATTCCATTCATCTTGTGTCTGAAGAGATATGATGATGACATTGAATCCCTGTTGTGGTGGTTTCTGTTGAACTCATGCACATGTATAAAATGCTACTAGCATCAATCATGGGTAGGAAAAAAAGGAAGTATATGGCTAGTTTAAGCCAAGAGCTTCTCCAAGGATCGGCATCCAAAGTCAGCACTACTTAATGTTTTCAATCACAGCAATATCTTCTGCCGCACAGTGAGGTGTCAAACCATTCATATAAATGCTGTCTGTTTTTGTTAGAGCAGGCAAGATGTCCTTCTCGCTGGTGAGGTGATTGACTGACAGGGTTCTCTTGCAAGGGGTCAGATCTTGACTGTGGTTGACAGCAAGTTCTGCAGAGAGCTTCCTTTTGATGGAGGTAGCCCGTTGAAACTTGTCATAAATCTCCACACTTAGACGCCTGCGGGTTTCTTTGAACTCTGCCGTGACATTGGCTGTCCATTCGGCAGCGTGAGCTCTGAACTCTCCCACCTGCAGCATACACAGTGAAAGAGAAGGGGAGAGAAACATAACATAACTAGGCACTTCAAGGATGGTTTATGTTCAGGACCCCAGAATGAATGGATAACAATGTGTCTACAGACTAACAAAAACTGTTGCCCACTGGCACAACTCTTTTTTTGGTTCAGATTTGGCTTTTGATTAAAAAAAAAGTCTAGTTTCATTGAGTTATATTCTTTCATCCAAAAGGAAGAAATATTAATGCAATAAAAGCTAAGAATGACATTAAACACAACAAGAACAAAAATCCATACAGTTAAAAATGGACAAGCTGATTTATATGGAATCAATTAAGGGAAGTTTCCTTTAAAAATGAAGCCCTGACAGTTGAGAACAACCCAGCTGGCCAGGGGGTGTTGAATTCCCAGAAATCCAGACTGTGTTATGTATTGTTACCAGGGGAGATGTACAGGGTTATTTATGGACACACTTACTATCTGTGCAAAGATCTCTGTGAAGCTTGACACAGGATTTTCTAAATATAGATGGAAAGGCTTTTTAAAGAAAAATGTCAGCTGCTTGTATTCTATTTTTAGTGCATGTTCAAAGTAAGGATTAATGCAAGTGACAATTTTAGTCAAGTCAGCAATATGCTTTGCTTTTTCTTTCCATTTCAATTAAGTCTGTTATTTCAAATAGAGAAAGTAATATAATTACAATGTGAGACTCGAGGGCTGTCACTACTTATTCTGAAATGAAACGATGTCCGCTAGCCACAGAGCAGAGATGATGCGGAGTCTCACAGCTCTATGACTGCCATTATGAAAATCCTTCCATTCTGATTGGCTACAGGAGGTGTTCCAATTTGCATAATAACTGCCACTTCTCAATTAGGAAATATGCAGATCCCTACACTTTGGTTCCTGCTCTCAACACTCCAAATGCATTTGTCAGGAACTAACACAAGGACTGATCCACTCTCAGTGAAGACAGTAATCTTTCAACCATGTTTCTCCTCAACTTTACACTCCACTTAGCTTTCAGTATCAGCAGGCCTGAAGAACATGTGTGTGTGCACACATGCATATGAGAAAGAGTGGGCAGGAGGTGGGGAGAGTCCAAAATTACCCTTTACTTCCCAGCACCCCAAATGTTCAGCCATTAGACCACTTGAAATGAGAAAGGCACTCTTTTTTGGAGAGAGGGGTAAATAGAGCAAAGAAAAAGATAAGAGGATGGAGAGAATTAAGAGAGAGAGGAAAGTGGGAGGGGTGAAAAAGAAGAGAGAAGCTTTTAAATATACTGTTACAAAACTTATTTTTTAAGGGAGCAGGGCGGGGTGGGAGGGCAGAACTATCCTTTCTAAGTAGCAAAGGCCTGGGAGCTGCTGAGGTGTAGCAATGGGAGGAACAGTAAGAGGAGGGAGAAAATGTTTTCATATAATACATGGAGGGGGATTCCTCTAAATTTGGCAATAACTTTACACTGTGCTGATATGAACCTCAGCCTCTGACCTTATTTCACATTAACACATTGGCCTTTGACTCTGTTTAGCCCAGGATACAGTCATTACACTAAGCAGAGAAAACCCTCCAGTTATCATTTAAAATAAACGAAGAGGACTCTTTGGAATGATTAGGTTGTTTTTCAGGGTTATGTGTTTGTTTTTTTCAATTAAACTCAGGAACAGATATTTTTGGAGGTTTTTTCCCCTTAGGTCTCCACTTTTCAAACTGTTTTAATGGTACGTTAGGCTCAGAAAGGAGATGGTAGACTGATGTAATTTTTAAAGTGTAGCACATTAAAAGAATTAAACCACTTAAATAAATTACTCTAATTTGTAGTGCGGAGTCCCAGAATTTCAATCACTGGCAAACAAGCAGTGACAAGGTGAGCACATATTTGTTCAAAAAAATCAAATGAAAACAAAGTCAGAGAAACGAGAGGCTTTGCCTTTAAAATGATTATGTACATTAGCTCTGGAAGCTGGCTACAGGGCTATGTATATTTTGCAGTGCCACTGGAAACAGAAACACAATGGTGGTAAAAGTCATCATCTCACTGGGGAATGATGAAGGGTGTTTAATCCTGCTTTTTTTCTCATTTCACAAACAAAAAAAGCCCCCAGATCCAAAGATCATGTTATTAAGCCTGTACATCATTCAACTTCAATAGAATTACATCAGAAATGAATGTGGCCTAATATGTATATTTTTAAAACAAGGATTCTTTTCAGTTCTGCATAGCAGTTTACACTAGCTGAATAATTAATTAGTATTCAAACTGGGCTAAAAGGAACACTGACATACGTACTTCAGATTTTAGAAGAATAAAGCGTCTGATACGTACAGATTGTAACTGTGCCAGTACTTTTCTTAATAGAAAACAAGTAATGAACCCCCCCCCACACCAAAACAATGAGCTAGATCATCCCCTACATTAGGGCAGCTTTGCCCTACTGCACTGGTGCAAAGCTATCATAAGGACGGCTTTCCCAATGACTAGAAAATCCCCTTGAGAAGGGGACTCCTTAGATGGCACAGAGAAAGTGTATGGGCTGTGTTGTGATAACTGGCTCGACAAAGTTACCTTAAGATCCATTGTAAAAAGTATGTGAAAGTTCATAAGATGTTACAATAACCACAAAAAATGGATCAGTTGTTTACGACAATAAACGTTACAATAGATTCAAGAAAACCAGACAGAGAAACTGATTTATCAGTGGATAAATGGCCTACTGATATAAATCAAGGACTGTGGTGAAATTATACTTGGTAAACAAGAAAATGTGGGAACAGAGTTACCAGTGCCAAATTTGGCCTTACAAAAACGGATTTAACTGGTGGACAAAACAATGAGGATATAGGCCACCAACTTTTACTCCTTCTGAGGGTTCTTAAAAAGAGATTTTGGGGCAGTTCATCCTCACAGTTCATCCCTCAGTGTGCCAGCACTTCAATGCCTCTCAACTCTTCTAAAGGACTCACTTCCTGAGAGGAAGGCTGGTTGGCCTTGCTCTTGTTTAAGGAACTTCGTCTTCCCATTTAAGTGCTGAAAGTCATCATATTATCTTGACATCCAGTCTTCAGCCCACCACTCAGAATATCTAATTCCCAGCACCACAAAGGTCCCTAAGAGCCTGTATTGTATTCCCTTCCCTTGTTGTGTTATTTCCTGCCTACTTTTTCTTTCCTCCTATCCTATCTCACTAATGTGGGTTTTCATCAAATCCCAAAGTCAACTATGCTGCATTCATCTAAACCTGCCTTGTCTAAGGAGAAGGAATCCAAACAGATGACAGCCCTGACTAAATCATAACTAACTAAAGTCCAAGCAGCAGATGTTGTGGTCAATGTGCCAGCCAAAGCATCCACTCATAACTAACCAGAGGTCTAGCATTCCAAAAACATCAACAAAAGCCATATTTCACCTATCTTTTCTATCCTGCCTCTCCTCCACCTTCTCTCCATCCGTTTGTTAAGAACTGCATAAGTGAATGCCCTTCACATCAGGGCTGAGAGTAAAATTAACCTTTTCCTTTTCATCAAAGAAAAGTTGTTCTGAAAATAAGAGACCCTGATACTCTAACTCCAAAGGGAGTTTGAAAAGTCTGATAGGAGAGGGGACTTTGGTAAGTCTGAAGTTTGTTTTGTATAATCACTTAACTACAGTTTCAATATAAATCTTGTTTTACTTTTCTTATTCGTTGTGTGGGAGTCTGTGAGTTTAATCCATACATTTTCAATTTGAATGAATGCTTTTGGGTGTTTGCCAAGTAACCAAGTAAAACCAAGGCCTCTGTTTAAAATTAACCCCAAATCTATCTATCACTGTTGAATGTTGACCAGTGATGAGTTTATAAACACCTTAAACTCTTGAGGCCTTTGAGATACAACAATTCCCATGGTCTCCCCACACTGTTGCACTTTCTCCGCTGTGAGAGTACTTCCTGGCCATAGCTGAGGATCTAGCCCAGATATATTACTCTGAGACACATTGCTGACAAGTCACGTTTCAAGGGATGTTGTCAAGATTGGTACATTTAAATTTAGATCTACTGAACTAGCTTTGTTTTAGTTACCATCCCGTTGCTCTGTCAGCCTGCTCCATTCTTGTGCCCAGGCAGGCTATTGAAAGCCACAAGCATTCTGAACTGACCTACCCACCATCTTGTTAATCTCATCCTTATTTTTCTTCTATTGGCAGCTTTAGCTCTCTTCTCCTCACCCCCATACTTTCCCCACAAATAACCAGCTGGCTGTGCTGCTGGCACAACTAATTATTGGCAATCCTGAAGACATGCTTAGTATTCACTGTTCATGTCCACTCAGTGACATGCAGATGGCCATGCTATCTTCATAACACTGGGCCACTTGCTGTATTTTAACTGTTAGGCACATTAATTATTCCATGGGATTTTAAAAGTGTAGTTATTAGGTTATCTAGTAATTAAATTCTAATTAAATCTCCTTTGGAGGGCTAGGTGGTGTAATTGGTGAGGCTCTCAAATAAATATCCTCTTTGGAGACTTGGATTCAACTCCTGATTTAGATAATAAAATACATGAATGTGGTGATCTTATCATCTGCCCATATTTCAAAACTATCACACAGTTTGGCATAATTCAATTCTTATAAAATAAGAGAAAGAAGGATTGAAATGCAATGGTGTTACATGGGGAAGCTGAGTAAGTGCTGTGTCTCCTATGCCTAGCCCAAATTGCTGCTTTCAGCCCCTAACTTTTGTGGGCCCTGAAATGCACTTAAAGAAAAATTTTACCTTTTCAGAATACATCTTTTATCATGTAACATTTATGGACTCAAGCTCAAGAGGTTATTGAAAGAGTAATGTGCAATTTCTAAAACTGCCAGAGCACATAAGCAACCTGCTCTTGTAATTTAATTCCTCTTCTGTTCATAACGACATTTCAGTGAATGTTCAGGTTCTCTCAGTCCCCAAGGTATGACATTTCCTCATACTGCATTCAATTTTAGCTTAATTTGGGGTCTGGTAGCCATTTCATATCTGATGCTAAGTGATTGAAATGCCAGTTGTCTCTGCTGTTCAAAACCAAAAATATCTGCACTACAGCAAGAACGGTTTACTTTTTCTTCAAGTCCCCTTGCCTCACAAGATTACACTGCAGACTCCATTGGAGACATGTCTTCTTTTTTAATCAAATAGTTCTGAACTATATGATAGACTGATGAAGACTGCTAGTCACACAAATGGCTAACTGCTAATCACTACCATGAAGTACAAGGATTGGAATACGCACAATATTTCTTAAGTGCTGGTGAAAAGTATCAGAATGACAGCCCAAGACTCATCCACATAACAGATATAAAATTTTTATTAAAGTTAAAATTTTATTAAAATCAAATTTACACGAGTTAAGAGGGAAGGTACTGTACATCTGGGGTCGGGCTTGGGTTGTGGGGGATTGCAAGTAACATACATATCACATAACCAGCATAGATACAGATAGGAGTGTGGGAGTTTTTAAAGCATTAGTGGATAAACGGGCTTGCCATGGAATGTATTAAGAATCCCAAGTCAGTATTGGTGTAGAGAATAAGTACAAGTGCCAGCAGCCCAATATCTTCTTGCTAATAGAAACCTATGCTAGAAGACCATCATTAAATGTAAGCAGTTCCAAGTCCAACCCCCAATGTTGTCTTTTTCTACAGAGGCAATCAAAAATAGATTTGGGAGGAGTTAAACAGCCTCATTCATCTCAGTGGAGTATTAACTCTAAAGCATTATGATGGCAATTTAAATGTCAATGACTAACTATAACTTTTCTGATCATTTAAAGAAAAAATTATCCAGCTATCTTGTGATTGTGGCGAAGTCCTGAATTTGTGCACAGAGCATGACTCACCTCTAATCTAACCCCCGATCAGGCATTCAGGTTATAGGTAGTTGCAACTTTTCTTTTAACCTCTCTGATCTATATAAGCAATGTGGACTAATTTAGAATTTACAATTTATACTTAGTGTGGTAATTTAAGTATTCAGTACTACTTAATTAGTTTTTAATAGGAATTTTCAAACATTGTATGTTTGCTTTGGGCTTTCCTGATCATGGACCTTTATGCTATTATGTTCCCTGACCCAACAGACACCACAGTCCTACAGGTTTTCTCATAGGAACTTCAAATGTGGCAGCAGATTCTTCCAGAAATATGGTAATGCACTTATCATGGAACAGGAGACAGCTCACTATCCTGAATAATGGAATTCATATTGAACCAGATATGTTTCTCGTGAAGAAAGACCATCAATCTGCCTAAAGTGACAATATCAACCTCAGTTGGTTATAACATAATGGGGAATATTCTCTAAATTACAATTCTCCAATACATTTATCAAATAATATAAAACAGTTAGCCACCATTTTAGTGTGGCACACCTAAAATAATATGTGAACTTCCCTGTTCAGTAACAAAGCAGACCTTCGCACAGACCTTTTGCTGATGCTACTAATAGACAAGCATGCAGGATTTGGTAAGACTAGGGAAAGCCCTCAACAGCATTAGAGTGATCTAGTGGTTAGCGTAAGGAAGTCAATCTCTTTACCAAGAAGCCATGTAGATAAATGAAAGGGCCCTGAAATGGCTTGAGACATTACAAGCAGCCGTCCCTGTACCTCCTGAGCCCTTTTATTTGGAGTGCCACAAGGCTTAGTCCTCAACACCATCCTAAGAAATTTCTATCTAAAACTGTTGGAGGAGATGGTGAGAGAGCATGGGTTGCAATACATCAATACCCCGTATGTCAAATGCAAGCAGCACCCTCTTCCAGCTTTCTCAGCACCTCAATGAAGATTCATATAGTCTAAGGCCAGAAGGGAGAATCTGGCTAAAGCAGAACACAGGCAAGACTGAGATGACACTACTGGGAAGGAAAGCACTTTGAAGTACTTGTGTCTCTATAATTGCCCCTGCTATGCAGGATCTTTACCTTTTCAAGTTGGCCTGCAGCCTTGGGATCCTTTGGGACTTCTCATTGCAAGAGGTGCCCAAACATCCAGAACAACAAAAATTCCTACTTCCATCCAGTAATACTGAGTTCCATTCTATTAGGCAGGGATCTGGCCACAGCAAGGCATGCATTCATGACCTCCAAGCTTGATTCATTCATATTAGCAATGAAACTACAGACAATAAGAAAGCTCTAGCTGGTACAAAGCACATTAACCCATCTTTTTAGTGACACAGATTACTAGGAGCACATCACCTTGCTGTTCTGCTCTCTCCTCTGGTTTGCCATTAGCTTCTCTCCTGATATTTATAGCCCTCTATGGAACTGATCCTAAGCACCTGAAAGGTTGCCTCTCCTACTGCAACCATGACTTCCAATAACAGTTCCTATGTTCCACTGGAACTGTTAAATTGTTAAAAAATAGCACAGGAGTTGCGAGAGACTTTGGAATTCCCTACCAGAAGAGGCAAGAATGACTATGGTCCTTTCCACTTTCAGAAATAAATGCAAAACTTAACCTTTGACTTAGCTTTCCCGCTAAAAGTTCATTCTACCTCTCTCTCTCACACACACACACACAAAAAACCTTAAAAAACACCCCTATAATCTTAGCAAGCAATTTACGCCTATTTACAGGGAAGGTAGGGAGATACCACTATTTTGAATTAAATACTCGAGATGCACGCAGCTACTGTGATAATGGATGATATAAGGAGATAGATAAGTATTGTGTACCATAGGAGAGGAAAAAGGAAATTTTCTAGTTAAGTATTTCTATTTACTTTCTTTGTTTTTTCTTGACAGCTGTACTTTTACATTATTTTCTTTGGCTTAGGCATTTTAATCATTTTCCTAAAGCTACTTTAAGCCCAAAATAGGAATTAAATAACAATTTGGTAGGTTGGGGCTGGAGATATCTCCCTATTCATTCTGTAGAGAAAAATGTGAAGCCTAATTTACAGATATTCTTAAAACACATGCTCTCAAGTCTGTAATGTCTAACAATTACCACTAATACATTCCCCCAAAGTATTGCAATTTCATTTTTCCCTGAGGTGAACTTTTCTTAAAAATAAAACTTCAAATTAACTTCTCTTGGACACAGTAGTCTGAGTCAAAACTAGAAAGAGTATAGAAGTGTCACATTGTCCTTGCAGAAGAGTAGAGTACATTATGTTTTGTCTTTCGAGATGCTCTTATGCAATTTTCTCAGGAACTGTACAGTTCAGCTCTTTTTTTTAAATTTAATTCATATAGATAGGAAACAAGGCAACAGGACAATTGTTGGATGGGCTGATACATGGCCTGAGCAGCAGAGCTGGCCTATTTCCTCCCCTACTGTCCTGCATGTGTAGGCTACAGCTCTTCCGGCCTGCGGGCATTACTGCACTGAGCTAACTTGTTACGCATCAACAACCCTAGTCACGTACATAAGTTACTATTGCCCCTCTGTTACAAAGAGGCTATGGTCCTCTTCAGGGCTCACACTGCTGAAAGGCTCTTTGGGCGTCCTGCGCTCTTTTCTATATCTTTCACCATCTATCCTCCTATCTCTCCTCAATACCGCTACTCCCACCAAAGTAGCTTCTTCTAGACTTCTCTCTGTCCTTCCCCACAACCGTGGTGGAATTATTATTATTTATTATTTGTATTATGACAGTTCCTAGCAATCCCAGACAAGGATAAGGGCACCATTGTGCTAGATGCTGTACAGAGATGTCATGCAACAGAAGACAATTCCTGTCCCAGTAAGTTCATACTCTACAGTTCAAATAGTATGCAAGAGGAGGCTAAAGCAAAAAGATGATACAAGAAAATGAACAGAATTGAGGAGAAAGATAGAAGTCATCAGCTAGGTCAATGTCAGTTGGGAGTGATTTGTATGCATTACAGCAAAGGAAAGTATTAAGGAGAGATTTGGAAGTGAGTGGCTCTACAGATCTTCAAAAATCCCTTCCAGCCTCCTAACCACCCTCTACTCATTCCTTTTCAAACACTGGATGTTTTCCACTGATTTATATAAAATACCTCATGAAAAAAAAAAAAAGAGTCTCTGACATCCATTTATCCATGCTTCCATTGACATATAGATTTGTCACCATCCATTGTAATGCTTCAGAATATGTCAATTTGTAATATTCAAGGTTAACAAACAGATGATTGGTTTGTGAGGGTAAAACAAACAAGACTATGTAAAGCCCATGTGCACAGGTTGTCATTGGCTCAATATCTAAAGGGGGCTAAATGTTTGGAGATATAGGTTATAGAACAGGGGTAGTCCATAGGTGGACTGTTGGCCAAATGCGGACCACCAGATACTTTTGAATGGACCCTGAAATCTTTTTATTTACTTATTATCATTATTGCTATTGCAGTGTGAAAAATGTTTCTCTGGAGTCTGGACCTTGACTGTATCTTGACCAAGAAATTTGGACTTTGACAAAAAATAATAGACTCCCCCTGTTCTAGAACCAAATTTTCAAGAAAATTTAGGATGGCATGGTCCTCCACCCATAGGACAGTGAGAGACGGGAAATCCTCTAGAGAGATTTATTTTGGCTGGATTGGGCTTGTGTTTGGACATTCAATAATTCCTTTGCTCCCAGTAGCATTCAGCAATCATGCGGCACTTTACATTTTCATAGCATCATATAAGCTTTAATTAATGCTCAAGTGCTACTTGTTGAAAATTTTAGTGCGTGCCCAAGTAATAATTTTAAAGATGTAGCTCAATTCCTTCTTTTTGATAGAAACAAATTCCTCATTCAGACAATGCACAACCACTGTGATGATGAGACCTACTAATGTTTATAAAAAATAAAGCCAGCTTCAATTACTTACAACATTATGCCAGGAAAGGGATTGATCAAAAGTGAGCCAATGTATTAAGGTGATACAAGGATCGTGTAAGTGAGTAGTGGATCCATAGACAGTTCAGTTTATGGTGCTAGCATTGCCCACAGAAGATTCCCAATATTACATTATCAGTGGCTAAATCTGAACTTTTAATGTCAAGATTTACTTGGTCCTTTGACCCTTTGAGTCATAGTCATTGCTAGCTGAATTCCACTGACATGAAGTGGAATTAAACAGGAACTGATTTGGCCCATAGTTTTGGGACTTAAAATCCTAAAAACTGGAAAGTGCTTTATTTTTTAAAATAGAGTACTGTATGGATAGACTCATAGACTCATAGACTCTAGGACTGGAAGGGACCTCGAGAGGTCATCGAGTCCAGTCCCCTGCCCTCATGGCAGGACCAAATATTATCTAGACCATCCCTGATAGACATTTATCTAACCTATTCTTAAATATCAGAGGGTAGCCGTGTTAGTCTGGATCTGTAAAAGCAGCAAAGAATCCTGTGGCACCTTATAGACTAACAGACGTTTTGGAGCATGAGCTTTCGTGGGTGAATACCCACTTCCTCAGATGCATGTAATGGAAATATCCAGGGGCAGGTATATATATGTGTGCTAGCAAGCAAGCTAGAGATAATGAGGTCAGTTCAATCAGGGAGGATGAGGCCCTGTTCTAGCAGTTGAGGTGTGAAAACCAAGAGAGGAGAAACTGGTTCTGTAATTGGCAAGCCATTCACAGTCTTTGTTCAATCCTGAGCTGATGGTGTCAAATTTGCAGATGAACTGAAGCTCAGCAGTTTCTCTTTGAAGTCTGGTCCTGAAGTTTTTTTGCTGCAGGATGGCCACCTTAAGGTCTGCTATAGTGTGGCCAGGGAGGTTGAAGTGCTCTCCTACAGGTTTTTGTATATTGCCATTCCTAATGTCTGATTTGTGTCCATTTATCCTTTTCCGTAGAGACTGTCCAGTTTGGCCGATGTACATAGCAGAGGGGCATTGCTGGCATATGATGGCGTATATTACATTGGTGGATGTGCAGGTGAATGAACCAGTGATGGTGTGGCTGATCTGGTTAGGTCCTGTGATGGTGTCGCTGGTGTAGATATGTGGGCAGAGTTGGCATCGAGGTTTGTTGCATGGATTGGTTCCTGAGCTAGAGTTATTATGGTGTGGTGTGCAGTTACTGGTGAGAATATGTTTCAGGTTGGCAGGTTGTCTGTGGGCAAGGATTGGCCTGCCACCCAAGGCCTGTGAAAGTGTGGGATCATTGTCCAGGATGGGTTGTAGATCCTTGATGATGCGTTGGAGAGGTTTTAGCTGGGGGCTGTATGTGATGGCCAGTGGAGTCCTGTAGGTTTCTCTCTTGGGTTTGTCTTGCAGTAGGAGGCTTCTGGGTACACGTCTGGCTCTGTTGATCTGTTTCCTTATTTCCTCATGCGGGTATTGTAGTTTTGAGAATGCTTGGTGAAGATTTTGTAGGTGTTGGTCTCTGTCTGAGGGGTTAGAGCAGATGCGGTTGTACCTCAGTGCTTGGCTGTAGACAATGGATCGTGTGATGTGCCCGGGATGGAAGCTGGAGGCATGAAGGTAGGCATAGCGGTCGGTGGGTTTTCGATATAGGGTGGTGTTAATGTGACCATCACTTATTTGCACCGTGGTGTCAAGAAAGTGGACCTAACCAGATCAGCACAGGACCTAACCAGATCAGCCACACCATCACTGGTTCATTCACCTGCACATCCACCAATGTAATATACGCCATCATATGCCAGCAATGCCCCTCTGCTATGTACATCGGCCAAACTGGACAGTCTCTACGGAAAAGGATAAATGGACACAAATCAGACATTAGGAATGGCAATATACAAAAACCTGTAGGAGAGCACTTCAACCTCCCTGGCCACACTATAGCAGACCTTAAGGTGGCCATCCTGCAGCAAAAAAACTTCAGGACCAGACTTCAAAGAGAAACTGCTGAGCTTCAGTTCATCTGCAAATTTGACACCATCAGCTCAGGATTGAACAAAGACTGTGAATGGCTTACCAATTACAGAACCAGTTTCTCCTCTCTTGGTTTTCACACCTCAACTGCTAGAACAGGGCCTCATCCTCCCTGATTGAACTGACCTCATTATCTCTAGCTTGCTTGCTAGCACACATATATATACCTGCCCCTGGATATTTCCATTACATGCATCTGAGGAAGTGGGTATTCACCCACGAAAGCTCATGCTCCAAAACGTCTGTTAGTCTATAAGGTGCCACAGGATTCTTTGCTGCTTCTACTCTTAAATGTCTCCAGAGATGGAGATTCCACAACTTCCCTAGGCAATCTATTCCAGTGTTTAACTACCCTGACAGTTAGGAACTTTTTCCTAATGTCCAGCCTAAATCTCCCTTGCTGCAGTTTAAGTCCATTGCTTCTTGTTCTATCATTGGAGGCTAAGGTGAACAAGTTTTCTCCCTTCTCCTGATGACACCCTTTTAGATACCTGAAAACTGCTATCATGTCCCCTCTCAGTCTTCTCTTTTCCAAACTAAACAAACCCAATTCCTTCAGCCTTCCTTCATAGGTCATGTTCTCAAGACCTTTAATCATTCTTGTTGCTCTTCTCTGGACCCTCTCCAATTTCTCCACATCTTTCTTGAAATGCGGTGCCCAGAACTGGACACAATACTCCAGTTGAGGCCTAACCAGCGCAGAGTAAAGCTACTCTGAGTATCTCTGAGGAGATACTGCTGAGGAAAGACACCAAAAGCGTATTCGAGAGACAAGGTGAGTGAGGTCATATCTTCTACCTGCTCATGAATAAAGTACATGTATTTAACACATTTCATTTGGAAGGATCTCCAGCCACTTTATAGCCATGCAATGCCAATTCGCCAGAGAAGGTGGGCACCTCCCAGAGCACATATGGCAGTCAGACAGACAGCAGGTTTCCCAACAATAGCGGAAAGGGATTTGGGAAGCTAAGGATCCCTTTTCTTATTAAAAGACGTCACGGGAGCTTCAGAAGCCACACAGAATACTAAAAAGGGGTACTAAAGCTTCACGCAAGAAGTATTGGACTCCATTTATGGACACTGGAAGGCTGAAGGACTAAATCCTACTGGAATTTGAACATGTAGTTAAAGAGCTATTCTCAACTCTGTCACAAAACCACGGCTAAACTTCAAGGTCTAAAGTTTCTTATGTGCTCATTAATACGACTTTGCAACTGAAAAAGCCCACTGAGCTTATGAGTCAATTATTGTCTCTCCTCTATGGGATTTAAGTTAACACACTAGCCTTCCACTTCTGGAGACCTGGGTTTCATTATGCCCCTAGCCATATTCTAAAAATCTTTGCTGTTTGCAGCTGCTACAGGGTGACAATTTCCATAGAACTGCCAAGGAATACAGATTCCTTCTGATGGGTGACCTTAAGCACAGAAGCTAGAACTTTGCGCAAATATGCAAAGTAACTTCTGCTGACTAACGCTGGAAGGTAGATATTGGTAACTCCAAGCAGGATAAAAGAAGAGAGTCAAGTGTCTCTCTGAGGCAGAGGGAACACAGAGCTGAGACTGAGAAAAAACCCTAAAAGCAGCCTACATGGGTGAGAAAAATCATCCATGGCTTTTTCCTTAAGTTATCAATGAAGTCAAGCAAACCGCAGGTAAGCAATAAGCCTGGATGATATATGCTGTGTGCATACTCTCTTCAGAACAGAGTGGGATCAACAGCTGATTACGAATACCTATATGCTGAGAAGTTGGAAAGAATAATTTCCAGGAGCTATCAAGCAGTAGAATAGTTCAATGTCTAAAAGTAATTCCTTATGTGCTTACTCAGATTTAAACTTTCTGAAAAAGAATGTAAGGGATAAAAGAATACAGCAACAGTGAGTGGTTGTGTGTTTGAAACAGAAAGAGGCATGTTATATATTAAATAACATTCTAGAAGAGGGCAGCTATTGGTTGAACAGGCCTTCTTCAATAAAGGGAAACATTAGCTAATAAGGATAAATCATAGATTATTAGGGTTGGAAGGGACCTCAGGAGATCATCTAGTCCAACCCCCTGCTCAAAAGCAGGACCCATCCCCAAATTGCCCCCTCAAGGATTGAACTCGCAACCCTAGGTTTAGTAGGCCAATGCTCAATCCACTGAGCTATCCCAGATGGAAGAGGAACATGACCACAGGACAACTATTAAATGATTAAGATCATTTATTTATTTTTATTTTAAAAAACCGAAAGGATAATCACTGAGAGGTCTCATATGAAAGAGATCTGTTCTGTGGTGAGGAAGGTCACAAGTAGAGCTGGCTGGAATGTTTCAACTATTTGTATTTTTTAATGCATTTAGTGAAAAAAAGATTTGACAACTGTTGTATCAAGCAGGCAAGGTACTAACAAGCTTGAACAGGACTTTATTTTTACAGTGGAAAGCTCTTTACCAAGCTGCTGTTGCACCCTCTGTAACTTTCACTCAGTCTCCTGAACTCCTCCCTCCTCCTTCCTGTTTTCTGTCCTTTCAGACTCCCACCTGCCAGTGCTCCCAGTTCTAACAACACAAGCAGCATCTAAACACCACAATACCACCAAAACATTTTGTGAATTCAGATCGATTTCACAAATTTGTTTTGGTTGAAAACAAACTTCAAAAAATTCATTAGACTCAAAACAAAACTTTTTTGACTTTTCTATTTGCCAAAAATTTAGGTCTGAAACAATTTTTTTTAAACTGACAGCAAACTGAAACGTCCATTATTTGCATAGGTTCAAATCCTGACCCCTTGCAGGTGGTAGAGGCCAATGATTAGGCACTGTAGCTACTACTTACTACACTAATCATAACTAGGGCTCCATGTTTGTCATGGAGGTCACAGAAGTCACAGATTCAGTGACTTTCTGTGACCTCTGTGACTTCTGCAGCAGCCCGGAGCAGCTCATGCAGCCCCTGGGCCAGTTTTACAGGCTGCTGCTGAGGCAGTCTCAGGCCCCCCTGCAACCCAGCAGCATTTTGGGGGGGGCACGCAGAGTTGGGGATTGGGGTGCAGGGCAATGCTTACCTGGGGGGGCTCCCTGGAAGGGGGACAGGAACTCCCCTCCCTCAGCTCCTAACTCCACGTTCTGCCTCCGCTCGCAGGAACCATCCCCACAGCTCCCATTGGCTGTGGTTCCCAGCCAATGGGAGCTGCAGAACTGGGACTTGGGGCGCAGCGGAGGCAGCATGTGGAGCTAGTAGCTGGGGTCCCCCTTCCCAGGGCTGGGAAGGGAACCTGCCCCAGCCCTGCCAACCCCTCACCCCTAAGCACCTGTGGTGCCCCCTGGTCTGCAGCTCCCTCCCCAAGCACTTGCAGCATTTCCCCAGTCATGCCTCCCCAGCACCCGAGCACCCCACACCCCAAAGCACCTGCAATGCTTCCACAGGCCGCACCCCACCTTAGCACCTGCACTCCCCCAGCATCCCCACCATTTCCCCCATTGCCCCCCCCAGCAACCGTGGCACCCCTAGGGCTGCCTACCCAAAGCCACCCCCTTCCCCCCAAGTTTTAGTCAGGGGTATGAATTCAGGGGTGAATTTTTGCTTACTGCCTGTGACCTGTCCATGACTTTTACTAAAAATACCCTTGACTAAAACGTGCCTCAGTCATAACCACCTTGCTATTACCTTGTGGTCTCCCCTTCTGTTTGCTGTATAAACCAGCCATCTTGCTTTATATTTAAAAACAATAAGTGAAGCAGGGACAGTCTTTTCATTATACAGATATACATCACTTAGCATAATGGGGTCCTCATAGCTGATCAGGGCCTCTAGGCACTACCAAATATTAAACAACAACATCATCATTGCCACCACAACAGGCCTGATTCTGGTTCCTGTCTCTGTCTCTTTTGTGCTCCAGCATTTCTAGGGGATGAAGAGAGCTGGTCCATACCACCCACCATTTCCTTCCCCTCACCCAGATGGAGGGGGCATTCCTGCATGGGCCACGAGCATGAGATGGCCAGAGACAGTGCTCTCCAATGATCACTGATGTCTAGGGGACTGCTCTAGTCAGCGTAAGTTAAGTAGCCCTTAAGCTGCTCTAAGGTATACTGGGACCTGGTTTGGCCTCTAGTCAAGATGAGGATAAAAAGAGTGGAAAAATAGCTTAGAATCATCTTGCCATCTATTCCAAGTCATGCACCAGGCACAACTCAGCTTCTAGGGCTCAGTAGACTACAAACCCTAGGAGTGTCCCTGAACTAGAAGAACAGACTTCTTCATTTTCATGTTATGTGCACTTCATTGCATTTAGTAGCTATGTTCTCTTTGTGAAGGCTGCTCAGTACAGGAGCAGTGCATGGTGGACTGCACTAAGCATTTCATAATTAAAACCAGAACCTACAGCACTATAACCCACAATCGGGAAATATTGTTTTGAGAAGGGGGGAGGCCAAATTCCACTCAGAATCAGTTCATCCAGTTCTCCACTAATGGTTAATGATAAAATACTCCTGCTCACTTGGCTAATTTCCACTCTTTTCTAATCTCTCTTAATAAAAATCTCTTTTCCATTGATTCCATTGGCATTGTCTGACCTATTTGGTATATGGAGATGGACACTAAAATCCAGTATGAAAATTACTACTTCAGGGACCTATGCAAGAGAGACAATATGTCCACTCTAATCATTAAAAAAAAATCCATTGCAAATGTTTTCCATGATATGAAATTTAACAGCTAAGTGGAGTAGATTTAGAAAGCTTTCAAAGTGCATGGCACCATAATGCAATAGCTATCCAGTTCATACTTTTCATTCATAACAGCACACAAAATGTATGACAGGGGAACTGTATCTCAAATAGATTTTTTTAAAATGCAGTTGTTGGATTAGGACATCAGAGCAAAGGCATCTTGATGTATTTTCTGCCAGAACCATTTATGAGTTTAACAGTGCTTTGGGCCTCTCTAACATCTGATCCAAATATAAACGCCTAGAAACTATTGCCTTTCTGAATGCAGCACTTCTCTATAAAACACACCTCACCCAATATCCTGGATTGACTCAACAGACTCTTGGATGTGCCAGCTACAGTGACGCACACTCCTACTCAAGATGCAAAAGCATTCAACAAAGGCTCTCATTCTTTCACAAAATAATACCTATATTCATAACTATAAAGAGATAAGGGATTTATTAAATAAAACTGACCTGTTTTCCCCTTTTCCTCTTATAATTGTCTATTCCTCATTCTAAAAGAAGAACATGTTATCAAAAGCTGTGCACTTTCCAATTGTTACATTTTGAGAGAGAAAGTCAAGCTGGGCTAAACTCATCACTGTGTAACTGCACTGACTTGAACATTTACAGTAGTAACGAATTTGGCCCGTTATATAGCACTGTGCAATTGGAAAATATTTAGGAGTCATTCAGCAAAGAATACCTCTGCATCTCCTTTCAGTTTTTTCATAGGTCTCCTTAAATTTAAATATTTGACATCTGTGTCACATCATCATCATCCATTTGTATCCCGCTGGTGTCCAGAGGCCCCAGATGAGATTAGGCCCCATAGTGTTAGATGCTTTATATACATATAGTACACCTCTACCCCGATATAACGCTGTCCTCAGGAGCCAAAAAATCTTACCGTGTTAGAGGTGAAACCGTGTTATATTGAACTTGCTTTGATCCACCAGAATGCGCAGTCCTGCCCTTCCCGGAGCACTGCTTTACCGCATTATATCCAAATTCGTGTTATAGCGGGTCATGTTACATAGAGGTGTAATAGACATCACAGTCCAAATGCACAAAAGGTAGAATTTCCTATTTTTGAGTGTTTTACTTTGCAGCCTTTTCATATAGTTTTTTGTTCATTATATCTTTTCACACACCAAAGTTAATGCAAGATTCCTCACTGTAGTACATTTTCCACTCATACCTAGTCCAGTTATATCATTACTGAAGTATAGTGGTTCTCACCACTCTCTAGAGAAGTTTACTCCACAGACTAATTATCCTTGTAATTAGGAAATCTTCTCTGATATTCAGCTTAAATTTACCCTTTTGTTGACCTTTCACTCCAACTTATTTTTGCAGAGCTGTCATGTTTTGTTCAGTTCCATTTGTGAAACTTTATGCAAATTATTTGCAAAGATACAAATTATCTCACTGCATAATTTACATATTTGCAAGTAATTTGTATATAACAATAACCTCCAATTTACCTGAAGCTGCACAAAAGTTGGTAGCTGTGGCAGGCAGTTAGATGCTGAAGGAAGCCTGGGGAATATAATACCTACACTTTTTGTTCTTAGATGCATGATCTTTTATTTGACTTTATTAAAAATACACGTTCAAATGAGCCCAGCTTACCCAGTATCCATATTGCTTTGTAGAACTGACCTTATATATATTTACCATTTCACCAATTGTTTTCATCATCTGAAAACTTTACCATCAATGATTTTATATTTTCTTGCAGATAACTGAAAATGTTGTATAACAAGTGATATTTCTTTGAAAAGAGTCCCAGCCTTTCCATTATTTTGAAAGAAACAAATATAGAGTAATATACCACTTAAGATTAAAATTTATTTTTTGTCCTTGTAACATACTACATACTTACCCGTAAATATACTCCCAGTGACAAATTGCTTTTATTTATAGATTCCAAGGCTAGAAAGGACAATTGTGATCATCTAGCCTGATCTCCTGTATAATACAGGTCATAGAACTTCCCCAAAAATTCCTAGAGCATATCTCTTAGAAAAAAAACAAACTTGATTTAGAATGTGTCAGAGATGGATAATTCCAATAGTTAATTACCCTCACTGTCAAAAATGTATGCCTTATTTCCAGTCTGAATTTATCTAGCTTCAACTCCCAATCACTGGATCTCATTAAATCTTTGTCTGCTTGACTGAAAAGCCCATTATTAAATGTTTGCTCCCCATGTAGATATTAAGACAGTAATCGAGTCACCACTTAATCTTTAAGTTAAGCTAAACAGATTGAGCTTTTTGACTCTATAAAGCATGTTTTCCAGCCCTTTAATTATTCTTGTGGTTCTTCTCAAAACCCTCTCCAGTTTATCAACATCCTTCTTGAACTGTGAGCACCAGAACTGAACACAATATTCCAGTGGCAGTCACAGCACTGTCTAATGCAGAGGTAAAATAACCTCTCTACTCCTACTCGAGATTCCGGTTTATGCATCCCAGAATCACATTAGCTCTTTTGGCTAAAGCATCACATTGAGAGCTCATGTTCAGCTGATTATGCACCAAAACACCCAAATCTTTTTTAGAGTCACTTCTTCCCAGGATAGAGTCCCCCATTCTGCAAGGATGGCCTACATTCTTTATTCCTAGATGCATACATTTGCAGTTAACCATAGTAAAATGCGTATTGTTTGCTTGCGTCCAGTTTACCAAGCAGTTCAGATCTGTCTGGATCAGGCTACCTGTGCTCTTCATTATTTACCACTCTCCCACTTTTTGTGTCATCTGTAAACTTTATCAGCAATGATTTTATGTTTCCCTCCAAAAAAATGTTAAATGGCAAAGAGCCAAGAACCAATCCCTGCAGGACCTTACCAGAAACATACCTGCTTGATGACGATTCCCACTTGACAATTGCAGTTTGGAGACCTATCACACAGCCAATTTTTAATCCATTTAATGTGTATCATGTTAATTTTATAATCAAATGTCATGTGGTACCACGTCAAATGCCTTATAGAAGCCAAAGTATATGACATAAATGCTATTACCTTTATCAACCAAACCTGTACGCTCATCAACAAACAATATTGTTAATTTGACAAGATATATTTTTGCATTAATTACATTAATAGAATCATAGAAGATTAAAGTTGGAAGAGATCTCAGGAGGTCATCTAATCCAATCCCCTGCTCAAATCAGGACCAACACCAACTAAATCATCCCAGTCAGGGCTTTGTGAAACTGGACCTTAAAAACTTCTAGGAAGGAGATTCCACCACCTACCTAGGTAACGCATTCCAGTGTTTCACCGCCCACCTAGTGAAATAGTTTTTCCTAATATCCAGCCTAGACCTCTCCCACTACAACTTGAGACCACTGCTTCTTGTTCTGTCATCTGCTATCATTGCTTCTTGTTCTGTCATCTGCCACCACTGAGAACAGCCAAGCTCCATCCCTCTTTAGGTAGTTGACGGTTGCTATCAAATCCCCCATCACTCTTCTCTTCTGTAGAGTAAATAAGCCCAGTTCCCTCAGCCTCTTGTCAGTCATGTGGACATTAACCTCTGTGACAATATTCCTCCTCTGCCTTGGTGGGTCCTGTGCTTTCTGGTAGATTTGCTAACCTCAGAGGTTCACAGCAGCCCTCAGTTTGGCCACTTTTGCCACTGGCTCAAACCTGCCGTTCACTCAGCTAACCTCATCACTGGCCAGCATGGGGGAAAGGGAGGAGACCAATCCCCGCAGTCTCGGTTGTCCCCCTTAGTGGGTTGGGGTCAGGCCAGATACCTTCCCCTCCGATATGATTCTCAGTCCAGCTCAACTCCTCCTGTGTCAAATAGTGGGTCAGGGGGATGGGGGGAAACCGGACCTGCCCTCTACTCCAGATTCCAGCCCAGGGTCCTGTGGATTGCAACTGTCTACAATGCCTCCTGCAACAGCTGTGTGACAACTACAACTCCCTGGGCCACTTCCCCATGATCTCCCCCCAGCACCTTCTTTATCCTCACCGCAGAACTTTTCTCTTGATCCCATATAGCGTCTGTACTCCTCAGTCCTCCAGCAGCATGCCCTCTCACTTCCAGCTCCTTGCACATCCCTCACTAATTGAAGGGAGGTCTTTTTTAACCAGGTGCCCTGTGTAGTCTACCTGCATTAATTGGTTCTAGTGGCTTCCTAATTGGCTCTAGGTGTCCTCATAGACTCATAGATTCTAGGGTCAGAAGGGACTAATGTGATCATCTAGTCCGACCCCCTGCACAAAGCAGGCCACAGAACCCTACCTATCCACTTCTATAACAAACCCCTAACCTATGTCCGAGTTATTTAAGTCTTCAAATTCTGGTTTGAAGAGCTCAAGCTGCAGAGAATCCACCAGCAAGTGACCCATGCCCCACGCTGAAGAGGAAGGCGAAAAACCTCCAGGGCCTCTGCCAATCTGCCCCGGAGGAAAATTCCTTCCCGACCCCAAATATGGCGATCAGCTAAACCCTGAGCATGTGGGCAAGACTCACCAGCCAGCACTCAGAAAAGAATTCTCTGCAGTAACTCAGATCCCATCCCATTCAACATCCCATCACTGACCACTGGGCATACTTATCTGCTGATAATCAAAGATCAATTGCCAAAATTAGGCTATCCCACCATACCATCCCTTCCATAAACTTATCAAGCTTAGACTTAAAGCCAGATATGTCTTTTGCCCCCACTACTCCCCTTAGAAGGCTGTTCCAGAACTTCACTCCTCTAATGGTTAGAAACCTTCATCTAATTTCAAGTCTAAACTTCCTAGTGTCCAGTTTATACCCATTTGTTCTTGTATCTACATTGGTACTAAGCTTAAACAATTCCTCTCCCTCCCTAATATTAATTCCTCTGATATATTTATAAAGAGCAAGCATATCCCCCCTCAGCCTTCTTTTGGCTAGACTAAACAAGCCAAGCTCTTTGAGTCTCCTTTCATATGACAGGTTTTCCATTCCTCGGATCATCCTAGTAGCCAGTCTCTGAACCTGTTCCAGTTTGAATTCCTCCTTCTTAAACATGGGAGACCAGAACTGCACACAATATTCCAGCTGGGGTCTCACCAGTGCCTTATATAACGGTACTAACACCTCCTTATCTTTGCTGAAAATACCTCGCCTGATGCATCCTAAAACCGCATTAGCTTTTTTAACGGTCATATCACATTGGCGGTTCATAGTCATCCTGTGATCAACCAATACCCCAAGGTCCTTCTCTTCCTCTGTTGCTTCCAACTGATGCGTCCCCAATCTATATCTAAAATTCTTATTATTAATCCCTAAGTGCATGACCTTGCACTTTTCACTATTAAATTTCATCCTATTACTATTACTCCAGTTTACAAGGTCATCCAGATCTTCCTGTATGATATGCCAGTCCTTCTCCATGTTAGCAATACCCCCAGCTTTGTGTCATCCGCAAACTTTATTAGCACATTCCCGCTTTTTGTGCCAAGGTCAGTAATAAAAAGGTTAAATAAGATTGGTCCCAAAACCGATCCTTGAGGAACTCCACTAGTAACCTTCCAGCCTGACAGTTCACCCTTCAGTATGACCCATTGTAGTCTCCCCTTTAACCAGTTCCTTATCCACCTTTCAATTTTCATATTGATCCCCATCTTTTCCAATTTGACTAATAATTCCGCATGTGGAACTGTGTCAAATGCCTTACTGAAATCGAGGTAAATTAGGTCTACCGCATTTCCTTTGTCTAAATAATCTGTCACCTTCTCAAAGAAGGAGATCAGGTTGGTTTGGCACAATCTACCTTTAGTAAAACCATGTTGTAATTTGTCCCAATTACCATTGACCTCAATGTCCTTAACTACTTTCTCCTTCAAAATTTTTTCCAAGACCTTACATACTACAGATGTCAAACTAACAGGCCTATAGTTACTCGGATCACCCTTTCTCCATTTCTTAAAGATAGGAACTATGTTAGCAATTCTCCAGTCGTACAGTACAACCCCTGAGTTTACCGATTCATTAAAAATTCTCGCTAACGGGCTTGCAATTTCATGCGCCAGTTCCTTTAATATTCTCGGATGAAGATTGTCTGGGCCCTCCGATTTTGTCCCATTAAGCTGTTCGAGTTTGGCTTCTACCTCAGGTGTGGTAATATCCACCTCCATATCCTCATTCCCGTTTGTCATCCTTCCATTACCCCTAAGCTCCTCATTAGCCTTATTAAAGACTGAGGCAAAGTACTTATTTAGATATTGGGCCATGCCTAGGTTATCCTTAACCTCCTTTCCATCCTCAGTGTTTAGCGGTCCCACTTCTTCTTTCTTTGTTTTCTTCTAATTTATATGGCTATAGAACCTTTTACTATTGGTTTTAATTCCCTTTGCAAGGTTCAACTCTACTTGGCTTTTAGCCTTTCTCACTTTATCCCTACATGTTCTGACCTCACTAAGGTAGCTTTCCTTGCTAATCCCACCCTTCTTCCACTCCTTGTAGGCTTTCTGCTTTTTCTTAATCATCTCGCTGAGATGCTTGCTCATCCAGCTTGGTCTATAACTCCGGCCTATGGCTTTTTTTCCCCTTTCTTGGGATGCAGGCTTGTGATAGTTTCTGCAGCTGCGACTTAAAGTAATTCCAGGCCTCCTCCGCATTTAGATCCACAAGTTCTTCAGTCCAATCCACTTCCCTAACTAATTTCCTTAATTCTTTAAAGTTAGCCCTTTTGAAATCAACAACTTTAGTCCCAGATCTATTTTTGTTTATCCTTCCATCTAGTTTGAACTGAATTAGCTCATGATCACTCGAACCAAGGTTGTCCTAATTAGCCTGGGAAAAGTGACCTACTTAATCTGGGACTAATGTATCTACCATCCACCACTCTCCTGTAGCCATCTAGCCTGTCCCTATCACACCTCCTTTAATTCTTTATTAGTTAAGCTGCATATCAGCATCTTATAACTTTTAACATTTATTGTAGATGGAGCTAAACATGTTTGATGATGCAGTAGTCTTTTCTGGCATGGCGTCTATACTGGGAAGTAGATTTACATGACACATTGGAAATTTTCTCCATCAAAAAGCAGCTGGACATGACTATTCACAAGCTACTCTAAAATCCCTCACTTAAATTCAACTATTAAAACGTTTATTTTTTTAAAACCTCAAAACTTGCTTTACATTGCTGAAATTATATTTACAACAAACTGATGAGAGATTTAGTGTTTTCCTCTAAATTACCACAGCCTGGGGTTTTTTGGTCCAGCCAATCCTGCCCACATTTTACCTGCGCCCTCCATTATGTCGGTGGGTCCTGTGGGACCATAATCGCACTGTAGGGCTCTACCTACAAGTATAATAATTTCCCCTTCACGTTTCAAAGCAAAGTCAAGTCACTATTTTTCATTGCTGAAGTTCTAGATCCAGTCTTTAAAGGCCTTATCCAACTACGTTCAAGTCAACAGAAATTATCCCATCAACTTGAACAGCAGCTGAATCAGAGCCTGAGGCTGCGATTTTCAAAGGAGCCTAAGGGAACTAGGCACTCAGCTTCCATTGAATTTCAATGGGATTTGAGCTTCTACGTCCCTTAGGCTCCTGTGAAAATCCCAGCCTAAATTATTAAGATACTTGACTTGGGCATTTATTCTCAGAGGAAACACAACTTCAAGAGCAGCAGCACTAAGAAGTCCAGAGAAATCGTGCAAGGGAGAACTCCTGCTGAAATCTTGCCTTTCAAAGGAATATATAGTCAAAAGACCAAATCAGAGTTCAGAGTAATCAAAGTCTAGAGAATAATGAAGAGGAGGAAGTTTGAGGAAAGCTAGTACTGTCAAAGCTGAACTTCAGAGAGGCAGATCACCTACTTAAGATTAGTGTGCACATCATGTTCCCCTGCCTTTCTGACTGCTAGTCTGTCTTGCTGTATGAATTGATTCTAGCAACAGATCTATCCTCCCAAAACTCCCACCTCTGTCTCTGCTTGTCTTTCTCTTCCTACCCCATTTGATACATTTCAAACTCTGGAGTGTGCTGCAAGAGTCTAAATTAGGGTCATCTGAACTCCGGACAGGCATGTTGATTATCATCCTTTTAACATTAAAAACATCGATATATTATTGAGGAACACCCATAATTAAAAATCTTTAGCAATGCAATGGCATGTCATCAGAATAATTCTATTTTAAAAATATAAGCAATTCATTAAAAAAAAATCAAAGGAAGTGTAACATTAATGGGGCTGTGTAGTTTTTTAGCACAACACCACTTATTCCTGACAGATTTACCTGTGGGATCTCAAAAATGGCATTATGAATGTTATTTCTGTTGGGACAATAAAATGTATTATTACCTCCATACCTTCTGTAAATTCCTTTATAAGCAAAATAAGGCTATATTAGCAAAGGCAGAAAAGGGTATATAGGACTGTAGAACTTAGACAGACAAGATTAATTATCAACAAGACCGTCTCCTAAATCCCAATTAAGGACAGGACAGATACACTACTCTTGACTTTAGTAAAAAAAACACAAAAACAAGCAACAATAATGGAAGTATGTGGATTATTATGGCAATATATGAAAGCAGATATCAAAGACATATAATAAAACATGGTTGATTTGCACAGGACTGAGGAGGGGGGCAGGAGGGGATGGGTGCTTTACAACTGGGGCTGGACTTGTCCCTGTTGCAATTTTGAACATCCTGAGGACTGCTCTCAGTTGCCTGGGCTGGTATTGGCGTTCAGAAGGCTATTCTCCCAGTTGGAGATGACCACAGTGGAACAGTATTGCAGGCATGCCTCCTCCCCCTATGCCTAAAGTCAGTAGTGGGGAAGAGGCAGTAATTTCTCTGTACTGGGAAAATCCACAAATGACTGGTTAAAACTGGTATTCGGACTTCTTTGTGCTGCCATACCAGATTACAGCAGGTTGAACAGGGATCCAGAATCTATTCCACTGGTGTAGTTTAAAGGACACTTATTCTTAATGAGTTAATGTACTTAATAAGAGGGCTAATCTGCTCCTGATTCTCATCATGTCAGAAATTTTGCTATTGATCAGTGGGAACAGGGGCAAAGCTAATGGAATCTTCTGCTTTAGAAAAGTAGGCCTGTAGCCCTTGAACTATAAGAAACGAAATATGGATAGCTGTTAATACTGCTAAGACTTATATCCTCCTTGTAAAGCAGATAGTATAAGGCTCTGCTTTGGCCAGCTAACACTCCCTACCAAACTTTATAGAACTGCACTAATAAGGAAATGCTAAGTCTGCCCATATCAATCAGTTCCACTTTTCTTAGTAAAGGGTCATGACAAATCTACCATAAAACCTGGGTAATTTTCTGGCCTTATTGCTGTATCTGTAATATTTTTATAGCTGCGTAACTCTACCAACATTAGGAACCCAGGACTGTCATCAGCTACTGCAGCTTGCTTGAATAAAACATGATGCAGCAGCAAAATTTCTTTTAACCAATATTTATCTGATCAGTTGATTAGGCAAAAGTTTTTAGCTCTTTTCAAATGTTCTCTCAGACATTGTGGCAAATTAATGGAGTCATTCTGTAGTTTTGTTGAATCACACAGCCAACATTAGTATCTTTCAGCAAATACTGAAGCTGCATTTCTTCAATACTAATAGAATATCATTCATCTACATTTAACTTCTGGAGGGCATGTCTTCATTTTTGCACGGAGCTGTTGAGCTGCCTGCTACAGTATTTATCAAATAGATTTTCTGAAACTTCTGGTTCTGTGTCCGTATCTGGAGAGAGCAGTTATTGCATGCTTGAATATATTTTTAAAAATATATTCTTAATATTGTATTTCTTGTATAAATTGTTCAAACAAAGGAGAAAAAAAAAGGAAAATATGCACATGATTCTTTTCTGATAGAAAATGTAATAATTTATGCAGGCAACACTATTATTCCTTTTCCAAAAGGTCCATAAAGTTTCTTCATAGGCTTTTAAAATACGTCAGAATTATTCTGCAATCTGACATCTTTCTGTCAGAACCCACTGCCTGCTTAAGTGCAGTTCAGTTTCTGTAGGGGGACAGATACTCTTCCAATGACACAATTGGTTTTGCCATTATGAAAGCTTCATGTAGCCACTTCTTACAATAAGTAAGAATAGTTAGGATTAATGTTGTTCACAATACTGCACAGAAGGCTAGGGTAGCTTATTATTATGATTGAATTAGAAAGGATTGCAGGATATGGGCCAAAGTTCTCCTTGACTTCAATGGGAATCTTTCCCTGATATGGCTGTTTGGGCCCATCATTTTTAAGTCACTTATTATAAATGTATATTGTGTTTAATTAATAGAGCCAGACAAAATGTCATAAAGAATTTACAAGCCAAATTATCAGAGACGAACAAATGAGACAGGACTATAGTTCAGGTGAGGGAAGCTCTGGGGATTATTGATGATGAGAAGGTAGTAGGAAGAGTTACTGGAAAAAAGCAGTGGATTGCAAAAGCTAGTTTGCATATGAGAACAGTGAAGCAGGCAGTATGAGTGAAGGTGTAAAACAGAGAGTGGGCGGAGGAGACAAAAGGAGAGAGGATTGAGAAAGCAGAAGGAGCAAGTGGAGGAGTACTGGGAAATGAAAGCAGAAAGGTAGGCATAACTTGCATTTTGACATCTAATACAGCTTTAACCTGTCTCATAATCCATCAGTTATGCATGGTTCTACTATCCATGATATACTAATGCTTTTCAATTTCTACTTCACACCTTCAGTAAATCCCTATTGTCCTTAATTTAAAGCAGAATATTTTAATGGAGTCCAATATATTCCACTAAATAGACTGAATTATTTCAGTTTTAGCCATGCATCATTTACAGTATTATAGATTTTATATTAAACTTTCTCTCTGTCATTGGATTTCATCAGTTTCATTTTTTCTGGATTATGACATAATGACCAATTCCTGCAGAGTTGGAAAGAGAATCGAATGTCTCTGATGTGTAGTAAATCATCATGCTGCTATTTAGAACTTTCTATTGCAGTCATCATTGTGGCATCTGAGTTCCAATCACGGACTTCCACCAGAATCTACACAGTGAAAACCAGAACAGACCATGGGTGAACTTGGCTCCAATGTCTAACTGAGAGCCAAACAAATACAATACTCAAGTCCATTCAGAATCTGCTCTGGCTTCCTCGGGTGCAGAACCTTGTGGGGAGGCCAGGATGACAGAAAGTCAAGTGGTGACAGGTTTCAGCATGGTAGCCGTGTTAGTCTGTATCAGCAAAAACAACGAGGAGTACTTGTGTCACCTTAGAGACTAACAAATTTATTTAGGCATAAGATTTCATGGGCTAAAACCCACTTCATCACATGCATGAAGTGGAAAAAAACAGTAGGCAGGTATATATACACAGTACATGAAAAGAGGGGCGTTGCCTTACCAAGTGGCGGGTCAGTGCTAATGAGACAATTCAATTAAAGTGGAAGTGGGCTATTCTCAATAGTAGAATACTGTCAAGTAGGTGTTCCCAACAACAAATGGGAAAGGGGAACAAAGGAGCACCCATTTAGCATATGTTCAAGATGTAAGGAATAAAATTTTAATCAAGGAATCATAGAATCATAGAATATCAGGGTTGGAAGGGACCTCAGTAGGTCATCTAGTCCAACCCCCTGCTCAAAGCAGGACCAATTCCTAACTAAATCATCCAAACCAGGAGACTTGAAGAGAAGAAATTCTTAAATTGACTGTGCATCAATGCGAGGAGCACAGATAATAAACAAGATGAAACAGAATTGCTCATTTATGAGTATGAATTTGACCAATTTGATATTACTGAAACCTGGTGTGAAGATTCACATGATTAGAATCTTAAAATCCTTGGTTATAACTTATTTAGAAAGGTATGAGTTGGTAAAAAGGAAGGGTGAATGGCATGCTGATCCTGAATCCTTATGGATTAACGTTCTAACAGATAAAGCACAAAATGGAATACTAATTGGTGTCTAAATGACATTAGAGAATGACTGCCTCATTACACGTCTATCTACAACAGAGGTCGGCAACCTTTCAGAGTTGTTGTTCTGAGTCTTCATTTATTCACTTTAATTTAAGTTTTCGCATGCCAGTATTACATTTTAATGCTTTTTAGAAGGTCTCTCTCTATAAGTCTCTATATTATATAACTAAACTAGTGTTGTATTGTAAAATAAACAAGGTTTTCAAAATGTTTAAGAAGCTTCATTTAAAATTAAATTAAAATGTTGATCTTACACCGCCGGCCCGCTCAGCTCACTGCTGGTCTGGGGTTCTGTTCACCTAGTCTAGCAGCGGGCTGACAGGGGCCTGCATCCGGGACCCCAGCTGGCAAGAATAGCGTTTTAATACACCTCTACCCTGATATAACACGGTTTTTGGGTGACAAAAAATCTCACCACGTTATAGGTGAGACCATGCTATATCAAACTTGCTTCCTCCCCGCCGTTGCTTGTTCCCTGACCACACCCTCCAGAGACCCCCATCCCTAATCACTCCCAAGATCCCACTCCCTACCCAATCCCCCTGTACCCTGACTGCTCTGACCCCTATCCACTCCACCCCACCCCCGAACCCTGACAGGCACTCACCAGTAGCGGCAGGAAGCAGAGCAGCCCAGCCCCAGTCCACTCCACCCTGCCAGCTCCCAGCCACGGTGCTCCACTTCCTGCTGTCGGTGAGTGCGGGGAGGCTGGGGAAAGGATGCCCTCTTGCACTCACCTGCGGCAGGAAGTGGAGCAACGCGGCCCTAGCCTGCTTTGCTTTCCTTGCCCCGGCCCCAGCCGTGTTGCTGGGGGGCAGCTGGGGAAAGGTCCTGCACTCACCTGCCCGGCGGGAAGTGCAGCGCCACGGCTGGGAGCTGGCAGAGTGCAGCTGGCTGTGGCTGGGCTGCTCCGCTTCCCGCTGCCAGTGAGTGCAGGGAGGTTGGGGAAAGGATGCCCTCTGCACTCACCGGCAGCAGGAAGCAGAGCGACGTAGCCCCAGCCTGCTCCACTCTGTCACCTCCCAGCCGCGGCGCCCCACTTCCCGCCGCAGGTGAGAGCAGGGAGGTTGGTGAAAGGATGCCCACCAAACTCACCTGTGGCGGGAAGCGGAGTGCTGCAGCTGGGAGCTGGCGGAGTGGAGTAGGGGGCTGCTCTGCTTCCGTCCCTGCTGGTGAGTGTAGGGGGGATCCCTTCTCCCAAGCCCCCTCCCCCGAGCGATATGGCTGGGGCTGGGGTTGGGGCTGGGGCAAGGGAAGCGGAGTGGGCTGCTCCCGTTCCTCTGTTAATTCCCTGGGCCACTCTGGGACTGCGGGGCCCCCATAAGTGCCCTCCCACAGCTGCTGCTCCCCAGACCCTGGGGAGGGGGGAGCCCCTGACCACCTCCGAGACCCTCTGCCCCTTATCAAACCCCTCAGTCCCGGCCTGGCCCGACACCCTTAACACGCTGCTCAGAGCAGCGTGTCAGAGCTTTACCATGTTGTATGTGAACCCATGTTCTATTGGGTCACGTTATATCAGGGTAGAGGTGTATTTTCTTAGAATATCACAAAAATCTGCCAAAACTCAATCTGTTCAAAATGATTTCTGTTAATTCTGAAACCTTAACAGCTATGGCTACAACATTCTCTGTGTGAGTACTCACAGACATGCTTGGGCAATGGGATAAAGAAGCACACAGTGAGTCTTTACATCTCAAAACGATGAAAATTTCAGTACCTGAGGGATGCAATTACTGAGCAAATAGTGCCAGCTATTCTATGGCTGTATTTATTCTGACCTTTTAAAAAAAAACAGAGAGAGAGAGGGAGGGAGAGAGAAGTGTATCACAATATTCGGTATTTTTGCATTAGCTAAGGGAACATGAATATATATACATATATCTGAAGAATGAAATGTTCCTTTCTGTAGCCACAATGAACATGCTTGTTGAGGCTACAAAAGAGAGAAGGGAGAGGAAAGGGAATAGGGTGTGCATTCTTGGTGCTTGAGGGAAATATGTTTGGCACTGCAGAGTGCTGCATCACCTGGCAAGTATCATCTTACCTAATATGAAATAGGGGAATGAATTTAAAAGCATCCATAGGACTTGCCACCTCCTATTTGTTTAAATATTACCCAAAACTGAGTTTGGACTCAAATGCCTACAGTGCATAGTTAAAATCAACACATGAAGTTTAAAAAAAAATCCAAGTCCAATTAATAAAAATAAATCGTAATGTATGAGACAGGAGTACATAGAGGCCCCAAAGAAAATTAGGGCTCCACTTTGCTAGGTACCGATCATGCCTCACCCAAAGAGCTCACAATCTAAGACTACATCTCCACTTGGAGCAGTGGGTGTGATTCCCAGCTCATGTAGACGTACCAGCTCTATCTCTGCTTGAGTTAGTGTGCTAAAAATAACAGCATAGCTGGAGTAGCATGGGCAGGAGCTCGGACTAGCCATCCTGAGTATGTACCCACCCAGGCCCTCTGGGCATGTACTTGGGCAGCTAGCCAGAGGTGCTCCCCATGCCACTGCATTGACAGTGTTATTTTTAGCATGGCGGCTCAAAGAGAGCTAATGCTGATATGTCTACGCAAGCTGGGAATCGCATCCCCAGCTTCAAGTGTAGACATAGCTTAATAGAGAAAACTAAAGGGTATATGAAAGGGAGCTTTACTATCGCTATTCTACAGATGGGAAACTGAAGCACAGAGAGATTAAGGACCAGGTTCTCATTTATACTCTGCAATGAGAAGTTAATGTAAATGAGAATCAGTTTTACATGACTTGCACAAGGGGACACAGGAAATCCATGGCAGAGCAAGGAACCTAACCAAGAATCCCAAGCCAGTGTGTCAACCACACCACCATAATGTTCCAAAAGTATTAAATTAAGTCCTTGCAGTTTCACAGAATTCAAAGCATGTTCACTGAAACCAACAGATATGGTAAACATTAATTTCTGGAGAGCTTTCAAAAGTGTAAACGGGATTTAGGAGCACTAGTTGTGTTGACTTACAATGGGACTTTTGCCCCTAGGCAAGGCCTCTTAGGCACTTCTGAAACTCTCTCCCTTAGTGATGAAATGCCCATCTCCACACAGAGTATCTGG
The DNA here is from genome assembly GCF_007399415.2 of Gopherus evgoodei. NCBI lineage: Eukaryota > Metazoa > Chordata > Testudines > Testudinidae > Gopherus > Gopherus evgoodei. The sequence continues at coordinate 179,518,139 of NC_044324.1, read as the reverse complement.
GATACTCAACAAGCTTTAGAGAGAACGTAAACAAAACGTGGATACACACCCACAGAGATCAGCTTGTTTCTTTCAGAAAACTGGATGAAAGAAAATAGTCGATGATGAAGAAAAAGGAGATCTAATTGGTAAAGATGCACTGACATGAATAGAAAGGCCTTGCTCTAAACCCTGAAGAGAGCTTTCCTGAACTAAGAAGGCCCTGTAAAGGAAAGATTCAGATGGAATATCAGGAGTACAAGAATGACCTGGCTGTCTGCAATTGCCTCAGTGTAACAGAGAGAGAGAGAGTTTTTTTGTCAAATGTGTCAGGCTCAGATTTATGGGCGGTGCAGATAAAAGGTCAGCGGAGGCAAAAGTCCATTCATGCAGGGGGGGAAATGCCATGGCTGTGGTCCAGGTCACCATTCTGGAAGTGTGCCAGCCAACCACCACCTTTGGAGTGCCAGAAGCAAAGCTCGATCCAAGGGGATGGAACAGCACCTGGACCATGGCCATGCCCATGCTCTGCCTCATCCCTGCTCCACTTCATTCCCTAAAGCCCTCCCCAAACCCATGCTCCTCCCTGCCTTTTCCTCTGAGGCTCCACCCTTGGTCCGCCTCTTCCTGCCCCTGCTCTGCCTCATCCCTCATGGCCTTCCCCTGCCCGCCCCTCTCTGCCCTCTCTCTTCCGTCACTCACCTAAGGCAGGAAAAAGTGATGGGGCCAGGGCCAGCTCTAGGTTTTTTGCCACCCCAAGCAAAAAAAATGTTGGCTGCCCCTCGTCCCAGCCCTGGGCTCCCCCCTGCACTCCCGTGCTGCCCCAGCCCTGGGCTCTCCCCCACTCACCCACACCCCCTGCTGCCCCAGGGTTGGGCTTCCCTCTTCCCCCCCACCAGTGCCTTCACCCCACCCCCTTGCTGCCCCAGCCCTGGGCTCCCCCCTTCCCTCCCATCAGTGCCCCGACCCACACCTCCTGCTGCCCCAGCCCTGGGCTCTCTCCCTCACCCCCACCTGCACCCTCCTTCTGCCGCAGCCCTGGGTCACTGGTAACTCACTCCCAGGGTGGGTCATTCAGCAGGAATTTTGGATGTGCACAAAACACAGACAGGATTGGTTCCCATATGGTTACAGAGCTGCAGTAAAGTGGAACAATTTTCAGCTTGTGTGATTGGAGGATATCTGGATGCATATTATAAGACTATCCTCCATAAATGAGGAAAAGTTGAGGTGCCTTTATTATTCTTTTGTTCCACTCTTTATTTCTATGGAGAACTTGCCAATGCAATATCACTGTCTTCCTTTTAAACAAACAAACAAACAAACAAACAAACAAACAAACAAACAAACAAACAAACAAACAAACAAACAAACAAACAAAGGCAATGGCTGTTGAAAATAGCAGTTCCAGTCCTAATAACCACTGGGAAGCATTTCTTGCTCAATTTTATCCTACTTTTCTACAGCAAGTTACAGTGGATCAGTATATTTGGTTTGGGAGAAATGAAGTAACAACTGCCCAAACTGAGCTTGAGCACGCCTGAATTTTGAGGTGTTCAAATCTGGAAGGCAGGTGCTGTGGGGGGGAGGGGCTTTGGGCTCCGTGAGGGAGCATGGCAGCATGTATGCAGCAGCGTGTCTGGTGCTGCGCGGAGCCAGACACGCTGGTCTGAGTGGCACAGTAAGGGGGTTGGGGGTTGGAGAAGGGGTGGGGGTTCCTAGGGGGCAGTCAAGGGACAGGGAGTGAGGAGTTGGATGGGATGGAGGTTCGGGGGGGCAATCAGGGGCAGGGAGAAGGGGGAGTTAGATGGGTCGGGGGGGCAGTCAGGGGACAGGCAGCGTTGGATAGGCATGGGAGTCCCAGGGGTTTGCAGGGGACAGGTAGGGGGTGGGGTCCTAGGGGAGAAGTTGGGGGGGTCTCAGGAGGGGGCAGTTGGGGACACGGAGAAAGGAAGCTTAGATAGGGGCTGGGATCTCAACTGGCAGCTAGTGGCAGGGGTCCCAGGAGGGGGAAATCAGGGGACAAGGAGCAGCAGTGCTCAGATGGGGGTGGGGTCCTGGGGGGCAGTTAGGGGCAGGGGTCCCGGGAGGGGGTGATCAGGGGGAGTTGCATGGGTTGGGGTTTCTGCAGGGGGTAGTCGGTGGGAGTGGATGGTGGCAGGATGGGGCTTCCCTCCCCATGGAGTGTCCTGTTTTTTTAATGTTAAAATATGATATCTCTACCATTCACAGTGCAACTCTCCACTCACAGCATGCTGCCGCATGAGGTCCCCCTCCTTCCTTTCCAGTTGGTAGTGGCCAAGGGACTGTTGGGAAATGTAGTTCTTTCCCTGCTCCAAGGCTGGCTATGTAAGCAGGGAGCTAACCAAGGAACTACAGCTCCCAGAGCCCCCTGTTGGTTCTCAGCTCCCATGCTTCCCTGCCGCCCCTGCAAATGGGCTGCCCCAAGCAGGTGCTTGCTTTGCTGGTGCCTAGAGCCGCCCCTGGATGGGGCCATGACCCCATGGTGGCCCCTGCCATTTCGGGAAGGGGACCAAGAGAAACGAATGGCAGGGGCCCAGGGAGAAGAGGCGGAGAGGAGTGAGTGGCAGGTGGGGCTTTGGGGGAGGCAAGAGGTGGCGCCAGGGTGGGGATTTGGGGGGAGAAGGGCCAAGTGGGGGTGGGGCTACGGTCCAGGTGCCAGTGGCCCAACCCACTTCTAGGGAACTTCTGGCGCTCACATATGAGCCTCTCCAAATGGAAGACTCATGCACTCCCTATGCTCGGATTACTAAGGGCTGTAACAGCAAAATTTGAAGTAACCTATTTATTTACTAGCAGCCAGTGCTGAGTGGGCATCATAGATTCCTTCCCCACTTTTCCAGAGAGCAGGGTTCCAAAGCTGCAAATGGTTAAACATGTTGTGCATGCAAGTAGTCACATGTGCAGTGTCATTGACATCAGATGGACTATTCATGTGAGTAAAGTTACAAACATCCTTAGAGGGTTTGCAGGAATAGGGCCAAGATGAGCAGCTATCTTCTTTAACTTGTGCAGAACTAATACACATATTGTATTCTAAGAGAGAACATTAGATTAATACCCTTTCATTAATTAGATGCCAATTCTTTTCTCAGAATAAGTGACTATGAATTCACAATAAAATGCAGTCATATCAACCCTTCGCAATCAGTTACATGAATGATACCACTAAACATAGGCAACACAAGATAGCGCTAGATATAGGAGAGCAATTCACATTGTATCACCACTGAAAACAATGATTCCTTGTATTGTCTTTGATTACTGCAGATGAAGTATTTGCAGATGACGTGAATCTAGATCACATGGAATGAATAGCTTGCTTCTGAACAAAATAGTTTTTCTTAACTAATGAATTTCTGTTTAAAGCTTTTTAATCAAGCCTGTTCTCATTAGCCATAACCAAAAGAGGTTTTAGTTATCCCAAAATGTTTGCTGAAACCAAGCCATTTGGCTAACTGATTACATTTTAATTAAACTACTTTGTCATCATTGGAATGATAGAAACACATTTACGTGAAAAAGTACATTTGAACTTAAACCAACATATCTAACTTGCAAATTAATAAGTATGTAACTGAATGAGACTATTGTAAAACACCTCTGGGCATATTTTAATGGTCCATGCCTTAGGTGCAGTGCACTATATGACAAGTAACACAAGATAAATTAATGTATCACTAAAACAAGTCCAGGAGTCTCTTACTGTTTAATATGGCTATGTAGTGGTACATCTGATTCTTTTGCTTTACATATCTGTATCATATAGCGAAAAATCATAGGGAAAATATTATTACTCCAAACACTGAGCGCATGGCTTAACTATCAAAAATAGTTCCTATAAAAAGAGACATTTCCTTCCAGCAAGATAGGTGTACTTTTGTATTGCACACATTTTCGTTTACTTGATATCTAGGTTTACCTGAGTTTATAAATAGTGACATAAAATCAATATATATTCAACCAAACCGGTACAAATGAATTGTATAATGACATCAGGTATTTCAGCACATGCTGTACCTCATATATAGGCAACTTTGATTCATGCCCTAAAAGCAAACATTTACTATATAGACTCATAGACTCAGTGTTTTCCTGTCCTCTAATCCAAATATAAATGAAGAAGCAAATTGTTCTTAGATGCAAGATGCTCTTACCTCTTCCTTTGTCTTTTTTGATATGACTCTTAGCCAGTCTCCAATCATGCTCAGGACAGCAGCAAAATAAGCAAGTCCTACAAGGATCCAAAACCATACCACTGGCTTGTAAAAATCAAGGTATTCAATGTCTGATCCCCCTGAAAGACAATAAAGTTAAAAATAAAGTGTACTTCATATTGGTATACACAAAATTGTACTTAATGCTTTCCTTTTCTAAAACACTCATTTTTTAAAAAATGTACATTTTTAAGACTTTTAAAAAAATTCTTTTTTTCCAGCTGAGTTTTTCACATCTGTGCAAATAAGAATAGGCAACAAAATAAAAAGAAAATCACTGAACAAGACAATGGGCTAAATTCATCCCTTGAAGAAAAGCACTGAAATCCGTCGCATTACACAAAGGATAAGAGAGGAGAGATTAAAGAGGATAAGTGTGGCTCAATAACTGCTATCAGGTTATAATAATTATAAAAATGAGCCCACATAATTATGCTCAACAGCCGACAAACTTATTTATAAGCACTGCTGGTTCTTCCATACTTGCTCCAAACTCCTATACTATGTAAGCATTAAGGGCTGATCCAAATTTAATGGAGGAGTAGGTAATATGTTAGGATCAGTAGGGTGGGGTGGGGTGTTTTTGGAAGCAGTTAGAACTACACTGAATAGAGGTTTTTATCTGTGTAGGTACATTCATGGTCCCCATCACTTTAGTACCCTGAGCCCCTCATAGACATGAATGACTTTGTCCTCCCCACACCCCTGGGAAGCAGGAAATATTATCACCTCCATTTTACAGATGAGGAAACCAAAGCACAGGGAGACTAACTAAACAGCTCATGATCACAGAGCAAATCTCTGGCACTGGCAGAACCCAGATCTCTTTCATCCAGGATAGTGCCAGGACTATCCATCTTCCCTTTTTACTAAAAAGGAGAGAAAAATCTGTGAAATGCCCATGGTGGGGCCAACATAAAGAATAGACATTCTAATTCCACAGGGGACTCAAGTTTTGGTTACCACAGAGCTTTCACTCAACATTAAGTAGTTTATATTTAATACCACATAGCGCACTGAGCACTAGACCCCTCACTAGCAATTCAGCCTGGCCATAATATGATAAAGCCCAGTCTGGAGCCTCTGAGACTGCAGATTTGGCAGCAGCATCCAAACCAGCCATGTTTATAAGCTTGTGGTTGTTATTAGTCCATGAATCCACCAGTTACATGGAAATAACATACAGATGATGGAATTCTACTGATGATTACTTATTAGATAGAAAGGCTTTTTAATGCATAGATTTAATGTTATATCTACAAATAATAAACTTTCCTGTCAGTCAAAACTGTTGGGGTAAACTAGGGTGACAAGATGTCCCAATTTTATAGGGCCAGTCCCGATATTTGGGGCTTTGTCTTATATAGGCAACTATTACCCCCCATCCCCATCCGGATTTTTCAAACATGCTGTCTGGTCACCCTCGGGTAAACCCATGGATAACAAGATTTTTTATTTAATTGTGTATGAACTTCCAAAAATACAGGGAAATTCTGAATTCAGTAACATTCTGCAATTCCACTGACTTCACTGATGGCACTGAAATGTAAAAAGAGGCAGCAGAGATATAAGAACATAAGAATATCCATACTGGTGAGATCAATAGTCCATCTAGCCCACTTTCCTATCTTCCAACAGTTGACGGTGCCAGATGCTTCAGAAGGAAGGAATGGAACAGGGCAATTATCGAGTGATCCATTCTCTGTCGTCTAGTCCCAGCTTCTAACAGTCAGTGGTTTACTACCTGGCGCATGGGACTGCATTTCTGACCATATTGGCTAATAGCCACTGATGAACCTGTCCTCCGTGAACTTATCTAATTCTTTTTGAACCAAGTTATACTATTTGGCCTTTACAACATCTTTAAGTTTTACCTTATTATATACTCAGATTAGTATCTTTATAAAACTGAGGTCTGAGCTGAAATTTATAATCAGCAACATAGGGTGGAAAACCTTAATACAGAATGCTGTAATTTAAGGACAGAAAAATCATTGCCAGGATAAGGTGGAAAAATATCACTTGCAAGTATGAATTTAGCAGCCACAAATAATGAGATATAAAATGTGCTTGCCTTGACAAGACAAATCTTAACTATAAGATCCACTAGAGCGTTTAAAATGAAATTACAGCCATTAAAAATGATGAAAATATATTACTGGCTTTCTGCATGCTTGCTCAAATGTGGTCCACTGGACAACGAGACAAATGGATGTGAATGAGGGTGGTGATTTGACACATTATTTGACAAGTTCCTAATATTAAAAAATGTTGGTCAAATGTTATCAAATTGCTTTCAAGACAGAATGGAATCTTAAGCTACTAACTGAGTCAGAGTTATGTATTGATGAAAAAAATCAGGTTCAAAATCTTTTTCATATAGACTGCAATTCCCCTTACTTGTGCAAAGAGATGGATCCTCAGAAGATGGTAACACCCATTTCTCCCAATTTAATGAGGATCTTATGCTGGTATGGAAGAATATTTTTCATATACACTTTTTATTTATTGAGCTAAAATACAAGATTTAAGGATTGCTTGTGATATGCGAGCAGGGCTGGCTCCAGGCCACAGTGTGCCAAGCGTATGCTTGGGGCGGCACACCGCGGGGGGCGCTCTGCTGGTTGATGGGAGGGCGGCAGGCGGCTCCGGTGGACCTCCTGCAAGCATGCCTGCGGAGGGTCCACTGGTCCCGCAGCTCTGGTGCAGCATCCGCAGGCACGCCTCCGGGAGGTCCACCGGAGCCGCGGGACCGGTGAGCGACAGAGCGCCCCTGTAGCGTGCCACCATGCTTGGGGCGGCAAAATTGCTAGAGCTGGCCCTGTATGGGAGGAGTTTTTCTCATTTGTCTTAGAACACAAACATGCGGAAATAAGAACATGAGCTTTCTAAGGAGGTTGCTAGTCATGAGAGCAGCCTGGGAGGAGATCCCAGACTTCATTTTGCAGTATTTTTTGCTTTTCCATAGTGTATGTTATTCTTACATATATTTTATTATTTTAAAAGCAGAGGTGCTTTTAAAAAGTTTTAACACAAAAATGGTAGTATTTCTATAGTATTGAATTATTATATACTTGTTAGTTTTTATACTGTGGAGTTTTGTTAACAAACAATTGGATCTGCGTTATGCACATTTTTATTTCTCCTCTTGTTAAAAAGGTGATCCATGAAGGGAAGATGCAAAATTCCAGCAAGTTAACTATGTGTGATAAATACACTCAACAGCCAGCCTAGGAGGGGCAATTCAGCAAAATTTTCCTTTATAAGTGACTTTCTTCTTTTAGATCCCAGAATATTCACCCCCTTGCAGCTGGCTCCCACTTCAAGTGATGGCTCTGCCACCAATAAACCTTGCTGGAGTCCGGAAATAGTCTACAGGAAGTCAGGAACATGTCTGTTTAAAATAAATTGCTTGGTCTTGCACATAAAGGAAAAACTATTTTAAATATGCAAAACCCCATATATATTTTAAAGCCCTCAGCACTTAGCTGACTTACTAAAAGCTGAGTCCATGCTACAACAAGCTTCTCTAGCAGCTGTAAAGTCACAAGCATGGTGCATGCAGCCGCATTATTCGAAGTGGGAGTCAGATAGTCTCTACAGAGATGGTTGTGTGGCACCAAGCTTGGAGCTAATATGCTAACTTCTTCTCTTCCTCTGGCTGTGGGAAGCATTCAGCACATAAGGTTAAACTTCATGGAGTTCTGTAATAAGGTTAACTAAGAATCTCATTAAATTAAATAGGTAAGAGAATGGGATTCAAATCACTAACATAACTGTTCTGAAGTTGGAGTTAATGAGATTCATTAACTATTGAATCACAGTTCAGATGAATGAGTATGATAGCAAATGCATCCCCACTAAAATGTATGAGAGTAGCCAGCTAATGAATTTACTGGTTTATACTGTAAAAAGAAAGGAGTTCAATACGTAACACATTTGCATTGACTTTTATACAGCATAATCATTTACTCAACGTTGTTATCTTTATTTTAAAAGCCAGAATGCTGTATGTAGCAGGAAGCTGAACCCATTTGAACATGTTTTGCTTTGCAGAAACAGTACTGAGGGACAAAATTCTGGTTCTTTGCCCAGGCGGTTTGCGCAGCCTGGCTGCAGTTACTATTAATGCTGCTCTACCCAGGGACATGGTCTGTTTTATTTGTGCACAGGTCCATTGATCACACCCCTTGCCTGCCCATAATCCTCCCACCATGCGGCGCTATAGAGGTCCGCCACTGAGACCTCCTCACTAGTATGCAGGGGAGTGTGGAGTACACCAAAGCCCTGTGAAACCAATGGGAGTCTTCCCTTTGACTCCAGCAGGCTTTAGACCAAGCTCCAGGACAGAGTCTACACTATTGCTGCCTCTCTGCACAACTTCCCCACAAATAAGTGATTGGGACTTTCAATGGTTACCTAATGCACCCTAGAACTGGGTCCAATCCAACAGCCCTTACTAAGATGGCAATCCCTTCAACTCCAATAGAAGTGTTGCCTTAGTAAAGACTTCCAGATTGGCTCCCCACTGCCTACCAAACTGAGAATGTTAAAAAAGCTACTTTTACAGAAATACAGTATATTTTCATATTGTTTAAGCAACCATTGAAACAAAAGAGAAACGAATAACTATTTCCATAAAAGTAGCTTCTTTTTTTGTTTCAGACATTTAAATATTTTATATATAAAAATGAGAGACAAGATAACCCCTCCAGTGTTGTAAGTTTCAGTATAAAGAGGTGGTTACTCTAAAGCTAACGCTTCAAATATTATTAGTGCCACTATAAAGAATGCTCTTCTCCTGGCTAAGGTGAGCTGTACATTTCGACAGCCAGCCAGTGCCTGTCAGGCAGATGCAGGATATGTGGCAAAAGCCGTCGAAGGTAACAGGGAACTAGGCCATTTGGGCTTTATAAACTGTAACTAGTACCTAAAGCATATAGGCAGCTACTGCAGAACATGAAGCACAGTTACAGTATGTTCTCTCCAGTCTGATCTATTGAGGAGGTGTACAGCAACATTCCATACTAACTGAAGCGTCAAGTAGCCTTCCTAGTTCACTCCAGGTAGAGCCGTTGCCCCAGTCTAGCCCTGAAGTGTCAAAGAGTGGTTTATGTCATCACTGATATAACCCCAGTTATAGTTATAAGAGCTTATCAGAAAGACCACGTGCATCTTTTGTTCTTCAGCTTTGCAATCTGTTTCTGCAGATCCATATTCTATAGGGCAAGTAATATCACCTAGTGGTGGAAGACAAACTGTGCTGCAGTGACTAATACACCTAGCATTCCAGCTTTACCAGGTTGTGTGAAGCAAAAACTGTCATGAGTATTGAACTTTGCTTTCAGTTATAGGGCAAAATAATTTCATTGACTCCAGTACATTAGTGGAAACATTTAAGTCTCCATCTTAATGTTGTTAGGCCATGTCTGTGCCCTATAGACAGTGACAGGAGTATCAATAATGCCAATATACTGAATCTAAGCACTGCAGAACACAGTAAGGAAAAGAACCAGTTAACTTTAAGGTGAAGACAAGTAAAGAGGGTATTTTGGAGTCAATTTTCAAAGTGGTAAGCACGAGATACGCAGGCAAATCCTACCATTTATTAAACTACACTGGTTGTGATGTGAGCTTACAAGTCAGGTCAAGTTTATTAATAATGACTCAGCCATAGGCCAAATGAACCAAAACCTAAATATATTATAATAAACTAAATCCAGAATTTTAAAATCTAGATTAAAAACAAATTTGAAAGTATATAAACTAACTAAATCACATATGCTTCCTACGCCACAGGTCTTTTCCTTCTTTTAGCAGTTGACCATACAAATAGGACAACCGCTTGGTGCATAGATACACTGTCAATTCCTAATAAGTATTTTGTTTTCTGAGAGGTCATACAAAAAGGCATCCAGGACAAAAACACTGAAAGCCATTTTGATCTCAAGTGGCAATACAAATTACAATATAATAAATAATGGGGTAGGACTTCCACCTGGCCAGAGCTGCATGGACAAAGGCGGTTACATTTCTCAGTGCTGATATATTGGCCTTCTGTGTAAACTGACTGCACAGATTGAAAATGGAAAGCTGTAAAGTCCCTCTTCCTTAACTTGTTATTAAACAAACTGTCTAAATATCTGACATATTGATGAGTCTTTTTAACAAGAGGGACTCAAGATGAAATATTGCCATGTCTAGTTGCTTATTAAATATCCTCTAGTCTCAGCTTGATTAGGGATTTTACATTTTTAAACTTAAATCTAATATTTCCAATTATGAGAGGTCTAGAGAATGAAAATAATTCTGAATGTACTCTAACCAAGAAAATTTATGTGAGAAAGCCCTGCGGAACGGTTCCTCTAAGCATAGCTTTGGCAAATAATGAGGATGAATACTGTGAATGTGAAACCAAAAACTGATATTATGGTATTACACTTTGGACAGAAAATAATTCATGATTCAGCTCTAAGAAGAGCAGCTGGTTTATTATTTGGGAGACCAAGAATCTTTCTAAGAAATTTGTTTTCAATCACTTTTAGTCTCAAGGGATTATTCCATGCCCATATATCCACACCATGCAAAATCTGAGCATATACCTGACACCATGGCCTCGAACACTAAGGACTATAGAAATTAAGTTGCCCAGTGAGCCTACAAAATTCAAGCCTAACATACTAAATTATTTACATGCAACTCCCATCTTTGACCTTTGTCTAATTTACTAGAGTTTTCGGACATCTCATTTCATTTATATACAATACCTGCCATATTAAGATTAGCTACTTTAGGAAGGCTTGAAAATACCTGTTCATCCACCTGTTATCTACTTTGCACTATTTTTATATACAAATAATTTACTCTTGTGTTACAAATATTGTCATTTTGAGGCTAACTTTAGTACCTGATAATATCTTTCATTATACTGAAAGATGACAGATGTGGCATGAAAAAGCTCTCCACTTCTCACCTTCATAGAACATTTATATTATTGGCCTTATTTGTTCTGTACTATTAAAGTCAATGGTTTCACTTCAAAGCAAGAGAAGGAGAGAATTTAGAACCACTATGTTCTATTTCTCAACAGAGGATATAGGTTATTCCACAAGCCTGGTCTCTTACCTCATTTTCGCAAATAGGATCTACAGCCGCAAAGCTTTGTTCAGTTATGGAAATTATTTCTTTCTCATGGATATGACCTGCAAATTAGATTGTCTACCAACTATCTAATTCTGCCATTACCTGTATTGATTAGTGCCCTCCTCTGCAAGTAGCCTCATTGGAATAAAGGACACTACTCATGTAGTAAGATACGACACCAGGTAAGTAAACGTGGCAGAATTGAGATCTATGTTAATTAGACACTATTATTTACATAGCAATCATAGCACAGCAGGCAATTCTGTTTATATCAGTGGAGTAACTCTGGTTTACACCTTTGTAAAACATAAATATATGAAAAATTAGAGAATAAAATGTAACATGGAATAACTCAATGGTAAGGTCAACACACATCTTGTTAAAACTATTATTTATGTTTACATGGTATTTTGTTTGATTTTTAGAGTACTCAGGAAAGCAAAACCTTTAGCACTGTTGTATCACAAAACTCAAATTACAGGATCAATTTGCCAGTCATTGTGGACTGCCACATTTTACCAGTCACTTTTTATTTTCCTCAGCAGGTACTGTAATATTCCCTTTGAAAGGTTTGTCACTTTGTTATGTCTTGCGGCAAAGTACAATATTTTGACACTTGTTTTTGTCACAGATTGGAACCAAAAAAAAAAAATCAAAATATGCTCTTCCTGTGAAAGGATTCGATAAGTGTAATTGTTAAAATACTATAGAATTATTTTCTTGGACATGTAACAAAAGAACCCTCTATCCATCTCTCTCACCCCTTTTTTTCCCATCTGGGACACTGCAATTCTCTGTGGTTGCTCTAAGATATCCTATTCTAGTGGAACTAGCCCCCGGAAGTTTCCATTGGCTCCAAATGGCAACTAGGTTTTGGATATAATAAAGATCTGTTAGTCTACTGCTTCCTGGGAATACTGAGTCTTGAACAGAAATCAACAAAGACCAAGAGAAAGAATCTAGTGGAACCTACTGGAATTTCTGTCAAGGCAGCCTCCATTACAGCCTTTCAGTTTCATTACACTTCTCTATGTCTAAATTCTTCTGTTTACTCCCTTCCTTGTCTCAGCTATTCCAATACACACTCAATCTCTCTCATCTCCCTAAGGATTTAAGTCTCCTCCTTCCTTTTCTCAGCCTCTTGGTGTCTTGTTTTCTGCAAAACTCCTCTCCTTAAAAAGTAGTGACTTCTGGGTTGGTGTAAGATGCCAGTCTGGGGACTCACCTCTTCTCCTTAGGCACAAAACAGGCATCATTCAGGCAGTTGAAGTGGCAAGCTACACTACAGTGCCCTACCAGCAGTGTGGCCATGGTGGCATGGGAAACGCTTGGGCTAGACATCCAAGCAGGGACCCACAGGGTCAGGCAAGCTTGTATTCAGGCAGCTAGCCTGAGCCACTGGCCATGCCAACACAGCCACACTGCTATTTTTAAGCACACTAGCTCAAGCAGAGCCTAGCACATGTTTGTCTACCCATGCTCGGAAGCATGCTGCCAGCTACACTGGAGACATATCCTCCCTCCTCTCAGTTTTAGGGTACTTCAGACTCAATTAAAACTTGGCCCTCACTTCCAGGGGCGGCTCCAGGCACCAGCACACCAAGCGCATGCCTGGGGCAGGAAGCTGCAGGGGTAGCCTGCCAGCCACCATGAGGGCAGCAGTCAGGCTGCCTTTGGCAGCATGCCTGCAGGAGGTCCATCGGTCCTGTGGCTTTTGGTGGTAATTTGGCAGCGGGTACGCCGAACCTCCCACAGGCATGCTGCCAAAGGCAGCCTGACTGCTGTGCTTGGGATGGCAAAATACATAGAGCCGCCTCTGCTCACTGCTGAGACAGTCAGCATCAGTGCTAGTTGTAAATGACTTTTTCAGATGTAGACACCTATGCACTAAGACCTGGACTACAGCTCCATTTTTACCTGCTGCGTGACTCAATTGTAATAAATACAAAACTAGGCATCATTTCACATTCTACAGCTCCAACAATCTATTCAGCTGATGCACACTACTGTCTCAAAGGCATACAGGATCTACCCAAAACTTCATCAGAGGTAAAAAGAAAAAGGAGAAAGCCATGCTACAGTGACTGAGAAAAACTCAAATCTTACTACAATATATGATCCCTATTAAGTAGTCAACTTGCAAACATTCTGTATGCTTTCTCATATCTAATAAAGAAACTTAACCATTAAGTTACCTCTATGTTTAGAATTATGGAGAAATGAACTGATCTTTGCAAAATATTCCAGACATCTGCTGTTGATCTGAAATAAACTAACTCAAAAACCAAGGCTAATGTTTAAAAAATCAGCAGCCAACTTCAGATCTGTCGCAACCATTTTGAGCTTCACAGCTACAATACAGATAGAAGTCTGATGCTCTTCCTCTAAAGCATGGACCCTTACAACTTGAAAATCACCATTACCAGTACAGGACCCAGCACTCAAAGGCAAGCAGTTATGTGGTACACACACTGACGACATTACTATATAAATACCAGTCTTCTGCATATTAATCTGAGTGGAAATAAAAATCAATAGTTTCATGTTAATAGTGGAAATGTGAAATGAAAATGTATATAAAATGAACTATTACAGAATAAAATCACACCAGGATGTTCTGCAGAAAGATAATGTGTTTTCTGGTAAAATACAAGTTTTAATTATACTGTGCAGTGCAGGAACAAAATTATTATATCATGTGGGCCCATAAAGAGGCAAATTGAAAGAAATGATTAATGTGTACTCAATGTTTCAGTTACAGCCAAGTGAGGCATTTCACATTATGCTCCTACTATAAATATAACCAAGCCTTGAATTAATGTACTGCTGATTGCATCAAGATAATATAAAACACGCAAAGCTTTGGCTTTGAAGCAGTGTGTCAGCTTTGACATAGTGCTAGCCAGCAGCAGGTGAATCTCACTGGAATCACAAATTCTGAGCCAATGTCTACTCCTGCAGCCAGAACAGCAAGCAGAGGAAAATAAGAGAATATAAAGACTATAGAAAGGAATAAGGGAGAAAGAAAACAGCAAGTGACATCAAACCTAACATGCATTCACATTTTTATATTTATGTATATGTCACACAAACACTACGTTAAAAGAACATTACCATTGCCAAGTCAAACACTCAAAAATTAGGAAATGCCACAATTAAGTTTGCCAATGTAACCTTAATTCAGCCTCCTTGGGCATAAGCATTATGCTACGGTCTTTAATTACGTGATCACATACTATATTTTCCACAGGATCTCTGCCTCATTCAGTGCACAAGCCAGATGATGTTCATGGAATAAATCCCAGCTGCTAGGAGCAGCAATTGCAGAGAAAGACATGCTCAGTTCCTGCAGCCTTGGATGGAGCATGCTTAGTCACTCTGTGGGGATGGTGCATGTGCAGTCCAGTCAGCACATGGGAGCTGTGAGCATGCTTACAACAGAAAAACTCTTCAGAAAAATATAGCTCCCAAACTCTAGCAAGTTTCTACCAAGCATATGTGAATTGTGACTTTTCAAAGCCTATAATTTGGCCAATTTTTTCAGGAACAGCAACAGACACATTCCTGCACCAGGACAACCTCCCTAACATGTTTCAAGTCCCTGCTAAAAAACATGGAGGCACTAAAGCTTCTCAAAGAAACAGTTATAGGATTTTTTTAAAATATGGACAAATAATTTTTCTCTAGCCTCATTCTGAGAAATGGTTATAGAGTTTAGCTAAAACTTTCATTAAAAAATTCAATCTGACACTTACTTAGTATGGAAATTTTCAGCCCAAACCGTTAAAGTTTGGCAAAGTTATAAGTGACTGAAAACAGGGTCTTGTAATGGAAAGTGTCATGCAATCTTAGCGACAGTGCAGTGCTGCCAACTCTGCCTATAACACACACACACACACACACACACACACACACACACACACACACACACACACACACACAAAAATATATACAGGGTGAGAGTGAACACAGGAGACAGAAAGCACAGAAAAAGAGATAGCATGACAGCCAGAGATATTTGTACAGCTGAAACCAAATTCTGAAACAATATTTTGACAAGTGAGAGCAGAAGATCACCATTGTCAGAGCTGTTTTTAAATGACTTCAGTGTAAAAACCAAAATATTTAACAAACTGAAATAATGTACTTATTATTATGATGTTGTACTTGTCTAAAGTTAGAAAAAAACTATTACAAAGTTAAAACAAGGTTTTTTGTTCACATGCAAATGATTCCGATTGAAACAGCAGTCTGAAAATACTTGTCAAGCAGGACAACAGGTGACCCCAGGTTCTCTTCTATAATCTTACCTCCATAATCTTATCTGCAAAGCATCTACATTCTGATGGAGTTACATGAACAATAATTATATTAATTATCACAATGCAAATCCTATATAACTATTAAAAATATTACATATTTAGGTTGAGAAAAGAATCATGACAAAATCTTACCTGCAACATAGTCACCAAATCCAATGGTAGTTAAAGTGATAACTACAAAATAAATTGCATCTAGTGTGCTCCAGCCTTCTATATGCTTGAATATTACGGCAGGAAGAGCAACAAACAGCACACAGCCAAACAATATGAATATTATTGTTGATATGATGCGAATCTTTGTCTGACTCACATTCCATTTCTACAGAAGAAAAGGAGGGGAAAGAAAGAAAAATCCATGGTTAGTAAAACTGTGTGATTGTACTTGAGCACCTATTAAACCCAGAATGAGAAGCATCACCTTTACTAAGGAGCAGAGCTGGATGAATAATTAATTTTTCAGTTCATTAGCAATTAAAAAAAAAGGATTAGTCAAGCAGAACAGCAATAAAATGTTTCAGAATTTTTGATGAATTGACACATATCAACAGAAATTTTGTTTCCGGTTGAATGAAATGTTTTGTCCAACCAGAAATAAAATGTTTAGTTTATAGGCATTTTAATCCTTCAGAAAAATAAAAGCAAAGGAAATGAAGGGCTGGAGTTACAAAATGACCAGAGGAGGAGGAGAAGAAGGATCTCTACTTGTAACCTTCAGGCAGTAGGTAGGCACTCAGCTGGGATGTGTGAGATACAGGTTCAACTCCCTGCTCTAGACCAGGGATTAGAATCCAGGTCTCTTCCTGCCAGGTTGAGTGCCCTAGCCCCCAGGCTATTGATTATTCTGGAGTGGGTTACTCTCAGCCTCTCCGGTTAAAGCTATTCCACTTTGCATAAATAATTAAATAGTCATTGGGGCAGGGCCTTTAACTAGGGTCTCCTCACATCAACATCTCAAAGAGCTCTTACGTGTCCTTGTGAATCCAGCCTGAAAAAAAATTGAGAGCTGAAATGATTCAACAAATTTATGATTAGATTTGGGTCAACCTAAACTGCATTTTTCATCACATAAACTATTTGTCAGAAAAAAAATTCCCAGCTGCACCGAGAAGGCTAGGATATTATCATTCTGGGTACGTCTACACTGGAATAAGAGAGCCGCAGCTGATCCAGGTCTACTGATTTAGGTTTGTGGGGCTGAGGTAGCAGGGCTAAAAATTGCTGTGCAGATGTCTGCGGGCCCAGAGCTCAGGCTCCAGCCCAAGCCCAAATGTTTGCACAGCAATTTGACAGCCCTAGGGCCTGAGCCCTGTGAGTCCAAATCAGCTGATCCAGGCCAGTCGCCAGTGTTTAACTGCTGTGCAGAATTACCCTCTGGGTCCACCACAGGAATAGAGGTGTTTATTAAAAGCAAATGTGCATATTCTGGGAAACATTTGCAGTCTCTGAATGTGATTCCCTTTTTGTTCTGAACGAATGGCATTTATACCACTCAGTAATACTAAAGGTTCAGCAGATTTGTCACACTGCAATTTGGCATACTTAACTAAATGTTTAAATGGGCCTCAAATGGCTTCTAATTTTGTAGGTGCAATTTTTCACCTGCAAGTAACTACGAGTAAAAGTCATACATTTTAGCCTTCTAAGTATCTGATTGCACCCACAAATCAGGTAATGGCCTAACTATATTGGTTCAATTAAATGCAGGCAGAAAATTGCACCCCCAAAATTGGAGACTCTTAAAATCTGGCCTATTGTATAGAAAATAAATGAAATCAGAAAAGAGCTTAACTGGTTCCTGATTGACCTTTCCTTATATTTTTTTAAACTAGTTTAGTGCTTGTGAAAGCTAGTCCAGGCAGTCATCAAGACCAAAGCCAAGCTTTTATCATCCAAAACCAGGAAGCACAGACTGTGGTGATGTAAAATCTCCTATGATGTGTCTCATTTTTTATTTTATTTTGCGCGTGGGGAGTGGGAGGGGAAAATCACCTCTAAGAATGAGAGAGCCATTCAGTGTCTGACCATTCAAATCAAACCTTCCCAGCAGAAACTGCCAACAAGGGAGCAAATTGCTGCTCAGTTTTACAGTATGGATACTTATCTGTTAGGAAATGAATTAAGCTGTTTTCCACACAGGGAGACAATTAGCCAATAAATGCAAGTAGAACTGGTCAGAACTTTCCAGAATCTGAATTTTTCAACAAAAATTTTCATGAAAATTTTGATTTCTGAAGAGAAGTTGTAAAGAATGATCATAACACCTCATGATGTTTTCTTTCCATTTTTTCAGCCAACCCTAGATGCAAATAGCTCTTGGTTGCCAATGATCCAGCTGGGTTTGAAACAGTGGCTTTGAGCCGAAAGTAAGTACCCTGAGACTTTTCTTTTCAGTTGTCATAAAGCCAGCATTTGCTTGGTGGATGAAACTGTCTGGCATAACACCATCTGCATAGTGAGAATCTCAAAATCAACCATGCTAACAGACAGTTCCTACTATAAAGGAAAACAGGCAACAATACGGCATGCCGCACAGAACTAGTCCCTTTGAACACACAACAGTTGCAGTGCTGGTGCAAACAACAGAAAATTGCACTGCAAATTAAGGCTGCTAAATAAACATGTATTTAAAAATGTAATATGACAGGTACTGTAGCACCTTCTGCCACTGGGACAACCAGTGTTTGGGTTGTAGCTGTAGCTGCTTCAGCCACTGGAGGCTGCAGTATACCTAGATGCAACTGAGGGACTTCTAGCCCTACAGCACAACAGGCAGCCGCAGAGAGCGGCGACATGGAGGAGGAAATTCACACTTCTGTGGGTCTAACTAGGCAGAGGCAGAGTATGCAGCTGTCTGCACATGCTTCTTGCTGCCTCTGCTCCTGCTTTTCCAGATCCGGCAACAAGCGTGGGAGTTGAGACTCATAATGGTGGGTGTGAGGTTTCCATGTGACAGCCACCTACTATAGTGTCTTTAAAAGGAGCAGTTTTGCCAAGTTTCACATTTTTATTGCAATTCTTGCAACCATTGGTGTTTTTCTTTAAGTCCTGGCTGCTGAATTCCTGTGAATATGTAAGAATCTCAGGTTTCATTTTATGTTTTTAAAGTGTCCGCCCTTCATGGCTGCAAAGATTAGCATGAAAGTGTGACCTTGGTGCACCTAAAGGCTCAAAAACCAGAAGGCCAATAAAAAGAAACCCAAATGTACTTTCGTAAAAATTGCAATCCTAGAAGGTCCTGACTCACTGATTTTTGAATGTTTGGGGTTGGGAACTTGCTCCTAAATTCCCCTAGGATAATTTTTGTACTTTTACAATTATATTGTCCTGTTCTGAAAAGATGTTTTTCTCTACCCTATTTCTACTGTAGATTAAAGATCAACTCAAACAGGGGCCACTTGCTCAGCCTTCAAAGACATATGTCTGTGAATAATTTCACACATGAACAATCCCATTGACCTCAGTAGAACACCCGATGGTGTCATAAGCAGGACACAGGCCTCAACTATGCCAAGAAACATTGAAGCCAAGTCCTGTCAAATACACATGAAAAAAAAATGAAATAAAAGGAGAATTTTTTTCTAATCTTTTTCAGTTACATGAATTGTAGGTCTTACTTGTAACAACAGAGAAGTACAAATTAAAAAAAAAATCATACTCTGTCTGAAAGCTAAGTTGTTAGTGTCCCTTTAGATATGTTTTATGCCAATCAGTGGGATAAAGCTATTATAGGCTCAGAAAAATGAATGTATAAAACAGGCAGTGGGATTTAGTTTCAAATGATGCTACAATATGATGGGGGTTAATTTAGCTACAACAAATCAGGAAAAAGATCTTGAAGTCATTGTGGATAGTTCTCTGAAGATGTCCACGCAGTGTGCAGAGACGGTCAAAAAAGCAAACAGGATGTTAGGAATCATTAAAAAGGGGATAGAGAATAAGACAGAGAATATATTATTGCCCTTATATAAATCGATGGTACGCCCACATCTTGAATACTGCATTCAGATGTGGTCGCCTCATCTCAAAAAAGATATATTGGCACTAGAAAAGGTTCAGAGAAGGGCAACTAAAATGATTAGGGGGTTGGAATGGGTCCCATATGAGGAGAGATTAAAGAGGCTAGGACTTTTCAGTTTGGAAAAGAGGAGACTAAGGGGGGATATGATAGAGTTATATAAAATTATGAGTGATGTGGAGAAAGTGGATAAGGAAAAGTTATTTACTTATTCCCATAATACAAGAACTACGGGTCACCAAATGAAATTAATAGGCAGCAGGTTTAAAACAAATAAAAGGAAGTTCTTCTTCACACAGTGCACAGTCAACTTGTGGAACTCCTTACCTGAGGAGGTTGTGAAGGCTCAGACTATAACAGCGTTTAAAAGAGAACTGGATAAATTCATGGTGGTTAAGTCCATTAATGGCTATTAGCCAGGATGGATAAGGAATGGTGTTCCTAGACTCTGTTTGTCAGAGGGTGGAGACAGATGGCAGGAGAAAGATCACTTGATCATTACCTCTTAGATTCACTCCCTCTGGGGCACCTGGCATTAGCCACTGTCGGTAGACAGGATACTGGGCTAGATGGACCTTTAGTCTGACCTAGTACAGCCGTTCTTATGTTATGTATTTTTGTGTATGTGTAAGCACAATTTTTGCCTACTACCATTTGCACATGCTTAACCCATGTATTTGCACTTATGATAAAGCAGAAGAGAGCACTGGCCAACTAAAATCCTGTGATCTCTCTCAAGTTCTTTCTTTTAAACACTATATTCTTTCCCACCCCCTCCTTGTTAAAATTAAACAGAAGGATGCTTATTTTAGTTCAGGGGAAGTCCTGGAGAAGGGGAGAGTCCAAAGGTCACTTCCTATGCTGTGGGGGCTGTACAAGGAGGGCAAGATACAGTATGGGGACTGGAAAGACAATAGAAGGGCTAACTAGAA
Source organism: Gopherus evgoodei (assembly GCF_007399415.2). Taxonomy (NCBI): domain Eukaryota; kingdom Metazoa; phylum Chordata; order Testudines; family Testudinidae; genus Gopherus; species Gopherus evgoodei. The sequence continues at coordinate 179,497,510 of NC_044324.1, read as the reverse complement.
GGTGTAGCAAGGAAGTACAGGAGTTCACTCCTGCTCACTTTGAACACTGCCTATAATATCAGTGTATGCTTTATCTATGGTTTACCATAAATCTCAAAGTGCCTGCACCGATTCCCCTATATTATCTCAAGTTATCCCATTCAGCCACATTTCTGTGTCAGTGATTTTTTACTATAGTGCAACAATATAATTTTTTGAAACAAACTGTTGCTGCTCTAGAGTATTTTAAAGGCAAATAAAAAATATGAGTTGATTGATTTGGATCCAATTTCTCTTCCCAGTCATAATTATTTTCGGAAACTGAATCTCAATGTATATTTTGAACATCACCCAGTTCTCTATCAACAATGTTGGATAACATGTACTTTCAGTAACCTTCAACGTGCCTTTTGCCAGACATTAACAATGATTCAATGCATTATTCCCTTTAAAAAGTTTACTATATTTTTACTTAATTTGCTATATTTAGAGTGATGAGTAACATTCAGGACAATACATTTAGCATACTTACAACAAATGTATCTTCTACTTTGGCAATTCCTTTTCCAAATATGGTCCCTAGTTGATCTCCAACTCCAGCCAACAGAAAACCAAACAGAGGAATTCCCAATAAGGCATAGATGATACAGAATATCTTTCCACCTTCTGTACGTGGCGAGATGTTCCCAAAGCCTACATTACAAACAACTTGGGCTATTTATAAATTACTTACACATATTAAATTACATGTCTAAAAGTATTGCAGGAGGATCAATCACGTTATACACTGTACATTGCTATAGATTCACCCTCATAATTTGATTTTGTCATTTTCCTCATTCGGAGTGTTGTCCAATTAACCAATTTGTCTCCCTTATATGTATAATTCTTATATTGCTGAATTTTTTTCCTTCTCCCACAGAGTAGCTTCACCATAAAGGCTGATTTCTGCACTCCCTACACAGGCAAATCTCCCACTGAAATCACTTGGAGCAAATCTTCCACTGACTTCAGTGGGTAATTAACCTGAGCACAGGGTGCAAGATTAGACCCTACTAAGTGGAAATTAACTATAACTGGAACTGCAATTTTCAGACTGCAATGCATTGAAATGCTATGCCGTTTACATTCAAATGTAGTATAAACAGTTTTCAGAGATCACAAAAACCTACATTTTCAAGGGATGCAGGATGAAACATTTGGATGAGCAAGATGGGGATCTGTACATTAAGTGGGACTATTCATATACTTTAGAACTGAAGGATTGCACACATACAGGTTTTCGCAGGCACAATAAGTCTTTGCAATTTGATGCCACTGTCCATTTGAAAACTCAAATCACTTACAAAGATTATTGAATTTAGTTAAAAACATACTTCCAGCATTCATATTAGCTCTGTTTTAAAATAGGGAAATGGAGGTATAAATAGTTCAATCCTGTAAAATGCTGAATGCTCTGAACGCCAAGCACCTCACAGGATTGGACCCTAAATGACTTGTCTACGGCCACATAAAAAGACTACAGAATAAAATCCAGATCTCTTGAGTCCCAGTTCTGCTTCTTAACCCAAAAGCCTTCCACCTTCCTTGATTCACCTACATTTTTCACAGGCTATTTGCTGCAATCTCATATCCCTATAAGCAATTTCCATGCTTCACTTTTCACCAAGATGGCAGTCACTAATAAAGGCCTGAAAATTTCAGCAAAAAACATTTTTCTTTCCTCTCCCTCTCTGGTTCTTTTTCATGAAAATTGTCTATAGAAAATTTCAACTTTTCTATGAAATATCAAATCAGAATATTTTGGTCACAAGCCCAAATCCTTTTTGTTTTCAGGCATTCAGTTTTTCACCAAAATATCAAAGTTTTCCATGGAAAGCAGACATTTTTTTGCAAAAAAATTTGTTTACTCCAAAATCCAATTTTCTATTGAAAAACAATGTAGACAGAAAACTTTCAACAAGCCCTACTCGGAATTTATAATTAATTTTTTTTCTTTCATGTATAGTTCCCCATTTATACTGATTGAGATATAGTAGGGGCACTTGAACTTTCAGAATGCAAGAGGTAATACAAATAAGTGAAGCTCTCTTTTGTATCCATCCCAATTTCTGTTTATCTATTTGAGCACCCTGGTTTAGTACCAAAGACAAATTTTCTTCACATGCAGCATTTTGTTTATTTTTATTATTGCTCTTCTTGAAATTAGAGATAAATCTGAACCAAAATCCTGTATCCAAACATCTCCCCTTTAGCAACACATACACACGTTGGAAAATTTTAAATAAAAATCTGGTTATGAATGCTATGGCTTGAGCCAGACATTGCAAAAGTGTGTAGTAAAGTACGTAGCAGTTGTATGGAACTAAGAAAAGCACTGTTATTTCAAGAATGCTAAGAAAAGCACTGTTATTTCAAGAATGTAAAGTATCCCAAACCAAATTTATGTTGCAGGCATTGTATTATTCTTAACAGAAACACTACCAGTATCCTTTTGTATATACAGGGGCCAAAATCATCACTAGAAAAACTTCCCAGAAGAAAACAGAATTATACAATGCTCAATCTGCCTTGATGTAACCTTTAATCTTAATGTAAACATCATTTCCCAGACAAAAAATAAGTTATGAGGGAATTAAGGTTGAGTACAGATCAATAATCAACAGCAAAAAAAGTTATCTGTGTTGTAATTATCCCAGAATCAAGCATTATAAAGCCAGAAAATTCAGTTAAGGTAAAAAGAATTGCCAACCTATTACGGGATAGAAATGCACCCAAACAATTTTCACTCTGCCCTGTAGTGAAACTATGCAAAAAAACCCCACATGATTATGATTAAGACATTTTAGCATTTGTGGTTTCTGATTAGATTAAACTGATTTTAACTAAATATACGTTTTCTCCCTTCCCTGCTCACTACCCCATGATGTCACTAGGGACAGTGTAATACAGTGCTCTGAGTTAATCTGGAGCCAGGACTGGAGCCACTGAGGTTTACCATTCAGGGCTAGTCTACACTCGAGGGGGGGCGGAATCAATCTAAGATATGCATCTTCAGCTACAAGAATAGCATAGCTGAAGTTGACGTATCTTAGATCGAATTAAAATTACTTACTCTGCATCCTCAGGATGCTGAATCAATGACCACGGCTCCCCTGTCGACTTTGCTTCCACCTCTCACACTGCTGGAGTTCAGCAGTCGATAGGAGAGCGATCGGGGATCGATTTTCGGGGATTGATTTACCACATATACACTACAGGCGATAAATTGATCCCCGATAGATAGATCGCTAACTGCTGATCTGGCGGGCAGTGTAGACGTACCTAGGGAGTTTTAAACTTATACATTCCCCACTTTACTGCACCGAGCAGATCTCAGGGCATGATAGGATCTGGCCCCAGAGTTTTAAAATAAATTAGCTTCTGTTTAATCATGACCAAACCATGAGAGAGAAACAAATACTATTTAGTCTGGTTTAATAAACAGGTCTGTGTATGTGGCTACAGTATTTCTGAATAGATTCTATCATTCAATTTTTATAAAGCCTTAGCATGACTTAGAACCAAGCATCTGGGGCACCATGTGCAAGTCAGACTCTTGTCTTTGGCAATAGCCCTTGATTTTGGTAGAGCCAAGAGACATTTTTCCTTGTTTCACATCCTCTCAGTGATGATAAAATATTTACCCAACTAAGCATACTCAAAAGAAAGAGGCTGCTGTATTTTCTTTTTACTCTGATATTTCCATTTCCATTCCTCCCACTGCTGTCAGAGGAGATATGTTTCTTGTGCACTCTATTTGTAATCTGCTACTAATCACTTCCAGGACATCTAGTTCCCATTCAGCTGAATGTATTTACATCTTTACAGAGACATACTTTACATAGGAACCAGATGATGAATCTCTTTGCTTTTACGGCCCTCAACCGTTTACTCTTCATAACAGATTTTTTCATGTAGAAACACCATAAAAAAGGTCTCTTTTTAAATAATTACATATGAAGGGTTCTCTCACACACACACATTCTGGATTAACAGCCAGCAGTGACTGGTGGTGCCATGTACCTTTGGCTGGATGCTCACTTCTCAGGAAAAAAGACGACGTGTTTTGGGATCTATCGTTATAACTTAGTGCCTTAGCCAGGGCTTTGGAGATGTGCTTCAGGTCCGGAGCAAGCTCCAGGCAAAAACCTGCAGCTCCACTGCTCCGAAGCTGCTCCGCCCTTCAGCTTTGGGCTCCGCTCCAAAGCCCTGGCCTTAGCGACATGGTCTGTTATAAGATTTCCATCACACAAATGCACAATATTATGTTTCATAATAATATGCTACCACATATTACAAATCAGCCTGTCTTGATAGCTACAAGAATTGTCCCTAAATAATACTCTCCTATTACTTTCCCACATTGTGAGGTATTCTTTTAATTAGGGAATGGGAGAGGAAATTTACATGTGCTTATTGTGGTTGATCTAATTTTTAAATGTATTGTCTAAAAGAAAGCTATGGTTCTCTAAAAACATCAGCAGCATGCTGCTCCTACATAAAATGAGAGAAAAATTTCATCGAACATAGCTACATCATGCTGATCCCAGCACATAAACCATAGGGACACCATTACATGCCTCCAAGTATCGTGCAACTCTTTTCTATTTTCAGTGATCACATAGACATTCACAGCATTAATGTACTTGCTATAGCTCTACCTCTGAATAAGTTACATGGCAGCAAAGGTCTTCACTGCAGAGTCCTCTCTTTTGGTCCATTAACAGTTCCAGCCCATCCAGATGCTGGACCCTGTTCCCAATCTGCCATATTGGCTGAATTACCTCTCCAAATCAGCAACATTTACACTCTTCCACACTCTCCTCCCGTCCCCTGGACCAGCATTTGTAAAAAGAAACATGTCTGGGTTCTCAGGCTCTGCACACAGGTCAGCACCATAATCACACAGGCAGTTGCTGTGCAAGGAGAGATTCTTCACACCTCCTGTCCCATGTGTGTTTCTACTCCTCTGGTTCCAGTACATGGGGATTCCTGGATTTAGCATCTAGAGTCAAAGTATTTCTTTCAAACAGTTTGTGGATATGAACTAAGGCAGTGTTTTTTAAACTTTTTTGGCTGCATACCCCTTTCCAGATAATGAAGTCTACCATGTACCCCTGTCTGAGATAAGGTCATAATATACCTATGATTAGATTACCCAGTCTTCCTAAATAAAACGCATTGTCTGCCATTACAGGATTTTTCTCACCTACCCCAGTTTGAAAACCACTGAACGAAGGGATCCAAAACCCACTGAAGTCAATGAAAAGATTCTCTTCAAAGTGCTTTTTATCAGGCCCTATCTGCAGTGAATTAGAAGAGAATCAAAAATTTTACTTCCAAAACTGGGTCACAGGCAGACTGCCACCTACCTTACTTTAATAAACCATAGCATGACTTACCTCCTGGTTTCATAAAATCCCTTCCATGGTGTGTTAAATGCTAAGTGTGCCACTAATACCCAAAGGGTTCGTGTGTATTTAGAATATGTTCTCTGACAGGTAGTTATAGACAGATACAAGAACCACATTTTAAAACCAAGTAGCTTCCATTCGCCCATGAGTGAACCAAGACAGGGAGGGCAGTGTAAATACTGCCTAATTGTTCTATTCAGCAAGATAACACATTGAATGATTTTAGCTGCAAAACCTACATCATCCATGACTCAATTTACACATGGGATTTGGAAAACTCAGTCACCTACTGGCCTTGGTAGTAGTGGGTAGTGCAAGAAGTTGCAATATTTTAAATTAAATAAGTAAACATCAATTTGTGCTTTTCAAATTTCATGTCACCAGTTTCACACACTGTCATTTTTTCACTTGAGAAAGGGCCAGTTTTGCTTGAAAATTAGTCATTTTCATGAGAATTTGTCTTGGTTTTGAGCCTAACAGAAAATGTTTAACATTTCAATTTCTGATTTATTTTCCATGACCAACAACAATTTGCATTGAAACCATGCATAAGTTTGAATTTCATGGAAATTTTTGCTAAAAGCAAAAACTTCTAGGCTACAAATTAGCCTGAAGTGAAATGATAAATTCTCACATACAACTGTACAACAAAATGGTTACTTTTACATCATTGTAGAAGAGAAATCATGCCCATAACCAGTCATATATAAGAAAAGGAGACTGAGAATGAATGTACAAAATCTAACCTCTATTCTCAGTATTATCAAACTTTTGCTTTGGTTTCCTGGTTAACTGTTTATCTCAGTCATTCAGGAAAGCATCCTTAGGTCCTTTACTATAGTGCTACCGATTCACCTGGTACTGAAAATTGGTTGAAACTATAGCAAAGAACAGAATTATCAGATGAACGCAATTTGTTGGGGGGAAAGTCAACAGGATTTCTGTAAAGGGAAATCATGCCTCAATCTTCTAGAATTCTTTGATGGGATCAAAAAGCATATGGACAAGGGACATCCAGTGGATATAATGAACTCAGATTTTCAGAAAGCCTTTGACAAGATCTCTCACCAAAGGCTCTTAAACAAAGTAAGCTATCATGGAATAAGAGGGAAGGTCCTCTCATGGATCAGTAACTGGTTAAAAGATAGGAAACAAAAAGTAGGAATAACTAGTTAGTTTTCAGTATGCAGAGAGGTAAATAGTGGTGTCCCCCAGGGGTCTGTATTGCCACCAGTACTGTTCAACATATTCATAAATGATCTAGAAAAAGGGATAAAAAGTGAGGTGACAAAATTTGCAGATGATACAAAACTACTCAAGATAGTTAATCCAAAGCAGACTACAAAGAGTTACAAAGCAATCTTACAAAACTGGATGGCTGGGCAACAAAATGACAGATGACGTTCAGTGTTGATAAATGCAAAGTAAAGCACATTGGAAAACATAATCCCAACAATACATATAAAATGATAGGGTCTAATTTATAAGGTCTATAAAATCACAACCAGTGTGGAGAAAGTAAATAAGGAAGAGTTATTTATTTCTTCTCATAACACAAGAACTAGTGGCCACAAAATGAAATTAATATGCAAAAAAAAAAAGAGGAAGTATTTATTCACACAATGCACAATCAACCTGTGGAACTCTTTGCCAGAGGATGTTGTGAAGGCCAAGGCTATAACAGGATTCAAAAAAGAACTAGATAAGTTCATGGAAGATAGGTACATCAATGGCTATTAGCAAAGATGGGCAGAGATGGTGTCCTAGTCTCTGTTTGCCAGGAGCTGGGAATGGGCGACAGGAGATGTATCACTTGATGATTACCTGTTCTGTTCATTCCCTCTGAAGCACCTGCCTTTGGCCACTGTCAGAAGACAGGATACCGGGCTAGATGGACCATTGGTCTGATCCAGTATGGCCGTTCTTATGTCCTAATTTTCAAAATACACCTCTACCCCGATATAACGCGACCCAATATAACACGAATTTGGATATAATGCGGTAAAGCAGCGCTCCGTGGGGGCGGGGCTGCGTGCTCCAGCAGATCAAAGCAAGTTCAATATAATGCGGTTTCACCTATAACGCGGTAAGATTTTTTGGCTCCCAAAGACAGCATTATATCGGGGTAGAGGTGTAACTGCAAATAACATTGGCTCTAATGTAAATTACTCTTTGGAAATATACTCGGACAAACTCCTATTTGGAAATATACTCAAATTCCTGGGAACAGCACGATCTTCACTAAGGTTAGCTGAGCAGAAAGAAGTATTTTATGAAAAAGGTTACATATATCCTTTTGATTTATGTGAATAGACCCAGGGAGCTTCCTGTTTTATTTGCAATATTGAGTAAGCGAGAAAGTCTCACTGATTCATTTATGTGATAATGATTTATTATCACAATCAAGTGGGATCAAAAGGTCTGCTCTCTCTAATATTTTCCTTTCAAACAAGAAAGTGCAAGCCCACAGGTCATATGGGTGTTTCCTCACAGTGAGTTTCATAGGTCTCAGGACCAGAAAGAACATGAAGCCATTAGGAAAACCAAAATGAAATATTTTGTTTCAGAACAGTTTGACCCAAATTGAAATACTTCAGTTTGTTCAATGTTTTTTTATGAGGCAGTTCAGCATTGAATTGCATGTGCCTACGGTGTTGCTTTGTCTCATGGGATTTGTAGTTTGGGTGCCTGATGCCCACATTTTCTTCTAGGGGCTGAGCTCCCTGGCCAGATTACCTCTCCCCTCTGACTGAGCTGTGAAGTGCATCATGGGAGAAAGGCAATGAAGAGGTTGGTACATTTCCCAAACTGGAAAATCCTTGTCATTGCCATTGGCCATGCCCTTTCTGTGGTAAGCACCATGTAACACATGTATTGGTAAATGAAAATATTTTGGTTTGTTTTTAAATTATTGCCCTATTTACACAGACTTTATTCCTACACACTCTCACAGGATCTCATGCCCTCTTAACCATGCATCTGTTACAGTAATTCCCCTTTCCAAAAAGGGGAGGCACATGTGTGTTTTGGAGGCACATGTTGATTAGGAGGGAGAAAAGAACCCTGCCTCCACCCCCTTTACTCCCCTCAGGGAATGGTCTGATAAAAACTCTATGAAAGGAATCACATGGAATTCCTAGTGTCCAGTTCAGGTTTTTCCCTTTATAGAGTGTGGTTCGGGTTTAGGAGATTAGTGCTCACACATATGCTTACCCATCAATGTAAAAAATTAGATATATTTTTAAATATATTTACCTCTGTAAATGGGTGAAAACAATAATATTTCTGGACCACATAAACAGGCGGTGAGTTGTTGCTACACATTTGATGCCTTCAGATGAAAATTGAATGGGTGGGTTCTGCAAATTGAATGGAAACTGGCAAATTGAGACATTTGAAAGCATTGGCTGGTACATATAAATAAAAATTCCTGATTTTACTCATTTTAGCTGTATAGTTATCTTGCTGGTTTTAAGCCAAAAGAAGAAAGTTCTGAAATGATCAGAAGGCAATATTCTACAATAAGGGACATTGCTACAATAAATAAAGACTAGATAACAATTATTTTTTGAATGTCAGAGCTGTTAGTGCCAGTTTGCCAACATTCTGGTTTGCTCTTTCAAGAAGGCTACTATAGGACTTCCATGTGAATGCTTGCAAAATTCTGTGTGTACTATTATTATTATTGGAGTCGTGCTTATGAACCAGTCATTGATTAGAATCTTGTGGTGCTAGATGCTATGCAAGCACAAAACAAAAAGATGGTATATGTGTCCATATGGCAAGTGCAAATATCTGCACACACTTTAAAAATTCTATTGCCTGGGAATTTACACTCAGGATGTGGAAAAGTTCAAATTTACGACTAGTCCTTTTCCCTTATCCACTCTTTTAACTGTCTTGCCCACACACACCATCACATATACTCAGAGAAGGTAACAATATTTTATGGCAGTGGCTCTCAAGCTGTGGTCCATGGAGGACTTGCTGGTGGTCTATGGTTTAAATCTCTTCCACCTTGTTTCTAGCTGCTAAATTACAGCTAGAAATAATAAAATACTTTTCCACACAAAGAATTACAGTTGCTGCAGTACACCAGTTAGCAGCTCAAATTTACTTAGGGTGCCATATGGGCTTGAACTGAGAGTGCTCGCCTGAGTTAAGAGAGATGCCTTCACTGCTATTTTAACTGAGCTAGCTAACCCAAATTAAGAACACACCTTGTTGTGCAGAGAAGCCATACCCTGAGTTAATTACCTGGGAGAGAGATTGTCATATAATCGCCTCTTATTAGTTCTGTTCATTGTCCAATGCAGCTTTACTTTTAGCAAGATATGGATTCCAACCATTACAACACCAACCATAGTTCTTATCAATACATTGGTCTCTATGGGAATACTTCCAATATATTACTCTGGGCTGTAACTATGTTCCTGCACCTGCCTTAAAGAATCTCTTTGTCAAATTCTCTAGTAATATAACTGTCTTATTTTTCGCCATTTCAACATTCATCAACAGAACAACAGAAGCCTATATTAATGTTTATAAAATGTGTCATACTTCAGAGGAAGAAATTCACAAATCAAGGGCCTTATCAAGATACACGTGAAGTCAAAGTGATGGTATGTTTGGTTTAGTCTTGAGTGAGGATAGAAACCCCAAGACAAAAAAATCAGGGTACCAGAATTCACAGAAATTAAATCTCCATTCAGTCAAGGCAATGTGCCAGAGCACGGAAGGAGACAGCCACAGCCTCGGTATGGGTCCTGAAGCTGTTGCAGAGTCCTGTAGCTGACACTCTGTTGCCAGGGTAATTTAGGTAATTGTTACAAGCCTACTAAAAGCATAAAACATCAATTCACAGAGCTGATGCTTACTGATGCTGGATCTTTATTTCACATGGCTGTGACTTTGCTCAGTGAATATTAACTACTTTTATCAATAAAAGATTTTTCTATTTAAAAAAAATTATGATTTTTTATTGTTATATGAATTTTCAAAATGTAATGCTGATTCTAGCAAAACTGATACAATTCAAACAAAAAAGTCCAACTGTTATTAAACACACAGAGACACACAGACACACACACACTTTGCTGAATGAGAATGTACTTAGCTATCCTATTTATTTAAAAAAACCCTTAAAAATCAAGGAAGTGAATAGTTGCAGACATCACTGATCTTGTACTACTCTCATAAAATAAAATTATTCTTATCAAGTAAAAAGTAACATGTATAACCTTAAATCTGGTCCAGGATGAATATTTTATTTTTACCAGTACTCTCATAATATAAATACAACAGAAAATCCTTTTGAAAAAGAAACAAAAATTGTGTTTTTTGAAATTAGTAATACACACAGTACACACTGATAGACTCATAGACTTTAGGGTCAGAAGGGACCAATATGATCATCCAGTCTGACCTCCTGCACAAAGCAGGCCACAGAATCCTACCCATCCACTTCTATAACAATGCCCTAATCTATGTCTGAGTTATTGAAGTCTTCAAATTGTGGTTTGAAGACCTCAAGCTGCAGAGAATCCACCAGCAAGTGACCCATGCCCCACACTGCAGAGGAAGGCGAAAAACCTCCAGGGCCTCTGCCAATCTGCCCCGGAGGAAAATTCCTTCCCGACCCCAAATATGGCGATCAGCTAAACCCTCAGCATGTGGCAAGACTCACCAGCCAGCACTCAGGAAAGAATTCTTTGCAGTAACTCAGATCCCATCCCATCACAGACCACTGGGCATACTTACCTGCTGATGATCAAAGATCAATTGCCAAAATTAAGCTATCCCATCATACCATCCCTTCCATAAACTTATCAAGCTTAGTCTTAAAGCCAGATATGTCTTTTGCCCCCACCACTCCCCTTGGAAGGCTGTTCCAGAACTTCACTCCTCTAATGGTTAGAAACCCTCATCTAATTTCAAGTCTAAACTTCCTAGTGTCCAGTTTATACCCATTTGTTCTTGTGTCTACATTGGTACTAAGCTTAAATAATTCCTCTCTCTCCCTAATATTAATCCCTCTGATATATTTATAAAGAGCAAGCATATCCCCCCTCAGCCTTCTTTTGGTTAGGCTAAACAAGCCAAGCTCTTTGAGTCTCCTTTCATAAGACAGGTTTTCCATTCCTCGGATCATCCTAGTAGCCCGTCTCTGAACCTGTTCCAGTTTGAATTCCTCCTTCTTAAACATGGGAGACCAGAACTGCACACAGTATTCCAGATGAGGTCTCACCAGTGCCTTATATAACGGTACTAACACCTCCTTATCTTTGCTGGAAATACCTCGCCTGATGCATCCTAAAACTGCATTAGCTTTTTTAACGGCTATATCACGTTGGCGGCTCATAGTCATCCTGTGATCAACCAATACTCCAAGGTCCTTCTCCTCCTTTGTTGCTTCCAACTGATGTGTCCCCAATGTATAACTAAAATTGGGTAAGAACATTATTGTCCGTTGGCAACTTCAATAGATTTTGGAAATATAGTATTTGGTTTCTGGAACTGCAGAGGTTTATTTAAGCATACCTTTCTCATCTTTCCATCCATGCAACTAAGTTAAGAAAAATAATTTTTTGTTGTTTAAAAACCAAGGAATTTATGGTTCTGGTTAATAATGGCTTGTGCTCATGGATCATTCAAACTACACAATCTATGCACATTCACTATGTAGATAAGTTATGCTGTTTCATGCTCCACAGGCTAGATAATAACATGAGAGTACTCTCTGTTTCTAAATCTAAATTGTCTCTTTATTAAAAAGAACTATTTACAGAGGTGCTCCAACTGCAGTAAGCATTCCAAGCACATGTACACACACTCACTTCCTGGTGCTGCCTCTAAACTCTTCTCTCCAACAACCCGTGTTACCTCCTGCAAGTTCCATGCAGGTTGCTACATCTTTCCGGTCAAGGATTTTTGTTGTTGTTGTATATTTTGTGCCAGTATTTGCTGAGGCCACAGGTTACTAGTACATAATGCACAACAGGAACATGGCCTTTACTGCTTTCCCATTGCGACCTACTAGGCCTCATAGTCCTTCAAGGTGATGATCTTTGAATAAGTCTCCAATTTGCAATCTCTGAGCATTACTCTAGTTCAGTGTTTCCCAAACTTGGAACATCCCTCGGCCTGCGCCGCTTACAGCAGCTCCTATTGGCCTGCAGATGCAGCAGGTAAACAAACTGGCCCAGCCCGCCAGGGGCTTTCCCTACGCAAGCGGCGTCCCAAGTTTGGGAAACACTGCTCTATTTAAAAATGTGGCTAAGAATAATGCTTTCCAGTTACTTACTGATTTTCCATCTATACTTCTCAAGCATTTAAGAAGGTTGTTAAACATGCTTAACCTGATATTATAGTTGTTCTAAATACATTTTCTATATTTATATATGGGGCACTATGTCTACTGGACAAATAATGGGTCTGCCACTGGAGAGATCAGGTTTGTATTTCTAACTTTGCCATAAGATTGCATGTTAACTTCTGACAAGTCATTTAACCTCTGTTTCTCAGTTATCTCATACACAGATCCCAGCATTTCCTTTCACTGTCGAGAAGTAGCCTGCACAGGTTTGGAATTCATCTATGAAAATACTTTCCCTCATCCCCTTTTTTCTTCTTCCATCTGCTTCACTGAAAGAGAATTGTGTGTCTTAAACATTTAGCTATTCTTACCCTTGAAAACTGCCTCTTTTGCGAACCACTATTAAAACATACCTGTATGTTAAGAAGTGTATTTTCCCTGAGTGAATCAAAGTTACAGAGAAACACAAAATATTACAAAATTTCTAAGAGGTTAAGGAATTTTTTTACTTGTAAAAGTCCTTGTTCAAAAACATGTAGAGAGCAGTCTAGCTGTTAATAAGCCTGACACCTAAGTGTCTTGAAGTGAAAGGATGTTTTACTTCTTCACTTTTTGGAGGCACAAGAGGGACTTAAATCATCTTTGTAAGGTGACTGAAGTTGCAATCCTAAATAAACATGGTTACCCCCTCTCCCTAATAAAACAACATACAGCTGCTGAGCTAAGACTGGAGGCCTTGGTCTTCTTGTGCCACAAAATACAAGCTTTAACCACTAGAGCAAAAGGAATATCTCTGACAGCTGTCACCTACAGAAACACCTTTAATATTCCTTCTAAGCTGTAATGAGAAAATAGCGGGTAACATGCTTGCCCCACCCTAAAGGGCCCAATTCAATGCCAAAATTCCTACAGGCATCAATGGGGATTGAACCAATATTGAGATGTGTGTCAGCTGTTGTTTTGCTAACTACTTCTTCATGCTTACTAAATGGTACTATTAATACCACCAAAATGGTGAAATGCTGATGAACCTAAAATGTAGGTACTAATTTTTAAATCCTTCAATGAGCTGGGGGGACAGTGGCTTTGAGATTGATTCTTTTCCTGAGATCTGCCATGACAGCTAAGATTGATGCCTGATGGAGCCCGCAATGAAACTCAGTATGATTAAACTTAACAGACTGTATATCTGTGTTATTTTATATCAATTCTGAATTATGGAAATTTTATTTCCAGGGCAAATCCTGAAGTTATTGCTTAGTTCTTATTCAGGCAAAACTCCCATTGACTTCAGGTTTTGGGTTGACACTTGTTGTACATACTGTAGCCCTGATTCAGCAAATCACTTAAGAACACGCTTAAATTCATCCACACTCATCAAGCATTTAAGCAAGTGCATATAAACGTATGCTATATGCGTACACACATACACAAAGATGTATAAAACCTACTAAACAAAGTAGTAAAAAAAATTAGCTGATTTTAAAAGTCACGAGGTAGCAGAAATTGTTCCCAGAACTCAAACTGTCCTATGTTCTCTTACTTCCTAGAATTTCACTCTGCGTGAGAATCTCTTGGTTATGATGTTTTTTGAGGAGCTAAACCAGCCACAGTTACAGGACAGGAAAAATATTAAATCTTTCAAAGGACTCATAATTAATTCTGTGTTTTCAACTTGCAGAAGCCTTAAAACTCTGTATAGATAGATAGATAGATAGATAGATAGATAGATAGATAGATATTAGTCTCTATGATGTTGCTTTCTGTTCAATACAATGGATGCTATGCACTATATTGCTCACTAACATTATAGAATGGTCCCAGTTCATCAGGACACATGAATATTTACATACAAACATCTAATAAATTGATTAACTGAATCCTCAATGAATATTCTGACTTGAATTCTTTGATACAACCAGAAATCCAAAGCTGGGAAAGTTTGGAAGGGAACAGAGAGGGGTATCTTGTAAAGTTGGACTGGTGCTTCTTATATAGAGCTCTCAAAAGACGTGTCATTGAATCCAAAATTGTTACTGTTTGTGATATAAGCAACAGTGTTTGTGATATAAGCAAACACAAAAATTATCATTAGGAAATATGAAATACGCTACCACATTATATCGTTTTTTGGTACATGGAAATATTTTTGCTCTCGGGGCCCTTCTTGCTTCTAAATCCATCCATCCAGCATAATTTTCCATGGACAGCAATTGCACCAATCAACAAAAAACACAGAACCATCATCTCC
Source organism: Gopherus evgoodei (assembly GCF_007399415.2). NCBI lineage: Eukaryota > Metazoa > Chordata > Testudines > Testudinidae > Gopherus > Gopherus evgoodei. The sequence continues at coordinate 179,482,509 of NC_044324.1, read as the reverse complement.
AGGTTACTTTGCTGTTAAATGTGTAGGCCATATCTTTTCTTGAATTAACTGAAGAGAAGTGTTTCATAATATGAAATCACTTCACCTGGCTATGGGAAAACAGAACAAAGTAGAATAGAACGCTCTGCAAGATACTGATAGAGACTTTCAATTAAGGAACCTTAAATTCATATCAAAGTGAGGCACAGAAAGTAGTAGAATATGCCCTTTGTTAGAAAATGAGCACCATTTAAAAGTCATTTTTCAGTCCTGCCCCCCCTCTAAAACTGATCTTAAATGTATACGCAGACCGAGCATGTGCAGCCCAGGCCATCTGATTCAGAAGACACATTCTAGACCAGCTCTGCCTATCTATCTTGTGTGCTGTTCTTGGGTCAAGTGCTGAACAGAGTTTGGCCAAACGTGCCAGCTCAGCATGTTCACATTTGTTTTGAGAGGGCTGAAGCTGTATCTGAAAACAGTTTTCGAACCTGGCTTGTTTTCTAGGGTAGACAGGGCTTGTTTTTCGTAGGAAGGGTAGCAGGATTTTTTTATTAATAATGGGCAAACCAAAGAAAAAAAAGACGTGGAGAGGTGGTAGCTAAAAGATCAGAAGCTTATTTGAAATCTTTGAGACTTCCTCTCCCTCATGTGCATGACACCAAAGGGCACACCCCATCACCTCTAAAATCCCTGGTCCTCCCTAATATTGGTCTCGATTCTGTAAATAGAGTGTCTCTTCCAGGGTATTGAATCTCCTCTGTTCTCCCAATCACATCAACAGAAGTTGCAGGCATTCAGTACCTAATAGAATCAGGCTCTTTGGTGTCAGATTACCTTTTGGGAGGTCTGTTCCCCTCCCCTACAACAAAGCCCTATTAGAGATGGTCCAAAGTGGGTGAAATCCCACTACCATTGCTTGACAGGAAGAAGAGTCAGGATGGGAGAAAGACATCCTCTGAGGGTAGGCATAGGCACTTTCCAAATTAATAGGGGGATTAGATTCAGAGAATGTACAAAGGTTTAGTCTGGCTCTTATTCTGAGCAAATTTGTTTACTCATCTACCAATTTATCAGTATCAGTGCTGATTTTTTTCTTGTCTCAGCCTCTAAAAAGTGTCACCAGTCCTTAAAATAATGGGCACAAACCGTAGCTGACAATGCAACTATTCCCTTTTCTTAAGAACCACAATATGTCTATGACCCGAAGGAGAAGGACATCTGTTTCATGAAAGAAATAATCTCATGCTGCTTCCCATTTAACACTAAAGCATGAAGCATTTGGGGACAGAGCATCAGTAATGCAACCCATGAATAATATATTGTAATGATTTTTAAATAGCATTGCCATAAGTGCTGAAAAGGGTCAATTAAATAAACTACAGTACACCTAGTGCTGCCATTAAACCTGAAAAAGCAAAACAAAAACAAAAAAACAAGATTGGTTTGAGGTGAGATAGCATTTTCTATACTCTCATGGTGGGTACAAATCTGTTTATTTTAGTTACTTAAGAATGTTTTTCTTCTATCATAACTTTGAGGGCACTACAAATTCCAGCCCCATTTCTAATATAATATCATAAAATGTCAAACAAACATTCTCAAAACTCAGGTTGTCTAGAATGCATAGCAGAAGAGAACTTGTGTGAAAGTCCGAGGGCATTCTTTTTTTAAATATCCTGGATCCCATTGATAGAGATTTACAAATTCTAGCAACGGCCTGAAAACTTCTAGTAACTCAGTCCAATCACCAGCTCTAACAGAAATTCGATGACAACTTTTAACAGTTATGAAGTCCACATGGGTCACTACAGTATTTAACAGGAGAAATCCACAGGACTTCAGAATCCTCAGGCTACATTCTGAAAAAAAAAATCATCCTCAGAAATCAATCTGCACACATTGTTTTAAACGTGTATTTTCTTTTGCTAATTAAAATGGGAAAATTGCATGTAAATGTAACCCTTAAAAATATTTAGGGATAGATGAATTCTGCAAACATTGTTCAAGCACTTTTAACTGTAGTTCCGAATGGCAAATTATCCAAAAGGGAGAGGGGGAAAAAAAAGAGTTGATTTTGCAATCAATGATTCTCAAAGTGTAATTCCATCAACTGTAAGCAACACCTTTGATCATTAAAATTGATGGAATTTCAAAAAATCAAATTTACTTTCCACTCCTTCTGCTGCTTGCATTTCACCTGTTGCTGTATGGACAATGAAAACAGAGCGGTCATTTTGGGTTTAAAACTCTGCAGTGGAGTGTTTAAATCCAAATAATTTTCTTTTCTTTTTTTTTATTTCAAGAAAACATTTATGTCCATTTTAAGTTTCTTAACCCTAGAGTTTATCATAATTTTCTGTTTGTAACTCCCTAATTAGTTAATACCAGGTAACTGTGATATCACAAATTGAAGACTAAAGCCAGATTTTCAGCTCCATCTTAACCACAGCTGCCTTTTCTATGACTACAAATATTTCTGAGAACCATGTGTACCCTTCAGATGTCTGAGTACCTAATTTGCAGGAACAAAAAGGGAGGCTATTTTTTATCTTTGTTTTGTATTTTTTAATGTGACTCTCTGACTTGTGGAGAAAAAGCAGCATCACATGACATTTTAAGCAGCAAATAAATCTCTCTTGTTTACATGCAAAGAGACTGAGAACAGATGAAAGCTAAGTTTTCAAATTCTTGTTTGGTTTTCCACTGACTTTAATGGGAGTCATGCACTAAATCCTCATATTCCTTTCTTAAAATCACATAGGTATGGGATGCTGAGATACATTTCAGCTGGTGCTCTTCTAAATTCTTCCCATGCTCATGCAAAGGCACCAATAATATCACTAAAAAGATGACGTTCCAAAGAACCTGATGTGTTAGTACTACTCTTTAAACTGTCAGTGGACTAGTTAGCAGTTCTCTGAGGAAAGAATCACTACCACATCCCACATGCTCATATATAAGTCAAGGGGATTTATGCACATGCTTAAATGCCTTCCTGAATCAGGCCTTACAGAGAGATAGGGAGAGACACTCTTTCTGTGATCCATTGTAAAAACTGCAATCAAAGGCAGATAGAGCCCAGGATGAAATTCTAGGGTCTATGCTCACCTAGTGGTAGACTCTTAATATGTAATTCCTCAGATCAGGGTGTGTAAGAATCTAACACTTCATGATACAATGTAAAATACATCTTTTTGTGCAAGCCTTCACTCAGTGACAATGACTGCAAATGATTGGGATTTTCTTGGGCACTCACTGAGAATACCCCTCATAAGCAAACAGAATAACTGCTGGCAATTATATTATAGAATAATAGAAATGTAGGGCTGGAAGGGACCTCAAAGGATTATGTAGCCCATTACCCCCAGTTCCCTGCACGGAGGCAAGATTAAGTATACCTAAACCATCCTTGACAGGTGTTTGTCTAACCTGTTCTTAAAAACCTTGAGTCAGGCATTCCACTGTCTCCCTTGGAAACCTACAGTATTCCTATTAGCTATCCTTATAGTTAGAAAGTTTTTCCTAGTATCTAACCTACATCTCCTTTGCTGAAGATTAAGCCAACTACTTCTTGTCCTACATTCCCTGGACACTGAGAACATTTGATCACTGTTCTCATTATAACAACCCTTAAAGTATTTTAAGACTGTTATTAAGTCCCTCTTCAGTCTTCTTTTCTCAAGATTAATATGCCCAGATATTTTAACCTTTAACCCATTGGTCAGGTGTACAAAAGGTTTTATCATTTTTGTTGCTCTCCTCTGGACTACTTCCAGTTTGTTCACATCTTTCTTAAAGTGTAGCACTGAAAACAGACACAATACTGCAGCTAAAACTTCAATAGTGCAGAGTAGAGCAGAACAATTACCTCCCATGTCTTACATACACTACCATTAATACATTCCAGACGATATTTGCTTCTTTCAAAACTGCACATATTCTTGGCTCATATTCAGTTTGTGATCCACCATATCCTCCAGATCCTTTTTAACAAGACTATTGGCTGGCTAGTTATACCTCATTTTATATTTGTGCATTTGGTTTTTCCTTCTAAAGTGTAATATTTTGTATTTCTCTTTACTGAATTTCATCTTGATTTCAAACAAAATTTCCAATTTATCTAGATCATTTTGAATTGTAATCCTGTCCTAATAAGTGCTTGAACCCCTCCCAGCTTGGTGTCATCTGCAGAATTTATAAGCATACTTTCTACTCCATTATCCCTGTCATAAATGAGAATATTGACTAGTACCGGGACCCAGGACAGATCCCTGCAGAACCTCACTAGATACATCTTTCCAGTTTAACAGCAATCCATTGATACCTACTCTCCGAGTACATTTTTGCAACCAGATGTGCACCATGGACTTTTCAGAGGAACTGATGATATTTTTAGATTTGGTGTCTAAATACTACAGTGGTGGATGCATTAAAAATATATAAACAGAAAAACTGCTCACTTCCTCTCCCCCTGTAAATAACTTTTCCCCCAAACATTTCTCAATAGATTTAAATCATACTCAGTTATACAGTAGTGAGTTCATGATGTTCAAAACAAGCATGTATATTGGACAGAAATCAAATGTTTAATGAAATGCCTGAAGGCAAAGTTTATTCAGTGAATGACAGCTACCAAATGCACATTCCTAGTAGATTAAGAGGTTTATAACATTTATTCTAGTAAATGTAAGATACAGAAGTAACGTTAAATGACCCACTGCTACCTTTAACTGGACTAACCAAAAATAAAATAAGCAATCCTGAGAATCACACTTTTTAAAACAGCCTCAGGATACAGAGAGAGTATACATAACAGATTTTGTATAACATAATAGCATAGTGTTACTTTAGCATGCATTGCTAACTTCAGAAATACAATAAATATGTAAAAAAAAACAGGTGTACCCTGCGTTCTAGAAACTTGCCATAGGAGAGAACATCAAAAATGCTCCAAAAACATAGTAACACTGAGGTATATTGACACATGCAAATATATTTATTTACAGCAGAAGAACTTTCCCAAAAATATACTCAGACCGAGCTACAAGCACTACCACAATCAAGAACCCCAACCAGGAGCCTTGTATATGGTTCTAAAAATACAAGTAGTAAGCAATGAAAAATAGACTATATCATGCATTTGGACATAACAGGACCAATCTTTCACCCCTTGAAGTCAATAGGAATTTTGACACTAAAGGAGCAGGATCAAGCTGTGACAGGTATTGCAATGCCATGCAGTATCTTTGGGGCTGTCATATTAAAGTTATGTAGGATTGTGCTCTACTCCACAGAGGAGGATTACCACAACTTCTCCAGGACTAAGAACAGAGGGATGATTAAGGTGACTCATTTAAATTATAAACACTTCCAGAGTATGGTGGCATATACTGGTTCAAATTCGTTTTTCCAGAGACAGACTAAAAAAGGGCTTTTGATATAAAAAGACTGAGTTTAAACTGACTGAAGACCTTCTTTCTGATCTAGAAAACGGACAGGTCCTTCTGTCCAAAGGGGTCCTCCATAACCTTTGCAAAAGGGTTGGAAAAACTTTGACCTACTAGGGCTCCATAAGACTGATGGGTGACTCTTGGTATGTTTAGTGTGTGCTTAAACCTGTTCATTGTTTTTATTGTTTTCTCTAATGCTTTTACCTGAAAAATAAGTGTGCTTGCTTAGAAAGAGCTATGTGATCACTTCGCACTGCTGGCAATAAATGGTTCATAGCCCTCAAAGAGAAAAAGCAAAGCACAGGCAGTGGTCTTTAGGCAGGCTGACTTGATAGGGATATCAATGGAAGGCAGAGAGCTGTGCAGTCTTAAGACCACTGGTCTGAAGGGAGTGGGATGCTGGTCCCTGACCAGAGTCAGGTGATAGCTGGAGACCTGAGACCTGACTGGGAACAGCTGGAATGGACCATGGAGGGAGATATACAGATGCAGTTACCCTGAAACTGTGACACAAGCCTTGCCAGAAGAAACATCAAGATGGGTAGAGAATATCCTAAAATCATTTGTACATGGCACAAATAAATATATATGGCATACGCTGTTAAAGCACAGAGACTGCTCCTTTCTCTCCCACCACTATATTAGTCTCCATGAATGTTAAATCCCAAGACTACAGTATTCTCCATTCTGATGAGGTACTTGTATACCAGAAGATCCTCAGTATAAAGCAAATGAATCACATTTTCAAGCACATCTAGATGTGTTTTTGACAAACCTACAAACTGTGGGAAATGCTGTAGGTACAGATATAGCACCACATCACTCTTCATAATGAATCTTGAAGGCAAATCATTCAACAAACTGATAAGTAAACTTTTCAGATATGGACACTAGCCAAAAGAAAACCAGAACCACTTCAACAATACATTAAATTCCATCCATCAATAAAAGTCCAAAACAGATTACTCTCCAAAACAATTCTATCTCTTAGATACCACCAGCACAACAGCATATGGTGAACTACAAATAGCCATATACAGTAACACAGAGACAAGAATAGCTGTCACAGAGAGCATGCTTCTTTCCCTGCACATCTTAAACATCCATCATACAGGGCTAAACCACCTGATGCTATTACATCTATTTCCATTTTCACATGCTAAAAGGAGCTTTCTGAAAAAAGGGCTATAAATCTGATCTCTGCACTTAAGAAATATAACCTGTGCTTAACAGACCCTGGCATGAAGTGTTTCAGCACAATTCTCTTCCCCAATTAAAAACCACGTTGTGTAGACCCAGCTGCATCATACAATCCACACTCACAAACCTTCAGTAAATATCACTGAGCGTTAGTAAATAGCTATTACAAGATCGATCCTTCCCACAGCAACTTTAGTATCATCATTTTCATGATCTACAAATCTAAAACCAGTTGGTACAAGCTAAGCACCCAACTGAACAATTTATGCTGGGAAACATGGACAGTAAAGCTAAAAATATGGACCAGCACAGCTATTTCAATAACAAAAAACATTCAGCAAAAAGAACAGGAGTACTTGTGGTACCTTAGAGACTAACACATTTATCTGAGCATAAACTTTCATGGGCTACAGCCAACTTCATCGGATGCATGCAGTGGAAAATACAGTAGGAAGATTATATACACACACATATATATACACACACACATGTTCTCTGTGTATATATATTACATCTATCTTCCTACTGTATTTTCCACTGCATGCATACAATGAAGTGGGCTGTAGCCCACGAAAGCTTATGCTCAAATAAATTTGTTAGTCTCTAAGTTGCCACAAGTACTCCAGTTGTTTTTGCGGATGCAGACTAACATGGCTGCTACTCTAAAAAAAATTCCAAATCTAAGTATTGTTTCCTAGCTCTTATAGCAATGATAGCTATTTTTTGCCTATTGTTCATTTTATTAAAAACATAAGTTCCTCAGAACAGGGATTTTGTCTAGTCCATTGTAGCCCCAGCATATTTTGAGCACTCAGCCAATAATAAAGAAATGAAAATGTGTTTTCTTACCATACATCTATTTAGAGTCTTATGCTATGCTCCATAGATAGTGCCTAAATTAATGAAACTAAACAGAAAGTGAAAAGTAGCATGAACATTTTGTAAGTCAAACTTTAAAACTGAACAAAAAAAAAGTTGAACAATTCTCACAGACAGATTGACTGGCGTTTCTTCTTTCATCCTTTTCTCATTGTAACTCCTAATGCCCTCAAGCTGGTGGTAAACACATCGATCTCCTTGGGCATAGAGTCTTTCTTATGTGTCTGTACAGTGCCTAGCACAATGAGGTCTCAGTCTTGGCCAGGGCCTCTAGGTGTTCCTGTACGACAATTACAAACAAAAATAACAACTAAACTTCTCCCTTCCCTTAGAAGTATCTTGAGATTTCTGAGATAAGATGAGTAAACTTGGCTTCTGCCTCCTCCTTACCTCCCTTTCCCCAGCTCAACAAGAAAACCACCCACCTTCCTGTCCAGGCCTCCTCCTCAGTTGACCCTGGTGAGGCTTCTTCCACTGCTGTTGTCCTCTCTTGCTCCTCACCTCAGGGCAGATATAGAGCCTCACATTCCTGTCTGCTGTACCTCAGCCACCAGCCCTTTTCCCTGCACTGACATTTTGCCACCAACATAATGGTTTCTGGCTTCTGCTAGCTACCACTGCAGCCCAGCATGTCCGGCTATTTTCTGGCCTGAGGGAGGGAGCAGGACTTTACAGCAAAGTGAAGTGAACCATCCTGCACCCAGAGGCTTGAGGAGGACAGTGGCTCTCGGTAAGAGAGAGGAGAGTAGGGATTTTTCCCATCCAAATTAACTGAATAAGCTTCTGCTTATTTGTCCCTCTGGCACTTGAAATCTCCACACACACAGGTTTCAGGGGTCATAGCAACTGGTGTGCCCCTGGTAGCACAGCTCCAGTGGAACCACTCTGTCTAGATGCCAGAAAGGGAACTGGGCCTCAGAGCTAATATGGAGGCCCAAGAACCCCATACAGATGGCACTTTGTTTCCAGTGGATATCCTAAGGCTAATATGTTCTGGGAGCTTAAACTACCTAATTAGTCCTGTGTGGGGTAGAATTGGGCTGACGGTTTCAAATGTGCTTGTACTAGCACAGTTTTGATCTATAATGTAGACAGGGCCTTACAATCCAGCACTGAAAACCTTTGGAAACATTATCAAAGAACTACACTATACTGAATTTGGCACCTTCAGAAATATCACTATTGTCATTCCAACACCATCCTTTTCCAACATGTCAAGTTTAATTGTCAGGCAAAAGCTCCACAGAGAACAAAACATCAGAGTATATGGTGTCACAGACCCCTATGATACCTAAGAGTTTATATACATATAAGCTGAAGATAGCACCCAAGAGAGACAAAGACATTCAAAGGAAGTAAGAAAATGTGTTCTACCATATATAAAAATATCAGGTACACAGGAGAAATAGTTAGTCCCTTTGAACCAAAAGGTGATCTCAAAAACATAGATAATAAAGGACAAAGAAATTACTTCTCACAGTTGATTTTCCTCTAGCCACTTTGTACTGACCTTAAAAAGAAATCTCCACAACACGAGAAACTGATGATGAGCACTTACTTTACAACAGCTGGAAATACTAAATTTATGATGAAAAGTAAAACCATATGCATATATATTTATGAGCATTACATATGTGTTTGTGTATATATACACATAGCTACATACGTATATGCAGTTTTTACACATGTATACATCGTATGTATCTGCAAATCAGAGAATATAAGAAGGTAGTGGCATTCTGTTCTTATTGGCATCTGTATGACTCATGATTGCTGAAGCTACTTTAAACAAATGCCAATACATTCTTTATACCCTCACATACTATACGCTTTGGTTTGGTTTTTGCCATATTATAGAGAAGTTATTTTAACTCCTAGTGGCACTGAGCAAGGTAAGCTGACACAGTCATAGAAACACCTCTCTCTAGTCTATATTAGCACTTCCACAAGCACAAGTGAAATTTCCCCAGTGCTAGACCAATAGAGGGTGGGGAAATTCCTTAAAGATTTCAGGGCAGAAGCACCTGACTTGACTGGACAGGCAGACTCGGTTTCAGTGCTACCCTCTGGCATATTGTCCTCTGAGATAATGTGTGTTGCATAAAGATGATAATAAGAAGGACCAAGATCTGAATTTCTGTGGACTGCAGCAAGTCTTCATTTCAATTTATTTTGGTTGATACTTTTGGGGTAGGTAAGGGTAGAGGGCAGAGTCCAGAACATGCTGGGGGTGGGAAGTAATAGAGCAGCAGCTGGAAGCAAATGGGAGTTGAATATTTGATTGAAGAGTGGGTTTAAATGCTTTAAGCAAAATAAAAACCCACCCATCAATAAGAATATTAAACTTTAATTTAAAAATTAACTGAAAGAATGTGGATGGGGAGAGGGTTTAAAGAGTAAGGAGATAATCTAGAGAGGTAAGGAGGTAAATTCTGCAGTACAGAAATTTAAGAAGTAACATGTTAAAAGAAATGACTGAAGAGATTTCTCAAAGAAGCCTCAAAATCAGATTCTGGAGCTACACACATTGCTGGCATGAAGACATTTTAAAAATTGCCTGTGTGTCCAAATACTCTACTGTATTCAGAAACCTACTTTTAAAGTGGACCCTGGTAGTATTTACCATGTTAAAGATTTAGGAAACCTTATTTTAAAGTATGTTTTTTTCCAATTGCTCTCAGATTAGTTTATATTAAAATATCACAGAGTGGCCTGCGAGGAAAACAAAATGTATCAAGTTCAGAAAGAAGCTGGAGTAGTATGCTACTATTCAGGAAAAATATCAAACAGAAGAGTGAAAAATGTTGAGTCTGAGTCTCAGTGGTCTAGCAAATAATGAAATCTACTTTAAACCCCCAGCACTTTTCAGCTTCCCAATAATGAGATTTCCACACATGCCCTCTAAGGCCCTGACCTTCAGTGAGACTCCTCACATATTTAAAGTTAAGCATGTGCATAAGTGTTTGCAGGATCAGGACCTAACATCTTAACTACGTCACGTTTAGAAGATTGTATAGTACTTTTAATTGTGCTTATGTTATATGCTTCTGTCTATTTACAGTACAAATTTAATAGCAATATGTACAAATACATCTGATTTTTTTAACCGAACCTAAAACTTCTGTCTGGTATCACCTTACTGATTTAATTTAACTTGATAGTTCTTTATTGGGTAAAAAGAATCTTGAATGCTTTGTAGGATTCAGGCATGACACTCATGATAGCATCATGTGCTACACGCTATATACAAGGAACACTGTAGTGGGAATTGAGGTATGTAATAAACACACTGGGATATTCAACTGGGACATTCTGAACAAGCCATTGTTATGATTTATCTTAAAATCCACAGTACTCTCAGTGGGTCAGATGCTGATACCCTTGCCTTTATTTCAGTGGGGCTGCTTAAGAAATAGGGTACTATTCAGTGTGACTAAGGATATCAGAATCTGGCCCAGTGGCAAAACAATTAGTGGGTTTGTAGTAAAGGGGTGCTGGGGCTCAACCCTCCTTGCGGGCGGAGGGGAGCCACACCAGCCCACCGCTTTTCGTCAGCTCGGGGCCCATCCCTTGCTGCGGGGCGGAGTGAACCCACAACACTTAGCAAGTGGCCCAGACCCTTAGCGGAGCAACACACACAGTCTACGCTCAGGCCTCGTCAGCGGGGCTGAGCACAGGGGAACAGCATATAGCCTCCACAGGTCAGGGGAGGGGGAGTCTACCACCCTTGGAGGGGTGGCAGCGGGAACGCAGACCCTCCCACTCCACTGCGTTCCAGCCCGGGGCCCTAGTAGCGGTCAACACCGCTAGTGGTCAGTGGGGGATCCTGACTGAAACATACTGCCATTGGCTCAGGTGAGCCTTCAGCCTGACTGGGGTCAGCTGCCCCCAGGCTACTTCCAACCTCCCCCTCACTGGGTACCTCCCCTCTGCCAGCGTAGTACGAGGGGTCCCAGATCATGGGTTCCTCAGGGTATCGGGTGTCGGGAGGTCCGGTCCACTTCTCGGGGTACCAGGCATTGGGAGGTCCAGGCAGCTCCTCGGGGTACCAGGCGTTGGGAGGTCCAGGCAGCTCCTCCACAGGCCAAGCTTCGGACCGCTCAGTCAGCTCCTCTGAGTACTGGCCCCAGGGGAGGTCAGGCTAGTACCCCTCCGGGTACCGGGCACAGGGTAGGCCGGGCCCAGCAGGAGCTCGGGCCCTAGCGTCTGCCTTCTCTGGTAGCCTCCTCCTAACTGAGCACTGGGGCCGGGCTTTTGTACTTCCGGTCCCGCCCCCTGACTTCCGGGGGGCGGGGACAGGCGGGACGGGCCTTGGACTTCCTGTCCCGCCCCTTGACTTCCGGGGGGCGGGAACAGTTGGCAGGGCCTCCGCCCGTGGCCGCACCTTCTCTGGCCTATGTCCCTCAGGAGTGCGGGGGAGTGGGGCCCCCTCGCTACAGGGTTATATATTTATGATTAAAAAATAAGGTGGTTCCAAATGTTTTCTTTCCTCGGTTTAGCCAGTTTGCGATACTGTTATTTATGATTCAAATGAATCTTTAAGGAATCCTTTTCACAATCCTAAACTTCCTCATCTTTACCATCTCTGTGCAACTATGTAGTGGAATGCTGGGTCTACTACAAATAACAGGTATGACGTCACTTCTTTCATCTTCCAACAGCCTTTAATGCTGCATCCTTGTCACTAGATGTAAGGTGTTTGTGTAAGCAAATCAGGACAACCCATTATAATACGACTGCTGCTTATTTCGTGGCCCCTCCTAGCCAGAGTGTCTCCATAAGTTCCCCCCTCTGTTTTACCTCTCTTCACTGCTCTTTCACAACTCACAGAGGCTTTGGTTAGCAATTGCCCTGTCTGGGGTTAGTTTAATATCAGAACCAGTTTACAACAACCCAGAGTCCCAAACTCAATCCATTCCAGCAACACAAATAAAAAGTCCATGCTTAGTACATAGACTCGTAGACTTTAAGGCCAGAAGGAATAATCATGATCATCTAGTCTTACCTCGTGGGCATCTGTTATAAACAGATAGCTAAGGGTTAATGTCTCTTTCACCTATAAAGGGTTAACAAACAGTGACCTGCAAACACCTGACCAGAGGACCAATCAGGAGACAAGATACTTTCAAATCTCGTGGAGGGAAGCCTTTGTTTGAGGGTTTTCAGTTTGGCTTTGTTCTCTCTGGGTCCTGGATGGGGCTAGAGGTGCAACCAGGTTTCGGCCAATCTCCCTGCTATAGTCTCTTATCTATTCAGAATTGTAAGTAAGAAAAGGCGGTCATAGTCTTTTAATTTGTTTTTTTCAATTTGCATATGTGTACTTGCTGGAAGTAGCTTAAATTGTGTTTCTGCTGGAGAAAGTTTCTTTCTATTGTTTATAAGTTGAAAGACCCTGTAACTGTTTACCATCTAAACTGCAGAGATAAACCTTTTACTTTCTTTCTTTCTTTTTTTATTAAAAGTTTTGCTTTTAAGACCTGTCTGATTTTTTTTCTCCTAGTTAAGGCTCAAAGGACTTCAGTCTGTGTACTCACCAGGGAACTGGTGGGAGAAAGGAAAGGGAGGAGGGAAGAAAAGCCTGCTCTCGGCGTTTATCTGTGTATCTCTCTCCGGGGAAGAAGGGAGGGGAAGTGGTGATTCAAGGATTTGAATTACGGTGATCTCCTAGGGTACCCAGGGCGGGAAAGATCTGGGAGGAGGTAAAGAGGGGGAAGGGAATGGTTTATTTCCCTTTGTTGTGAGACTCAAGGAATCTGGGTCTTGCGGGTCCCCAGGGAAGGGTTTGGGGACACTAGAGTCTATCAGGCGCTCTACTTAAGTCCTGATTGATGGCAGCCTATCAGATCTAAGCTGGTAATTAAGCTTAGGGGAATTCATGCTAGTATCCATATTTTGGACGCTAAGGTCCAGATTTGGGAATTATACTATGACAGCATCACAGGCCACAGAACATCACCCACCCACTCCTGTAATAGGCCCATAACCTCTAGCATTTTCCTCTCATGCCCAGGGCTCTTCTTCTATCCTGGTCTGATCTCTCAGCCAGTCCTGCCAGCTCTCCCTCACTGGGGCTCTGACAACCAGTCCCAAATGCAGTCAGGGTTTCCCATCGCTCCAGGAGCCTCCCACTCACTGGGCTTTATTCGCCAAGCTCCCTGATGTCAATTTTGTTTTCTATCCCTGAAGTGTCCACCACTATAGCTGCAGCTCTCTGGGCTTCCCCTTTTCAGTGCAGGCAACTTCCACTCTGCATAGGGAATTGCTTGATTCCCCTCTGGTGGGGCTCATTCCATAATCAGGGTTGACTTAGCTCAAGGGTCTCCAGCCCGCAGGGCAAGCCATCCTGTTACACTCACCTTTGGCAAATTCCTGACTTCATCCAACGGAGTCATGGGGAGGTAGGAATAAAGCAATTCCAGCTGTACGTCCAGCTCAAAAGTCATCCTGCAATCTCAGGGGACTATGGCCACCATGCACTGCTTATTGTCCCTCTGAACAGGAGTACAGTATATGGCCACAGCAAGTGCATGCTGCTGGCTACAGCCTATATCTTAGCCTGGACAGTCCCATAACTGGCAGGCTACACCCCCTTGGGGGATAACAATACCTAGATACTATACAGCACTTTTCATCCATAGATCTCAAAGCGCTGGACAGGGCACAGTGATGTAGATGCCACCCATTTAAACACTATGGGCCTGCTTCTGCTAAAGTTAAGTGCAAAACTCGCATTGTCTTCAATGGGAGCAGGATAAGGGCCTATGAAGGGACCCTACTTTGCTGCTAATATGGAGAGAGTTTGGGGAAAGAGACCTTCCCTACCGCCTTAGCACACCTGTGAAGCATAGGACAGGATTTTGCTTTGTACTTTTGCACAATCTGCCAACACCTGGAGAAGGGAGAGCTCTTTGGCCTTGAAATGAGTGTACTAATAATTATTTGCTTGACTGACAACTAAATTATCTATATTGCTTATCTTTCATGTATTGTACCTATAAATTCAATTATGAGCTTTGCTACTCTAAGTTCATTGTTTTCAGAGTGTGATGGAGAGTGTGATTATTTATTTTTAATTAAGTCTGATTTAATGTTTACACGGAAAAAGTGGGTCACCTGCAACAACTTCTTGAGGTTTTTTTTAAACAGCAAATATAAAAAACTAGAATGCAGTAATTGTGTAGTTATTAGGGAAATATTAGAACAAAATAATATAAGACAGATATGCTATTATTCTAAGGTTTTAATCAGCAATAAAAGTCTGTCAGGTTTCAGGGTAGCAACAAAGAATATTAACTGTCATCTCTATACAAGGGTTAATGTTGGCACAAACAAGAACCACACAGGAAAGGAGCCAACAGCTCAGCAGGAGTTCTGGTTTCACAAACAATGCCATTAACCAAACAGATAATGGACCAGCTCTAGATGGCACTGATCTAAAGTCAGCTGGAGCGAGTGAGAATCCTCCCACTCATGTCAATGGAGCAATGGATCAGGTCCTAACCAGGCAACTACGAAATTAGTTTATTCATCCCAAGAGAAAAATAAATCACATTATATTTCCAAAGCTCAGGTGAAAAGGCTGTTTCACAAACAGATCCTGACCAAACTATGAGATAATAATGAGACAATTCATGACAAATTCACAGAATAATAGAACAAATAAAATAGATAATACAACATATTTCATTTCTCTAGAGAGGTCTATTAGGCAAGGACAAAATGAAAAAAATTATACATTATGAGAGAGAAAACATGAGCAGAGACAAATAGATTTGTAGATTGCCTCTTGCAGTGTTATTTTTGATATTTGTATGTTTAAACAAATGCAAGCCCTCTGGAAAAGTCCTAAAAAAATTATAGAGAAAGATCACCTTTCTTCTAATAATTTTTATGGGACGGTTGAAATATTCTATAGAAAGGTGATCTCTCTATTAAATTATATTCATATTTGGAGTAATTTATCCATTTGGTTGCAATAGGATATTTTCACAAAAGAATAAACCCATTTATGCAGGATAATTTGTGTGTGTCTGATAATTCTGTTCTTTACTTATCAACCACTGGTTCTGTTTGCTCTTGTGTTAGAGTTATATAATATTTACATTAAAGTGAATTTTAATGTTAAATGCACACTCTCTGCAAAATACAAACTCTCTGTGGAACAGCACAAAGGACAGAAGATAATTTGTTTCTCCTGTGGATAGTATGACACAATGATGAAGATGCATTATATCCTGGGATTTTTCCACCCTTCTCTGAAGTAACAGGCGACTGCCAGAAGCAAGTACTGGCCTTGATAGGCCAACAGTGTAATATGATATGACAAATTCTATTTCTTATGTACTGGGATGATTGACAGAGTTAAAAAGCACACAGCTCATTCTATAATAAAAATTGGAATAGATAAATTAACATATATAGGCAAGGGACAAAAAAATGTTTCCAAGGGAGATTTAAAGAAATAGTCAGATTGAGAGGTACAGGAAGGCTGTTTCAGGTGTTTGGAGTGGAGAATGCTCAGGCACTGTTGTGTGAAGGAGGCAGCACTAGACTGGGGTAATGACCATTATTAATCAGCCTTCTAGATTATTTGCAGAGTTGTTGTTTCACAAAGATTATTTGCAAAGTTGTTTTCTGTACATGTTTAGGTCTGGAGATATGGAAATTGCAGAGACCACAGGATATTAGTGATATTTCACTAATATCCTGTGGTCTCTGCAATTTCCATATCTCCAGACCTAATCATGTACAGAAAACAACTTTGCAAATAATCTTTGTGAAACAACAACTCTGCAAATAATCTAGAAGGCTGATTAATAATGGTCATTACCCCAGTCTAGTGCTGCCTCCTTCACACAACAGTGCCTGAGCATTCTCCACTCCAAACACCTGAAACAGCCTTCCTGTACCTCTCAATCTGACTATTTCTTTAAATCTCCCTTGGAAACATTTTTTTGTCCCTTGCCTATATATGTTAATTTATCTATTCCAATTTTTATTATAGAATGAGCTGTGTGCTTTTTAACTCTGTCAATCATCCCAGTACATAAGAAATAGAATTTGTCATATCATATTACACTGTTGGCCTATCAAGGCCAGTACTTGCTTCTGGCAGTCGCCTGTTACTTCAGAGAAGGGTGGAAAAATCCCAGGATATAATGCATCTTCATCATTGTGTCATACTATCCACAGGAGAAACAAATTATCTTCTGTCCTTTGTGCTGTTCCACAGAGAGTTTGTATTTTGCAGAGAGTGTGCATTTAACATTAAAATTCACTTTAATGTAAATATTATATAACTCTAACACAAGAGCAAACAGAACCAGTGGTTGATAAGTAAAGAACAGAATTATCAGACACACACATGAACATGGTTTGTTGGGCAAGAGTCAACACAATTTTCATAAAGTGAAATCATGCCTCACTGATCTATTAGAATTATTTGAGGGAGTCAGAAACCTGTGGACAGGTGTACTTGGACTTTCAGAAAGCCTTTGACAAGGTCCCTAACCAAAGGCTCTTAAGCAAAGTAAGAAATCATGGGATAAGAGGAAGGTCCTCTCATGGATCAGTAAAAGACAGGAAACAAAGTGTAGGAATAAATGGTGAGTTTTCACAGTTGAGAAAGGCAAATAGCAGAGTCCCCCCAGGATCTGTACGGTGACTAGTGCTGTTCAACATATACATAAATGATCTGGAAAAAGGAGGTAACCAGTGAGGTGGCAAAATATGCAGATGATACAAAATTACTCAAGATGGTTAATTCCAAAACAAACTGCAAAGAATGACAAATGGATCTCACAAAACTGGTGACTTGGCAATAAAATGGCAGATGAAATTCAGTGTTGATAAATACAAAGTTATGCAAATCGGAAAACATAATCCCAATTATAAAGATAAAATGATGGAGCCTAAATGAACTGTTACCACTCAAGAAAGACCTTGGAATTATTGTGGATAGTTCTCTGAAAACATCCACTCAATGTGCAGCGGCAGTCAAAAAAGCTAACAGAATGTTAGGAACCATTAGGAAAGGGACAGATATTAGGACAGTAAATATCATAATGCCAATATATAAATTGATGGTCCACCCACACTTTGAATACTGTGTGCTCTTAAGGTCTCCCCATCTCATATTAGAATTGGAAAAGTTACAGAGAAAGGCAACAAAAAAAATTAGGCGTATGGAACAGCTTCTAACTGAGGATAGATTAAAAAATATGGGACTGTTCATCTTGGAGAAGAGATGACCAAAGTGGGATATGTCAGAGGCCTATAAAGTTATGGATGGTGTGGAGAAAATGAATAAGAAAGTGTTATTTACCCCTACACATAACACAAGAACCAGGGGTCACCCAATGAAACTAATAGGCAGTGGGTTTAAAACTAACATAAAGAAGTAATTCTTCATACAACGCACAGTCAATCTGTGGAATTCATTGCCAGGGGATGTTGAGAAGGACAAAAGTATATCTGGGGTCACAAAACAATTAGATAAGTTCATGGAGGATTGGTCCATCAATCAATTGGTCAGAGATGCAATGGCCAAGATGGTCAGGGATGCAACCCCATGCTCTGGGTGTCCCTAAGCCTTTGACTGCCAGATGCTGGAACTGGATGATGGGATGGATCACTCAATAAATCCCATCTGTTCATTCCCTCTGAAGTGTCTGGTATCGGTCACTGTCAGAAGACAGAATACTGGACTAGATGGACCATTGGTCTGACCCAGCATGTCTATTCTTATGCCACCCACAGCTGTTTACTGTTCCAAGTCCCACCTTCCACAATGGAGGATGACCTTTGGTCTCTGCAACAACATCAGCATTCTTACATAATGGTGAAAGATGCTACACACAACCTTGGACTCATCATACTATATGCTTGAGCATGAGATTTAATATCCTCTCTTCTCAAGATTGGAGTTGGTCAGGAAATTATTTCTTGTTCCTAGGAAAATTTTCAATGAAAATTGAAAAGTGTCCTGGTCAAAAATTTTTTCAAAAGCTTTCAAGTCTGTATCACAAAATAGAACATTTATTTTTTTCTTCTAGTTTCTGGCTGTTGAAAACCAAAAAAAGGATGTAAAACAATACCAGAGAAGGATACCACATATAGTACAAGGCAGTAGAGAATCTCCCCACCCCCAGATGTAAGAATTTCTAATTCAGATCAAGCTCCACAACCTATTACAGAATATTCTGTTCAATCTTTGAAGCTGTCTGCTTTCTTGGTATTCACAGAGAGCCAAATCTTGCACCATACGTCAAAGTAAACGGGCTTAGCTAAGGGGTATAGAAACCTCCTTCCCTCTGCCTCCCCCGCTTCTTGGGTCAGACCTCACCCAAGGCCATGCCTGCAGCCTTAGGGCTGCAATAGGCTCAGAGGAAGCTGTAGCCTGTCCCTTTTGCAGGGGGCCCTGCCAGTGAACCTTGTAATCCTCGAATTCCAGTCCCGCCTTAACACCTTCATCTCTATATATGGCAATTCAGCTGAGGCTTCTATGGGACACAGCTACTTGGGTATGCAGTTACCGCAGACCTCTACTTCCCTACTGGCTCCTTACTTCCCCACTCTGTGCTGCAGAAGGACACGAGCTCCACTGCCTAATGAGCCTTTAGCCCAATAGTAAAGAACCATAGGCAGAAGAGTACTTGTTTCTTCCTAGAATAAAGGCGTATTATGTTCAGTAACTGATTCAATTCTTCACTGATCTGCGATGGCAGAAGAAGATTACAACTTTAACTCAATAGTCCAGGCTTTTGTTATTTCATATATGTTTGCATTCCTGGAAATAATGCACACTCTATTTGCATTGCCTAATTTTAAGTGGGATGGGTGGCGGGGTGGGGGTGGAGGGGTTGCATGCAAACAGATTCATTATTTTATCTACATTGAAACAAGTGAAAAAGCATAGTGCTTTCAAAACACAAAATTGAAAGTTAAGTTCAACAAAGATTTAATTGCTAAAGAGGAACACTGTATGAAGAAGAATTTTTAACAATAAAGTAAACAGAGAGCTAAAGTGTTCCCAGCAAGTGTGGTGCTAAATTATGTCATTAAGTATCCTTAAAAAGACAAAGTCTCAATTGAAGATAGGTAAATCCCATAAAGAGATACACAGAATGAATAAGTCTCAATCTTACGGAGTAGAATGATGGAACAGGTAATAAACCCCTATTCTGAGAGGGACAAATCCTCTGCCCTTGCTTAAGCCAAATATGTGCTCAGAAAATAGATAGATGTATGGATAGGCACTGAGGAGATAAAGAATTCCTCCTCTTTCAGCTGGAGGAGCCTCTTTACTAAAGCTACTACAGTCCAACTGCTGGAATGAGCTCTGTAGCTCTTATGCATCTCCACCTGGGAAGTGGGGAGAGACAAGGATGGGAGGATCCATGCAACAACAGGTTCCCTGTCACTGTTTTTCCCTTGCAATTGCTCCCTCCTGCGAACTGCCACAAAGAGAACGCTCATTTATCTTCATCAAGAGCCTAGCTGCTGAGTTCTCCAAATCTGATCTGCAGTTTTCTGATCAGCTTGGAGTCCATCAAACAGTATTCAAGCCTGGATACCATAAAGAGCATGAATTACCGCCCAGGTCAGCTTTCAAGAGGACAGAGTGTAACCTGTCAATGTTGTTGAGAGTACAAGAGCATTTGGAGACACTTGAATGTGTTCTAGCATATTTACACCGAAACTGCTGACAGAGGAGATTGATATGATTCTACAGTGGTTGCCATTAAAATTGATACAAATGCCTCTGTCAGTTATTGATTACATTACTAATGTAGCCGTGTTGGTCCCAGAATATTAGAGACACACGGCGAATGAGGTAATATCTTTTATTGTACTAGCTTCTATTGGTGAGAGAGAAAAGCTTTCGAGCTACAGAGTTCTGACCTAAAGTTGGTCCAATACAAAATGGTACTTCACCGACTTTGTTTCTCTATGTCAGTTATTACAGGGTTATTTCCCAAGAGGAATTCATCAAATACCACAGACCTCCTTGCAAAGGAAAAGTTGTAATGATTTTAATGGCAACTACTGTACAACTATTTAGGTGAGAAAATAATTGAAAGGATTGAGATCAACCATTGCTTGGGACTCAAACACAGGATTTCAGTTTTCCTGATTAGTTTGCTTTTTTAAGTGCTGTGCCAGCCAGAAATTTATACCCAGAAGACAATAGATCACAGTCTGAGTCTCCTAAGCTGCCTACCATACCAGCAAACTTAGAAGCCAGTGTAGATAGGACTCAGTAATAATTTTTACCATTATTATCTAACTAAGCCATTGATGGAAGAATAGTGGTAAGACATCCCATACATTTAAATTATGTCACTCGGAGGAAGTACAGAACTCTTTGACCTCTGGTGCCGAAATTATTTCCTGCTTCCAGAAAGCTCAGAAATTAAAATTAGCAATATTAGCTACATATTGTAAAAAGATCTCAAATATTTTCTTAAAGTGCCATCAATTAAAATTAGCAATATAGAGACATTTGTGATATTTCTTAATGTTATCGTTATTATTATTCTTTACTGTTACCCATCTGATTCAGGTCCCCATTGTGCAAGGCACTGTACAAACACCTATAAAGACACATTGCCTGCTTTAAAGACTTTGTGATCTAAATAAACAAGACTGACAAAGAGTTGGGGAAAGGGATACAACACACAAGCACAGTGATTAGGATGATGGTTGGGCAAATGTCATATTAGTTCCATGTTTGTTAGGATGCATCATAAAGTAAAAAGCCTCAAAGACCCCCTGAACCCAGATCATTAATCCATATTTTTTCTTTTAAATATTTTGTTCCAAACTACAAAGACTGGAAATTTAGACAAGCTGAACACAGTAGTCCTTATTAGGTAAGATGTAGACTACAGCATGGACTAAATTATGCTCTCAAATATTCATGGTGGACATCACTGTGCCATTCGAGAACAGGACTCCGGTCTTCCACAATGCCCGAGTTCGAAAGGTAGAGATATACGCCCCTCTGGCTGAAACCTTGAGAGCTAAAGGCTACCAGGTCCAGACACACACATTGATTGTCAGAGCCTTGGGCACATGGGACCCCAGTAACAAGTGAGTGCTGAGAGAATGGGGAATCGGTCATAGCTACATTCAGCTGATGCGGCAACTCATGGTGTCGGACGCCACCAGGTGGTCAAAGGACATCTACATAGAACATATCACTGGGCATCGGCAATACCAGGAAGGATGAGCTAGAGTGCCGAGAAGAAGCTCAGTCAGGAAGGTAACAAATACTTTCCTCATGGATTGTACTTTCTAAATGGACAATCAACCTAATTCTCAATTACTGAGTGACAATCTACACTCATTGATATATTTTGCCTTCCACAACCAAATCTCCATATGACGTTTCATGAGTGATGTACCCAAGTATTCGGATTCTAATATCTAAACTATTGTTAAATCTATTCACCTAAATTTGGGTTGTTGCTGATCATGTACTCGATGTATCATATGATTTTAAAACTAACTTTGTATCTGTGGATAATCTAAGCACTATATAGATGTACAGTCACTCTTTTCCCAACCTCTGTATTATATATATTTTTAACATTAGTTTTAATAAAAATTGTAAAAATGCTAGCCACTGAGAGTAAGGGAGGCAGAACTGGGACGATAACATCCATTTGGCCACTGGGAGCTGCAGGCAACTGTGCAAATATAAACAAATTGTCTGGCGGCCCTACAGAGGATTACCCCGACGGGCCGCAGGTTGCCCACCACTGCTCTGGAGTATGGATATATACTAATGGAAGCATTCTAACCAAAGGACTGAGGACCTTCCGATGATTTGGAAGCAACCAGAGATTTAACAAGCCAGCAGTCTATTCCATCACTGCTACAAGCCTGAACCAAGAACTCTGCAATTATTGTATGTCTGACGGGTTGGATCACAGAAGCCCCCTTGGGAACTGCCCAACTGACAGCTTGGGACATCAGTGCCCTGCCTGGGTTGAGCCAGACACGCTAGCCTGCTACAAACCCAGACCCAGGTCTGAACCTCATCCCCCCAAACTCCTGGCTTAATTGAAAACAGCTTAAGAAGTATTCTTGTCTCCAGCACTCAGATGCCCAGCTGCCAATGGGGTCCAAACCCCAAATAAATCCATTTTATCCTGTATAAAGCTTATACAAGGTAAATTCATAAATTGTTCACCCTTTATAACACTGATAGAGAGAAATGCACAGCTCTTTGCCCCCCCCCAGGTATTAATACATACTCTGGGTTAATTAATAAGTGATTTTATTAAATACAAAAAGTAGGATTTAAATGGTTCCAAGTAATGACAGAACAAAGTCAATTACCAAGCAAAATAAAATAAAACACGCTAGTCTAACTCTAGTACAGTAAGAAAACTGAATATAGATAAAATCTCACTGTTAGATGTTTCAATAAACTTCTATCACAGACTGGACACCTTCCTAGCCTGGGCACAATCCTTTCCCCTGGTATAACCCTTGTTTCAGTTTACGTGGTAGCTAGGGGATTTCTCATGGTTGCAACCCCCTTTGTTCTGTTCCACCCCCTTACATATCTTTTGCATAAGACGTGAATCCTTTGCAGGACCGCCCAGAGGGGGGAGCAAGTGGGGCAATTTGCCCCAGGCCCCGCAGGGGCCCCCACGAGAAGGGCTAAGGCTCCCCCCTACCCCCATCCCCCCCGATACCTCAGCGCGGGTGTCCAGGAGCGTCCCTGGACAGCACTCCAGCCGCGTGCCTCCGGTGGGGCCTGAACTCCTCTCTGCTCACAGCCGCATGATAAGGGGGCGGGGCTGTGAGCTCTGGGCCAAGCGGCGGGAGCTCTGGTCCCACTGGAGCTCACTGCCCCAGCCCCTTACCACAAGGCTCTGAGCAGGGAGGAGCTCAGGCCCTGCCGGAGGCACACGGCTGCAGCGCTGTCCAGGGACACTCCTGGACGCGTGCGCTGAGGCTCCAGGAGAGAGGGTAAGCGGTTGGGGCCGGGGGTGTGGAGGGGTTGGATAAGGGACAGGGAGTCCCAGGGACTGAAGAGTCCTTTTACCTCTGTACTATAGTTACACTGTTGAGGTTTGCAACAATGTAGCTAATGCCCAGTCAGTGTTTCCATCACAATCAAGGTTTCAATTAGGGTGTTAATAGAATTTCTCTGCCTTGAAATTTGGTATGAAAAGATATAGGGACTAGATAGCCATGGAGGTTGCTGGACTTGCCTTTTCATCTCTTGATATCCAGGACCAACTGGTGCGCAGGAGTGCATTCTTGGGGGATTATTAATGTTGTAACAGAACCTAGAGAGCTCAGGTAAGATCAGGGCCTCATGATGCTAGGCACTGTACAGACACCTTGCCCCACAACACTTCTGATCTGAATGGACAAGACCAACAAAGAAAGATTCATTTCCATTTTAGAGATGGGGAACTGAGGCCTGCGCTATAAAATGACTTGCCTCAGGTGAGACAGAAAAGTCTGTGACAGCCAGAATTGAGCACATATCGCGCAAACTCCAAACCAGCTCCTTAACCACAAAACCATGCTTTCTTTCTGGGGACTCTCTGTTAATATTCCAAATCCAAAACGAAGCTGAGGTGCTTTTCCCTGCCACTGCAGACATTTACTCTCTCTCTGCATGTGATAAAGCATTGCTGCCAGAGATGACTCAACCTTGGGGCTCATAAAATACTTCTCAAGATTAAATACTTTGCTTGTGGAATGGAGCAGATTGGACCAAGCATTTGGTGTTTAAACTCAGCAACCTACCCAGTCCTAGGACCTAGAGCTGGTCAGAAATATTCTGGTGAAGTGTTTCTTTGAAGTTTAGCATTTGTTGAAATACAAGTGTTTTGTGGAATTGGTTTGGTTTCAGTTAAACCTGCCTGATTTTCTGCTAGGTCATCTGCTTGGCTCCTAACAATCCACCTGTCAGACTGGCTCAGAATCCAGGGCTCCATCCTCCCTATTGAAATCCTCTGCAAAATAGAATTTCCTTCTCCACACAGTTAAACAAGGGACTGGGGTGGGAGGGGTGTGTTGGATAAGGGGCAGGGAGTCCCAGGGACAGTCAGGGGACAGTGAGGGGCCAGAGGTTCTGTGGGGGTGGTCAGGGAACGGGGGGTTGGATCGTGGGCATTATGGGGTCTGTTAGAACTCGGCATGGGGGTGGATAGGGGTCAGAGCAGTCAGGGGACAGGGAGACGGGGTTGGTGGGTGGGTCTTGGGGGAGCGGTCAGAGGACAAGGAGCAGGATGGGTTGGGATTCTGGGGGGGTCAGTCGGGGGGGAGGAAGTAGATGGGGGCTGGATGGGGGCAAGGCCAGGCTGTTTGGGGAGGCATAGCCTTCCGTATCCTAAAGCTCATTCAGCAGTTTGAGGCTTGCAGACAGCTATTTAACACCAAGAGCCAAGCTGTTATCTTTTCCCTACATTTAATTTCAGTGCCATAGGGAGATTCATGTCAGGGGAGGGTAGTTTCATTTAAAATTAGCCACTTTAGATTAACAATGATAGAGCCAAGAGAGTCATGGGGGAGGGATCACATGAGAAGAGCAATATCTACACCACCTATCTCCTTCCCAACCCTACCAAGGGAGACACCCCTTTCATTCCCTGAGACTCCAGAGGGGTTAATTCAGTGGTTCTCAAACTTTTGTACTGGTGACCCCTTTCACATAGCAAACCTCTGAGTGCAACCCACCCCTCTTATAAATTGAAAACACTTTTTAATATATTTAACACCATTATAAATGCTGGAGGTAAAGCAGGGTTTGAGGTGGAGGCTGACCGCTTGTGACCCCCAGTAATAACCTTGTGACCCCCAGTTTGAGAACCCCTGCGTTAATTTAATTTTAGCACCCTCTGTTCATTCACAGGCATGTGGTATTTTGAGTATTTCAGTTTGCACAACATAGGCTCATCCCAGATTCTGGAACAAGCTCAGATGCTCAGTTCGTGGAGTATGTACATAATCTACGCTAAAGACAAACCCATAGTAACCATCTCGTTTGTGAGGGACCCCATGGAGCCAGTCTCTAGGAAACAGATAAATTCATAGAGGTTAAGTCCATTAATGGCTATTAGCCAGGATGGGTAAGGAATAGTGTCCCTAGACTGTCAGAGGATGGAGATGGATGGCAGGCGAGAGATCACTTGATCATTACTGGTTAGGTTCACTCCCTCTGGGGTACTTGGCATTGGCCACTGTTGGTAGACAGGACACTGGGCTGGATGGACCTTTGGTCTGACCCAGTATGGCCATTCTTATGTTCTAATCTAAATGAACCCAAAGTTATGGAGATGGATATGAGTCAAGGAAGACAGCAGAGTATCAGAAACCTGGAAAAATCTCTGACTAGATGGGCTCAGGTGTTTGGTCACAAGCTGAGGTGGTTCAAAAGTTTTGGATTTTTTTTAAGCAGAATTTTTGTATTGTTTCTTTAAACAATCAAACACAAGAAGCCGCAAATATTTGGCCACACACTTCTGAAACCCCAAATCATGTTCAGGTTTTGGCAGATAATTTCAGCTTTTCAAAATTTAAAAAAAACACAACAAATTTTGAAGGAAAGCAGACATTGTCCGTGATTTTTTTCTGTTTTTTATCAGAGGGTAGCCGTGTTAGTCTGGATCTGTAAAAGCAGCAAAGAATCCTGTGGCACCTTATAGACTAACAGACGTTTTGGAGCATGAGCTTTCGTGGGTGAATACCCACTTCCTCAGATGCATGTAATGGAAATATCCAGGGGCAGGTATATATATGTGTGCTAGCAAGCAAGCTAGAGATAACGAGGTCAATTCAATCAGGGAGGATGAGGCCCTGTTCTAGCAGTTGAGGTGTGAAAACCAAGAGAGGAGAAACTGGTTCTGTAATTGGCAAGCCATTCACAGTCTTTGTTCAATCCTGAGCTGATGGTGTCAAATTTGCAGATGAACTGAAGCTCAGCAGTTTCTCTTTGAAGTCTGGTCCTGAAGTTTTTTTGCTGCAGGATGGCCACCTTAAGGTCTGCTATAGTGTGGCCAGGGAGGTTGAAGTGCTCTCCTACAGGTTTTTGTATATTGCCATTCCTAATGTCTGATTTGTGTCCATTTATCCTTTTCCTTAGAGACTGTCCAGTTTGGCCGATGTACATAGCAGAGGGGCATTGCTGGCATATGATGGCGTATATTACATTGGTGGATGTGCAGGTGAATGAACCAGTGATGGTGTGGCTGATCTGGTTAGGTCCTGTGATGGTGTCGCTGGTGTAGATATGTGGGCAGAGTTGGCATCGAGGTTTGTTGCATGGATTGGTTCCTGAGTTAGAGTTATTATGGTGTGGTGTGTAGTTACTGGTGAGAATATGTTTCAGGTTGGCAGGTTGTCTGTGGGCAAGGATTGGCCTGCCACCCAAGGCCTGTGAAAGTGTGGGATCATTGTCCAGGATGGGTTGTAGATCCTTGATGATGCGTTGGAGGGGTTTTAGCTGGGGGCTGTATGTGATGGCCAGTGGAGTCCTGTTGGTTTCTCTCTTGGGTTTGTCTTGCAGTAGGATGCTTCTGGGTACACGTCTGGCTCTGTTGATCTGTTTCCTTATTTCCTCATGCGGGTATTGTAGTTTTGAGAATGCTTGGTGGAGATTTTGTAGGTGTTGGTCTCTGTCTGAGGGGTTAGAGCAGATGCGGTTATACCTCAGTGCTTGGCTGTAGACAATGGATCGTGTGATGTGCCCGGGATGGAAGCTGGAGGCATGAAGGTAGGCATAGCGGTCGGTGGGTTTTCGATATAGGGTGGTGTTAATGTGACCATCACTTATTTGCACCGTGGTGTCAAGAAAGTGGACCTCCCGTGTAGATTGGTCCAGGCTGAGGTTGATGGTGGGGTGGAAGCTGTTGAAATCATGGTGGAATTTTTCCAGAGTCTCCTTCCCATGGGTCCAGATGATGAAGATGTCATCAATGTAGCGTAGATAGAGAAGGGGTGTGAGTGGACGAGAGCTGAGGAAGCGTTGTTCCAGGTCGGCCATGAAGATATTGGCATATTGTGGGGCCATGCGGGTGCCCATAGCAGTGCCACTGATCTGGAGATATATATTGTCATCAAATTTGAAATAGTTGTGTGTAAGTATAAAGGCACAGAGCTCAGCAGCCAGTTGTGCTGTGGCATCATCAGGGATAGTGTTCCTGACAGCTTGTATTCCATCTGTGTGTGGGATGTTTGTGTAGAGAGCCTCTACATCCATGGTGGCTAGGATGGTGTTTTCCTGAGGAAACTACAATGCATTGGTGACCTCCCAGAAAACACCATCCTAGCCACCATGGATGTAGTTTCCCAGAAAACACCATCCTAGCCACCATGGATGTAGTTTCAACTGCTAGAACAGGGCCTCATCCTCCCTGATTGAATTGACCTCGTTATCTCTAGCTTGCTTGCTAGCACACATATATATACCTGCCCCTGGATATTTCCATTACATGCATCTGAGGAAGTGGGTATTCACCCACGAAAGCTCATGCTCCAAAACGTCTGTTAGTCTATAAGGTGCCACAGGATTCTTTGCTGCTTTTTCTGTTTTTTAAAAACCCCTAGTTTTTGATCCAAAAAAAGTTTTGAGGGAAAATATTTGTCCAACCCTTTTAATGAGCTTTAGTGCCTTTTAGCACTAGCTGATGCTGCGAACCAGTGATACCGTGTAAAGGTGACTTGACAAGAAGTTTTTTCAAAACTGGGTTTGTGCTGAGATATCGAAGGTTTTTAAATATTAATTTTTCCCAGGGCCTCACAGGGGCCCCCATGGGAATATAGTATTCTATAGTATTGCAACTTTTTTTTATGGAAGGGGCCCCCAAAATCTCTTTGCCCCAGGCCCCCTGAATCTTCTGGGTGGCCCTGATCCTTTGTCCGTTTCTGGGTTCCCACCCCTCCTTCTAAATGGAAAAGCACCAGGTTAAAGATGGATTCCAGTTCAGGTGACATGATCACATGTCAGTGTAAGACTCCAAGCCCTCATTCCTCCCAGTCTGACTAACAAGAAGGCCTGCAAGCAAACAGAGCCATCCACAGTCAATTGTCCTGGTTGATGGGAGCCATCAAGATTCCAAACCATCATTAATGGCACACACTTTGCATGACTACAATAGGACTTCAGAGTTATATTTCATATTTCTAGTTTCAGATACAACAATGATGACCCTACTCAGTAGATTATAAACTTTTTAATGATACCTTACAAGAGACCTTTTGCATGAAGTATATTCCAGTTACATTATATTCATACTCATTAGCATATTTTCATAAAATCATATAGAGTGCAATGTCACAGTATGTATTTGATTCCTTTAACCAATTTCAACTCTCACCTTGCTTTCTTTCTTTCTATAAATAAACATTTAGATTTTAGATACTACTGGATTGGCAACAGCATGGATTATTTGGTAAGATCTGAGTTATATATTGACCTGGGTGTGTGGCTGGTCCTTTGGGATCAGAAGAACCATTTATTTGATTAAATTAGTTTTAAAGAACCACTCATCTTTAAGTCTAGTGTTTTTGGTGGAGATAAAAGGACTGGATTGCCTAAGGAAACTGCTTTTCTGACTTAGCCAGAGCGTGGAAACAGAACTTTACTTTTGTTGTTGGTCTGGCATATTTTATGGGAGAATAACCACCAGTTTTGGGGGGTGTCTGCCCTATTTCTCAGCAGTCTGTCCTGGATTTGGTATTCTCAGTTGTGATCCATGGATGCATGGTTACACCATTATGTTTTCTTTCTGCAAAATGGGGCTCATATTTAGATAGTTCACTGCAGTTGCTGCCATTTCCCAAAACATTCAGAAAAAAAGATGTCTTATAAGTGCCATGATACTTTTTGGCCTCTAACTGTGTTTGGTTTCCTCCTATGTCAGTCGAGATAAATGGATGAGAACTCATTTTATACAATGAAAAAGAGAAAAGCAAATCTTCAGTGAAGTCACCACTGTATAAAACTGTCTGGCTGTTTGACCCTATGTAGAGGCTTCCTGAAAAATAAATACTACTAACTCTTAAATAACTAAATAAATACTCTAAGAGCAGTTCTAATTCTCTCAATGCAAAAAATCAAACCAAAGATGCCAGAGATGCAAGAGAATGACTGAGAGAAAGTAAATTTACAAGAAACAAAAAAATACCATTCTTCAGCATCTTCCTATGCCAGTCAAGATAGTTGGGAACTTAAATGGCAGTATCCAGTATCA
Organism: Gopherus evgoodei; assembly: GCF_007399415.2. Classification (NCBI taxonomy): domain Eukaryota; kingdom Metazoa; phylum Chordata; order Testudines; family Testudinidae; genus Gopherus; species Gopherus evgoodei. The sequence goes on along the minus strand of NC_044324.1, from coordinate 179,452,772 downwards.
GGACAGAGGATAGGCACCTAAAAACAAAGAACAACTGGTAGACTGCAGCTTCAGGGCTAATGAACACTCACCACCCACTATTTATTTTTCAGCTCAGCTATTATGCAGCTTTCCTCTCCAGTTTATGGCCCCTGCCTTCCTGCTGGCTGTTCCTTGGTCAGGCACAGGGTGACCAGGAACTCCATACTATGTGAAGGACAGTTGGAGAGACTTCTGTGACCTACCCTTGCTCCTCCACACTGGGGGTCCTTACACCACCTGCCTTACACCAATTTCCAAGTGCATAGGATGCTTTTGAAAATGTGTCTGCACTGTGCATTTGTTGGCAGAAATCAGGTGCACAGTCATCACTACCCTGGCTTTTGCACCTAACCAGTTCATCTGCATTAACAGCACAATTCCTAATTTTCAAACACTTTTGCACTGTTTGTTTGCTTGTTGCATTGCTTATGCAGATTCTGGAGTCTGCACACATGCCTGCTCAAACAAATGTATATTTTTGGAAATGTAGACCCCCTGAGCCTACATTTGTCTGAGCAGAAGCAACACTATAGACACAAGAGCCCCATAAAAGATCTCCCTATTCAGACCTCATAGCAGGATTGAGCGATAGGAGCGAGATTCTTCCAAAGAATTCAAGGAGTTTATGACCATATGTCCCATTGAAAAAAATCAATGGGACTTGAGCTCCAGAATCCATAAGGTGATTCTGAAAATCTCTCTCTAGTCTTTATTTCCTCCCAGCACAAGTTTTCCAGTTAGTTTTCAGTGGGAGCAAGCTACTGGTGATGATAGGAACATAAGAGAGAGAAAGCAGTATAAGGAAGGCAACATACATAAAATATTGATGGATTTTCTTTGGACTCTTCAGTGATTACTACTACTATGTTGTATCATGCTGATGATAAACAGACTCTGACTAGACACCATCTCCATCTTCTTTCTTTCTTCAAGAAATCTATTGGCACTATCTTGCTCTCAATCTGATTGTACATCCTTTTTCTTGAGCAATGAAATTGTAGTAGCTTTTCAAATTATTAAAGACCACAGAAATGGTAGAATCCATAAATCTAAGAGGTATTATTTTTATATCAGGTTAGACAAGCTTTTTTTATTTTTGTTTTTAAAAAAACTTAACTGAAAAGCTTTTATCTTCCAAAACCTCAGGTCAGCATCCTGTTTTTCTACAGCAACACCACTAAAACATAAAACAGTACAGAGAACTGCACTTCTTGTGCTGCTGTAGGCATTAGCAAGGTTGTCAAGTATAACAGGAGAAATACATGAACACTGAATTCATATTTTGATGAGTAAGTAAAGGAGGAACTGATTTTAGATTGTATTTGGCCAGGTTCTCAGGTGGTGAAAATTGGCCTGGTATTATAGCAAATAAATGAAAATAAAATTGGCTATTATGGGACAGATTTCCAAAACTGCTCAGCAAGAGATCTTCAAGTACTTAGCACCCAAAACTGGGGCTAGATTTTCAAAAGAAAAGGCACCTAAATAAAGGCTTTACTTTTGTGATGCTGGCTGATCAGATCATGGCAAGAGTATATTCAAGCCAATTCACTTGTATATTAGTATAGATCAGTGGTTCTCAACCTGCAGCCCAATCAGCACACAGCTGCAGCCCATGGGATCATACAGGTCACGGGGTCTTACAGGTAGTGTATATATTGTGTAGATGTGGCCCAATAACATATAGAGAACTGCATATGCATCCCACTATGGTAAACAGGTTGAGAACCCCTGGTATAGATCAAAATGCATGTAAATATAAGTATATTCAGGTGTTTAAATGTCACAAAAACTAGTGGAATGTTACTTGTATTGTTTTCACTTATCTGTTCCTGTTATAACATAGTAGCAAACATTTACATTATGTATACCCACCCATCAAAGAAATCTTGTGAAATGATAATGAAGGACTTAAGGACTTTAACAGAAAATGCTAATTTCAAAGCAAGTGGGCATTATGTATGATGGTCGGAGGTCAAAAGACTAATGGCATTCTTCACTCACTGTCATCAAAGGAGAAGCCCAGGTGGATAGAGACACTGTCAGCTTGATTTCTGTGTGAAGAAGCTATAAATATGGATTCTAAGAAAGATCCTTCATCTCTGAACTGTTTGGACTCTTACAGGGAAGTGTGCCAGATGCAAACCAGAGATCCCCAGAAACAATCTGGATACCCTGAAAACACTTTTGTGAAACCAGCAGTTTATTACATCACTGCCACCTTTTGTAATTACAAACTGTGATTCACCTCTACATATATTTTACCTGCTTTAACCTCTCAATAATTCTCATTCTTTTTTCTTAGCCAGTAACCTTTAATTATTTTACTATAGATTTGGCTGCCAGCGTTGTATTTGGTGTACAATCCAGAATACCAATTGACCTGGGGTAAGTGACTGGTCTCTTGGGACTGGGAGAAACCTGATGTGGTGTGATTTTTGGTTTAAGTGACCATTATCACAAAGTTCAGTTTGTCTGTGTGGCAAGATAGGCTGGAGAGCCTAAGGGGACTGTCTTTGACTCCCTAAGAAAGCCGGTATAGTGATCCAGGAGTTCACATTTGTTACTGGCTTGATGAGCCACTCCAGACAATGATGGGGTATTATTTTACTCAGACAAGTATCCTAGAAATAACTTTGCTACATTTAGCAGTCCTCTCATTTTACCCCAGTAGGCTTCACTTGCACCAGAATCAGCTTACTATAATGTGAAAATTTCAAAGTTCCAGACTGCGAAAAAGGGAGACCATCTATTGTACCATAGTTGATATTTAACACAACAGCAATATTTTAGCAGAACTAAATGGACAAAGTTGGATTTCCCTGTCACTATTCCTAAGGTAACTGAATCTATCCCTGCCTCTCCTCTTACTCCCAAAGTCTGTTTCTTGTTCCCATTTGAGTCAGGCTGCTCCTCTTCCATGCTGCTTAATCACCAGCAGGTGAGTACACAATTGGTCTCAGTTCCTGTACCAAGCATCACAGTTCTTGGGAGCATCAATTACCAGAAAAGTATTGCTCAGTCCCAGCAGTAAAAGGATGGAGCATGCTCAGTACAGATGGAATCTTTGAGGAATTTAACTGCCAAACCCTTGCAAGTCACTCCTTAACATGTGCAAACTGAGATTTTTTTCAAACTTACAACTTGGTCAAATGTGGGTGGTTTTTATCGGAACTCCAAAAGGCATGTCATAGAATCACAGAAGATCAGAGTTGGAAGAGAACTCAGGAGGTCATCTAGTCCAACCCCCTGCTCAAAGTAGGACCAACCCCAACTAAATCATCTCAGACAGGGCTTTGTCAAGCCAGGCCTAAAAAACCTCCCTAGGTAACACATTCCAGTCCTTCACCACCCTCCTAGTGAAATAGTTTTTCCTAATATCCAACTTAGACGTTCCATACTGCAACTTGAGACCATTGCTCCTTGTTCTGTCATCTGCTACCACTGAGAACAGCTTAGCTCCATCCTCTTGGAATCCCCCTTCAGGTAGTTGAAGGTTTCTATCAAATCCCCCCTCACTCTTCTCTTCTACAGACTAAATAAGCCCAGTTCCCTCAGCCTCTCCTCATAAGTCATGTGCCCTCTCCTGGACTCTCTCCAATTTGTCCACATCTTTTCTGTAGTGGGGGCCCCAAAACTGGACACAATACTCCAGATGTGGCCTCACCAGTGCTGAATAGAGGGGAATAATCACTTCCCTCGATCTGGGGACAATGCTCCTACTAATGCATCCCAATATACTGTTAGCCTTCTTGGCAACAAGGGCACACTGTTGACTCAGATCCAGCTTCATGTCCACTATAATCCCCAGGTCCTTTTCTGGAGAACTGCCACTTAGCCAATCAGTCCCCAGCCTGTAGCAGTGCATGGGATTCTTCCATCCTAAGTGCAGAACTCTGCACTTGTCCTTGCTGAACCTCATTAGATTTCTTTTGGTCCAATCCTCAAATTTGTCTAGCTCACTCTGGACCCTATCCAGCATATTTCTCCCTCCAGCTTTGTGTCATCTGCAAACTTGCTGAGGGTGCAATCCATCCCATCATCCAGATCATTAATGAAGATGTTGAACAAAACCGGCCCCAGGACCAACCCCTGGGGCACTCTACTTGGCAGTGGGTATCAAGCAGACAGCAAGACATTGATCACTACCCATTGAGCCTGACGACCTAGACAGCTTTCTATTCACCTTATAGTCCATTCATCCAGTCCATACTTCTTTAACTTGCTTGCAAGAATACCGTTGGAGACCATATCAAAAGCTTTGCTAAAGTCAAGGTATATCACATCCACCACTTTCCCTGTATCCACAGAGCCAGTTATCTCATCATAGAAGCAATCAGATTGGTCAGGCATGGTTTGCCCTTGATGAATCCATGTTGACGGTTCCTGGTCACCTTCCTCTCCTCCAAGTGCTTCAAAATGGATTCCTTGTCCTTAACAACACAGGCAACTCCTCTGCCAAATTTCAATTCTCTGCTCTCAAGCATGAAGGTGCTAGAGCTTTTCATTGAAACAATTGCAAGGTTTGTTTTTTTAACAGGGGCAAAACCAATTTATTTTTCTGTAAACTTATTTTTAGAAATGGCTGAAGCATTTTTGCTGAAACTTTCCAAAAATACTTATCCCGAGGCTGAGACCCAGCATGGAAAATTTCAGCCAAAATGGTTAAAGTTTGGTTAAGTTATAAGTGACCATAAATAGCATCTTGGGAAATGTTGAGCACCCTAAGTATAGACAGCATTGCCAGCTCCCTGTACAATTCAACAGACTAGAAGCAGAGATCTAACAGACATATAAAAATGAGAATGGAGAAGATAGTATCTACCAAGCTATTTAATACAATGTTTTATATAAGAACTGGGGTGAGTGGATGGGAAGGCACGCAAGAAATTAAACTAAAGAAAAAACTGAGTGCTAAAAACATGTAGGTGGGATTTCTTTAAACAAAATAGTTCTTTATGTTAGAATAATATATTTTTAAAGACAGAAAAATACATTGCTAAAGAGCAGAAATGAGGTGTGGGGTGTGGGTTGTGTGCAAAGTAAGAGGTGGATGGCCCCATCTAGTTCCGGCTCCTAAAACCCCTCATCCCCTAGCAACCACCTATGAAAGGTTGCTCATCACCACATACTCATAACACCATCTGTTTCTCTGCCACCTTCTGCCTGCACCACCCCTATGAGTATTTGCAACAGGTTACTCTTCCCTTTCCCCCAGAAACATATCACTGTCAGAAGCTCCGTGACCTCTACTTAACCCTTTGCATTTCCAAGCCAGTAGTAGAGGGAAGGCTCACTGCTGTGGCTTGATGGTGTCTTAACTGGAACCCTGGATAGAAAACTGAGGAAGGTTCTCTGGCTGGCAAAGTCCCATAGGTCACATACTGCAAAGGTCACAATGCAGAAAAAATAAAATAACTTGAGGAAAAGCCAGAGAAGAATTTGACAAGAAACCCACTGACATCAAGATATTTACAAGGGGGATGAACTAGGCCCATGATGTGGCATACGTTAATTCAAAGTAGAAAAGCCTAGAGTGTATTCTTGGCATTTTTACATTTTAGATGTCCCTGAGTTCCTCGTAAGCAGAAATTTTCAGACACACAAAAATAGGTAGTAGAGTGTTTTTCTGATAACATCTCATACAGTCCTAATCATATTCAGATTTCCATTTGCAATTGCATCTGGTGAGATGGAGTTCACAGCTGTATAGAATCTATACATTCGTTTGCTTTTTTATTTTAAGATATATCTATATATGAATTCCTTGTATAAAGTTAATTAGGCTAACACTTGTTGCTTTCGGACAGTAGGTTATTGCAACATCCTATTAATCTTTGACAGACAGTTTCTGTAGCACTCAAGTAGAAGAATGGGCCAGAGGAATTTGCATCAGCAAAATTTAGTGCATTTATTCTAGTTTTGTTCAAGTGATAGCCTTGCATTGCAAAGGTCTGAACTATGCCAAGACAGAAAAAAAAATACATAACAGAACATTTCTTGGCCAACTATATTATATATTCTTTATCGTTATGAGGTCTCAGCATTTATAACCAGATAAACTAATACTAGTACTCTTTTGAAATATAATATTTATACTGATCCTTGACAGCTCACTCAAATGTTTATGGGAACAATACAAATGACCCCTCATTCTGAGGCTTGTTCTAAATTTTGTGGATATTTGGAGGGGAGATAAGTGTAGGTGGGAAGATGTTACCACATCTGTTTCATTTAAATTATATGGTGCCACTAAAAACTATACTGTACACTTTTGCTGCTGAGTAGCACCAAAAATGAAAAAGAGAATAATTTGATGGAGATGAGTGGATGATACTACCTTATCCAGCTGAGCCTAGGAGAAAGGTCATTTGCAAACTCAGATCTCTACAATGACTATTTGGCATTATACAATATGTTTATGCTTTTGGTTAACATATATTCCTTACAGCTGCAGTGAAAGTCTACCAGCAAGGACAGTTAGCAGTACCACTTTACAATTGAGTCAAATTAATAAACTAGATAACAAGAGTTGTTTTAAAAGTGCTGATTTCACAAAAAATACTATCATCCACAGAGTTACATTCTTCCACAGAGCTACATGCAACATTCTTCATGATGAAATTGTATTTGAACCTATGTAGACCAGACATCTAAGTAGAAATGTGAAATTACAAAATTTAATTTTGTCTGCCAAATGCTAGTTCAGATCTGTAGACTAACGTGAGCTGCCTCCTAGAATGTCAACAATTCTTTGCTATTTGCAATTGTTTCTTAAAACAGATTTTTGTAAAAAAAAGTCTGATTTTATTTCATGAAAATATGCATTTTTATTTATGCTTTATGATAACACTTGATATCTGTAATGAGGGTCTAGGGATTTGGAGCCAAACAGCATTAGTATTACAGTGCAGTGTATTGGAAATCTGATGAGGGTATGTCTACATCTACAATTTTGCAGCGCTGTTTGTTACAGCTGTATTAGTACAGCTGTATAGGACCAGCGCTGCAGAGTGGCCACACTTACAGCAACCAGCGCTGCAAGTAGTGTTAGATGTGGCCACGCTGCAGCGCTGTTGCACACCGCGGGGAAGGAGACCTGCTTGGAGAGGGGGTCGGGGAACGCCAGAGCACACCGCGGGGCTGGATACCTGCTTGGAGGGGGGGTCGGGGAACGCCAGAGCACACCGCGGGGAAGGAGACCTGCTTGGAGGGGGGGGTCGGAGAACGCCAGAGCAAACCGCGGGGAAGGAGACCTGCTTGGAGGGGGGATCGGGGAACGCCAGAGCACACCGCGGGGAAGGAGACCTGCTTGGAGGGGGGGTCGGAGAACGCCAGAGCAAACCGTGGGGAAGGAGACCTGCTTGGAGGGGGGGTCGGAGAATGCCAGAGCAAACCGTGGGGAAGGAGACCTGCTTGGAGGGGGGGTCGGGGAATGCCAGAGCACACCACGGAGGTCAACAAAAACGCTGGTGAGTGTCTACACCTGATCACCAGCGCTGGTCATCAGGTGTAGACACTCACCAGCGTTTTTGTTGACCTCCGTGGAATAAGCAGGTATCCCAGCATACCTGAGGAAGCCTCTTAATTAAGCAAACTCCACTGCCCTCCAAGCAGGTCTCCTTCCCCGCGGTGTGCAACAGCGCTGCAGCGTGGCCACATCTAACACCACTTGCAGCGCTGGTTGCTGTAAGTGTGGCCACTCTGCAGCGCTGGCCCTATACAGCTGTACTAATACAGCTGTAACAACCAGCGCTGCAAAATTGTAGATGTAGACATACCCTGAGAGAATAAGAGGGAGAAAGAAATGAAGCAATCTGCTTTGTAGACTTGGTTATAGAGGTTGCCAAGAAAATTCTTTGGCTGGGGCACCAATACACCTAAAAAGTATACTCCAGAGCTCAGAAGTTACCTGTGGAACCATTAGATTCTTACATATGGGAGGATTTAAAAATAGGAGTGCAATGCAGCTGCAGCCAGCCCTCGAGACTCCGGAGACTACACCACAATTGCTGTGTAAGATGTTACATTCTCTGGCGGTTTAAAAAATTACAGTTATTACATATTATTCCTGTTTGTGTAATTCTGATGCCTCAAGAAGTCATTGTAGACAGACTGGAGAAAAAGCGGCATTATTACAGCTGGTTGTGGTGGAGCTGGGATATTTGTAGGAGTCTACAGGCATTTTTTTCATTATGAACGTTATTACTGATGGATTTGTGTGATGAAAAAGCTGTCATACGTAAAAAGCTAAGTGAGCTCAAGGGACTGCAGAGGGTCTTGAAACTTTCACCTAACATGTTTCTTTTTACTTTTCTATATGTAGGTCTGAAACTGGACTTCTGGAGAGAGAGTTCCTCTTTTCTCACCTGCTATCCAGTAGTGAATTTTCCCAGGATCTAAAATGTAAGGGTTCTTCTCATGGAGACAGGCCTATTAGTTTTTCTCCTTCCAGCTTCCTACCAAGGGAGGCAAAACTGAATGTGCACAGGCAACAAAGACTATCCAGAGCAGAAAGGAACGATGAAAAAGGTTTTTTTTCCCCCTATCCACAGTGCTACCTCAAGTTTTATGTATTTCTTAACTTATTTTGTACAAAGGTCCTGGATCAGGAATGCCTTAATAGCATAGCTATAATGGGGAAAAGGAAGATACCTTATATTTTTCATCAACCATAGTTCCCCAGGGAACTATGGTCAAACATGTGATCCAACAACCTTTTCTGATATGTCCCTCTGTTACTTAACTCTTTGTGAAGAAGTAACAGCGGGATATAATTTCTAAGAGACACGAGTTCCAGGCAGCCACCATCTATTCTGTGTATATACCCAGAGTGGCCTAATTGTTTCCCATTTCTTTGCCATACCTGTAACAAAATCTTTCCCCCAGCAACTATGGAACACCAGTGTTAGCCTCTGAGGTCCCTTCCTGGGCCAGGGTCTCACATTGCTGAACAAAGCCAAGACCAGTTCCTTTTGACACACTTCCCTGTGTCACATTTCCTCTACTTGCCACTGAACATCAGCCATCTCTCAGCCATCCCTCTCTCGCTCCTTTATGGTCCATTCTTGCTGGCTGACATGCTCAATTTTCACCCTCATCTCCCTCAGCAGCTGAGACTACAACTATCTGCTGGCTTTGCACTAGGGATTTCTGCACCCTTCACCATTCTGCTGTTGGCAATAGGACCCTGCACTCACTGGCCTTGGGTGATGCTGAGCTGTTATCAAAGAGCTGTGTTTCCCTCAATGAGACTCCACCAGCCCATGCCACACTTCTGTTGCCGTCAGACACAACCAGCATAAAGGGTTCCTATATTCAAAATCTTTCTCTGCTCAAAGGGATACAGCAGAGACCACAAGGGGCCATGGCATTTGCATCATCCTGCTTCTCTTCTCACACTTTTTACAAGGCAAGGTCACCTATTTAAAAAAAAAAACAACAACCTAAAATTGAAACGTAATTAAAATTAAAAGTGTTAAACCCTAATCCTTCAAATAAATTACTGGTGTGTTATCTTTGTTCTTTGTTCATTGGTTTCTAATTCAGTAATTTTGGATACCCCAGTCAGAGAGCCATTAGTGAGATTTTGCTGAGCTGCTTCCTTCTCCTCTCAGTCCAAGCTCTCTCACCTAATTGCATACCTCAAATGAGAATTTCAAGTAGCCGCTAGCTTCACTTCTGGGTTTGAAAAAACTATTATTGCTCCAGGAACCCAGCTGCAATGCACAAAGCTATCATTATAGCTGATAGCTTGCTTTGCCCACATCATTCTGGGTCTGAGTGAATCTGAAACTCTAAATGAAATTCAGGGAATGTGAAACCATATGCATCAACAGCACCTTGAAAATTTGTCAAAACTGCCATGGTTTGAACAGCTCTATCTATATACTGTGACAAAGTTCCTCCTCTACCTTGGTAGGTCTTGCGCTTATTGGCAGATTTGCACACCTTAGCGATCTTCCCCTCTGGTGGAACCCACAGTCTGGGTCAACTCCTGCTGTATCTGATCAGGAGTTAGGAGGTTTGGAGAGAACCCAGGCCCACCTTGTACTCCGGGTTCCAGGCCAGGGCCCTGTGGATTGCAGCTGTCTATAGTGCCTCCTGTAACAGCTGCATGACAGCTACAATTCCCTGGGCTACTTCCCCATGGCCTCCTCCAAACACCCTTCGTTATCCTTACCACAGGATCTTCCTCCTGGTGTCTGATAACGCTTGTACTCTTTAGCCCTCCAGCAACACACCCTCTCACTCTGATGCCACGTCCAGACTAGGAATTAAAATCTATTTTAGATACGCAACTTCAGCTACGAGAATAACGTAGCTGAAGTCGAATTTCTAAAATCGAGGTACTCACCAGTCTGGACAGCGCTGCATCGATGTCCGCGGCTCTCCGTGTCGATTCCGGGACTCCGTTCGGATTGATGGAGTTCCGGAATCGATGTAAGCGCGCTCGGGGATCGATACACCGCGTCCAGACTAGACGCGATATATCGATCCCCGAGCAATCGATTTTAACCCGCCGATGCCGCGGGTTAGTCTGGACGAGGCCTCAGTCTCAGTCTCAGCTCTTTGCACCTCTTGCTCCCAGCTCCTCACATGCACACCACAAACTGAAGTGAGCTCCTTTTTAAACCCAGGTGCCCTGATTAGCCTGGCTTGATTGGCTGCAGGTGTTCTAATCAGCCTATCTGCCTTAATTGGTTCTAGCAGGTTCCTGATTACTTTAGTGCAGCCCCTGCTCTGGTCACTCAGGAAACAGAAAACTACTCATCCAGTGATCAGTATATTTGCCCTCTGCCAGACTCCTGTACCCCACTGGCCTGGGTCTGTCACACTACATACTCATGTGACTCAATCACTATAGTATTGAATTTGCCCAACTGAAAACTCTTTTCCCTGTCAGTCCCTCTGTTTGTGAGGCAGAGAAAAAGGTTCAACCACCATGATGAATCGCTAATTATAGGTTTGTCAATCCCTCCATGTAAGTGGTAGCCAGTCACTTGACAGTGATGGATAAATATATAACAGGAATTGTACCCCTGGGAGAAGGTACAAACAAAAGTTCTGTAGAGGCAAACCTTTCACTTCCCTTAAGAATTCTGAGATGCCTAGATGCTACAGTGATGAGTGTTGTAGAAATGATTAGATAAAGATCTATATAGATGAGCAATTAAGAAAATCAGGGAACGTGCTGTCCACTGCTATACTTAATAGCTATAATTTTCTGTAAATGGTAGTAATATCTTTCTCATGTATTCAAGTACATGGCTGAGGTATTGCTTGTTATTAAAGAATGAACAAATATAAGAATATAATTATAAAGTTTCCTCTGGAATTCTACATAGACTATCACATGAAAACTCTTTGGGGAGATCCATGGCCTGCATTTGCAGTCTCATAAACATTTAAAATATCAAGTTTGGTAACTGCTGTCTGTCCCAAAATTGGCAGGAATGCCTCAGTTTCATCAAGTGATACTGAGTCCTGATATTACAGAGCCTGAAATACATTTAGGACAGAAATTCCTAAATGTATTTCAAGCTCTGTAATATCAAGACTCAGTCTCACTTGATCACATGTCATCATGCTATAAGGAGTCAAATCACACATTGAAAATACTTTTTTGCAGGACCAACAAAATCACAGCAAAAAATGACTAGTTCTGATTTCATCACTTCTCTCAGGGTTTTCAAGGCAGCCAAGCTTCCAGCACATCACAAGCCCTCTGCACCATCATCAGTTTGCATCCCTTGTCTTGTCTACACTACCAGGGTAAGTCGACCTAAGTTACGCTGCTCTAACTATGTGAATAATGTCGCTGGAGTCAATGTAGCTTAAGTTGACTTACTGCGGTGTCTACACCGTTCTGCGTTGATGGGAGACACACTCCCATTGACTTACCTTACTCCTCTCGTTCCAGTGGAGTAGTGGAGTCAACCAGAGAGTGCTCTGCCATCAATTTAGTGAGTCTTCAGTAGGCCTGCTAAATCGACCAGGGCCACCCAGAGGATTCAGAGGGCCTGGGGCAAAGCAATTTCGGGGGCCTCTTCCATTAAAAAAAAGTTGCAAAACTATAGAATTTTATATTCTCATGGGGGCCCGGGAAAATTGCCCCATTTGCGCCCCTCCTCCCCTCAGGTTGCCCTGAAATTGACTCCCGTTGCATTGATTGCAGCAGCATCAATCCCCGGTAAGTGTAGACATGGCCTCTGTGTCACGATGGGATGATGCGATGTGAAATATGTTACAGTGTAAAGCCATGACTTTGGGCAGGGGTAACTAGTACATTTTAGAACTGAGAATAATTGCTATTGCCTAATTCAGTTTAGTATTTTGTTTATTAATCTAGGAAGGATTAGAAAACAAAAGAACAAACTTAGTTCTTAATGTCGTGCCTATATTACTTAGAAACAAAAATAAAGCCTTTGCACAGGACAAGAGCTGGTCAGGAATTTTCCATCAGTGGAAAATGCAGTTTCTGCACATTTGAAATTTCTGAAGAATTATTTTGATTTTGCCAAAATGTTTTGATTTTATGTTAGGAAAAGTGATACAAAATGTTTAATTTGGGGTCATTTCAACCCAAATCTAATTATTTTGGCTTATTGACCTGATCCAAAATGTTGCATTTGAAGTTAGTTCAGCATTAAACTGTATTTCCCTGTCGTGGCATACTGCCTCATGGGAGATGTAATTCCGAGGCCTAATATCCCCATTCTTTTCTATGGACCAGGCTTGCTGTCCAGAGTACTTCTCTCCTGTGCCTAAGCAGGATGATGCATCAAGGAAGTCATATGGCTGCTTGAAGGGTCACCTGACCTGGGAGTATGTCCTTAAGAAATAAGTGGGGCATCAAACCTGAATTACAACTTCTATGTGCCACCACAGGGGAATGCAGTGTAATATTGAATTGACTCTAAATGAAACATTTTGGGATAGTTCAACAAACTGAAACAAAACATATTTAGTTTCAGGAAAACCAAAATATTTTGTTTAGATAGAAGATGCCAAAACGAAATATTTCACCACTTCCAAACAGGGCCGCCCGGCGGGGGGGCGCAAGTGGGGCAATTTGCCCCAGGCCCCGGACCCCCATGAGAGTTTTTCTGGGCCCCTGGAGCGGGGTCCTTCACTCACTCCGGGGCCCCTGGAAAACTCTTGCAGGGCCTGGGCCCCTGGAGCTTCTTCCGCTCCAGATCTGTGGCAGCAATTCAGTGGCGGGGGCCCCCTGCCGCTGAAGACCCCAGGCCCCCTGAATCCTCTGGGCAGCCCTGTTTCCAAATCATTTTTTAAAAATGTGTCATTCAACAAAAGTTTTTGATGTTTCAATTCTTTGTCCTGATTTGGGTCACAAACAAAAGGTTAAAATATCAGAATGTCCTGCAGGAAGGATATTTTGATTTCACTCAGTTCTATTCAGGACTGTGCATGCTGGTTTATTTGGAACTAAATATCTTATTTCTTCCTATTGTTTAAAATATTCAAAATAATAGGAAGAAATGAGGAATTTAGAAAGAAAACCCTAATGAACTAGAACAAGTTTTTGACCATTTCCAATACATATTACGCCACTAAAGTGAGATTAATTTGAGGCAAAAAGCCCATTGATATTAGATAAAGAAAGGCGACTCAAGGCCAGTGTCATAACCTTGCTTCTGAATTCTCTTGATTTTGTTGGCATGTATTAGATTGACGTTTATATTTTGATCATTTCTTTTATGTTTCACTATAGGTGACATCCTGGACTCATTGAAGAGCATATTAATTTTGCAATTGTCTTCAGTGGGGCCAGGATTTCATCCTATATGCTGATTGTTTTGGTTGTTTATGACTTCCCAAAACATTACAGACATACATACATATTATTATATATATGCACATACACAAGCTCATGTATATACATAGATATAAACTTACAGATAAGAAATGGAATATAAAATGCACCTATATAAAAGAGGAACTCAAGTCACTGTGTTAAACACAATTGAAGAGAGCATCCTTTTCCTGGAAGATATGTATATAAATATTACATTACAATAAAAATTTTAAATGCTAAAATGATCTGCATAATTGCCTACATGCTGCATGTATAATTTTGTTTTTCCTTTAAATTTATAAATGTTTTATGGGTGCCCATTTTGTCCCCTACAGACTTATCCTATAATTTAAAATAAACAGAACAAAAAAGACTGCCCATACATAAATCAATATCTAGGATATAAGGAAGCTATATTGTTTTGAGGTCAGAACAAAGGACTTACAAAGTCAAATATTGCTTTTATTTATACCTGCACAGCAGAGAAATGGCTCTTAAGAGTTTGAAAGAGTCTATGTTACCAACTGCTGACTAGGCATGTGACCACAGACAAATCATCTGGTGACTCTGAGCTTCACTGAATAAACAGGAACTTGCTGAAAAGCAAGTGAAGCTGTTGCATGCTAGACTGACTATGAAAACCATTTTTATAATGGATTTTTGGCTTGTCTTCACTACAGGGGTAAGTTGGCCTAAGTTACGCTACTCCAGCTACGTGAATAACACAGCTGGAGTCGACGCAGTTTAGGTCGACTTATCCCGGTGTCTTCACGGTGCTGCATTGATTCATAGATTCATAGATTCTAGGACTAGAAAGGACCTCGAGAGGTCATCGAGTCCAGTTTCCTGCCCTCATGGCAGGACCAAATACTGTCTAGACCATCCCTGATAGACATTTATCTAACCCACTCTTAAATATCTCCAGAGATGGAGATTCCACAACCTCCCTAGGTAGTTTATTCCAGTGTTTAACCACCCTGACAGCTAGGAACTTTTTCCTAATGTCCAACCTAAAGCTCCCCTGCTGCAGTTTAAGCCCATTGCTTCTTGTTCTATCCTTAGAGGCTAAGGTGAACAAGTTTTTTCCCTCCTCCGTATGACACTCTTTTAGATACCTGAAAACTGCTATCATGTCCCCTCTCAGTCTTCTCTTTTCCAAACTAAACAAACCCAATTCTTTCAGCCTTCCTTCATAGGTCATGTTCTCTAGACCTTTAATCATTCTTGTTGCTCTTATCTGGACCCTCTCCAATTTCTCCACATCGTTCTTGAAATGCGATGCCCAGAACGATGGGAGATGCTCTCCGATCTACTTCCCTTACTCTTCTCGGAGAGCCAGAGTACTGGGGTCAACCAGAGAGCCCTCTGCCATCGATTTAGCAGATCTCCACTAGACTCGCTAAATCAATCCCTGCTGCATCGATTGCAGCAGTGTCAATCTTCCTGTAGTGAAGACCAGCCTTTAGTAAGATTAAATTGAATCCCTAGAAGTTTCTCATCTCACTTGGAATGTATAAAGGACAAGAATAAAAATGCATGATTGTAGAGATTTGCAGCTCAGCATACCACAATGGCTTAATGGACATATTTGATTTAAAACATCTAATATTCAACAATTTTGATAACATAGCTACTAAATTCAAATATTACTTTCTCCTCCCAAAGCTTTTTCACATTCTATTAAAGACATATCACAGAAATCTACTTCTCATTAATGGGTCACTTAGATAGTCTGCATCCCTGAAGGAAATCTGGTATTTCTATCCCTAAGGCTACATCGTAACTCTATTATAAATTAGAAGATTTGCCAAAGTTACTATTAAACCCCACTGCCACCCACACCCACACATATTTGAAATTAAATTACAGCTCATGTACTGTAAAAATATAATAAGTTGTGTCCTACCTATGGTGGTAATAACAGTGCCAGCAAAGAAGAAGGAACTTCCCAAGTCCCAGTGACTGATTTGAGATGTGTTTCTTAAAGGTATGATTCCTGTATTTATTGCTGCCACTACATGCTGCAAGTTTAAAAAAGATATTTGTCAATATTCATGAAATATAAACAATGATGTTAACGTACATTATGCAGTAGATTCACAAAGATAAAGCCACTTATTAGATGTAAACAATTAAAAAGGGAAAGGTTCACTTTGGTCAGTTGGAGTTTTGCCATTGACATTCATGAGGCCAAGATTTAATCCTTAGGGTAAATCTCAAGTATAAAGGACCAATTTCTGCAGTCCTTAACATCTATTGGAATTTTAATGTGTCAGGACTCCACAGCTGGACCTCAAGGCATCAAGTGCTTGATAAAGCCTATTGAAGTCAATAATAAAAACCTTCTTGACTTCAATGAGTTTTGGATCACCCTAACTAGATAAAACAACTGGAGTTAAAAATTTAACCCTTTCTCAGCATGCAGAAATACACATATTACATGAACACTTTAAATTTAGTTTCCCAACTACTGTTCACATTGACTCCATGGAACTATCTGTAAGTAAGGCAAGCAAGGTTTGATCCATAGTTTTAAAAAACAGAGCCACATCATCCCATCAGTTGTTAAGGAGAGATTCCCACTTATATCAGTGGGGAAGTCTGCTTTAAAATGCTGGTAAAATATGTTCCAGAGTAATTTTATGTCAAATAAATTACAGTTAATTAAGAACATTCACAGAGGATAGAAAATGTAATAATTAAATATCTTTAATTGTATGGTAAGGTTATTAAATCTTCAATATGATAACCACAAATTCAGAATTAAATATTACACAATCATTATCCATATAAGTTGACCTCTAGATTTATACTATTATATATGTAATGCAGGTAACTATTTAAAATGTATTTCTTGAACACATCAGTTCTGTCAATGGAAATGAATGAGCACAATTTTGGTGAAATTTACGTTTTCACAAAAAATTCCCAAATCCTGCAGTGTCAACTCACTGAGATTTATCTTATCATGGAAAAGTCCCTGTGTAGCAGTCTTTAGTGCAGACACATACCAGTATTTATTTTCTTTTTAAACATCAAGAAATAATGCTATTTTAAAACTTATTGTTTATTGAAATATAAATTAAGGGCATATTCTGTAACATTCACTTAAAGCAGAACAAATTTTACAAGTAATCATTATATTTGGTAATTGGTGTTTCAAAAACCAACAAAGAGGAATGCAATATTGAAGTGAATGTTTTAACTGCCCAAGACCTAAGTACAGGTATTGTGAACTTAGTTATCCCATATGCTGGAATAGATCTCCATGTGGACATTCTTCCAGTGACTTTATTCAAGAATAATGCAAAGTGAAGTATTTATTCCAGAATAAAATCACTTTCACTCCAACACACACTGGGGAATTATTCAGGAATAGAAAATTAATAAAATTAGAACTATTCTAGAATAGCTATGCCAGCCAATTTCTCCCATACAGAGAAGTCCTTAGAGCCAGCATGTTCAACTTGCTACTTTCAAAGGTCAGTTGCTTGAGCAGTAGCTGTTAGGAAGCCAAGAACTGCAACTATATGTCTTTAAAGGTTTTAATTTTTATTTGCTTTAAAAATAGCAGTGGCAGATCTCAAAGGTCTGAAAGTTCAGATGCTTATTCAAAAGTGTGGATGCCTATTCATAACTTAACTCTAGTCTGTTTTCCCCACCATTGCATTTCATTTCACAAGCACCTGCTCCTGTGAGCAGCTGCATACTGACTGCTCAGACAACAGGACAAGGTGTTTGTAATATGGAGCACCAGGGGTTGAAAGCAGCAGGCTTTCTGTGCCCAGCCTCAGGGCAAGGGATCTCTTCCCCCAAGCTTCTGAAAGACAGGTTGTGTCACAGCACAACTCCCTCTTCCCTCACCTCCCATCCTACAAAGAGACTAGCATATTTTTAAAGAGGTGGCATACTATTATTATTAAATAGTAACAAATAGAAATAATAATGTCTAGCTCTTACGCAGTGCTTAATTATTAACCCCAATAATCACTTTTTTAAAATAAAAAATGGAGGGCCCTTAAATGAAGATAAGGGGCAGGATTGTCCTCTTACTTAATACTGGTACAAATCAGTTACATTAGTGTAAAAATTGGTGAGAGAGGAGAATCAGATCCAATATCTTGAAGTCATTCACAAATTTTATAAGCATACTCTCTACTCCAACATCCAAGTCATTAATGAAAATAATGAATAGTACTGTACCCAGGACAGATCCCTGTGGGATCCCACTTGATATGTCCTCCAAGTGTGACATTGAACAACTGATAACTACTCTTCGAGTATAGTTTTTCAACTAGTTGTACACCCATATTATAGTAATTTCATCTAGACCATATTTCCCTAGTTTGCTTTTGAGAATGTTATGTGGGACTCTCAATCAACAGAACTTGGTCCAATAAGAGATATTATCTCACCCACCTTGTCTCTCTAATATCCTGGGACTGACCACGGCTACAGCTATACTATATATATGGGCTGTGTCAAACCTTACTTAAGTCAAGCTATATCATGTCTACTGCTTCCCCTCATCCACTAAGCCAGTTACCCTGTCAAACAAGGAAATTAGATTGGTTTGAAATGATTTGTTCTGAACAAATCCATGTTGACTATTACTTATCACCTTATTATCCTCTAGATCAGGGTTGGCCAGCCTGTGACTCCGGACGCATATGCAGCTCTTCAGAAGTTAATATGTGGCTCCTTGTATAAGCACCGACTACAGGGCTGGAGCTACAGGCGCCAACTTTCCAATGTGCAAGGGCGTGCTCACTGCTCAATCCTTAATTCTGCCACAGGCCCTGCCCCCCCTCCACTCCTTCCTGCCCCCTCCCCTGAGTCTGCAGTGCCCTGACTCCTCCCCCTTCCCCCGCTCCCAGGCCTCCTGCATGCCACAAAACAACTGAAGGAGGGAGGGGGAGGTGCTGATCAGCAGGACTGCCGGCGGGCGGGAGGCGCTGGGAGCAGGAGTGGGGGTGGAGCTGATGGGGGGCTGCTGATGTATTATTATGGCTCTTTGGCAATGTACATTGGTAAATTCTGGCTCTTTCTCAGGCTCAGGTTGGCCACCCCTGCTCTAGATACTTATAAACTGACTGTTTAGCAATTTGTTCCAGTCTCTCTCTAGATAGCAAAGTTAGGCTGATTGGTCTATAATTCCCCAGGTCCACCTTTTTGTCCCTTTTTGTAATAGCTATAGTTCAGATTGTAAATATATCGAATAAAAAAAAATCAGAGTTCAATGTTGGATTGGATCTGGACAACATGGCCTTGTGTACACTAGCACGTTCTATATCAGTTAACAGTAATGAGTGCACCTGGTATTGATTACTGTTTAAATGTTAGTGTAGAAAGACAAACTATTTTAAGCAACATGTCAAAAAGATCTGTTATACTAATTTAGTTATATAATAATAGGACAATACAAAATATTCCTTTTGCTATTGGAAATTTTGCTGTACTACATTCAGGAAGTCTCAGACCACACTTAGAGGTGCAGCATGGTTTCACTTCAGTGTGGAAGGGTTTTGATCATAAATCCCTGAACCTGGAAATGGGAACATACTCCCTAGTGTGTATGTGATGTGGTAAAGCAGGAGATCATTACACTTTTATGGGACTATTCAACTATTCATGTTTTATTGTGGTTCTATTGTATTGCAGTAACACTGTACAGAGTAATGCACATGTTTTTAAGCAGTTTTACCAAGACTGTGATACCAGTCAGCTCTGTGTACTTGGGGAACCAGGGTGCAGTATCCAGCCTGACTCATGAAAGACACACACACACACTCAGCCTCTGTTAAATCAAAACACCATCAGAGGAAAAAGCTTGCAGAGAGCAGTGAAGGGCCTTGGGAGACACACCTAGACCCCTCCTGACAAGGGTGACAAGATTAAGACATCTCCATTAGCATACAGAATGGAGAGCAGAGACAAGGGAGACTTCTCAATTTGCATACAGAATGGAGAACAGAGAACCGCCCTGAACTCTGGGACCAGAAAAAGCAGGGAAGCACTGCATCATGGAAATCTCTGCTCCAGATGCTAATGAACCTACACCTGCACACACCCAGATCAGCAATTATCAGACCAATTCTAGTAATGAATCCTTGATTGGTATCCAAAATACTGAAGCAGCCTAGTTGCATTGTGAGCTCCATGGAAGAAAACATCACCCATAGCCAAGAGTGATCAGCTCCTATTGTCAAGTCTAAAGAAAACCCTTAAGCCATCAGCTTACCTATACACAAATCTAGTGTTCTCCCTTCAACCATTGTATTTTCTCTGCTAAAATCCCTACTCACCCTCTAGTCGGGGTTCTGATGCTTAGATCCAGACTATGCATCAGTTCCACTGGGACTCCATCTTCTCCTGACTGATCATGCTGGGGGAGGTCTGCCTGTCTCCTGCCCTCAGGACCCTCAGCTACCACCATCACCTGAGAACCCCAACTAGTTCAAGCTTCTGGGAGCAGTAAGATCCCCTTCTCTTTCTCTCTCTCTCTCTGTTTTCCTTTCTACCTTTGGTATTAATCTTTAATAATGTATGATATGTTGGTTTAGCCCTCCTTGTGCAGTTATCACTATTATTCAATAAAAAACTTTTATGGTTAAGTTGGTTGCTTCTCTCTCTCTCGCTGAAGTTTACTCTTTCGTGTTTTTAGCTTCCCCCATTCACTCTACAGCAACACTTCTTTTACCTAAGCTAAAGATCCCTGCAGCACCCAAAATACTGTGGGGTTTGCTCATCAAGTAGGTTACTGTCAATTGTGATGTGAGAGTGGGGATAGAGACAGGCTGAATCTGGGACGCATAAGGGTAACAGCTTGAAAGTGCTGCTCCTCCAGCCCAGTGAGTCCAAGGACAAATAAGAGGTCAGCTTGACAGTGCTGATTGACCCAGTCCACTCAGACTTGCTCTGTTGATGTATATGTATGTGAGTGTGGGTGTGTTCATTGGGTTCTGGGGCTGGAGAAACCCAGCCCTAGGGAACCTAGGTCCTGCAGGATAGCTCCACTGGGAGGAGACTTGCCAAAGGGAGAAGTAGAACTCCATATGAAAACACAAGTGATGCAAGCAGCACATTGATAGAATTACAGAACCCCACCACACACCCTGAAGAGTAACCCGAATAAATGAGCATACCCCAAGGTAACGGGCAAATCTGGTAACAACTGACCTTTCTAATGTGATAGATGTGGAATGTTTTCTGCACTTTATATTGTCACCGAGAACTTTTCAGGCTTCAGTATATCATTCTTACATATAAGGTCTGTTAAGCTGTAAAATATGAGGATACATTAACACTATCAATGTCATACCTATGGTACACTGCAGTTGGTCACTGCATCAAGAGATCTCTCCCTTGGGCAAAAGAGTACAACTTGAAGATGCTTTTAGTCACAAAGGGACAAGAGATGCCTATCTCCATTATGCACTTGTTACATTTTACAACAAACACCTTTGTGCTTTCTCTGATGCTGCCCTTCACACTTGGAAGGAGCCCCCTGTAAACCTCTGCAAAGCCCTGTGATTATCCACCTTCAAATCCCTCCTCAAAACTCTCCTTTGCTGTGATGCCTACAAAAATCCTGACTGTTTTAGGCTGTTGGTGAGCAAAGACCACTGCCTATGATGCAGATCAGGACTGTCTCCTTATTTCCTTGTCCTTCCATGTCTGTCTGTCTGCCTCCTGCTGTCGTACATAGATTATAAGCTCTTTGGGGAAGTGGCCATCATTTTGTGTTCTGCGTTTGTACACAGCCTAGCGCAATGAGGTCCTGGTCCATGACTAAGGCTCCTTGGTGCTACAGTAATACAAATAATAAATAATATCTCCAGTTGATATAAATCCACATAGTTCCCTTAATTTCAGAACTGGGGATACGGTTCAAAGCATCCAATATAGTCTTCGACATCTCTTTTTAATGCGTCTGCCCTACTGACTGCAAAGTTACCTAGAACCATGGTTCCCAAACCTTTTAGTGCTTAGAGATATTTTGGCTCCTCAGAACAAAATACAGTATTTTTACTGACTCAGGACACCAGATTCAATAGTTCAAGAAACTAGATTCAAGAGGCAGACTAGAGTTTAGACAGTTTTGTGACTTTTTTTGAACTATATGATGTATGCTTAATTATAAAAACCAATCTAATCCAGATTTTTTCAAACTATAATTTGAAAATATGGATTTATGGCATGTTGGGACACAGCCTAAGATTTTACCAACAAGAATGGGCCTGGTTCAAACTGCACAGATGCACAATGATTGGTTGAATCTCTGATAGCACCAGACGTAAGTCAGTTTCGAAGTTTAAACAATTTCTCTATTTAAGAAATCATTGCTGAAAATCCAGACTCACAGAAGCAGCACTTTCAGAGTTTCATCACTGAGTTCTTTGTACTCTGCTTTAACTTAACATTGGAATGGAGTCAACAATTACCAAGAATGGGTTTAGAATCCAGTCAGTATCTGGAGATTAATGTTCAACGCCAAGAAAATATTAATCAAAATGGGAATACAACCCAGACAAATCAATTAATCTTGATCTTTAATGGTATTTTGATTACTTTCAATTTGTTCTTTTAAAAAGTCTGATAACACTGGAAACATCTCAATAATTCCCTTGACATCACCAATGTGACATCACCAAAGACAAAGTTTCTTCATGAATCCCTTGATTTTTTGTTTTACATCTGATATATTTGTACTTCTACCTTGAAGTGTTAGGCTCAGTGTATTCAATTTGCCAAATAAGTCCATTAGGTAAGCTAAGAAGTCCACGTTACATGTGTAATCCAGAAGGTCGGTTTTCCCAAGGGGGAAATTCTCATTTCATCATGCAATTCAAAGAGGGTTGTAACACTTTCCCCCATCCCCACCACCAGACCTCACTGTGACACAGAAGCGGAGTTGGCTCAGAGCTCATCTAGTCACACTGCATACTAAAACAATGTGTGTTCACTGCCTGGGATTTTACAAAATTACCAATTTTAATAACAATTTTAAGGGTCTCATGTACTTCAAGTTGCAACTTTTTTGATGCCAAAGCTTGACATTGAATGATGCCATGTATCCAGACTGCTGCTGGTGCCATTTGATTTGTGCTGCACCTCCACTGGTCGTTCAGGTCATAGCTGCTGCCTCATCAGTGCAAAACCCCACCTACATAGCCCCGTTGAGACTTTCCTCTGCTATGAGTGTATCAAGGGTCTTGAATATTTGCTCAGTGGTTGTTTGGGTTGGGATTTCTTTGCAAAATAGAAGTTCTTCAACCAGCTGTGACAAATCTCTCATAACATAGAAGCTGGGCCATATTGGCTATGTGTGTGGATTCATCAAGGTGCAGTGCAAAATATTGTCTCCTCTTTCCTTGATCTATAAACTTGGTCTATCCTGGACATTTTCTGCAAGGTCAGCCATCAGTGCATTGACAGATGGCATTATGTGACATAGGAATGGTTTTCAGTGTCACGGCTTTGTGCTCACTAATCATAATTCTATACAGCTACTATTGCTAGAAGTAGAAGGGCCTTGCCTACGGTGTGTGCCTGTTTGCATTTTGCATGTCACATGGCCACAATAGAAGATGCTCCCATGGCTTTGTGAGGAGCAACTGTTTCTTTAGACAGGACTTTTTTTTTATTCCCAAACACCAGAGGCTCCCCCATGAACCATTTGTGGCTCCCCAAGGGAGCAATGTCTGACAGTATGGGAAGCACTGACCTTAAATACTAGTATAAAACTCCTATTGATTTCACTGGGGCCATGATTTCATCCTTAATGTACAAATAGCAAGATATTTATTGCCACTGCCTGCTTATCTTTGATTCTAGTTTCCATTTTATTTGTCAATCTTCTGCCTTTCCCCTTGACTGCTACCTTGCTGTAATAACAGTAAAAGCACAGCCATTTCATTTGTCACAAGTTTGGCATGACACTGCCACCTTTACTAACAATTTTTTTTCCTGTCAACTTTGTCCTTCATTGGTGCAGCCCTACTTATCCTGTGGTGTAATTAAGTCTGTGTATCTCTAGCGGTGCTGTTTCACTTTCCTTTAGCCTGAAAAAGTTAGAATCATGGAAATTCTGTATAATCTGTACTTTTATTATCACTGACTCAAATTTATTCCATTCAGCCGCTTGAGATGGTTTACAAGATTTTAACAGGGGGGTTCCTGGACTTAACTTTACTATTGTAAAATAAATTGTAAAATGTGACCGGCTTAGCAGACTAAATTATTTTGTGTGTTTTACCTTAATTCAAATTCTGACTTAAAACTCACCTCTACTGCACTGCCTATAAACCACTCAACAATAGCTAGGCAATTGGTGTGCTGACACTTTCACTTATTGAGATAGTTAGGATTGTTTCTCTGGTTACCTTATCCTCCCTCAATTTATTTGTTTATCCACCTGTTATTGTCTCCTCATATGGTGCAGCTAGATTGTAAACTCACTGAGCCAGGGACTCTCTGTTTATTATGTCTGTGTGCAATGCCTAGCACAATGAGACTGGTTGAAGGCTTCTATGTGCTACCATAATATACAATAATAATAATAATAATAATAATAATAAATACATTAATAGTAATCAGAATAGTTTGTTCACAACTTACTGTTCTTTAATTCTTTTTTTCATGGTTCCATTGTGTTCTATTTCTTGGCGGTAAAGAGAATTGAACTTTCCAAAGTGTCTAAGTGACTTAGGACCCTAACACCCATTTTCAAATGCAATATAACCACTTTAGCAGCCTACAGGAGTTGCTGAGCTCCTAAGTGCCTATATAACTTTTGAAATTGGGACTTAGTCTCCTAAGTCACTGAGGAACATTTTGAATTTTCATCTGAAAACTCAGTCGGTAGCTTTTCTGCTTGAAATAAGAGCAGTGCCAAAAACAAAGCACTGTCAACTTTGAATCTCCTTTTAAATTCAGTATCAATTCTATATCCATCCTTTAGCTATGCAGCCATCTCAAAAGGGTCAATAACTACATACAGAGTCTGCCCCAAAGTCATCAGCTCCCACAGTGTTACTCCAAATCCCCACACATCGCTAGCACTGGAAATTCCATTGTTAAGCAAGCTGTCAAGAGCCATCTACCACACTAGCCTGTTTTCATTATCTCCCAGACAATGATAATCCATGGGGAATAGATCTTGGGATAGTGCATTGTCTGTAATCTTAACCTAAAGTGCACCATCAATGACCCAGTTTCTAGCAGCCAGGTCTTTGCGATTGACCTCCCTTCTGGCTAAATAGCTCATTCCATGGGTAATCTGAATAGCCATATGAACAAGATCCTGCTGGAAAATTGCCTGAAGATTGTTGGCCTCTATGAACTTGCACTGGTGCAGGAACAGCTTAAGGTTCCCCCAGTTCATGTTAGGCATCATCATCATGGGTTTCTCCCCATCTTCTCTACAGACATGGGTGATAGGGAACAGGTTCCTCTGAATTCCCTTTATACTGTAATTTTAGAAACTTTTTTTCTTGCAAATACATTGCATAGTCATTAATTTATCCTTTTCATACTGCAACACATTGGGATCATATAGGAATCTGTATCTAGAGGCTGTCTCTGGTTTGCCTGATGGGCTCCCATACACAACAGTGTGAATTTACAGCTAAAACTAGAGATAAAATTTCAGCCTTCTAAAGCAGTAAGTTCCCCCTGTACAAATACAAGACAACTGTCCTAGTTCCAGACTTCCAGCTAAGCAGTGTCTTCAGTAAGGCAAAAATGGAGTAAGTTGTACTGAGTGCAAGCAGTGAATATTTGCATTTGTCTACTCTATGCTTTTATGAAACAATGTACTATATAATCATGAGGACTCATCGAAAACAAACTGGTATTGGTTCAACTATAAACAATACAGCTCTATTCTAGCACTGCACTAGTCCAGCTGAGTAGTTAACTCCTTGACTATCTATCCAGAGATAAAAGTGAAACCATCTTAAAATACTTTTCTGATTAAATAGAGAATACATACTGTTTTGTTCCCACTGATTTCTCAGCAATCAAAAGTAGCTTGTGTTTCCTGGCAGTACATAAACAAGGGACCTAATACTAGGAATAAGTCATGAGGCACGACCTAGATGCAGGGAATTTAGCAGCATGTTAGATTCAGCAGATGGATCCCCTCAGAATAGACTGGTGTCCATTCAGAAATAGGGACTAGACCAGACTGTTGACACAGATCTTTTACAGCAGATCAAGTCCAAACCCTGTCTATAATGCAGATTCCTTTATACTGTGTTGTGCATCAGGGATACAGCCAGAGATGGCATGCTTGACTATGGAATGAAGCAGATAGCATCTGGACAGGATCTAGGAAAGGGAGAGGCACCTGAATGGAAACTAGAGAACACAAGAAGGTAGGGAAACAAGAGGAGAAAAATAGAAATAGGCCACAATTCAACAAGGTGAGACAACTCATATAGTTACAGTTAAGAATGAACTAAGTGCTTTGACTGGCAGGGGCATGCATGGCGGTGGAGGCACAAAGTCCAGTACCTGGACTTCCATGTGTAAATTGCCTTAAATGAGACACCTCAAATTGTTCCCAACACTCAGTAAACAAGGTATATGTACCCTTGATATTTGCACTTCCTTATGATCCTCAATTCTCAAGTGCTCCAGAATGGCCTTGTATATAAAAAAGCTGATGCAATTGCAGTTTGAATCGCCAAAACAATATCCTGCAGCATCAGTTTTTTATAGGCAAGGTCCTTCAAGGTTTTCAAGCCTAACACCTGCTGCTTGCAAGCTGGGAACCAGCCACAGCATGCTGTGTTGTTTTGTGTGGTATGGGGCTATAAATGTTAACAACCACCGACCTTAAATCCCCTGGCAAAAGAAAATTGCCTGCATGGGTAGCTGTGCAAAATAGAATATCCCACAGAAATGGTGCCATTAATTTTGCGGTTATAAGAAATTCATAAAAACTGATCTAATTTTAACAAATCAAGCTTACAAATTTCAGATTTACAAAGTATATTTCAGGACCTACACAAACGCTGTGTCTCAGTCAGTTATATATTATGATATCTCCAGAAATGGCACAGCAAGAAGGTTTTTAACATGTTTAATACCTGGAAGAGAAACAAGAAATCCTACTTAATCATTTTAACTGCATAATAGTTTTCTACTGAATCCGAGAGGTTGCATCTGAAGGAGCTTATTTGGCTAAAATTAAAGAACACTTCAGAAAATGCAACAGCATTGGTTTTCTGGGACTGGGACAAGATGTGAAACATTTTATGCACAGGACAAAAAGTCAATTAGAGGAGAGGTGCAGTGTTACGTAAAATATATTCTAGTTACAAAGAAGCATAAAAACAGCTAAAACAAGCTTTTAAAGTGTCAAATATTTTTAGAGAGGAAATTAATCACATAGGAAGCAGTTATCCTGACATTCTGGTGATAAAAGTTAAGGCACAAGGAATGCAGCTCCAGTTATTTTTATAACAGCCACAAACATACTAAGCTTTTCTCAGAAGATAAAGAGAAGACAGATTCCTACCTCAAGGAGTTCACAGTCTAAATAGTGAATGCATACACAAGGGAGATTTTAACCAATAAAGGGTTAGGGTGAAGAGAAACATAGATTATGGAAATATGATGACAGGGACCCTAGCCTTGCAAGCTAATCTGCAGAGGTGGATCTCTGAGCCCATGGGGGATGCCATATAGATCTCCTTATGGGAATGGGGTCAAAATCACTCAGGTTAGATACATCCAGCTGGTTCACAAAATATTTCTAAAAACATGAACATATTTTTTGTAGGAAGTCAGTTTTCAGGAAGAACCTGCATACTTTGGAGCAAGCTGGCCTTAAAATTCTGTGACAGAGTCCTTCACTTCTAGGGCACTTTATGTAGCAGACTAGAGACTATGTGGCATCTTCATTTAAATTTTTAAAAGTGGGTTTTTCCTGAATTAAATAAGAAAATGAATCGCACAATCAGTGCCTTTGACCCCTGTGTTGTTTATTTTGATATTACATTCCCCACCAGTTCGTGATGCGGGATAAGCACATTTGTAAGATGTTTCTGCTAAAAGAATCAGCAGTGAAATATAGTCATTAACATTAATGACATCTTTAGTTTTAAGTTTTAAGGTATATTTAGTTAAAGTGTAATCTATAGGTTTCAGCATTAACATACTGAGATGACTGGAGCAGTTCATGCTTCTCTGTGATATTATTTCAGTCTGTGCAGGCTCCAGCAGACATTAGGACTGTGCTCTGTTCAGGCATAAGGAGGAAGAGAAGATGGCAGAATGCAACAGAGAGGAAGGAATGAGCAAAATATCTTTTTTCACTCTAGCTGGGTCCTAGCATCCATACAGATTGTTTGTTCCTCACTGCTATGGAGCAACCCAGCAGTCAGCTCTGGGCAATCCACTTTGGCTCACACCCCATTCGTTGGGACACATCAGTCTAAGGTATTTTAACCAAGGGATGAAAATTCTTTTATTGACAACATTTTAATGCTTATGTGTCAAATTACTTTTCCATTGAATATGAATAGATTTTGTTGTTGTTTTTTATTTTATAAGGGCCTACCTTAGAAGCTGAGCTGCACTTAATTGGGTAGCATTTGTATAAAAAGTTCTTCTCATTTCTCTAATCAATTTTCTCTTTGGCAGGAGATGACAAAGTAGGGCTTTTATTGCCAAGTTCTCACTCTATTCAGGCATCCCAGAATACATTGCAGGGCTGACTTCATTCTCGCTTAGGAATAACTCCAGAGTAAGGAAGCAACCTGTGGGCTGGGAAGCCAATCCATTTTTCCCCAATAGACAAGTGTGCTGAACATTCTCATTTTTATATTCTGTGAGGTATATATTCCATAGGGTATAGAATATTGGATATAAAATAAGAATACTGACAATGTTAGACAGTTGTTGAATACACAGTTCAGTCTGACTCACCTTTCCCCACAGACAGTCTTTCTGTGCTTGCATTTATTGTAGGGGTACTGTCACCAACCCAATGTATACTAAAATGTCTTTGTAGAGCAAGAACGCAATATATTAATGAAAACAGCCACCAAAAAAAGTGTGTGTGTGTGTGTGTGTGTGTGTGTATATATCAACAATTCTCAAACTTTTGTACTGGTGACCCCTTTCACATAGCAAGCCACTGAGTATGACCCCCCGCCTTATAAATTAAAAACACTTTTAAATATATTTAACACCATTATAAATGCTGGATGGAAAGCAGGGTCTGGGTTGGGGGCTGACAGCTCGCGATCTCCCATGTAGTAACCTCACAACCCCCTGAGGGGTTCCGACCCCCTGTGTGAGAACTCCGAGTCCTGATATATACAATACTATAATTTCACATGAGGATTGGCCAAAAATAGACTGATCATTAGAGATGTGTATTGCCGAATGTCTTCAAAACTCTGTTACTGAGCATGTCCGTACAAGTACAGCAGAGGATTCTACCAGGTACTTTGCTATGTACTCTGTGCATCTGAGATTGAAATCTGCCTCAAATATTTTCAGATTTTCAGCAGCAGGTATACTATAGGAACAATCCCACACTAGAACCAAAGAGATGTTTTCTGTCTCTGATTCCTGTAGTTCTTTGTATAACAGTTGCCAGAGTATTCCCAGGTCTACACGAACTTCTGCCAGCGCAGAGCTGGGTGGCAAAAAGACATACCAAGGAAGGTGTAAAGGATCCGTAGTATAAATGAGAATCAGGCCCATATAAGTATACACACAGGCATATACTTTTAGCAACACCCACAACACCTTGAAGAACATCTACACTTTTATTCTGTTGTATGGCAATTCTTTGTTATGTTGACCCTGACATACAACACAAGATGCTCAGACTGAGCAACAGCAACAAAAACACCTCTCAGGTTATTTACATAGCTTTTGTTCAGCCAAAAAATGACACAGCAGCAAAGTCTCTGGCCACATTCCCTTCATGCAATTTAGTAGTCTGCAAACTCTAAACGTGATTTAAAAAAACTGAACAAAACATAAGCCAGGCAGATCTTGCAGCTCTAGAGCTCTCCATCCTGACTTCAGCAAACCCATCTTTTTCTCTCCTGATAATGGCTGAGTCCCTTTTAAAGACCCTCTCAGCTGAAATTTTGAAACCCTAGGTTTTAATCTAAAAAATGAACTGCTGCCTGGCTTTTTTTGTGCCTCTTTCTATGGGGATGATAAAAAGCAGTATAAGGGCATGCTCCCCTCGAAGAGGCACATATCTCATCACTGCTAACTTGATTGTTGCCATGCACAAAATATGGTGAACCAGGTGATATTGCCTGTAATGTTGATTTATATTAGACTGGCCTAAAATGACATTGAAAGTTGGCATCCAGTGTTTGAACCCTGACCCCACTGAGTACAGAGCCATTATGCCTATGGTTGTGCATGTTTTATGCCTCCAGTACTTAGGGAATATCTCAAAAATTATTATGCATCTTGATTCAGCATGTAGGGTCACACATTGCTGTATGTCATCTCAGACAGATTTATATTACAGAATACAGAGCAGACAACTAGCATGGTTTCCACTGAAGATGGTTTGCAGCACTGGATCATGGAAGTTAGAGATGGAAAAAGTCACTAAGTCCATCTCTCTGCTCAAGCAGGAGTGATACCGCTGGACTGGGCTGACCCTCCCTCCCAGCCCCACCATCTGTGAGCAAAAGCCAGTTCATTATTCTGAGGCAGTGCTGTTTCACCAAAAAGGTGAGAGTGTCCCATTTCATTCGCCTTTTATATATTCTAAACTGCATAACATCGGTCCATTTTTTTGTGCTTCATATCAAAGCATATAGAAAACTGGAATACATTTCACACTCAGTACCCTGGAGTGATCCATACCCTCCCATGAAGCTGTAAAAAGACAGTCTTCCAGGAATTTAAAAGCCAGCCAAGAACATTGTGGGTGCTAAACAGCTGACATTAATATACCGTCTTGTTACCACAAAAGAACTGCTGCAGGGTATTTTGGATATTGAAGTCAAATGGCAAAGAGAAGCTTTTATTAGGGAAAAGGGAAACTAGATGGACACTAATAGGCTAGAAAGCAACAAAGAGTCCTGTGGCACTTTATAGACTAACAGACATATTGGAGCATAAGCATTGGTGGGTGAATACCCACTTCGTCAGATGCGTGTAGTGGAAATTTCCAGAGGCAGGTATAAATATGCAGGCAAGAACCAGTCTAGAGATAACGAGGTTAGTTCAATCAGGTAGGATGAGGCCAGCTTCTAGCAGTTGAGGTGTGAACACCAAGGGAGGAGAAACTGCATTTTGTAGTTGGCAAGCCATTCACAGTCTTTGTTCAATCCTGAGCTGATAGTATTAAATTTGCAACTGAACCAAAGCTCAGCAGTTTCTCTTTGAAGTTTGGTCCTGAATTTGTGCTCTCAGTCTAGTCCTCCTGGTATGTTCATATCACCAAACCACTTCACAATTTAGTAGGATTGACCCCAACTAGAAGCTTCTGATGTTCAAGACTGTCCCAGAATAAGAATAACCAAATTATGTGGGTCAGAATTGATCTGGATTGGAAGACCCTTGCATCATAAACTGTCCAAGCTCTGGCTAGTGACAAATCAAAGTGAATATCTAGAGCACTAAATTCAAAATGAAAAGGGTACAGTGTTTCACTATATAGTAGTTTGAAGTAAAAGTGAGACTAAAGAGAATATTGTAATGTGTATGTTCTGTAATTTAATTTTCTTCACACACTACTAATCATTACAGCTGCCTAATACTCTTGTGTGCATTATTTTCAGACATATTCCTTTAGAGGCTTTCTAAAGTATCATTCACACTGATATGACTACTTTTTCTTCATCACACTCATTATTTTTGTATTCACATAGACTAATCAGAATTGAAGAAATGCTATATAAAAATTGTATTAAGAATCAGACATACTCAGAAAAGCCAAGTTATTTTCTTTAGTAATTTAGTATCTGCTCAAAGATGCCAGGTTGACAGCAGTGGGGTATGAAGTCTTCCATTTACCCTAACAAGATGCATAGCATTATTAGGAAAAAGTTCCTAACTGTCAGGGTGGTTAAAAACTGGAATAGATTGCCTAGGGAGGTTGTGGAATCTCCATCTCTGGAGATATTTAAGAGTGAGTTAGATAAATGTCTATCAGGGTTGTCTAGACAGTATTTGGTCCTGCCATGAGGGCAGGGGACTGGACTCAATGACCTCTCGAGGTCCCTTCCAGTCCTGGAATCTATAAATCTATGAATCTTTCCGCGACTTTTAGGCCAAACATGCCTGAGCTGTGTTCTGGAAGGACTATCTCCAGCTATGAGTGACAATTCAGCACCAAGACAGGTTTCAGAGTAGCAGCCGTGTAGTCTGTATCCACAAAAAGAACAGGAGAGACACTTCACAACAAGAGCTTGCTCTAAAGTAAAAAAGTATTGTAGGGTGCAGGGAGAAAGGAATAGCTTCAATAACTTTAAAAGGTTACCATTTTTG
Source organism: Gopherus evgoodei (assembly GCF_007399415.2). Taxonomy (NCBI): domain Eukaryota; kingdom Metazoa; phylum Chordata; order Testudines; family Testudinidae; genus Gopherus; species Gopherus evgoodei. The sequence goes on along the minus strand of NC_044324.1, from coordinate 179,420,440 downwards.
GAACCCAACTTGACTAAAATATAAAATTCCTAAATTACAATAACTTTCCATATTTTACCAATTTAACTTAAAAAAATAACATACTCTAAAAACAACTTTGGTAAATCAGACCTCTACCTTAAAAATTTGCAGTAAAACAAGTGTCTCATAGACTTTAAAGCCAAAAGGAACCATCATGATCATCTAGTCTGACCTCCAGTACATCACAGGCCACAAAATCTCACTCACCTGCTCCTCTAATAAACCCATAACCTTTGGCTGGGTTACTGAAGTCTTTAAATCATGATTTAAAGACTTCATGTTACAGAGAATGCACCATTTATTCTAGTTCGAACCAGCAGATGAACCAGGCCCCATGCTGCAGAAGAAGGCAAAAAAACAAAAAACAAAAAAAACCTAACCTCCCCCCCGAGGGTCTCTGCCAATCTGATACAGGAGAAAATTCCTTTCCAAGCCCAAATATGGTGACTGGTTAGATCCTGAGCATGTGGGAAAAACCTACCAGCTAGACACCTGGGAAAGAATTCTCTCTAGTAACTCATAGCCCTCTAGTAACTCATAGTCTCTGTTGGAGACATTTCCTAATAGCAGTTGCAGATGGGCCATATACCATCGTAGGCAATTCAATCATACCATCTCCTCCATGAATTCTGCAAGCTCAGTCTTGAAACAAGTTAGGATTTTTGTCCCCCACTACGCCCCTTGGAAAGATGTTCCAAAACTTCACTCATCTGATGTAAAGCCCTATGTGGGACTATTTTTTTAATCCTGCTCCCATCCTGCCCTGCAATATCCACTCCCATCTGCTCCTGCATTGTTTCTTTTTTATTTATCCCACTCCCATCCGCGAAAACCTTAGATTCTGCAAATCCCATAAGAGAGACAGATTCCGCTGTGCTACCAAACAAAACAAAAAAACAACCCCACCACAACTGGTTAATATGTTATATGTATAAATGGAATTGAGACACAATTTTTACCACTAAAAGAATAAAAAAAATCTTGCTTTAACCATGTAAAAAACCACTTTAACTTCTCGTATAATAGACATTAATCTTGTTCAATCTCTCGCTTAAATTTAATTATTAAAACCTTTATTTAATAAAAAAGAAAAACTTGCTTTACACTGCTGAAATTCTATTTATGACAAACTGATGAGGGATTTAATGTTTTCCCACAAAATACCATAGTCTGATTTTTTTGCCCATCCAGTACCACCCACAATAGATCATTTTACCCACTCCCGCTATTATGGCAGTGGCCCCTATGTGATCCCAGTACCAGTGCAGGGCTCTACTTTGATGGTTATAAACCTTCATGTAATTTCAAACCTAAACTTATTGATGGCCAGTTTATACTCATTTGTTCTTGTGCCAATATTGCCCTTAACTTAAATATTTGCTTTCCCTCCCTCGTGTTTATCCTTCTAATTTATTTATAGAGAGCAATTGGCTCTCCCTTCAGCCTTCATTTGGTTAGGTTACACAAGCCAAGCTCCTTAAGTCTCTTCTTGTAAGGTAGCTTCTCCAGGCCTCTGGTCATCCTAGTAACTCTTCTCTGCACCTATGCCACTTTGATTTCATCTTTCTTAAACATGGGAGACCAAAATTGCACACAGGATTCCAGATATGGTCTCATCAGTGCCTTGTATAACAGAACTAACACTTCCCTAACTCTACTGGAAATACCTCGCCTGATGCAGCCTAGAATTGCATTAGCCTTTTTTACAGCTGCATCATATTGACAGCACATAGTCACCCCATCTTTCTCTTCTGTTGCTTCCAGCTGATACGTCTCCAGCTTATAACAAAAATTCTAGCTGTTAGTCCCTAACACTTGCACTTTGTACTATTACATTTCATCCCATTTCTATTACTCCAATTTTCAAAGTCATCCACATTTTCTTGTATGACATTCCAGTCCTTTCTGTATTGGCTATACATCCCATTTTTGTGTAGTCCACAAATTTTACTAGCTCATTCCCACTTTTTGTGCCAAGGTCATTAACGAAAATGTTAAATAAGATTGGTTTCAAGAATGATTCCTGAGGAACTCAACTAGTAACTTCCTTCATCTTGACAGTTCACCTTTCAGTAGGACCAGTTGTAGTCTCCCTTTTACCCAGTTCCTTACTCACCTTTTGATTCTTGTATTAATCCCTATCTTCTCCAATTTAACTAATCATTTCCACTGTGGAACTGGATCAAATGCCTTACTGAAATCCAGGTAGATTACATTTAATGCATTTCCTTTGTCTAGAAAATCAGTTATCTTTTTAGTGATCTACTTTTTGTAAAAACATGTTGTTTTTTATCCTAATTGCCTTTTTTACCTCTATGTCTTTAACTACTTTCAAAATTTGTTGTAAGACCTTGCATACAACTGAGGTCAAACTAATGGGCCTATACTTTCCCAGATCACGTTTTTTCCTTTTTTAAAGGTAAGCATAGGCGTTGTTGACTCCATGTGTTCTCCAGGGCTGGAGCACCCAAAGGCAGGGGCGGCTCCAGGCCCCAGCATGCCAAGCACGTGCTTGGGGCGGCATGCTGCGGGAGGCGCTCTGCTGGTTGCTGAAAGGGCGGCAGGCAGGCAGCCCTCGGCAGCATGCCTGCTGAGGGCCAGCTGGTCCCGCAGCTCTGGTGGACCTCCCACAGGCGTGCCTGCGGAGGGTCCGCTGGTCCCACAGCTCCACCGAAGTTGCGGGACCAGCGGACTCTCCACAGGCACGCCTGCAGGAGGTCCACCAGAGCCGTGGGACCGGTGACTGGCAGAGTGCCCCCCGCAGCATGCCGCCATGCTTGGGGAGGCAAAATGTCTAGAGCCGCCCCTACCCATGGGGAAAAATTAGTGGGTGCTCTGCACCCACCAGTAGCCAAGCTCCCCTCCCACCAGCCCCACCTCCTCTTCCCCCCCGCAAAGCATGCCACGTCCCCACTCCTCTGCCTACCTCCCAGTGCTTCCTGCCCAGCCACCTCCAAACAGCTGTTTGGCAGTGATAGCACGCTTGGGTAGGGGGAGGAGTGGGAACGTGGCACACTCAGGGGAGGAGGCAGGAGTGGGATGGGGATTTGGGAAAGGAGTTGGAATATTGGCAGGGAGGGGGTGGAGTTGGGTGGGGACTTTGGGGAAGGGGTGGGAAGGGGCAGGGCCTCATAGAAGGGGTGGAGTGGGGGCAGGGCAGGGGAAGAGCCAGAGCACCCATGGGAAAGGGGGGAAGTCGGCGCCTATGAATATAAGTATTAAATTTGCAATTCTCCAGTCATAAATTACAACCCCTGAGTTCACAGTGCCATTTGAAACACCTGAGAATATGATTAGCCAGATCATCGGGTGGTATAAGCTGACTTCAACAGAGTGACGCTGATTTATACTAGCTGAGGATTTAGCCTTTCGCTGTTGAAAAAAAAATTAAAAATATTAAGATTTATAATGGAAATAGCTAGCTAATATTATTTTGCTGCATTTAAAACAAAAAACTGTGGAAATAAATGTCCAGCTAAAAGTGAGAATTGTTTGCTAAAGTAATGATAAATCTCAACTTTCTTAAGGTAATGTTTGGCCATCCTCTGCTTTCCCAATATTGACAAAGCAAGTAAGGCTCAATCAATACACCCATTCCTTTGCGAACTATTAAATTATACATATTGCTAATGAATAGTCATTTAATTGGCACAGGAGCATTCAATTTAAAAGTTGTCTAAAATACACACTGAACATAAAAAAATTAGCAATGACTTTTCAGCTGAAGCCTCATTTGAAAATGCTATTGTCAACTTTTCTGTCTTAAGTTAGCCTTCTTGCTACATTTGCAGCTCAAATGCTGATACAGTGGTGTCCCATTTATTACAGAACCATTACTATAGAAGAGTACATTCTTCTAAAACATATGAACAAGTTACTTTTTTGCATGAATTACCTGAATTAGTTCATCGAGCTCCGATGCATTCACACAGGAATGCTCAGATACAAATGTCTGCTTCTGAATCACAATGGTGGCTCTTTGGGAAGTTTCATGTGGCTGTTCCAGGGCTTTGAAGACAGTAGCTCCAATTATTAAATATACAACAACCACCAGAAAAATCGTTGAGACTGTCTTCCATTTCATAACATTAATAGCCGAATCACATTCCTCTCGTGATGAGAGCACTGTGGGTTTTGTAGAAAATGATAGCCGTGGTTTGGAGTTCTGAGTGGCAGATTTGGGATCCAGCAAGTCAGGTGCCGCCACTAATAAAACAGAAAAAGAATGTTAACATCCACAGCATTGGACAGAGGTGTATTTATCTGTACACCCTTCTTGCCAGAAGGTTACAGAGATCCTATTAATTCAACATAGAGTTTATAGATAATTGTGTTGTTATAAATGCATTTCACTTGTACATCATATTATATTACTACAGAATGACTGGTTTCATCAACTGCTAGGCCTAATAACATGCTATTTATATGTACACACATGCATACACTCACTTGCATTGTTTACTATAGATATATCTTCTCTATAAATACTCTGCAAGTGTAATTCTAACATGCAGTGTTTCCTCTATTTTCGTGTGTTCCTTTGAATCAGTATAAAAAGGTATTTTTCAGTAGAGTATCCTCACATCTTGAACAATCTTAGGCATTGCTAGTATGCTTCTCAGACTACATTTTTAGTTCAGCCTTAAAAAACTATCAGGAAAAAAGGACTTACATATGCTCAACTCTGCGTTCAGACACTCATTAGAACATTTGCAGTTCACTTCCAAATTCCCCACACAGGTAACTATAAAAATGATTCATTCTTACTCCTAACAGTTTGAAAGTGTTGGCTAAACCCTTTTAAGAAATGCCAGGAACACATGTGCATGCCTATTGGAAAAGTCAATCATCTTATTATAGGATATTTGATTTTTTACTGCTACAGGAAACCCACTGGGGCAGTAATGATCACCTGTGTGTGTTATCAAGTAGCCCCATAATGCATGTGATTACAAGTAACTGCACTAGTAATTATATAAGAATAATACACACCAAGTACACTTCAAGGTCTCCTGAGGGAAGATTGCATCAACAATACAATATTTAAAATTATTAATATATTTTGAATGGCTGCAACACCACTTTCAGCTGTTGTGGGGAAGGCCTACTTCTAAATGTAGATTCAAAAGTCTCTCTCTCAGGTGTCTGGAAGCTGGGCATGCCCCCAGAGGAGGGAGGGAGTGTCATTTTCCACAGGGATAGGATCTCCAGTACTCGCTGGAGGTTAACCTACAGGATTAGAGGAGCTCACATTAAAAAATAATCGTGCAATACAGGTCAGAATAAAGGCAGACCTAGGAAATTAATGTAGTGGACCTGAACCTTGGGAGGTGGGGGAGGGTTAGAGGATGAAAAGGCAGTCCCCAAATGAAATAGCTCTGCTTGTGTCTCGGTGCACAGCTGTGATATAGTTACTGAAAGCTAGAATCTGGTTCTAACTAACCGGGAGCACCAGACCAGCATGTAAATACCCTTGGAGTGTAGTGGGCATTGAACACCGTATGAGGCTATTGATATGCCCCAGGACAAAAATCGATGTGTGTGTGGCTAAGTTTGGGAAGGACACCTGATTTAATAACTGCTCCTTCCAGCTGCGCTCTCTCCTCGGATTGACGTGATCTGTGATGGGGGAGGGGAAGGGAAGCACCATCACATTTTCCTTTCAGTCAGAGCTCCCCTTGCCAGTCGGAATTTTTCCTATTATCACGACCCTCTGTCTCCAAACCCAAAACTGGGGGCACCTCAGGCTACACCAAGCCTTGTGCTGTAGACTAGGAAACTGCTCCTCTTTCTGCTTGGCTTGGACACTTGCAGACAGACACACACGCATCCCAGCACCATGAAGAAGGGTAGACCTGCCCCCAGTCCTCCTGCTACATTCCCCCTGCAGCCCGCTGAATGCAGCTAACAAAGGAGAACTGGATGGCTGTGAAGAACCCTAAACTGATCCACCCAGTGATGCTCCGCAAACCTCCCATCAACTTCCCCAGCCCCCTGCTGACACCCATCCACCTTGCCAGGAGACGGGATAATTCAGTCGACAAGGACATTTTCACACCCCCGAGAGGAGCAAAACGTGAACGCTGGCCCCTGGCCCCCTTCCTCTGCTCCTCTCGCCAGCTCGCAAAGATGCGCTGGGTTTAAAGTGCTTGCAAAAGGCATCCTTGCAAAGCGGGGTTTGGCTGGAGAAACGGTCCGGGTTGGAGCCCGGAGCCCAGCCCGACCCTCCCGGACAGGGGGAGCTACACCCACCTTAGACAAAAGAGAAGTGATAGAAACAAAAGCCAGGCGGGTGTTTAACCGAGCCTGCAAAATCCGGGACGGAGGCGCAGGAAGGAAAGGGGCGAAGAGGGGGAGTGAGCAGCCCTGGGTCCCTCCTGCGAGGAGGCACTGGGAAAGCAAGGGAGCATGCAGCATTCAGATAGACTGTGATCTAGAAACACACGCCATTGTGCCAGTACTCACTTCTTATTTACAGACCCGGCGCCCTCTCCTTTCTTCATGGGCAGGCATTTTTTCAGGGCTTGGGTAGGTGCCGTTTGACCAAATGGAAAAAGAAAGAGACACAGAGAGAAGGACCAGACCCAGGGCAGGTTTGCTGCTGCTGCGCTCAGATTCCGCGCGGAGCGGAGCCTGGCGTTCTCCCTGTCACTGGAGGGGTGTGTGTGTGTGGGTGTGTGTGTGTGAGAGAAAGAGATCACCCTATGAGAGAGATCGCTCTCTCTCTGTGTGATCACCCTGTGTGTGATTGTCCTATGTGCGTGTGTGATTACTGAGTGTGTGATTGTTATGTGTGGGATCACTCTGTGTGTGTGTGTGTGTGTGTGTGTGTGTGTGTGATGGCCCTGGCTGTGTGTGTAAGATCACCCTGTCTCTGTGTGAGATCGCCTTGTATGTGTGACCACCCTGTGTGTGTGTAACTCGCTCGGGCACCGTGTGTGTATCAGCCTCTTTCGGTGTGTGACTGCCAGTCCCTGAGGTGTGTCTGTCACAATCTCAGTGTGTCTCTGTCTTTTGGTCTGTGTGTGTGTGTGTGTGTGTATATCCGCATCCCTCTTTCGGTCAGTGTGGGCGGGGGCCTGTCTCCTCTCGGCCCCTCTGTCTTTCTCCCATGTGCATCTCAGCCCCGGTGCCTGCTTCTCACGCGGTGTCTGTGCCCCCTGCTCCGTCACTTTGTCTCAGGCACTGGGCGTGGGGTGCCTGACTCTAGGTGCAGCTGTGTGTGTGTGTGTGTCCTTGCTTTCCGCCTGTGTGTGTGTGGTGGGCGGGGGGGGGGATGCTTCCCCCGGTGTATCCCAGCCGCTGGGCGCGTCTCCCCCTCCCTCCCTCCACCCCGCTCCAGCGCCAGGGGCAGCTGCACCCTCATCTCGGTGAGCTGCTCGGCATTTCTACCGGCCAGAGCCCTAACAAGGGGAGGGGAGTGAGGCACTTGCCTCAGGCACACAAAGCCCAGGGGCACAGAAAGCGATGGAGGGAAAAAAAGCCGCTGTCACCAGATATTTATAACCCAGGTGATCTGCCCCCAGCCCCACCTGTCGCCTCCCCCCGCGCCTCCCCGAGTGTCCCCCAGCCCTAACTTGCTCCCGCTCCCACCATCCTTCCCAGCCCAGAGCAGAGCAGCTCCATGCTGCCTCCCTGCAGAAACTGCTGCCGCAGGGTCCTAGCGCCCCCCCTCATCTGCTCTGACTCTGAGCCTGCCCTTCCCCCTCAGACCCTTTCATTTTCCAGTGGGACCCTCCAGCAGCACAGGCCCCCCCCTTCGCCTGCAGTCACCGCTCCTGCCCCATGCTGGACAAGAAGGTAGCCCCATCCCGCTACAGTCAGGGGCAACAGCAGGGGAGGAGACGCACACAGCACCTCCTGGCACCGACCACAGGGGAAGCGAGGGAGATGCCTGGACCTGAGAGCGGCCCTACGAGCCCTTGCAGTGACAGTGGTGGGGATGAGTGTACTGCTGCAGGGGGCAGGAAAGGGGGATTCCTCCCCCAGAGCTTGCTGCTGCCGGCAGGGAAAGGGCTGGGGGGAGTCCTCCTCTCTGGCCCCTTCCCAGAGCAGCCTGCTTGCACCCCAAACTCATCCCCAGCCCTGCCCCAGAGCCCACACCCCCAGTCAGAGCTTTCACTCCCCCACCGCACCCTCAACCCTAAACACCTTATCCCCAGTTCCAGCCAGAGCCCTCATCTCCCTGCACCCTGACCTTCTGTCCCAGCCCTGAGCGCCTCCCATTCCCAGCCCCAGACAGAGCCCTCACCCCCACACTCCTACTCTCACCCTGAGCCCCTCTCACACTCCAAACCCCTCATCTGCAGACACAACCCACAGCCCTTACCCCTGAACCCCATCCCTCTGCACCCCTCCCATCCCCAAACTCCCTCCCAGAACCTGTACCCCCTCCCTCTGTACCCCCTCCCATCCCCAAACTCTCTCTCAATCCTGTACCCCAGCCTATGGCTTGCACCCCAGACCTCCTCCCTCACCCAAACTCCCTCCCACAGCCTTGGGCAGGTGAGGGGGCAGAGTTTGGGTGGGGGTGGGTTCTGGGCATGACTAAAATTTCTACAAACCTGCCATCGCTGATCCTGTCCTGCAAACCTGAACTCCCAGCATTCTCAGGACACATGCTGATCCCTAGTGGCCACTGCTGATATCCAGCAACTCCCTCCTCTCTTAACCTGTGAGTCTCTCTCTGGATTGGAACTGGACTGGAACCAAAGACCATCTTGGAAGCAACATTACCAGCCAAAGCAGTCAAAAATCATGAGTTGACCCCCCAAAATCACAGGCTTTACCTCCGCCGCTTCATTTGTTCTTTGACGGCAATTCAGCGGCAGGCCCTTCCCTCCAAGAGGGACTGAGGGACCCACTGCTGAATTGCCACCGAAGAGCTGGCCCTGGGGGAGGTCGCAATTTTATATTCTTGCCTCGGGCTCAAAAATACCTAGTTATGGCTCTGCTACCTGTCCCCTTCGCTCGGCAGCACAAGTACCAGGCTGAGGCAGATGCTGCAGGGATGAAGTGGGGAGAAGGCAGTTAAGAGAAGAGGTCTGTGCAGGAGAGATACATCCCAAACTGGTGGGTGCTGACTTGGAAGCCCCCGGGGGAGCGCACTGGGGTGGAGGAAAAGCCAACAGCCACCCCCAGCACTGAGACACAAGACCTGCTCATGGTCTTCGCCACGGCCCCTCGGGGATCTTCCTCCCACAGCTTCCCCAAGGGAACTTTTGAACGTGACGAAATATCACTGTAGCGAGCAGAGAGCCATCAGGCTAGGCTTAGGAAAGTTTGAGTGTAGTGAGCTCCCACATCCCGGGGACCCCTTCTATTTCTTCCTCCTCCGCAGCTCTGTGTTGTAACCCCTGATTCGGTTCTTTGCTGGGAGGAGTTTATCACCTGGCAGCAGAGAGTCACCGCTTGGTACCTCTCCCATACCATGAACTATCTTCTGCTTGCTTCCCCTTTAAATCGGCACTGTAAAGGAGAGACTGCTTCCTCTGAGATTTTAGTCCTTGAGATGCATGAAATTATTGTTATGTTTGTCACATATGGATCTGAGGTCTCCTGGTTATCTGTCAGCTGTGACAATACCCTTGGGTCAGTTTCACAAGTGGTTAATAGGTGGATGCCCTTGCAGGGTAAAATGTATAGCCAATATGCACCAATAAATAGCTACAGTACCATCCATCAGCCATTCTTCCTCTCCTGGCCAAAAAAAGGTCAGAACAAATACAAATATTCAAGAAGCAATAATAATAAATTGGTCTGGGTCACAAACATTTGAAGCCAAAGGCTGTATCATTAAAACTGCTGAAGTATGGCATTCCTCCCATATTTTATAGGCTATAATCCTCCTTGAATCAGAAGCACTATCACTAAGCTGACTTATTTTAACATCTCTCCCTCTTAAAGTGACATGATACAATTGGACAAATGGATACATTACCGAGTTCCCCAGAACTCTGATTGCAGCAGTATCCATCATGCCAGTCTTCTCTAGGACGTTCATGTCTCTACAGGACACAGAGTATAACTCTAAATCTCATCTGCTGTTTCAGTCTGAGGTTTGCAGACTATTCATCACCATTGTGGCCTAGCAAAACAGTTGTTGAATAATAAGAGACATTGGGCCAAATTAAAAAAATCCAGTTGCAAATTGTGCTTAAATCACCGTTTCATCGTCTTAAGAGCACAATCTTGAAACAATTCAAAACATGTAAGTAATTTCATTCATGCAAGTATTCTACTCAGACTTGTCACCTGAGTAAAATTACTCACTAGTTTAAGTAGTTGCAGAATCCAGTTAGCCGGTGGGGCTGTCACTGCTTATTTACATGACCCAGCTCTCTTCCTTTAGGGCTTGGAACATTTCATACATAAAACACCACCTCTTTTCCCCAGTCCCCTGAAAGGGTTGCCACCCCTAAGGCTGTACAAATACTTTCTGTTCTTCTCATGTGGAAAATAATCATTTCACAGGATTCCTTCCAATCCTTATGGGAAAAAGAGCATGAACACTTTCTTCCATGCAGCGCTGAGACAGTAAGGAATACTATGGAAAATAGTACCACATGTCTTTCTTCAGTTATCTAAATATTTTGAAAGGGATTCTTTTTCCTGAGTTCTTACAAAGTGCTCAAATGGGGCCAGATCCACTCCTCATAATTTGAAATCAATGGGAACCTTCTGATGACTTCATTGGGTTTCGATCAGGCCCTAAATCAATATATTCTGTGAAACAGGTAGAACCTATTTTGAAGACACAAGAAACTCCACTTCAGGAATTACTGTATTGTACCCACAAATCGGATACCTGAGAAGCAGTCTCTGGGAAATTAATATCAATCTGTCAACACTCCTTAGCTATCACTTTCCACCTGAGGCAATCACTGGTAACGTTCTTGACTGATGTTTATTGCTTTCTCAGAAAGGAGTCTAGCTATGCCATGGCACCCACTTTCTCTCCACTCAGCGCTAATGCTACAAGATGTGACATTTTTATGAGGCTTATTGAAATCCAGAAAGAACAACATTTCCATTGGTGAGGTACAACAAAAATTGTTGTGTAGAGCAACTCATTTTCTTGAGGCCTTCTAGAGCTCCAGCATCTATTCTTTAGAGTCATGACCTCCTATGTGTTTGTTGTAACCTACACCGCACACTGTTTGAATATTGTGTGTGACCATTTTGCCCTCAGAGCTGAAGCTGACATTTGAACAGTTTGAAGTGTCAGGATTATAGCAGTTCTGAACTTTACTAAACAAACATACTCGCATGCAGCTCATTGCTGACAAAACATACCACCACCCAGCATGGACAGGATTAAATAATAGGAGGGGTTACAACAGGAGACTCTAAAAGGAGAATCTGCACAAACTCAGAAGTTTTAAAGTGCTCAACACAGGGAAGTAAAACAGTACATGAAAGTTATGTCAAAACGTCTATTACATGTTAATTACAGAGAGTGTGAGGGGACATATTACCAGCAGAATGGCAAAATTAATCACATACAATGGCTGCTGAAAGCTGCTCAAAAGATGGGATATGCTAAAAGTAGGTTCAGCAGAGATAGATGGATGGGAAGAGTGCAGGTGAAGGAGTCTAAGTTACATGATAAACAACATATTCATACTAAAAACAGCTATAGCCAATCTAAATATAGATATTACAAGAACATACCTGTGGGGAAATTTGGTTTTCACAAAAATACATCACCATCAACAGAGTTGTTTCAGTGTAACAGGAAAAGGCCTGACTGTCAATATAGCCCCATCTCTTGGGGGGCACTTCCTTTATTCCCCTTCAAGTGCAGGGGCACTTCCTGTCTGAAAGGCGAGTCCTTCACTCTTAACGAAGAGCAGTTGCATTAAGTCTGGAGTTAGTGACTCTTCCTTAGCCTTCTCACTGCTCGCTTATGGCAACTTCTCCTCCCTTTCCTTCTCTGCTTGGCCTGATAAAAGGCTTGCAGTTCAGTATTTAATATTTATTTGGTCACTGATAATTTCTCTGTTCCCAAAGGATTACCACAGTGGGATTTCATTATGGGGAAAATTCTACTGCCCTCCCTGTGCAAGACAGAGTTTTGGGACCCCTGTCAGAAACACGGCATCTCAGACCTAACCACACAGGAGAGTCAGGTTGGGGGGCAGGGCAGGGCAAGAAGCTGGGCATGTTTTGTTACCTGCAGACATATTTATGCACCGTCTTCCTGCCAGTGAACGGGAGTGCAGCTCTGGTGCTGAAGTAGTGGTTGTGAAGTGGCTTTTTTGCCTTTTTGCAACTTGAAGTGCCATGTATTTCCTTACAAATTCCTGAACTTTGATGGGACTATTCACATACTTAAGAGCTCCACATATGCTTAAATGCTTTGACGGATCAGGGCCTTAGAGCATGGGCTACGTGCTAGATATAGAATTCAGGCTGTGTGTTGGGGGGGAGAGTATACCATCTGGCCCTATAAACATAGTGGAAATTTATTTAAAAGCATAGAAGCAACTTGAGACTTTCAGAAAAGGCCAGACCCTAGAACCTTTTGATGTCAGTGGCAAAACTTAAATGAAGTTTCATTATAGCTAAGTTCAATATAAGCAAGTGCTACTGTACTTGGTTTACAAAGTTATTTTTAAACCTCATTTTATTCATTCAGCGGTCTTTTTTAAAGTGGTCTGTCTCTAAGTTTCTTTGGAGACATTAAAATCTCCCTGCCAGGTCTTAGCAGGGCTGATGAGGACATTGGGGCCATATTCTGCCATTAAAGTGTTAGTCATATCCTTCCATGGAAATCTGCATTAGTAACAAATAATGACTTAGGGCTTGTCCCTCCCACATGCAGATGGGATGGGTATAGGCTGTTCTCAGAAGCTGTGTAGGCAGAAACCTCACAGTACAGTTCAAGTAGGGGTGCACTCAGTTTGGTGCACTGCAAACTGTACCTAGATTTTCTTCCAAATGCACATGTAGCCAAAATAAGGTACAGTGGGACACATTGGGCATGCCCATCATAGCCGTCCTAAGCCTTCATCCACAATCTGGAAATTGTTATGCCTCCTAGGAACCAGGGTGCGGCCCCTACCACTCCCAACCTATCTGGCTGCTAAATGGTGTTGCACAGAGCTCAGCCATTCCCATCTCCTATAATGTCTCTCCTAATGCACCACTACTATCCCTCTGAAGGTATGAGCACATCAGTTCTCATGAATGTTATGAAAGACTTACCGCACTAACATTGCATCAACCAATGTTTGAAATCAGACTATATTTAATCATAATATTTTACTGAAGAAAAAACATGTTGAGAATAGACATCAATAAGTAACACTTCAATAATAGTAATTATTACACCTCTGTGTCTGATTTACAGTGTGATAAATTATTTGCAAAGCAGCTAAACAATTCTCTCACATCATCAGTCTGTAGAAAAATGTTTGTATATACCCGTCTATTTTCATACAACACAGTTGTCAGTCTTAACTGGGCTCTAATTCTTTCCATCTCTCATAAATCTTATTCACATGCAGTAAGTGAGAAGCCATTTTAGAATTAATGAAGTAGTTGCTGTTGTAATTAATATTGTAAATCTGTATTTTTCTTCACTGGCTTGCTAATCTCCCAGTGGGTTTCTCTCCCTGCCCATGTCATATTATAAGATCTAATAGGATTTATTTCTCAACTTTTTTTTTTTTTTTTTTAGTATTTGCTTTCACAAAACTGTCATCCTTGGACAATCTCAGAAGAGGTAGTTATGACAAAGTCTTTGTTGCCACATTTCAGCAGATAAATGTGAATTGCTGTCTGTCATCATGTTATGAATTACTTGCACGCGGAAAAAATGGATTACTATTTTGAATTAATATTTTATTGTGGAAGAAAAGCTAGCGGTGCTCTGGGCTGCTTCCAAAATTCATTGCCAATGTTCTTCTGTAATTAACTTTGTTTCTTTTCTTTATTTTTGCCTAATTAGTCTAGATTCATAGCAGGAGATTGACAAGCAGGAGATCTAGGTTCTATCACTGGCTCTATCACCCATTTATACAAGTCATGTAACTCCCCTGGTAGATTTTCATGGCAGTCTTGGAATACTGATGATCTAGATATATAGACATGATCTTTCTATTTTGTATACAGACAGAGAGGCAGTGATAGACTACACTAATACAAAAAAAGACATGCATGTGCTATTACATGCATTAGGCCTGACAAAACAATCTTATTTAGGTAACATTTGCACTGACTGTAAGGGCAGTTTGGCTTCAGCAAGGAAGTAAAGGCCTTGCCTTGCAGAGCTCAGAATCTCCCTTTTACATTTGTAAAGCACCACATACATATTTTATGGCACTCTAGTAATAGCTCCAGTGATCTCTACTACAACATCTGTAAACAAATATATATATAAGGGCTGTCGCGGTTAACTCATGCAAAGACATGATTAACTCAAAAAAAAAATCATGATTTAAAAAATTAATTGTGATTAATCGCAGTTTTAATAGCACTATTAAAGAATACCAATTAAAATGTATTAAATATTTTTTGATGTTTTTCTACATTTTCAAATATATTGATTTCAGTTACAACACAGAATACAAAGTGTACATGCTCACTTTGTATTATTTTTTGTTACAAATATTTGCACTGTAAAAATGACAAACAAAAGAAATAGTATTTTTCAATTCCCTCATACTAGTACTGTAGTGCAATCTGTTTATTGTAACAGTGTGACTTACAAATGTAGATTTTTTTGTTACATAACTGAACTCCATAACAAAATAATGTAAATCTTTAGAGCCTACAAGTCAACTCAGTCCTACTTCTTGTTCAGTCAATTGCTAAGAGAAACAAATTTGTCTATATTTACAAGAGATAATGCTGCTAGCTTCTTATTTACAATGTCACCTGAAACTAATAACAGGCATTCGCATGGCACTGTTGTAGCTGGCATTGCAAGGTATTTATGTTCCAGATATGCCAAACATTCATATGCCACTTCCTATTTCGACCACCATTCCAGAGGACTTGCTTCCATGCTGATGATGCTTGTTAAAAAAAAAGGTGTTCATTAAATTTGTATCTGAACTCCCTTGGGGGAGAATTGTATGTCTTCTGCTCCATGCTTTTATCCAAATTCTGCCATATATTTTGTGTTATGGTAGCCTAGGATGACAACCCAGCTATGTTATTTGATTTAAGAACACTTGCACTGCATATTTGACAAAACACAAAGAAGGTTCAATGTGAGATTTCTAAAGATAGCTACAGCACTCGACCCAAGGCTTAAGAATCTAAAGTGCCTTCCAAAATCTGAGAGGGACGAGGCGTGGAGCATGCTTTCAAAAGTCTTTAAAAGAGCAACATTCTGATACAGAAACTACAGAACTCAAGCCACCAAAAAAACTCCAACAAAAATAACAAAAAAAATCAACCTTCTGTTGGTGGCATCTGACTCAGATGATGAAAATGAACATGTGTTGGTCTGCCCTGCTTTGGATCATTATCGAGCAGAACCTGTCATCGGTGTGGATGCATGTTCTCTGGAATGGTGGTTGAAGCATGAAGGGACATATGAATCTTTAGCACAACTGGCACGTAAATGTCCTACGATGCCAGCTATACCAGTGCCATGAGAACACTTGTTCTCACTTTCAGCTGACATTGTAAACAAGAAGTGGGCAGGATTATTGCCTGAAAATGTAAAAATATGTGTTTGTCTGAGCGATTGGCTGAACAAGAAGTAGGACTGAGTGGACTTGTAGGTGCTAAAGTTTAACATTGTTTTATTTTTGAATACAGGTGGGTTTTTTTTTAATGTAATTCTACATTTATAAGTTCAACTTTCATGATAAAGAGATTTCACTAAAATACCTGTATTAGGTGAATTGAAAAATACTATTTCTTTTGTTTTTTTAAAGTGTAAATATTTGTAATAAAAAATGAAGTGAGCACTGTACACTTTGTATTCTGTGTTGTAACTGAAATCAATATATTTGAAAATGTAGAAAACATCAAAATATTTAAATGGTATTCTATTATTGTTTAACAGTATGATTAATTTTTTTTAATTGCTTGACAGCACTAATATATGACACTGGAAATCACCAAATATAGGATTAGTCTTTATTACATAGTAAGCTACAAATACAATTTAAAAGACACAAAATAGTCCAGACAAATGCAAGAGAAGAAAATGCAGTCCAGACACTATTAAGAAAGTATTACACAGGCAAAATCAGAGAACTCGCTAGCAGAAATAAAGAAAATTGATGAGCAGATATAAAAAGGGGAATATTATGTATCTTCTATGTTTTAATAGCATCTGACCCATGCTAGATGGCAGCAGCTATAAAGGACAGCATTTGTGATATATATACCGGTATATGGAGTATTTTCAAATGTGCGTATGAGACTCATTTCTGGTAGTCTGTGTGTATTACTGCATGGAGATCGGTCTGGGAATGATAAGGTATATTTTTTCTACAACAAAAGGCACTTGGAAGAAGTCTTTTTTTATTATATTAAAAGCTTGTTCTAAAAGGACATCTCTTATTTTATCTTCTCCCAGTTATTTTGGATGTCTTTTCCTACTCTCATGCCAGGCACCTAACTCTTAAATCATCATGCCATGCACTGAAGGTGAGGTCAAAATATGGCAGTTGTAAATAATGATTATTTAGCCTAAATAAGTTTGCAAACCTAGGTTCCTAACAATAAGCTCCCAAATTCATATTTAGGTGCCTAAACAGATGTGGCCTGTGATTTCTAGAAGCACTAAGTAACTCCATCTCTCATTAATAGCCTGACATTAGATATCCAGATCTGAGAATTTTCACTATCATGTTTGTCCAATTAGCTTCATGATAAGCACCCCCTGCCCTCGCTGGGGAGTGAACTCCTTTTCAGGCACAGGGAGGGACAACCCCTGCAACAACCTGGGTGAATGAGACCCACTTGTCATAAAGCGCTTGGACTCTGACAAGTACTATCTTAGTATTCCACGTCGATATTGCATATTGGAGTAAATTTCACTTGTAGATAATAGGTTAGCAGCAATATTGTTCAGTGCTGCCATCCTCAGACACTGAACCCCTATGTTTTTTAAAGAAGCGCATAGCATTTGGGGCACAGGATAATGGGCTTTGGGAAGGAATCATTGGATGAAATTCTATGGTCTGTGTTATGCAGAAAGTCAAACTAGATGTTCATAATTGTTCCTTCCAGCCTTACAATCTGTTTGAATACCTTTTAACATCTTCTACAGATAGGGTCTTTCAGCTGTGCAATACAACTATGGTTGCATATGTTAAGAAATAATGAGTTCTTTGTATTGCACAAATTCATAATATGTTTCACTTCCAGTTACAGGGAACACTAAATACTGAATGCTCCTCCAGCCCAGGATCCAGGTATTGACTCAGATGGCAGGAATCAATGGGGGAAAGCATGTCCCATGCTCCTACCCTTTGTGATACAGCATGGCCAGAGGGCAGCAGGAGAGGGTTAGAAGGGAGCCTTATTCCCTGCAGAGGGAAGAAAGTTTGCTATAGATTAATTAAAGCACCTGAAGCCAATTAGAGAACCTGAAGCCAGTCACCTGATAAAAAAAAGCCTGCTTCAATCAGACAAGGGGAGGAGTTGAAGCAGAGTGGATTGGTGCTGGAGCAGAGAGCAGTTTGGAGGGAAGCAGAGGAAAGTTTGCAGAAGTGCTGTGGTGGGCTAAGATGACCAAGACCCTAGGTAAAGGGACACCTGGCTTGTGCAGAGGGAGGGCAGGAAGCCCCCACAAGCTGAAGGGCAGGACAAGGAAGTAGCCCAGGGGAAGGAACCGCTAGTTCAAGTGGTTTACTGCTATCCCTAGGGCCAGGACCCAGAGTAGAGGGTGGGCCTGGGTTCCTCCCTCTCCACTCCCCTCCTCTAGGACACTAGTGTAGCAGTTAATATCCCAGTTCAGGGGCAAGAAATGGCACCCTGAACTCCCCTCCCCCTCAAGAAGAGAAAGCGTGAGACCCATCATAGTAGTGCTGGCAATTTGCCACACCTTGCACAGAAGATGTGAACACATTTCACCCAGCAAGGAGAGTCAAGCAACATTTAGGCCTAACATACTTAAGAAACTAAGGCCCAGATCCACAAAGGGACTTAGGCATTGTGATGTTGAACATTGCAGTGACTAGAAAATTACAGGAACAACACTGTGATCCATGAAGCCTGAGTAAAGTCTCCCTATACAACGAATGGGAGAGAGGGGCACTTTCAAATAGGATTCACAAAGGCAGCATGATACATGGAAGTTGCCTAAACTAGCCAATCAGAGATGCCAAGTAGAGGGGTGTACGCTAAGCCCCACCCTTCTCACAGAGACAGAAACTCAAGTGTAGGCTACAAGGAAGCACTGATCTCTGCTTGTGGTCCATGAACCAGAAGATAGGCGTTTGGCTGCCTAAATCACATACAGGACCTAAAACAAAACAACAGGGAGCTGGCCCTCCCTCATAACCTGTAGCCAAGTGGACAGGGTACTCACCCAGGATGCAGGAACTCCCCAGTTCAAGTTCCCCCTTCACCTTAGGGGGAGAAAGGATATGAACAGGAATATGTCACCTCTCCAGTCATTAGACCAGTGGTGGGCAACCTGTGGCCTGCAGGCTGCATGCAACCTGTCAGGGTAATCCGCTGGTGGGCTGCAAGACAGTTTGTTTACATTGACTGTAGGCACAGCTGCCCGCAGCTCCCAGTGGCTGTGGTTTGCCGTTCCTGGCCAATGGGAGCTGTGGGAAGTGGACCAGCCACAGGGATAGTCAATGTAAACAAACTATCTTGCAGCCCACCAGCAGATTACCCTGCTGGGCCACCTGCAGCCCCCAGGCTGCAGGTTGCCCACCACTGCACTAGACTAGAGAGTCATTCCAATTCTTTCTCTGGCCAATTAATATTTAATTATTCAATTAAAGTGGAACAAATCCAACAGAAGAGATTGAGGGAACCCCACATCTGAATATCCCGTAGCCCAGTGATTAAGGCCCTCACCTGAAAAGTGGCCAATTCCTGTTCAGGTTCCTTCTGCCCCTCATACAAAGTATGGACTTGAACCAGGCATCTCCCACATCTGGAATGAGTACTCTATCTGTTAAGCTAAAGGTTATAAGGGAAGTCCTTCTCCTCCATCTCTGACCTTTCTGTGTGAACTTGCCTAAGGGACCCAAACCCCTATCTTCCCCAGCCTGTGAATCACTTAAGCAGGAAATAGGCTTCTGGGTGCCTAGAAAGAGGCTGCAGTGGGCATGCTCAGAGGCTGACACACAGGGGCTTAGGGAACTTTGACTTAAAAAAACGAGATGCCAAGTGAGTTTGTGTCTACAGGGTGTGATGGCAGCTGAGAGGAAGTTTTGTAGATCACAGAGGTGCCTAAGTACTTTTGTGGATTGCAGCCTAAAGCTACATCTACACTACAAGCTAGGATCTCATAGTGTGATTCCCTTTCTCATGTACGCATACTCGCACTAGCTGTCATCAAGCTAGTGTGAGTGTAAACAGCAGCGTAGCCGTGGTAGTGGCAGTGGAGGCCTGGCTCATCCATGCGAAGCAGGTGGGTTTGCACTTGGCACAGCTGAGCCATGCCTCCCCTACCACTACCTCTTCTCTGCAGCTACACTCAATGAGAGCTAGCACAAGCTAGCAATTAATTGATCTTTGACTATTAGTGGTAAATATGCCCAATGGCCTGTGATGGGATGTTAGATGGGGTGGGATCTGAGATACTACAGAGAATTCTTTCCTGGGTGTCTGGCTGGTGAGTCTTGCCCACATGCTCAGGGTTTAGCTGATCGCCATATTTGGGGTTGGGGAGGAATTTTCCTCCAGGGCAGATTGTCAGAGGCCCTGGGGGGTTTTCGCCTTCCTCTGCAGCGTGGGGCAAGGGTCACTTGCTGGAGGATTCGCTGCACCTTGAAGTCTTTAAACCACAATTTGAGGACTTCAATAGCTCAGACATAGGTTAGCGGTTTGATACAGGAGTGGGTGGGTAAGATTCTGTGGCTTGCGTTGTGCAGGTGGTCAGACTAGATGATCATAATGGTCCCTTCTGACCCTAAAGTCTATGATTCTAAGTACATGCATACCAATAGAGGAATCACACCCCTAGCTCACAGGACAGACATAGCCTTTATGCAGATTAGGTCAGTGTAATGAAACAGCTATGAAAATTTACCATCCCAGACACAAGAATCTGTCCCATTTCTAATGTGATTACCATCTTAGTAACTCAACTTTAAGGACTAAATATATTTTATTCACTTTCTCCAAAAAAATTATTCACTCTCAATTGTATGGGCAGGTAAGAAATTGCAAGGTTAATTAAACTACTGTATAAGGCTGGCTTAGCCTATTGTCGGAACTAGCTTTTTGTTACTTTTCTTTCTTTCTTAAATTGCTCTAGCTTAACAACTGAGTCCCTGTCTGGCCTTCTGTAACTGGTTCCTTACCCTTCAATAATGTCTTTGTGAAGGATGCTGATATACTGTTTTATAAACCATTATTGCCAACAGCACTTAATATAAGCATTATAAAGAAATCAATTTCTGAAATTCTTGCCTTTCTAGTTTTTCATGTTCTTCTTCATAATCCCTTTACATTTTAAGGAGATTGCTAATTCAAACATTTATGTAAGGCTTCATCCAATATGAACATTTTAAAGGAAAAACTACAACAAAATCTGTCCCCATGGAAGCTGTTAAAATCTCTCATCCCAATTTAAAATGTTGCAGAGAGTAAGTTCTGAAAATTGTGCTCTTAATGGTAATGTAGAAGTGCCTAAATGAATTAAGAGCCCAGATCCTATTTTCAAAGGTACCTTGGGGCCAGATTTAGAAAAGTACTTATGCACCTAGTGAGAGTTACAAAAATACATAAATGCAATCACCAAGGCCTGGTCTACACTATGCGTTTAAACTGATTTTAGAAGCGTTAAACCGATTTAACGCTGTACCTGTCCACACAATGAGGCCCTTTATATCGATATAAAGGGCTCTTTAAATCAGTTTCTGTACTCCTCCCCAATGAGAGGAGTAGCGCTAAAATCGGTATTACCATATCGGATTAGGGTTAGTGTGGCCGCAAATCGACGGTATTGGCCTCCGGGCGGTATCCCACAGTGCACCATTGTGACCGCTCTGGACAGCAATCCGAAATCAGATGCAATAGCCAGGTAAACAGGAAAAGCCCCGCGAACTTTTGAATTGCATTTCCTGTTTGCCCAGCGTGGAGCTCTGATCAGCACGGGTGGCCATGCAGTCCCAAATCCAAAAAGAGCTCCAGCATGGACCGTAAGGGAGATACTGGATCTGATCGCTGTATGGGGAGACAAATCTGTTCTATAAGAGCTCCGTTACAGAACACGAAATGCCAAAGCATTTGAAAAAAATCTCCAGGCTATGCTACAGAGTTCACAGCACAGTGCTGTGTGACAAGCATAAAGGAAAGCCAAAGAATCAAATGGACGCTTATGGAAGGGGGGGGGGGTACTGAGGACTCCAGCTATCCCACAGTCCACAGCTGCCTCTGAAAAGTATTTGCATTCTTGGCTGAGCTCCCAATGCCTGTAGAGTCAAACACATTGTCCGGGGTGGCTCAGGGTATAGCTCATCAATGTACCCGCTCCCTCCTCCATGAAAGAAAAGGGAAAAAAAAAAACATTTCTTGTCTTTTTTCAGTGTCACCCTATGTCTACTGAATGCTGCTGGTAGACGCGATGCTGCGGCAGTGAAGAGCAGTATCCGCTCCCCTCCTCTCCCCGGTGGCAGACGGTACAATATGACTGCTATCCGTCGTCATAATCAGCCCGTGAGTGCTCCTGGCTGGCCTCAGGTGAGGCTGGCCGGGGACGCCTGGGTAAAAATAGGAATGATTCCCGGTCATTCCCAGTAGATGGTACAGAACAGCTGGTAACCATCCTCATCATAGCAGCTGGGGGCTGAGCTCCATCAGCCCTCCCCTTTCATGTGTAAAGAAAAGATTCTGTACTGCCTGGACTATCACAGCAGCGGGATGCTGGGCTCCTCTCCCCTGCACCACTTAATGTCCTGCCTGGACTATCATAGCAGCTGGAGGCCGCCTCCCCCCCATTTTATCTCAGTAACAAGTCAGTGTTTCTTATTCCTGTATTCTCTATTACTTCATCACACAAATGGGGGGGACACTGCCACGGTAGCCCAGGAAGGTTTGGGGAGGAGGGAAGCAACGGGTGAAGTTGCTGCAGGGACACCCCCTAGAATGCCATGCAGCTCATCATTTCTGCGGGATCTGACATGAAGCAGCTGTGCTTTCTGGTTCTCTGATACACTGGTTCTCTAGTACACTTGCCCCATATTCTAGGCAGGACTGACTATTTTTAGATACCATAAAGGAGGGAATGACCCAAGGGGGTCATTCCCATTTTTGTCTTTGCGCCCCCAGCCGACCTCAGCCAGGGGCACCCATGACAGCAGCAGACGGTACAGAACGACAGATAACCGTCTCTGCTGTCATGCAAAGGCAAATGAATGCTGCTGTGTAGCGCTGGAGTATCGCCACTATCAGCGGCATCCAGTACACATACGGTGACAGTAAAAAAAAGATGAACGAGATCCATGGTTGCCGTGGTATGGTGTCTGCCAGGGCAATCCAGGAAAAAAGGGCGCGAAATGATTGTCTGCCGTTGCTTTCCCGGAGGAAGGAATGACTGATGACATTTACCCGAAACCACCCGCGACAATGATTTTTGCCCCATCAGGCACTGGGATCTCAACCCAGAATTCCAAGGGGCGGGGGAGACTGCAGGAACTATGGGATAGCTACGGAATAGCTACCAACAGTGCAACACTCCAGAAATTGACGCTAGCTTCGGACCATGGACGAACACTGCCGAATTAATGTGCTTAGTGTGGCCGCGTGCACTCGACTTTATACAATCTGTTTTATAAAACCGGTTTATGTAAAATTGGAATAATCCCGTAGTGTAGACATACCCCAAGATAACACCTCATGGCATATCCTCAGAGAGTGTAAATTTATGACAATTTACCCCATCTGATAATCTACCAGTGTGTATTTTAACTGAACGTCTTGAAATTCTAACATTTCAAAGTTAGAATCCCAACTAAGACTGAACTGATCTGTAATAATGAAAAACCCTACTGAAAATGGTAATTTTATTCTTTAAGGCATTGCTCCTGTTCTAATTGGTCTAACTGCCAGGGACTTCAGTTATGGTAGGATCAAAGCTAGAGCTGGTCAGAAATTTTTAATCAAAATGATTTTGCAATGCCTAATTGTCCTTTCTGCCTTTGAAAAATAACACACAGGGAGCTAAACACATGTACATATGAGTTCCCAATCACATGATGGAAACAATATACCTTTAGTTGCTTATGGGTACATTTATCATTAATGGATATCATAAGCTTATTCTTTAAACACTAGAATGACAAATACCTCCCTTCAAAGGTTTCATGAAAGTTATGTGCCTGACACTTAAAAAGACAAACTACCCAAGGATGCTGCAACACACAGAAAATTCCTGCTTACCGAGTTCAAATGCAGTAATTAATAGAATGAATCAACTTCAACTAAAATAGATCAAAGAAACTTCCCATTAGTTGACTGTTTAAAATAACTCCAGAAAGAAATCATTTATTCTCTAGTGATCTTTTTCAGCACTCTTCTGACCCCAACAGATTGATGGTGATGGAAGAAATAAAAAAAAAAACCAACCTGCTTATCATAAATCCTTGTCCTTACTACTGAAATACATGCTATTCCCAAGTATCCACCCTCTTTTAGACAAATAACCAACCCAACCTGCCAACTGCCCAAATATGCCAGGAGTCCAATATAAAAACTAGTAATCCAAAATGATTGCCTGAAGAAAAATATTTAGTATAACAGCATTCACGTAGAGTATTTGGCAGTAAGCTCCATAGGGAAAAGAACAGTCTTATATTTTTGAGATGTCACATGTACCTATGGCTCAATTCAAATAAACAACATTAATATGGTATAAAATGTACTACTAGTGAATCAGCAGTGACACACACCCCAATTTATTACTTATATATCATTGCAGATATAAATGTCACACACACACACACACACACACACACACACACACACACACACACTCTACATGTATAGATCATCATTCATCGACAGCTATATTAAAATACTTTTACTAATAAGATAATTAGTACAGTAGAACCTCTGAGTTATGAACACCAGAATTACGAACTGACCTGTCAATGACACACTTCATTTAGAACCAGAAGTATGCAATCAGGCCACAGCAGAGACCAAAAAAAAACCCCCAAAAACAAATACAGTACAGTACTGTATTAAACGTAAACTACTAAAAAAAAAGGGAAAACAGCATTTTTCTTCTGCATAGTAAAGTTTCAAAGCTGTATTAAGTCAATGTTCAGTTGTAAACTTTTGAAAGAACAACCATAACATTTTGTTGAGAGTTATGAACATTTCAGAGTTAGGAACAACCTCTATTCCCAAGGTGTTCATAACTCTGAGGTTCTACTGTAGTAATTTAGTGATCTTGTATACAAATGGGAAAGTTGAACTCTACTGCAGGTCACATAAAGGTTGGGGCTGTTACTATATAGAACAGAGTTCTGAAATGAAGCTGCTTGTGTGAATTTCTAACGTAGGTGTCCTTAGCCTTTGTTTGCCAGAAGTTGGGAATGGGTGACAGGAGATGGATCACTTGATGATTACCTGTTCTGTTCATTCCTTTTGGGGCACCTGGCATTGTCCACTGTCGGAAGACAGGATATTGGGCTAGATGGACCTTTGGTCTGACCCAGTATGGCCATTCGTATGTTCTAGACGTGAAAGATTCCATATCCCTTTGCCAATTTCCAACAGACCTCCCAATAGACACCCCGACATGCAAGAAGTTGTGATAGTATCAGCAATGTCATGCACCTCGTCTCCAGAATTTTTTTATGCTATCACATTTGTAAAGTGAAAGCAGACAAAAATCCATGCCAGAGCTGTAGAAACAGAAACAAGGATCCAGATTTTAAAGATGTTTAGGCACCTAACTCCCATTGATTTCAACAGGACTTGGGCACCTAAATACTTTTAAAAATATGGACTCAGGTAAAGTTATCCTCTCAGTTACTGTACACAGGTGCGAGCCTATTGACTTAAATTGGATTACACCAGTGTAACTCAGAGGTTTTGGCCCATTAACTTTTTTAATGTCATCGTTATGGACTTTGTTCCAGGCTAGTATCTGTAGTAGCGGGATAGGGAGACAGGATGCAAGTCTTGGGTAGAGAAACATTAGAAGAGCTGAGCAGGCTATCATCCCAGCTCATGAATGATGCAATAATAAAAACTACTTGCCTAGAGAATTCAGGCAGCATTGTTCACTGAAGTCTGGTGTTGCATGCTATACATAATGACTAGTGAGCAGAAGGGGGAAAAGTCTGGAAATCTTTACCACATCTAGAAACCAGGATATCCCCAAAACAAAAATGAATGCATTTTTTTGCATTCTGTTTCCTCAGACAGAGGCCTGCTCCTTTTAAAATGCTGCATTGTGATCCAGGAGAAAATCTCATAACGTATTCTTGTCTTCTTCCATTTCATTCTTGAGATGCTCACTCCCCCCTCACCCCACCCCCGCCCCCACAAAAAATAGCATTGGAAGGACCCAGTAGCGGTCTAGTTGGCAGTTTTGCTGCCACCACCACATCCCCAGAACCATGAGTTATGAAGTCTGCATGCTCTATGGAACTTGGAGCACCCTGGCATTCACAACTCAAGAACACCCATGCTGGAGACTAGAATCTCCCTGTGCCCTAGAGCAGAGTGCAGAGGGGAAGCACTGTGATTGGAATGGTAGTTGAATCAACCAGATTTCCTCTTTTGGGCTCCCAGAGTTTTCTCTACAGCTTCTGTCACTGGTCATTTAGCCATGAAACACTTATTAATGGCACTCAGGCCTTACCAGGCCAAACCTCGAAGTCTTCAATCCATTTTTACATAGTTCTTATTCAGACAAAATAACACTGACTTCAGTGGAAACTTGAAACTTGACAGGCATTCAGGACCTGATCCGGAGTACCTTCAGTTCAATAGGAGGCTTTCCATTGACTTTAATGGGTTTTGGATCAGGCCCTCAATGCTAATTAGCTGGCTAATTAACTTAATGAGAGTCCTAAGAGAAGGGTCCTCAGAATTTGACCCTTAGTGCATGAAAACTTACATAACAACACTGACCAGATAAAATTGAGAGTAGGGAGACTTTCTCTAAACCTGAGAAATAAGCATCTTCTTTTGTTCACTGTGTATATACATCTGCAAATGGGGCATGTATAAAACAGTCTTCAAGATGCAGTACCCAACAGTTGACATACTAGGTATGAAATAGATTGAAATGTTTAGTCCAAGCCAGCAACCCTTCCTAGGACTAATCACACAACTAAGGGTTGCTGTATCTATCTATCTATCTATGCCCTCATTACCATAGTATCTGAGCACTTCACAATCTTTAGCATATGTATCTTTTAGGGCTGTCAAGCAATTAAAAAAATTAATCAATAATAGAATACCATTTGTTTAAATATTTTTGGATGTTTTCCACATTTTCAAATATACTGATTTCAATTTTGACACAGAATACAAAGTGTACAGTGCTCACTTCATATTTAGTTTTATTATATCTATTTGCACTGTAAAAATAAAATAGTATTTTTCAGTTCACTTAATACAAGTACTGAAGTGCAATGTCTTTATCATGAAAGTTGCACTTACAACTGTAGAATTATGCACAAAAAGTTAACTGCATTCAAAAACAAAACAATTCAGAGTTTTGCTCTTTTAAGACTTCTGAAAGCATGCCTCACACCTTGTCCCTCTCAGATTTTGGAAGGCACATCAGATTCTTAAACCTGGGGTCGAGTTCTGTAGCTATCTTTAGAAATCTTACATTGGTACCTTCTTTGCGTTTTGTCAAATCTGCAGTGAAAGTGTTCTTAAAACGAACAACATATGCTGGGTCATCATATGCTGGGTCATCATCTGAGACTGCTATAACATGAAATACATGGCAGAATGCAGGTAATACACAGAGCAGGAAACATACAACTCTCCCCCAAAGAGTTCAGTCACAAATATAATTAACGAGCATCATCAGCATGAAAGCATGTCCTCTGGAATGGTGACCGAAACATGAAGGGGCATACAAACATTTAGCACATCTTGCATGTAAATACCTTGCAATGACAGCTATAAAAGTGCCATACAGACACCTGTTCTCACTTTCTGGTGACATAAATAAGAAGCGGGCAGCATTATCGCCCGTAAATTAAATAAACTTGTTCATCCTAGCAATTGGCTGAATGAGAAGTAGGACTGAGTGACGTTGTAGCTCTAAAGTTTTACATTGTTTTGTTTTGTGTGTAGTTATTTTTGTGCATAATTCTACATTTTTAAGTTCAACTTTCATGATAAAGAGACTGCACTACAGTACTTGTATGAGGTGAATTGAAAAATGCTATTTCTTTTGTTTATCATTTTTACAGTGCAAATATTTGTAATAAATAATATAAAGTGAGCACTGTACACTTTGCATTCTGTGTTGTTACAAATCAATATTTGAACATGTAGAAAAACATCAGAAATATTTAATACATTTCAATTGGTATTCTATTGTTTAACAATGCAATTAAAACTGCGATTGTGGTTGATTTTTTCAATCATGATTAATTTTTTTGAATGAATTGCATGAGTTAATTTCAATGAATCAAAAGTCCTAATATCTTTACAAAACTCCTATGATGTCTGGAGGTACTATTATCTCCACATCACAGATAGGAGATAAAGTGACTGTCCCAAGGTTACACAGGAAGTTTGTGATGGAGCAAGGAATTAAACCCATGTCTCAGGATAGCACCCTAACTATCCCTGGATAGAGCCATAGATTGTAAAATGTCCAAATTATGCCTTTGGATGTTTGCATGCAACTCCCATCAGAGTCAACAGAGTCACATATGCACCTCTGAGAATGGAATTCAGCCCTTTGGGCCAAAAAACTTTCTCTTTCAAAGGATACAATTTGCTTTCCCCCTCTGCACACCCAAATCTCCCCTTGCCCAACCACCTTTCTTACCACTAAATGCCCTAGCACTGAAAGAAAGCACTCACTTCTTCCCCCAACAGGATTTTGGCCAGTGCCTGTGCATTCTAACCTTCTTCTCTTTTGCACCTATGCAAGGGTTGGCCAAAATCTGACCCTTGGGATTTTAAAGTGCCAGAGCCCCACAGAAGTGCCACAGAAAATGCTGGATCCCTTTCATTGTATCCTGACTGCCACTAAAGTTTTCAGAAAAATTCATAAACTCATCTAGAGCTACAGCATTTCTGTTATGATTCTATTGCTATTTGCTAAGTACCAACAATATGTCCACTGTAGAAAACGCAGTTATTCAGGCAGCCTCTGCTCCAGATTGCTTGCAGTCTAGAAGAGATGGAAAATAAGAACTGGAAGATCCAGAAAAATGATTTAAATTTTTTAAAATACCCTTTTTTCCTTACATTTTCCCCCATTTTAACTACAATAATCCTTGAATCACAATGAAAATTGGGCAGGTTTATACCAAGCTATTGTCATGAAAGTGGATTGCTCTTCAGGATCTTCTGAACCCATCGTTGCTCCAAAATTAGTTTAATTTTAATATATTGATAACTTGAGGATGTTTCCGGTTTAGGAGGTAATAACTGTATCCTGGGCTGAAGGAACTCCCAGGACAAAGTGTTTACAGCAAATAAGCATTTAATCTTATGAGTAATAAGAGTTTATTAGCTGAAGACGAGGTTATTGCTGAGTGAAGTAGTACTCTCAGGTTGTGTAATTAAAATTGTAATTAAATATTTAAATATTAAATGGAGAAAATAAGCTGACAAAATGCTGAGATGCAAATTGTAGAGGAAAACAGACCAAAAGGTTGTTTTCACCCCTTTTATTACCATTTCTTCTCATCCCCCCTAACTTTCTCCCCTTCCTGCATCTCTCTTCCCTTCATCTCCATCCTTCCCTCCCTACAGGCCAGCAAGGGTATTTATACCAGTGGTCCCCAAATGTTTTATCTTATGCCCCCCTTTGCCCCTGTCTGCACTCCTTCTCCCCAAGGCGGGAGTGGGGCCACATCTCCAGAAGGTGGGGACACAGACGGGGTAAGTGGGCTGAGGCTGGGGCCACAGCTGGGGGCAAGGGCGGGGCCAGAAGCAGAGCTGGTGGGTGGCGCTCCCTCTCCAGCCCCATGGGGACCTCTGGTTTATACTTTGTTTAGAAACTGAAAGAGAAGAAAAGGGCTGGGCTCTCCCAATGGAAACCAATGATGATGAAGGCACAAAGAGGACAGTTCTTCTGAGGACTAGAACCTTGCTGTAGGGAATGAATGATAGGTTTGTGGGGAGAGAAGGGAGAAATGAAGGAAATGAATCAGGAGTGGGTGTGGACTGCCACAAGGATCATGGGTTAGTTGGTTTACTTACTGTTTTCCCTGGACAAGTTTCATAGCATTGTTTTCTTTGCTGTTCAGAATTATTTTTTCTATTCTTGGGTATATTTTGTAGTTTTTTCTGCTTCATCCAAGAACAGTAAGAAGCTGACATGGCATCTTGAAAAGTCTAATTACAGATGCCAGGAGAATTCTAGCTGCCACACTATGGGGGGTGACACATGCATAGTCAGTGTCATTATTGGAATGGAACTTTACAACCTCTCAAGAACATTTACACTCTGAAAACACTAGTCACCCTTGCATACTAAAGAGTTCATAGCCAATCGGCTGCTATTTCACAGCTTCCAAGGCACATTGGAGCCAAAAGCTTGCAGAATTCATCTAACTGAACCCATCTGTACAGAGTTTCCTTTTTGTCATAACGGTCCTCTTTCTTACCAGGCAACAGGTAGTGGTTTGAACTTTTATGGTGGTGTTTTCTTATATTTAACTTATGTTAATTACCTGGTAAAACACGTATAGAAGCGAGAGGCAAATTCAGAACATAACTATCAGATCTTTCTTACCCTACATTTAGGAAAACAGAATAAATGCAAGGAAGCCATTTAACAATGACAAAAAAGTGCATTTTACAAGACTAATAAAGGATAGTTTTCTCCTCTCCCATAAAGATCTTAGTTATTCAAAGACAGAATGTTCAGTTTGTAGATGCTCATTCAAAGAGTGACTTTTCAGCTGCAACTTTTTCTAAAAACACCCAGTGTGTACAATTTCTATGTATTCTTTGCTATGAGGTTTCACAGCGGATTAAATCTTGTTGGAAATGCATACATTAAAATTTCAGTTCCCTTTGGATATTTTAATATCAGGTTGCAACTATATATGAGGTAGAAAAAAACCACCAAAAAACCACAAGGTATTCAAAACACTTCAAAGTATCCCAGAGAAAAAGAAAAAGATCCCCAGAGCCCTCACCATCATTAAGCAGTAGAACCATAAAGTAGTTCATGTGCAGGAGGACTAAAGCATCTCATAGGAAAAGGTCCCCAGGAAAGCAAGAGGTAAGAATTCTGCAGAGGATCCAACCTCAGTCCTTTCCTTGGCTCTTCACAAGGAAGGGTAGGGTTGCTGTAGAAGTAACACACACACACACACACACACACACACACACAAAGAATCCCGAAGTTTTATATATCGACTAGTCTAATTTTCAAAAATGCTGAGTAGCCTCATCTCCCACATTTGACTTCAAAGTCAGGCCAGATTTATTTGGGTGCTTAATTATGAGTGAATCACAAGAGATCTGACTAGATGATCATACTTGCCCCTTCTGGCTTTAAACACTATGTTTTAGGGGATTAACTTTAGGCACCCATGTTTGAAAATCTTGGTCACAGTCTCTGCCATGAGGTATATGATCATTTTCCATAGTAGCACCGACTATCTGTAGAGTCAGCCGCATCTAGGGAATGCACCACATTGAGGTTTTGAGATGAATCTGAAAGATCCTACAAGGGTTCCTTAGACGTGAAGTCACAAGTTATGAGAAAATAAACTGTGGTGGCAGCACCCTCTCTGGAATACTGCTAAATGTATTACATTCACAGCAGGTGGCACATGATGCATTTGCTTCAGAAGAAAATCTAGTATAAAAGGAGAGGTTGGTGAATAGCTGAAAGAGGTAGCTGAAGTCCTTACACAAGCAAGTCTCTGATGAGGAGTTTTTGTTTATTTCCTACACAGGAATTGTTTTGAAGAGTGGGCAGAAATGAAAGGAGTATTGGGAAAGGCAACGGAAATCCAAATAATTACCCTCACCTCAACTAGAAGAAAACCCAGCACGCATCTAAAGGGAAGTCAATCAAAGTTTAGCTTTATTTA
The DNA here is from genome assembly GCF_007399415.2 of Gopherus evgoodei. NCBI lineage: Eukaryota > Metazoa > Chordata > Testudines > Testudinidae > Gopherus > Gopherus evgoodei. Next base: position 179,389,043 of record NC_044324.1, on the reverse strand, counting down.
TCAGGACTGCAGTTCTAGGAACCCTTAATGACAGTGTTCTTTATTTTATAAGTCATGCTACAATCATAAGTCTGATCACACACTGTGGCTTTAATTTAAATTTAAGCTATGTGGTTTTATCAGTTTGCAAGAGATTTGACCTTTCAGTTGCCTCTCTCAATTACCTAACACAACATTTTAGACAATGCTACATTTCTGGTTTGGAAAAGATGGAAATGAAAACAGAACAACAAAACAGCAAACATTTCTCGACTGGATAAAGGGCAATAAAGCTGGAGATTCTGTTTCAAAGTGATTACTGTGAAACTTAGTACATTCTAAAATGAACAGTTCACTAAACAGCACTTCATCTTTCAGCTGATTGCATTTGTGGAACAAGGCTTTTTATGAAGAATCTGCCAACTTCTAGTATAGCATGACCTATGCTACTTAAAATATGGTGGGGGACTTTTAAAAAAAATCTAAGCAGTCTATACATATCATGTGATCATTCTGAACTGCATTAAGAGATAAGGAGTCAGGACCCACGTAAATAAAAATATTCCGTCAACTTCAGTGCAGTGTTTGGTTTGTGTAGAAAACATAAGGTTGTGTGACATGGTTCGGTCCATAACACTGCAGTTAACCCACCTTCTATAAGCCCCATTTTGATATGTTTTTCTAATATGGGCTTCTATACCTGCACAGAGCCCCATTAACTTCACTGGGACTACAGGCAAATGCCCATGTCTGGAGTAGCTTTCAGAATCAGGGCCATAGTTCATAAGTTACATTCTAATTGGTATTCTCTGTTTCTAGTGTATATAGATGCTGAAGTCCTCCATCTCCAGGCTTCTAGTCTAACACCATTCATGGGTATCAATTCACGTAAACAATTAAAATTGTTTTTATCCTTATCGTTTTTTATTTATTGGTAATACATATAGAAAAAGTGCATTATAATAAATGTTGACCAAGCCATAAAAATATAAATGAAGCTTCTAATGTGGGTTACATATTTTCAAGCAGATTATGTTGTTGTAACTTAGTTTTAATTTAAAAATGATTTATTGTCATGTTTACAAGGAATCCAAGAACAAGACAATAATCTGAACTCAAGTAAGTACTGAAAAAATATTAAATCTTATTTTAAAAATTGTGATGTGCATAGTATGAGTTGAGAATTTAAAAAGAAATTGCATATTATTGCTAAATATAACCTGCAATAGACATGGTAGAAAATATGAAATTTGTGTTAATATGCACCTGAAAATAGTTATTAAATATACTACACTTAACCTGAGACGTATTGCTTCTGATCCAAAGTCCACTGAAGTCAAAAGACTCCAACTGACATCACTAACCTTTGAGATCATGCCCATAGTTCCTAAATCAAAACAAGGTGGGTTTTTTTGTTTTGTTTTAGACAACTGAGGTAGTAGTTTAACTAACTGCACTTTGACCCATCATCCTTTTACCCGCAATCGGGGATATTGCAGATTATGTATTCTTTATGCCACCTGATCTTAAACCAAACTTTGCACCCTCAATAATCTGTACGTTTTTCCCTGATAACCAGAAACTTCTATGCTTAAACTCTGTACCGTTCACTTTTTTTTTAACATCTTAATAACATTTTAACTTACAGCACTTTTAAGAAGCATAATTAGTTTCTTTGAATAGTAATTTTAAGAATAAAGCATTGTGACAATGAAAAAAATTCATACTTTTAACAAGTTTTAATTTTCAAATATACCTTTAGACATTTGCTGTCGTAAGACATTTTTATTTTTCCATTCAGTGTGTAAAGGTTTTTTTTACAAAATGTAAGAAGTCAAAATATTTCCCTAAAATATTAATGCATTTTCCAATAAAAGTATCACTCAAACACACATAGAGTTTGCAACCCTCACTGTCCCTATAATGCTATCATTTCTGTGATCTCATATCCTTACATGTTCCTAGATAATCAACCTGTGTCTCGTATGCAAGCTCTTTTCTACTGGAAACAGGTATGCTCTTTATCTAGAAAAAAAGAAAAGTTATAATCCCATGTGAGAATTTACAGTACAGAATCACAGACATGCGTCCAACATTAACATTGAAAAATGGTTTTTGTTCTAGGGCCCAATTCTGTGGCCCTTAGAACCATGACTAGTTCATTAGCAGGATTGTCATGTGAGTAGGGGTATGCAGGTCTGGACCCATGGCCTTAGTTTATCCACTTCTAACTTTCTCACAAAGGGGAGGGGAGAGAAAGCCTCTCTCCATCTTGAAGTTTGTTATGATACTCAGACTGAAGAGAATGTTTTGTTTTATTTTTGAAACATGTGGGTTAATTAGCTAATTTAAAAAATTACAGGACTGAGAAGAGTATCTATTTATAAAAACATCCTTTTTTCTACCCACTCATGACCAGAGCTTTGTGAAACTTCGTGGTTTCAGTTCAGAGGATCTCATGGGAATCTTTTTTCTGCTTCATGTGAGTTCATATATCCTGAGTAATTTCTTTTTAATCTCATTGTTCCTGGAATATATATAACAGTTTAAATAGTTCTGTTTAAAAAAAAGCTGCCCAAAAAATTCTGCTTTTAGGCACAGAGCAGTATGTTTTCATCGATCCGCGAGTACACATTCTGCAAGAAAAAGCTACATTGAGATAAAGATCACTTTCTAAAATATACCATCTGAAAGTGTTTCGAGAGAGAGAGAGAGAGAGAGACCTCATTTGGCCTACTAACAAAAACAACTCACAACCACCTCTGTTTAGTCAGTTAAATGCTCTTAAAACAAAGTGAATTTCATTAAAGACATACATGTTTTAGACAAAAAAGGCTCACACACAAGAATATAAGAACGGCTACACTGGGTCAGACCAGGACCAGTGTAACCACTAGGCAAACTAGGCGGCTGCTTAGGGCGCCAAGATTTGCGGATGCCAAAAATGTGTCCAGCATCATGGGAGTCAGCTAATCAGGGCAGGGAGCGAGGCCTCCATAACAAACTCGCCCCCGCAATGGGGGGCGCTGTGCAGGATGGTCAGTGGAAGCCTGTGGCAGAGCAAAGAGGACCGCAGAGACCAGCTCGGCAGAGGAATGGAGCCGTTGGGGGAGGCAGGACACGGTCCTGAGCTCAAGTGAGTTTTGCCCTCCAGCGTGCCACATTTGGGGCTGGGCACAGCCGCCTCTTGGGGTGCGGGAAAGTGAAACTAAACCCTGCAGCATGACAGAGGGGAAAGGGCTGGTGCAGGTGCTGCTTCCAAACACTGACACTCCCCTCGGTGGCACTGTGCCAATTTGGGGAGCCAGCCCTGATCCTGAGGGAGATCCTCACCTGCTCCCTGGGAGAGCCTAGCTCTGCCCTTCTTGTCCCTGGGTCCCCCCTGGGGGGCAAAGTACTCAGAGCCTCAAAATGTTTAGAGACCCTGCGAGCTGGGGGCATTCTCAGCCTCCTCCTTGCTCATAGGTTCCCCCAAGCAAGAAGGGACTGTTATGATCATCTCCTCTGACTCCCTTGTATTAATTCTAATGAAAAATGCCATATTATGCAGTATTCATTTTTGAAAGTTTATAGTAAGCGATGCTCTGCAGGGAGAGGAGGGGAGTGCACAAGGTGAAAGTTTTGCCCAGGGTGCAAAATATCCTTGCACCAGCCCTGGGTCAGACCAATGTTCCATCTAGCCCAGTATTTTATCTTCTGACAGCAGCCACTATCAGATGCTTCAGAGGGAATGAACAGAACAGGGCAATTTCATGTAGAGCATGATCTTGTTTCCCTGACCATCTTGGGTAATACCCATTAATGTATCTATCCTCCAGCTAATGTATCTAATTCTCTTTTTTAACATACTCCTCTTTTTTGGTACAATCAGCACCGGAGTACTCGGAGAAGAGAGGCTGATTTTTAAGTCTGCATTTGCAATGCAGGACTTACTGGTATTCACGTAAGAGAGCTGAAAGGGTTTTTCTGTCATGGTAGACACACCACCTCCCTCCACAACAGAAGGTAGGATGATGGAAGCATCCTTCCATTGACCTAGCTGTCAGTGGTTAGGTTGGCATCACTATGGTGCTAAGGGACGTGGATTTTTCACACCCTGAGCACTATAGAGATGACTATCTAAATTTTAAGTATATGGAAGGAACAAGTGTACAGTTACTTTAGGATGAGCAGGGAGATGTGCTTCAATTCTTTAACATGTATGATACTGGAAAATTATACTATAGCATTTTAACATCAGAAGATACAGAAGTTACAATGAAACAGAACCATCTATTTTATTTACTCAGTCCTTCCCATTCCATTTCAAGGCAGGTAAATACTGATAAAAGAAAACTGAATGCCCACTCTTTCTAAAACATTTTAATTAATATAAAAGTTTAGAAAGAAGTGCTGATATGTTGTTTCTCTTCTGCTTTTGCTTCTGATAATTTAGCCATGAAAACACATATTGTTGGTACCTAGGCTCCAACAGGCCAAACCTATCACTCGGTTCTTATTCAGGCAAATTCACACTGGACTTCATTAGAAGCCAGAAAACTGTCAGGCATTCAGGGTCTGACCCAGTGCCCACTGAATTCAACAGGAGTTTATCCGGTGACTTCAGTAGTCTTTGGATCAGGCCCTAAATGCTTTCAGTACCTACATAGCTAATAATCTTCAAAGGGAGTTTGCTGAAGGAGGTATCTTAGAATTTGGCATGAAAGCACAAGCGACAATACTAACAAGGTACAACTGGGAGTAGGGAGTAGGGAGACCTCCACTATATATGAGAACTAAGCATCTCCTTTTGTGCAGTGTATATAGGTCTTGGATGGAAGTGAAAGCACAGCAGAAAGCAGCACCCACCAACCCCAAAACATTTAAAATAATCAAATCTATCCATGCATAAATATGATATGCAAGATGTAGTACCCAATAGTGGCCATACAAGGCATAAACAGTTTTAAAATTTGAGGCCTGGTCCTCCAACCCTTCCTCGTGTCACAGGAACTACTCATATGAGTAAGGACTGCTGGATCTTGGTATCCTAGATACTTATATAGTCCCCCGTTACCATAATCTCTCTGCAACTCACAATCTTTGATGTATTTATTGTCACAACTTCCCTGTGAGGTATCTCTGTTTTACAAATGGGGAATTAAGGCCAGCAGGCAGATTAAGCGCTTGTCCAAAGTCACACAGGAAGTTTGTAGCAGAGATCACTCTCCCACTAGATCACCCTCCTTCCAGTGGATGGGGCCTCTGATTTTAGAATGTCCCAAACTATCTTTGAATACTTGCATGCATCTCCCCTCAAAGAGAATGGAAGTCACACTTGGACTTCTGAGAAGGGAATTTAGCCTTCCTTTCTCAGAGGGACTTTGACATTATTTGCACTATTTATTTTAGGCAACATTAGCAAAAATTTTTAAAGGATGGCTACTGGGGCAAGACCCTCATCTCTGTTCCCATAGCTTTCTGCAGGGAAGAAGGCTGGAGTGGTGTAAACTGATCTTAAAAAAACCACATCAGGCCAGGAGTTCCCCATCACGTAAGTATGGCCTACATTCTTTGTTCCTAGATATATACATTTACATTGGGCTTTATGAAAATGCATATTGTTTATATACACCCAGTTTACCAGATTACTCTTAATCGGTGAACTGTGTTCTCTTCATTACTTACCACTCCTCCAATTTTTGTGTCATCTGCATAACTTTATCAGTGATGATTTTATGTCTTTTCCCAGGTCACTGATAAAAATGTTAAATAGTATATGGCCAAGAACTGATCCCTGCAGGACCCCACTGAAAACACACATACCCCTCGACCATGATTGTTCATTTACAATTATATTTTGAGACCTATCAATTAGCCAATTTTAAATCAGTTTAACATGTGCCATATTAATTTTATATCATTCTAATTTTTAAATAAAAATGTCACATGGTACCATGCCCTTACAAAGTCTATGTATATTTACATCAATGCTATTATCTTAATAGCCAAACTTGTAATTGCATCAAAAAAAGCTATAGTTAGTTTGACAGGATCTATTTTCCATAAACCCATTGATTTGAATTAAATTACCCTCCTTTAATTCTTTATTAATCTTCCCACCAGGTTTCAGTAATATCAACTAGATCAAATTTATGCTAATAAATTAGCTTCCAATTCTTCTTGTTTGTTACAGAGGGTGCTAGTATTGTATAGACAACTACAGAATTTATTCTCTTCATGCTCTTTGATTAATTTTGTTCTCAACATGTCAATTTTGTGCTAATTGAGCACTCATATCTTTCCTCTTCTTACCTTTCCCTTTTTGTTATTAGTTTAATGCTCTCCTGACTATTCCAGCCTGGCCCCAAGGAGATTGGTCTCTCTTCTACTAAGATGGAAGTAATCCAAAACTATACAGCTCTTTCTCCTCATAGAAGGTGGACTAATGTTCTACTAAGCCAAACCGTCCATCCAACGCCACTTATCTAGATAGCGGTTCTCCTGCCGAATCTTCTGCCTTCCTTCATCCATGGAACAAAAGGATCTCAGAGATGATCTCTTGGACATGCTTCAGCAAACTCAGAAGTGTGCTGAAGAAGAAATCTATTATTTGTGAGATAGCACTGACACTGCATCGCACGGTGATACGAACCATCATCAATGGATCCTTACCAGTCAACTTCAGAAGCCTATCGAATCTTAGAGTGACATCTTGTATCTTGGCTCTGGGAAGACAGCACACTGTACTGTTGTCCACCTGTCCTTTGCAGAATGTTCTTTCAATTCTTCTGGGTATTGAATCCCCAGCAAGAATAGTCTGTCTTCACTGGATAGTTGGAGAACTCTTTCGGTCCACAGGTATGACCTTTGTATCTATTCATTCCCTTGGACCAGCTGGATCTTGAGAGACATCTTCCACACTGAGGACCTGGGATCCTCCTGGAAATGTCTACGTGTACAGAATTCCTCTTCTCTCTGCTGGCCACAGCCTGCCCACCCTTTTCTGTCTCCAGCTGCATAGAATGCCCCCATATTCTTTCCTCTGGTGGTTATGAACTGCCGGGCCTTCTCTGACATTTTCCTCTGTCCAACTCCATACTGGTCAGCTCCTTTCTTCCTGATTATACTCTGCAGGCAAGATAGGCTGAGGAATGCCTAGTTTCAAAACCCCACTGAGTCTTAGGCACGATCCGGGGTTCCAAACAGCTCATTAGCTGTGGAGCAGCATCAGGACTTAAGTTTCTGAAAGTAGGCATAGGCAAAGCCACTTAAGTACCTACAGAGTTTAGCAGTAGTTGAGTAGTGGTTGTGAGATTTCATTAGCACCGAAATGTTGGGCTTAGGCACCTAAGTACCTTTGTGAATTCAGCCCTCAGTGTTTCCAGCTCCTAATGAGGTAAAGAGAAAGGGGAGGAGAAACAGCACTCCCACTGGAATGCTGCCCAGGACACAATAGTATGCATACCTATGTGCATTATTTTGTTATGTCACCTTCATCTCATTTTCACATGAAACAAGAGAATAAAATTCTGATCCCCCATCCCCAACCCACTCTCCCATCAAAGAAATATTACATTATTTTGGGGTAACTCAGAAATCATTAAACAGCAGCACTTTTGTTTATTTACGTCTTTTTTAGTGCACCAGGTAGTGTGTCAAAACACTAAGCAACTAATAAAAGGGCAAGATTACTTTTACCAAGTGTTCTTCCTTCTGCACGAGCCAAATAATCAAGAAGGAAGAGATAAATCATGCAGTGGAGGGATGCCAAAAAGGAAATTTGTATTCCTATTACTCTGAGGTTTACCACACCATATTTAAATGTTTAAACAACAAGAAAGGTCACACATAGTTTGCTGTCAGCGTGGTCCAGCTTCCATCTCTTTAAAGAGGCAGACTTTATCAAAAAATGGGCCTTTGGATGTAAAAATTCCTTTTCCCCCAACCCAGGTTAGTTATGACGGGAAGGAGAAGCAGTGGTGCTGGAACTAGGGGTGCTGCCACACCCCCTGATTTGAAGTAGTAATAACACCAAATACATGGTTTCCATCATCAGCACCCCCACTATAAATAATGTTCCAGCACCCCTGAGGAGAAGTGGTTAAGTGGCTATCTGTTACATGAATAAAGAAATTAAACCAACATCTGGGTGCTTGCTGACGTTGTTTAAGTGGATATGCTTTACAAATTATTTGCTCAACCTTAACACATACATTTTTGTTTGGGAGTTCTCTGCAAACAGCATTGCCAAATTATCAAAATTTGCTATTCAAAATTGTTAATGAATTTCTTCTATATGTATTGGTCTGGAGGTCATTTGCAATTTGCAAATATATGCAATTCGTGTTGGTTTCCTTAGTTGCATAAGTCACATAACTTTGCTTCCGTTCCTCAGTTAGGAAAAGAAACTGCAGAAATTGAATACACAGTTAGCATTGTGGTGATTGACTATGCAAATCCTTCAGTCAGGAAAGAAGCAATACCATGTGACTTTCATAACTAACCAAAACTGTCCAAATTGTCAATTTTACATATATAGAAAAACATTTACCATCGGCAAGTATTTAGGAATTCAAGCTATGAGTTCCTTTTTGTACATAAGTATTCATGCTAGGAAAAGTTGAATGCTCAAATGTACATAGAAAATGACCATAAATAGGATGTAAATATAGTCAAATTAACTTTTTAAATTCAAATACTTAAAATATTGACACATGCACACACCCTTCTGACTGCTAAAGTGAAACAGACAATTTGAACTCTAACAAGACAAATTGGGTGAAGGAATCTCTTTTATTGGACCAACTTCTATAGGTGGAAGGGATAAGCTTTTGAGCTTCATGGAGCTCTTCCTCAGGTCTGCAGAAGGAGGCCAGCATGTCCAAGATAAATATAAGGTGAGACAGATTGTTAAGCATAAAGAAGTTCACACATGCTGAAGGAAACCACTTAAAATGAAATGGGCAATTAAAGTTTAGCACACAGTAGAGTGTTTTACAAAGCATTGTAACATGCCATAAAACCATTGTCTCTATTAAGTCCATGGTTTTGTGTCCAGCAGAGTTATGAATTTAAGTTCCCAGGCTCATCTTTTGAAAGGGTTGTGCAGGTTTCTTTTGATAGCTAAGATTAAGGGATCAGAGATAGACTGACTGCTTTATGAAAAGTTTTGTCCCAGGGTTATACTGTTTTTGTCTTTTTTAATTTTACTGTGAGAGTTCATTTGAGAGTACAGTGACTTTCTAGTTTCCCCACACAGTTGTTGTTGGGGCATTTGATGCACTGGATGAGGTACAATACACATTGTGATGGGCACGTGTAGGACCCATGCATCTTTAAAGGCATGTTGTGCAGCAAATTGATCATTGTAGCAGTGGAGATATGTCTGAAGGATTTGCATCGGTTGTCCTATCAAGATCTAGTGCTGCTTTGAGTTGGTGCGTTCTGGTCTGTGAGGAGTTTGCTTCTAATCATGAGCATGGCAGGGTTTGGGGAGTGGGGGGGAGAGCTTGAAGGCCAGAAGAGGGCTAAGTGAAATATTTCTCACAAGATGTGGTCCCCATCAAGTATGGGTTGTAAGTGTTTGGTGATACTCCATACAGGTTCCACTTTGGGGTGGTAGGTGACAACTAGGGGTGTGCAGCAAGTGGTGTTTTCCCCCCTGTATTGAAGCAAATTCTTCTTGGGTATTTGAGTGGCCTTTTCCATGATGCCATTTCTCTGGTTTGGTGCCCTTGTTTAGTGAAGGCAGTTTTAAGGCTGTATCCTTGACTTTCTCTTCGGAGCAAATTCTGTGGTATCCGGCTGTTGATAACAGATTTCTTGGTGTGTCTGGGGTGATTGCTGATCTGTGGAGGTAAGTGATCGGTGGGTTTCTTAGGTAGAGCCATTTTTGGACTCTGTTGTTGAAGCTGATGGTGGTGTGGGAATATTCTAGAGACAGTCTGATAAATGGAGAGTGGTTGAAATTGTGGTGGAAATCTATGAGGCAGTTTAATTCATCTGTCCAGAGGATGGAAATATCATTTAGGCAAATCATTGGATTCGTGGTGCATTTTCCCAGAAATTCTTTCTTGTAGTGGTCCACAAAGAGGCTGGCATATTGGGGTGCCAGCCTAGTACCCTTGGCTACTCCCAGGGTGCAGGCAAAGTGTTCGTTGTTGAATGTAAAGCTGGTGTGGGCGACAATGAAATGGATGAGTTTGACGAAGTATTTGAGGTGGATTTCCAAGAATTATTCATTATCTTGTAGGTATTTAAGCCAGGCTACAATGTTGTCATGGTTAGAGATGTTGGTGTATATGGCGTTGACGTCCATGGTGGCAAGGATGGTGTTCTGGGGGGCTAGTTAATGATGCAAAGTTTCTGGAGGAAGTTGTTATTATCTTGGAGAAAACTGTCCCTTTGCATGGTGACTGTCTTTGAGGATGGTTTCTATGAGTCCTGATATTCCTTCAGTAACAGTGCCATAGCCGAACATGATGTGTCTGCCTGTATTCCCTTGTTTGTTTATCTTGGGAAGTGTGCAATTTGAAATCTAGTAATTTTAAAAGTTTTTATGTACCATCCCTGCCTCAGAATCCCCTGGCCAATTTGGGAGAGGGAACTTTTAAGTGTTTTTTTGTGAAGACCCACACAAACTGGGAAACTTGGACACCGACCAACTAACTAAATATGGTGAGAAGATGGTGAGAGTGGCGGAAGAATGGTCTAGTGGAATGGGAACTGAACTGTGAATTCAGGAGGCCTGCATCTAATCTCCAGTTCAGCCACAGAGTTCCTGTGTCTCCTTGGACAAGTTACTTAGCCCTATGCCTCAGTTCCCTATCCTGAAAAATAGGGATAATGCTTACCTGCCTTATAGAGGTATAGTGGGGATAATATTAACTAATTATTGTTAGGCATTCAGATAATGGACAGATGGGGGCCATATAAGCATATAGACCTGGATCCACAAAAGGAACTTACATGTGATTTTTTTTCCCCGTAGACATCTACAACATTGCAATTCACAAAGCCCAATTTAGGCACCTAGGCTCCTATATAATTAATAAGGAGGGATGTGATTAACAAAGCCAGCACACTAAGCAGGGAGTCATCTATGTTAGCCAATGGGAGATGCCATCAAGAAGGACAATGTCTCTCATGCGAATAGGCAAGTCCCAGGTGCAGGGAGGCTTCTATCAAAGTGGAGGAAGATAGGCAGAAAAGCACCTAACTTGCATTTGGGTTCCAATCCAGTAAGCATGCTCAGAGGCTGCCTAACTGCACACAGAACAGTCTGGGGAGATGGGGGAAAAAGGCAGTCCTCCCTTCTAACCTTTAACTCAGTGGTTAGAGCACTCACCCAGGATGTGAGCTAATACCAGTTCAAGTCTCGCCTCGGCCTGATTAGAAGAAATTTGAACGGGGTCTCCCACCTCTCCAGTGAGGCTCCTAACCTCTGGACTACGGGATATTTTAACATGGGGCTCCCTCATTCTCTCCTATTGAAGTTGTTCCACTTTAATTATATAATTAAATATTAATTGGGCTAGAGAAAGAAAGACTGATACCATAGCCCAGCAGTTAGGGCACTCCCCTGGGAGGTAGGAGACCACTGTTTACATCTCTTCTCCTTACCAGCCAGAGGGAGAACACAAACTGATGGTCTAAAACATCCTGGTTGAATGTGCTAACTACTGGGCCAAAGGTGCTAAGGGAGGTCATCTTCCTCTCTGGCCCCACCCCTGACTGTTTTGTGTATGCAAGGAGGCCATCTCTCAGCATGTTTACCGGATCAGGCACCGCATGCAAGACAAGCAGATGAACACCTATCTTCCTCTGGTTCACTGACGCCTCTGAAACTTAGGGGAAGAGATATGCAACTGGACACCTAGAGCGAGGCAGCCGCATGCATGCTCAGAGGAAAGAACTTAGGCACCTAGGAAACTTTTACTGCAAAACCTCCAGTGCCAAGTGAGTTTAAGTGCCTATAGAGTTAGGTGGGAGGTGAGTAGCAGTTTTGTGGATTACAGGGACACCTAAAAGACACCTTTAGATACCTAAGTAGCTTTGTGGTTCTATTATTGGGCATATAGATGTGTGGAAAGTGCTACCTGGCTGTCACAATAGCAATAACAGAAGGCAATGGTTTTCACACTATCGATCACTTCTTAAGACTAAGATCTTTGTAGATCATATTCCCTTCCAATCTTCTACTCCTTCCCTCCAGTAGTCATGGTAACTGATTACATTAAGACAGTATTAAACAGGACAAGATAAAAATAAATTCACGTTAATGTGATGCTGCTTAGCTCTCTTGCCTTCATTCTCTATATGCATTGTTTATTTCTTCTCCCTAGGCATAGGACTTCACACTTGGTAAGACTGAATTTCCACTTATTGCATGGTGCTCACACTGCTCCAGTCTCACCAGGTCTCTTTGTAGTTTATGTCTGTCCTGTGTGTTTGCTACCTTCCCAAATTTCACATCAGTCACAATCTTCACCACAGTTGAGTTTGCACCAAAAGAAACACTGGGCCATGAGACACGAAACAATCATATAGGCTGCACCCAAGTGTAAACAGCTTCTGAAACAACATCTTGAGCTGACCTACAACTGCAGGAAACATCATTGCTTGAGGGAACATAAGGTAGAAGAGTTTAGTACAACCTGTCTGGTGAGACCACTGACCTAAGGCACTGTTCGAGCAACTGCCAGTCCTGCAGATGTTTTAAACAACTGGAACTTGAAAGAGCTGCTGTAGGACACCCTCTAATACTTTATCTTTCTGTTTCAAACATGACACTGTTTTAAAGCACCTAGACTTTCCAATTGGCTTCCTATTTTTTTTATTCCCCCTTACACACTTCCATCTCAGCCTCTCAGGTATGTTTGGAAAATGAAGTCCTGGTAGTGCTATTTGGGGTAACAGGATATTTACTAGATTGTAATATTTCCTCTGTTAACCTTGCCTCTCTAATTTTATATTATGGCTTTACTGGCAATGTCTATTCTGTGAGTACACAAATAGCAACATGGCTATGCAGTCAGAGTAAAGCCCTATTAGAGATTACTTTAAAAACAAATACTGCCTGCTCTGAATGGCCTTTAAGCATGATGTTATTATTCACAAGACTGGGTTTTGCTCCACTGTCTATGGCCAAAATTTCCCCTAGCCCTTCTGTTGTACTGTGCATCAGTTAGCTTCTGGCAGGTCCCCCAGAGTTGGATGCATTTCACTAGTGTAGTATGACTACAATTTGAGAAGGATGAAAGTTTAATATAAACTAAAGATAGATTTATTAATACGATGTAAATATAGCACTCGAATGCTACAGGGTTTCTGGGGAGATCAGCTCACACTCCCTCTACTGCATTCACTTGCTTTGTCAGCTTTATTGACAATAAGCAGCATGATGGCCTTCACTAAGGGCAGGGGGAGGGAAAGAAAGCACATCCATCACAAAGAACTGATCACCTCTGGAATGAGATCACTATCTCATTCTGAATTTACATGGCTCAACTGCTGTTTGCTTCGGGATGAGTATAAATCCCACTAAATCTATCTAATAATGGACACACGTTGCCAGTAATATCACTATTGAGCATTCAGATTTTCAGAGGTTAAAACTGATGCATCAATCTTAAGTCTTTCAGTTGCATTTGAAGTATTGCAGCTTGCAAGGAACAATTCACCACAGGCATCCATGAGCAACAGAACTGAATGCACAGAAGATAAAATTCATCCCCTCCCTTCTCCCAAAATATTAACACAGGTTTTATTCAAGGAACTAATCTGCGTTTCGAGGGTAGGAGGGGCTTCAGCAAAGCACATGTTGAACTTCTCTCCAAGGAGGTTGCAAGGCATTCCTCCCTTCTGAAGGTAACCCGGTCACTGGATCTTTTTAAATGCTGTCCCAGCAGTTTCCCTACTGCAGGCCAACTCTAACACTGCTTTCTGCACCAGCCTACCGGGATCTGATGCAGAACCCAGGTTCAAGCCATGCCCTATAACACTAATGTCAAAACAGCCTGGGTGCCAACCTCGTTTGACCACATTCCATAAAAGGATGAATTATTCTCAGTCTGAAGAATTGAGAATTAACTGTTAGCTTCTGAATTTGCTTCCTGTAATTGGTTAATGCCACAGTCCTAATATAATTTTACAGACAGAAGGAGCCAAATCCATGTGTGATATTCCCTTTGACACAGGGAATGAGCCTGTAGGTAGTTCTTTCCTTTATTTTTATGTGTGAGGTTCTCTTTTAACTAAATTAGCTGAGATTTCAGACTGACCACAACTCCTGCTGTGAAGTTATGTTCATTACATAAATACACAGTCAAACCTTTTATTAAATGCAGATTGTGTACTAACACTATGGCTGTGCTCCATTATGAGGTTGGAAGTTATTAACATAATAACTAGTGTTATCATGTCAAATGATGGCTGCATGCACATGCAATTAGTCAGTGGAGTAAATATTCTGAGAACCAGATTCAGGCACCCTTATTGATGTTGAATAGCACCTTCCTCTGAAAGCAGGCTTTGTGCTCTGCTTGAATTCTAGCATACGTAATTGCATTCTGCCTACCTAAGTGCTCCCTGTGGTTTCACAAAAGTATTCTTCATATTTTGTGCTGGACTGACGCGTAATGTTGTTGTGGGCTGTTAAACAGCTGCCATACTTCATGCACATTTGGGTGAAATTATGAGCTGGGGATCACTGGAGACATTATTCAAGATACATTTAACATTTACTTAATATTTAATTAGTATTGAAAATTAAAATATTTGTCATTTTATTTTTCTCTCAAAGTTTCAAGACTATGTTATAAGATAGTGACTTGCAAATTATTAAACAAGTTTTCTGTTCAAAGGAGACAATACCCATTATTCTCTAATATCACATTGACTTCCCATGGGGTGGGGAAGTAAGAAGTAAAATACAGAGAAATTACTCAGAGTTATATTTAATTCCAACTTTTACAGCCAAGTTTCATATCTTAAAAATAGGTTTACGTAAAGGAATAATTAACAAAAGCTTAAGTTAAATCCAGTGAATGATAGCCCTTATTTTTATTGTATTTGAGAAGATTTTAGCATAACCCAGCATGCAAAAGAAAGATGAATCCTACTTCTATTTCAGAAATACCAAATTATGAACAATAATCCAAAAAAATTGTGAATTAAAACATTGACATTAAAAAACTTAGCTTCCATAGATTGTGCTTAGCTTTAAGTTCAATACATATTTGACGTAAGTAGGACCATTAAGTACTAACAAAAAGCAAGCACTTAAGAGTTTTGCTGGGTCAGAGTGTTCAGCATATTTCAGGATTGAGCCCTAAATAGATATTGAAGTGTATCTGTACTTGAAGATTTATCACTGGTGTATACTAGATCAGATCAAAGCAGAATTAAACTTCATAAATGATAATTGAAGACAAATTATGGAGAAATTAGTGGATTTGCTTAAGTTTTCTCATCTAAATACAGGGAAAGTTAGAGACGCATACACATAATTTGTCCATTAAATAATGGAGCTATGTATAAACCTTAATTTAAGATTTTAGTTTCAAATAAACCTGATAAAAATATCTGTTTATTTGGATTTGGCAGGTAAATTGAAAGCCATTGAACTGTAATTTCAAGATAGAAATTAGTTCACCTGATCCACCATGTCAAGCTCCAGAGTCTGATCAGACATTCAGAATTATGCAATATGGGCTATTTGTCTATAGTAATGATACTTACAGTAGAAGTTATGTCTTCTTTGTGGATTCCTCATTTGGTGATGTAATTTTCAGAAGTCACCATCTTTTTGTTCTTAGATACAGCAGTTCCTCCATGGCTCCTTTTAAGCACTGTTTGGAACAAGCTGTTTCCTCACAGTATATTTCCTTAAGTGCATGTAAATTCTGTGCTTGGATTTCCTGTCCAAAACACTAAAGTGTATACAAAAGTCAGTCAGTCAACAGTAATAAAAAGTACATAGCATGTATATGGCATTTTATATCTTCAAAGCACTTTACGAATGGTAGCTGATTTCATCATTTACTTTTTGTTCACTTTCCTCCTGAGCAAAATCACTGAGAGTCCCTTAGTAGATTGAACACTCAAACCATAAATGATCCAGATGATTTTAAAAGGCCAGAAATTCTTTACTGTGAATGAAGAGTTCAAAATCATTAGTCCTATTTATTCTGTCTCTCCAGAATATGTACCATTCACGAACAAAACATGTACATGCAGCAAGTCATGTAACCGCTATCATAATAATATCCCAAGTATATTTTAGAGGCCCACCACGCTTTGAAGTACATAATGTTTCTATTCTTCAAAATGACAAAAGTTATTTTTAAGCTCATCAGCTTGCTAAGCGCAGGCTTTTCATGCTTGTAGTAACATTCCTGGAATCTATTAATGTGAACTGATTGAGAAATTAACCAGTCCTCACAGGATTTGATTTTATTGTTCCTTAATACATTTTAATCAATGGGAAAAAATAAGTTACTAAAATTTTATTGCAACTTCAAACATGTTGTAAATACACAAAAAATACTTAAAGGATAAAATCTCTCTTAGGTTGCACACAGCTTTTTGCAATGCTCAGAAGTCATAGATTTGAGGCATAATATGTTTATGTAAATTCCAGGGAAAGAGAGCATATATGCCATAGAGTTATACATGTTCAGCTGTTGAGAAATCAAGTTGCTCTGGTACACTGAATCTACAGAAACTGGTCTGTGTCATAATATCAGCCTAAAACCTGTAGAAACGTAATTGCCATAGTAAAGTGATAACAAAATACAGCTGAGCAGTACTATTTTAGGTAATGTGGTGATCTAGTAGTAATACAATCTGTTTTGGAATTTCTAGGCATATCATATTAGATTTTTGAACATCTGGTTTTAATAGGTTAATATCTGTGATAATATTCATTACACACTATTTTCCAATACAATTTCACAATGCAGACATTCATCTACAATAAAGGCAACTTTGCAATCAAAGAAAATTTGTTTTGATGTATTCATTATTTTGTGACTTTCAACTGTGACCATACATTTCCTTGTGCCTAGTCTGCAATCCTAGTGTATGTTTGCATACTCTGAATTTGGCAAAAATCATCTGGAAGCTTTGCCCACCATATAAATCTACTACTGGGCCCAATCCTGTTCTCACTGAATTCTAAGGGAGTTATGCCATAGATTTCAAAAGGACATAGTTTGGGCCCAGTTCTTCTGAACAGAGTAGGAGCGGGCAAACTATGGCCTCTGGACTGGATCTGGCCCACAAGCCATTTTAAGCCAGCCCGCGAGCTCCTGTTGGGGAGTGGGGTCTGGGGCTTGCCCCGCTTCGCTGCTCCAGCCAGGACGCAGGGTCGGGGGCCACACCATAGGGCTCCCGGAAGCAATGGCGTGGCTCCACTCTGGCTCCTAAGTGCTCCAATGGCCCCCTCCAGTGCTTCAATTGGATCTGCAGGGGCGGTATCCGAGGATGGGGCAGCACGCAGAGCCACCTGGCAGCCCCTCTGTGTAGGAGCTGGAGAAGGGACATGCTGTTGCTTCCGGGAGCTGCTTGAGGTAAGTGCTGCTTGGAGTCTGCACCCAAGCCTCTCCCTGCACCCCAAACCCCAGCCCTGATCCCCCTCCTTCCTGCCAAGCTCCTCAATCCCAGCCTGGAGCACCCTCCTGCACCCCAAATCTCTCATCCCCAGCCCCACCCCAGAGCCCGCACCCCCAGCTGGAGTCTGCACCCCTTCCTGCACCCTAACCTCCTGCCCCAGCCTGGATCCCCCTCCCACACCCTGAACTCCTCATTTCTGGCCCCACCCCAAAGCCCTCACCCCCTCTCACCCTCACAACTCCAATTTTGTCAGCATTCATGGCCCACCATACAATTTCTATTCTCAGACGTGGCTCTCAGGCCAAAAAGTTTGCCCACCCCTGCTTTAGAGCAAAATATTGTGCCACTGATCAACAGTATAACATTCTGTCTGTGGACTATCTTTATGCAGTCTTTTGTTGTGGTAATGTGCCCCTTTCTAAGTCAGTGTGATTAGCGTTCAAGCATTTCAACAGTTTCTAGCATTACCACCTCTAGTGATTTTATGAGTCTTGTGATATTTGATGTTTTTTCCTAACACCTCAGCTTTTGGAGTAAGGTAAATGCACAAGGTTGGAAAAGAAAAACATGAATCCCAAAGTCTCAGAACCAAATAAAGAGCTCCTAACAATTTCTTTTACTCATGAATTTTAAACAAAATCATGATTTTGGGGGCCTGACTAATGATTTTTGAACAGTTGGGGTTGGTAACACGGGGTTTTAAATTGTGTGTGTTTGCGTGTGTGTGTGTGTGACTGTGTAAGTCAGCATTATAGTAAGAATTGCCATGTTATTTGTTAGTAATTCTGTGATATAAGTAGCTCTGTAAGTGAAAAATGTTATTAATTTTCTTCTCCTTTAAACAGAGCAGCTCAAATCTTGTTACAGACACAGCTGCCATTTTATGTTTCAGTTCAGATACAGAATGTTACTTTGCTCCCACTTACTTTGAAATAAAGGTAAACTAGGCTTAAGAGGCATTTTGCTCCTTCTGTGGAACACACAAATGTTTTAAAGGTTGCCACTGAAGCAGCAACAAGAATCTGTCCCATAGGAAACCATGCATCAGGACTTTTAGGTTATAAATAAGTAAAGACATTATTGGACCTGAAATAGATACTATACTAGTGAGGCATTGCAAATGCTAAGCAAGTGTAGTGCTTGTTGCAATTCAGAGGTATAAATAATGAATTGTTTTTCATAAAACATGTTTTTGTGCTCTAATTCTGCATGGGACCCTTGACTTGTTTATTTATAAGTGAAATGATTCACCTGGACTATTCTATTTTCTTTACTGAAACAATCTTAAATACATTTCACTACTAGATATACATATACAGGGCCTGCTAGTTAGGCACAGAACTGTGTACATTGTATGTCTCATTTCTGTGAGCAAGTGCCACAAGTATGTGTGTGAATCTGGTACCTGTGCGTTTGAGAACCAATTGTGATTAGTAGTGTATGGAACAAATCAGATGGAATAACTGGATTATCACTTGGTATGAATCAGGAGTAACTCCACTGATGTTAGTGGAGTCTCACCGATGTAAAAATCAGTTTGAGAGGAGAACCAGACTTTGTGATCCTATGACTAATCAATCACATTTTCTTGAAACTTCAGGAAATGCAAATTTCACTCAGAGAACATGTGCTAGGAATCAGAGCAGATCCAACTCTGTTTTATTTGAGACAGAGTGTAAATCCTGTTTTAAATGTCAAACTATAACCCTAACTCTAGCATTGCCACAGGCTCTGTCGTAAGACTTTCTTAAAAATCCCAGACTACCACGAAAACTGGTAAAACAGCTCTCCCCAACTGCAGCAACACTGCTCTTTTCAGCTTGATCCTTTCCTTCCTTTTCCCCCCAACCCTACCTTGTCCTCAGCAGCCCTCTAGTCTCTTCTTTAGAGAGCAGTTGGCCCCAGAAGTCATCAATGTCAAACATGACCATTAGAGCAAAAAGTAACGGGTTCCATATGTTTGTCACGCTTTATGAAATAGTTCTGCTTACATTTGTTTTCTGTTGGTTTCTAACGTTTACTTTATGTTCATCTGTGGTTTTTCCAGTGTCCTTTACAATTTGTGCATGCGTATTTTCTGCAAGTAGGAAACATTTGTTTGGATCTAGTTTATCAACACTGAAACCCTTAAAACGTCAGCGAGATTACCGCAACATTTTTTCCTTTTCCATAAAGAGACAAAGTAAGTTGATTTGCAATTTCTTTATGCTGTTTCCCTTTTTGACTACATCTTAGAATGAGAAAATATAGTGACGCTTTTTGCTCAAAGTGTGACATCCACACTCTGTTGTATTAGGTGTGTCAAGAATACATGAGTTGGTGTTATTGCACTCTTTTAGTATTAATGGCCCTCTTTACTGTCCTCTACCTTTAGACTACTTATGTTTCTCAGCAAACAACCAGAGAAAGAGATAAAACAAAATACTCTTGGAAGGTTGCAACATAACACTATTTTATTTCATATAATTCAAAAACGCATAAGAAACCAAAAAAACCCAGACACACAAAGCAGGCTGTTCCCTAAAATAGAGAGGCACAAGTTACTCCACCTTACTGTAGACTGGCTGTCTGCAAAGTGACTGCTCTCAATCCCAGGCTTTGCTACAGAGCTCCGTAGCCTGCAAGCAGGACTAAGGAACCCCCTGTCCCTTAAAGCTACAGATTGCAATTCCAACACAGTTCAGACTTTCTAGGGCTTTAAAGACATATATATGCTAAATATTTGTTTTTTAAATTATACTAAAGTACACTTTGTGCCTTGACTTTTTAAATTCATGGACCTGTTTTATGCTATTTTAGGTTAATTTTAATATTGTTTCTCTCCGTATTTTCAGATATATTTTGTTAGTAGAATCTTCTCAGTCCTCCCAGAGTACAATATCTTGTAAATGGTTTCTGTTCACCTTCAGTGTTACAGTAGGTCTGCAGAACCATATTGGTTTCAGCTGTTGACACTGGTGGCCCTAGACATCAGAAACTATTTATGCAGCTGGATCTCTTTGTTTTCACTTAAAGAACCTAAAGAGAACCCCCCCTACAGGAACTGGAGATGTGAATTTTAACTGCAAAATATATATTTATATATATTTTTACAAGTAATATACTTTGGGCACATGTATTAGCAAGAAAACAGTTACACAATAGGAGGCTAATATAGCACAAAGGCATAATTTCACTGTTTGTGGGCATTCAATGAAAATGAAAGGTGGCAAATTCAAAACTGGTCAAAGGAAATACCAAAGGGGGATGGTGAAGCAAAAACTTACCAAGATTCAGAGAAACTGGACACTGATATGAAAAACAAGAATATCTAGAGCTGTTATAGTTAGTGCCAACAAAGTGGGTCTATATAGACATACACAGGGAGATAAAACCTCATATATCAATGCTTAAGTAAATGTCTGTTAGGGTTTAGAATGAGACCTTTAAGGAAGAGGAAAGATTATTTCACATCTGCCTGTTGTGAGGTTTCTAAGGCCTTAGTCTGAAGCACTATTTGAGACAGGATGCTGGACTGTGGGTCTGAGTATAGCAATTGGTATGTTTCAACGTCTTCAGTATAGACTCACTGCAGGCAATACCTTAGTTATGAACAATGAAAAAGATAGGGTATTCTTGACCGTTGGTCCTGCTTTGAGCAGGAGGTTGGACTAGATGACCTCCTGAGGTCTCTTCAACCCTAATCTTCTATGATTCTATGTTCCAAAAAATTGTTGCTATTTCCACTGTTTTGACTGGATTTGAGGCCAAAACAAATTTCAAAATATTGAATTTTACACAGGATGGAAACTGCAGTTTTCAACTAGCTCTGCAAATAACAAGCATAGTGATTTTAAGCAATTTGCCCAGGGTCACATATGAAATCTTGGTCTGGGGCAGGAATTAAATGCAGATCTTCTAAGTACTAGTCCAGTGCCTTTCTCCCAGTGTTGAAAAGAGAGCTGTTATCTAGATTCAGCATGACATAGTTCAGGTATGTTGTACTGTATGTAGATGCTATACCTTCATATGGAATTACATTGATAATGCCTAACCCTAATTCTGTATTAGTGAAGCTGAATCACCACTGAGGGGCTGAGAGGGGTTTTGTGAATACAGTCAAAATTAATCAGAACTTCAAATACTGCTTTCAATTTTCAACATAGTTTAGCTGCTAGAATTCATAAGATGTATTGATCAGGAGCTTAAAGAATTTAGCATTTTTTAAAATTACAGTGTTGCAAGGAGGTCGCTATGCTAAGAAAGGTTAATGAATTGTACTTTGCCTCAAAGGAATAATACAACAAATACAGACAGCAAATTAATCTTTTAGGAATTGTAGTACATAGTATTTAGGAGCATACCATGATAAGTGAGGGAAAATGGGAAGATATCAACCACATTCCTGAGCTCTTATTGACTGTGAAAGAGAGAGAGAGTGTGTGTGTGTGTGAGAGAGAGAGCAAGTGTGAGAGAGAGAGCGAGCGAGCGAGCCACTATATGTCCTGCTGTAGAACATCAAGCATAGGTATAAGAAGAGATTTTTCAATTATTTTTAAATGAACTCAAGGAAAATTAGAATCCAACAACCAACTTTATCAGTTACTAATTGTAGTCGAGCGGAGCCGGGGCTCGACCCTCCTTAAGGGGGGGGGGAGAGGGAAGCTGCACCGGCTCGCCTCACTCCTTCTGCCTCGGGCCCGCCCTTTGCTGCAGGGTTGAGGACGAGAAAGCAGTATATATATGAGCCCAGGCCCTTAGGCAGGGTGGGGCAGCACACAGTCTATGCTCAGGCCTTTCAACGGGGGCTGAGCAACAAGGTAAACTGAGACGGCCTCCTCAGGCCAGGGGAGGGGGAGTCTGCCACCCTTTGAGGGGTGGCAGGGGGAACGCAGGCCCTCCCACTCCACTGCGTTCCAGCCTGGGGCCCTAGCAGCGGTTAACGCTGCTGATGGTCAGTGGGGAATCCTAACTGAAACACACTGCCATTGGCTCAGGTGAGCCTGCAGCCTGACTGGGGTCAGCTGCCCCCGGGCCACTTCCAACCTCCCCCTCACTGGGTACCTGCCCTCTGCCAGCATTGTCCAGGGCATCCCAGACCATGGGTTCCTCAGGGCGTCCGCCATCAGGAGGTCCAGTCCACTCCTCAGGGTACTGGGGTTCGGGAGGTCCGATCCACTTCTTGGGGTACCAGGCATCGGGAGGTCCAGGCAGCTCCTTACAGGCCAAGCGTCGGACCGCTCAGTCAGCTCCTCTGAGTGCTGGCCCCAGGGGAGGTCAGGCCAGTACCCCTCCGGGTACCGGCCACGGGGTAGGCTGAGCCCAGCGGGAGCTCAGGTCCTAGCGTCTGCTCTCTCTGGCCACCTCCTCCTAACTGAGCCCTGGGGCCGGGCTTTTGTACTTCCTGTCCCGCCCCTTGACTTCCGGGGGGTGGGGACAGGTGGCAGTGGCCTTTGACTTCCTGTCCCACCCCGTGACTTCTGGGGGCTGGGGACAGGCGATGGGGGCTCCGCCCACAGCTGCATACTTTCTGGCCTGTTCTCCTCAGGAGCGCGGGGGAGTGGGGCCCCCTTGCGACACTAATGCAGAAAGACAACTGGACTAAGAAAGGCCATACTGGTCCATCTAGCCTAGTTTCTTGTCTTTCAACAGTGGCCAGTGCCAGGTGCCCCAGAGGGAATGAACAGAACAGGTAACACTGGTCTACAATTTTTAAGAAGTCGTCTGCTTCAGAGATAAAATGTGATATTTATTATGTATTTTGATGTGCTGAATTCAAATATGACAATTAAAACAACTGATTGGCTACTGTTTCTAGGATATTTAAATTTTTACATTTTATGTCTATGTATATTGTGTAGATAGTAGAGTTTTAATCATAAATTGTCAACCCAGGTCTTTTCATGTGTTTATGGTTGCTTTACATGATAATATTTCACCTGTCCTATTTATGTAACACTTTAAAAATCAGCAAAAGGGTTATATAAATAAAATTTATTATGAAACAAAAGGCAAAAAACTATTATGTACATAGTTTAGTCCTATTCAGTGTCTACTTGGGGCTTCTTGGCTTGTCTCTTGTATTCATTAAATGGAGCATCTCTTGTCACTGTCCAGCAATAGTCTGCAAGCATTGATGGGCTCCATTTGCCCTGATAGCCTTCCAGGAGATTCCACTGCTGTAGTCTGGAGCCCAACAGCTCTGCCTTACTCTTGGGTAGTTCAAAATCCCTGACAAGGTCATTCAGTTCACCTTGTGTTATGAGGTGTGGTTCAGAGGAGGAGGATGGGAGAAAATGTGGGTCCTCTGACATTGATGGTTCAGGACCAGAAGTTTTATCCTCTTCCTCTTCCTCATCTGACTCAAGTGAGAATGATTCTGGTGCATCAGGAACCGGCAGTCCTTCTCCGTGGGGTACTGGGCGTATAGCTGATGGAACGTTTGGATAATGCACAGTCCCCTTTTTCTTCTTTGACACACCTTTCCCAATTGGAGGCACCATGCAGAAGTAACAATTGCTGGTATGATCTGTTGGCTCTCTCCAAATCATTGGCACTGCAAAAGGCATAGATTTCCTTTTCCTGTTCAACCACTGGTGAAGATCTGTTGCACAAGTGTTGCAGCATATGTGTGGGGCCCACCTCTTGTCCTGATCTCCAATTTTGCAGCCAAAATAAAGGTGATAGGCTTTCTTAACCATAGTGGTTATACTGCGCTTTTGTGATGCAAAAGTCACTTCACCACAAACATAGCAGAAGTAATCTGCACTGTTCATACAAGTACGAGGCATCTCTGCTCACTCTGCCTAAACAGAAATGTGTCCGTTTGCAAAATCAAACACTGACAAATAAGAGAGCACCACACTGTATGATTTCTAGAGCTGATATAGGGCAATTTGTTCAGCAGAGTGATGTAAGCTTCGTTATGATTGCATCATCCATGACTTCTAGGAATAACATGATGCAATTCATATCATGTATGAAGTAATACCAGCTTCAGATTGCATCATTCATTGTTTTGCCTAAAAAGCAAGTACTGTCCAAACCCAGTCATAGATTTATTCATAGATCCAGTCAAAGATGTATTTTAGTCATTTCTGGTTTAAATTGAGATCCCTTCCCTTTATAACTCACTTATCCTCCGTCATTCCCAAGTCAAGGGTCGTATATATTGACCCAATAGCATATCTTGAAAACTAGAGCCAATCAACAATTTTAAGCATAATTTTCGTTCTCAGTGACCCAGAATTAGTAAAGTTGGATTACATTTATTTCAGAAGCATTTTGGCTGTAGAGCAGTGTAATCATCAAGTGATTCATCCCCTGTTGCTCATTCCCAGCTTCTGGCAAACAGAGGTTAGGGACACCATTCCTGCCCATCCTGGCCAATAACCATTGATGGACTTATCCTCCATTAATTTATCTAGTTCTTTTTTGAACCCTGTTATGGTCTTGGCCTTCATAACATCCCCTGGCAAGAAGTTCCACAGGTTGACACTGCGTTGTGTGAAGAAATACTTCTTTTTATTTGTTTTAAATCTGCTGCCTATTAATTTCATTTGGTGACCCCTAGTTCTTGTGTTATGAGAAGGAGTAAACAACACTTCCTTATCTACTTTCTCTATACCACTCATGATTTTATAGAAACCAATCATATCTCCCCTTAGCTGTCTCTTTTCCAAGCTAAAAAGTGCCAGTTTTATTAATCTCTCCTCATACGGAAGCCGTTCCATAGCCCTAATCATTTTTGTTGCCCTTTCCTTAACGTTTTCCAATTCCAAGATTTTTTTTTAGATGGGATGACCACATCTGCAGACAGTATTCAAGATGTGGGAGTACCATGGATTTATATAGTGGCAAAATAATATTTTCTGTCCTATTATCTATCCCTTTCTTAATTATTTCCAGCATTCTGTTCACTTTTTGGACTGCTGCTGTACATTGAGTAGATGTTTTCAGAGAACTATCCGCAGTGACACCATGAGCTCTTTCTTGAGTGGTAACATCTAATTTAGACCCCATCATGTTATATGTATAGTTGGGATTATGCTTTCCAATGTGCATTACTTTGCATTTATCAACATTAAATTTCATCTGCCATTTTTTTGCCTAGTCACCCAGTTTTGAGAGTGTCTTTTGTAGCTCTTCACAGTCTGCCTGGGTCTTAACTATCTTTAGTAATTTTGTATCATCTGCAAATTTTTCCGCCTCACTGTTTACCCCTTTTTCCAGATCATTTATGAATATGATGAATAGGACTGGTCCCAGAACAGACCTCTGAGGGGCACCACTATTTACCTTTCTCCTTTCTGAGAGCTGACCATTTATACCTACCCTTTGTTTCCTATCTTTTAACCAGTTACTAGTCCATGAGAGCAACTTCCCTCATCTCGTGGAAGCTTACTTTGCATAAGAGCCTTTGGGGATGGAGCTTGTCAAAGGATTTCTGAAAATGTAAGTCACTATATCCACTGGATCCCTCTTTGTCCACATGCTTGTTGACCCCGTCAAAGAATTCTAGTAGATTGGTGATGCATGATTTCCTTTTACTAAAACCACGTTGACTCTTCCTCGACAAATTATGTTCATCTACATGTCTAACAATATTGTTCTTTATTATAGTTTCAGCCAGTTTGCCCAGTACTGAAGTCAGGTTTAAAGTCCTGTAATTGCTGGGATCACCTCTGGAGCCCTCTTTAAAAATTGGCATCACATTAGCTATCTTCCAGTAATATGGTACAGAAGCTGATTTAAATGATAGGTTACAGACAAGAGAGTTAGTGGTTCTGCAATTTCACATTTTAGTTCCTTCAGAACTCTTGGGTGAATACCATCTGGTCCTGGTGACTTATTGCTGTTTAATTTATCAATTTGTTCCAAAACCTCCTCTAATGATACCTTAATCTGGAACACTTCCTCAGATCTGTCACCTAAAAAGAATGGCTCAGGTTTCGGAATCTCCCTCATAGCCTCAGCCGTGAAGACTGATGCAAAGAATTCATTTAGTTTTTCCACAATGGCCTTATTGTCCTTGAGTGCTTCTTTGGCACCTCAATTTTCCAGTGGCCCCACTGATTGTTTAGCAGGCTTCCTGCTTCTGAAGTACTTAAAAAAAATTGCTATTACTTTTTGAGTCTTTGGCCAACTGTTTCTCAAATTCTTTTTTGGCCTTCTGTCATAAACAGATAGCTAAGGGTTAATGTCTCTTCCACCTGAAGCACCTGACCAGAGGACCAATCAGGAAACCGGATTTTTTCAACTCTGGGTGGAGGGAATTTAGTGTCTGAGGTCTTTGTTTTCTGGCTGCCTGCTTTCTCTGAGCTTTGGAGAAGTCGTTTCTACTTTCTATTCTTCTGTTTCTAAGTGTAAGGACAAAGAGATCAGATAGTAAGTTATATGGTTTCTTTTCTTTGGTATTTGCATGAATATAAGTGCTGGAGTGCTTTGATTTGTATTCTTTTTGAATAAGGCTGTTTATTCAATATTCTTTTAAGCAATCGACCCTGTATTGTGTTACCTTAATACAGAGAGACCATTTGTATGTATTTTTTCTTTCTTTTTATATAAAGCTTTCTTTTAAGACCTGTTGAAGTTTTCTTTACTGGGAAATTTCAGGAAAATTGAGTCTGTACTCACCAGGGAATTGGGGGAGGAAGAAATCAGGGGGGAGATCTGTGTGTGTGTTGAATTTGCTAGCCTGATTTTGCATTCCCTCTGGGGGAATAGGAAAGTACTTTTGTTTCCAGGACTGGAAACGGAGAGGGGGAGTCACTCTGTTTGGATTCACAGAGCTTGTGTCTGTGTATCTCTCCAGGAGCACCTGGAGGGGGGAAGGGAAAAAGGATTATTTCCCTTTGTTGTGAGACTCAAGGGATTTGGGTCTTGGGGTCCCCAGGGAAGGTTTTTCAGGGGGACCAGAGTGCCCCAAAACACTCTAATTTTTTGGGTGGTGGCAGCAAGTACCAGGTCCAAGCTGGTAGCTAAGCTTGGAGGTTTTCATGCTAACCCCCATATTTTGGATGCTAAGGTCCAAATCTGGGACTAAAGTTATGACACCTTCCTAATTGTATTTTTACACTTTATTTGCCAGTGTTTATGCGCCTTTCTATTTTCCTCACTAGGATTTAACTTTCACTTTTTAAAGGATGCCTTTTTGCCTCTCACTGCTTCTATTACTTTGTGGTTTAGCCACAGTGGCTCTTTTTGGGTTCTCTTACTATGTTTTTAAATTTGGGGTATACATTTAAATTGAGCCTCTATTATGGTGTCTTTAAAAAGTTTCCACGCAACTTGCAGAGATTTCACTTTTGGCACTGTACCCTTTAATTTCTGTTTAACTAGACTCCTCATTTTTGTGTAGTTCCCCTTTCTGAAATTAAATGCTACGGTGTTGGGCCGCTGTGGTGTTTTTCCTGCCACAGGGATATTAAATTTAATTACATTATGGTCACTATTACAAAGCAGTTCAGTTATATTCACCTCTTGGACCAGATCTTGTGCTCCACTTAGGACTAAATCAATATATAATTATAGTGGCACTAATGTACATTTCAGCTTTACGAGGGAAGGGGGAGAAAGTTTTTGTCCGATGGGCAGATTTGCAGTATGCTATTGACTTTCTAAACCAGGCAGGAAGAAAGCAGCAGACCTGCCTCATGGTGGAAGCCTCTTTATGTAGTTATAAGGGCCAGGTTTTAAAAAAGGTAGTTAGGTGACTCGTGGGATTTTCAAAAGCATGGGGGAAGTTAGACATGTATGTGCTTTTGAAATACCAAATACCCTTTAAAAAAAAAAAAAGTCTAACCTTAGTGATAGAAACCAGATTGGGATAATATCATCACTGGAAAAAAAAATAAAGTTAAGAGGTAATTTAAGCCCCAAAAGATTGGCTAGCCATAAGGTTCAAAAAAGGGGGCAACGTCACTACCTTAAGTTATCTCCAAAATATTTTATGACCACAAATTTTTCAAACTAGTCTATTTCTCAAATCATCAGTGGTGTCCTGCAGCTAATTTTAATTTTCCTGGAGTAGGACCATGATCAGTAATTGATTGCTACTTGCTAGAGTTCAAAATCATGTATTTGGTATAGTTCAAAATTAAAATACAACTGTTAAATCTCAGTAGTGGACCCAGTCCTAACTAGAATCTTTGAATAGGGTGAGGAAGGCACATGTGCATTTTTTTTTTAAATTAGGGCACTGCACTGTTGCTGAGCAAATCAGATTTTGGGAGCCTGGATATTTTCTAGTGTAAAGTTTTTATGTATGAAGTGTATACAAGTCTTGTTACCTTCAGAGGTGGCCAAAACTATGGACATGAAATTCCACTTAGAGAAACTCAAGCTAAGACACAGAAGTTGGATTGAGATCCAAGAAACAGTTTCCATTTTTCTGGTATTTGATCTTTTTTGCTTACTCTCCTATGCAGCCATCATCCACCTAACTGGGAAGCCCTCAATCCCAATTCATCAGCTTTTCATTACATAGATGTAATTATTGTCAACACCTAGTGAGGTATAGCTCTGGAGGTTAATGCTTACAGCTGGTCAAGACTTTTCCATTTAACCCCCTCCCCCCCAGTTTGTTTTTATAACTGAAAACTTTTGCAAAAATCTTGCTGTTTTTCTGAATTTTTGTTGAAGTTTAAGTTTGCCTGAAGTTTTCATTGTCAAATGAAACAGAATGAATGTCTGAGGGGTTCCCTCCTCCCATTTCCATTTATTTTCTGCACTCTAATTCTTTCTAATGTTGACAATTTGGGCAGGAAGAAATGTTACAAAAAATGGAAGGAAAAATAAAATTAACTCCATCACGCTTTGAAACTGTCCTGAATTTAAGCAAGTTTTGAAAAAGGAAAGTATCAAAAAGGGGAAAAAGTATGCACAGGCTTGCCCCCCACCCCCAGCTATTTTGTAGCAGGAAAGGAAAATAGGGCAAACAAAAATCAAAATTTTGCAACACTTTTAAAAACACAAAACATTTGCAAGGTTTGAAATAAACAAAATAGAAGCAACATGTTTTTTTAAACAAACAGCTCTACTCCTTAGACAGTAGAATCTATAAACAAAATCCACTGGACCCAATTCATCTTTAGTTTCAGTCCAGACTAAAAAATACTGTGGGTCCCCTTAATGATCATCCAAGTGTTGATACATCCAACCCTTTCTATGAAGAGAGTTTCAGATAAAAATACATTTGTAGAATTCATTCATAAAATGCATTTCATTAACCCAGTTGCCATAACAATACATTGGGACACAGGGGCGGCACCAGGGTTTCTGACGCACTAGGCGGACGGCCATTTCGCCGCCCCCCGCGGCCCCGGTGGACCTACCACAGTCATGCCGGCAGACGGTCCACTGCTGGAAAGGCTTTGGTGGAGCTGCCGCAGTGATGCCGGTGGGCGGTCCGCTGGTCTAAAGGTTCCGGTGGACCTGCCGCAGGCATGACTGCGGTAGGTTCGCCGGAGCCTTTAGACCAGCGCACCATCCGCTGAAATGACTGCGGCAGCTCCACCGGAGCCTTTCCAGCAGCGGACCATCCGCCGGCATGACTGCAGTAGGTCCACCGGACCCGCGTGCTGCCCTCCCAGCAAAATAGCGCCCCCAAAAAATTCTGGCACCCTAGGCCATTGCCTAAGTCGCCTAAATGGTAGCGCCGGCCCTGTTGGGACAGTTACCCATGCTCAGGATGTCTAATACATGAAATTCTGATTAACAAATCCTCAGTGTGAAATGGAGCAACCCATCCACCTCAGTGAGCCTTGTGGAAACAAACTGTCGTGGGTGGACAACTCATCCCTATCCCAGTTCACAGAGCTTCTCCAAAGTAATTCCTAAAGCATATCTTTTGGAAGAAATCCAAATCTTGATTGTTCAATTGTTCCAACGGTTGATTACCTTCTGAAAACTTATTATAGCTACCACTACTTTTTTTTTTTAATTGATTCCCAAGGGATCCAAAACCTCAACTCTTCTGCAGGAAAACCTTTTATTGCAGTCAGTGGGAGTTTTGCCAGAATAAATCTTCAGTAGGACTTTGTTTGGTCTATGTATTGGATTGGATGATGTAATAAATCTGGTCACAAATGGTAAGTCGCCTGAACTCATATTGCTTTTAAGGAGAACAGTATCTTTTAGGACAGTTTCCTGAAACTATTCCCCATTCATTCAGTGTTTGTTTTGAACCATTTTGGTACTTCTCCTCAGTCCATCTACTAGAAGTATAAAAACATAAAAAATCTTAGCAGCTTTCCTATTTGAAGGAGGGGTGGAAAAACACATTACCTACCGTTGTTCTTTGAGATGTATTGTACATGTCCATTCCACTGTACATGGATGTTGTCCAAGAATTGTCTCTCTCAGTGGTACCCAACAGGGCAGCTTACGCGCCCTTCCCATCATGCCCTATTGATGATGGTATGAGAGGATGGAGGCAGACCCCAAACCTCCCCCTCAGTTCTCCATCCGCGACAGACTCCATCACAGAAGAGAAGGCAGGTGAGATGTGGAATAGATGTGTTCAACACATCTCAAAGAACAACAGTTGTGGAAAGGTAGGTAAATTCCTTTTCTTCAAGTGACTGAACATGTCCATTCCACTCTGGTAACTCACAAGCAGATTAATATGCAGGCAGGCTCCAAGTCTACCTGAACAGCAATTGTAGAATAACCCGTTCAAAACTGTCCTCATTCCAGAACTGATGGAAATGGTACAAATGAGCAGCAAATGTATGAACTGATGCATAGCTTGCTGCTTTACAAATGTCTCAAATAGGTACTTGTACTAGGAAAGCTGCTGAAGCTATTTGTGCTCTAATCAAAATGAGCCAATACTCTAGCAGTAGGGCATGACATTACCTAACTGGTTGTACTCATGAATGCAAGAGAAAATCCTCCGAATGAAAGCCAGTTTACCTTTCAATCTGTCTGCAATTGTGACAGTTAAGTGAACTGAGGCTCTAAAGAATCTGGTGAGGTCCAAGTAGAAGGCCAACGCTTCCCCATCACATCCAAATGAATGAAGCGTCTGCTCATCTGTATACATGTGAGGCTTCGGAGGGAAAGAGTTGACAAATAAGTGGCCTAGTTAATGTAGAAATCAGAAAGCACCTTTGTCAAGAACTTTGAGTGAGGACAGAGGTAAACTTTATTTTTATGGAAAACTGTATAAGAAGGTTATGAGCCCAAGAATGTCAATTCAACTATTTTCCTTACTGAAGTTATCAGTAATTAGAAATGCCACCTTTATAGAGAGGTTCAAAGAGAGGTCTCATTAAATTTTGTTAGCACGAGGTTGAGATTCCATAGGGGAACAGGTTCCTGCACCTTTCTGTCATCTGTCCAACCCTTTCAGAAATCTGAAAGTTATGAGGCTGGGGGCAGGGAAGTGATCTACTGCCCACTGGAGAGGGGAACACTGACATCTGCCAAATGTTCTCTAATGGAAATGTCAGACCTGGATGTTTTAGGTGCAACAGATGATCCAAAACATTGTTAAAAATGGAAGCCTGCATTGCAGAGGCAAATTTCTGCTGAGACCAGACAGAAAAATGTTTCCATTTGGCCAGCTAAGTACACCTACTTGAAAACTTTCTGCTACTCAGAAGCACTTCCTGAACTTCTTTTGAGCAAACCATTTCCACTGGTGTCAGTTATGAAGCACCCACACTGTCAGCTGGAGGGCCTATAGGTTGGGGCTGGAGCAGATAGGCCACGGTCCTGAGAAATATGTCTGAATCCAATGGGAGAGGCAGAGGAGCTCTCACTGACAATGCTAGCAAGGTCAAGACTAATGTTGCTGATACCTCGGTTGTGCTATTGGTATGAGGGAAGCATGATTCTGCTTGGCTTTGAACAGGACTCTGGGTAGTAATGGCATCAGAGGAAAGGCATATACCAGGTAATTTGTCCATGACAGCAGAAACATGTCCATCAAAGAACCCAAGCTGTGACACCCTTGGGGAGCTGAACTGACAGCACTTGTTGGCCTTTGTTGCAAACAGGTCTGCTTTGGGGAGTCCCCCACAGCTGAAGATGGACCTGGCCATGTCTGCATGTAGCAACCAACCAGAGAAAGACCTGCTTTAGGTGATCTGACAATGTGTCTCCTCTCCTGGAAGGTATGTAGCTTTGAGGTGAATGGAGTTGATTGGGAGCTCTGCATGAAGTAGATAGTTTGGGACAAACGGGTTCCCTCCCTGTCTGTTCACATAGAACATAGTCACTGTATTATCCATTAACACCAGAAGATCTTTCCACTCTACAATATGTGAGCAGAAGGTTGACAGGCTAGATGGATAGCACATAGCACCCTGATGTTTATATGACTCCTCAGATCCTGTGGAGGACCATAACACTTGAGTTCGTAGAGTTCTGATGGGTGTCCCCAGCCCGGGGATCAAGCTTCTGTGACCAGCATGAATGTTGGTTGTGGAGAAATGAAGGGAACTCATATGCACGTGTTATGAGGGTCTGCCAACCAATCCAGAGAGGACGGAGTTCCACATGAAATGCAAATCGCTGTCTAGTGAATGTTGACCGGGGACATGTACTGATGTTAGCCATCCCTGAAGCTTCCTGAGGTTTAGCTGCTGACAGGCTGAATGGAAGTACTGGGAATTGGTAATGGATTCCATTCACTACAAACCTGAGAAAAGTCCAGTGGACCGGAAGCATCCTTTAAGTCAAGGGCAGCATACTAGTTGCCCTGTTCCAGGGAATGAATAATGAAAGAAAGGGTAACCATGCAGAAATTTATTTTCTTCAGGTATTTGCTTAACTCTCTTAGATCTAAAATAGGTCTGAGATCACCTTGTGGAAATAGAAGGAATAAAACCCCTTTTCCTAAGGAACTTCCTCAATGGCTCCTTCTAGAAGGAGAGATTGGACCTCTTGCTGAAGAATGGTCTCATGAGAGTGATCCCTGAAGAGGTATGGGAAAGAGGCAATGAAAAACAAATTGAAGGGAACATCCCAGATTCACCGTACTTAGAACCCAATTGATGTGATGTGATGTGAGTACAAACATGAAAAAAGTGTGAATAGATGTTTGGCAAAGATAGGGGTAGGAACAAATTGGTCTGTAATATTGGTATGTGATCCTTGACAAAACCAACAAAATGAAAGTTTAGACTGGCCTGGCACATGACTAGCAGGACTTGAACCCTAGAGAGCGAGGTATGTCTCCAGCACAAGTCCAGGTATCATAAATCAAATTTGGTCCAAAAAGGACATAAAAACTAACTGTACATTATATCTAACTAACTACTAGCCACTAAATGACAAAACAGACTATATACAAAAGAATGAGGGAAATAAACTTGTGATTTATTTATCATTTGCATATTCGCCAAGCCAAGCAATAGCACTCTTAGTGGCCACATGGAGTTCTCAGAGTCCACTTCTAAATTTGGCTAGTGGGCACTCCTTGACAACAGTATCATTGTTTGATCTGCACTGCAGCTTGGATTGTCTCGAAAACCCCAACAGTGCTGGCTGGCTGCACAGAGGCCTTGCCCAGTCTGGAATCAGTTAAGAAGGGCCCACTGACAACGTCACAAAGTGGGAAGCAAGGGCAGTAGGGTCTGTGATGGGAACTGATTGGTGTTTGATGTTAAGCATCGGTCTTCCCAACACAAGGATTCCGCTGTCATGTCCTGCCATGAAAGAAGCATAGCTGGTGGGCTAAAAATAGTGATAGCAAGCCTGGGAGCACTCCAAACAGTAGTCACTCGTGGCAAGAAGTAACTGAAGGGAGTTGGGGGAGGCTCCATCTTCTTACACCAGCATGCAGTGGCACACAATGACAGAGGGCAATCGAGCCACCCTGACAGGTACCGCTCAGTGATGAAGTTCTCCGACAACTGCGCATGAGTCATGCTCACAGCTACACTGAAATAAACATGTGGAATCACTCAAGGAAGAAATAATATTTGTTCTCGCAAGAACTTGTAGTGAAGTGTCCCCTAGGAGATGTTCCCGAGACAGAGAGATAGCAGTGATCTTTAGCTCCAGAAAATAGGTTCAGTCTAATTTACATAATTATAAACATTAAAACTAAACTGACAGCGACACGTATGGCATCTGGAAAACATTGGCACAGCAACACCAAAAATCAAATACAATTCAGAGTCCTTCTCATCCAGAAGTTAGAATCATTGGGGTGTAGGGGGGAGAAGTCACTGTTTGCTCACTCTACAGGAGTAAAAGCCTGTTTAAAACTTATTTTGGGTATTAAATGGTTATAATTGATTCTGGGAGCACACAGAGGCAAATCTGATGATTAAGGCAAGGCTATTTTTACTAGACATTTGTTAGAGCAGAACCACACTATCAGGGAATAATACAGTATATGGCAGAAATGTGCTGTAAAGTCCAAGCTCTTTGCTATGCTCAGCCAAAACCTGACTGGCTAAATCAAACATGGTCCTAAATTTCTTACAGTTCCTCAGTCAGGGAACTCTCTCCACTGTCGCATGCTGTAACCATCCAAACCTGTCCTCCTAAGGCAAACCAGCCTCCAGCTACGTGCAGATGAATAGAAGCCACTTCTAAAGGCTTGTCAACATGAGCATACTCAGGAAAGTGAATCAAAATTAACTAATCCCTTCCAACATGAATTAAGATAAAACTGAATTAAGGCCACTTTAATTCTAGATGAGAGGATCCACACAGGATAAAATGCAATTGAATCCACTTTCAATTCACACCTTTAATTAATTTGAATTAATTTTCTTGAGTGTCCCTGTGTAGTCAAGCCCTAAAACTGACCATATGATTCAGTAATCTGAACATATGTTTGTTTTTTTTTAAAAAACATGGGTTGTCTTCTTCCCACTGCATCACCTAGAACCCAAATCTGCCATCTCTGTCTTGCACAGAACCCTCTTTTCTGTGAATTAATAGGTTTATTGCATAGTTTTGAATAAATGGGTTGGGTAAAATATACCCCTGGAGTAACCTTGTTGAAATCAATGAAGTTAATCCAGCATGAATTTAGCCTTTATTTCCCATCCCCTCCCCCGGATTACTACGACCTGCAAAAAACACATCTAGTTACATCAACAAATGTTTTAAGAGTTTTCTTTAGAAAAATCTGTGTGTATGTGCGTGTAAACTCATTACATGCAACACACTGAAGGTGCGTTTTCCATGTCCATGGCATAAAGCTTGTTAATCATATGCTAATAGCTATCTTCTTAGCCGCTTGTGTCAATATGGTGACCTCACAACTACATAGGATGACTTGTGGTGTCCTGAACAATCTATGCTAGCAGAGCTCCTAGTTACCATGGAGATTGTAGATATTTAAAATAATATAACAAGCTAGAGCAGTGGTTCTCATCTGATTCACAAATGCCTCCCACAATGTGTTACTTGGCTGCAGGGACCAGATAGCAGGGCAGCGGCAGCCCCAACACTGATCCTCACTGTGCGGGTCAGGCGTCTGCCCTCGTGGGGCCGGGCAGCTGCCCCAGAACCCCGCTGCACCAGGCGATGAGGCAGCCCAGCCAGACCCCTCCAGGCCGGGGAGCTGGGAACCCAGCTCAGACCCCTCTGTGCCGGGCAGCTGGGAACCCAGTGGACCCCGAGCCGGCCTTTAGCACACAGTTGAGCGGGTCTCAGCTGTGTGGTAACTGGGCCGCATGCAGCCCACGGGTTGAGAACTACTGAGTGAGAGAGATGGTGCTGTCATGTGGATTCCATTTATGTAATATGTTTGTTGACCACTTTGGTACATCCAGCTTTCCTTAGTTGCTGTATCTAGCCCATCTTTTATTGCAGTGGTTCAGGCGGTCCGCCAAGCAGGGCCAGCGTTAGAGTCGCAGGGGCCCAAGGTAGAAAGCTGAAGCCCCACCACATGAGGCTGAAGCCTGGGGCATTGAGCCCTGCCACCCGGGGTTGAAGCCAAAGCCTGAGCAATGTAGGTTTGCAAGGTCCCCATGCAACTGCCTTGCTTGTTACCCCCTAACGCTGGCCCTGGCTTTGATATGCAAAAACAAACAAACAAACAAAAACAGTTATTATGGCACAGGTGGGCCACAGAGTTTTTATAGAATGTTGGGAGGAGGAGGAGGGGGGAAATCAGAAAGAAAAAAGTTGAGAACCCTTGTTTTATTGTCTTATTGACATGGTTGTAGATGAATTAGGCTGCTGAGAGGAGCGGCCACACCTCTTGTTAAAGTCCTAGGCACCTTGCAAGATTTCCAGTGAATCTCTTATCATTAGAAGTGGCCTGTCTTCTTTCTAAGGCTAGGAGAACAAAGTGACTAGATTCTTTACCTTGCATAAAAGGAGATCCCCAAAATGACAGATTTCCCATATTAGGACAAAATTTTTAAATTTTAAGGGAATAAAATGTTATGTTTAGGCTTGGAAGGATTACATTTTTTTCAATTGATCAATGGGGCTTTCACCACACAAGCTGACAAAAAAAAATTACATCAAGAAATCAGAATTTACAATTTACACTCACACAAAGTAAGAAAAAATGTTACTTGAGAACTTAGTTTGATTTAAGCTATTTACTTTGTATATTTTGATGTGATGTTGACAATGTGTTTTAATTTGTTTTGTTTATTGTCTGAATCCTCTACCTCCCTTTCTTTCCCACAACTCTAAAAATTTAAAAATAGATTAAAAAAAGTTAAAATGCTTATAATTAAATGTTGATATCTGTCAATTTATAAAGGAAATAAAAAAAATAATCGAATTCTGCCAAGCCTAATTATATTTTACCTACGTTTGTTTTGCAGATGTGTAAAATCGGCTCATGGGTAATTGATACTTGAACTCTACACTGTTATTATTTTAAAATTCCTTTAGCTCTTCTAAACATTCAAGACCTAACGAAGAGTCACGTCGCATACTTTTCACTGTCACTTACATGCTGTTGCATTACACAGAGAACATGCACCAGTGTCTTGTGGCTCTTGCTGCAATGTCCAGTGGATCAGATTTTGCCTCATTTTATCAGTGAAACCCCAGTAACTTAATATCTAATTATTGTAAACAGTAATATCCAAATGTCATAGTAAGTGAGATTGTACTCCACTTATTTATCTATGCAGAACTAGAATTTTCAGTACAGTACATATTCCTGAGAGATTCAGCCCATGAGTCAAGTCCTGCTCTGCATGAAGTCAGTGGCAAAATTCCAGACCTCTAAATCAGATTGTGTGGATCAATTATATTAATCAACTGATTAGACTGATTGATATACAGATTTCTATTGGTGTGAGATCAAAACCTATGCCCATTGTCTCTTTCTCAAGCTTTACTATTTTCCACTACTGTAGCTCAAAGACATTCATACTGAATTACTCCTGTGACAAGTGAGAACACAGGGTAAAAACAATCACAGCTGTAAATGACAGTTATGGAAGACCTTTCCCACTGGCTAGTAGAGAGGTCTCATGCCGCTAGAATCTTTTCTTCCTCAGACAGTGAAGGAACAGTTATTTTTTCAGTGTCATTACAAACTATCAAGAGTTTTGCTATTTTCAAAGCTTTATTCTTAGGCTCATCTCTTATAACAAGTCATCTTGTGTTCTAACAGGGATCTGGCACACCTTTTTGAAGTCATTGTGACTGCATTTACCAGTTCATTGCTATTGACCAATGTCAAGACCAGATAAAGAAATATTGTGCTTTATAACTAAATGCTTTAAGTTACATAACTGGCTTAGGATCTTCAAGAGCCTAAGCAAGTTCAGGACTACTATAGCAGAGCACACACTGTCCTGCCAGATCATGTCTCCCACCTATGCTGTAAGGAGAAGGCAGAGTTGCGGGGACTGGCTACAGTGCAGGTGCACAAAAAAGGAAGTTGCCTTCCAACAAAGCCCAGCTGCAAATGCCTAGCAGAGAATTATGGCCTCTTTGCGCCATCTGAGGGGTACTCAGAGGCTATAAGCCATGTAGTGACTAACTCTGTAACTTTTATCAAATCATTTATTTCCATTCTAAGGAAAGATATCTTGATTTTGCTAGTAGACAAAACTAGACATCCATAACAATTCATGAATACCCAGATTTCCCATAAAAAAGTGGTGCTGTTACAGTACATACCTCAACCTTCCAGGCAACGTAATCAAACACTCAATATGAGGGATACAACAATTATTCATGCAGAAAAAACAAACAAGTGATGTAGGATTTCATGTAAATAACTCTTTCATGGTTCCTTATTCCTGCTGCAAGTAATTTTTAACACTAAAAGGGAGGGCATACCAAGTTTGTGTGGCATGCCGGGCCAGCTCCAGGCACCAGCGAAGGAAGCAGGTGCTTGGGGTGGCCAATAAAAGGGGCGGCACTCCATTCGGTATCACGACAGCTCCAGATTAAAAAAAAAAAAGTCAATCAGCCGCACTTCGGCGGCAGCTCAGTTGCCAAAGAGGAAGAGAGGGAGTGAAGGACCTGCCACCGAAGTGACACAATTGGCTTCCTCTCCTTCCCGCCCCCCGCCCGCTTGGGGCGGCAGAAAAGCTGAAGCCGGCCCTGCTGGCATGTTAGTAACTGTAGGATTAAATTGAGTGATTTCCTTCAAATGAGGGACACTTGCAAGGAAAGCCTGTGTGCAAATTTCAGAGAAAGCTACAGATCACATTTTAAAGTTTGTTTAAAAAAACAAAACAAAACAAACATCTCATTGTAGACGTTTGGTACATAAAACCCAGCTGGCCCTCTGGAGATTAGAGCACAGGCCTCCTTCAATTACACTGGTAAAGCAATAGGATGACAGCACAGGGACTGGAACTCCCAGTGAGGTTTGTCAAGTTAACACCATAAGAAAGCTTTGCAAATATTACTCCATGTAATATTTGAACTACTGTTTTTCCTACTGTTAAATGTTAGAGCTGTATGCCGTGTGTTCACACACACATTGCGGGAATTGGACTCCAGTGGAACGGATGATGTGAATGACACCAGAAAACTAACAACTTATGAGAGATGATGGCACTATAACGTACGCTCTGTGTAAAGTGAAAGCTGATTTGGAAGCCACTATGCAACTCCATTCCACCCATGCTGTGTGTGTACTAGAGACCCCCTCACAATGCTCTTTATTCATTCAGAGACAATGATAAGCTGTGGAAGCAGCTTCTATTAAAGTCACTTTGAAGATTGCCTGCAAAAGAAATTTCTGAAGCATCTACCCATCCTTCCCTTGGTGCTCATGTTTATTATGTGTAGGCCTAGATTGTGTCACGGAAGCTATGGAGACTGCCAGAGATCTGACATTTTCCACTTCAACGCCGGTTGCGGGGGGGGGGGGGGGGTTATAGCTTCGAGCTGAAACCCCCCCTCACTTCCTGCAGCAGTCCTTGGGCTCTTATCACTGTCAACTCACTTTTGTCACAGTTATTTTTAGTATAAGACAAAGACCGATCACAAACATCTATGAATTTTTATTACCTGTGACCGGTCCCTGTCTTTTACTAAAAATAACAACCATGACAAAATCTTAACCTTAACTATGTTTGATTAACAGACCATAGAGAATGCAGTCCCTGGGGGTAGGTTTTCTGATGTGCTTGACTCTTCATTCAATTCTTTTAGAACTTGTGCCATCATAGGAGAAGGAACATGAAGAAAAGGAAAATTCACCTGAGATGACAGGATTCAATAGTACTATAAGCTAGATTGTGATCTCCACAACAATGGTGCAGATTCAGAGGAATTCCTCTGATTCCAGTTACAGTACTGCAACTTGTAGCAGCTCAGAAACAGATTTTGAATGTGACCCATCATTCAGCACTTCTTTGTTTAAATGAGCTTTTCAGAACACTGCTTGATGGATTTTGCCTTTCCCTAGAAAGGCAGAGTAGCAAGCCTACATTAAATATTCTGCCTTTTCTTTATAAAATTATCAGTGCCAGATGATGGAAGTTTGTCCACAGAACAAGTATATTATAGACCAGAGGGGGGCAAACTACACCCCGCGGGCCACATCTGGTCCACAGGACCCTTCCCTCTGGCCCCCAAGCTCCTGCTAGAGAGCGGGGTCAGGACAGGCTTGCAGAGGAGCCAGCCCAACTCCGTGGCAATGCAGTGAGCGGGGCAGAGGCTAGCCCCTGGCTGCTCCCCTTCTGCTTCCCTCCCTCCTTCGCAGTCACAGTTCCCCCAGCACCTGGGCAGCGTGGCTGCAGCTCCGGCTGGGTGGCACGGCTATAGAGCCGCCAGATCTGGTGCTCTAGGGTGGCGCAGTCAGGGGGCCTGGGCCCTGCTGCCAGGGACAGAGGCAGAGTAAGCCAGGGCCCCCCTCCACCTCCAGCATGCTTGGCCTCTGTCCGCAGCAGCCGAGCCCAGACAGGGAGCGAGCCCTGCCTGACTGCCAGGGAGAGTGGTCAAATGAGCAGGGGAAATGCACAGGGAAAAGAACTGAGCCCCTCTCTCCCCAACCCCACAGAGAACCTGGGGCGGGGAGAGCAGGGGAGATTGGATGGGGCAGGGGTCCCGGGATGGTCAGGGGGTGGGGAGTAGGGGGGATTGGATAGGGGATGGGCATCCCAGGTGGATGGTCAGGGGGCAGAGAGCAGGGGTATTTGGACAGGATGCGGGAGTCCCGGGGGGGGGGCAGTCAGAGTTGGGGGGGGTTAGATGGTAGTGGAGGTTCCAGGGGGCTGGATAGGGGGCAGAGGCCAGGCCACGCCTCACTGTTTGGGGAGGCATAGCCTCCCCCAGCCTTTCCTACCCAGCCATCCATATAATTTCTGTACCTGATGTGGTCCTAGGGCCAAAAAGTTTGCCCACCCCTGTTATAGACAGTAATATTGTATAAGCTTACCTTTGTAAAGCTCAAGTGTTGTTCATTTGTATTATACACGTTCACAGGAAAGAGCCCCTTCTGTTTGTGTTAAAACACTGTTTAAAATAAAGTGATGTAGTATTTACTGTAGATGATAAAAGTCAAAGTTATCTGTTTATGACTCCAATAGCAACCTTTTGTTCCTTTACTTGGCTGCTTGAGATTTCTGAGAAGGAAATTATACTGATAATTATTTTCCCTAGAAATTCAGGGCAGAATAATCACATCAAATCATTTCAACTAATTTATGTATTTTGTTATTTGTTCCGTTGGCCCATTTTGTCAGGATGACCATCATATCCAATATCCTTGGTATATTAGCATCCTGCAGTAATGCATTTAAGTTGGACATGTTATTGTATTTTTGTCTTAAGTACAAAAATAATAGAATGAGATGCAAGATAACTAAATACAAGATGTATGGGCTTATTAAAGTATGTATTTGTTTCTCCTACAGGTTTGCCGATTTGAAATGTAACTCAGCAGCAGATTCAAAATACAATACAATTTACTCATTACAGACCAAATCCCAAAGCCAGCAGTCCCACAGAACCTTCAGTAGTTCTTTGGGCCAGAAAGGCTCTGTAGAAACAGATGGAAAAATCCCAACAAGGAGTTGGGCATCTTTACCCCTGGACAGAGGAAAAGAGAAAGGGCTACACATTCTTGTCTGGTTGCCGATCCTCTACTTCTCCAAAAGCATGGAGTCAGATTCCATCCAGCCCATCTGCTATGCATAACAATTGAATCCTAAGGACCAATGTCACTAGAAGACACATGCATGCACTTCACTTCCCCAACATCCAGAAAGGTAAGAAGGTTCTTCTACTCACTGACAAGAAACTAGTGAGGGTCTGACTACAGACTTTGGCAAATCCTTCATTAGCCCATGGCACAGGGAGTATGAATTGCATGCACAGTAGGCATAATGGCTTTGGCAAGTATGCTAAATTAGAATTTCAATTGCCTTTACTAATGAAGAAACCCAGCAAAGTGCAGAGTGAAGTGTAATTATTTTCAGCTGGTTCCAACCTTATTTTGATTTGTGCTGGTCCATTATAATTTTTCACATATTGTAAATCCAGTTTTTATTCAAAACACTAAAATCTATAGGCACTAACAAAGAAAGACAGACACTTCTGCATTTAATAGGTGGGATTAGAATTCAGACTAAACTTTTCACTTATTTAAAAAGGAAAGAAGCCAAGGAACAGGACATGACAGATATCAGTTACTGCCTCTGTATTTTATAGCATTAGAAACAGTATTGGAAACGTACCTCTTCACTTTTTATTACCACCAAAACGATCAAGTTAATCATGCCTGCTGTGACCCAAGAACCTCTTACTGCCTACTGGCCAGAGGGTTAGAAGAATGTCCTGATTCTGGTATATTCTTTGGTAAACGAGAATGTATGTTACATGGTATCTTAAATGAAAGCCAGGGTCACAGATCATTTATATCACTGTGAAATGTACGTACAGATACTATGTAAGGAGCTATGTAAACCTACTGAAAATATTTTCTAAAATCTATATCAAAGCAGAGCCATCTGGCAGAAAAGTGGTTAGTCAAGACATGTTTATTCACTTGTCTCTCTTTTGAAATGTAAGTTAAGTATTATCTCATTTACAAATGGGTCTCGCATCACCCATCTAGGCTAAATGCAGACAAATGATTGTGAGAATTTCAGCCAGCAGGTATGGAAACGGTGGTGGAAGAGAACATTGTCTTGAGATACACTTCAAAAAGGTTTGCTGGACTATATTTGGGGAATAAAGACAACATCCCTGCCCGCACTTCATCCAGCACCTAGGAAGCAAATGGCAGCATGTTTAAAATCACAAAAACTGAGATCACAACCAGTCTTGTCTGAAACACTGCAGAGGACTTTGGGGGTAAGCTGCTTTAGACAGTAGGTTAGCCTGTTAATTTTAGTTTTTAGAAAGCATGTTATGATTTTATATGTAACCTTTTATTTCCATTATTTGTACACACACTCAAAGTCTTGGTAATAGATATATTTATGCGAAAACAAAAATAAGTTAAGTGTTATAGTATTAAACAAGGAGCTGATCCCAAGTGCAATCATACAAACTGGTGTGCATGCTGTTCTCTTGTGGACAGCAGGCCTGGTATTTCTGTGGGTGTTCAGTGGATAAGGGTCTGGGCACTAGAGTGGAATGCTTGAAATGAACTTGTGGACTGGGGTCCACCTATTGTTAACCTGTAAGGCAAAGTAATGTCTAGCATTTCCAGGAAGAGATTGCTTGGGTGGCTAACAGGATGGTGGTGTTAGGGAGCTGACACCATCACACCTATGCATGTTTTCTTTGATATACGGATTTAAAAGCCTTAAGAGCTTCACTTCCTAAAAACCGAAGAATGTTGTGACTGGGTTTCCTCCCTCTACTATAGGGAAATGAGTCTTGCCGATAATAAAGGCGCATCCTGAAGCCCAGAGGAACTTCTGGAAGGCAGATTGGGGCTCCTTTACAGAGTAATAGAATGGATCATTGTAACGATCCCATTAAACATCATCTCCATGGAAGATGCAAACTGTCATTTCTGTTGTGCTATTTTCAAAGCTGCAAGTGCAACGATTCCATGCAGTTTCCAACCAGTATAAATTCCATGTTTGAAGGAGGATTGTGCAGACCTGCTGAGGCAGTATGAGCAGTCAGGTGATCTGGAGATTGCAGACAATCTTATAGAATCATTCCGCTCGCCATGCTCGATGGGAGGAAGCGACAGTGGTTGCTTGACTTACGTGGGCAAGCCAGAAGAGCTGGAGCTTAACTTGTCGAGTAGGTGCGGCTCAACATCTATATGGATAAAGCAGGCCAGCAATTACTCCAAATCAGACTGCCAGTCATCTGTTGAAGGTCACCAAAGCTCCTGTTGACAGAGCTGTCAAATGACAGGTACATGACGAGTGGCAGTGTTTCCTAAGGGAGTATCCAGCGGGATAGTAAGATCGAGCCATTCATTAGTCTGGAATTGAATAAAGGGCTGAATGATTTAAAATAGGTACAGCTCCTGGATAGGATACAGTTGCCTCATGAATTCATGAGGCCTCTGGGCCCTTGTGCTCAAGAATGGCTTGTCAGAGTTCTGCGTGAATCCAGACTGCCTAGAAACTGGCACCAAGCGACAATCATTGCCTTGCCAAAACCTGCGAATGATCCACACTTGCCTTCCCGCTACAGACCAATTTCACTTCTAAGCATCTGATTTAAGGTGCTCAAGCATCTGATTTTGCAAAGAATTTCACCATCTATGGAAGGCATGCTGGCATCAGAGGAAGCCGGTTTTCACTGCAGTCATAGTACATGTGATCAA
Organism: Gopherus evgoodei; assembly: GCF_007399415.2. Classification (NCBI taxonomy): domain Eukaryota; kingdom Metazoa; phylum Chordata; order Testudines; family Testudinidae; genus Gopherus; species Gopherus evgoodei. The sequence goes on along the minus strand of NC_044324.1, from coordinate 179,344,333 downwards.
GTGTTGGCATTGGTTCAGTTTTCCTTGTCCTGACTGTGGCACACAATACAGTTTGGTACACAGGCCTTTTGATGAAATTGTCTAAAACTATGTCAGTTGGTTAGTATGCGCAATGGCTCTGTTTCTGAGATATCACCATTTCTTGTGGTATATTGGTGATAGAACAAGTGCTTGAAAGCACCAGAAGAATGGCCTCCCACAAAGTATTCTCTCCAACATTATTCAACTTTTATTCGAATGACTTACCACATACCAGATCCCACCAGTTTATTTATGTAGACAACATATGCTTTGGCACTCAGTCACACTCCTTTGACATACTTGAGAGTGCCCTGAATGCAGATATGGTGGTTATGGCAGATTATTGTCATCAGTGGTGCCTGATATCAGGTGAAAGTAAGACTGTGTTGAGTATTTTTCTCTTACATCATGCACAAGCAGGCAGAGATCTGAATACAGTTTCATAGAATATCAAGGTTGGAAGGGACTTCAGGAGGTCATCTAGTCCAACCCCCTGATCAAAGCAGGACCAATCCCCAGACAGATTTTTATCTCAGTTCCCTAAATGGCCCCCTCAAGGACTGAGGGGTTTAGCAGGCCAATGCTCAAACTGAGCTATCTCTCCTCCCCTCAGTTCTCAGTGGTCATCTAGGTGTCATATTACCATCTTACAAAGACAGCGACTAAAGTCAGAAATGTGCAACACTCTGCATGGAAGACTGGTCAGAATGACATTGGGGGATCAGTGCCCAAATGTTACGCACTTCAGCCTTGGCACTCTGTTACTTGGTCATGGAGTATCACATTCTAGTATGGGCTTGCTCATCTCACCCAAAGAGGATTGCCACACAATTTAATTGCATCCTGTGTATTATTTCAGGCACACTTAAATCTACTCCTCTACCATGGTTACTGGTTCTCTGCAATATTGCTCCACCTAGTGTTCACAGAAAGGAAAGTGTAGCAAAGTTCACGATGAAGTTGTGCAATATGACACATCTACTGTTAATTCAAGACTTGTTTAATTCACCACATGGATATCTGCCCTCATAACACCTGTTGTGGATAAATGTACTAGGTAAGGGATTTATGGTAAAGGAGGTGTGGTGAGTGTAATGGTCTGAAGAGAAAGTGACAATTCTCTCATTTCGAACCCCACTCAACATCAATCCAGGTTTGATTTACAGTGAAGGCAATGGAGCCTTCTGAACCAGTTTCATACCGGACATGGAATTTGTGCTACAGCAGAACTTCACTGGCATTTAGAGACAGACACGCTGTCAATGTGGGCAGCCACAAAACATGACACATATTGGTCTTTGTGCCTTGAACATCGTTGATAAGAATGCTGTGGCTTGGCTTGACCGGACTTCATATGCCAAATAATAAATAAGTGGTGTGTTAGTCAACAGAAGTTCCAATGCAAGTCATATCAGCTAAAGAGCTGAAATTAAGCTATTACGGTAAACAAAAGTCATTACAATAATCTATCCCCAAATTACTGCATTCTCTGGTGCAAGAGAAAGAACCCCATGCACTGCTACAGACTAGGGACCAAGTGGCTAGGTAGCAGTTCTGCAGAAAAGGTCCTAGGGGTTACAGTGAACAAGAAGCTGCATATGAGTCAACAGTGTGCCCTTGCTGCCAAAAAGGCCAATGGCATTTTGGGCTGTATAAGTAGGGCACTGCCAGCAGATTGAGGGACGTGATCATTCCCCTCTATTCTGCGTCGGTGAGGCCTCATCTGGAGTACTGTGTCCAGTTTTGGACCCCACACTACAAGAAGGATGTGGAAAAACTGGAAAGTGTCCAGTGGAGGGCAACAAAAATAATTAGGGGGCTAGAGCACATGACTTATGAGGAGTGGCTGAGGGAACTAGGTTTGTTTAGTCTGCAGAAGAGAAGAATGAGGGGGATTTGATAGCTGCTTTCAACTACCTGAAAGGGGGTTCCAAAGAGGATGGATCTAGACTGTTCTCTGTGGCAGCAGATGACAGAACAAGAAGTAATGGTCTCAAGTTGCAGTGGGGGAGCTTTAGGTTGGATATTAGGAAAAAAACTTTCACTAGGAGGGTGGTGAAGCACTGGAATGGGTTACCTAGGGAGGTGGTAGAATCACCTTCATTAGAAGTTTTTAAAGTCAGGCTAGACAAAGCCCTGGCTGGGATGATTAGTTGGGGATTGGTCCTGGTTTGAGCAGGGGGGTGGACTAAATGACCTCCTGAGGTCACTTCCAACCCTGATATTCTATGATTACCTGTTCTGTTCATTCCCTCAGGGGCACCTGGCATTGGTCACTGTCGTAAGACAGGATACTGGGCTAGATGGACCACTGGTCTGACCCAGTATACCCATTCTTATGTTTTTATGCACAGTAAGTTATCTGTTTCCAGAAGGAGTCATAGGGTTATGTGCATGACATTTAAGATTATTATAGGAGGAATCACGGGCTTCTAACTCTTCCTCATCATTGCCAGGAAGGCATAGCCAAGCCTATTACAGAGCCCTATGAAGAGGGCCCCTAATCAGTGGTGGATTAAAAAATTTGGCACCCCAAGGCCCTCAATAAATTGCAGCTCCCCCGCGGTAAGCCTGGGAGGAAGGGGAGAGAAGGGGAATTGTGGCGCACTCGGGGGATGGCAGTGGTGGAGTGGAGGTGAGCTGGGGCAGGGAGCGGTTCCCTTATCCTCATGGATACAGAGCTGGTTAAAAAAAAAAGACAGGAAACAAAAGGTAGGAATAAGTGGTAGTTTTCACAATGGAAAGAAACAAACAGTGGGGTCCCCCGAAGTTCTGTACTGGGATGATGCTGTTCAACATATTCATAACTGATCTGGAATAACAAGTGAACAGAGAGGTGGCAAAGTTTGCAGACTATAAAAAATTACTCAAGATAGGCAAGTCCAAAGCTGACTGAAAAGTTACAAAGATCTCACAAAACTGGATGACAAAATGGCAGATGAAATTCAATGTTGAAAACATCATTCCAATTATATATACAAAATGATGGAATCTAAATTAGCTGTTACCACTCAAGAAAGAAATATTGGCATTATCATGGATAATTCTCTGAAAACTTCTGCTCAATGCTCTGCAGAAGTCTAAAAAGCTAACAATGTTAGGAACCATTAGGAATGGGGTAGATAATAAACCAGAAAACATAATTCCACTGTATAAATCCATGATACACCCACACCTTAAGTACTGCATGCAGTTCTGGTCACCCCATCTCAAAAAAGGATATTAGAATTTGAAAAGATGCAGAGAAGGGCAACAAAAGTGATTATGGGTATGGAAGAGTTTCCATATGAGGAGAGCTTAGAAAGACTGGGACTATTCATCTTAGAAAAGAGACAACTAAGGTAGGATATGATAGAGGTTTGTAAAATTATGAATGCTATTCACTTTCTTCATAGGGAAGCATTAGTTACCCTCTCATCATATAACACAAGAACTAGGGGTCACCCAATGAAATTAACAGGCAACAGGTGTAAAACAAAGAGAAGTACTTCTTCATAGTCACCTTGTGAACTCACTGGCAGGGGATGTGAAAGCCAGAAGTGTAACTGGGTTCAAAAAAGTATTCAATAATTAAATGACCTATCCTCCATCAACTTGCTATTAGATAAGTTTGTGAGGGACACAGCCTTTTTGTCTGGGTTTCCATAAACCTTCAAATGTCAGAAGCTGGAATTCTACAACAGAGGATGGATCACTTGAAATTGCCCTGTTCATTCGCTCTAAAGCATCTGATACCAACCACTGCCAGAGACAGGATTCCAGCCCAGTATGGCCACTTTTATGTTAAAAATGGATCAACAAAATTGCCAATTGCATAGATTATCACCACTGTTAATACTACACTTACAATTCAGTTGATAACTGCTCTGCTTAGGTATGGAACAAATTTACAGGTGGGCCAAAACCATAGCTATCTAGCTGAACCGTGCTGCTCACCTTCCCACTCATCTTTGAGGGCTTGAGTAAAGTGAGACCTGAATCCAGCTCTGGTAAAACCCTATCCTGCAAAACCATTGTTGCTTTCACCCATCTCTACAACTGAGCCAATAAATACTACTACTTATATAGCACTATAGATATGTACAGCCCTTAACATAGGACAGCTGTGCTCAAATAAGAACCTGGTTCCCTGCCTACATGAGTTAAAATTCTCCTCTATCCCACGCCAAGCCTGTGTTACCAGACTTGGCGTAGGAGCTTCTCTGGGACTGGGAAGAAACAATTCTCTTCCCCAGATTCCAGAGTACTGTAGGAGCAGAGCCACTCCATGATTGCTATTGCAGAGCCTACCAAACTCCAGTGCTTCTGCTCCATCAGGGGACAATGGTGGGCGGGTGAATCCAGATAGAGGAGGAGTCACCAACACTGTTTGAGTAAATGCTTTTTAGAGTTCAGGCTCCCCGAATCTTCTCTCCCCTCTGCCCAGTGCAGTGTTCGGTTCCACATGGTTCTTGTGGAGCATGGGGCAGATTTGCCCTTCAGGACATGTTCTGTACCATACCAGCTTAAGCAATATGATGCCATATGGAAGCAGGTGGTCATTGTAGCAGAAATGATGTTAAATATATTTCCAGTGCTATCTGTCACAAGCTATTTAAGGCTTGTCTCTATATTTTATCCTTCCTGCTGGTCTGAGTTTCTGGATGATTATTGCAAATTAATGATAAGATAATAACAAAATAGGCTTCCTTCCAGTGGCTGAAAACATGTATTTTGGAAACATGTTGCTCTAACAGTTTACTGCAGCCAGAAATTAAGGATTGCAAGAATCAAATCATGCTATTCATGTATTAGACAAGAGACAAAGGAACAGACGTTCCTGCTACCATTTCAATAAAGGGAATGACTAATCATTTCATTAAGGCCTATTTTAGGGGTAAACAAACAGAAGTAAAGTAAAGTAACCAGGGCAGATGAACTAATGTTGGTTCTTGTGTGTAATACCACTGGAGTTACAGATTTTACGTGATGTGGTTTATACCAGTTTTAGGTTTAAGAAGTAGTAGCCCCAATCTGCAATCTTTATGCCAAGCTCAGTCCTGCAAGGTGCTGAGCACTCGTTTATTTTCATGTGTTAGCCCAAGTACTGGCGCACTGTCCATTCGCTTGCAAAGCTAAACCTTGCTCGTTTCAAGATTTCCTTAACAAAATTGTTTCATGCCTACATAATAGTTGGGTGTCACTGCATGCAGTGACTACAGACAAAAGCTTTTTAGAGCCCTTATCCTGCAAGCAGTGGGACTTACATACACCACTCCCCAATCTCATGTCTTCACAGAGCCACACTGAAGTCAATGGACTCTTTGCTAGCACAGCTACTTACAGAATCAGGGCTTTAGTTTGTTGGTCTAAATCCTGTGATCACTGTTCCTAGGAAGGAAGATTTAGAAGTAGTAGGGCTTATTTAACACATTCCTAGAGTGGTGAAGGTATAGTAACTTGCATAGCAAGCTAAACAGATATTGGAATACATTTAGTTTATGATAATACAATCCACTGAAAACATATAAAGGGGGAAAACCACACACACACACACACAAATATAATGAATTCCTATTGATACATTACCGATCTGTTTTTTCAAAAAGCGTTGAGGTCCTCATAGTTCCCATTATTTCAGTTGGGGCTGGAAGCACTAAGCACTCTGAGAATGGGGTCCGAGAACTTCTAAATAGGTTTTGCAATGCAATTGCATTAAAATGTTACTCTCAATATTTGTTCTACTCTATTTGCATTGTGGTAGCGCCTAAGAGTCCCAGGCAGGGATCACAGCCTGTTGCTCTAGGCACTGTATAAACCAACCAAGAAAACAATCTCTGCCCCTAAAATCTTACAGTCCCAGTCTAGGCTAGCCACTATATACCATGATGATGAGCAGCAAAGTATATATAGACAGCTAGGCAAGCACTTCAGATGTTCACCTCTTGCAAGTTTAACACAAAGTTTTATTTATGATTTAACAAGAAATGTTATTTTACTTTCAACTCTATGGTGAAAGCTCCTGGATATGCCACATTCAAGTACAGGATAACAAACACAAAACCACAGCTAACATGTGTAAGCTGTGTTCAAAGTTTGTGCTTGCTGTTCTGCTTGAAGACATTCCTTAGTGCTGATCTACTTGTGCTTTTAAGATATTAAGTTTTTAAAAAAGCAAGCTGATTAATGTTTTTCTTTTGGTTTATTTTTATGAGTCACTCCACTAAGTATTTGCATTAGCAGGTCTCCTGCTGCCACTAGATCGTTCAACCATGTTTGTTTAGTTGCTGCGTCTCTTGTAAAGAGCAACAATGTTGAATTTTTCTGGGTCTCCTTTTGAGTTCTACTAACTGTAGAAATCTAATTTTTAAACAGTTGATTAAATACCCAATCCTGCAACCCTTCTGTGAGTCGCCCAACTGAAGTAAGTGGGATTACTCACTTGAGTAACCGTTGCAGGACCAGACCGATGTTTTTATTGTTGCTCTTTGTATTTTCTCCTGCTGGATCTGTATTAAAATGGAGGGCAAAAAACAACATAGGTGAAATGTCACTATAATTGAGTGCAAAGCTTTTGTTTTCTCTTACGCTTCAAAATACAAAGCTATTTAATATGAACTACTTCTAAAACAAAAAAAACCAAAAAACCCCAGTGATTACCATTTTTAAGACACTCTGGAAAGAAGAATTATATTTCCATCTTAAAATTAGAAGAAGTTCTTTAACATGTTCGAGATGCTTCATTTAGAAGCCAGCATCTTGACTAGGACTGGCATTACCTGACTTCTACAAAATAAAATTCAATCAAAGGTCTGTTGCCTAGTTATGTCAGAGTGGGACTACAGGCAAGGTTGTAGCTATGTTGACCAGCACCAACAGTAGAAGCTAAGCCTAAGGGAGATTGAGGACTTCCTAGATTTCTCTGTTTTCCTTTCTGAGGCTGCCCATCCATACTCTGTTCAACCTTCTGAATCTTTCTTATCAGATCACTCTCTTAGCATAGCTTTAGTTCCCCCCTCCAAGACTGCAAGTATAAGGAGAGAAAGGGAGACTCTGAATGAAGTATAACAGGGGTAAAAGTCTTTTCCACTAACTTAAAATGGAATAGAAGTCTCAGTGCTTACCTGTTCACAAGGAAGCCTGTTTGAGACCAGAGATCTTCCACAGCCGGGAGTTTGGGTCTCAAGGGAAGCATTTGTAATGGCAGCTCTTCAGAACAGCACTGCTTCTGCCACATCAGGTGTTAATGGTGTTTTTCCTTCTCTGCAGTTGATGCAATGGCTGATGGGAGAAAAAGGAGTGTTTAAGGACTATAAAAGGTTTTATGAGGCTTAAGGAGTGTTAGTATGTCTGAGAACAGCCTTCTCTTGAATATACAGTTAGGATCTATGCAAGTTTGTCTTAAACTGCAGTACTACTCTGAAGAGTGACTATGGTATCTTTTTACTGATCACATCTGTTCCCTGTGTGAATTCAGAGTTGCATGTGCTGACTTCTGTAACAAAAACACTTTATTACTTCTTATTCCTGCAAGACCAAAACAACTCAGGAAGAGTGAGCTACATCTCTGTTTTCTATTATTGACAGAACTATGTCGTGTGAGAATTCCAAGGCTAGTCAGTTACATGGGTGAAGATTAACTGGCTAAGTGAAAGTTAAGGCATAACTTGCAGAAACTTGATCATGTGTGATAATGTGCAAGCTAATAAGAACCTAATTTAATGATTAGATCTCTTGTTGAATGTGTAGGCTTTTAGTTAAGGGAAAACAAATCTTTTCAATTTGAAATGTGCTTAGATTTTAAGTGAAGTTACTGGAAGATATTAAAACACAAGATATCCCAAAGCTAGCATGGAAATTCTCCTGATATAAATTCTGTATGATTATACATACATATTATAAGTTATGTTACCAGGTAAATCAATATATTAATTAAACATGATTAGTTCCTGCTGGAAATTTTTCGTAACAGGATAACCCCCAAAATCTCACACTAACATGCACTGAAATTAAAACTTGTTTTTAAAGACCAGGGATGACATTGTACTACTGATTTTAAAACTGAAACCTCACTTGAAAAGAACAGCAAATATGGTCCCATTTCACTCAACATGTCCAGCTCACTATTAGTTTTAAATATACATACACAGATACCGCTAAATAATTTTCTGCTAGGCAGGTTCTACTGAATATAGAATCAGAGAAGCTACTACCACTAGGAGCAGAGTTCTACGTCCTCTTTGTGCAGTTATTCTTATTAAATCTAGTGAATAAAGCACTCAAGTTTTCAATACTCTCCTACTTAGGATGAATCAACACAGTTTCCATCAGGGCCTGCTCTGTGTTTTTTACTGCCTCAAGCATGGCAGTCAGGCAGCTTTTGACAGCACACCTGTGGGCGGTCTGCTGGTCATGCCGATTCTGAAGTGCCACTGAATCTGCGGACCTCCTGCAGGCATGCTGCCACAGGCGGCCTGACTGCCGCACCACAGCGATCGGCAGGTCACCCCAGCAGCTTGCCACCCCAGGCACATACTTGCTGTGCTGGTGCCTGGAGCCTCTCCTGGTTTCCATGTTTTTGAAAAGAAACTCTTGCAGTAGTATTTAGTGTTTCTCTGTCTTCTTCCATTCAAAACTATCTCACGTATGCTCATTTTCTTTCAGAAGTTTCCTAGCTTAAAGTTCAAAGGAGTCTCTGTTTTAGACAGAATAAATTTGTGGTCTAAATTACAAGGCGTTCATACAGCTAAACCACCAAGTTTTGTTTTTTTTTAAATAAGGAAAAGCTGCATGAATACTATTTGACTTCTGCATGTGCCAACGTTCTACAGTGCTCACTATTCTCTCTGTAGTGCTCACTGTTCAGGTGACTGATGCTGTACATAAACTGAGATCTTTCCAGGATCAGATTCCTCCCTTCCAAAGTTAGTTGCAGACATTAGACTATTTAAGCATTCGTTATAATATTGGGAACAGACAAATGCTGGCCACCTTGTTTCATCTTCAGGAAGTGCTGGAAGAGGGGCTTTTAAAGTGATTTACTAAAGAGGTCAGTATCATTATCTCCATTTTATAAATGAGAAAACTGAGGCAGGCAGAGATGAAGCGACTTACATAAGGTCACAGAGCAGGCCAGTGACATAACTAGGAACAGAACACAAGTCTCTCGAGTCTCACACTATCACTCTGTCCACAAAACCACACAGCCTCCCTATTTAAATGTATTTGGTAACAATTTAAATATATCAAAACCAAAATCACAATTTTTCGCTGGGAGTAGCTGTAACAACATCTAGGATAGGTCACCAACAGGTTGGAATGTAGAACCTTCATCTCTGTAGCACATACTTCTACCACTTCAGCTAAAAAAATTGCTCCTTTAACAGGCAGAAATCATAGACTCTTATTCTCTACATAGAGCAGCCACCAGAGAGGGACATAATATATACCATGAAAACATGGTACATGGAGTTAGGAGAAATTTTTTCAATGATCCTTGAAACAAAGGGCAAAAACATCTGAATGAAAGTGTCACTGAGACTTGCTCCTTGATCACAGAAGAAGAAAAGTGGGTGTTTCCCATGGCTATAGAACAATAAGCCCCAAGATAAACTCTCTCTCTCCATGTTTACTACCAAAAGGTAGAATTTGGTCCTTTTGCCAAATGCAGGTATCCAGCCCTCTTCCTAGTGAGCCATGTTCCCATGACTGATACAGATTATAAATTGCTACTAGAAGAGCGGGGAACATTTTAGTGCAAAACAACAGTGCAACACCAAACCACAACACATGTGATTTATCACAACACACTGCTTGGGCCATCTCAGACAAAGTCTAAAATGAGGGTGCAGGAACTGGAGAGGAATCAGGATAACTGCAATATGGGATACTAGAATACTACTGAACTTTCTACAGAAAACTCATAAGTTAATTTTGCCCTACAGTAACATTTGCTCTGCAATTTATATACTTCACTGGTGCATACTATATATATTTCAGTGGTTTTGAATGCACTCAGGTAACAACAAGCATTACTTGTAATACACAGCAAGTACAGCCAAATCCCCTGACAAATAGCAGGTGTAATTCACTAACTAATTGTGCTGTGTTCCCTTGTAGTGGCTAGATCCCTGAGGCTAAGCATCTGTTCCTACTAAGAGCAAATAGAGCTACTTCTTTCAGTCAGGTGGTTAAGGGCTGTGCCTTGTCCTTCCAAGGTTTAATGTCTGCTGATGACTCAAGGTGGGGAGTTGTATGCAGTCAAATATGCTACACATCTTACCTATACATGATAGCTGGGCAGTTTTAGCTAACATTGTTTTCTGTACTTACTTCTCTCACTGGGGATTTTCCAGTTCCCACATGATTATCTACAGTTATGAACACTTACCTTTGGAGCTACATAATCTGAAAGGCAGGAGTCATAGGGGTCTGGATAAGCATGCTTTAGGAGTATAGCAGACCCCAGCAGGTCCTCCATTGAATGTCTCAATTCACAACAACCCTGGCTTACACTTCAATGACTTTTCTGAGATGCATACACTGGACTCTGATGATGGAGCATATTCCCCTGAAGGGCTAGCTGCTGCCTCAATTATATATCTACAACTCCCATCATCATAAATGAGAATTTAATCCATTAAACATGAGGAGACTATACCTTTAGTAAGGTCATGCCCTCAAAATGATTACCACTAATGAGCTCCTACAATAAAGCCTGTTTCTGAACTCATTTGGAAGACCAGCTATTGACAGGTAAACAGCGGATTATAATTGTCAGTTGCTAGCTCACATATGATTTACTATAAATCACTAATGTATTATTCTGCCAGTATAGACATTATCATTTTTTTCTGCTATTCTTTTCTTTCTGGTAGGCTGTAATCATTTCCCTCCCCTCCAATTCCATCTCCAAACTTATATTTCTGGGGTGTATTTGTCATAACTATTTGAAAAAGATGCCTGTTAGAAAGTGTCTAAATAGATGATTGCTTTGCATCTAAATGTGCAGTTCCTGGTTATTTTATCCTCTTCTCATATTAAACCTTTGGCACTAAGACTTTTGTCTATAATTCAGTGAAGCTGTAGCCCTGGATGTCAAGAACATTATTTCTATTAGCAGTTTTAAAGCCACTGTGGAGTTCTAAATTTTTAATCTGCTGGTGGACTGATACTTTTTATCACTCAGACTGTACTTATCGCATTTTTAACAGCACTTGGAGTCCTCCTTCACACAAGAAGTGCTCTATAAATAAAAATTGATTTCTTGTTACCCAGCCACACCCAGACATATTTTTCTAACCTTTGCTGTAGAAATCCCAGAGAAGCCTAAAAATAGAAAAGAACAATCTATAAATAGACAATGTAAAAAGCTTTTAAAATACCCTCTAAACACTACTGCTTTGAAATAAAATACAGTATTATTTATTAGATGCTCTGAGGGGATGTGAATCTCATAGCAGGAAAAATAATCCTATAAATTGGAGATGTGCATGGAAGTGCATGGAAATTTTGGAAGTGCCAGTGACATCTTCTGCATCCATTTTATACCAACATTTTTGGTGATGCCACTGACTTATTGTCAGATCTCCCAACATTTCATGTGGCTGAGGTTGGGTGCTGTGTCCCTGTGCGCCGTCAAATCATAATGCCACTTAGTAGGGGAATTCTCTCTACCATGGGGCGTGAGGTACACTGCCCCACCTCGGGCAGCCCTGAACTTCTCCAGAGACAGAGAGGTTTGGGGGGTCAGAGTGGGACAGGTCTGCAAAACCCCATCTATATTTCTGCATCAGCTTTACCTGGAAATTCTAGTGAGGACCAGGGCCGACTCCTGGCAGCAGCTCAGCAAGCGGGTGCTTGGGGCGGCCAACGGAGAGGGGCAAGCACATCTGGCTCTTCGGTGGCGGGTCCCTCACTCTCTCTAGGAGCTAAGGGTTAGCTGCCCAATTCTGAGGTGGTGGTGGTAGAGCTGATTGCGACTTGTTTTGTTTTGTGTTTTGCGCTGCTTAGGGCGGTAAAAACTTGGGAGCCGGTCCTGGTGAGGACTATGCCCTTGTCTCCACCTATTGCCCCAGAGAGGGGCGAGGTCACTGCCATCTTTTGCACAGAAATTCAGGTGGCACGGAAGCCATATCCTGCACCCCGCCCCACACGAGGAAGAAGCAGTGATTTCCCTGGGGCATTTGCTGGGGGCGACGGGAACTACAGGCCAGCCCTGTCCCGGCGCAGCAGGCGGAGGGAAACGGCAGAGAGCGGGAGGTGCAGGCCCCTCCTGGCCCGGGAGAGCCTTGCAGCTCCCAGGGCTCCGGGAGAGGCGCGTCCCGGCTGGGCCGCTCCCGCTTGGTTTCCAGGCGGGTCCCGCTTGCTTAGAGCCGCTCACTGCTCCCCGGGCGACCGGCCCCTGGTTCCCGTTGTTCTGGGGATAATCACGCGGCTGACTAGCCCTTCCCAAGGCCTCGGCACATTCCTCCACTCGCCCGCGAGGAGGTGAAGGGAAGCCCCGAAGGCCGTCGGCGCTCCCCGGGGCAGGGGAACTGAGCCATGGCAGCAGCAGCCGGCGCGGCGCGGCGCGACTCCCTCAGGTAACCAGGGTGCCGGCTGCACGCGGGCGGGCGCAGAGTGAGGCGGCCTCGCTTTAACTATGAAGCGGGAGAGAGAAATACCAGGGGAGGGGCCTGGGATTTAAGTCCCCCGCGGGGTTCTCGCTGCTCTGACGGGGAGCCGTCTTCAGTCAGTCGAGCTTCAACGCCTAGTGGGATATGTAGGGGCAGGATCGAGGTAGGAGCCGCTCTCCGGGGGCGAGGGGTTTCTGGCTCTGCCCAAAGCGCTTCAGGTTTTTCAGCAGTTGAAATTCACTGCACACAAAAACAAAAACAGTCTCCTCCCCGCAGGTGGTTGTTTAGTTTGGGGCTTTCTGCTTTCACGTAGGTTGGATGGTGGCCTTCAGATTAGTACATCAATTGAGCTGCAAAATATAGAGGGTGAAAAAGAGTCAGAGCTGAACCCCCAGATGGATTTAGGTGCCTAACTGCCATTTTAAACATCTGCATCCAAAATTTAGATCCTCAAAGCTCATGTTCCAGAGCCACCTAATCTTATAGGTGTCTTAATACCAGTAAAGGCCAGTGCATGCATTTCCCCTGATGGGCATGCACACCGCTGCCTCCATCCAGCTTCTGAATGCCCAGCTCACAGGTAAGCCCTAGTAAGAATCAAACTAGAATCTAGAATCCCCCTCCCCCCTGCCTCTCTCGCCTACAGCATCCAATCCATCCTGTAGGTGTTCTCAGGGCACATTCTGGATTGGAGCCTCCCCCACAAAAAACACACACACCCAGAGAAGGATAGTGTGGTACCCCCTTCAGTAGCACAGTGGTTAATACTAACCTAGGGTGTGGCAGATCCACCTTAAAATCATTCTTCTTCCTGATGTCAAGCAGGGATGTGAACCCAGGTTTCCCATCTCCTGTGGGAATGCCCTAACCCCAGCACTGTGCTTGATCTTGCTCTTGCTTAGGCAATCTCTTCAGTTGGATCTGTTCCAATGTGTATCACTAATTAAATTGTCATAGGGTCAGAGAGCATCTGTGAAAATGATTTTATAGTCTGATGGTTAGAGAGGTTGAGGGGGAAGGCCTGGGTTCAAGTCCCTGCTCCAAAGCATAGTTAATTATTTTATAAAAAGTAGAACAATTTCAACAGGAAAGATTAAGAGTACTGTACATCAGCATACCTTATAGGCTGGTGGGTTGATTATTCACCTGGGACATAGGACCTCATTGTTCAAGTCCCTACTCCATATGAGACAGAGGATGGATTTGAACTAGGGTCTTCCATAGTCTTGAGTGCTCTAACCCCTGAGCTATTGAGAAAAGGGGACAGTATCTCATTTGTCTTGTGAGAAGGGACTGACCTGGCTTAGGCTCCTAAATCCAGGAGAGGGTTCATGGCTGTGACTCTTCAGTAGAGGGAGGCACCTCCTGTTGGGCACCTAACTCTTTGCGGAGTGGCTCTTAGGCCACATCCCTCTCCTTGGTGTTTCCTTTTGGCTGGCTTAGACAAATATCTACTCAGCCAAATGCTTTTGGGCATTCTATTCTTAGGTGCCTACCTCTCCCCATGTGTTGTATAGGGAGCCAGGGTGCCTAACTCTGGATTTCACAAGGCAGCAGGACACCTAAAAGTTAGGCATTGAAGCACTGAGTCGAAGTCCCTTCTGTGGACCTAGAGCAGAGAGATTTCACTTGAAAAGGGATTGTCACTATAATATAGATGGGCCTATAAACATAGTCAGACCCAAATGGAATAGAATCAGCCCAAATCAAAGTCAAACATGTTTGGAACCATATCTGAGTTTCCCAGCTTATCTCTACAAAGGAACAAATTAAAGCACCACATCTGAACACTCCCGAACTCTGAAGATGTTCAAATCCAAGCCTAAGCATTGAGACTAAATATGGCTGTTCTGTCATGGATGAACTGAAGAGGACAACACAAAGTTCCTTCTACCTGTGCAAACAGCAACACTATTTCATCTCTTTGTGCTGGGGATAAGGGCGAGGGGAAGGAGGAGATAGGGTAGTTGGCCAGTGCTGCTGGCAGTGGCCTCAGAAGGGATAAGTTGAAGGTGGAGCCATGCCTCATCCCACTCTCAAATCAAAAACCATTCAGTTGCCAAAGGATAATAAATGTTAGGTTTTACAACTAAAACCCAAGGTATTTTGAAGAAAAAATGTCAGTGCAAAATTTTTCACAGGAAAAAAAATCTGGACCTTGTAAGATTGGGCCCATAATTGAGAGCTCCAAACATTTTGCTTTCAGGGCTAAATACTGCCAAGATTATTCTGAATCTAATGTTGAAACAGCAGTTAGCATCCCAGAAATGAACTTCCACTGCATGAGATTTTGAGTAGCTTGTGATGGAACCTCAAGACCTCTAGAGCTATGAAAGAAAAACAGATTGCAAATCCAAAATTTAATTGGTAGAAGGTTAAAGAAGAAGATAAAATCTAACATTGTGACCATTTTGTAGTTTAGCATAAACTTCCATTGTTTGCAGTTGATTTCCAGGATTGCAGAGTAATGGCCCGGAACCTCAGCTGCTGTAAAGCAGCATAGCTCCAATGAAGTCAGTGGAACTACACAGATTTACACTGAGGAGATGGCTCTACATCAGAGGTTCCCAAACTTTAAAAACCTGTGAACTCCTTTGACTAAAATGTCAAGTCTGGCGAACCACCTCCTAAAAATGAATATTTCCAGAGATTTTCTCCTTTACCTGAGTATAAATTATAAAAGCAGTGATCTTGGAAATAGAAAAATTTGTTTTTATGACATGCTTATTACACACTTATTATTTATCATTACAGTATTTTTATTACACTATGAAAACAGCAACCCTCTTCCAAGATCTCACTTTCGTAGCTTGTATCACTTTGAATAAGCCTGTTATAAGATAAGGCTCCTTCCTATATTTCGTCAAGGACTATCAGATGTGAAACAGCATGAATATTTAAGAAGCCAACTGAGAGTTCCTCATACACAAGCGTTCAGATCTTGAGCAGTCCAGGCAAACAACGCACATTAGAACAAAAGTTAAACTTATTTTTTAGATTATTATGAAGAACAATACTAGCTGCCTATTTAATTTTAATAACAGCAAAAAATATCCATCTCCCTTTCCTATGAAGAGTCTCAGAGTTTAAATCTCCTCCGTGTGATAGGTATGCTTGCTTTGATCTGCTTAGTTCTTGGAAGTCCAAGGGCTCTGGGCTGCTGACTCCTTGTGGCCCCAGGGTCCTTGTGAACAGCTCTGTCAGCCATTAGTGATTTTTTTCCTGAGAACCCCCTGTAACATTTCATGAACCCCTAGGGGTTCACAAACCCCAGTTTGGGAACCATTGCTTTACATACACGGGTCTGCAAACCCTTCTTGTGCAGGACTCTTATCAACTGTAATTGGAGATTTGTACACTGAGAGTGAAATCCTGGCCCCACTGAAGCAAATAGCAAAATTCTTATCAGTGTGGCCAGGATTTCACCTTGATTTGCAATAGCGATGATTGAAAAACAAATAACTAAGAGTGAAATCCTGACTCTACTGAAGTCAATAGGAGTTTTGGAAGAGATATAAATCATCATACTCCAAAGCATAAACCAATTATAATTAAAGAGAGATAAGGAAGACACTATACCTATGGACAAATTATTCCATAACTTCAACTTCTTCTGAAGTAACTGGCCATTATTGCAGACAAGATTCTGGATTAGGTGGACCATTGGTCTGTTCTTGTATACTCCTATATTCCTGATAAAACAGTCTCTTCATGCAGCAGATTTAAATTGCTGTAATTGTACCAGATTTTAATGTACTTTATCTCAGTTGCCAAGAAGTAAAAGCCAACAAAAAGAAGAGGCCAACACTCTCAGGGAAATAAGTTTTGTTAGCCATGTCAATACAGTAGAACTTAACTAATTACCACTTTGCTAAACTGCCTATTTGATAATTCTCACAAATAATGTGGTGGTCTTACCCCAACTCTCAGGTCATTTTTAATAGAGTGATGTCTCGTATTACTAAGATGACTCTTTAAACAAAAATATGGTAGTCTTTTTTACTAATATACTCTGAGAAATCTTTAGTAATTACTGTAAAACTAAACTGCACCTGTCAAAATAAATGAAGTGATACCACAACTTGGATTATTTAATCATATTTGTTCACCTAAGGCCAGATTTTCAAAAGTATTTAGGTGCCTAAAGAGGCAGATAGGTGCCTAGTGGAGATTTACCAAGAGTCTCATTCTGTGAGTTGCTGAGTCCCCTCAACTCCTGTTTAGTTCATTTCAGTAGGAGTTTACACTGATAATTCACAATGGGGATGCTAGACATTAGTGCCAGTCATTCTTTCAACACATTGTAATTATGTATTTGTGTTACTGCAGCGCCTGGGAGCCCCAGTCAAACCAGAACCTACTGTGCAGGGTGCTTTGCAAACACAGAACAGACAGTCCTTGCCCCTTATAGTGTCTAAGAGCTGTTCACTGCTGTTTGGCCCCATCATGCTGCACATGGAATGAATTCTAATTAAAATCATCATAATTTCTGTGCTAAATTACTAGAGGATGAGGCTCTACATCAGAAGTTCTCAAAATGTGGTCTGCTCCCTCTAAGGTGGCCACACATGAGAGGATGAAAGGCCTACCCACTTAATAAGTGGAGCCATACAGGCCTGGCTCCACTAATTAGGTGTCTGAACCCAGGACACAACACACATGTAAGGTGAGGTGGTGGCCTGGGGGAGAATAGGGGATAGGTGGGGAGAATTTGGGACATGCAAGGCTGTGGTGACAGCCTCTCCCTTTTCCGGAGAGAGACTCCCCTCCTTGCCAGCCCCAGCTCGGGCACCGCCATGGCGGGGGAGAGAGGGAGAGACTTCCTGTCCTTCTGAGCCCCAATTCGGGGGCTGCCATGCTGCGGGAGAGAGAGCAAATCCATCACATTCGAAAGGTAAGATTACTGATAATAAAATATGAGTTGTGTGCTTTTATTTGTAGAACAAAAAAAGTTTATTATTAAGGTTTATTTATATAGCGCTTTTATCCAAAGTGCTTTACAATAGTTAGTGAATGGTACAAACAGCATTTGGAAAGATCATTAAGTGGTCCGCTGAGACCCTCAGCAATTTTCAAGTGATCTCCAAAAAAAAAAAAAGTTTGAACCACTGCTCTATATCATGATTTCCCCCATAGCATCTGTTTAGACAAGTCCAATTAGATAAAACAGAGATTGTAATTGATATCTATTCTGTTGCGGTTCCACCTCCATCTCTTGACCATGTAACTTTAGATTAACTATAAATTGTCTTTAATTTTTTCCTAGTAATTTAGATATCAGCGACTCTCCTTAAAACTTCCCAGTTGTGCATTAGATAATTAGCTAATGTGGTGTCAGCTATTTGAAGCATTCCCGGTACAGTAGTTACTAAAAGGAACACTTAGGGATATTGCTAATGCCAAAGTAATGTTACTTAGCTATTTAAGGCAATTGAAGTGTTTTCAAGACAACTACTGACGTAATTGTTAATAATCGATTGTACAAAAATATACTGACGTATTATTAGGATGACTTCCTTTTTATTGTATCCCTGATATTTAGGCAAAAGACCAATATACCTGTATGCACTGTTTCATAATTAATTATAACAAAAAGTTTGCAAAGAATATAAAACCTCATTCTTCAGGATTTAAATCAATCTAGAGAGAATGAGGATGAGGACTAACATGGGGGTGGGGGGAGGGCAGATTATCCTACATCTCTGCCTACTTCAGGTTTCTTACACCTTCCTCTGAATTACTGGCCATTGTTGGAGACAGGATACTAGACTAGATAGATCCTAGGGTTGGATACAGTATGGCAATTTGCATATGTTCCTATTTTTTCATTGTCAGCATACGTCACCAAAGGGAGCGGGGCCAAAACTTCATAGTGTTTAAAGTTACAAAGTCCAATTCTTGGGTCTGGCCAAGAAATGCTCACAAAGAGGCTTTTCACTCCCTTCACAGCTCCCTGATTCTCCAAATTGTGCCTGGGGCTAGCTCCAGTGGACTGCTCTGGCATAGAGATGCTCTGGCCATGTCCCACCCCACACCCACCCACCCCAAGCTGGGGCCTGTACGAGCGGATAGCTAGAGTTGCTATGTTGGCTTTGTGCTGCCTAGAAATTCCCCTACTCATGAGAATTCAGAGCCAGCCAAATTCTCTGGCTTTATGTTCCCTTTTATCTGGCAGAACAGATCCTGTAGGTCTACGTGGTAGCAGACATTGCTTTTACTTTGTGATACCTTAAGTCAATTATCCAGCACCAGTATCTATTAGAAAAAAGCCATTGGTACAGAGTACTAGAGGACCCAGTGGTACAGTGGAGAAGGATCATGATTAATGTACTGTAGTAAGTTTCATGGCAGCCTGGACAAATGCAAAGCATGCCATTAAAGCAGCATTAATTAAAAAAAAAAATGCTGCTGTCATCTTCTTCTCCTCTGCAGCCATGTACCTGTTATTTCTTTCTGTACTTCTGTTGCTTCCAGAAGACCCGATATGACTTGCTCCTTCCTAACTGCTGTGAACCAGGTTTCAAATGTGATCTGCTGTATCCGGAGAGGATGCTATGTTCAAGATTGTCACCTTTAATGTACCAACAGATACATCAATTTGATTTACAGTCCCCTGGTTTAAACATAGAAAAGTAGCAGTAATAGAGTAATAATAATAAATAATAGAATATAAAAAATGGAATGATCTATGAAAATACATTTTGTAGGTCAGGACCCTTATTGAACAGCTCTGCAAAGAACAATAGATTGTATCTCAGCCTTAATCAGAAACAGAAATTTGATAACTCCTTACCGAATAAAACCAAACATCTTAAAAATGGGTTACTTGTCCCATTTCACATTTTTCTTTTTGATCTGATTGACATTGTTATTCTAATATTGTGGTATAAGAAGAAGTATATGCCTTACCATATCAGTGCTGAACTGGGAAAAAATAAGTGGAGAGAGTACAGATCGTTGTAAAGTCACAGAAAATAGTAGAGAACAATAATGAGTAATCCTCATATTAAACCTCCTTTCTCCACATCCTTCAAACTTTTTGGATTTTATTTCCTTTTTACTTCTACTTTGTTGTTCTCCAGTAAATATCATTAAGTTCAGCAAGAACATTTATACTAGCACAATGGTGTCTAGGCATCAGAGGAAACATATCAATAAAGAATATTGATATCTGCTATTGCATTTAGCTGCTGCTAACTAGATTTGTTTTGACTTTTATTTCATGGGAATGACCCCCCGTTTCAGCCACTGATGTGGCTGCATCAAAACCAATCCATGGTGAGGATGAACCAAGCTACACCTATAGAACTTATACTGGTTGCAAGCAGGGGTAAACTGCACCAAAGGCAAACCACATCTTTGCCTTTCCTACAGGAAGGGATCACACAGGTGCGGCTATGCTAACGTCTGAAACTGGTGCTTAATCCCTAGAAGACAAAACTAATTCCCAGTGTAAGTTATACCCAAACGAAACTCCCTTTCACTGGCAGAACAGAGCAAAGAGCTCTCAGAAGTTGATGGGCTATCTTACTGTGGCAATCTGTACCTCAGGGGAACACCCAGCACCCCCATGTTCATCTTTATAAAATGAGTGTGTGGTATCCAATGCAAAGTTTGTCATGTTGAGTGTCTTCGGAAGGCTCATGATGCACTGAGCATGGTTGTTATAGTGATGCCATAGTAATTGTTACAGTGATGTTATTAGAGTCAGGGATTTGGAGCAATCACATATTTGAATTGCTCCGCTCCAGGCAAAAACCTACTGCTCCATGCTCCAGCTCCAAGCTCCGCTCCAAAGCCCTGGTTATAGTGATGTTATAGGTTATAATTTCATGTATATAGTTATGAGGCTGAAAATGTATCCTCATGGTTTAAAGCAAGCCCAGACAAAAACTCTCCAGAAGCAGAGGGGCAATTCACACTTCATCAGGGAGCAGATGGGACAAACCCAACCGAGCCTCACAGGAACAAAGGGTGCTGGCCTAGGCAGCAACAAAAGAATCTGTCACTCTCATTCCTTTGGTCAGTTTGGAACTGTGATGTGATAATGCTCACTTGACTCCAAAGGGGTGGGGTGGGGTGGGGCAAAGCCAAGAGGGAAGAAAGGACGTGATAAAAGAGAGAAACATTTGCCATGCTCTCTCTGTCTCTATCTCTCTTCCACCTACATCTACAGACATCACCACCAAGCAACTGAAGCACTGATCAAAGGGGAGAGCCTGGCTGAAAGGCAACCAGCCAGCCTGTGGTGTCAAGCATTTAGGCCCCATCTACACTGACAAGTTTGTGCACAGCAAAGCAGCTTTGAGCACTGTAACACCTGAGGTGCACACACTGCCAAGCCACTTAGTGCGCAGAAACTGCGCAGATGCAGCACTCTAAAAAAAAAATCCCACCTCGACAAGAGGCATAATGCTTTCTGTGCCATGGCTACAGCACTCCGGTGCCAGTGTAGACACCGTGGTGACTACAGCGCTGTGATTGGACTCCAGGAGGTGTCCCACAATGCCTGTTCTCACATCTCTGGCCATCTGTTTGAACTCTACTGCCCTGCCCTCAGATGACCAAACGGCAGCCCCACCCCAAACATTCCTTTGCAAATTTGAAAGTCCCCTTCCTGTTTGCTCGGTGATGTGTGCAGTGGTCTCAGCGCATCTTTCCAGGTATCCCTGGTGGCCATGCCTGCTCCACGCACCAGGTGATCCCCCGCTTGGAGCAGTGCTGAGCTGCTGGTCCGCATCAGCATTTGGAG
Organism: Gopherus evgoodei; assembly: GCF_007399415.2. Taxonomy (NCBI): domain Eukaryota; kingdom Metazoa; phylum Chordata; order Testudines; family Testudinidae; genus Gopherus; species Gopherus evgoodei. The sequence continues at coordinate 179,322,964 of NC_044324.1, read as the reverse complement.
AGAGGAGGCAGTGCCGTCACAGCTGCGCTCCAGCCATAGGAATTATGATACCTGTAGACAGATTTCTAGATGCATGAAAGAAAAGGGCCACGACTAGGACACATTGCAATGCAGGGTCAAAGTGAAGGAGCTGCAGAATGCCTATTACAAGGCGTGGGACGCAGCCCACAGGCTGCCAGTTCTACAAAGAGCTGGATGTGATAGTTGGTGATGACCCCACCTCCACTGTGAAATCCCCTGTGGATGTTTTGTTGTCAGTCGAGAATGGACCGAGCCAGGAGGAGGCAATCTTGGACTAGGATGCGGAGAGGGAACCAGAGGCGGCGGATGACTCAGAGGCCAGAGATGAATGCAGTCAGGAACTCTTTTCTATCCCAGAGGCGCCTAGCCAGTCACAGCAGTTGGATTTAGGGGAAGCGCAAACAGGAGAGGAGGCCCCTGCTAAGTGGATCTGATTTGGGGAATTGCTGAAGCGAATTGTTGGGGTCAGGAGGGTTGCAGAAAGCAAGCTTGTCTCCCACTTCATGCCTAGTTTGACGACAGAACAGGCTGTTGATACATGCCCTTGCTTCACGTGAATTTCCCTCAGAGATCTCCAGGAAACTCTTGTGGAGATATTGGACAATTTGCTCCCACAGGTTCCTCGACAGAGCTGCTTTGTTTCTTGCCATAGTAACAGTAACCTTTCTGTGCTGTCGCGGGAGGGACTGGGGGATGGGACCATAGCTGTACACAGGCTAGCCACAAAGGGGCCAGGGCGGAAGCCGCAGACTTGGAAAAGACCCTCCCTTGAGTCCCTGCTCTCCCTCAGCAGCGAGCTATCTTCCATAATGATTACCTCCTGTGGAAAGTGTGGGGACAGGAAGGATTATCAGGCCCCTCCTACAGTGCTGGCTCTCCCCAAGTGCCCAAGAGCCATGTGCCCAGTGTACAGCAGGTTTGGGAACAGTGATTTACCCTGCCCCTGTGGCTACTCACCATTTTGGGGGTCTTGTGGCTTATGTGTGCTTGCCTGGGGTCAGCAAGTTAGTGTCAGGTGTGTGAGTAGTGGCTGTGTTTTAAAACACTGAAACAGTTGTCTGGGTTGCAAACAATACTACTCCTGTAAAATGTTGCATTTAAACTTCACAGAGATAACCTTGGGAGGCCAGCCTCCCTTACTGGCGGCAGAACAGTTGCGAAGAAGTAGAAAGCGTCCAAGAAAAACTAAGGAGGACTTTATGCGTGAGGTTATGATACACTCCGCTGCCAAGAAAAGGAATTGAAGGTGACAGCAAGAAGAGGGAATGAAAGGAGAATGCGGCACACCAGAAAGAAGCCACGGAGCGGCTCTTAAAATTTATGGAGCGCCAGGCAGACACACTCTGGGTGATACTAGCTTTTCAAACTGAGCAACTCTTTCCCATATACCCCCCCTCCCACACCCTACCAACACACTCTTATCAACCTCCTGGCTCCCTGCAGCATTCGACTTCTCCCTTCTCACAGTCCAGCAGTGTGGACTCCCAGTGCCCACTGCATTCAACACCTATCCATCTGCAGTTTGGCCCTGCTGAAGTACAGCATCCGCTGCATCGTACTTCAAAGGAGAAGACTGGGTATGATCCCTGGACATACACAAATCCGTAGCTATCCCGGGACCCCTCCTGCACTTGAGACCTTCCATTCCCCCACCCCCCTCCCTGCTGATGATTTTTTTTGTTTGACTCTCTCCCCTGGTTGTTGTCTTTCAAAAAAAGAATTGTGTTTGTTTCAAAGCAATCTTTATTAAGTGAAAGCAAAAAGAGCACTGCAAAGCAACATACAATTACGTTAAGGCCCCTTCTTGCATATTGTGCACTAATCATCTCCTAGCATTACAAGCACTGCATTCCCTAGCATAGCAACAAATATTAGTGGCTTTCAGCTTCTACTTGCTGCCTCAAAGCATCCCTGATCCTTATGGCCTCATGCTGCACCACTCTAATAGCCTTGGTCTCCAGCTGTTCAAATTCAGCCTCCAGGCACTGAGCTCTGCAGTCCAGCCCTGAGTGAAGATTTCACCCTTCCCTTCACAAATATTATGGAGTGTACAGCACACAGCTATAAGCATAGGAATATTGTCATCAGCCATGTCCAGTTTCTCATACAGGCATCGCCAGCAGGCTTTTAGATGGCCAAATGCACACTCCATAGTCATTCTGCACTTGCTCAGCCTCTTGTTGAACTGCTCTTTGCTGCTGTCAAGTAGCCCTGTGTATGGCTTCTTCAGCCACGGCATTAGGGAGTAAACGGGGTCTCCCAGGATCACAGTGGGCATTTAGATTTCCCCTACGGCAATCTTCTGGTCCGGGAAGAAAGTCTCTGCTTGCAGCTTCATAAACAGGCCAGTGTTCCAAAAGATGTGTGTGGCATGCACCTTTCCAGACCAGCCATTATTGTCTGTGAAACTCCCCCAGTGATCCACAAACACCTGGAGAAACATTGAGAAATAGTCCTTGCGATTAATGTACTCAGTGACTAGGTGGTCTGGTGCCAGAATTGGAATGTGCATGCTATCTGTCGCCCGTTCACAGTTAGGGAAGCCCATTTGTGCAAAGCCATCCACAATCTCACGTGCGTTGCCCAGAATCACAGTCTTTCGGAGCAGGATGCAATTAATGCACACTTGTATCAACACAACTCGAATGGTCGACTCTCCCATTCCAAACTGGTTAGCTACCAATCAGTAGCAGTCTGGAGTAGCCAGCTTCCACAGTGCAATCACCACACACTTCACTAGCAACAGGGCAGATCTCATTCTCGTGTCCTTGCACCACAGGGCTGGTATGAACTCATCACCCAGTCCCATGAATGTGGCTTTCCTCATACCAAAGTTCTGCAGCCACTGCTCATCATCCCAGACGTGCATCATGATGTGATCCCACCTCTCAGTGCTTGTTTCCTGAGCCCAAAAACAGCGTTCCACTGTGGTCAGCACCTCCGTGAATGCTACAAGATCAATGTTGTACTCCTCCTGCCTTTGTAGTTTAAGGAATAACTCCACTGCCACTCGTGACATGTTGGTCAGTGCAAACAGCATTTTTGTTAACAGCTCGGGATCCATTCCTGCAGGCAGGGCAGGATGTGCAGTACACAAACCATTGAAAGATGGCACCAAATGCGGACAGAAGCACAGGAATTGCTGGGATGTGAAGCAATGCATCATGGGACATTGGGACAGGACCTAGGATGCCCCGTGACCTCTTCTGCCTTCCCACAAGTCTTAGCAGCAAAAAAGAAAGAGGTGCTCTGTGAGATAGCTGCCCAGAGAGTACCGCTCCAAATAGCACTGCAAGTGTAAACATGCCATTGTGCAGGCAGCTGTCAGTGTGAACATAGAATCATAGACTATTAGGGTTGGAAGGGACCTCAGGAGGTCATCTAGTCCAACCCCCTGCTCCAAGCAGGACCAATCCCCAGATTTTTACCCCAGTTCCCTTAATGGCCCCCTCAGGGATTGAACTCACAACCCTGGGATTTAGTAGGCCAACGCTCAAACCCCTGAGCTATCCCTCCCCCCGTGCAACAGCGCTTCTTCTTCGGTGCTCTCTGAGTGGCGCTGTACCTGCCGGTGCTGTAACTTTGCAAGTGTAGATATGCCGTAAGTTTGTAAGGACATTGAAAGTGTTAAGATCAGCTCAGAATGCGTTTTGCTTTCATTTCATTTGACCAAATCTGACTTGTTGTGCTTTGACTTATAATCACTTAAAATCTACCTTTATAGTTAATAAATTTGTTTGTTTATTCTACCAGAAGCAGTGCATTTGGTTTGAAGTGTGTCAGAGGCTCCTCTTGGGATTACAAGCCTGGTACATATCAATTTCTTCATTAAATTGACTAACTTATATAAGCTTGCAGAGCCCAGGGGGCATAACTGGACACTGCAAGACAGAGGTTCCTAGGGTTGTGTCTGGAACCGGAGATATTGGCTAGTGTCATTTGGTTGCACAATCAAAGGAGCAGCTTACATGCCAGAGGCTGTGCATGAACAGCCCAGAAGGGGGGTTCTCACAGCGGAGCAGGGTAAGGCTGTCTCTGAGAGTTAAGGATTGGAGTGACCTAGCAGATCACTGGTCTGGATAATATGAGAGGGGAACGTCACACTTATCATCTCAGGAAAGAACCAGTGCCATGCCCGAGTCCATCTCCAGCCCTTGCCTCAGGGCCCAATTTATTGTTCAAACACAGAAACTCATGAGCTACACACACAAAAAAGCAGTTCCCTAGAAGTCTTTTCTCTTACCTCTCTGAGCCCTCCTTCCTTAAATCCCCTGGTGAGTCATTGGACCAACAGGTAGGCCCAGTTCCATAGAAGATGCTTGTGCACCTAAATCCCAGTTTTGGCTCCACTGCAATCCACAAAACTCCCTCTCAACTCTATATGCACCTAAACTTATTTGGCACCTAAGTTTTCAGTGTAAAAGCTCCATAGGCACCTATGTTTCTGCCTCTGAGTATGCACACTGAGGCCTTCTAGGCATCTGGCTGCCTCTCTCCTGCCTACGCCCCAGAACAATTCACATACTGGGGGATGATAAGCATTCAGCTGCTTAAGTCGTTAGGCCTGATCCAGCAAACGTGCTCGGAGGCTGCCTACAAGGTCAGGTGCTGTTTGAAAACTGACTGGAGGAGCTGACACATACCTTATGTTTAGCCCCGTGGTTTGGGTACTTGTCTAGGATATGAGACCCAGGTTCAAGTCTACCCTTCCAGCTAGAGGAGGAGAAAGGAGTCTCCCACCTCTCAGAAAGCTACTATAACCACTGAGCTACAGAAGAGGCTAATGTGGGGCTCCCTCAGTCTCTCTTGTTGAAGAGTGACTGGACCCTGGTCTCCTACTCCCTTCCCCCCAAGTGGGTCCCCTAAATCCTGGACTACAGAGTCTGTCTTTGGCATATTAACTGTTCCTCTATGGATAAATAATTTAAAATAATCACTGTGCCAGAGAGAGAGAGAGAGAGACTCTGCCCTTCAGTGGAAGGGATGGCAAAGCAGTTATTTACATCCATATTTCCATGCACTAGTCACCCTGGGATCTACATCCTTTCTCCCACCCTCTGCCAGTCTTGGCTGTTTAAATTGTAAGGTCGTCAGTCAGGGATTGTGTCTCACTAAGCAGTGCCTGACACAAGGAGGCCCTGATCTCACTTGTGGTTTCTAGGCGCTACTACAGTACAGTCAATCAATAAATAATCTAGGTACCAGTAAGTACTGAAACATCACAGGGAGCATGCAAAAGCTGTAATAAGAAAACTTTTAGGAAATTGAAATTGAGATGACTCTTAGCAGTCCAAATACTGTCTTTAAGGAATTTAAAATACATCTCTACCCCGATATAACATGACCCGATAGAACGCGAATTCAGACATAACGCGGTAAAGCCGCACTCTGGGGGTGGGGGGGGGCTTCGCACTCCAGCAGATCAAAGCAAGTCCGATATAACGCGGTTTCACCTATAACGCGGTAAGATTTTTTTACTCCCAAGGACAGCGTTATATTGAGGTAGCAGTGTCATAACTTCCATACTGTGCAGGCAGCAGGTTCCTGGCCATCAGAAGTGATAGCATACACCTATTTATTCTTTGCTCTTACTTGCCCAGGAGGGGGCTGTATTCTTTAATGAATGCACTCTGAAGTGTTTTGCCTGCAAAGTGCCTTACCTTAAAGGATTTTTAAAGTCTCTCTGACTTAACAGGTGCCTGACTGTGCTTCCTGCCAAAGCCCACCAAGATGCAATGGCTGGGCTGCATGCTTGAGAAGCTGTTTGGCTGCTCTACCTGGCAATTAGTTCATCTGTCCTGCCACCACATGCAGGTTAAACACTGATGAACAGACTCCCCAGCGTGTACAAGTTCTCTCATTTGGATACTGCATAAGAAATTACAAGTTTTAGCTGAACCACAGTCCATGTTACTGTGTTGCAGAGGGGGTGAGTACTGCTACTTGAGAAACAGGAGCTAGCTAATTAGCTGAAAAAGACCAGTGCAATTGGGGAGTTTTAATTACTACTTAAGATGCTGTTAGAAAATTATGAGACTAGTACTGGTTGTAAAGAAATGCCAGTAATGAATGCAGCTGCACAGAGCAGTATGGGTGATGTACACAGCTCTAGACTGAGTCAAAATGTAGAACTAATGCTGCTAGGTCTTAAAAAAGAAAGACATTTCTAAATATCCTGCCAGCTAAACCTACCAGATGCTACCATTCCAGGTGCTATTAATGAAAAATGACAAAGAAGAAGGGTCAAAAGCTCCCTGTGAAGTTAAATTTGCCCCTTACTTTCATGTGCTCCTCATTGTATTTGTCTTCTGTTCTTATTTTTCTGTTTTTATAGGGACAGATCCATGCACAGTTCTGCTTGATATCAAAGGAAGTTGATAAAGACCATGCTTTTTCCCTCTTTCATCTCTCTCTTGCTGCTTCTCACCTTTTCTCTGTAGCTACAATTATAGTGGTGGCAACCTGGTGCCAGAAAGCCTACTCGGAGTGGGATTCCTCTTGCTCCACAGAGTAGCCCCAGCTGTCTAGTAAACTGCTAAAAAAGTAAGCATTCCTAGCCGGGGACGGGCATAGTCTGGGTAGCTTGGGTGTGAGATAATTCAGAACTTCCTGGAGGTTCTCCCTACTGCTGTTTAAAGTGGGGGTGAATTGAGTCTGGAGTGGTGAACTGGGTCTTTACAAGAACTAGTAGTTAGATACTAGGAACTGCATCCAGCTGGGACTCTGTATAGTACAGACAAAGTGAGCTCTATATAAACAGCAATAAAGAGCGGTTTGGGATCTTCTGGTTTATGTGATGTGAGCTGCCTCTGATACCAGACCAGGAACATTACATCCTGTAGGTATTCACACAACAGCCCAGAGCTAATACAGTCTATTAGGAAACTATCCTGTGTTTTAAGAAGCTGAAAGTGTTTACCAAAGTGTTTAAAATGTTGGTGGAGTATGTGCAAGATGAACTGCTACTGTGTTCACCATTAATAGTACGTCTCAAATACTGTATTTCTGTATTGCCGGGGGAAAAAGGTCCACACCCCCCGTGTATCCAACCTTGCATGATTAATAGAAAACGTCCAAAAAGGTTATAAATCCTATGTTGTATCTGCTTAAATGTGTGTTATCAAACCCACTTCTCTTTCAAACTTTGCACATTCCTAGTATTAGGAACACCATGTGGCTAATTTGAAACCACACCATAATATGCCTCGCTAAATTTGTCAAACAAACCCCTGCATTAGAAGTAGAAGTGTGGGATACAAGACAGCATAACTCTAATGAATAATGTTACAGGGAACAAGGCTTCATAAGGAATTGCTTTTGTCACTATCTCTTTTGCAGAAGGAACCAAATCCTGCCAGGGACAAAGCACTCTAAATTGCCATTGAAATCCATAGGTGTTGAAGGTGCTCAGCATCTTGCTGGAGGCGCTCACCAACATGCAAATTCAGGCCCTTTTTCTTTGGAGAATGATCCTCTCCTACAGCAATAACTGCTTCAGCTTTATACTTTTGATTTTCTTTTAGATGCTCTTTAGTCTCTTCTGTTGTGTTTCATTCTAAACATTCAGGGTGAGTCTGCCTCCTCTTTTTTGTGAATGACATTGTCAGTGTCTTGTTATATTTGTGCATTATTAGAGGTGGAACCTAGCAAAGTGCATCTCGAGTTCTGTAATTTTTATTTAGCGCTTCTAATGTTTACTTTCACCTTCTTGTAGTTGCTGTGTTTTATAATCAATAGAAAGAATTCCCTGGGTAGGGTATTGCCTTTTGTCTACCTGCTTTAAGAATATCTGATTTTTCTTCTATTAAATTTACAGTGTGTCTGCAATTAAAATGTTGCTAAAAGAACTGTGCACTGATGCAAAATATAGCAAAGTGTTGCATTTTTATTTCACAAATTATTTTTGTTATACTCCAGAAAAATTAAAGCAGATGCTTGGTGCAAGCAATTGCGGGAGACATCATACAGGGGATAGTGAGACAGTACATTAATATAAAACTCAGAGAAATACAGAGAAACTGGATAGAGATTATACAGACAACAAACACACTGTTAAATAAAAATCAGGCCTTGTAGATTGATTTTCTGATGGATCAGAAGTCAAAGATGGGGAGTCTGTATATATTCTTAGTACAACTTGTTCATTTACTCTGTATACCCCAGTTGAACAGAGGTGATCATAACAGGCATGCAGGTAAACCCCTCTTTCAGAAATCTCAATCCAAAAACCACCAATGTTGAGTTTCCCAGGTAGTAACTTCTACTCTGATAACTGACTGTAGTAAAAGAGATTAAGGCAGAGAGCAAACTCTTGCTGCTTGCTGTAGCTTCCCCGAAGAAAATACTTCACAAAACCAAAGTGACAGAATAACATTCCTTCACAGACTGTATGCTGCTCACTAAGAAAAAGCACGCATAATGCTATGTGTGACTGCCATCTGGTGACTCCCACCATTAAATTATTTTAGGAAAGGTGCCAAAATATGTCCCGTGTATGTGAAGCCAAAGGGACATTAGCATGCAGTAAACTGCATTGTTGAATTGCAGCCTTATTGCATTTGTACCATTTTCTACAGCAGGAGGGTACAAAGGTGAAGGTGATTTCCATTGTTTCAGTATCAGACAATTTGCTACTGCAAATTTTCAATTTGATATTCTTCTAAATCATTAAAGGCCTGATCTTGCTCAAATATCCTGCTCAGTTTTTATTCAGTCTTTACCTGAGGGTAGTCTCCCATTGCCTTCTTCACTTGGAGATTTATCACGGAACAAGGACATCGGGATAGAATGGGGCATTGTAGCAGGGTAGTCACCCTGCTCCTGCCCAAAGGGATTAAAACAGCCCTAGGAGAGGGCTGCTCTGGGAAGAGAAAAACCTAGGCTGATTGGGGAAGCAGCCTCAGATGGGGCCATGCCCCAATCAGGCCACAGCTGGCCCTGTAAAAGTCTGTGGGCCAGAAGCTCAGACAGTCTCTCTCTGGGGGTAAAGAGGGAAGAGCCTGGCTGGGGAGCTACAGCCTAGAAACCCTCCAGGCTGCAGGCCTTGTTAAAGACCAAAGAAGGTACTGGAGTTGCAGAGGGCAGCCCAACGGTAGGCAATGGCAACAGGTTCAACCCCCCGCTTTGCTGGTGATGAGTGGCATTTACACTGCAGTCTGCCCCAGTGAACAGGGGCTAGATCGAGACTGGCAGGAGCTATAGTGTGAGGTGAGGTGGGGATAGAGGGTGGGGATTCCCTGGAGAGGGGAGACCCAGATTTGTGGGGGGACTGCCAGGAACAGCACCCTGTCCTGAAAGGGGCACTGGGTTCCAGGAGGGACTTGGGCCCAGCGGCAAGGAGGACACTGGCCTGCAGAGGGCACTCTGAAGCTGGAAACACTAATTCCCTGGAAGACCAGCAGGAGGCATTGCAGGGGTGAGTCTCGCTCTGTTATAGGCACAAATAAGTAATCTCCCCATTTTTTTAACAATTTATCACATTCATATGTGAGTCAAAGTTCTTTTAAATAAAGAGACCTTAAATCTGCCCTCTTTTCTACAGTTCTTTCACAATAAATAATAATATTGTTGAGACAAGCCTAGATTTCTCCAGAGATAATTTACTAATGTTGCATCAGAAGGAATAAAAACATGGATGTGATTAACAGTAATGTTTTAAATTCTCTCAACATGCAGTGCAGGGTACCACAAATGTTAAATTAATGAAACAGACAGTTCCTCTTTAAATGTTAAGTCAGTTTATTAAAGGATGATCTAATTATTATAATGGCTTCCAATACTAAATGAATAAAAGTGCTTGAGAAATAAATCTTTTTTTAATATTTTTTTAAACATTCTGGACTAGCATTGTGGAGCTGAGCGAGAAACTTCCTTTTGTACTTATCCTGCTGGGATTATAGGGCATGTTCTTGTAAAATGAGCCACTGGCCTTTAGTTCAGGGCTTTTATTCACTTACATGAGGATTAGAAATAGTAACAGAGGGGAGCACAATCCTCAAGCATAGCTCCTATTGATTTCAAAGGGAAATTAGCCTATGTAAGACTCTGTTGGAGGTGGCAGGATTTGGTCCAAATAATTATATTATCCAGAACTTTCATAGCCTCCCTAGTTTCAGTGCTTTAGACACTATCATCTCTTAACTGCATCCCTTTACAAGTAAGAGTGAAGGCCAAGATTGTCAATGACGACTAGTGATTTTGGGAGCCTCCATTTTTTTAGCGTCCAAATTATGAATGCCAATAAAGGGGTCTGAATTTCTGAAAGTGCAGCACACCCACCCTCTCAAAATCAGGCACCCTATAAAGGTGTCTTCAGCACCCAAACTCATGAGCCACTTTTGAAAATCTTGACCTTAACTTTCAGTTATGTAAACACTAGTTAGATCAGTGGGGTTGCACAGGTGTATCTGGAGCAAAATATTGTACTGGGGTGCATAGACAAGAACCAAAACAGGGGCTCTTTTGTCAGCATGGGTGCAGCTAGACAGATTCCATCTGTTACGTACTAAAGGAGAATCTCAGGGCTCCTAAGATCCTCAAATTAAAGTTGTGCCTCCAAATTGAAGGAAGAGTTTTGTTGCTTTTTCTGGTTCTGATGGTAGAGTCACTATGTCCCTAGAGGTTGCTGACTTACCCCTTCTCACTGTGACTCAAAAATAATTCCAAAGAGAATTTTTTCTAAACTAATTTAAATTAAACTGGTGCAACTTCTTCCTGTAGACAAGTCCTCTGGAACCTAAATCCTATGAAACTTAGGCTCTGAAGTGCCTGAGGGCTTGTCCACATGACAAAGTTGCACAGCATGTGAATTTAAATCAGTTTAATTAAATTGGTGCAAAAGACTGTGTGGATGCTCTTATTTTAGTATAAGAATGGCTTATTGTGGTTCAGCTTGAGTTGATTAGGAACCAGTTTAAGCTAAATCTTTTGTACTGGTTGAACTATATCAGTTTAAAAGCCAGTTCAAATGATGTTGATGCAAATTTCTCATGAAGACAAATGCTAAATAATTTTTGAAAATTGTAACAGACCTTCATAGTGTCAATGCAATTTAGTTCTCCTTGTCAGCTTCTGTACTTACTCCCTCACTTCTGAAGCTGCATAGGGCTCATTTCAGTGTTTCATTTTAGGTCTGACTTCTGTGCTGCAGGCCCATATCTCCCCACTCCCCCCCAATCTTTAGAAAAGTCATTTACGTTGTGTTCTTTTCACTGCTCATGCCAGCCAGGAGTCATTACATAGCAGCATATTGGTTTGCCTTTTCTTTAGCACAAAGGTTTGTGTGCTCCGCAGTGGATGTCTCACATGCTTGTATATTATGTGACATTGTGTAAATGTCAACATAGTACATTGTTCTTGCATTAAGGAGATTCTCGGGGAGAGGCTGCTGTGACAGGGAGTTTTCTCCTGAGGTGATTTAGCCAAAGTCCTTATGCTAACTGGTAACAGGAACAGGGAGGAGGGGGAATATTGAGGAGATTTTTCAAAGAGGCAGTTAGATGCCTGATTCCTATTTAAAGGCAACAGGAGTAGGGCATGTCTCCCTATACCATTAACCGAGGACCAAATTCTCCTCTCCCCCATCCTAGTTCTTTACCTCTGCAGGACAGCCTAGTTCTTGTGGGAACCATGATGGCCAGGAGGTCCCCAAACCCAGGATATCCTGGAACACTTGTATGGGGATGGCACAGTGGGGAGGGACAAACAATATATATCATTGCAGGCTGCTTGCACTTGTGCCAGCTTCTTCTGGTTGTTGGGAGAAGGGGTGACTCTGGTGAATCTGGCTGTCCTGCTCCTCCAAATCTCAACAGCTGGAACCGTGCAGAGTCTCCACAGAAGAACTTTCATGGGGTACCCCTGCACCATGACTCACACTGAAATCTGCATGAGCAAACTTCATTCCACCTAGTTACATGTAAGAGAATGGGCGGGGAGGAGGAGCTGAGTAAATTATGTGGCTGTGTTCGTAAATGGAAGGAGCGCTTTTCCTCATTAAAGTCCTGTTCCGAAACCAATTGAAGTCAGTGGAAAGACTTCCACTTATTCCAGTTGGCTTTGGATCAGGCTGTAAACCGGTAGATTATTAGTATAATAATGCTATTCATTGTTACAGAGCTCTTGAGGTTCCAAACAACTTTACAAACACTTACAGATTAGGCCTCTCTCTCTGTGCCACTCTGGGAGAGATGTAAATATTATTGAACCTATTTTACAGTGGAAAACAGGATCAAAGATGTTCAGTGACCTACTCAAAGTCACACAGGGGCAAGTCCTCATCTGACTCACACTCTTTACAACTTCAGTGGAGTCATGGGGATTCATGGAACTTAAGTCATAGCAGCTTGTGGTTCACAATGAGTATGCTGGGACAAGAACCCAGGAGACCCAGCCCCCTGCTCCCTGCCTAGGTAATATGTGAGCACTCTGACCACTAGGCAACACTCCTCCCTCACCATCTCTTGACTCTGTCACAGTTGACTATTTCCTGCTTTAATAAATAGTTAACCAGTATTTTCCCTTTTTTTTAGGATCCCAGCTAGCCGTGATCCCCAAGTATTCCAGGATGGGTCCTTTCAGAGGACACATGAGTATCAAAAGTAGCCGTAAGTACTAAAATGAATACTTGAATGAGTACTGCAAGTTCTATATTTCAGGTGATAATATAACTATTTGTGGGACTTACATTCATTTTGTGGAAATGGCATTATTTAATGGGAAAAATTTAGTGGTTAGAGATAAAGCAGACAGATCCTTCACCATGAATGACTGCCCCAGCTAATGATTATATTGAACAAGTAAGATTTTGCCAGCAATCCAGCTTAGGATCTTTGCCTGGAGCAACTTTATAGGAACAATTGAAAATTTGTTCTGCATCTGAAATTTCCTTTTAAGTGCATCCCACCCCCCAGCCTTACCCCACAAGCTCACTATGAGTTTAGTCCTGCAGTCCTTTCATGAAGGCAGGCAAGAAACCTCCACCAGTCCTAGTGCCTCTTGTTCAAGAGCCGGACACAGTCAGAGCCATGTACTCTCTTAGTACAGAGACTGCTGCCTGTTAGGGCCCCTAAGGTGGAGAACATGGGGGACACAGAGCAGGCCACTCCCCTCACAACAGGTTCCACCACAGTACCCACCAAAGCTGGCCACCTGCACAGGGGAACGTATGCTGCATTCCCTGAAGGGGAATGCAGCAGACACATTGCTTTTTCACACCTGGAGAATCAGGCTGCACTATGGTTGGGAGCTGTCTCAGGCCCAGTGCCTGCCAGAGCTCCTCCTGCAGGGTTATCCCTGAAAATCTCAACAGAAATAATCACTCAGTAAGAGGGTAGCTGGGGATAATTACACAATTACACAATTAAATAAAAAACCCCAAATAAGAGGCTCTACCAATGTGTATGGCAGCCATCACTGTGGTGTCTCTGCTGATAGGTCATTATTATTGTTCTGTGTACACCTAGGAGCGCTAGTCGTGGACCAGGACCCTATTTTGTACAAACACAGACCAAAATGATGGACCCTGCCCCAAAGAGCTTATGATCCAAGTATACGACAAGAGACAACAGGTGAGTACAGATAGATGGGGGAGCGTAAGTCCCTATGAGACAATATAGGGATGATGGGCAGTGATCTTAGCACACCTGCTGCCTAGCCATAACCCCTTCTCCCGACTTGCGTCCATTTAGTGTACACACTTCTGGGGAGGGACTGTCCGTCTGTGTGTGTGTGTGGATTGTATCTGGCACATGGTGAGCGCTACCACAGTCTAAACAACAGTAATAAAAATAATAATAATAATGCCCTCAGTCCGTCCTTACGCAAAACTCTCATCCCAAGGAGCCAGTATTGAGAGTATTTCCAAGGGGACTTCACTTTTTTTTTTCTTCTGTCACAAGGAGGATTATGAAATTTAGAATCATACAAATGTAGGGCTGGAAGAGACTTTGAGAAGTCATCAAGTCCAGCTCCATGCACTGAGGTAGGACCATGTTAGCCTATATGATCCCTTAAGAGGTGTTTGTCCATGTTCTTAAAAACCTGCAATGATGGGGATTCTGCACCTTCCTTTGAAAGCCAATTCCAGAGTTAGAGAGTTTTTCCTAATATCTAACCTAAATCTCCCTTGCAGCAGTTTAAGCCCCCTGCTACATGTCATAACTTCAGTGGATGTGGAGAAGAATTGATCACAATCGTCTTTATAACAGCCTTTAACATATTTGAAGACTTATGAGATCCCCCAGCATTCTTCTTTTCTTAAGCCTAAACATACCCATGGGTTTTTTTTAACCTTTCCTCAGGGGTCAGGTTTTCTAAACTTTATCATTTTTTGTTGTGTACTCTCCCCTGGACTCTCTCCAATTTGTCCATATCTGTCCTAAAGTGTAGTATCCGGAACTGGACACAGTACTCCAGTTGAGGCCTTGCTAGTACCATGTTAAGCAGGACAATTACCTCCAGTGTCTTATATACAACACTCCTGTTAATACACCCCAGAATTAGCCTTTTTTGCAATTGCATCCCATTATTGACTCATTCAGTGTATGAATGACTGTAATCCACAGATCCTTTTCAACAGTACTTCCTCCTAGCCAGTTCTTTCCCATTTTGTAGTTATGCATTTGAGTTTTCCTTCCTAAAGTTAATACTTTGCACTTGTCTTTATTGAATTTCATCTTGTGGAATTAAGACCTATTCTCTAATTTGTCAGGGTCATTTCGAATTCTAATCCAGTCCTCCAAAGTGCTTGTATCCTTTCCTCGTTTGGTGTCATCAACAAATTTTATAAGCGTACTCTTCACTCTACAATTCAAGTAATTAATGAAAACTTTGAATGGTACTAGACCCAGAACTCACCCCTATGGGACCCCACTAAATACGTCCTCCCAGTGACAATGACCATTGGTAACTATTCTTTGAGTATGGTCTTTCAACCACTCGTGCACCCACCTGAAAATAAATTTGTCTAGGCTGCATTTCCATAGTTGTTTATAAGAATGTCATGTGAAACTGTGTCAAAAACCTTACTGAAAATGAAGATATATCATATCTAATGCTTCCACAATCCACTAGGCCAGTAACCCTGTCAAAGGAGGAAATTAGTTTGACTTGGCATGATTTGCTCTGGACAATTCCATGCTGGCTATTCCTTATAATCCTATTATCCTCTAGGTGCTGTGACAGACCCAGGCCAGTGGGGTGCAGGAGTCTGGTAGAGGGCAAATATACTGGTCACTGGCTGAATAGTTTTCTGTTCCCTAAGTGACCAGAGCAGGGGCTGCACTACAGTTATCAGGAACCTGCTAGAACCAATTCAGGCAGACAAACTGATTAGATCACCTGCAGCCAATCAAGGCAGGTTAATCAGGGCACCTCGGTTTAAAAAAGAGCTCACTCTGGTCAGGGAGGGGGAAGCCAGAGGAGAGGAAGTGTGTGTGAGGAGCTGGGAGCAAGAGGCACAAGGAGCTGAGAGTGAGAGGGTGTGCTGCTGGAGGACTAAGGAGTACCAGCATTATCAGACACCAAGAGGAAGATCCTGTGGTGGGGATAAAGAAGGTGTTTGGAGGAGGCCATGAAGAAATAGCCCAGGGAGGTGTAGTTGTCATGCAGCTGTTACAGGAGGTACTATAGACAGGTGCAATCCACAGGGCCCTGGGCTGGAACCCGGAGTAGAGGGCGGGCCCGGGTTCTCCCTAAACCTCCCAACTCCTGGTCAAACACAGGAGGAGTTGACTCAGACTGTGGGGAAGATCACTAAGGTGAGTAAATCTGCCAATAAGCACAGGACCCACCAAGGTAGTGGAGGAACTTTGTCACAACTGGTGTCAAGGGTGGGATTTTGGTGTGCACAGCGCGGCAGAAGAAGGAGAGTGATTTAAAAAAAAAGTAGAGGGTTTTTTTTTTTTCACCACAATGGATGACCTAGTACGGGCATTTATACAAGCTGTGGCGGCCCAGCAGGAAGCTACCCGTGTCCAGGCAGCTGCCCAACAGGAGGCAGTATGACTGCAACAAGAGACTAATCGCCTGCTGATGGACCAGGCTTCTCAAGACCGAGCTATGTTGCAGGAACTGGTAAACCTGGTAAAGACCTTTACAGAGTTGAACCGCGGCCATGATGGGACACAGATCATA
This sequence comes from Gopherus evgoodei, assembly GCF_007399415.2. Classification (NCBI taxonomy): domain Eukaryota; kingdom Metazoa; phylum Chordata; order Testudines; family Testudinidae; genus Gopherus; species Gopherus evgoodei. Next base: position 179,306,809 of record NC_044324.1, on the reverse strand, counting down.
CGGGCCAGTCATTGGCTGCAGAAAATGATGTGGGAGATTGATGTAGAGGCATACCTTCTGGCCTTTGAGAGGACAGCCCTATGGGAGGCCTGGCCTCGAGATCAGTGGTCTGGCATCCTTGCCCCATTCCTGTGTGGGGAGGCCCAGAAGGCCTACTATGATCTGCCTGAAGAGGCTGCAGCAGACTACCCCCAGCTGAAAGCAGAGATCCTGGTCAGATCTGGGGTAACGACTGCAGTGCGGGCCCAGCGGTATCACGAGTGGAGGTACCAAGAAAACAAAACCCCTCGGTCCCAATTGTATGACCTCATCCATCTCACATGAAAGTGGTTGCGAACAGAATCCCGGAGTCTGGAAGAGATACTAGATGTTCTGGTCATTAACCGATACATGAGGGGGCTACCGCTAGACCTTCGTGCCTGGGTAAGCCAGAACGAACCCTCCACCTATGATGAGGTTGTCGCACTGGTAGAGAGGCGAAGGACAGCGAGGGAGCTGACCCGACCAGTTAAGGAAGAGGCACCCCTGGTTAAACTAGCAGCACCAAGCCCTAGAGCTCGGGTGACTGGGCAACCAGGAGATCACAGGTGGAAAAAGAGAGGGGCTGAAGGCCCACCACAAAGAGTCGGAGCACTGAGGGAGAAGAGGATCGTGATGTTAGGCTGCCCAAACCAAGAGACTGGGGAATGCCTAAGGCCCCATACAGATGTTATGCCTGCGGGGAGTGGGGTCATATAGCTGCACAGTGTCCCAATGCTGAGGAGCCGATGCAGTGTAACCTGGGGAACTAGGCAGACCCATGCTCCCTAATCCACCTTGTGGGGGTCTCACTAACCCCACATATATACACCAGACAAGTAAAGCTAAATGGGGTAGAGACCACAGCACTGGTTGCTTTGGGGAGTGCTATCACGCTTGTCTCGGGGAAACTTGTGAAGTGTAGTCAGCTGCTGCGGGCTAAGCGTACGGGGATAACATACGTCCATGGGACAGTTGGTTATTACCCCACCATCCCAGTAAAAATTGAGATTCAGGGGAACGCTACTGAGGTAGCAGCAGATGTAGTCCCTAATCTCTCATATCCAGTAATCACAGGGAGGGACTTCCCAGGGTTTGGAGACTTACTCCCAGTAGGAAGATTGGAGAAAGAGGGGAACCTTGAAGTTAGTGAGGCATCCACAGTAGACTGTCAACCCCCACTCTTCTCTGAAATATCCCCAGATTTATTTTCCATTCCCAGACAGGGTAGGAAGTCGAAAAGGGAAAGGAGGGCAGCTAAGGCCTTGGGAACCTGAATACTGGTCCAAAGCCAGAGGGTCGCTTTCGTAGGTAGGTGGACCCAAGCAGCTGAAAAGAAGGCCACCCAGGAGGGAGAAGCTCCTGAGTCTGACCCCCACCCTAACGCTTCTGAGCCAGTAGAGGCAACAGAGACTGGGCCCCTAGGTCTTGGGCAGATTAGCCCCGGAAGAGGAAATTTTGGACAGGTCCAGGCTGAAACCCAAGGTACAACAACATTAAAAAGGAGATGACTGAAATAGATGGGGTCCCCGTGGAAGGGAGAAAGCAGGGACCAGGACCCTACTTCATAATGAAGAAGAATCTCTTATACCGGGTTGCACCAGTACAGGGGCAGAAGGTACAGCAGATCTTAGTACCTCAAAAACACCAGAATGCTGTATTAAGTCTTGCTCATGGTCATCTTTTTGGCGGGCACTTGGGGGTAGAGAAGACCCTGACACGAGTCCTACGATGGTTCTTCTGGCTTGGAGTACATGAAGAAGTGTGAAGGTACTGTGCGTCCTGCCCGGAGTGTCAGCTGCAGTCCCCGTCCCCACCTGAGGGCACCTTTAGTACCCCTTCCCATCATAGAGGTCCCCTTTGAGCGAATAGCCATGGACCTAGTGGGACCCCTGGAGAAGACAGCTTGGGGCCACCAATATATACTTGTTGTTTTGGACTATGCTACTCGCTACCGAGAAGCCGTCCTCCTGTGGCACACGGCCTCTAAAACGATAGCCAAAGAGCTGGTGGGGATCTTTGCCCGAGTGGGACTACCAAAGGAGATATTAACAGACCAGGGAACCCCATTTATGTCAAAGCTAATGAAGGACCTCTGTACGCTGCTCCATATACATACCCTGAGAATTTCAGTTTACCATCCGCAGACTGATGGATTGGTAGAAAGGTTTAATCAAACCCTCGAGGCTATGATAAGGAAGGTGGTAAGTCAGGACGGAAAGGATTGGGACACCCTACTGCCCTACCTTATGTTCGCTATCTGGGAGGTACCTCAGGCCTCAACTGGGTTTTCCCCCTTCGAGTTATTATACGGACATCACCCCTGTGGCATGCTAGATATCGCCAAAGAGATTTGGGAAGAGGAACCCAATGAGGGGAGAAATATAATAGAACATGTAATACAGATGCAAGACCGAATACCCCATGTCACCCCTATTGTACGGGAACATTTGGAAAAGGCAAAGTAGGCCCAGAGAACCTATTACAATCGCCAGGCAAAAGTCCGACAGTTCCAACCAGGGGATCGGGTGATGGTGTTGGTACCCACGGCAGAAAGCAAACTTCTGGCCCAATGGCAGGGGCCCTGTGAGGTGATTGAACCCATGGGGGAAGTAACCTACAAGGTGCGGCAGCCAGGATGCCGAAAACAAGAACTGATTTATCACATCAACCTTCTGAAACCCTGGCATGCACAAGAGGCATGCATAACTATCCAGGAAAACAAGCCTCCCAAACTGGTGAGATGAGAGTGTCTCCCGATTTAACACGAGACCAGAAGAATGAGGTGTCTGAGATGATCTTCCAGAACCAAGAAGTGTTCTCGACAAAACCAGGTCGAACAACTGAGACATATCACCACATCATCATGAACCCTGGGGCCAGAATAACAATGAGGCCCTATCGGTTGCCAGCGGCCAAAAGGGAGGAAATAAAAGCAGAAGTAAAAAAAATGCTGGAGTTGGGGATCATCAAAGAATCCCATAGTCAGTGGTCCAGCCCAATCGTGCTGGTGCTCAAACCTGATGGCACTACAAAGTTTTGCAACATCTTCCGGCGACTAAACGAAGTATCCCAGTTCGACGCATACCCCTAGTGGATCGTCTGGGGAGTGCCCGGTACACTAGACTTGACAAAGGGGTACTGGCATTTTTCCTTTGCATCTTCTGCAAAGGGAAAGACTGCATTCTCTACGCTAGAGGGTCTTTTTCAATATACTGTCCTCCCTTTGGGACTACATGGGGCCCCAGCTTCTTTCCACAGCCTCATGGACAAGCTATTACGCCCGCATAACAGTTATGCTGCTGCCTACTTGGACGATGTGGTCTTTCATACCCCAGACTGGGAAACCCACCTAGAGAAGGTGGAGGCAGTCCTTGATACCTTCAGGTGAGCTGGCCTTACAGCAAACCCTGCCAAGTGCGCTGTAGGGTTTACAGAGGCCAAATATCTTGGCTACGTTGTGGGTAAAGGTCTGGTAAAACCCCAAGTGAACAAGTTGGTGGCCATCCAAAATTGGCCCCGACCACGTCGCAAGAAACAAGTCCAGGCATTCCTAGGTGTAGAGGGGTATTACCGACAATTTATCCCCCACTTTGCCAATAGGACAAACCCCCTGACAGACCTAGTGAAAGCCCATGGACCTGATCTGGTGAGATGGTCTGACGCAGCAGAGGAAGCATTCTTATCTCCTTCTGGACCTTAGAACAAGTGTATATATTGTTGATACATAATGCAACAGGTCCTTCCTGCCTGTCCTTTGTGAGCAACCTATACCCCTCAATACTGATATTCCAGTCATGATAGACTTATTCCACCAAATCTCTGTGATTCCAATTAAGTTCTAATTTAGGTTATGGACTAATACTTCTAGTTCATTTCCCATATCCTTGCATTCATGTATAGACACCTAAGATGTGGAGCAGATTCCCCCACTGATTTCCCTTTTGTTGCTTCTAAGACGCTATTGTAATTTTCCATGTCCCCAACAACATCTAGCCTTCTCATAAGGTTGCCTTTTTATGCTTACCTGTGGGCTTTTGTAATTTGCCCTCATTGAGCTTAGTTTAAAGCCCTCCTCACTAGGTAGGTGAGTTGGTGTGCAAAGCTATTGTTGTTCTTCTTAGTCAAGTGGACCCCCTCTCTTCCCAGCAAACCTTCTTCCCACAACAGCATCCCATGGTTGAGGAACCCAAAGCCCTCCCATCAAAACTATCTGTGCAGCCATGTGTTCATCTCCAGTATTCACATGTTCCTGCCTGGGCCCTTTCCCTCAACTGGAAGGATAGATGAGAACACAACCTGCCTGTAAGAGTCCTTCACACAGCTGATCTGTGCAGGGGAATACTGAGAAGTATAATTATTGTCCATGTGGTTAAGCAGCATGGAATAGCAGTCAGAGGGATGGATGAGCCTCAGCAACCGCTCTGTGACATCTCAAACATAAGCTCCAGGCATGCAGCATACCTCCTGGGTCATCATGTCAGGTTGGGAGATGGATGCCTCCCCCACCCCAGAGGGGAGTCCCAAACCACCAGCAGCCTACACCTCCTCCTCTTGGGTGCCGTGGCTGTGAGCCTCCCAGCTTTGGAGGCAGATGGCTCCTCTTTAGCCATTGAGGTCTACTCCTCACCTTCTGTTGCCAGTACAGAATATCTGTTCATCACCTCTATGGACAGGAAACCTTTGGAGTGGGTGAGGTGGAGCACAGTCCATTGACCAAAATGGCCAGCAGCCAGTCTCCTCCCCATAGAGCAGCTGGTTCTTCTTTCTCTGGTGCTGCTGTAGTTATCTATAGTCACCTGACATCCTGTCTCAGATGTTTCCACATGCACCCTGTCGAGGAATTCCTCATGCTCCTGAATGCAACACAGACAAGCCGCCTCCTCCTGCAGCTGTCTTACCTGCTTCCTGAAGAACTCCACCAACAGACACCTCTCACACCAGATGGCTTTCCCCACCTGACTTTTGCCGTTGGGGACATGCAGGCCACATTTCCAGCTAGTCAAAACTAGGGCTTAAGTGGAAGCCTATCTGGTGGGGGGTCCACAATTGCAGGCAGAGGAAGAGCTGGCAGTGATGTCGGCGATATGCCATTTTCCTCCCATTGTGGCTTCTTTCTTGTAGAATACCTACCTTCCTGCCTTCCTCCACTGGCAACATTTCTTAGTCTCCCACTGAGAGCCTGTGTGCTTTTTAAATTATGGGCCCCACACACAGTTAGGGTGGGTGACTCAATCCCTCTCACTCAGCTGCTTCTAACTGCTGGCCTAGTCAATCAAAAACTGCACTGCTCTCACTTCAAAGAGCCCTGCTAGAGCTCTTCAAAGAGCCATGCTAAAAAAGTAGATAACTGTATCTTGAAGCTGAGACAAAGTGGGTGAGGTAATATCTTTTATTGGACTGACTTCTGTGGGTGAGAGAGACAAGCTTTTGAGCCACACAGAGCTCTTCTTCAGGGCTTGAAGCTAATATTTGAGAGATGTATTCCAGCTTCACCAGTTTTCCTTAGACTAAATTGAGCTGGAAACGACTTGTAAAATGACATAACTGTTCTAAAGAAGCAAAAGTAACTCTTTAACGATTTCCTCTTAGTCTCTCCTTTGGGAGAGTTGTTGGTGGCTTATCTAGTTTCACATGAGAAAAACACAGCTCATTATAGGCACTATAATGTTTCCAATGCTTGGCGAACAAGCTTTGACATTAATTCTTTTTTAAATAGAAGCAACAGCTTTCACTGTGACCCAGGGGAAGTATCTTCTCGGGCAGCGCATTGGGAGTTAGGTTGAAGAAAGGGGAAGTAGTTCAGTTTTTACATGGTGACAAATCAGCTAATTTTACTGAGGATTTTTTTGTTTTGTTTTAAATCTTCAAACATTTTATTAAGTTGAGAAAATAAACGAGTTAAAAGATATTAGAGGTATCTTTAGTAGCCCCATATTAAGCCTACATTGAGATTTGCACATAGGACCCAGCAAAACACTTAACGTGTGTAACTTTAAGCACCTGTATTCCCATTGCTTATTGAAAAGGCAAGCAGAATTTTCAGACTCATGTTTGAACAGAGTCTAATTTCTGGATTAACTTCCATCATCTGTGTAAAGTTTGTGAATGAATTATTTTAAACATGGCTTAGTCCAATCTCTTTAAAAACTTGAGATTCAGAATTTTCTACCTAGCAATGCAGATTTAGCTAAAGGAAAGCTAGAAAGCCTCTTGCCTCTGTTAAATCCAACAGTGATGCTGGGTATTGTTTTCTGTGGATGCAGGTACAGAATATTTCTTATCTAAAAAGGATGCATATTATTATATATCAGAAAAACTATCTAGGAAACATAGAACCAGGAATGAACTATAAAAGACTGTTACCTTTTCTGTAGCTGGTGTTCTTCAAGATGTGTTGCTCATGTTCATTCCACAATGGGGGTGTGTGCTCACCACGTGAACCAGTGCCAGAATTTTTTCCCCTAGCAGTACCCATAGTGGAGCGCCCGAAGCAACCCCTGGAGTGGCGCCTCTATGGCGCAGTATAAGGGGCGCTGCGCACTACCCCCACCTTCAGTTCCTTCTTGCCAGACAACTCCGACAGAGGGGAAGGAGAGCAGGATGTGGAATAGACATGAGCAACACATCTTGAAGAACACCAGTTTACGGAAAAGCTATCTTTTCTTCTTCGAATGATTGCTTATGTGTATTCCACAATAGGTGATTTCAAGCTATATCTGTTGGACGTGGGTAGTAGTTCACAGACTCTCAGGATGGAGTACCACCCTGCCAAACCCGGTGTCCTCCCTGGTTTGGGAGATGATTGCATAATGCAAGGTGAACGTCTGAACGGAAGACCATGTGGCAATCCTACAAATGTCCTGTAGGGGACATGGGCTAAAAAGGCAGCAATGAGGCTTGAACCCTAATTGAATGTGCCCTTATAATCAGTGGCAGTGGGGAGGGGGGATCCCTGCCAGGTCGTAACAGGTATGAATACACGAGATGATCCAGTTGGAAAGCCGCTGAGTAGAGATTGGCTGACCCCTCATGCGCTCGGCCGAGGCGATGAACAGTTGCAAGGACTTCCTGAATGGCTTTGTCTGTTCCGGGTAAAAGGCCAGAGCCTGTCGCACATTCAGCATGTGGAGGCGGCAATCCTCACTGGACACAGGGGGCTTGGGATGGAGCACCGGCAGGAAGATGTCCTGACCCATGTGGTAGGTGGAGACCACCTTGGGGAGGAATGAAGGATGTCGGAGCTGGATCTTATCCTTATGGAACACTGTGTTCAGGGGGTTGCAGGTCAGGGCCCTGAGCTCTGAGACCTGTCTAGCTGACATAATTGCCACCAGGAAGGCTACCTTCCATGAGAGGTGCGACCAGGAGCACATAGCCAGTGGCTCAAACGGGGGACCTGTCAACCAGGCCAGCACCAAGTTCAGGTCCCACTGTGGGACTGGGGGCCTAATGTAAGGGAAGAGACAATTCAATCCCTTGAGGAATCGACCAGTCATAGCATGGGAGAATACCATGTGTCCCTGCACCGGCAGGTGGAAGGCCAATGTGGCCGCCAAGTGCACCTTGACGGGCGAGGGCGCTAGGTCCTGGGCTCTAAGGTGAAGGAGATAGTCTAAAATGAGTTGGATCAGAGCAGCCACAGGTGAAACGCCCCAATAAGCTGCCCACTGGGAAAACTGAGACCACTTTGCCAGGTAGGCCCAACACGTGGAAGGCTGTCTGCTTTCCAGGAGGACGCACTGAACCCCTTCCGAGCACGTCCTCTCCTCCTGGCCTAACCATTGAGCAGCCAAGCTGTGAGGTGGAGTGCCACTAGTTTGGGATGGAGGAGGCGGCCCTGGTCCTGGGAGAGCAGGTCCAGGACGGATAGCAATAGCCATGGCAGGGCGACTTGCGGGCTTATGAGAGTCCTGTATCAATGCTGCCTGGGCCGTGCCGGGGCAATCAGGAGGACCTGGGCCCTGTCCATTTTTAAACTTCTCCAAGACCTTGCTAATAAACAGGATTGTAGGGAAGGCATAGAGAAGCTGGTCCGACCAGGATAGGAGGAAAGCATCAGAGATGGCGCCCATATCCAACTCCCCTGGAGCAGAAGCGGGGACCCCAGTGGTTCTGCTGAATTGTGAACAGGGCCACCTGGGGAGTTTCCCACTCTTGGAAAATCTTATGCACCATCTCTGGGTGTAGTGACCACTTGTGCTGAGATGAGAAGTCTTGGCTCAGGCATTCCTCCCACAAGTTCCAGGTGCCTGGTAAGTGGTAGGCTTGTAGGCAAATGTCATGGGCTATATATAAGTCCCGCAGCCTGAGGGCTCCTGGCAGAGGGCAGAGGAGTGGGCCCCTCCTTGCCTGTTGATGTAGAACATCGAGACCATCTTGTCCGTGAGAACCCTAACCACTCTGCTGTCCAAGTGTGAGCAGAAGGCCACGCATGCCAGCCGGACTACCCTGAGCTCCTTGACGTTTATATGCAGGGCAAGGTCCTGCACAGATGACAGACCTTGGGTCTGAACGTTCCTCACATGGACTCCCCACCCCAAGTCCAACGCGTCGGACACCAGCTCCACCAGCCTACCTCTGTACGGGATCCCATGGAGCATGTTCCCCAAGGAGGACCACCACTGTAGGGAGGCAAGCACTGATTCGGGCACAGTGAGGACTTTGTCCATCCTGTCTCTGGACTGGGAGAACACTGAGGCCAACCAGAGCTGGAGGGACCTCATCCTGAGTTTGGCCTGGCGAACCACATATGTGTACGCCAACATGTGACCCAGGAGCTGCAAGCATGCTCTGGTTGTGATCGTGGGAAACCTTGTGACTATGTCTATGAGCCCTTTTAGGGTCTTGAATCTGTTTGGTGCGAGGGAGGCTGTGGCTAATGTCGTGTCCAGGACTGCCCCAATAAACTGTATGCACTGCACTGGGACTAACATGGACTTGGTGTCATTTACCAACAGGACTAGGGTGGTACACATGCACAGGTGGAGCACCACATGAACCCGCACCTGTGACCTGGAGCTCCCCTTGACCAGCCAGTCGTCGAGATAGGGGAAGATCTGAATCCCACGATGTCTGAGTTAGACCGCCACCACAGACATGCATTTCGTGGGCAGCATACCAGTCCCCAGGATCCAGGGAAGGGATGATGGAGGCCAGAGAGACCATGTGAAACTTTAGCTTGACCATGTACTGGTTCAGGTCTCACAGGTCCAGGATGAACCTGAGCCTCCCCTTGGCCTTCAGGATAAGGAAATAGCAGGAGTAGTATCCCTTGTGTCTGAACTCTGCTGGCACCACTTCCACTGCTCCTAGGCCAAGGAGCTGCCCAACCTCCTGCTTGAGCAGGGCCTCATGAGAGGGGTCCCCCAGGAGGGATGGGGATGGAGGATGGTTGGGTGGGGTAGAGGTAAACTGTAGGGTGTAGCCCTGGGAGATGGTGTTGAGGACCCACCTGTCTGAGGTCAGCCACAACCACTCTGGGAGAAAAACACACAACTGGGTGGATCCCTGGTATGAACTGGTAAGTCGCCCCTGGGCTTCCCGTCAAAACTGACGTTTTCCCTCCTGTTTGTCCTTGGAAGGCCCTGCCTAGGGGGCAGACCAGGACTGCCTCTGTGAGCATTCCTTATAGTCCCAAGACTTTTTATAAGGGGGCTCATATTTAGAGAGGGTAGCCTGGGTGGGAGCCTGCTGAGGCTTAAACTTGGTCCTGGCCGGAGCCAGGACATAGAGGCCAAGTGTCTTAAGTGTTGTGCGGGAAGCTTTCAGGCCATGCAATTTCATATCTGTGCCACAAACAGGGCCTTGCCATCGAATGGAAGGTCCTGCAAGGAATTCTGTGCCTCTCTGGACAGCCCAGAGAGCAGGAGTCACAATGCCCTCTTCATGGACACCACGGAGGCCTTGGACTGTGCAGCTGTAGCTGCGGCATCTGACGCTGCCTGCTGGGTCGCTCTGGCAGACGCTGTACTCTCCACCAGAGCTTTGAACTCCTTTTTGTCATGCTCCTGGAGGGAGTCCTCATATTTGGGTAGACAGCCCCACAAATTGAACTCATACTGCCCCAGGAGGGCTTGATGGTTTGCCACCCTTAACTGGAAACCCGAGGACAAATAAACCTCTCTCTCAAATAAGTCCAGCCTCCTTGAGTCTTTATTTTTTGGAGTAGGAGCTGGTTGGCCCTGCTTCTCCCTGTGGTTGACCAACTCGACCACCAGGGAGTTGGGGGCAGGGTGAGTGTACAGGTATTCATGCCCCTTGGCAGGCACAAAGTACTTCTGTTCCACCCTCTTAGAGATGGGGGGCAAGAAAGCCTGGGTTTGCCACAAGGCATTTGAAATTTTTGCCACTCTTTCGTGGAGTGGGAGGGCCACCCTGCCTGGCGCCGAGGCCTAGAGGATTTAAAGAGGGAGTCCGAGAGCTCCTCAGCCTCCTCGGCTTGAAGGCTGAGGCTCAGTGCTACCCTTTTCAACAGTTCCTGGCAGGCCTGAGAGTCCTTCTGCGGAACAGATGGAGGAGGGGCCGTAATCACCTCATCAGGGAAGGATGATGATGGGGGTGCAATACCCACCGGTGCTGCAGGTCCCACCACTTGGTCGCTCTCCTGGAACAGAACTGGAGATGAATGCCCCACCGACTCCTTTCTGTGAGGCCGAGATAGAGAAGCCAGCGGTCCCTCCGAGGCACTGGCCACCAAGCGAGCCACCACCGGGGCTGCGTCAGCGGCCACAGTGCCCATTGGTACCACGGTGCCGGCCAAGGAGCCTGGTGCCACTGCACCTGCTGTGGTACTGGCAGAGCAGGCTGTTCAGGCTGACTAGCCTGTCCTGTCGACTGATGACTATGAAGGGAGGCTGGGCTGGCGTACGACCTGCTGCTGTCCTGGGACCAGAAGGAGCAGTGGCGTTGGGAACAGTGCCGACTACGAGAGAGTGATCCCGTCATGGAGAAGTGGGAGTACCACCAGTAGCAGCTGCTCAGTGATTGGCTCCAGTGGGCAGATCCACGACGGCAAGGTGCCGGCGATCGATGCCAAGAACTGTGGGAGCGGTGCTACAGTGCGGTGGCGTCGATGCCTGTATGACGATGGGCTACAATGGCCTCTCAGAGACGAGGACCTCCAGTGCCATCTATCCTAGTCTCGACGTGACCCACTCTCCTCGCAAAGTCTATGGTCTCTTGAGGCAGAGCAGTGCCTGGAACCCCTGCCACTCGGAACCCAGCCACACAACCTGGTGGGGTTGATGGGGACCAACGCAGACTGCGCATGGGGCGGTCGCTGATCGGCAAATGGCATTGGGAACATTCCCTAGACTGCAAATGGTACTGATCAGGCGGCAGCTGCGGAGATCCAAGCAGTGGCTTGCCTGTGGACCGGGGAGCCAACGGTGGTGGTGCCCCTGGTACTGGCAGAGACATGATGTCCTGGGCCGCTTGCAGGGCCTCCGAGTGGGCCAGGCTGGTCCGCTCAACCTGAGTCGGAGGCCTGGAGGCAGACAGGGATCAAGAACTGCCTAACATGGGTCTAGTCTTTCCCCAGTCTAGCTATGTTTTCTTGGCGGAGAAGACCTCTTCTTAGCCTTCTTGGCATGCACCGTAGTTGGGGTGCCAACTGGTGGAAGGCACTGAAGGGTCACCGCGCATGGACACCACAGTACTCGGTGCCGACTCAGAGCGATGCACTGGAGTCGGGGTCAACACCAACTCCATCAGAATGGCTCGAAGCCGAAATGTCCCTTTCCTTCTTGGTCCAAGATTTGAAGGATCTGCAAATCTTGCAGTGATCGCTGAGATGGATTTCCCTCAGACAGCGTAAACAGTCCACGTATGGATCACTCACTGGCATCAGCCGTCTGCAAGTGTTGCACAACTTAAAGCCTGGGGCAAAGGAACTGGCCCGACCCAGGCGCACTAAACTAAACTAACACTACTCTAAACTACTTTAACTACAGGTACTACTAACTATGAATGAACAAGAGTTCACTAGGAAAGCTGCAACCAAGCTGGAGCAGAGCAGTTTCAATCCACTTTCACTGGCGACAAGAAGGAATTGAGGATGAGGGGAGTGTGCAGCGCCCCTTATACTGCACCATAGAGACGCCACTTCAGGGATCGCTAGGGGAAAAACTGGCATTGGTGCACATGGCGAGCACGCACATCTATTGTGGAATGCACATGAGCAATCACTCGAAGAAAAAACAGTGATAAATGTCGCAACACTGATTCTTTTTCTCTCTCATTTTGTGATGTCTCTCAAGGAATTTATCGTAGTTTAACATGTCTTATTGCATGATGACTAATTACCCATCCTTCATAGAAGGAACTAGGGTAGATTTCTTCTGCACATCATGTTTGAAGAAAATCTCATGTCGGAAGATATGTTCTCCATCATAAATCTGGAACTAAAGTTTGATTCAAAATGACAGTGATAAAACATATTTTTTTCATTTGGTTGATGAACCAAAAATGATTTGAAAAGCGTTTAAGACGTGACTTTGTTCTTCACTGTGCTTTTAACTGAAAATACTTTGCCACTACCCTTAGCTTCTCCACTAGAATTCTACTTTTTTGCTGTTTACAAAAGACGCTAGCAAGTCAACTTTTTTGTCCATACTTTATAATAAGGGTACTGGAATTAAACTGTCATTACAGTGCGGTTATGCTGTACATATGACCCCCATTAGTATGGTATCTGAGCACTTCACCATCTTTAATGTATTTACCCTCACAACACCCCTCTGAGGTAGGGAAGTACTACTATGACCATTTTAGAGGTGGGGAACTGAGGCACAGAGAGGCTAAATAACTTGCCTAAGGCCACACAGGAAGTTCAGGGAATTGAACCTATCAACACTTTTTATTATTTCTTATGTAGGAGCAGCGTGCCCACAATTTGTCATACTGCAAGATTACAGTAATTTTTTTGATCCAAGAAAGAATCATATTTTATGAAAGACAAGAAATGAAAAGTATTATAGTCTTACCACACTGTGTGTCTTCAGCTTCTCAAGTTCAGGGCTGTAATTAATTTTGGGAAGGATGTTCCTCATGCAAATAGATTTTCCAGCCAATTTTCTCCTTCTAATATTGTTTCATTATTACACTGTTCTGCCATGCTCTCTTTTTTTTTCCGGCATGTATTAAAACCAGCCTGTCACAGCAGATCAGCAATGGATTTTGGTGTTTCCCAGAAAGAAAACTACATCTTTAGTGACAAGGGTATAAGTCACCATACCTCTGTTGATTGAACTAAATGGAGCTGTACCGGTTTACATAGTTATGGCTATGGACAGATATCTACAAATATTTTGTTTTGATTATTGTAAAACATTTGCCAATGCAAGGATAAGCCTCTGTAAAAAAAATTCCTACAGTTAGCGAAACTTATGAAAAACTGTGCTTTAGATATTTTGCAGATAACTCCAATAACTATGAAATATTACAGGCCCAGTAGTGAGCCTTTTACTTATATTGGTATTTACTTCCATGAGTGATATTGATTGAAATTGGACTGCTCATAGGTACAACTACTCACCAGTATGAATAAGTCACTCACAATCTAGCTTTATGTTCCTCTGCCTCAAATGTGGGGTCCCGTTGTGATGTCTTTGCTCTCATTCAATAGTATCTTAGATCACAGGTAGTCCCCTTGACTTCCATGGAACTGAACATACTTATGCTGTAACGCAGTGGTTCTCTAACTAGGGCCGCCGCTTGTTCAGGGAAAGCCCCTGGCTGGCCGGGTCGGTTTGTTTACCTGCTGCATCTGCAGGTTCGAACAATCACAGCTCCCAGTGTCTGCGGTTCATCGCTCCAGGCCAGTGGGAGCTGCAGGAAGCGGCATAGGCTGAGGGGCGTACTGGCCACCGCTTCCCACAGCCCCCATTGGCCTGGAGCAGTGAACCACAGCCAGTGGGAGCTGCAACTAGCCAAACTTGCAGATGCAGCAGGTAAACAAACTGGCCCTGCCCGCCAGGGGCTTTCTCTGAACAAACGGCGGCCCTCATTCGAGAACCACTGCTGTTACTTACTATTCAGTATGAATAAAGATATCACAATCAAACCCTTGTTCTAAAGTTCTAAAGAGTTTTATAGAATCTTATGTTCGTGTCTATGGGCTGTACAGTATGTGCCTGTCTTCTCCATAGTAATAAAATGCCATCTGGCTAGAACCTTGACTTGTGCTTACATGTTCTGAGCATAGTATCGGAACTAGGGTTCAAGAGCCAGAATAAGGCCCTGTTCCTGCAACTGATAGTATTCAGATATACCATTGTGTCTGGATATCCCACTGAAAATAGCTAGGCGCTGTGCTAATGCCTTTGCACAGTGAATTGCAGTGACAGGATATTAAATAAAAACAAGATGAGGACACAAGGCATCAATCAATTATTTACTTTACTCAGCTACAAAGCTGAATCTGAATAGGTTGGGCTAATTACCCTATTAAGAAGTTTTCTGAACCTGTTTATGTAAAGGTCCAAGTCAAGTTCCATTTTTAGCCTCCAGTATTCTGTATAAAATTTGTTAATATTATCTGCCAAAGATTGACCATCCACAAAGCCTGGGTCATGCTTGGAGAAAGAATCCTGGACTAGAAAATTACTGTACATTGTTCAGAAAGGAGTTAGAATAGAATGGAGAATGCTCTCATATATAAACCTGATGGAAAGCCATTAATTTAAGCCTCTAGATACCATTTTCCACCTCTCCTGCTGAAATACATAAATCAATCACAAATCTATCCTCAGTCCCGCTGGCAGACTACATGCCTGTACAGAGTTGCACTGACTTCAGTCCACATGGACAAAGGGGGCCACTGTGTAGTTGTGGGTTCAGGATTGAGACCTAATACAATTGGGATCCACAACAGCTTCACTATTAGTCCTACATAAGAGAGAAGAATTTACTATCCTATTCTCTCCATTTTTTTTGCCATTAGGCAACAAACTCTCTGTAGCTAAAAGGCAACTTTTATCAGACAAGGGGAAGATTCTACCTAATTTTAGAGGAAAATGTTAAGGACCTAGTCCTGCAAACATTACTAGATCTTGTTACCACTTGTAAGCCGGTGGTGTTGGGGCTCGTCCCTCTCAGGAGCGGCGGGGAGCCAGGGCGCCTCCTTACATACACAGCAGTCCGGTAAGCCTAACCCCTCAGCAAGCGTTGAGGGAATAAAGGGTCTGCAAACAAGGCAGAGTCCCAGCCCTCCAGCCGGGGTCGGGTAAGCACAAAGTACATAAGCCCAAGCCCTGGGGCAGGGCCGGGCAGTAGGCAGTTCAAGCTCAGGCCTTCAGCAGGCTGAGCAAACACAGTATATCAGCCCAGGCCCTTGGGCAGGGCATGGCAGTAGCAGTTCAGGCTCAGACTCTCAGGCAGGGGCTGAGCAAACACAGTATATCAGCCCAGGCCCTTGGGCAGGGCGGGGCAGTAGCAATTCAGGCTCAGGCCTTCAGCAGGCTGAGCAAACACAGTATATCAGCCCAGGCCCTTGGGCAGGGTGGGGCAGTAGCAGTTCAGGCTCAGGCCTTCAGCAGGCTGAGCAAACACAGTGGGCTTGTGTACATCACAAAGTTGCAGCGCTGGTGAGGGGGTTACAGCGCTGCAACTTAGGAGGTGTACACATCTGCAGGGCATCACCAGTGCTGCAACTCCCTGTTTGCAGCGCTGGCCGTACTCCCGTTTTGTCTCGGGTGTAGAGGATCCAGTGCTGGTAATCAAGTGTAGACACTTACCAGCGCTTTTCTTGACCTCCGTGGAATAAGCAGGTATCCCAGCATACCTGAGGAAGCCTCTGGTAATCAAGCAGGTCTCCTTCCCCGGTTTGCTCTCGCGTTCCCCGAACCCCCGAGCAAGCAGGTCTCCTTCCCTGCGGTTTGCTCTCGCGTTCCCCGAACCCCCGTGCAAGCAGGTCTCCTTCCCTGCGGTTTGCTCTTGCGTTCCCCGAATCCCCGAGCAAGCAGGTCTCCTTCCCTGCGGTTTGCTCTCGCGTTCCCCGAATCCCCGAGCAAGCAGGTCTCCTTCCCCGCGGTTTGCAGGGGGGTTCGGGGAACGCGAGAGCAAACCGCGGCGAAGCTGGTCTCCTTCCCCGGTTTGCTCTCGCGTTCTCTGAACCCCCGTGCAAGCAGGTCTCCTTCCCTGCGGTTTGCTCTCGCGTTCCCCGAACCTCCGAGCAAGCAGGTCTCCTTCCCTGCGGTTTGCAGGGGGGTTCGGGGAACGCGAGAGCAAACCGCAGCGAAGCTGGTCTCCTTCCCCGGTTTGCTCTCGCGTTCCCCGAATCCCTGTGCAAGCAGGTCTCCTTCCCTGCGGTTTACTCTCGCGTTCCCCGAATCCCCGAGCAAACAGGTCTCCTTCCCTGCGCTTTGCAGGGGGGTTCGGGGAACGCGAGAGCAAACCGCGGCGAAGCTGGTCTCCTTCCCCGCTTTGCTCTCGCGTTCCCCGAACCCCCCTTGAAGCCGCCCAACAGCGCTGCAGTGTGGCCACATCTAACACCACTTGCAGCGCTGGTTGCTGTAAGTGTGGCCACTCTGCAGCGCTGGCCCTATACAGCTGTACTAATACAGCTGTAACAACCAGCGCTGCAAAATTGTAGATGTAGACATACCCAGTATCGCAGAAGGCTACACAGAAGGCCTCCTCAGGCCAGGGAGAGGGGGAGTCTGCCACCCTTGGGGGGGTGGCAGGGGGAACGCAGGCCCTCCCACTCCACTGCGTTCCAGCCCGGGGCCCTAGCAGCGGCAAAGGCACGCTGCTGTCAGTGGGGATCCTGGCCGCAACACACTGACATGGGTTCAGGCTCTTCAGGAGCCAAACCAGGGTCGGCTACCCCCGGGCCACTTCCGACCTCCCCCTCTCTGGGTACCTGTCTCTCGCCAGCGTCGTCTGGGGGGTCCCAGACCATGGGCTCCTCCGGGTACCAGTCGCAGGGAGGCTCAGGCAGCTCCTCGGGATACCAGTCGTAGGGAAGCTCAAGCAGCTCCTCGGGGTACCGGGCATAAGGCAGGTCAGGCCGACGTTCCTCCGGGTACCGGGTATGAGGCAAGTCCGGCCAGCATTCCTCCGGGTAGTGAGCGCGGGGCAGGTCAGGCCAGCGCTCCTCCGGGTAGTGAGCACAGGGTAGGCTGGGCCCGGCGGGAGCTCGGGCACCAGCGTCTGTCCTCTCTGACAGCCGGCCGCCAACTGAGCGCTTGGGCTGGGCTTTTATACTTCCTGTCCCGCCCCTTGACTTCCGGGGGGCGGGGACAGATGGCAGTGGCTCCGCCCACTGAGGCACTTGCTCTGGCTCGTCCCTCTCAGGCGTGGTGGGGAGCCAGGGTGCCTCCTTACACCACTCATAGTCCCACTGATTTCAATGGGCCTGTGCCTAGTGTTAAGTGTATGGAGGATCAAGCCCTGAATTTGGACTCAGCCTTCAATAAACACTCAAAAGTAACAAGCTGTGTATTTTTCACTTCATTGTGGGCTAAGATGAAGTATTTAAGCAGAAATAGAACCAAGCTGCAAAATTCAGATTTAGGTTCTAAACTTCCCCAGAGTTTAGGGGTATTTGCATTAGAGGTTTTGATTTGGTCCATTTGAGATGTAAGGGCCAGCTGTGAAATTTAAGGGCTTGTGCATGTGAACACTTAGTTTATAGCAAGCTGGGATGTAAATCTACCCTGCAGTAGCCTGCCCTGCCCCAAGTGTCTGTGTGGACCCTGCTGCTGGGCACTAAAAGTTTCATAGTTCACTTTAATCTACTCCCATGTCAAAGCACCGTATGGAACTTTTAGTGAATGACAGCAAGGTCTATGCAAACACTTAGCGGGGAGAACATTTACATCCCAGTTGGCCACACACTTACTGTTAGAGAGATCAGCCCAAAGCTTAGATCCAGGTTTGGATTCTGAACTTCCCCCAAGTTCAGGAATGTTCAGTTAATCATAGGTTTTGCGTCAGGCCTTTCTTTGATTTCAAGGTGAGCTCTGAAGAGGGGAATGGACTCAGAAGCTCACAGGCAGAGAGAAAATGGAACTGCGTAGATGAAAGAGTGACTGTAGACAGTAGTGGAGAAGGTACAGAAAAGAGGACTGTGCACGTGGTGGATTAATAGAAGAGGACTGTGCACGTGGTGGATTAGGTAGATATGAGGTTAAATAGGCAAGGTGGAGAGTAAGTCAGTATAAAGTTCTGAAAATCATGAGGGAAATGCTGAATCATTTCTGAAGTGGATGAGAAATCAGTTAACGTAATGGAGGATCTAGGTAAGGTGGCCTCATTTTCTGGACCACCAGAACAGTTTGAAATGAATATTCTGGAATCCCTGCAGTTTAGAGACTTGAAAGAGTGCTGTCTTCAGTTTATAGGGAAATAGATTTCTACTCTGCATCCCAGTTTAATTCAGTGGGCCGAGTTCTACCATCATTTACATCCATTCAACCACACTCATGACAACGGGGTTTTCAAAATATAACTCTGCATATCATTTAGCCCAGTATTGGTGTAGCAGTTAGAGAAGTGCAAGCACATTTCTTTCCTTGCCCAGTCTCCAGCTTTAAATCTTTCAAATTGCAGAAGTTTATCATTAAAGAGAAGATTAAATACCTAATTTTCTCCAGAGATATATAATAGTAAAGAATAATACATAAACTGTGGGTGATTTAATAATATACGGACAGTTCTCATACTTCTGTTGCAAACCACAATTTAAGTATCCAAAGCCATACAAAACTGCAATAATTTATAACAAATGTTTTTGCTTTGTTTTCAGTATGAAAATTAAAAAAAGAATTCATTACAAGTGGAACAAGGCAAATCTTTAAAAATGTTTAAAGCTATTAATGCCTGAGAGCCATTTCTTAGCCCTTTGACTGAAATAAAATTTTACTCTTTCAGCTTTTTCTCCTGGATCTTCCTCCAAGCTGTCAACTCAGTACATTATTCAAGATCACATGGCTACTTATTATAGGAAATTGCTGTCCTCCAAAGGTATTTGAAATCTATCATGATGACTGTAGCCATCAGGCTGATAGATAAAGTCATAGTTAAGAGTCGGTTGGTTACACTTGTTCTTGGCCAGCTGCTGTTTCCCCCCATATTAACTCAATGGATGTCAGTAGACTTGAAAACTCAAGCACAATACATTCAGAGGACTCCAATAGAACATACAACTATGTTCTAGGTATGACAAGTATGTGATGTGACACACCAATCTGGAACTTGAAATCTGGTTTCATCTCAATATTGAAGATCTTACATTTCTGACTGTATTTAACTTTTTCTTGTAACTAAAATGTCCTTGAAAGATGCCTTATGG
Organism: Gopherus evgoodei; assembly: GCF_007399415.2. NCBI lineage: Eukaryota > Metazoa > Chordata > Testudines > Testudinidae > Gopherus > Gopherus evgoodei. The sequence continues at coordinate 179,287,494 of NC_044324.1, read as the reverse complement.
ATGGCTTGGGCATTTAAGTAGGCTTTCAGTAGAGCAGGCACAATATGGCAGAACCAGTGCAAGTGTTACTGCCTCTGCTCTGAAAGTGGAACAACTATCTTCAGGACAGTTGCCTTCCTATGCCTGTTCAGCTAAGCTGTCAATCCAGGACTATTCACACAAAATAAGGTATTTATATGTAGAAGAATGATTAGTTAGTATGTCTGGGATTTGGGTTGCCTTTGGAGTACCATTCAAATAGTATGGTGTCCCTTTGCCAAGCAGTAGCAGATTTCAGGGCCTTGTGGGTCAGTTTCTCATTTGAAGTAGAAATCAATTACCGGTAAATGGAATATTTTCTTAGTGTTGTTTGCTTATGTACAAAATAACTGGTTCCTTAAATGGAGGTACTCACCAACTGCATACGGGTAAGTCCCTGTTGGTGAAACCTCCGCTAAATCACCATTGCCCTTCACCAAGAAGCAGCTGTCTTGAGCCCCTGTTTGAGACTCACCTCGACGTTCATAAACACACTGCCCCCTATTCCTGCCTCAGCCTCTGTGTTTTAGTTGGAAAAGCCCCTAGCCCAAAGCTCCTCACCTAAGACCATTTGACCACCAAAGGTTAGCCTGGGCATCAACCCTACTTTTGTGCAGCTGCTCTGTAATACAAGGGAACCTCAGGACAGGTTAGACTGTCCAGACAAATTTTGCCACAGAGTCCCCCTATTTACCATCTGGATTCTTATGCATCATTGACTCACAACAAGCATAGCATTACTACCTTAACAAGTGCTACTCTTACAAATCTCACATTTTATTTTTCTTACACAGTCAGGGCCTGATTCTCCATTCTGTGCAAATACCTGATGGAAAGGCTTTCATGAGCTTCAACAGGTTTTGGGTCAGAACCAGGACAGAAATAGCTCCACTGAAGTTAATAGAGTTACACTTTGTAAAACTGATGTGAGGTGAAAATCAGGCCCTTGAGATTTAAAACATGATAGTCAAGGGAGACAGAGGAAAGATTATTGCAGGTTAATTTATGTTGTTCCTTTAGGTTTATTATGATGATGATGATTCATTATTTGTATTATGGTAGCACCTAACAGCCCTAGTCCCGGACTAGGGCATATTTTTGATGGAGTTGTGTCTCCAGTTAAACCAATGGCCTTCGTATGCCATACCATGTAATTTTTGTATGCACCATCACAGAGAGGCAATTAATATAAGGAAACATTTTTTTACCTGTCATGTATAATCCCCACTCTGAACCTTGGTGTCCAAAAGATGGGGTACCAGCATGAATTCCTCTAAGCTCAATTACCAGTTTAGTACTTGTAGCGCTGCCACCAACCAGGAATTCCAGTGCCTGGTACACTCTAGTCCCCCCAAAACCTTGCCCGGGGACCTCCAAGACCCAGGCCCTCTGGATCTTAACACAAGGAAAGTAAACCCTTTCCCTCACCGTTGCCTCTCCCAGGCTTCCCCTCCCTGGGTTACCCTGGAAGATCACTGTGATTCAAACTCCTTGAATCTTGAAACAGAGAGGAAAATCCACCTTCCCCCCTCCTTCTCTCTCCCCCTCCCCGACTCTCCCTGAGAGAGAAAGTAATCCTAACACAGAGAGAAAATAACCTCTCTCTCCCCCTTCCCTCCTTTCTCCCCACCAATTCCCTGGTGGATCCAGACCCAGTCCCCTGGGGTCTCACACCAGAATAAAAAAATAATTAGGTTCTTAAACAAGAAAAGCTTTTAATTAAAGAAAGAAAAAACAGTAAAAATTATCTTTGTAAATTTAAAATGGAATATGTTACAGGGTCTTTCAGCTATAGACACTGGGAATACCCTCCCAGCCTAAGTATACAAGTACAAATTAAAATCCTTTCAGCCAAATACACATTTGAACTCCTCCCAGCCAAATACACATTTGCAAATAAAGAAAACAAACATAAGCCTAACTCGCCTTATCACCTAGTACTTACTATTTTGAAGCTATAAGAACCTGTATCAGGGAGATTGGAGAGAAACCTGGTTGCACGTCTGGTCACTCTCAGAACCCAAAGAGAACAACAACCAAACATTAACAGCACACACACAAACTTCCCTCCCTCAAGATTTGAAAGTATCCTGTCCCCTGATTGGTCCTCTGGTCAGGTGACAGCCAGGTTCACTGAACTTGTTAACCCTTTACAGGCAAAAGAGATATGAAGTACTTTTGTTCTATTAACTCTTACTTATCTGTTTATGACATTACCATTAAAACCACAACCACATTATCTTATGAGCTCTTTATATTCTTCTTTCATTATTATGCCCTTGCCTTTTTCCATAAATAAGGCTCCCTATTGTCTGAAATCCTCTCCTGGACTGTGCTTCCACTCCTCCAACACATTTCTTCCACAAATGCTGCGAACCTTGCTGAGAACCTCTTTGAAATGCTAACAAAGGCAGGAATAGAAAAAGAGTAGTACTAACAGGACAGTGAATGGGCCATTTGCCTCCCTAGTATCCTCTCATGGCATGAGGTCGCTTGGCAGAGCCCTGTCTCAGTTTCCTTCTTCAGCTCAGCCCCCTCTTAAAAGCTCCTGCCCAGGGTCTCCTGCCTGAAGCCTTTTCCCCCAAAGACTCGAGTTTCCCTGCTGGAGCCAGCTCACTCCCAGCAGTCCCTGGAGTCTCAATCTGGCTTCACTCTGGTTGTCTCCTCCCTCTCTCTGCTGCTTCCTGATGCTCTTTATAGGGGAATCCCCATCTCTGTACCCAGCTAATGTGGGACTAATTGGATGGGGTTGCCCACATCCAGGCCTCTGACCCCTACAGGAGCAGGTCACTCCATTTCAAGAACACATGCTAAATATCATTGCACAGTCACTGGTGTCATGTTCTGTGCCTTCTCCCTCCTTTAGCTATTTAGGTGTCAATGTCCTTTTGACAGGGAGCTTGTTTGTGTTCTTGTTTGCAGAGCATTATAACAGGGTGCAAACTGCGCCCTGTAGGATTCAGTGCCTTGGCCCCACTCCTTAAAGTCTCAGGGACGCTCCACGCTGATGCATTTGTGTCCTTTCCTCACCACCAGTTTCCCGCTATTTATAGGCTATTTACACAGCTTGGCCTCACACCAGCCTGACCAGCAACAGACTAGTAGGCTCCTTTCTCCCTCTGAGCCTGGCCTGGCCTTTCACTCTTGGTCTCTGCCCCTTCCCCACTTCCTCCCAGCCTTTTAGCTCCTGCTAATGAGGCTGGCAGGTGCCAGCAGTTCCCAGGCAAGCACTGACTATTTACCCAGCCCCAATCTGCCCCCCGATTGGGGCTGAGGTGGCAGGAGCTGATTAAGGGCTTTCTTAGCAGAGCTCTGCCACAAGCACTTACCATATTTTGGCACTATATAAACAAGTATTTATCAATGTCTGTTAAAGAGTGTTTTCACATAGAGTGTTTTCAGAATACCACATTAGAATTTTTTTCAGAATAAATATACTAGAATGGGTCAATTTTAGAATCTTAAAGATATTTTTCCTGCTTGCCAGCTTTTGAATCTTGTCCATCCAACCGTAGGTGCTTACCTCAATCCACTGACTCTGATGCCAGTGTACGGAAATGGCTCTTACTCTTCAGAGTCAATGACTTAGCCAGCCCAAACATTGCTTTAGCATGGTCTACTTTAATTCTCCTCCACAATACACCCTCTCCTTTAATGTAGATGCTTCAGTACATACTACGTGATGGCTAGAAAAACAGGACCCACAGTGTGGTACAGTGTCACGTCTTTGTTCAGAACAAAAGATGCAAGGAATACAGCTGTTGGGTTGTTCACAACAACTGGCTCAAGAGAATAACTTCAGCATTTGCATCACCCAGTGGCATTATGTTTCAGGCCTGGGATGACTAACAACGTGCTGGGTGTAAGTAAACCCTGTAATATTACTGACAGCCACAACCAAATATTGTCAAATTGCAAGGAGGGGACGTAAAAGGGTTCTGTCAACCATAGACGGCAGGTTATGGGAGGATGTTCAGTTTGCAATACCCAGGAGGACTAGTCAGCTGATTGGGAGGGCAAAGTGCTTGTCACTAGGATAGGTATGGGAGAGTTATTTTTGACTGAGACAGTGTAGTGAAGTAATATTTTACTGGACCAACATTTTGTTGGTGGACAAGCTTTTGAGCTTCAGAGCGCTCTTCTTCAGCTGTGGGGAAGTAACCAGAGTGCCTAAGCTAAATACAAGTTGTGACAGATAGTTAAGCATAAGGGTTCACATATGCTGTAGGAGAAGTGGGAAACAAAAGCTTAGCGGGAAGTGGGATGTGCTACAAATTGTTGTAATGATACATAAAACCAATATCTCTGGCAAGTCCATGGTTTTTGGTGTCCAGCGGAGTTATGAAGTTAAGTTCCCAGGCTTTCCTTTTGAAGGTATTGTGCTGGTTTTCTTCGGGGACAAGGACTGAAAGATCAGATATAGAGTGATCACTCTGTAAGAAGTGTTCACCCATGGGTGTTGTGGTGTTTTTATTTTATTGTTTTTCTCAGTGAGTTCATTCAAGATTGTAGTGATTGTTTCATCCACATAGTTATTGGGGCATTTGATGCACTGGATGAGATACATACCTATCACAGCATGTGGTGTATGGCACTCATGGATCTTGAAAGGTGTGTTGTGGGGGGTATTGATCATCATAGCAGTGGAGATGTCTGCAGGTGTTGTATCTGCTTTTTTGTCAAGGTTTAGTGTCGCTTTGAGTTGGTGTGTCTTGGTTTGCTGGGAGCTTTTGATGATTAGCTTGACGAGGTTGGAAGGTTGTTTGAAGGTCACAAGAGGGGGTTCGGGAAAGATTTCTTTCAGGATGTAGTGCCCATCAAGTATGGAATGTAATTTGATGATACTACATAGGGGTTCCAGTGTGGGGTGATAGGTGACTATTAGGGGTGTGCAGTCAAGGGGGGCTGTTCTGTATTGAAGCAGGTTCTCCCAGGATATTTGGGTGGTTCTTTCCTTAATGTAATCTACTTCTCTGGTAGAATGCCCTTGTTTAGTGTAGATTGTTTTAAATGTGTTTAGGTGTGTATCCTGGGCTCTCTCTATGAAGCAAATTCTGTGGTATCTGAACACTTGGCAGATTTATGCCTGTGTCTGGGGTGGTTGTTGGATCTGTGAAGATAAGTGTGATGATCCATGGGGTTCTTGTATATAGTTGTTTGTAGGGTTCCATTGTTTAAGCTGATTGTGGTGTCCAGGAAATTGATGCAGGCGTGGGAGTGTTCTGGAGAAAGTTGGATGGATGGGTAGTGGTTGTTGAAGTTGCGGTGGAAATCTTCGAGGGAGTTTCGGTTGTCTGTCCAGAGGATGAAAATATCAGTGTCTCAGGTATATTTCCAGAAATTCTTCCTTGCGGTGGCTCTTGAAGAGGTTGGCATATTGGGGAGTCCTAGTACCCTGGGCTTATCTGATGGTTTGGGCAAAGTGTTTATTGTTGAATGTAAAGTTGGTGTGGATGAGAATGAAGTGGATGAGTTCGGTGATGTGTTTAGGGTGGATTTCTGAGCACTGTACATTACCATGGAGGTATTTGAGTCAGGTAGCGATGGTATCATGGTGAAGGATGATGGTGTATAGAGAGGTGACATCGATGGTGTAAAGCATGGTGTTCTGGGTGAGGTTGGTAATATTGCAGAGTTTCTGGAGGAAGTCCATTGTGTCTCGAAGGAAACTGGCCCTTTGTGTGGTGAGTGGCTTGAGGATGGTTTTTCTGAGTCCTGATATTCTTTCAGTAAGAGTGCTGTGGCCAGATATAATGGGTCTGCTTGGGTTCCCTTGTTTGTGTATCTTGGGAAGCATGTGGAAAGTCCCTGGGGTGAGTTTGTGGGGGGATGAAGTTGTAATTTTTCTTGGAATTGTTTGGGGAAGGATGTAATTTATCTTTTATGTGAATTATAGCGTGGGTTCTTCTTAGAGTTCTTTATAGTTTTGTCACTCAAATGCACTCGTACAGAGAAAAATGCACTGACTCTTTCACCATAACATTTTGTTTACAAGTCAGTGTTGTTGACTGGCTACCAGACTAATGGGTCTGCTCCTTTGTGAAGAATTCTCTGTCTCTACAAAATAAGCTGCAGCCCATTCAGATGATTCAACTAAATGATCTCCCACCCATTCTCACTCTTTAAGTCTACACTGAGCAGCCAAGGAATTTGCATGAAGTATGTTCTAGAAGGTAGGATTTATAGACAGCTTGACTGGAGCTGAAGACTTGTCTTGGAGCAGCCAGACTGATTGTTGAGAGCTGCAGTAGATATCCCCTCAAATTGTTCAGCAAAGTGACAAATCCATATCAGAAGAGGGAGTACCAAGTAGTTTCCAATCTTATTTCAATAGCGTTTTCCTTGTTTTGAGATGTTTGACTACCAAGGAAAGATAAAATTGGAGCTAGCTCAGGTATTCAGTTGGCAGAACTCATTGTAAGGGTGACATCAGGTGACTGCTTCCTGCCATTACAGATCTGGAAAATTATAGAAGTGGTGATGCTATACAGACTAATGGGAGATTCCGTTAGTGTCTAGACTCATGGTTGTGGCCCAGCAGCAGTTCCAAACACCATCTGTAAATGGCTGCAAACTGTGGAGAGAACTTGGAACACAGAATTTGCTGTATCAGTGCATTGCTCCAGCAAGTCCTGCCTGGAGCGTTGGCAAACATCTGATGCTTCAGAAGAAGGGGAAAGAGATGACAATAGAAGAAGTGAGTGACAATCCATAGCCAGTTTAACACTATTGTAAATCCTCTAGTCCTACACCACCTAGAGACTTTGTCCAACCAAAGTCTGCATTGATAACATGCTGTGAGCCTGGTGATCTCATGTAATGTTCATGCAATAGAACAGATTGTAGCTGCTATCATCTTTTACAAGGATGCCTGTCAACCGAACATTTTCCAGTATCCTGTGCTCTATCTTGAACCACGCGACTCAAATTGAGGAGCAGTATTTTAAGGTGGTATCAGCACCTCCCCATGAAAGAGGAATGCCATTCAGTTATGTTAAGGAACTGCAGGGCCATCCCATCTTTGTTTTAAGACCAGTAGCCACCATAGCATCTCTTGGTCAAGTTGGTAGAGGATGACTGTGAAGGGCCCCACTCATTGCAGGTGTGCCTCCTTGGGGTTGGGGCTGGGAATTAGCTCTCACCACATCTGGCATCTCTTTTCGCTGGATGCTTGCGCTGTGGCCCCTCTCTCTGTTACTCAGCCCTCTGGCCAAGTCACTATGTAATCCCTCCCTTTTAGGGTAAAAAAGTCCCAGTGAACAAGCTGTCCAAATGCTCCCTCAGTCCCCCATTCCACATCTTCAGGGCCTGTGCCATTTTCCCAGTGGCTAGTAGGGGAACCCAACCCTACCCACTACTCTGGATTCCAGCCCAGGGCCCCTATGACTAGCAACCTAGGTCTGCTCAGTCTCAGACCCTGTTCCTTCTGCTCCTTCCTACTCCCCAGTCCATGCCCTTGCCTATCTCTAGGTTTACCACTGAAGCTTCCTCTGTTCCCATGGCTACTTCACCCTTCTAGGACTTTAGCAAGACTCCCTAGTCCAGGGCAGGATCTTGGGGTTTACTCTTCCTCTGGATCTCCTCCTTGTTCCTGGCCAACTCCTTTTCCTTCTAAGGGAGTGACTGCAGCCTGCCTCCCTGCAGCCTCTTCCTCAGCTTTGTGGTGTAGCAGACTTGCTTCCTAAGAAAACTTAGAGGAATTAAAATAACAATTTTCCTTGCAACATCTATCAAGAAAACAAGGAAAATGGGGCCTCAATCATAAAAAGCTCTTCTGCAATTTAAGTGCAAGACTAAGTCATTAAAAAAGATACAAAGTTTATTTGGGGCTCCTGCTTTTTTGCGCTTCTGCCTCTATGCTTACAATGTGGTCAATTGCACTCCTACCTCTTCTGAACCAGTTTGCGTTCCATCCAAACCTATTTCTTTGTAGGTGTGCTACCAGTTCTTCCATTACATTCTTTCCATGGTTTTACCTAAATATGCCGTGAGGGCAATTTGTCTGTATGTTTAGAGTCTGGAGCACAACTTACCTGGTTTCCTCTTTGGGACAATAATCGCATATTTCCAGTCCTTTGATATTTTACCTTTTTTGCCACATGTTATATAAATTTTAGTATCACCCTCAAGCTTGCTTAATTTAGGGGCTTAAGCATTTCAACGCTTATTTCATCCTTGCCTGATGATCTGCTTTTGCTCCTTACTATCGCTTTTTGGAGTTCTCTCATATTAAAGTTTTGATTTAAAATAATATCCACATTTTCTCCCACCTCTTCAGCATCTCATAACTATCCTTAATGAATGTTCTTTTCTTCTCCCTAATTTCTATCCTCTGATCCTCATCATTACTGACTTTTTGTAATATGGTGGACAGAATTTCCACTTTTTCTTTACTCCATACCCTGCAAATCCAAGGCTTGGTATTATATGTGGCTCTGACTCTTTATTGAATTAATTTTCCTAAGTTGTTGATGATACCAATACAGCAGAGGTATTTTAGTTACTGTCTCCTGGTATGTTCTCCAGCTCTCTTTTTTGCCCTTTATTTATAGCCCTCTGTTCAATTTTCTTACTTTAATATTTCATTCAGTCCTCACTATTTAAGGAATTTTTTTGAGGTCTTGTTTGTCTTATTCCTTTCCTTAATTACTATTTCACATTCCTTGTTGCACCATGGAACACTTTTCCTATCTTTAAGTACTGTTGGTATCTTAGGAATAGCTATGTAGGCTGTCTTTATGATTCTTAGTAACATTACTACATAATTCCTCAAATTTTTCATCTGTACTTTGCTCATTCACATACACTTCTACCCCTACATAACGCGATCCTCGAGAGCCATAAAATCTTACTGCGTTATAGGTGAAACTGTGTTTTATCGAACTTGCTTTGGCCTCTAGGATCTCCATTATTAATAGTCAGCAAGTAGCCCCACCTCCTATCTGACCTCCACCTACTTCCTGCCCCCTCAGAATCCCTGACCCATCCAATTTCCCCCCCATCCCTAATCACCCCCAGAACTCCCACGCTGAGCCACACGCTGCACTGGGACGGGCGCAAGGACACAAGGAGACGGCGCACGGAAGCACTCACACCTGCTCGACTACATCAGCTGGGGTGATCCCCGCAGAGATGGGGTGGGGGCAGCGGCCGCTTGTCCATGGAGCGTGCCCAACCCGGTGCAGCGGCTGAGCCCACGAGGAGGAGCAGGGCTGGCAGCCTCACCGGAGGTGCCCGTGTGCACCTGGTCCCTGCCCCATGCCCACGCGGTGCTGGGGGAGTGTGAGACCATCTCTCCTCCTCCACCACAGAACCCCACACAGCCTGTCCCCAGTGAGGATGCCAGGCCAGCTGCCTGCTGGGGCGCAGGGAGACCCTGACTGTGGGTGAGTAGTGCGGCGCTATGGACCCGGAGAGCCCACTTGGTGCTGCTGCGAGCAGGGCACAGCCTGCCAGCTGAGCCTGCTGTGTGCTGAGCCCTCCAGCGCCGGGACAGGGGCATCTGCATGGTACCGTCTAGGACAGGCACCTCTCCCTGCCCTGGATCCACAACTTTCCAGCGTGAACCAGTCTTCCCCAACTTCTCGGCACCGGCTGGAGCCCATGTGACGTTCCCCTGCACTGCAGCTCCTCTCCTGGGGCTGAGCTCCCTCCTGCTCCCTGTCTCCTGACCGCCCCCCGAGATGCTCTGCCCCTTATCCAGCCCCTCGGCCACAGCCCAGTGTCGGAGCCAGACACTCTGATCTGCTGGAGTGCACAACCCCCCCCCCCCAGAGCTCTGCTTTACCATGTTATATCCAAATTTGCATTATATCGAGTCACATTATATCAGGTGTGACAAAGTTCCTCCTCTACCTTGGTGGGTCCTGCGCTTATTGGCAGATTTGCTCACCGCAGTGATCTCCCCCACAGTCTGGATCAACTCCTCCTGTGTCTGATCAGGAGTTGGGAGGTTTAGGGGGGGGAACCCGGGCCCGCCCTCTACTCCAGGTTCCAGCCCAGGGCCCTATGGATTTGCAGCTGTCTATAGTGCCTCTTGTAACAGCTGTGTGACAGCTACACCTCCCTGGGCTACTTCCCCAAGGCCTCCTCCAAACACCTTCTTTCTCCTCACCACAGGACCTTCCTCCTGGTGTCTGATAACGCTTGTACTCCTTAGTCCTCCAGCAGCACAGCCTCTCAGTCTCAGCTCCTTGTGTCTCTTGCTCCCAGCTCCTCACACACACTTCCTCTCCTGTGGCTCCTCCCCATCTGAATGGAGAGAGAGCTCCTTTTAAAACCTGGGTACCCTGATTAGCCTGCCTTGATTGGCTGCAGGTATTCTAATCAGCCTGTCTGCCTTAATTGGTTCTAGCAAGTTCTTGACTACTCTAGTGCAGACCTTGCTCTGGTCACTCAGGGAACAGAAAACCTAGTGACCAGTATATTTGCCCTCTACCAGACTCCTGCACCCCACTGGCCTGGGTCTGTCACACAGGGTAGAGATTTTTGTTTCTAAAGAGTTTCCAATTTTCTTATTTTAGATTCCAAGTGGGGATATTATCCTTGTCTTCAGTATTTCCTTTTCATTGATGTGTAGTTAATGTCAGGAAGTGGTCGCTACCTGTTCCCTCCTCTCTCTATATATGTCAGCTGCATTTACTTGCTATTGTGCTAGAAGCTATTCCCAGATCCAGGCATGAGAAGCTCCCATCAGCCGTATTGAACCTGGTAGACGATCCATCAGTTAATATTACTAAATTATTCTCTTCAAAGAATGGTTCCAAATATTTTCCATTTTTATCATTTTTCTTACTTCCTCATAATCTGTTGTGGCTATTCAGATCATTACAGATAACAAAGGGGCATGTAAGATCTGCAGATAATTATGCCAGGTTCATAGCCTCTAGTTTTTTGCATGGGTTATAGACATTAGAAAGCTTTAGAGATGCAGAATTGTTTTATATTGGTGTCCATTAGCATATATTTGATATTTAGCTTTTTTTTTCTCTAAACTTCTACTTCCAGGTGGCTCACATTATCCTTAATGAAGGTGGAGACACCCCAGCATGGGCTTTCCTATTTCTCTATCATGTCTATATATGCCATATCCTGGGATTTTATAGTCTAGTTTTTCTGTTAGCCAAGCCTCCTGTTTGCATATTATATCAAGCTTTGTTTTCATATCAATAATATTTTTCTCTAATTTTTGCCCATGCGCTACTAAGCTATAGGCATTCCAGCTGAAAATAGTCACCACCAGGCTTTTTAACTTCAATATTTCCTTCACTTAGTTTGCTAGCTCATAGGTACTTTTCTGCAGCTTTAATTATAATTCTCATTTTCTCTCCTATTTGAGACATACAATTTATTACTTCAATCATAAACTCAATGAATCTCTGTTTATGTTAAGTAGTATGTCATCTCCTTTTACCTGGTTGTCGCTCATTACTTCCTTTCTATTAATTTATTGCTGGCTATTCCCTTTCCCCTTATCAGGTTCTCCCCCCCCCCCCTTGTCCCTTGTAGATGTCTCCTAGTAGCTTCTGCATATGAGATGTTATTAGTAATTTTGGGGGGTTTGTGGTTCTCTAGCTTGCTTTGCCTCAGTACATCTTCCGTAGGCTAAACTGTTTTTTCCTCCACAGTTGCAACATTTTGTTTGGTCCTACCTCACAATTATTGTATCAATGTTTACCTCCATACTTACTGCACCATATATTTTCCCTTTGCAATTATTTGCTACCTGACCAAATCTTTGGCATCTCACAGAAGGAGAAGGAAGATTATAGGGCTTAATGCAGAATATTTAATACCCTAAAATTGCTTTGTCTGGTAGCATCTGCTCCTTAAATGTAACCAGCACAGCTGTCCAGGACTTTCTATCACTGCCTAGTCTGCTAAATTAGTCTCTTCACCTATTCCTTGTTTTATTTCCTCTTTTGACATTTTATCTGGCACACTATATACACCCCTCCTGTTCCTGTGCGGAATATGGGTAGCTAACACTTTAGTTGTGATTTTTTTGTTTTGTTTTGTTTTTTACTTAACACTTTTGTCTTAAGGAGCTTCCCTAGTTGTCCTTTGTTTTTAGTCTACTAACTAGTCTCCTCCAAATGGTTTCTTAGCTCTTACTAGATTTCCAGCACTTCTATTGATCCACTCAGCTATCCTCAGGGAGTTGATATCCCCTATCTTTAGGTCCTTACCTAAGGATTTTACTATTATGTAATTTTCCCCATTTCTCTTTCCTGCGTTCTTATTTCCTGGTCCTTCTGATTTTAGAGAATCTACCCTCTTCTTATCTGCATCCAGTTTTCCACAATGCTTTCCCTGTCCTGGTTGCCTAGCCTGGTTTTAGTTTCATTTGTTATCTTAGCTTAGCTAACCTGCAAACCAACTGACCCTTCCTGCTTGCTCTTCCTAACTTTTGTACTCCCATCCAGCTCCTCCCACAGCGAGGCTTCATCTGTAATTAGTGCTTATTAAGCCCTCCCTGTGCATTTTATAAGTTCAACTGGCCCCTTCTGTCCCACATTAATCTGCTCAGGGCCTGTGTGAGGTGGGTACTCCATTACAAGGACAAATAGCTGTTAGAAAATCATAACTAATCCACAACCAGGAGAGAGAATGTGAGGCTGAAAATCATCCTGGGTAACCTTTGGTTCACCTCACCACATGTTTTTTTAAATCTTTCATACACAAACATGTTTGGCCCTCAGCTGTAGTGTGTTGGGTTTAAATGACCTTTGCTCATGTGTGGCTAATACATTTAATTCAGAAAAAATGCACACCTGGGTCTGTAGAACCCAAATACCCTTCTTCCCAAGCAAATGCTTTGCCCATAAATATACAGATGCAGCTGGACTACCTGAGGGCAATGAAGACTGCTATACATAATTAACACTTGTTCTCTTTTCTGCTAGTTAAATCAAAGCTGCCTTTCAGGTCATGAGAAGAGGAGAGAGGGGGCAAGCCACACATGGCAGAAGTCTGATGCAAGGATTTTTTTTTAAATAATCTTTAGGAGATTTTTAGTCTATTACACTCTTATAGCACAAAAGAGAATTTATGAGGAGAAGTTTCTGGCAGAACAAGCTCTCCAGTACTATATCTTAGTTGTTCAAACGGGTTTAAATTTTATTTCATTCAGATGATGATACTGTTCATCCATATCAAAATTCAGCAAGATTGTTAATTTTCTTTTTATGTTAGCTATAAATCAAACCCTATTCTGATTGCTAAAGATTTCTAATACTTGTGTGTCTTACTAGGAAAGTCTCTGAAGACTTTTATTTAAAAGTCTGATTTAGAGCATTAAACAAAAAAACTCTGCATGAAGTCACATCAGAGAAACAAAATATTAAAATGTACTTTACTTCTTATGTTTCATAAATTACTTCTGTTCTTTCCTTGTGGGGCTAAACTAACAGAGAGATGTAGAAAGATTAATCCTGCAAGGCTCTCCATTTGCATTCTGCTTAGTATTATGAAGCACCTATGTAGCTCTTTTCATAAAAATACCACCAAATCTCAAGGATACATGTTCAAATTACGTTGTAACATCCACATTCCCCCTCTTTTATCCAGAGATGATCTGATTTTCAGAAGTGCTGACCATCCACAAGTTCCACTGAAGTCAATGAACACTGTAAGTGCTCAGCACCTTTTAAAACCCTTTGTTTCAGGACCTTATTTAAGTGAGGTGCTGAGCAGTCTCAGCTCTCATTTGAAAATATGGCCTTCCTGACCTGATTTTAGTCAGACATCTGGAGGAACACTCCTCTGCAGATCTGAAACATCTTCTGGGTGCACTTGTACAAACTCTGCTTTGATATAGTATCTGGTGATAATCCATAATGCCTGTGCATGTCAGATGAGAATGGAGCTGTTGGCCTTTAAATGAAACTGGAACGTTGCTCTATTTGTAAGTGGCTACCTCTTTTCCAGCCAGTTGGCAACCAGTATTCCCTCACTTTCTAAAGCCTTCTTATTTCTTTAAGAGTATTTAATCATGTGGCTCCTCGGGGGTCCATTCTCCCTCCCTTATTAAGCATATAGCTTTGAATTGTGTTGTACTATTGAGGTACCTGTCTTTCCCAGATTCAATATACTGCCATCTGGGGATGAGATCATACTGTTCTGAAGATAACACCAGTGCATCAAAGACTACCATTACAATGGGCTGCTACCATTGGTTCCAGACCACAGTTACTACAGAGTAAGAGTTCACCGTTGGAGTTTTATGCCGCAGTAGTTCAGAACCTGCACAGATCCATGCTACCTTATTTTAGTTTCACAGCTCTCCAGGGCTGTGCCCTGATCTGTACCGCCATCTTAGTTAGTCGGTGGGTCCTGATAGGATAAACACCTCTTGATTACTAACCTGTTAGCCATCAAGGGAAGAGAGATGGAGCAACCCCCCCACCCCTTCTGCTTTTTCTTGGTACTTGTAAATAAACCCCTATCAGCTGGTTTTACAATTTTTGGGAGGAATGCCTCCACATATTCATTCGTTCATAGATTCTAGGACTTGAAGGGACCTTAAGAGGTCATCGAGTCCAGTCCCCTGCCCTCATGGCAGGACCAAATACTGTCTAGACCATCCCTGATAGACATATATCTAACCTACTCTTAAATATCTCCAAAGATGGAGATTCCACAACCTTCCTAGGCAATCCATTCCAGAGTTTAATCACCTTGACAGTTAGGAACTTTTTCCTAATGTCCAGTCTAAACCGCCCTTGCTGCAGTTTAAGCGCTTTGCTTCTTGTTCTATCCTTAGAGGCTAAGGTGAACAAGTTTTCTCCCTCCTCCTTATGACACCCTTTTAGATACCTGAAAACTGCAATAATGTCCCCTCTCAGTCTTCTCTTTTCCAAACTAAACAAACCCAGTTCTTTCAGCCTTCCTTCATAGGTCATATTCTCTAGACCTTTAATCATTCTTGTTGCTCTTCTCTGTACCCTCTCCAGTTTCTCCACATCTTTCTTGAAATGAGGTGCCCAGAAATGAACACAATACTCCAGTTGAGGTCCAATCAGCACGGAGTAGAGCGGAAGAATGACTTCTTGTGTCTTGCTCATAATATACCTGTTAATGTATCCTAGAATCATGTTGCTTTTTTTGCAACAGCATCACACTGTTGACTCATATTTAGCTTGTGGTCCACTATAACCCCTAGATCCCTTTCTGCCGTACTCCTTCCTAGACAGTCTCTTCCCATTCTGTATGTGTGAAACTGATTGTTCCTTCCTAAGTGGAGCACATTGCATTTGTCTTTGTTAAACTTCATCCTGTTTACCTCAGACCATTTCTCCAATTTGTCCAGATCATTTTGAATTATGACCCTATCCTCCAAAGCAATTGCAATCCCTCCCAGTTTGGTATCATCTGTAAACTTATATGTGCAGTGTTAAGTGCTTATTGTGTAGTGTATGTATTCAAATAATTAATACATACTCTATAGATGAGGCTACAGTACATGCATAATCAGAAGAGAAATAAGATTTATATTAGGAATTCCTTGTTGGCTACTGGATGTTACCTGTCCTCCTCATGGAGTCTCTTCTGGTTTAGCCTTACAAAATAAAACTTGAATTAACAAAAAAAGGAGTAACTACTAATTGCAAAAATAATTTATATTCAATTAAGTCTTGTGGCTAGGGTGGCAGTGGAGGACTGATGGCTTCTTCTTGAGTCTAGGAACAAATTGAATCTCCCCATCATCTTGTAACTTCTCCCAAAGTTACCCCTGAATGAGAGCTTCTTGGTAACAATGCATGCTTTTTCCAAACACCTGGGCTAGCTTCAGTTTTATCTTTCCTGATTAATACCATAGAAAGGAGGAGGGTGCTGCTGTCACAGGATTTTTTAATTTTTTATTAATTGTCATTATTCCTCAGGGTATTATAAGTAGAGATAGGCCCAACCCACAAAATACAGATCCAGATCTGGTAATGCGTTTCTCATGTTTGGATCTGGTTTTGTTCAAACCTGCTTCCATCTGAGAATACATGTGCTGCAGTTGGGACATACACATGCACATGCTAGCTCTGCTCAAGTTAGTGTGCTAAAATAGTAGCATGGCCATGACAGCACAGACAATGGCTCGAGCACCCAAGTATGTACATTAGGAGATCGGACGGGATTGTACTTGAGCGGCTAACCAGAGCAACCAACTGTGCCACCTGATTAGTGCACAGAATTAGACGTAGCTGCAGCACAGACATAGCGTCTCAGGCTTGCTACAACATGGATGCCACAGCTGCTTAGCTAAGAGTTTTCCCACCCGTACCAATAGACCCCCCGGCTGACAGTGTCTTATCAAGATGATTCAAGCTATGAGAAAAATGGCAATCTCAAGAGACAGAGTTTCATGTGAATTATTTTGCAGGTTTTGCGTTGTGTGGGTTTCCAACCCTTAGGTTGTAGGAAAACTCCAAAGCAAAACTCAGCCCAAGACATTTCCATGTGTAACCATAAATCAACCCTAACTCAGCTCAATTTGGCCAGGGACTGTTTGATTCTCTAATCCCTGTGAATCCGATATGATATTTTAGGTTTGTAACACCATCTGGAAGGAGGTGAGTTTGGTCCAGTTTCAATCGTGTTCCAAATATTTTACACAACTGGAGTAATGACAGGCACCAGTCCACTGCCTGTGAGAGGCAGCCATTCAGTCAGCTGAATGGCTGTGCCACCCCTCATGTCTCTGATCCAGAAGTTGTGGGCCAGAAACTCAGTTGGTGTAAAACAGCTGAACTCCATGGACTTCCGTGGAGCTACACCAGCTGAGACTATCTTGGGGTGTGGCTCAATAATGGCTAAGAACAAAGAGGAAGAACTGTGCAGGTGATTAGAAAAATAATGGATCTTAGTTGGTTTTAAACAAAATTAAATATGACTATCTTTACTATTTTGAACCCTGACACCAAGTACCCAAAGTTCCCAGTGAATCCATTACTTGGCAGATCAGACCCCCAGTGTTCATCCTTATCAGTTTTAGTCCAATGCTCTCTACTGTGATTTGTAAGTGAAGTATTGAGATCATAGCTAAATATGCTTATTTTTCTGTTAATCCAGCTGCTGTTGATTCATCTGTACCAAAGAGTTTGCATACTAGCATTAAATGTGAGTATAGTTTTGTTTTCGTTTCCAAATACGTCTGGCTTCATTTGTTTGATTTAGAAATATTTGTCTTGGATAATCTCATTTTGTTGTGCTATGCTGGTGCTGTTTTGAAAAGGCACGTGTATAACTAAAGTTTGCATCATTCCAAGTGTGATCAAGATAACAAAGTAACCATGTCTGCTGTGCGATGCATGTTTGTGCTGATATGGGCTAAATCCCAGGCCCTGGAACTTAGTATTGACTGTTTATTTGGGATATAAATCTCTTGCTTTATTTTCCCATCACAACCCAGAAATTCTAGTTCAGATACATAGAATTGATATTTACCAGACTTTTGTATTCCTTGCTAGTCAACACTGGCCATAAGGCAAACAATGTTTTACTGCTCATGAAGCCGCAAAGAACATCTGGGTAGATGCAGGCTGTGATTGTTTAGTGATATCATTAAAGCAGAGGAGCATTGCACTAGATCCTAATGCCATCTGTTGGCTGAAACATGAAATATCATTGCAGTTGGGTGTGCAGGGAAATCCTTTCTTAAACTTTCTCTCCCAAAAGGTAAAGAGCCTGGTGGTATATGGAGAGGAGTAAATTCATCCCCTTCTCATGGGCATAGCATCCCTTTGGCATGCAGACAGGTTCCTTCATTCCCCACCCCTGCGAGGCATCCCTCTGCTTCTCTGTGGGATGGCTGTATAGCTAGTAACATGTACTTCCTTTATACAGAGAGGTGCAATATCTTATCAAATAAAAAAAATCAGGAAAAATGGAAAGTTTCTATTGTCCACAGTAGAATCATAGCTCTATATTATGATTATTTAGATACCTAAACTAGGACATCACAGAGTATAACAAACTTGGAAGCCAAGAAACTCATGACTAAGGTTATGGTAGAGCACAGACATTACAGCTATGTTTACCCTAGAACACAGATAGACACTACATCTTTTGGGGGCTCAGACTAGCAGATTACATGTGTTCTTCAACACAGAAACACAAGAGGACAATTTAAGGGTCATAACAGCAGAAAATTTAGATTTTTCATTCTTATTTTGGGGTGGAATAACTCTTCCTGATTAACAATGTTAATATTTCTTCTGTGCATTTCATTTATTTTGTTCTCTTTATGTTTTTTCCATTAACCATTTTATGAAACTAGTTCTACAATAATGGAGCAAAATACTGTAAAAGCCCCAATATAAGCTTAGTATTTACAGAAAAAACATATACAGACACACAAACCTCATTGATTCAGAAATATCAGGAGGAGAGAATTTATTCAACCTATGATGTATACAACAGGGAGTGTTTCAGATAAAGTGATGTGTATAGATGGAACAGTACCTACATTTCTATAACAAGTGTATTTGTTTTATATAGTGTGACAAAGTTCCTCCTCTACCTTGGTGGGTCCTGTGCTTATTGGCAGATTTGCTCACCTCAGTGATCTTCCCCACAGTCTGGATCAACTCCTCCTGTATCTGATCAGGAGTTGGGAGGTTTGGACGGAACCCGGGCCCGCCCTCTACTCTGGGTTCCTGCCCAGGGCCCTGTGGATTGCAGCTGTCTGTAGTGCTTCCTGTAACAGCTGCATGACAGCCACAACTCCCTGGGCTACTTCCCCATGGCCTCCTCCAAACACCTTCTTTATCCTCACCACAGGACCTTCCTCCTGGTGTCTGATAACGCTTGTGCTCCTTAGTCCTCCAGCAGCACAGCCTCTCACTCTCAGCTCTTTGAGCCTCTTGCTCCCAGCTCCTCACACCCACTTCCTCTCCTCTGGCTCCCCCCCCATCTGACTGGAGTGAGCTCCTTTTAAACCCAGATGCCCTGATTAGCCTGCCTTGACTGGCTGCAGATGTTCCAATCAGCCTGTCTGCCTTAATTGGTTCTAGCAGGTTCCTAATTACTCTAGTGCAGCCCCTGCTCTGATCACTCAGGGAACAGAAAACTACTCACCCAGTGACCATTATATTTGCCTTCTACCAGACTCCTGTACCACACTGGCCTGGGTCTGTCACATATCCCTCCCCCCTGCTCAACACCAAGGGGTTGGGCAGCTTGGGAAGCCAGACAGTGCACACGTGACAAGCCATCGGCATTGCCGTGACGGCTCCCTGCTCTGTGTTTCACACAGAACTGGAGAGGTTGGAGGGATAAGAACCACCTGGTCACCCTTGTGTTCTTCTCCTTGTTCCACTGCATCCATTGGAGGGCGCATGGTCGGTCACGAGGACAAATCTGCGTCCGAGCAAGTAGTAGCGCAATGCTTCCATGGCCTATTTTATGGCGAGGCACTCTCTCTCCACCACTGCATATTTTTGTTCCCTCCAAAGGAGTTTCCTACTGAGGTATAGAATTGGGTGTTCCTCCTCCCCGACCATCTGTGATAGAATGGCCCCCAACCCTACTTCTGATGCATCTGTCTGAAGAATAAATTCCTTGGTGAAATCAGGGGCTATCAGTATGGGGTTACTGCAGAGGGCAGTCTGTAGGTCTGTGAATGCTTCCTCTGCTGCGTCAGACCATCTCACCAGCTCAGGTCCACGGGCTTTCACTAAGTCTGTCAGGGGGCTTGCCCTTGTGGCAAAGTGGGGGATAAATCATCGGTAATACGCCACTACACCTAGGAATGCCCGGACTTGTTTCTTGTGACATGGTTGGGGCCAATTTTGGATGGCCTCCAACTTGTTCACTTGGGGTTTTACCAGACTTTTACCCACAATGTAGCCAAGATATTTGGCCTCTGTAAACCCTACAGCGCACTTGGCGGGGTTTTCTGTAAGGCCAGCTCACCTGAAGGTATCGAGGACCGCCTCCACCTTCTCTAGGTGACTTTCCCAGTCTGGGGTATGAATGACCACATCGTTCAAGCAGGCAGCAGCATAACTGTTATGCGTGCGTAATAGCTTGTCCATGAGGCACTGGAAAGTAGCTGGGGCCTCATGTAATCCAAAAGGGAGGACAGTATATTGAAAAAGACCCTCTGGTGTAGACAACGCAGTCTTTTCCTTTGCCTCTTCCACAAGGGGAATCTGCCAGTACCCCTTTGTCAAGTCTAGAGTAGTCAAGTACTGGACATTACCCAGACGGTCCACTAGCTCATCTATGCGAGGTATGGGGTATGCGTTGAACTGGGATATTTCGTTTAGTCGCCGGAAGTCTTTGCAAAATCTTGTGGTGCCATCAGGTTTGGGCACCAGCAGGATTGGCCTGGACCACTGACTGTGAGATTCTTTGATGATCCCCAACTCCAGCATTTTTTTTATTTCTGCTTTTATTTCCTCCCTTTTGGCCGCTGGCACCCGATAGGGCCTCATTGTTATTCTGGCCCCAGAGTTTGTAACGATGTGGTGATACGTCTCGGTTGTTCGACCCGGTTTTGTCGAGAACACATCTTGGTTCCGGAAGATCATCTCAGACACCTCATTCTTCTAGTCTGGTGTTAAATTGGGAGACACTCTCACCTGTTTGGAAGGCTTGTTTTCCTGGGTTAGGTCTTTTTGGACAGTTATGCATGCCTCTTGTGCATGCCGTGGTTTCAAAAGGTTGATGTGATAAATCTGTTCTTGTTTTCGGCGTCCTGGCTGCCGCATCTTGTAGGTTATTTCTCCCACGGGTTCAACCACCTCATAGAGCCCCTGCCATTGGGCCAGAAGCTTGCTTTCTGCCGTGGGTACCAACACCATCACCTGATCCCCTGGTTGGAACTGTCGGACTTTTGCCTGGCAATTGTAATAGGTTCTCTGGGCCTCCAGTGCCTTTTCCAAATGTTCCCGTACAATAAGGGTGACACAGGCTATCTGCTCTCGCATCTGTATTACAAGTTCTATTATATTTCTCCCCTCATTGCTTTCCTCTTCCCAGATCTCTTTGGCGATATCTAGTATGCCACTAGATATTGGGGGTGACGTCCATATAATAACTCGAAGGGGGAAAACCCAGTTGAGGCCTGAGGTATCTCCCAGATAGCGAATATAAGATAGGGTAGTAGGGTGTCCCAATCCTTCCCATCCCGACTTACCATCTTCTGTATCATAACCTTGAGGGTTCAGTTAAACCTTTCTACCAATCCATCAGTCTGCGGATGGTAGACTGAAGTTCTTAGGGTATATATATGGAGCAGCGTACAGAGGTCCTTCATTAGCTTTGACATAAATGGGGTTCCTTGGTCTGTTAATATCTCCTTTGGTAGCCCCACTCGGGCAAAGATCCCCACCAGCTCTTTGGCTATCGTTTTAGAGGCTGTGTTCCTCAGGGGAACAGCTTCTGGGAAGCGAGTAGCATAGTCCAAAACAACAAGTATATATTGGTGGCCCTGAGCCGTGTTCTCCAGGGGTCCCACTAGGTCCATGGCTATTCACTCAAAGGGGATCTCTATGATGGGAAGGGTCACTAAAGATGCCCTCAGGTGGGGACGGCGGCTGTGCAGCTGACACTCCGGGCAGGAGGCACAGTACCTTCGCATTTCTTCATGTACTCCAGGCCAGAAGAACTGTTTTAGGACTCGTGCCAGGGTCTTCTCTATCCCCAAATGTCCCCCAAAAAGATGACCATGAGCAAGACTTAATACAGCGTTCTGGTGTTTTTGAGGTACTAGGATCTGCTGTACTTTCTGCCCCTGTACTGGTGCAACCCAGTATAAGAGATTCTTCTTCATTATGAAATAGGGTCCTGGTCCCTATGCTCTCCCTTTCACGGGGACCCCATCTATTTCAGTCACCTCTTTCCTAATGTTGTCGTACCTTGGGTCTTCGACCTGGTCCAATCCAAAATTTCTTCTCCTGGGGCTAATCTGCCCGAGATCTAGGGGCCCAGTCTCTGTTGCCTCTACTGGTTTAGAAGCGTTAGGGTGGGGGTCAGATTCAGGTGCTTCTCCCTCCTGGGTGGCCTGCTTTTCAGCTGCTTGGGTCTGCCTACCTACGAGAGCGACCCTCTGACTTTGAGTCAGTATTCGGGTTCCCAAGGCCTTAGCTGCCCTCATAGATTCATAGATTCTAGGGTCAGAAGGGACCAATGTGATCATCTAGTCCGACCCCCTGCACAAAGCAGGCCACAGATCCCTACCCATCCACTTCTATAACAAACCCCTAACCTATGCCTGAGTTATTGAAGTCTTCAAATTGTGGTTTGAAGACCTCAAGCTGCAGAGAATCCACCAGCAAGTGACCCATTCCCCACGCTGCAGGGGAAGGCGAAAAACCTCCAGGGCCTCTGCCAATCTGCCCCGGAGGAAAATTCCCTCCCGACCCCAAATATGGCGATCAGCTAAACCCTGAGCATGTGGACAAGACTCACCAGACAGCAGTCAGAAAAGAATTCTCTGCAGTAACTCAGATCCCATCCCATCCAACATCCCATCACCAACCACTAGGCATACTTATCTGGCGATAATCAATGATCAGTTGCCAAAATTAGGCTCTCCTGTCATACCATCCCTTCCATAAACTTATCAAGCTTAATCTTAAAGCCAGATATGTCTTTTGCCCCCACTACTCCCCTTGGAAGGCTGTTCCAGAACTTCACTCCTCTAATGGTTAGAAACCTTCGTCTAATTTCAAGTCTAAACTTCCTAGTGTCCAGTTTATACCCATTCGTTCTTGTATCTACATTGGTACTAAGCTTAAATAATTTCTCTCCCTCGCTAATATTAATCCCTCTGATATATTTATAAAGAGCAAGCATATCCCTCCCTAGCCTTCTTTAGGCTAGGCTGAACAAGCCAAGCTCTTTGAGTCTCCTTTCATAAGGCAGGTTTTCCATTCCTCGGATCATCCTAGTAGCCTGTCTCTGAACCTGTTCCAGTTTGAATTCATCCTTCTTAAACATGGGAGACCAGAACTGCACACAGTATTCCAGCTGGGGTCTCACCAGTGCCTTATATAATGGTACTAACACCTTATCTTTGCTGGAAATACCTCGCCTGATGCATTCTAAAACCGCATTAGCTTTTTTAACGGCCATATCACATTGACGGCTCATAGTCGTCCTGTGATCTACCAATACCCCAAGGTCCTCCTCTCCTCTGTTGCTTCCAACTGATGCGTCCCCAATCTATATCTAAAGTTCTTATTATTAAACCCTAAGTGCATGATCTTGCACTTTTCACTATTAAATTTCATCCTATTACTATTACTCCAGTTTACAAGGTCATCCAGATCTTCCTGTATGATATCCCGGTCCTTCTCCGTGTTAGCAATACCCCCAGCTTTGTGTCATCCGCAAACTTTATTAGCACATTCCCGCTTTTTGTGCCAAGGTCAGTAACAAAAAGGTTAAATAAGATTGTTCCCAGAACTGATCCTTGAGGAACTCCACTAGTAACCTCCTTCCAGCCTGACAGTTCACCCTTCAGTATGACCCATTGTAGTCTCCCCTTTAACCAGTCCCTTATCCACCTTTCAATTTTCATATTGATCCCCATCTTTTCCAATTTGACTAATAATTCTGCATGTGGAACTGTGTCAAATGCCTTACTGAAATCGAGGTAAATTAGGTCTACTGCATTTCCTTTGTCTAAATAATCTGGCACCTTCTCAAAGAAGGAGATCAGGTTGGTTTGGCACAATCTACCTTTAGTAAAGCCATGTTGTACTTTGTCCCAATTACCATTGACCTCAATGTCCTTAACTACTTTCTCCTTCAAAATTTTTTCCAAGACCTTACATACTACAGATGTCAAACTAACAGGCCTATAGTTACTCGGATCACTCTTTCTCCCTTTCTTAAAGATAGGAACTACGCTAGCAATTCTCCAGTCGTACGGTACAACCCCTGAGTTTGCCGATTCATTAAAAATTTTCACTAACAGGCTTGCAATTTCATGTGCCAGTTCCTTTAATATTCTCGGGTGAAGATTGTCCGGGCCCTAAGATTTTGTCCCATTAAGCTGTTCAGGTATGGCTTCTACCTCAGATGTGGTAATATCCACCTCCATATCCTCATTCCCGTTTGTCATCTTTCCATTACCCCAAGCTCCCCATTAGCCTTATTAAAGACTGAGGCAAAGTACTTATTTAGATATTGGGCCATTTCTAGGTTATCCTTAACCTCCTTTCCATCCTCAGTGTGTAGCGGTCCCATTTCTTCTTTCTTTGTTTTCTTTTTTTTTATATGGCTATAGAACCTTTTACTATTGGTTTTAATTCCCTTTGCAAGGTTCAACTCTACTTGGCTTTTAGCCTTTCTCACTTTATCCCTACATGTTCTGACCTCACTAAGATAGCTTTCCTTGCTAATTCCACCCCTCTTCCACTCCTTGTAGGCTTTCTGCTTTTTCTTAATCACCTCTCTGAGATGCTTGCTCATCCACCTTGGTCTACAACTCCTGCCTATGTTTTTTTCCCCCTTTCTTGGGATGCAAGCTTCTGATAGTTTCTGCAGCTGCGACTTAAAGTAATTCCAGGCCTCTTCCGCATTTAGATCCACAAGTTCTTCAATCTAATCCACTTTCCTAACTAATTTCCTTAATTTTTTAAAGCTAGCCCTTTTGAAATCAAAAACTCTAGTCCCAGATCTATTTTTGTTTATCCTTCCATCTAGTTTGAACTGAATTAGCTCATGATCACTCGAACCAAGGTTGTCCCTTACAACCATTTCTTCTATGGGGTCCTCACTACTCACCAAAACCAAATCTAAAATGGCATCCCCTCTTGTCGGTTCTTCAACTACTTGGTGAAGGAATCCATCAGCTATCATATCCAGAAAAATCTGAGCCCTACTATTCTTGCTAGCACTTGTCCTCCAGTCTATATCTGGGAAGTTAAAGTCTCCCATGATCACACATTTCCCATTAGTGTTTACTTCCTTAAAAACATTAAAGAGGTCTCTATCCATCTCCAAATCAGATCCTGGTGGTCTGTAGCACACCCCAAGCACTATCTCAGGGGAGGCTCTAGTAGCTTTCTTTCCCAGTGTGAATTTTGCCCAGACAGACTCTGTCTTGTCCATTCCATCACTTCTTATTTCTTTACAGTTAACTTCCTCATTGACGTACAATGCTAAGCCACCACCTTTGCCTTTATTTCTATCTTTCCTAAACAGCACATAGCCTTCAATACCTGTACTCCAGTCATGACTACTATTCCACCATGTTTCTGTTATCCCTATAATATCCGGTTTCACTTCCTGCACCAGTAGCTCTAGTTCCTCCATTTTGTTCCCTAGGCTCCTCGCATTAGTGTACAGACATCTTAATTTTTGCCGTTTGGCTTCACTCACATTCTGTACCCTGATAGGCACAGACATTCTACCACCAACATCACCTGTTAGTCTGTTATCTATACTACCCTTCCTCCTTATGCTAATTCTTCTGTCCACGGTTGTATCCCCTCTTACTTTGTTTACTTCCCTCTCAAGGTTAAATTCCGGTGTGGAGATCTCCCGAACATCTCCCCCAAATTTCTAGTTTAAAGCTCTCTTAATCAGGTTGGCGAGCCTCCATCCTAGAAGTCTATTTCCCTCCTTGCTCAGGTGAAGTCCATCCTGAAAGAACAGTCTTCTGTCCGTAAATGCTTCCCAATGGCCGTACATCCCAAAGCCCTCCTTATAGCACCACTGCCTGAGCCATCTGTTGATCACCATAATCTTGTCACACCTTTGTCGCCCTTCTCTAGGAACCGGCAGAATCCCACTGAAGATCACCTGAGCCTTGATTTCCTTAAGCGTCTTCCCCAGTCTGGCATAGTCTCCCTTGATACATTCCAGAGAGTATCTAGCCATATCATTCATTCCCACATGAAGGACAATCAATGGATTCTTCCCCGCTCCCATCCTTTTCGGCCTCAGGTCCACATCCTGTATCATAGCACCCGGCATACAACACACCCTTCTGTTCTCCCGATCAGCTCTAGTCACAGGCCTGTCTACTCTTCTCAGTAAGGAGTCTCCAATCACGTAGACCTGCCTTTTCCTGGTGACAGTGCACTTCTCTCGTCTATCCCCCACACCCACTGGCTGCAAGTCCTCTTGATTCCTATTCCCCCTTGCAATCCTCCTGGGGCTCACATTTGGTGTTGCCTCCATTAACTTCCTCCCCTCCTCATGCAGGACTATCAGCTCTTCTCCCTTGCCCTCTCTCCTTCAGCTGCTACCTGCTGTGCCCCTTCTTCATTTTCCAACTCTGCAAACCTGTTCCTGAGCTCTATTTCTCCTTCAATGGCCCGTCTTTTTCTCTGCCTGGTTCTCTTAGTCACGTGCTTCCACCATCTACTTTCCTCACCCAGCAGTCTCCCCTCAGAATTCCTTGGTCCCACTTCCATCTGCGCTTATCCCTTCAGCCCCCTTGTCTCTGTGTTCCATCATCTGCTCAAACCCCCTTCTAAACTCAGCCAGAGTTTGCACCTGCATCTCCAGACTTCTGATCTTCTCTTCCATCAGCTCTATCAGGTGGCACTTCATGCAGACAAAGCTCTTTTCAGGCGCCCCCTCCAGGATCATGTACATGCCACAGCTTCCACATCCAGTCATTGTGTCTTTCACTGCTATGTGTCCACCTCATTGTGTCTTTCACTGCTACCTCTGTTAGTCATGGCCTTCCCACCTGAAGCCTGGTAGTCAAATCAACACAAGCCCCCAGCAGGCACCAGACCACCACTGTATGCTTTAATTAGCTTGTCAGTTCCTCTGTCTTGGTCTTAGTCTCCCCTGATTACAGGCTCCTGTGCCGCTGCAGCTGTCTGTGCCAGCTACTTATATAGGACCCCTAATCAGGGCTCCGCTGCTTTCCCAGCACATGCCCCTAGCAGCCTTCACACACACACAACACACAAACACCTGCTTCTCCAACAGAACTCCCACTGAAACTCCCCTGTTTACTGGCTCCTGTGCCGCTGCAGCTGTCTGTTTAAAGGTAATTATTGGAGATATATCAATCTCCTAGAACTGGAAGGGACCTTGAAAGATCATTGAGTCCAGCCCCCTGCCTTCACTAGCAGGACCAATTTTTGCCCCAGATCCCTAAGTGGCCCCCTCAAGGATTGAGCTCACAACCCTGGGTTTAGTAGGCCAATGCTCAAACCACTGAGCTATCCCTCCTTTCCCTTTTTGACTTTCTACTCTGTCTGGGAATGGAAAATAAATCTGGGGATATTTCAGAGAAGACTGGGGGTTGACAGTCTACTGTGGATGCCTCACTAACTTCAGGGTTCCCCTTTTCCTCCAATCCTCCTACTGGGAGTAAATTTCCAAACCCTGGGAAGTCCCTCCCTATGAGTACTGGATATGGGAGTTTAGCGACTACACCTGCTGCTACCTCAGTAGTGTTCCCCTGAATCTCGAGTTTTACTGGGATGGTAGGGTAATAACCAACTGTTCCATGGATACATGTAATCCCTGTACGCTTAGCCCACAGCAGCTGACTACACTTGACAAGCTTCCCCGAGACAAGCGTGATAGCACTCCCCGGATCAACCAGTGCCATGGTCTGGACCCCATGTAGCTTTACTGGTCTGGTGTACATATGTGGGGTTAGTGAGACCCCCACAAGGTGGATTAGGGAGCATGGGTCTGCCTAGTTCCCCAGGTTACACTGCATCGGCTCCTCAGCATTGGGACACTGTGCAGCTATACGTCCCCACTCCCCGCAGGCATAACATCTGTATGGAGCCCTAGGCCTTCCCCGGTCTCTTGGTTTGGGCAATCTATCATGATCCTCTTCTCTCTCAGTGCTCTGACTCTTTGTGGCTTCTGGTGAGCCTTCAGCCCCTCTCTTTTTCCACCTGGGCTCTCCTGGTGGCCCCGTCACTTGAGCTCTAGGGCTTAGTGCTGCTAGTTTAACCCGGGGTGCCTCTTCCTTAACCATTTGGGTCAGCTCCCTCGCTGTCCTTCGCCTCTCTACCAGTGCAACAACGTCATCATAGGTGGAGGGTTCATTCTGGCTTACCCATGTACGAAGGTCTGGCAGTAGTCCCCTCATGTATCGGTCGATGACCAGGACCTCTAGTATCGCTTCCGGACTCCATGACTCTGTTCGGAATCACTTTCGTGTGAGATGGATGAGGTCATACAATTGGGACCGAGGGGTTTTGTTTTCTTGGTACCTCCACTCGTGATACCGCTGGGCCCTCACTGCAGTCGTTACCCCAGATCTGGCCAGGATCTCTGCTTTCATCTGGGGGTAGTCTGCTGCAGTCTCTTCAGGCAGATCATAGTAGGCCTTCTGGGCCTCCCCACACAGGAATGGGGCAAGGATGCCAGACCACTGATCTCAAGGCCAGGCCTCCCGTAGGGCTGTCCTCTCAAAGGCCAGAAGGTATGCCTCTACATCATCTTCCCGCGTCATTTGCTGCAGCCAATGGCTGGCCCATATGATCTGCGTCCCATCATGGCCGCAGTTCAGCTCTGTAAGGGTCTTTACCTGGTTTACCAGTTCTTGCAGCATAGCTCAGTCTTGAGAAGCCTGGTCCATCAGCAGGCGATTAGTCTCTTGCTGCAGCCGGACTGCCTCCTGTTGGGCAGCTGCCTGGTCACGGGTAGCCTCCTGCTGGGCTGCTGTAGTTTGTATCAATGCCCATACTAAAACATCCATTGTGATGGGAAAAAAAATAAACCCTCTACCTTTTTTTTTTTAAATCACTCTTTCTTCTGCCACACTGTGCACACCAGAGCCCATCTCTAACACCAGTTGTGACAAAGTTCCTCCTCTACCTTGGTGGGTCCTGCACTTATTGGCAGATTTGCTCAGCTCAGTGATCTTCCCCACAGTCTGGATCAACTCCTCCTGTGTCTGATCAGGAGTTGGGAGGTTTGGGGGGAACCTGGGCCTGCCCTCTACTCTAGGTTCCAGCCCAGGGCCCTGTGGATTGGAGCTGTCTATAGTGCTTCCTGTAACAGCTGCATGACAGCTACAACTCCCTGGGCTACTTCCCCATGGCCTCCTCCAAACACCTTCTCTCTCCTCACCACAGGACCTTCCTCCTGGTGCTGATAACGCTTGTGCTCCTTAGTCCTCCAGCAGCACAGCCTCTCACTCTCAGCTCCTTGTGTCTCTTGCTCCCAGCTCCTCACACACACTTCCTCTCTTCTGCTGCCCCGTCCCCCCCACCTGACTGGAGTGAGCTCCTTTTAAACCCAGATGCCCTGATTAGCCTGCCTTGATTGGCTGCAGATGTTCTAATCAGCCTGTCTGCCTTAATTGGTTCTAGCAAGTTCCTGATTACTCTAGTGCATCCCCTCCTCTGGTCACTCAGGGAACAGAAAACTACTCAGCCAGTGACAGTATATTTGCCCTCTGCCAGACTCCTGCACCCCACTGGCCTGGGTCTGTCACAATAGATATATGCTATTATGCTATGTACTGTTCTCATTACAATATACCTAGAGGCCCCACTGCAATCTATTTGTACTAGGCACTGAACATACATGAAGTAAGACCCAATCCTTGTCCTAAATATCTTAGTCTACATAGAAAGGTAGGTAGAGGATGGGATAAAGGAAGCATCATCTCCATTTTACTGTTGGGGAACAGAGGCACAGAGAGTTTAAGTGACTTGCTCAGGATCACACAAGGAGTATAAGGCAGAGCAGGGGAACTGAACACAGAATTCCAAAGTCTAGTACTGTGCCTGAATCACTTGACCATAGTTAGACTTAATATCTCTGACCTTCTAGGAAATACCAGTGTATATAAATGTTGTCCAATGCTGTAAAATCTTTTTCTTTGATCTTGGCTAGTATTCTCCATACCATTGAACTGACATTTCCAGTAGCAAGATTTTCTGCTTTGAAGAACCTCCACACCCATATTGGGTCACCTTCCCCTTACCCCACCTCCCCAGGAGTTGGAGGGATCAATCCTTATAGTCCCCTATGTACAGAGACTGCAGTTTCACCTGATCATTATGTGCACTGCCCAAGGTTGTATGGGAAGGCTCCTTGTGTCCTACACAGCACAGCTGGAACTGGCTAACTAATCTAATCTACTTCGTAGCCTCTGTTCCTTACTTGGGGAGAGCGCTGCTTAGAAAATGCCGCTGGAAAAGTGTAGGAACAAGAAAAGTCATACGATTTTTTTCTCAAGACACCAATATTCTCTCCTTCATATACTAGGGCTACATCTCCTTCCCTTGTCTATTGGTCAGGGGAAAGCTGAAATGCTCTCCACAGAGTCATTTGTGTCGTCAGAAGAAAATCTCTTCTTAAGTAGCACTTGTTTTTCTCTGTCTTTTATCTTCCCGTTAAAGGGATAGGTGACCAAAGACATACTTGTCTGGGTAGATAGTTCACCTCTTACACTTACTGCTGAAATACAAGGAAATGAACAGCTCTGTCTTAACTTGCTAATGTGTCCATAACATACATTTCAAAGCAGAGCATTCTTCAAATGTTACACAGGGGTCTAGCTGCACAGCTCCCAGTATTGTAAGAAAATCCATGGGACAAAACTTTGTGCAGTACTCTGAAAATCTACCCCAACGTGTTTTGCTTAGTATAAAAATATTAATTGTGGCTGTCTTTTCTGACCTGGAGATCAAAGTCAAAAGAAACTCCGGACCTCACTGGTACCCCATTTAATTAAACTCAATAAAAAGGCTAACCAAGATACACTGATGTGCTAAAAATGTACAAAAAGCCATTTTGGTTTTCACCAGGGAATGAACCTGTGATCTCCAGGGCTAAAAGCGCCACCCCTTATAGTTTGAAGTAGAGCACTAGGTCTTCTAGGTGGGAGCTGTGCTCAATTCATATCCCCTGTGGATCAAGCACAGAGGGGGACATGTAACATACACTGAGCAGTGGGTTACAATAGGATCACAGCAGAGATGGAAGAGATCCATTTCTCCAATTTCTACCCGAAGTAACTGAGGTGGGCATTGTGAATTGCACAGGGGGAAGTGATGGAGGCATCCTCCCTCCATCCCGGCCTACAGAGCTCACTGTGGAGGCTTCTCCAGGCGAATGGCTCAATGGCTTCTATGCCACTGGTGCTGCTCCTCCATTCAGAGATGGGGGAAAGGGGAAAAACCAAAGGATCCACAAAACAGCTAATTTTCTTGCACCACCTTTCTGTGTTTAGCCCTCAGGGTTCACCCGCAGATCTGTGATCCAACTGGGCAGAAGGTTCATATCCCTCCCCATGTGATCCACCCGTGTGCTCCTGTTGCCCTTGCCAGCACAATCGGGTTGAAATGGTATGGAGAGCCCACTGAAGGCTCTATGCACTGAAGTGAATGTTGCCCTAAATGTGTATAGAAATGGGTCTGACTTTTCAGAGGTGCTGAGCACCCACTACGGAAGCTGATGTCAGTAGGCGGCTGCATTTGCAAGCTGGCCCCAAGGTATCTTTGCCTTTTATTTATCAATAATGTTGTAGGCAGATGTAAATGGCCATTGTTCTTTAATACTTACCTTTACCAAAAGGCACTAGATGCTCAGCCAGTCCTCTTTCTGACAGACAAACCCCAGAAATGACTGTTTCCTGTGCCATAAAGGTTTGTAAGCACCAATGGACAAAATCACAATAGATCAAGAGTGTCATATCCACAGGAAAGAAGTCAAAGTGAAGTGACCCATGGGAATTGATGGACTTATTTATTTTCCTCTAAAGCTTTACATAGGACACTAACACAATGGAACTACAGTCACAGCTAATGAGGTTGATGTGCAAATCATTCCTGCAGTATACAATGACTTAATGGCTACAAAAATAGGCCTCTGCTTAGTATTTGCATTTTGAAAAGTACTGAATAAACAGGGGATGTTTTGCCAGGTTATTAGAGTGATATGAGGACACAGCTAATTTTCTCCCTAGTAGAAAATTAGAGTGTGTTCTTTTCATTTAAAAAAATTGAGAAAACGTTTCCTCTGTTAATGATGTTACTGTTTAATAAGTATGGCATCCCTTTAAATCCATGCAGGTTATCTTAATGGGCACGGGCTTTGATAAACACAGACTCTGGTATCACAACAATCATTCTTCATGATTTCTTACCTTGTCTTAATCCACATGCTCCTGTAAATAGAGGTCATGCATTTGGAAAGCACCTGTAAATACAGGTCATGCATTTGGCCTGCAAGAAGAAAATTCAGATCATTCAATAGCGAACCCAAACAGCTGCTGAGATAAATTTAAATCCAGATTCTGAGACAATGGCACAAATACTGTATGCAAATCCTTTGTTTCTTTTAATGAAGAATTAATACACCACAGACATCTATCTTGTAAGTAGTT
Source organism: Gopherus evgoodei (assembly GCF_007399415.2). Lineage (NCBI taxonomy): Eukaryota > Metazoa > Chordata > Testudines > Testudinidae > Gopherus > Gopherus evgoodei. The sequence continues at coordinate 179,255,195 of NC_044324.1, read as the reverse complement.
AGCTCCTTTGATGACGGTCTGAAAATGCATTGTTTTATAAGATATTTATACTTTCACTGATTAAGGCATATATAGGCAGGGCAGGTGCTAAGTTGTCCAGTTTGTAGGACTTTCCCTGGGAAGCCTTCAGATAGACCTTGGATTTAAAATTGCTTTTTTCTCCTTATAGTCATTTGCCTTTACTGTGGTCATATTTACATAGCCAAGTACTCTAGAGTAGCTAGGAGTATGGTGAGAATTAGCTGTATGTACTTCAAGCAGGGGAACTCATTTCCCACAGACTGTGTTGAAACACTCTTCTTATGGGCCTTTGAGTTTGGTTTAGAACTTGCATTAGATACAGTCTCATCATAGTGCACAAATGACAGCATATTAATGTGTGTTCCTAAATAAGGACTCTGTTTTATGCCTATATGCCACCATTGAAATTTGATAGCACCAGAACCCCGCATTACTGTCTGTGCTTTTTGTTTGTCATAATTTTAGAACATAAAATATGATTAGAATGGCATACAAAATATAGTGCCCATGCATTTTCCGGTACATCAGATTTTAATATATTTTCACCACAAGCTTGTTATGGCTTTTCTGACTCATTTATGTTATACAGTCTGAGCCCGCCAACAAAAAGAGAATGGTTATGTACAGTAGGCACCTTAATACATAACTTAATAGTGCAGAAGAAAACCAGTGTCATACAGAATTTTCCAATAGTAACAGCCCTTGATAAGAAATATGAGTGAACAAAAATAGACCTAAGCGTTTTTACCTGGCAAACTTGTGAAGGTCAAACCAAATACTTTTCAAGGCATATTTTATATATGAAAAAAAGTTTTGCCATCTTTGGGTAGTTCCAGTATTTTTTTAAAAAGTATTTTACTGATTGTCTTAGTTCATGAGACCCTTTGATCCTAGGGCTATTGGGCTCAAGATATGCTTTTGTTGGAGAGGTTAATACTTTGATACTAGGTCTGGGAAGAAAATATCTGATTCTCAACCAGAGTATTTTACCCTTTGATCAGGGAAAGTCTGACTTCATAGTAGTTAGTGGATTGGCAGGACTATAGGTTTTAATGCTGCATCTTTAATTTTTATGCTGAACACTACCAGTTTCACACATAGTGAAACAGGTCATCAGCAAACTGCTTCATTGGTGGATGGATGTGTAAAATAAAAAAAACTGTACCCAGTACATGTGGAGATGCTGTGGGTTGGTCTCTAAGATAGGAGCAAGACTAATAAGGGTGGTCTCTTGTATTGGCTATGGAATGATAACTAACTCAGGTCAAACAATAATAAGGTTTGTATGCTTCAAACTAGTAATGGCCACCATTCAAAACTTCTGTTGAGGTTATGCAGTCTGATGGCAAATGTTGCAGGGAGAAGGCTAGTGGCACTGGGAGGATCTCTGAGCTATCTTAGCTGCACAACACATGGTTGGGTCCAAGTCTTCGTCATAATGGTGAGATTGTTGCTCTTGCTGTTAGAATGGGAAGAAAGTGCCCAGCACTCAACTCTCCTCAAAGGATGTGAGGAAGGGTCTATCAGCCTCATGGCTGAGAAGCAGAAGCATCTGCTGCAGTCACATCAGGGTCTAGCAGAATGTGAGACAAGGTTCATAATCTGTGGTCTCACAAATAAGCATCCCTGTTGCAGATAAAAAGGCTTTCAAAAGCCACAGAAGTGGCATGACCTCTGAAAACACATGTGAGTTCATGGACATCTCGATGACCTGGCTGCTGCACTGAAAATGCCTATTCAGGAGGAATTTTGGGTTATCCACTGTCAGAATCAGTAGAAACCAGGTTTGCTACAAAGGTGGTGCACTCACTCTGTGAGGAAAGGGCATCGGGTTCACTCCTTTCAAGACCATGTCAGAAACTAAGTTTGAGAGCTACCTTGGAGGAAGCCAAATATCCTACACCTTCCTCTGAAAATAATGGGGTATAATAATCATGTGTTAATAGCAAATAAGAATTATGGTGTCAAAAGACGAGTCAGAGTAAAAACAAATTCTTCAAAAAAAATTAACATCTTTTATCATCACACACAGTGGGCCTGATTCTGCTTTCAGTGCAGTGTAAATCTGGAGTGACTTCATTGAAATCAGGAGGCCAGATCCTCATTTGGTGTAAATTGACATAGCTCAACTTGACTTCATTGAATTACTGTAAATCTTGATGGAGTTATGCCAGTTTACACCAGCTGACGCCCTGGCCCAATGGAGTTAAACTGGTCTAAAATCTGTATAAGTGAAGTGAGAATCAGGTCCAGTGTGAATGTATTTTATATACATATACATAACTCCACTCCTAGGTGCCAGTGGAGCAACAAGGGCTGAGTTCAGTCTGTTAGCTCTGATTTAAACAGTTAAAAGGAAATATTTCAAATAAATACAAAATTGCAATACCTTTCCACAAGAGAGCTGCAGCCTATGTGGGAAATCTATATTAATCAATTACATAAATAGAGCCTTTTCCCTGTAGGATGTAAGAGTATTAGTCACCATAAATCTAGGAAAATTTGATGGATTATTCAGCAATCTGTGAGAATTAACTTGTTTATACACATACACTCATCCCCCCACACACCCATTAATGCTCTATACATTTTGTAGTGCAGGTATTTTAAAAATTCTTTAATTTTGTGAGTTATGAAAACAGTTGTGCATGTGTACCAAAGACAAAGAGTTCTAATGAAGTAAGTGAGATTGCAACCACATGTATGAGTTTAGTGTACTATATTATATTCAAATATCTATGATAGATTAATCAACTCAACTCGTTCTTTTTCCTGCAAGTTTCACAGTAATGCCTAGAAGCTCCAGCTGAGATGAGGGCCCCATTGTGCTAAGTGCTGCACCTATACATCGGCAGAGGCAATCTCAGAGGGTTTACTGCCTAAAAAGACATGACACAGAGTGGGAGGAAAGGAAATCTTATCCCAGTTTAACAGATGAGGAACAAGGAGGTTAATTAACTTGCCTAAGGTCACCCTGGAAGACTAGGGTTGAGATAGGAATTGAACTCAGATCTTATGACTTGGACACCAGTGCCTTCACCACAAAACTGTCCTTCCTTTCACAGTGAGCCAATATAGTGTTAGTTGAGAGTGTATGTAAAGATATACTATTGGTACCATTTCAGCATACAGAGAGCAAGAACGCTACCACAAGCATTGTGTATTGAGTCTGTTTTAATTGGACTTCTCTATGCCATTGTCAAAGCAAAGTAAATGTCAGCAAACTTTCTGTACTTAACAGAATTGAAAGAAATCACAGGTGCTTATGGTACTGCAGCTTTTAGAATTCCATTTTTTGCAATATACCAGTTGCATGCTAATGGATCTTGGGTGGCTTTTTATCCCCATCTCCTTTTCGTTTGGGCTTATCAAACGTTTCAGAAAAAGCAGACACTGGACATGGAAAGATATGCTTGTCAAGAACACCCAGAATCCACTCCTTCTGATTAGTTTTCAGGCAAACTAAATATTATTTCTGTATATTTTATCATCATTATGTAGTTTGATCTTTAACTTATTCTCATGGAATAACAATGCAGCCAAATTTGTTATTTCAGGGCAGATATATTCAGATATAAATAAATATGTTCAGAAACCAAGGAAATTTGAGAAAACAGTGAGTATTTTCATCTCATAAGGCCAGGAATGAATGGCACCTCTCAACTAGAGTAAGGATTTTTTTCCAGAAGTAGAGATACACATTTACATTGCATACGGATGGACTCAGGACTGATTGACTCAGGGAACTGGTAAAACAAAAACATGAAAGTATCATTTGATATCCCAGCTTTGTGATATGAAATTTTGTTTGCAAGAATAATCGGGAATGGTTCTTGATTTTTTGATCAGTACAGGGCACAAGGCAAAACTGACAGCTGAGGTCCCCCTCCCCACCCCTCACACCAACCCCTTTCAAGGAATAGAGGGAGATATTCAAAATGGCTGGAAGAGATTTTATCAGTTTCTTACAGTTTAGGAGGCTAGAAATAAGATAAAAGCAAAACCTGTTGTGCTAGATTCACTGCCATGTTAGACCAGTTCCAGGTCTGTGATTTCCATAGATTTACACTGTTCTTCCCATGAAAGAAAGAAAAGTATGGTTTGGGATATAGATTTTACAGGGTTTTTTTTAAAAAAAATTATTTGGCATTGACAATGGTTATATGGAGCAGTAGAGACAGAAACATAATCCTAGTGTCCTTAGAAAATTCTTGCTTATGAGCAGTGTAACCTAAATAGCTTGAGCAGTTGGGCTTGATAAGATAGTAGATAACATTCAAAGAGCACATGACTGCATAACCTGAAGAGAACTGATGCATGTTGTGTTTGAAAAAAGTAATAACCAGCTAGAAGTAAAAATGGCTTCCACTTTTAACTCTTTCACTGATCAATTTAATAGTGATCTATGGTGGCAAGGTAGGCAGTGCTACCACATTTGACTTGGAGGGGGTGAATCATTGGATTCTCACCAGCCCCAGGGACTTTGGTAGACAATCACCAAGGTGACTTGGTCCTCCTGCTAAACCCCGAATCCCACAGCTCCAAATGTCACCAAGCCATTGCGTGGTAGGTCAGGATGACATCCCTCAACCCTTTCTGTAATGGTCAGAAGAAAACAAGGAAGCCACAGAAAATGTAGTTCTAAAACATCATCATCCACATCTAAAGTCTTTAGCCCCAGTTCCCTAAAAGTTCTCTTATCTGCCAGCCAAGTCCAAAGTCTCCTAGGGAGGCAGGCCCCAGCCTATGCCCTGCTCTTCCTAAATTCAATAACTTTTCCCTAAGGGGATTATCTCTCCTCCTGCACTCCTTCATCTTAAGTGTTTCCTCTCCTCCTCCCCTCTCTTTCTAGAATGAATTGGGTCTGGCTTACATAGACCCCAGGCCTCTCCCAGGTGCCTCAGAGAGAGTAGTTAATTAGAGTCAGCTGCTTGTGATTTCTTTTCCTCCTCTTCTCCCCAGGAGACAGTTCACACTGTTACATGGGAGAGGAGTGCAGGAAGAGGGGGTGGGAAGTGCAAAGAGCATTGCACAGTGAATTGGGAGGGGGAGTATGGGTATGAGGGCTTTAGCAGTACTGGAGCAATGGGATGTGGAAAAGGAGCACAGGGAGAGAAACAAATAGGAAAGATCATTCAAAAGAAGAGAAAAGCTGGAGAAGGCATTGCTAGGAGGGCTTGTAGGAGAGTGAGCAAAGCAAGGGGGGCCCTTTGTGAGAGTTATCAGCCAGCCTGGACAGGCCAGCCATTTCCAAATGACTTTGTGCAGAGGAGGTGTGTAAGCAGCATGCTTGCTGGCTGGAAAAAAGAATCTGTTGATTGTTGAGGAAGAGGACTGGAAATGGCTAGAAAAGCCAGCACAGGAGATTTTTCCTGACTGGCATCTTTTGATATCAGACATTGCTTTGAAGTGAGAGACGTCACAGTACATCTCTGTAGTGGTGTGTCAGAGCCAAGGCGTTACACCTGGCCAAAGCACCACCAGCTTACTGCAGGAGTGGATCAATGACTTGTTAAAGCATCATTGAACTCAGCATGAAGTGCTGCTGCTGAATAAGCTTTCTAAAGTAGGTCCTACAAAAAGTAATATTTCTGTTTACTCGTAGAAGCAATAGTTGATTTTTTTAAAAAAAAGCAGTTAGATGTTTAGAATCCAAAAGGCAATTTGGTGATAGGTATCATTTTGGACATAAACAGCCTGAGAGTGGCTCTTGATAGTGGCTCTTGATAGTGCATTGAAAAAAGTGATAGCTATGAACAATAGCTACAACTGGTGAAATCAGTTCGTCCCTTCAGCCTTGTAGCCTGGCTTCCAGGCTTGCAAGGACATGAGATCATAGCATCATCCTATTAAGAACATGGTGAGAATGCTAAATCCTATTCAGAGCAATGGAAAGCAAAAGGATTATGCTCAGTAACTGTCATTCAGAGTTTAATATCTTGAGCTTTTATCTGTGTTTACACAGCAACCAGCACAATTAGTCCCCATTATATAATTTTTATTTTAGTTATAATATGCAGGCAGTTTGGGCTAGTCACAGTCAGGAAACATAAGTTCTGTTCCTGCCACAGATCTATTACATGACTTTGGGAGAGTCACTTCACCTCTGTGTGTTTCTGGATTTTGTATGTTATTTCTCTTTTAGATTGTAAACTCCTCAGGGCAGGATCTGTTTCTTATGGTGGGTTTGTGAAACACTTAGTACAATGTTGGTTAGAGCCCCTACGTGTTACTGTAATATAAATAACATTATAAAGAGACAGAGTTTTGTTACATATCACAACTCATGCAAATATAATATCCCTTTCATTTAGAAAGCTAAAAACCAATGCTCAGATGCCACATGGAAGACATATTTGAGGTGAAATCCTGGTTCCACTGAAGTCAATGGAAATTTTGTCATTGACGGCATAGGATCAGGATTTCTCCCTCAATGTAGATTCAGAGGAAGGTAACTTGATGGAGTAGCTACGGAGGTAAAGTAGGCAAAAAGATGCAAGGTCAGCAGATGGTTACATACAGCTACATAAATAGTCTTACATTCAAGGCATAAGGAGAAAAGGGCTCAATGATCTGCTTCATTTTAAACTCAAGATATCTTTGCTTTTGTACTTTTAAGGTGCAAAATAAGCTGTTGTAGCGTAAGTTGTGTGCTTGTTTTCATACACTGTAACAGTTTTCCTGATGTGCTCCCAAACGAGCAGGGGACTGGTGACAGGAAAAACAGGCTGCCCCACGTACGCCCCCTGCTTTGATTAATTAAGCTTCACACTAATAAGAAAACAGGGTTATGGATAATCAAATAAATCCATTAAGCCTACTTAAAGCTGCAGTGCTGACAGTCGTGACTTTCCACTGGTGGGCATTCATGCCAAATGTTAATGCACAATGCTGATGACCATACAGTATTAAATGCTAATGAACATCATTTTGAATGCAAGTGGTTTTTGACTGGAAAAATATCTCCAGCGAATTAAGTATTTATAAAATTAAACTTCAGTAAAGCAACTTCCTGCTCCTGCTACATGTACCTTCCCCCTCAACTTTTCACTACACCAAAAGGGTCTGTAATATAGGCAGGTGCTCTTTGTTTCCCACATTTCTAGTGGGAAATGAAAGGGGGGTGGTGAGAGCAAGCACTTATGTGAAAGACAAACAATTGCCTAGCTTTGCAGGAAATGATCATATAACCGGCAGAAGAGATTTAAGGGAGGAGAAAACATTTCCTGGGGCTGGAAATTATTAAATGTTTAGAGCAGAGGAGCAGACAGTGGTTTAGAGGGGGGAATTTTCCTTTATTTCCCCCTTAAAAATAGGCTAGGAAGGACTACATGTTTACTGGTAAATATGGATTTCACCATACACACGCAAACCAATGAAAAAATATTTCCATTGATGATGATCGAAATTTACAAATAGGCCAAGTAAGAAAAATGCTGCTTGAGAAACTGAGTTTGATTGAAGGCTGTTTACTTTGAATATTTTGACATATGTTGACAATTTGTGTTTTAACCGTTATAAAGATTTACCTTTTAGAATCTCAGTGCCTACAGTCACTAACTGTGAAAATTTAGATTGATTAAAAAACTAAAAAAATGCTTAAAACCTATAATGTTCTGCAACCATGAAAATTAAAAAGATAAAAATTGAAAAAAATGCTTAAAAATAAACATTGATATTATTTATCAAAATTATAAACAAAAGTCAAATTCTGCCAGCCATACAAATAAATGTCAGAAGTAGCACATCTGGTGGGTATTAATACAAAAATTGACATGGCATGTATGTCTGTTTGATTGCATAGATATCTAAAACCTTTGTCACTGGTGATCCTGAAAAAGACTGCAAACCTTGGACTGAAATAATTGACAAACACGTTTGTGTTTCAGCTAGTAATGGATCACTTCACATTAAGCTCTCTGAATGGTCATCAGAACAGGTCGCTGAGGAGTATTGTTGATATGCAAAGTATCAGGAAGTTGTTTACTGTACTTTGGACCATAACCACCTCCTGTTTAAATCAGTGGAGAGCCTTTCATTCAGTGGGAGTTGAATCAGACCTTTGGTGATTAATTATTGTGTCCACTGATAGTTCTGAAAAGCTAAAAAGACCAGATAATATTAACGATGGGATTTTCAAAAGTACTCAGTGAAGGTTTAAATCTGCTCCCACTGACTTCAATGTTCATTTGATTCCCAATTCCTTCTAATATACGGGTTTTAAGGGTGGGATTTTCAAAGCACTCCATTTTGGCTTAACTCTGTTCCCCTCCATTTCTCCAAGCCCTTGTCCTTTGACCACTTTGTACTGAGTGGAGACAGAGACTAGAGAGTGCAGTTTCTATTCACTGTCCAGTGGGAAAATCTCTTTAGTGTAGATGGCTCATGCAAGGTTCTGGGCTGAATTTCACCCCAAATACAAAGGAGTGTGTATTTTTGGTGAGCTCTGAGGAGTAACTGAGTGAACTTGCATATGTCACCCTCCAAAAACAGAGGAGTTATCTTCTCTGTATGTAAGTGGGTGTCAAAAGAAGGAAATATCACTATGGGGGGGTGGGGCGGGGAAATACTGTTCCATCACTTGACCATTGCTTAGCCTTGTAACAGTTCCTTTTGCATTCTCACATGTACAGACAGGGATCAGCAAAAAAAAGAAAGACTTATCAAAGCAGTTGAAAAATATAAGAAGGAACGTGTACGGATAGTTTCTGCCCCCAAATTGAACTGCAGGAGTGTTTCCATGGGACAGCAAAAAGTAAGCATATTCCTTGCCAGCTGTTGTTGTAGGATCTGAGTACATTTGCATTGAGATGGCATTGAAGTGCATGAAAAGCAAACACGCTTTCTCTCAAATGGCTGTAGTCTAAAAGATATGTAGTGCAGTAATAAATGCAATTTTATTACCTATGGGTTCTTTGTGTTTTAATCAAACAACTGTATTGTAATTGTTTAACACAGTTATTAAATAAAGGCTAATGTTTGATTTAAGTTTGGGGAACAAACTAAAAAAAAACACCACCCAAAGCCACTTTGCTACTCTCACGCTGAATAAAGCTAAACCTCACTGACTGAAGATTTGACACAAGCTGCAAAACACTGCCTTTAGTCATGTCTGATGATAGCTACAGATTATGCCTACTGCAACCTACTCATCTCACTATTCTTATCCTTACTTGGCCTCCCCATTGACAAAATAGGTCTTCCTAGAATATGTTTGTTCATTTGAGCCAAGGTGTCTTAATGTACAGCAAAGGAAAGATACTTAAGCCCTGGAGCAGGTTATCTAAAAAGGTTGTAGAATTCCCGACGCTGGAGGTTTTTAAGAACAAGTTAGAGAAATATGTGTGAGGGATGATCTAGGTATGTGTAATGCTACCTCAGCACTTGAGATCCCGTCCAGCCCTACATTTCTATGATTCTATGAAGTATGATACAAGAAAAGGCTATTGCATTTTTTGTGTATGCTATGGAAATGACTGACATTTAGCTCTTTTGAAAATGTATTCTTACAAAACTAGTCCTTCCTGATAGCAGTCATGAAAAGTACCTCGTTAATGTTTTACAAGTGAATTATTTCAAATGATTCTTTAACATGTAATGGCATGTCATTTTTGTTTTCCAACTTTGATATTGACCCATCAGCCCCAAGGATCAATGCAAAGTGATCAGTTAAAAATTCTCATCCATAATATTTAACTAGAATCTCCCTTGCTAGAAACGAAGAGCTTGGTTATACTCGAAACTTCAAAGCGCTGCTGCGGGAGCGCTGCTGCAGCAGCACTTTGGAGTGTGAGTGTGGTCGCAGCGCCAGCGCTGGGAAAGAGCTCTCCCAGTGCTGCACGTACTCCACCTCCTCATGGGGATTAGCTTGCAGCGCTGGGAGCCACACTCCCAGCGCCGTGGCACTGTTTACACTGGCGCTTTACAGCGCTGTATCTTGCAGTGCTCAGAGGGGTGTTTTTTTCACACCCCTAAGCGAGAAAGTTGCAGCGCTGTAAAGCGCCGGTTAGCCAAGGCCTAAGCTGGTTACTTCTGATCCTACTCTCGGTAGACATGGAGAACAGTTGAACAGCTGATTCAGAGACAAAAGCTGTCCTGGTTTCAAGTGTAATGTGCTTTTAGACCAATTGATAACATAATGGGGCTTCATGGGACATAGCTAAATGAGAGTGCAAAAAATTGAATCATGTTATAAAGTATCATTTATTTAAACGGGATATGGGATCTATTGAGAAGTGAGAAATTTGAGGAATCTAGCATGATCACCGTCGTCTTTATAACAACCTTTATATTTGAAGTTTGTTTTGTACAATCATAGTCTTCTCTTCTCCAGACTAAACATGCCCTATTCTTTCAATCTGTCTCTATAGGTCATGTTTTCTAAACTTCTGATCATTTTTATTGCTCTCTTATGAGCTCTTCCCAGTTTGTTCACATCCTTTGATGCACAAAACTGGACACTGTACTTGGGGCTCACCACTGCCGAATAGACCAGGACAACTATCTCCTTTCTCTTACATACAACACTCAGCATCATACTATTGACTCATGTTCAGTTTGTGATCTGCTACAATCCCCAAATCCTTTTCAGCATTACTACTTCCTAGCCACTTATTTCCCATTTTATATTTGAGCATTTGATTGTTCCTTCTTAAATGTAGTACTTTGCAATAGTCTTTATTTAATTTCATCTTGCTGATTTCAGACCAATTCTCCAATTTGATCAAGATCATTTTGAATGCTAACCCTGTCCTCCAAAGTTTTTGCATCTCTCCCAGCTTAGTGTTGGCCATAAAGTTTATAAGTGTACTCTCCACTCCTTCATCCAAGTCATTAAGGAAAATATTGAACAGTTCTAGAACCAAGATTGACTCCTCTGGGACCCCATTTGATATGTCCTCACAGCTGGAACCATTGATGATTACTCTTTGAATACAATCTTTCAACTAGTTGTGCCGTTCACCATACAGTAATTTCATTATTTCAGGAAGAAATGAAGACAAATAGAATTTGCTTAATCTGGCTATGTGTTTGTTAACTGTCAATTACCACAGCATGCAGAGACTTATGTCACTGTGGGTAGGTGCTATGAAATCTTCCATACCAAACTCTGCTAAAGGACCTCACTTCTGACTTGCAAGCCCCCTACTTTCTACTATCAGTCCCTGACTCTGGCTTGAGCAGAAATTGCTCAGCCAGCGACATTGTGAGGTTCAGGTTTTCTTAGACGGTTTGGGGGTTTTGTTTGTTTGTCTGTTTGTTTGTGGTATGACAAATGTTTTCCTGGAAATTGGATGAAATAAGGCTGGGTGTCTTTCTGGAAGATATGCTTTAGTCTGAACACAAGGGTAACTGGGTGAAATTCTATGGCCTGTGTTGTACAGTAGGTCAGACTTGATGATCTGATGGTGTTCCCTGGTCTTAAAATCTTCATATCTATGACAATTATGTAAGAGGCAAGCACACTTGACAGATGAAATCCTGACCTCATTGAAGCCAGTGGCAAATCTCCCATTGACATCAGTAGGGTCAGGATTTCATTATTTATGTTTAGAGCAATCAAACAGCATACGACTTCCTATTTGAATCCAAACATTGGGGACCAGTAGTGCTAGCACCTGCATGTGTATATAAGGCAGAAAGTGGATGATGCAGTCTCAGTGGATTCTGTTTTGGTAGAGAGTCTGTAAGCTTGGTTCCAGGGGGCATTGGTAGAGAGTCTGTAAGCTTGGTTCCAGGGGGCATCAGTTCCACAAGTGGGAATACACAGAAGCCCGTGGAGATGAAAGAGCCTTTCTCCCCTTCCGATCCCTCTCCTTGAGCCAGGCCCAGCATACCAGGAGCTCTTGAGCTGAGGGAGAACAGTGACTCTCCAGAGCTAATGTTACTACCAACCTTAACCTCCATAAAGGGCATGGAGTTGGGGGCAAGGCCATGACCAGGTGTAAGGGTGGAACAGCAGCTTTGCTTCCTTTGCAGTCCTCAGAGCTTTGAAAATCATTGTGACCCAAGACCTTTCAGAGCTCCTGCTGGGGCAGTGAGCCTCCTCTTAATCATTCTTAAACAGAATACTATGGTGAAATCGATTCTTTAGAGACACTCTGTCTTTGGTAAGCTTTGGCATTTGTGTCTCAACTGTTTTGTTCTCTGAACTGCAGTGGCCGGATAAGAGTCGCCTGTATTTGGCACCAAGTGGGAAAGTCTGCTTCATGACTCAGGAAGAACAGCGCTCACCTGTACCCTTTCAGAAGCCCCCCTCAAGAATTCGATCACCAGTTTTAACTGTGAGAGAGACTATTCGAGACATTGTTCAGCAAGCTTTGTCTCAGACTCCTGTTCACAGATCTAATATGCTCAAACTATCCACTACACCACATAGCCAGTCTCACCTGTGTGCAGTGGTTTGCAGCAAGAAGCTGACATTTCAAGACCCTCAGAAGAAAACATACAGTGGCGACCTTCTTGACAACCATCTGATCGGTTCACAGAAAAAAACCAGCCTTTTGCCCCCCAAATTTTAAAGACATCAAGTCAATCATTTCTTTCAAAGTACAGGTATTATAATCCTCCCCACAAAATGAAGAATATCTCTCCCGGAAGACCATCTCTTAGATCAATTGGAACATACAGTGTAAGGCCAAGAGAATTATGCAGGTAAAATACTGGAAGAAAAGGGATACTTCTCCATTCTGTTTGCACATTAATGCTAAAAATTAATTGATTTCATTCCCAAGAAAATCATTTAAAACTGCAGTCATCTTTACTGAGCATTTTCCATTTAATCTTTCAGCTCTGTAGAAGATGCACATCTGAGATCTGATGCAGATTACTCCACGCGGCATCCAGTTAAGGTTACTGTACCCAATTTGGTATGAGGTGAAAGTATATGTCAGCAATATTCAGAGACAAAAGCTGACCTGGTTCCGAGTGTAATGTGCTTTTAGAGCAATTGATAACATAATGGGGCTTTATAGGACATAGCTAAAGGAGAGTAACAAAAAATTGAATTATGTTATAAGGTGTGATTTATTTAAACAGGATATGTAAGCTATTGAGAAGTGAGAAATTTGAGGAATCTAGCATGTTAGGCTAGATAATGACATAGGTGTGTGTGGTTACAATAGAAACAGCTAAAATAACTGAGTTCTTTGGAAAACACAAATTAGGTTCTGAGGTATATAAAAATAATAGCTCGATATATTCCAGCACCCTGAGCTCTTTAGGCAGGGAATGAGTGTGAAGGCCTATTCATGTGTGAAACTAGACTAATATAGTTAGTTATCAGATAGGAAAATGCACAATTCCGTTTCTCAGTGCTGTTTTCTTGCTCTCAAACTATATCCTATATTTATTTTGCTTTTGAGATGTCAAAGCAATAGGGAACAAGAAGTCTGAAACCATCTTGCAGAGCTTCCCCTATTTCTTTTCCACTTGGCCAGTCTTGAATATTACAAAGGCAGTGGGGACTGCAAGTACTCTGAAGAGTTCCTAAGGGTCTTCAAAGACAGCAAGAGTGACCCCAAATCAAAAGCCAAGTGTATCTACAGTATCTGTAATGGAGTGTATCTTATTCTCTACCATGATGATGAAAAAAGAATTCACAGCTAGGAAGGAATTCATGGAGCTCTGCGAAATAAGAAACATTTACTGGATTTGGTTTCTTAACCATTAGAGCAAGGACTGGTATTTTTAGTAAATGCTTCTAGATCCTTGTGAGACAATAACATTGTATGCATCTTGTGATGTAGTGGTTAGGTAAGACTGATGAGTGGAGATGTGCTGGTAAACAAAGCCACTCTAATGGTAAGCTACACAGCTTCACACAGTGGGCAGTTGTTCTAGTGCAGGAATATAAAAAATGCAGCATCTCATCCATCCTGCAATATGATGAAGGTGCTTTATGCATTGGATTGGACCCAGATGCCGTGATTGTCTGAGAATGCACAAGCCCATTCTGCTCAAAGCAAAGTTTTCTCTTATCCTAGCTGGCCAACATCCCCCATTACTAACCATCCTTTCTCTGAACTCCCTCAGCCCTGCTGACCTCCGGATGCTCTCTACCCTTAAGATTAGGAGCCCAGAAGCACTCGATAGAAACATTAAGCACACAGGAATGCAGTGGAGTTTGGGCCTTTCAATATCCCTAATCCAGCAGCCAAAACCTTCCTGCATCCTCCTTAAACTCAACCCTGCTCCCAACTGCTAAGCCCTTGTGCACCTTCCGGTGGGAGATATATCCCATACAACTCCCTTCCTCATTAGTGTTTTGCGTCTGCCTGTCATGGATCCAAAGGATTGGTGCTATGGCTCCAGCTTTGGAACGGTCTCTGGGAGGACCCCTTCAGTGAGCCAGACCCGCTAGAGGTCTCACTCTTCCTCCAGGGGAAGCCACATGGCTTCACTACCTCCCTAAGTTGGACCTCTTGTCCTTCAGCACCCCTGCTTCACATTGTGAGCTCCGTTCAGCAAGTCCAGCTGAGGCAGACCCCTGAGGGAGACTTGTACAATCTTAGGGAGCCAGGCACCTCTGCCAGTATCTGCAGGGACACTCAGCCAGCATTATCAAACAGTAGGGTTTGTTAGTCGGCTGAAACACAGCATTGGAAGTCCTTGGTTAGCATAGAGAAAAGAAAGTGATAACATAGTCCATCTTGGTCAGCACAGAGCTCAAAGCCCTGTCCCTCTGACCTCTCTTTGTCCTAGTTCAGGCGTGTGCCAGAAACGCTCAGCAGCCAACTCTTACCCACCATCCCTGGCACCTCCCCAGTCCTTTGTTCTCCAGATGGGCAAACAGAGTTGGCCTTCTTGAAGTGAGGTGGACCATCCATGGTTGTTGGTTGCCAGATATCAAAGTCCCGCTGAGTAGGGTTGCCATTGTCTCCTCAAAAGCTCCTTTGATATGGGGCCCAAACCCTAGACAGCTAGGAGCCATTCATGCCTGAGTCTCTGAGCCTTTATGGAAACTAAACAACCCATTCTATTCCCTAGGTAACACTGCAGCACATAGGGCAAACTGAGGCACACATTGGCTTCATTAAAAAAATACAAAAAATTCCACTTTCTCACACTCTCTTTTATAGAAAAAGAAATGTATTTTAGGATGCTTCTTGGAAGAAGTCTTGAAATTATTTTAGTAAACTCCTCAACTTTTCTCCATTCCTCAGAACCTGCCATTTCTATTTATTGTATTGCTTGTGTCCTTCATATCAGGAGGTCAGACTAGATGATCACATTGGTCCCTTCTGACCTTAAAGTCTATGAGGTTGTATATGTTTGTTTCTATATCTGCATACACACATTCTGCTTTAAAGGATATATTTCCCCTGTACGTTGCTCATACTGATTATTGGTACCAGGGGGCTTCATATGCTACTGGGTCATCTACTGTGTTTGATTTGGCCTGTTGCTTCATTGTGCTGCTGTGTAAAAGCAGCAGAACTATAGTGATCTTATATGTGTTTCAAGCCCAAATAGTTTTCCCTTGACTATTTCATTGGGACTATAAAATGTTAATACAGAGGTATTAAAGAATCTTATTTCTCTTCATCTGAAAATGAAAGGAACATGAATTGTGGTTTATGAAGCCTCAAACACCTCATTCTCTAAGATCACAATTTAAGGAGAAGTAAGTGAATTATTTGTTCTCCCTTTCAATTATTTTTATTATATGTTGAAATATTTAAAGTAAGAAGCTAACAGAAAATTGAAACCATATCACTAGAGCTTGTTTAACCACCAGGAAACAGGTACACTACAGTAAGCAGAAGTGACAACACAGATGATACAGATTTTTGTCACATAGGTGGGGGATTATTTTACAGTAACCATACCTCGAGACGTTGCTGTTATTTTTCTTAAATAGGTTATACATAAAAGGCGAAGATTTTTCATAGTAATATTTGTGTGTCCAACTTTAGATACTTTAAAGAAGCTTGATTTTCAGAAAGTGCAAAGCACCCTGCCTCTGAAAATCAGGTCCCAGGTCTTTCAGGTTGGGCAACCAAAAGTGGGGACACCCAAAAATCCATAGTCACTACTGAAAATCTTGACCAAATTCTTTATTAGAAACATCTTGTAATCACCATGAATGCCAGCCAAATAAGAACTGTTCTTCAGTAAATGTTTTCGTCCGTAGGATTGCTCAGTAAAACCAGTCCTTAAACAAGAGATGCAAATAAAACAAAGCATCTCTTTTGAATGTTAAAATCAGTGGTATTGGGATTGCAGTAAGAGAACATTGAGAATGGCCCAGAAAAAGCACCGTGCTAAGATAAGGGTGAGTAATAAAGGGATGGGGTGGAGACCACTGACTAGCATGAACTGCTCTCCGGGAAGAGCAAGGGTCAAAGAAAGAAAGGCCTATATCTCAGAGCAACCAGCATATTTACAATCCTTGCAAATAGGAACAATTGGCAGACAGCAAGCCCTCCATACAGGAGTAGGGACATCCCCAAAAGCTCTCTGTTTTCCTGTCTGTATCTCTGGGAAAGGGTGCATTGTCCATGCTCTGAGTTGGCACATAGGCTTACTTTACTAGACACCTTTGAACTTTTGTTAACATTTTAACAAAGCCTCTTAAGGTTTGTCTCTCTTTACAACAAACTGGTCAGCGCAGACAAGGATAATATGGTGATCAGCATGAACTCTGCTAACTTGACTCCTCAACACTTATTGAAACACAGTAAGATTTCCTAATGAAGACAAGCCTTTAAAATGCAATCAGTAGTAAAAAATGAAAGACACCTTTGTTGAAATGAGGTCACACTCATTAGTACTGTAAGTTGGTTTGTCTTCTGTATACATTAAAAAAGGATGGAAATAAAACACAAAGCCCTATCTTATCTGGGAATATTGATGCTTATGGTCTGTTTCATGTTTGTATAGAGAAGAAGAGTTGAAATACCTTCAGTTTCTTCAAGAAGTTACAAATGATATTTTGATTAGACATTGTTACTGCAAGGAGTAAGTACTTGACATTTCTTCCTATTTAGTCATCTGAAAAAATAAATTGTGACGAATTTTATAATCAGTATGAAGTATTGGAGGACTTGTGAAGTTAAAGGCCGTAATGATATTCTTGAAATCGATTCCTTTGATTTGTCCTTTTTTCTCCTGGCTTTTACACTTTGTAATAGAATCACCAATAACACACACAGCTGAGAAACAAAATGGGAAATATTTGCAGTGATCTTCCTATTTCCGGATAACATGGAGTAGATGTAAACAGACATATGTTCTCAGAGTCTATTTGTAGGACTGAGCCATTGCATAAAATGGTGAGATGCATTGTTGTTGTAGTGATGGCTCTGTGTTCCAGTTCTGGTTTTAATTAGTTTCTCAGAGCCTAGATAAAGTAACACAGAGCTACATTGAGTCTTTTGTAATAAAGTTCCTCAGAGCAAGAGATTTTGCTCAGTGGGATTTTTCTCCCCAACACAAGAACAAAAAAGGTGGAATAAATTAATATCTATATAGCATACAAAGCATTACTCCATTTGATTTCTTCTCTTGTTCAATCATTAATGAAGATCAAAAAATAATATGCCCAGCCAACTCAGGTATCTAACTGTGACATCATGTGCAGTTTTCATATTGCCTAATTTAAATTATGCATTTACACTCTCACACACTGTTTTACATTTCTAATAATGAAGGTTGTGGAGGATTCTGATAAGCTACACTTCCCTGTTTGCCCTCAGTGAATCCAAGCATGACAAAATATACTTTGATGTAAGTCTGCTCTCTCCTATTCTACTTGATGCCCTGCACCCTAACTGGAAGGTGCTTTTGCTGTAAGGAGGAGAGAGAATTTAACTGCAAGCATGTTTAGGCCTTGGTCTTTGTGAAGTGCCATCTAAAGAAGGGAGAGGTGCCAACCTTCACAATCAGTCATGTCTTTTTCTTTGGCTATCCCTTGATGCGAGGGTAACGTCTTCCAAGGGGAGTTTGTTGGTGGGTTTTTAAGTGGCTGAGGAGCCCAATTCATGCCCTGCAGATTTTCCCACAGAAGTGACAGGTATAATCTTGGAGGAGAAATAGTTGTTGGCTGGACTGATGTGCCCTTTCTTTCCTCCTTTGTCGCTTCTCCATCTCATAAGTATGTCTGTTCTCCTTAAAATGAGCTGCGGCTTGGTGTATGATGTGGTGCCACTGTGTTCTGTTCTGCACCGAGTCTTCCCAGTTTGTTGGGTTGATGTCTCCCTTTTTAAGGTGTTCTTTCATATGTCTTTGAAGCACTTCTGCTGCCCTCCATGAGCCCTTCTTCCCTGACTTAACGGAGAGAAGAGTACATGCTTCAGGAGGCGAGTGTCAGGCATACGTACACAGTGGCCAGCCCAGTGGAGTTTCATGACCTGTGCCTCTATACTGATGATATGGGCTGCAAAGAGAATTATGATGTCAGTGTGTTGGTCTTCCCTGCTGATTCTGAGAATCCCCCTAAGGCAGTGCTGTTGGAACCACTCCAGCCGCTTGAGATGTCATCTGTAGGTTACCCAGGTCTCACACCCATAGAGAAGGGTGGGGATGACAACTGCCTTGTAAACCAAGATCTTGGTGCCTGTTTGCAGATCCCTGTCATTGAAGACTTGTTTGAGTAGTCTTCCAAAGGATGTGTTGGCATAGTGGATCCTGTATTCAATTTCTGTGTCAGTGCTGGTTCTCTGGGAGAGGTGGCTGCTAAGGTGTGGAAAATGGTCCACATTTTCCAGGAGTTCTCCGCTGATGGTGATTTGTGGAGTACAAAGAGTCCAGGTGAGGGCTGGTAGAGTACCTTGGTTTTCCTGATGTTGAGAGAGAAACCCAGGCTGTGATAGGCAACTGCAAAAAGATTTAGGGTACTTTGCAGGTTGGCCTGTGTGTGTGCGAGAATGACACAGTCATCTGCATACTGAAGGTCAGTGATGCCAATTCTCATGATCTTAGATTTTGTTTGGAGATGTCAGAGATTGAAGAGTTCACCAACCATTCAAAGCTCAATCCTGATTCCATCAGGAAGGTGGTCACAGATGAGAATCAGGATCACAGCAAGGTGAATGGAGAAGAGTGTGGGAGTAATGACACAGCCTTGCTTCACACCAGTGTGAATGATGAATGGTTCTGTCTCTGAGCCATTGCACAGAGTGATGCCAGTTGTCCTATCATGGAGTAGTCTGATGATGGAAATGAATTTCTGTGGACAGCCAGACCTACACAGCACCTTCCATAGGGCATCACAACTGAATGTCATGAACAGTTCCTGGTGTTGCTCTCTGCACTTCTACTGAATCTGTCATGCCACAAAGATCATGTCAGTTTTTCCATGGGATGGCCTGAAGCCACACTATGATTTGGGGAGAAGTTCCTCAGCAAGGGGCAGAAGGCTGTTTAGGGCAATGATCTTCCCTGTGATAGAGAGAAGGGCAATACCTCTGTAGTTCTCACACAAAGATTTGTCCCCTTTCTTGAATTTTGTAACAGTGTTCGCGTTCTTAAAGTCAGCTGGAATTTCTTGAAGATCCAGATTTTGGCGAGGAGTTGCCAAAGTTTGTGCTGGAACATTGTTCCATGATCTTTTAAAACCTCAGCTAGGATGCCATCTGGGCCTGATGTCTTGTGAATTTTTTGTCTTAGTGATGGCATACTGGACTTCCTCAGAAGATGGGGGATCAGCAAGGTGTTCCATTGCCAAGCATTGTGGAATAGACTCAATGGTGTCTTCAGAGACCATGGATTCATGGTTTAGTAGGCTCTCAAAGTTCTCCTTCCAGCGTTGTTTAATGGTGCATTATCCCACTCATCCTGGGAACATAAAGGGGTTGGCCTTTGGAGCTTGGCCCATATGTAGCTTTTATTGCTTGAAAGAAGCTTCTGCCATCCCGGTCTATGAAACCCTGTATCTCAGAGGATCTCTTACCCACACTTATTTTTGATATCTCATTGCCTCCTTTGGACTTCAGCTCTGAGCAGGTGGTAAGCCTCATGTTTTCATTGGTTAGAGGAATCATTTTGCCAGTTGCAGAACAAAATTCTTTTCTGTTGAATTAATGCTAGGATCTCCTAGTTATTTTCGTCACTGACACCAAATCAGAATCTTTCATTTTCCTTCTAGCAGGCTCCAACCAAAATCTTTAAGATTGAAATAAAATTAAAAAACAAACAGCCATTAACACAATTGTGAGATTTTGGTTCTTGTTGGATTTTTTTGAGAAATTTCTTAAAGTTCAGGGTTTTCTTCCTGCACCATCAAGGATAAATGGAACAGGTCTCTGACTACCTTAGGCTCAGCCGAAAGCACACTTCTAAAAACTGGTTTATATCAGTTTACATTTTTAATTGCCTAGGAACATTCATCATTCGTTTAAAAAATACGGAAGCTTTGCTAGGTTTGGGAAGTTGCAATTAATTAAATATTTTGTGTGCCTGTGAATATATTTGTAACTTAGATATTATTTAAAAGCATGCACTGGCAGCAACTAAATTAATTGGAAGGATTGGTGTCCATCAGAAAATACTGCAAATAATAATGAATAAAAATCATACAACTGTAGCTAAATGAACCTTCTTTAGTGTGGTTTCCCAAAAGAGTCACAAGTGGTTCTCTTTGCCAGTTCACCTTTTAGCTTTTCCTTAGGCATACGTAATACTAGATTATGCCTCATCCTGTCTGGGTGCACAGAGGGTGCAGGGTGCCTATCCTCTGCAATGTGGGAGACAGGCACAATCCAAGTCTAGCACCTCTGTCATGCAAGTACTAGGAGATCTGAGGAGCCAGAGCAGAGCTAGACTCCTTAAATAAGGTGGGATGAGGTCATCGTCCTGCTTCTCCTGTTTCCATTGGCCAGTAGAGCTGAGCTGGTCCATGGGAATGAGAGAAGAGTGTGTACCACATGCTCTCAATTGATATAGTCACAGATGCTGCTGTGTGAGGCTCCCATAGGTATCTTACCTGTCTCTATCACAGTGTCCTTGGGAACAGCCATCAGAACATAGCCTTTCTTCCACCCAACCTCACTTCCCCACAGCTCAAAGCCACAATGTTTGCCCTTTTGCACTCTGAACATATATGGGTCTTGGGACATATAGTTTGATGCAGGTTGTCCACACTACAGGCCTACAGGCTGCATGAATCAAAGTCTGCTGGGGACTTTCCTGTTGATTTTCTGTCGAAGGCACTCAGATACTAAGGTGATGGGTGGCAGACTAAAACTCTAAGATAGATATTTTTATAAAAAGTCAATAGTGACTCAGTGTTGTTCTGCTGACTCTATCAACAACATTTAATATCCTTTAAGATTAAAACTGATCAGTAATGGTCTCTTTTTAAAAACTCAAAGTTGAATTGCTAAATTGATTTTAAGGAGAGCCTATAAAAGACACAACTGGTGGCCTTGGCTGATTTCTTGCAGAATGAATACAATAGATGTATGTTTTAAAGACTCCCCTCATTTAGCTCACTATCTCCAAAGGAAAATGCCCAGTTCAGATATGCAGTATAAGTATAATGCTTGAAGAATTGGACTGAGACTTCCAGTTCACTACAGTTATGCATTCTTCATGACTGTCTGGTTTTCAATCACTGGGGCAAAACTAGATCTGAACATGAAGCGCTAATTTCCCTATTCAATTAAACCCTTATATCTTATGTCTACCTGTTTCCATTAGTGTTTCTTTTACATTTGGTCACAACCATCTCGAAAAATAGGGATTTACCTAATGGACTAAGCAACACATTCCGAAAGCATTTTCACAACAGAACACACCTTGTAGTACATAAAGTATAAAAGGTTGTGTTCAGGTTAACAAGGATTTGGGCTTTGAAAGTTCACCCATTAGTGATTCCCTTAAGAGTCATTGAAAGGGAAGCCTGTTTAGAGAGAGCCTACAAATGGCCTATGTGGATACCAAAAGGTAACATATTTTGAAATCCAAAAATTTTTGTCTGAATAGTGCTATGTTCGCGTCATATACATATAGAGTTAGAAACAAAACATCAGTACTCTTCCTGGAAGGTTGCAGCATAAGACTACTTTATTGCTTAGAATTCACAAATCTAGCACACAACAATCAAATATAGGGAGTGATATAGCTGGCTGCCACTTAAGGCAAAGGGGCACAATTCAACCCACTTTTCTCCCGACTGGCTCTTTTGCAGACTGTTTCAGAGGACCCAGGTCACTGCTTCCCTCAGAGATTCCCTAGCCTGCAAGCAAGACCAAGAAATTCTTAGAATTTAAACTGATAGCTTGTAAGTAGTGTAAGGGTACAATGTCACTCAAATGTTGACCCTGCCCCGACTCTATAAGGCCCCTTCCCTGCTCCATAAGACCCTCCCATGCTGTATTACTTCCAGGGCTGAGATTAGCACATGACAGGAAGGAAAGGCTAGTATGTGACTCTTCTAAGAACTCTCTCCACGGCTCTCTACCAAATGGAAATGGTTTCAGCACCATAGGTCCTCCCCAAGAGCAATGTGACCAATCAGTGCAAGTGTAAAGACTCTGTCACTCATTTTTTCACTCTTTGCAGGAATAATTGTTTTCTTTCACATCTAAATGTCACACAATTGAGAACCTTTCACCCAACTCTTACTGGGCCACCCTAACCATTTCACTAGTAGCCACTTTTTTTTCCACTTTCTTTTCTCATTTAGAACTTTTTTTTTCCAATCCTGTAAATCTTGTCCGGTTTGGGGTTAATTTTTTGTAATTATTCAGGGTAAAAAGAGCCAGCAACTTTCTCTCCCCCATAATCTTTTCATCAGCATATAGTTCTCTGTTCCTGGGTTAAGACTTCATCCACTTTGAATATTTCATCAGTAAATGTTTCTTCATAACCTGTTTCAAAAGCTCCTTTGCTTTTAGATGGTTGCATGTGGTCACCTTTTCTAAAAGGGGCAACAATCTTGTTTTGTTTAAAACTCTCTTCAAAGAATATTTTTCATACCTTCAAAGGATGAGGGGTTAACATCAGCAGGTCCGGTACGTATAGTTGTAACTGTTTATAAACTCCGGTAACACATCATTGTAGTGAAAGCTGTTGTGGTTTGTAAAATATCTCCACATCTTAGATTTTAAAGTTATGTTAAATGGCTATACAACTCCTGCTTTAGCTTCAGTATTAGTAATAAAATGGTGAACATTATGTTGCTTTAGCAGTTTACTTAAAATTCTTTTCCCCATTTGGTTTGTAATTTTTGAGGCATGAGACCTTTGCTGATAATGGTTTTAAAGGTCTTGGATACTTCACCTCCCATCTTGTCTTTTAGGACCAGGGCCTAAGCATGTTTAAATATAATGTCTATCGCTGTTAAGATATACTTAGAACCATTGTTGTCTGCGGAGACCTGCTGCATATTCACCAAATCTATCTGCCATTGTGCGTCCACATCTGAAACCAGTGTCTTGTTTCTTTTGACATGTGTTTGCGCCAGTTTGTGTAAAGTGTTAGCATCCTGGACTGAAAGCCAAGCTGTTACCTGTCTTCTCTGCAAAGTTTTGGTATGTTTTTCGGCTGCTTGAAAAAGAGTGTTCACCCTCTGAAGCTCCCAACTTTCCCAGGGGCGTAATATGTTTTCTTTAACTGAGCCGCCTGTGTAGATATGACAGTTATAATGTCTTTTACTAACACGAATATGGAGAAGATGTTCATAGTGACAAATTTAAACAAAAGCAAGTTTTATTAGTCACACGGTTTAACACGCTTTATAGCAGCCTGTGGAAAAAGAATGCTATGACCCATGACAATTACAAGGTCTGAGCTGGTTCATTCTTCCTCTTTGAGGAGGAGGGTCTCCTCTTTGAGCTTTGTGTCTCAGCCATGAGCAAAAACAATTGATGCATGATAGATTCACCCCTACTGCGCTACCATTGTGTAGGTTCTCAGAGGTCTCTAGAAAGGTGTTGTCAAGTTGTTGAGAGATTTTCAGAAAAGAAACAGCTGTAAGTCCTCTGTTTAGATTTACACAACCCCAGGTCAGTTCCTATCCCATTAGAACTGCCTTGACCTCCGCTTTTTATAATCTCTTTTCCTGAGCTAAGTTTTATCAGTTCACTTTGTCCGAGGAGCCTTCCTCCGTGGATTCAGTTGTTGGGTGGACACCTTGCTGATAACTCTAACTCATAATTTCTTAGGTCTTGCTGTCAGGTTCTGATCTGTCCAGAAATGGCTGGGACAAAGGGTCCAATAATCCCTTGGCCCCACAGTTACAATTTGTGGTGTGGTTGGGACATAGCAGGAGAGTCTGAAGTGGCTTACTGGGACTTAGATCCCACCTGCAATACAAGTGTGATAAGGGGGCCACCATGTTGTAATTGAGTGTTATATTGGTACCATAGACAGACCCTCCATTAAAGGTGGAAGAAAGGAATATATAGGGATTGAAATTAAAAGCATGAAGGGAGATCCCTACTGTTATCTGCCTGTATTTCATCTCAGACAGAACTCTCACTAATTGATGTGTGTACTTTAGAATGAAGGGCATTAGATTTTTTTTTAAATTTTCAAATACTTGTGACGTTAAAAAATATGATTATACCTTTGGTAGAAAAATAGGGATCTAGAGTAAAAGTGAGAAGTTAGGATGTATCTATAAAGATTTGAAAGATGGACCAATTGGTATTTTTTATTTGAAAATTTATTGTCTTTTGAGTGGTCTCTTTGTGTGCTGATCTTTTTTTTTTCTTCTCTTTCTAAGGGCAATAGAAGATATATTTCAAATGCACATTAGAAGTAGAAGGCATGACCTTGATGAGGTGAGCAAAAATATCTATTATTAAATACTCTGTCACCCAGAGCAGCAGAAGTGGTTTAATATCAGTGCGCAACAACAATTTATGCCATTCTGACTCCTGCGGAATTTAAATGAAAAGAGGTGAGGTGGCAAGGAGAGAAGAATCCCTGTTCTGACAAAAGGCAACAGCCACAGGGTGTGTTATAGCTAGAGCTAGCAGAAAAAGGATTTTTCCTACATGCTTGTATGTACATTTCTAGTGTGGCTTCCCAAAAGCTTTTGATAAAGTACTTAATGGTCAGATTGGTTAAATTGCACAGGGCCTCTGTGCAATAAGTGTTTGTCTCTACAGATTTCTGCTGTTTCTGCCGTTGCTGTAGCAGACAAAGCAAGGGAGGATTTGTAGCCCTAGTTTTGAAAGTGGGTTGATAGAAGGATGAACTTCAAAGCTCAGCAACAAACTTTGAAGTTCCCTCCACTTCAAAAGCCATTCCCTGCAGCATGTTGTGGACCAAAGTGCAGGCTGAGTGAAGCCAAGTAAACACTGCAAAGCATCATGAACATTAATTCAGACAAGAACAGCAGATCTGCCTGGATGCTATAGGTAATACCTTTTGTTTTCACACCCTCGGTATTTCTAAGCAAATTTTCATTTGCAAAAAAATATAAAAGAGCTATGACTATGCATCCATGCTGAAAGTGTTTGGCAGCCATCTTGAAGGTTTTGTGGGTTTTGGAGTCATCCAGTCGGATAGCAGTCAGCATGGGTAGAGTCTGTGGGACAGGAACAGCCTGTTTGTTCTATATTTATGTCTAGCAAAATGGGGTTCTGACCTTTGGCGGTGGCTCCCAGGCACCAATAACACACCATCTAGTTCTTCTGTAGTGCTCTTCATCTGTAGAGCTCCAGGTGCTTTACCAGGGAGGTGAGGATCAATCCCCTGTTTTACAGATGGGGAAACTGAGACACAGAAGGGGTGATGTGACTTACTGAAGGTCAATGAGCAGTCTAGTGGCCAAGTCATGAATAGAACCCTGGGCTCCTGCATCGCACTCCAGTGCACTAGCCACTAGCCCACATTATCCCACTCAAATAAATAATAGAACAGGAAACCAGTCACTGCAAACAGCAAATTACTCAGAGGAAACATTTTAAGCGAAAGCCCTGACAAAGAGTTTGTGAGCTACACATATGTAGCAATGCACTCACACAAATCGTGTCAAATAATGAGCTAATCTGAAAAGCATGACGCCTCCTTCTGGATAACTCACAAACAGAAAGAGGGGTTTAAAGTAATACCTTGTTCTCTGGAAATGGTTTGTCCAGCTCTAGGACTGACTCATACTGGATCGTAAAGTTAGTTGATAACCACTTAGGACAGTTAAAAAAAAAGGAGGAAGGCTGATCCAGTGGTTAGAGTGCTGGCCTAGGATTTGGGAGACTGGGTTCAAGTCTCTGCTGTGACACAGACTGCCCGTGTGAACTTCGCCAAGTCACTTAGAGTGGGATCCATGAAGAGACTGAGGCATTGCAATGCTGAGCCTGACAGCGCTGAACTTTTAGACACCCAGAAGAATCACAGGAACACACTGTGATCCACAAAGCCGACCTAGGTGGCTAAGCCCCCACCCCTCCATACCAGTGGTTCTCAACCAAGGCACATGTACCCCTGGGGGTACACAGAGGTCCTTTGTGGGTACATTAGCTCATCTAGATATTTGCCTAGGTTTACAACAGGCTACATAAAAGGCACTAGTGAAGTCAGTACAAACTAAAATTTCATACAGACGGTGACTTGGTTATACTGCTCTATACTACACACTGAAATGTAAGTACAATGTTTATATTCCAGTTGATTTATTTTATGATTATATGGTAAAAATGAGAAAGTCAGCAATTTTTCAGAAAGAATGTGCTGTGACGCTTGTATTTTTATATCTGATTTTGTACCAGTAGTTTTTCAGTGAAGTGAAATTTGGGGGTACTGAAGACAAATCAGACTCCTGAAAGGGGTACAGTAGTCTGGAAAGATTGAGAGCTACTGGTCTATATAATGCAAGGAGGGAGGGAGTGCTTTAGACTACGGTCCATAAAGCCAGCCTGCTAGATGGCTCCCTGTCTAAGCTAGACACTGGGAGCATCTAATGCGCTAAGCCCAGCCCCTTTCTCACAGATAGGTATCTAAGTCCAGGCCGCAGGGAGGTGCCTAGATTGGCAAGTCATCCATGAACAGGAACCCCACCCCTGGCATAGGCACCTATGTAGTTTCTTCTGGGAATGAGTTCAGTGCCTGTCTCACTTCACAGGCCCCCGGCAACACAAGCATGTCCCTGTAAGCCATGCAGGTCCTGCTGTTACTCTGCAGGTTAGCTATTGGCACACTTCAATCCCTCTGAGTGCCTCCCTGGATTGTCCAGCACCTGGTCTACTGGACACTTGCAGTATTCAGATTCACTGCTTCAAAGAAACAATACACACACCTCTGCTCAGCACATAGTGAAATCAATTCTAAGTTTATTTGGCAAAACATAGCGGAGAGACTCAAGTTGTAGCAAGCAGAAGGACTGGAAACAAATGGTTACATATAAAATAAAATCATAACAGGCATTTGAGAGCCTAGACTTAATTAACAAGATGTTCTCATGTCATGTAAAGTATTGCTCATCCAAAATCCTTGCAGCACTATACAACCAGGCTGCCTATGACCCTCCTTTCACAAGACAAGCATCCCATCAGCTTGCTCCCTCGGTGAAGGATTTAGTATGTCACTCTGCACTCCATGATGTATCAGATCAGTCATTTGTCTTTATTCATAAAGAGGGTACCTCCCTCCCTTTGTTTGTTCCATCCTGTAGATTTCACTGTGCCTTATTTGGCAGCTGGTTCAGTATGCAGATAGTCATACATTGTGAGGCATACAGTACACGAACAGCCAGACAGGGAGATAGGTGTCTGTTACTTCAGGCCTGAAAGGATCATCTCCAAGGTATGTCAGGTCCTGGTGACCTGCCTTAACTCCAAGACCTTAAGAACATAATTTTCAGTATAGATACATACCTCCTTAAATATTATCGGTACATACATTTCACAATGATTTTGACAACCAATTGGCTTCTGGCTCTTGATGGACACCTTACACACCACCCTTCAGTGAACTATTATTGAGGCTACATTTTAGTCACGGGTACTTTTAGTGGAAGTCATGGACAGGTCATGGGCAGTAAACAAAAATTCACAGCCAGTGACCTGTCCATGACTTGTACTATATACCCCTGACTAAAACTTGGGCTGGAGGGCCGTAGGGTGTGTGGCCTGGGACCCCCCAAAATACCTGGATCCTTACGAAACTGGTGAATGGCACATTTAGAGAAAAGTAGGTGTCACTTGCTTCCCTTGCACTAGCTTATGGTACTTACCTTTATGGAAATCAAAGTTCTGGGTCCTTCTCATCAGCAGTACTGCTGGACACTAACTTCAGCTTTTTTTTGTTTTCCTTCATGCATATATCTGACCCAGGACCATGTTGCTCACATTACGCCACTGAAACATTTGCATTAGAAATTTTCTCACAAATGTTAAATATTTTAGTATTTGATTCTCTGCCCCTGGAAGAAACAGCTTTCCAATGAGACTCAAATCTGTTGCTTGTTGAAGCATTATTCTGGATGAGTAATTGGATTTCCTTCTGTAAGCTACCAGCATGCTCACTAAGGGTCTGATTCACTATTGTCTTGCACCTTGTACTGTTAATTTCCACCAGTGAGCCCTATGAATACAATGTGAGAGGGGCACTGCATGTAGCACACCACATGCTCATTCAGAGAGCCAGTAACTATATAGAGGGGCTGGGAGAGGTGTGTGTGTGGGGGGAGGGAATGAAAAGGGAGAATGTCAAAGAGACCACGTTCCCCTAGGCCCACCTCCTCTGATCTGTGTCTCTGCACTTGCATTAGTGGGCAGGATGCCCAGGTCCTAAATGCTTAGCAGAGTCAGACTGGCTGACTGCTGTATCTTTCCATCACTGATATATATGTATTATTATTTGCATTCTGGTAGAATCTGGAGCTTTGCCAGTCAATGAATAGGGCCCTGTTGTGCTAGGCACAAAGTACTAAAATGTAACAGGGTATTTATACAGCTCACTGCATGGGGTTCCCTTGGGTGAGAAATTTAAAAATTGAGTTTCTTTCTCTTCTGAGTAGACAACTAAGACTTCATGGTTCCTTTCACAGGAGAAGAGATTAGTCACTGTATCCTTGACCAACACACCCTCAAAGTCCCTTATAGTTCAGGGTGTAGGGAGCCCTTTTCCATATGACTTTGTGTATTTATGTACTGTGCTTTGACATCTTTTTAGATGAAAGGAGGAAAGACACATATAAATTAACAGTATTTATTATTGGTGCACCGGGCATTCATTCTTCAGAAATACTGGGTATGTTATAAGAATATATATACACAACAGAGCTAAACTGAGTGTCGCACAAACCAACAATGTGTGATTTATAATGACTATGACCTTAATACAGGGAATTTCCTAGGGTTTAATGATCAACAGGAGTTAATTGGGTAAGGCTTAGGACATTGCTCTTTAAAAGTCACACTGCTGCAATAGATTCAGGTAGAATCAGTTTTTGAGGAATTGGCATGAAATGTCCTTTAAAACTGTAGGGCTGTCTTTGCTTACTTGTTTCCATAGTGTAGGAGTGCTGTCTGGTATACTCTCTTAAGCAGTAGGTTATGTGGGAGTTAAACCATGTGCCTTGCATGAAGATTAAATAGCAATCTAGATAATTACAAAGTAATTGGAATGCAAAACATGATTTTGTGTCTTTTGAAGTGCCTCAGTTCAGCTAGAATGGGTGTTTTTGGTAGCAGTTTAGACATTAGTCTGAGTGACAGTCAGTAGGCAGGGGAAAATCTATTGAAGAACAATCAAAACTGAAGTTAGTGAATTCTAGGTTAATTTCATAGACAAAGGAACTTTCTGAAGTGATGCATTAAATTGAAAGGATCTGTAATTTAGTCTTGACTAGACAATGCTGAGTGTATATTGCTTAAGCTCTAATCCTACCCAATCCTGAATGCCATATGTTGTGATACTGTGCACCCTCAACTCCAGTGGGAGTTGGAGGGGGCTTTATTCCTCACGGGAGGCACTCAGCACTTCTAAAGATAGGATCCTTAAGTGGTAGTGGATTTTTTTATTCTATCCCACTGCACTGTATTTGTTACCCAAGAATTTACTGTACTGTTCCCTGGACTAAAAAGTTGAGGTCTGGGCATATTCCTGTCAAAATTATTAACTAACTAGAGTGAATTCAGAAAACAACAACAATGATTAGAGCAGAGGAGGAATTGATTTATAAGGGAGAGTTTTTTAAATGCCAGCTATAACTGAGGTTGGCTAAGCAGTGATTGCTGGGGAACAGCAAGATCATCTAGATGAGTTTGAAAAGTGTAAGCACTGAGGAGGGAGAGGTATCATATAGAAGGGTACAAAGAGGTATAAATAAGGATTAGGTTAAATAAATGAGAAATGTATTCTGATTGTCAGAAACTTGCTGACACAGGTAAGATGGAGAATAGTTTCCCTTACTCTCCACCCACACACAAGGGAAGTGATGGAAGCCCAAATACTTTGAGACTTTAGTGCATTGTCCCTATCAGCTCTTTATAGAGGAATCCTGCATTGGCAAGGCCTGGATGATCTACTAGATCAGGGGTCTCAAACTCAAATGACCACAAGGGCCACATGAGGACTAGTACATTGGCCCAAGGGCCGCATTACTGACATCTCCCGCCCCCCACAGCCCTTGGTCCTGCCCCCACTCCACCTCTTCCATGAACCCCTGCCCCTGCCCCGCCTCTTCCCACCCCTTCCCTGCCCTCATTCCAACCCCTTCCCCAAAATCCCCATCCCAACTCCATCCCCTCCCTGCCCCCAGGGGGAGCAGGAGGGATGTGGGGTGTGGTAGGGGCTCAGGGCAGGGAGTTGGGGTGTGGGGTGCAGGAGGGATAAGGAGTGCAGCAGGGGATCATGGCAGGGGATGGGGTACAGGAGGGGTGCAGGGTGCAGCAGAGGGTTCAGGGTAGGGGGTCATGGTGCAGGGTATGGCAGGGTGCTCAGGGCAGTGGGTTGGGGTACAGGAGGGGTGTGGCAGGGGGTCAGGGTAGGGGGGTCGACTGCAGAAGAGGTTCGGGGGGCGGGCTCTGGCCTGGCGCACACTGGGGGCAGGGCAGGTTCCCTGCCTGCTTGCCAACCCTGCTCCCGCACCACTCCATGAAGTGGCTGGAACATAGGGGAGCAGGGGCACGGGGAGTGTGTATTGCTGTTGCTTCAGGCACCGCCCCCAGCATCTCCCATTGGCCGGGAACAGGGAATCAAGCAACAGCAACACACACACCCATGCCTCTTCTCCCGCAGGTTCTGTCCGCTTCCTGAAGCGGCGAAGGGGCAGGGCAGGCAGGGAGGAAGAGGTCCTGCCCTGGGTGCTCGTCGGGCCAGAGCTGCTATAGCTAAATGCTGGATGAGGGCGGGGGGCTGCAAGGAACTCGCAGGACACAGAAAATAACCTCGCGGGCCATGTCTTTGAGACCCCTGCTATAAAGGAGGGAAAGAACTACATTTCCCAGCATTCTCTTGGCAGCTATCAATAGGAAAGGGAGGGGGAGGAGGGAGGTATTTGAGACCTCATCCTGCAGCTTGCTGTGAATGGAGAGTTCAGTGCAAGAATGGAGTGGCACTGTGAATAGTAGGATACCATATTTTAACATTCAAAAAAGAGGACACTCCACCGGGGGAGGGGGTGGAGGGTTAGCCCTGTCTCCTATCCACTCCCTCCCACTTCCTGCCCCCTGACTTCCCCCCTCAGAATCCCCAACCCATCCAACCCCCCCTGCTCCTTGTCCCCTGATCGCCCTCTCCCGGGACCCCTGCCTCTAATCGCCCCCTTGGAGCCCACCCCCTATCTAAACCTCTCTTCTCCTTGTTCTTGACTTCTCCCTCCTGAAATACTCCCACCATAACTGCCCCCCTAGGACTCCACCCCGGTCCCCTGACTGCCCTGATCCCTATCCACACCCCAGTCCCCTGACAGCACCCCCATAACCCCCGACCCATCCAACCCCACCTGCTCCCTGTCCCTTGACTGCCCCCTGGGATCCCATGCCCCTCCTCCAGCCCCCCAACCCCCTTACCGTGCTGCGTGTGGAGCCAGACATGCTACCGCAGACACACTGCTGCACTCCTCTGTGGAGTGCGCAGCCTCGTCCCCCCAGAGTGCTGCTGGCACGGTGCACTGAGGCTGCATGGGAGGTGCAGGGGAGGGGTTCTGGCTGCTGGAGGCCCCGATGTGAGTGGCTCAATTGGCCAGGCCGCCCTGTCAACTGTGCCATGTTTGGGAGGAAAATCCTGGACCTTTTGAGTTTTACAAATTCCTCCCGGACGGCTATTTAAAACCCAAATAGCCGGACATATCCATGAAAATACGAACATATGGTAAGTAACCTTAGAATGGGGAACAAGTATGCCCAAGGAGTAGAAGGCTTTGGCCCAGATATTCCCTTCAGAAGACATCCCCAGGCTGGATTAGGGATAATGGTGTGACCTCACTTTACAGCCCCTAAAGAAAGAATTGGGTGGGCTAAATGGACAGTGCACCTCTCTATCTGAAGCCTAGCAAGGGAGGTACGTGGATCCCACTAGAATTTAAAATGAAACATAATAAAGAGGAGAATCTACTAGAGGACCTGGGCAGCTTTAGATACAGTACCAGGCACGTAGAGGATTTCCAATTCTGAGCTATGGATGCAGAAATTGACTCCTTCTTTTCAGATTTAGCTATATTCAGAAAGGGATTCTAGCACCTGCCTTCCAGATTTGAACACCATAAAAATTCAGGAGTGCTCAAGCTCAGTTTGGGCAACTGTTACTTCATTTCTCCCAAATCAAATATACTGATCCACTGTAACTTGCTGTAGAAAAAGTAAGATAAAATTGAGCAAGAAATGCTTCCCAGTGGTTATTAGGACTGGAATAGCTATTTTCAATAGTCATTGCCTTTTTTGTTGTTGTTTTATTTGTTTAAAAGGAAGACAGTGATATTGCACTGGCAAACTCCCCATAGAAAGAAAGAGTGGAACAAAATCAACTTTTCTTCATTTATGTAGGACAGTCTTATAATATACATCCAGATATCCTCCAATCACACAAGCTGAAAATTGTTCCACTTTGCTGCAGTTCTGTAACCATATGGGACCCAATCCTGTCTGTGTTTTGTGCACATCCAAAATTCCTGCTAAATGACCCGCCCTGAGAGTGAGTTACCAGTGACCCAGGGCTGGGGTGGCAGGGAGTGCAGGTGGGGTGGGGAGAGCCCAGGGCTGGGGTGGGGGACAGTCAAAAATTTTTTTGCTTGGGGCGGCAAAAAACCTAGAGCCGACCATAATACTCTCCAAAGTCAGTGTTGATCTCTCTATTCCTGATGGCAGCTGAATGTACAGCACAGTTCCTCAGACCTAAACATAGAAACAGTGCCTACTATGGACCCTTGCTATGTGTGCATCACCAGGGAGCTAAGGTGAATTGGGTGGCCTTGTACATTGTTCTTTTAACTTGCCTCTGCTGAGCCTCATGTGCCACTCAATTTGGGCTTGAA
Organism: Gopherus evgoodei; assembly: GCF_007399415.2. NCBI lineage: Eukaryota > Metazoa > Chordata > Testudines > Testudinidae > Gopherus > Gopherus evgoodei. The sequence continues at coordinate 179,221,804 of NC_044324.1, read as the reverse complement.
GCTTTTCCTCTTATTTACTAGGTGTGATAGAGCATCCACCCCACAGTAGTGTGCAAGAGGAGCTGCAAGGAACAGCCAATCTGGGCACAGCAGGCCTATATAAGAAGAGCTGCAGGGCAGAGCAGGATCAGCTACTCCCTGGAGCTCACAGAGGGAGAACTGGGTGCCTGGCAGGCAGAAAGAAGCTATCACCCTGGACAGAGCAGTGCTGCTAGCAAGGACCAGGGGAGCTGGCTGGTTGCTGGGGTTTGCAGGCTGAGGCAAGGGTGAAGAGGGTGCAGGGGCCACAGAGAAGTGGCTGGACAGTTGGCTGCAGTCACAACTGAGGAAATGGTGGGACAGTTGGACTGCAACACTTGCCTTTGGAATGGGGTAGCACAGATCATGACGCGACTGAAGGGCTGTGTTATGAAGACAATGCTGTAGTCCTTGGAGTAATGTGGGTCTGAGAGCAGAAGTGATGGCAGGTGAGGAACCACTGGGAGTGGGAGTACTGATCTGCGGAGCTAATCCCCAGTACAACTGCAGCAGCCACCAATGTGGTGCGTGGAGCCATATTATATGAGGAGACAAGCATCTGCAGCAGCAGTAGCCTCCTCTCAATCTCTGGAGAAGAGGCAAGATAGAGCAGAATCATAGCCAAGTTAGGGAAGGAGATTATGTGCTTGCGTGGATGTTGGGGAGATGAGAATTTGAACAGATAGGTTAGAAAAGAAAGAGGAGAATGGGAAAGCTGGGAGGGAGGAGGGAGGAAAAGTGTGTAGAATGACACAGGGAATGTATACACTACAAGGTACTCTGGGAAAGAAAGTGAAGGAAGGACAAACACTGGAGCCACAGGAAGTTATAATATTTAAGAAGTGTTAAAATAAAACACCCATAGTGGCTGATTTATATAGACTATGTATTTATCAGTGGCAAGTGGAGGCACAAGGGGGAGTACTCTCTCTGGTGGAGTTCAGTCCCTTCACTAGTCTCCACCCTGACACCACTTTCATCCCAGGCTCAGCCAAATACTTCGAGGAGCAATTTTGTTTGCATTTGGAGTTAATGTTCTTGCATGAGGAACACATAATTCCAAACTATTTGCACCTATCCAGCCCTGGACATACATAAATATTTCCTTAGGCTTTATGGCAGCCTTTTATCTTTAACATTAAGGAATCCAGGAGTTTTCTGACAGCCTTTTATGGAGAGATATTGTCTCCATTTTCTGCAGTAAGGATCATCCTGATTGGAGATTACTGTCTTAAGGGCTGCTTACCTTTCCCCCGATCAAAAAATAAATTTGGGAGTCCATTAACCCTTAGAAGTACATTAGTGATGCAGAAGATCATTCTCAACATCTGTTCCATGCTCAGATTCAATTCAAGAAGCCATAATTTCCATGGGAAATTTTCTTTAAAAAAATGTATCTTCTCATGTTAGGACCTAAAAAGGCTTCAAGGAATTCAACAAGGTGGAAAATGTCACTCTTATGTTACCAGATTTGCCCGTTACTTTGGGGTAGACTCATTTATTTGGGTTACTCTTCTGGGAGGGAGGTCTGAGGTGTTCTATAATTCTGTCAACGTACTGCTTGTGTCACTTGTGTTTTTCTATGGTGCTCTACTTCTCCCTTTGGCAAGTTCCCTCCCAGTGGAGCTATCCTGCAGGACCTACGTTCCCTAGGGCAGGGTTCTTCCAGCCCCAGAACCTGATGAACACCCACATATACATTAACAGAGCAAGTCTGAGCAGACCGGGTCAATCAGCACTGTCAAGCTGACCTCTTATTTGTCCTTGGACTCACTGGCTCGAGGAAGCAGCACTTTCAAGCTGTATCTCCTTATATGCCCCTGGGCTCCATGGATTGGGTCAAGCAGCACTTGCAAGCTGTTACCCTTATGCGTCCTAGATTCAGCACGTCCCTATCCCCACTCTCACATCACAATTGTACTGGCAGTAACCTACTTGATTAGCAAACCCCACAGTATTTTGGGCGCTGCAGGTATCTTTAGCTTATGTAAAAGAAGCGTTGCTGTAGAGTGAATGAGGGAGAATATGGAGTCCCAGTGGAACTGACGCATAGTTTGAATCTAAGCATCAGAACACTGACTGGAGGGTGAGTAAGGATTTTAGTAGAGAAAATACAATGGTTGAAGGGAGAACACTAGGTTTGTGTATAGGTAAGCTGATGGCTCAAGGATTTTCTTTAGGCTAGACAATAGGAGCTGATCACTCTTGGCTATGGGTGATGTTTTCTTCCAGGGATCTCATAGTGCAACTAGGCTGCCTCAGTATTTTAGGTACAAATCAAGGATTTATTACTAGAATTGGTCTGATAATTGCTGAGCTGGGTGTATGCAGGCGTAGGTTCATTAGCATATGGAGCAGAGATTCCCATGATGCAATGCTTCCCTGCTTTTTCTGGTCCTAGAGTTCAGGGAGGTTCTCTGTTCTCTATTCTGTATGCAAATTGAGATGTCTCCCTGTCCCATCTTTCATGCAGATAAGGCTAGGGGAGTTGTCTTTCTTCTTCATTCTGTATGCTAATAGAGATGTCTTAATCTTGTCACCCTTGTCAGGAGGGGTCTAGGTGTGTCTCCCACCGCCCTTCATTGCTCTCTGCAAGTCTTTTCTCTGATAGGTTTTGGTTTAAGCAGAGGCTGGTCGGAGGGTATCTTTCATGAATCAGACAGGCTGCATACTGTGCCCTGGTTCCTGAAGAACACAGAGCTGACTGATATCAAGTAGCCCTAAGCTAGCTGCTGCAATATGTTAGTAAATACAGCATATCATTTTGTGAAATGGCTGGTAAATAACAGCAGCTGTGGGGAGGGGCTGGGGAGCGGCCCTGGTGGCTCTTCTTCTGCAAAACAGCTCATTCCAAGTAACTTCTTTCCTGGAAATTTGTCATAGAAACCAAAAGATAAATAGATTTAGAAGACAGTGTAGCAATATCTGACATTTATGGAATGCCTTTAATTTCAGCTGATCCTGAAGTGCTCTTTCAGCCAACGGTACCCAGACACCACTCCAGCTAGCCTGGGGGATGAAGCACAGCAGCTGTTAAACAGCACTTAGCAATGTTATTAAACATTTGAGGATAGGAAGTGAAGAATATTATGCCTCATCTAGAAGGGAGCCATTTAACTAGGCAGAAAGTAATTACTAGATCTTGAATTTGTGTAGGACATTCAACATCCTGCAGAAAGCACTATCGGATTTTAATAGTCATAAGTGGTCAGGACCATAGTTTTAGTACCTTATATCCAAAAGATGGTCAGGCTAGAAGCACAGTGCTAACACTATGCTGGCTCATTGGTTCAGTACTGAAACAGAAGAAAGAATGCCTGTATTGAATCCCTCAATACTGTCTCCTAGATGTTCTCTGGTTAGGTATTTTCCCCTATCCCAGTACTAACCCCTCCCCTACTTAGATTGGCAGAGCAAATGCGATCACAATATAAGGAGGAATAGCTGCAGGCCAGCATAACTTGAGATATGTGAAAGCATTAATTACCAGCTTAATCATCAAAACTTATAAGCATTTACAGCAAACATTTTCAGCATCATGTACTGGTATTGTTTAAATCCAAGGTAACAACAATTTGGTTTTCTTATATGCTGTAACTAGATGTGGCATTCAGAGCTATTTTAAGACAGGTAGCAGTAAATATCAAAATATTCCTGCTGTGAAACTAAAACAGGGTCCAACTGTTAATCTGTTGCACTTTCTAGATAGAATTCTGTATTGTTTTTTGACTTACAGAAAATTCTGCAAGTGAGCCAGTAAATGGAACTCTTCTCTTGGAGTCAACACAGAAGCAATGACCCCAGCATGATACTTTTCTGCTGGAGGATGCAGCTTCAGGATGAGACTTAAAAACAGGGATCTTTTATGCCCATTAACAATACCATGGTACTTCTCTGTAAGAGCAGAAGCATTATCCGTGCTGTCCTAGTCAAATTCTAGCTTGAGTGATTACATTTTGCTTACTTGTATTCTCTTTGAGGTTTTGTTTGGATACACTGTTCTTCACTGCCTGTCCTGACTTAGGGTAGAGCTCTGCTATATACTGTTAAACTTGCCTTATTTCATGCATTTTGGTGGTGGACATAGTGATCCCTCTGTGCCATTCAATTACTGTTGCAGTCAGTTTTCCCATTGACTTCAGTGGGCTGCGGGCCCAATCCTGCATCCCTTCTCTCCACACGAGTTCATGCAAGTAATGCCCTGCAAGTTGAGTAAAGGTTGTAGGATCAGACTCTACATTTGCAGAGCACTTTCTGATTCTCTGGAATCTGTCACTGTATGTATTTAAAATAGCACTGATCAGCTTGGTATGTGAATGCCTATATGATGAAAGGCACTATTTAAATATGGAATAGTGCTATGAGTAGGGCTCCTTACTAGTCTGTAAGAATAACCTATTGATGGGTCCACTTACTAGAAGGAATCTAACCTGTTGATGCATCTTCAAATCAATCTTTCTCTTGCTCACTTATTATGCTGGATCACAGATGCATTTAGCACATTCCCATAACTTATAAGGTTGCAGTGGACAACAGTCGGTCATAGGATAGCACAGAAAAATCTGATTACACTAGAGAATTTTGGAATTGCAAACATCTGCCATGCTTGGTAAGAAACCATGTGTCTGTGCACAAAAAAAGTGCTTGCAGTGGTTCACAAGCACTGCCAGCAGTTACAATTACACCTCCTTAAAGGAATTCTTGCTGCTAGCTGTGTTGCCGTTCTAGTGTAGATAGAAAGCATATTGGTGCTGATAGACAATTAAAATTGGTTCCCCCAGAACAATCACAGAATGTCCTGCAATTCTTTCATCAACATGCTGTGGTTATTCTCTGGTTAGAAAATGCCGTGAGGACAGTCTTCTGCCACAAGTAGTTACATTTGGCTTACTTAAACTCACTCTGCAGTTTCAACTCGATACGGGAGAACTTTTCACTTCCCACACCATGCTATTGCATTGCACTGCTGTACTCTGTTAAATGGCTATTATATTTCACCCCAGCACTGGCTGCATTTTGTTGCTGATTGAAATGAGCCTGGGCTATGCAGTCTGAATAGTGGGGTGCAAATCTCTTTGGGAGGCTTGTAGATGAAAGGCGCTGAATAAAAAGAAAGATACCAAGTCACTGAGTCTCCTTTTAATGAGCTAAAAGATATAAATGAATGAGATGGTGAAAGCAAAAATAGTACACCTCTACCCCGATATAACGCTGTCCTTGGAAGCCAAAAAATCTTACTGTGTTATAGGTGAAACCGCATTATATTGAACTTGCTTTGAACTGCCAGAGTGTGCAGTTTGGGGCCTCCTATGCACAGACTGCCAATCATGTCCAACTGAAGTGAGAAACTTATTTCTCCAAATTCCCCAGCTCAGCAGTTGTGAAAAGCAAGTATATTAAACCCTCTCGTCCCCAGCAAATCATAAGGAGGAGAAAACTGCTGGGGTTTTCTTGTGAAGAAATACTAAACATTTTGATTAGGTAGCTTCCCAAATACTTCAGTCCAAACACACTGTCTTAGATAAAACAACAAAATAAATGTAGTGACAACTGAAAGATAGATTTTAAATTACTATAAGTAATGAGGCATCTAAATCAGAATTGGTTACAAAGAAATAAGTTAGGAATTCATTATGTTTTACCTTTTAACAAGATAAATGAATACAAAGCAAAGATCTCTCTCTCTCTCTCTCTCTCTCTCTCACCACATGTTCCAGCAGTCTTACTGAGTGAACCTTGTTCAGTTAGGATCTCTCCCTCAGTCCAGTGCTACTTCCTTTATTCTTCAGGTGTGGATGATGCCAAGGACAGAGAGCAAAGGAGAGATGATTTGAGACATCGGCCCTCTCCTCTTATAGCCCTGTCTCTTGCTCAAGTATCATCTCCAGCTGATGTCTGGCCAGGAAACAAACTACTTCATTGTCAACATGTAGATGTTTTCCCCCATACCTCTCTTCTGCCAAAGAGTGGCCACTTACACAGGTAGTGGTCCATTTGAGCTCATTAACACCTGGCTGAGCCATTGGCCAGCCTTTTGTCTCTGGGGGACTTGTCTGTGACTGCCCTCCAGAACATGTTGGAGCATGTCTTTGGTTATCTTTGAAAAGTCATGGAAGATGGGAGCGATTCCAGAAGACTGGAAAGGGGAAAATATAGTGCCTGTCTATAAAAAGGAAAGTAAGGACAACCCAGGGAATCACAGGCCAGTCAGCTTAACTTCAGTACCCAGAAAGATAATGGGGGAACTAATTTGCAAGCAGCTAGAAGATAATAAGGTGATAAGCAATAGTCAGCATGGAATTGTCAAGAACAAATCACATCAAACCAACCTCATAGCTTCCTTTGACAGCCTTGTGGATGCGGGGAAGCAGTAGATGTGGTATATCTTGACTTGAGTGAGGCTTTTGGTACTATCTTGCATGATCTTCTCATAAACAAACTAGGGAAACAGACCCTAGATGGAGCTACTATAAGGTGGCTGTATACCTAATTGGAAAACCATTCCCAGAGAGTAGTTATCAGTTCATAGTCAAGCTGGATCAGTTCTGGGTCCAATTCTGTTCAATACCTTCATCAATAATTTAGATAATGGCATAGAGAATTCACTTATAAATTATGTAGATGATGCCAAGCTGAGAGGGGTTGTGTGACAGGATCTGCTGACCCTGCACTAGCCCAGACAGTGTTAGGTACATATTATTGACAGCAGAAGTCCCGCAGGACTGGGAATGCTCTAAATGCTCTAGTAGTATAAAGGGAGGAAGCCCAGCTCATTCTGGGCTGGCAGGTGCAGGGGAAGGACCTGTCTGGGAAGCTTCTGTAGTAGGTCAGCCACAGCCCCTGACTGCACCGGGAATCAGAGCCTCGCTGGGCCCAATTGAACTCAGGCAACTGGAGGAGTCAAAGCAGGTGGCCAGCCCAGCTGTCCAGGGAGACTCTGAAGGCTTATGGGAGACCAACACAGAGACCAGTAAGAAGTGACCCAGGGAGGGTGACAGAGTGGTACCTCCCACCTGGGAAAACTCCGCGTCTTTTGGTAGGACACCTGGCTGAATCAGTGGCAGGATGCTATGCCACTGTTAGGTTGGGGGCCTCGTGCAGTTGGGTGGGTCTGGGCCTCTGTACCAGGATCGCTGCACCCCTTGGTGGGCACTCCATCCTTGATAGACTCTGGTCAATAGGCCTAACTGCCCTGCACTAAGGGCTGCTCAATAGACTCTGACCATTGTGCTTTGCTGCCCTGGCCCTGGGGCATCACAGTTTGCAAGTGCTTTGGAAGTTAGGATTAAAATTCAAAATGATCTGAACAAACTAGAGAAATGATCTGAAGTAAATAGGATGAAATTCCATAAGGACAAATGCCAAGTACTCCATTTATGAAGGAACAAACAGTTGCACACACATAAATGGGAAATCCTAGAATATCATGGTTGGAGGGGACCTCAGGGAGTCATCTATTCCAATCCCCTGCCCAAAGAAGGACCAATTCCCAACTAAGTCATCTCTGCCAGGGCTTTGTCAAGCCTGACCTTAAAAACATCTAAGGATGGATATTCTACCACCTCCCTAGGTAACCCATTCCAGTGCTTCACCACCCTCCTAGTGAAAAAGTTTTTACTACTATCCAACCTAAATGTCCCTCACTGCAACTTGAGACTATTACTCCTTGTTCTGTCATGTGGTGCCACTGAGAACAATCTAGATCCATCCTCTTTGGAACCCCCTTTCAGGTAGTTGAAAGCAGCTATCAAATTCTCCCTCATTCTTCTCTTCTGCAGACTAAAAAATCCCAGTTCCCTCAGCCTCTCCTCGTAAGTCATGTGCTCCAGCCCCCTAATCATTTTCGTTGCCCTCCGCTGGACTCTTTCCAATTTTTCCAATTCCTCCTTGTAGTTGGGGCCCAAAACTGGACACAGTACTCCAGATGAGGACTCATCAATGCTGAATAGAGGGGAAAAGACAGTTACCTTTTCCATAACTGGTGTTCTTCGAAATGTGTTGCTCATGTCTATTCCACAGTAGGTGTGCATGCTCGCCACATGCACCAGAAGTTTTCCCCCTAGCAATACCCATAGGGAGGAGCGCCCCAGCGACCCCTGGAGTGTTGCCTCCCTGGGAGTATTCTCCTCTCCAGACTAAACAAACCCAATTTTTTCAAATTTTCCTCATAGGTCATGTTTTCTAGACCTTCAATCATTTTTGTTGCTCTCCTCGTCACTTCCTCTATTTTGTCCACTTCATTGCCAAAGTGTGGTGTCCATAACTCAACACAATACTCCAGTTGGCGTCTTATGAGTGCTGAATAGAGTGGTAGAATTACTTCTTGTGTTTTGCTTACATTTCTTTTTGACTTTCTCAGAAGAATTGAGGACCCTAATTGATCACTGCTGACCAAAACTACTGATAGGTTATTTCTCAATTATATAATAAATCCAGGCCATTCATACTTTTAAAAATCAGTAGTAGCACAGTGTATTGAGAGTTACTTAGCACAAGGCTGAAAGAATAAAAACAAATACTTATTTCAGTGCAAATTAATGGAAAAAAAACAATTCTGTCTCACATGCCTCTAAAAGATGTAGAACAATGAAACTCAAAATGTAGAACATGTTAATCTGGTCTGGATGGATTGCCTTTTGTCTTTTCAGCAATGTTATTAGAAGCATTTACATCGGTGTTCCATACCTACTCTAAGTGGCTCCCCTCAAGGAACTCACAACTCTCAAAAGACAGTATGGAATATTGAAAACAGACTCTCACTAATCTGTCATTTTTCTATTTAATTTGTAAAATGGGAAATGGAAAGGAGAACATTGAGGGCTGCGGATTTTGAAGCACACAGATCAATCTCAGAAGCATTTACATAAACATCTGAAAGCTTGAATTATGAATATAGACTGATTTGTCAGGCATTCAAAGAAGACAAATCAGTGCAAATATATTTGAGGACGCTGAATTGTTTTAAAGCTACCCTCTAGCTTTTCAAAGTGCTGTTCAGTTTCTGAGCACATTACAAATTGAAAAGTTTTATATATGACCATACCATCTTTGGAACCGCAGTCTTAACAGTTCCATTTTGATGCAAATCCAGGAATTTACCATGGGTTTATAAATTCAATTGAAGTACTATCATGGTTGAGATTATATTGTAATCCAAATTTTATAGAAGACAACCAAATAAATACTTATCAGCATTTCCAGAAAGTTTTAAAAATGTTTTGAGCAACTGAACTCTCCACAGAGGATTGAAAGCCTCAGTATGTCTTGCTTAATAAGGCTGTTGCTAGGTAGGCCATGTTTTCCTTCATAGTGGTGATGGGAATTAAAGCCATTACAAGGCTCAAGTTGGCCTAAATCCTAATGAACAGGAACATGAAGCAGCCAGGCAGAACTAGTCACAGGGGAAAATCTATAGTGAAGAGCTGTAATCTACACCAAGGGCCAATGTTTTTCTTCAGGACAGGGCACATTTACCTTAGTCTGCCAAGTTTTCATTTGTAAAATGAGCACATTTGTAATTCATGATGCAAAGAAAATCCAGTTTAGTACATATGTTCTACTTCTCTCTCTGATCTTCTTCTAAGAATTGTAGGACTATGTGGAATTATATTCCAATGTACTTGTGTGAATCTGCTTAGGTTTTGGATATAGATAGCAGCTCCACCTAATACGTTATTAACATTTTCTCCTTAACATGTGACACAATTGAGTGCAATCAATACCAGCAGCAGACAACAGAGAGAACCAGAAAAAGCAACAACATGGATGGTGTTAAGGCATTTCTTCCTCTTCTCAAGAAAAATCCTTACAGGACTAGTAAATTCTGTGATGTATAGCTAGCATTAACTGCTGCAGTGGTGTACACAACAGGGCAGTCCCATGTTCTTTTTGAATACTAGTGCTTCAAAAAGCAGCATAGGATGAGGTTTGGTAAATGTGTTTAATTCAGTTGAGAGCTAGATATGTGCACTGTTGGACATGAATGATCTGAGTTGCTAGGTCGACTGTAGCTGTCATGGCAAATATTGAGAAATCATGATAAGTGGAGAAAGTGAATAAGGAAGAGTTATTTATTCCTTCATGTAATGCAAGAACCAGGGGTCACCTAATGAAATTAATAGGCAGCTGGTTTAAATCAAATGAAAAGAAATATTTCTTCACACAATGAACAGTCAATCTATGCTCATTGGCAAGGGATGTTGAAGTCCAAAACTACAAAGGTGTTCAAAAAGGAATTAAATAAGGTAATGGAAGATACGCTATTACTAATGATGGTCAGGCATGCAACCCCAAGCTCTGGGTGTTCCTAGCCACTAACTTCCAAAAGCTGAGAGCATTGGCCTTGTCAGAAGACCAAATACTGGGCTAAATGGACCATTGGTTTTGACCCACTATGGCCGTTCTTATGATAAGTCAACTCACTAATCATGGCAAAACCTAATTACTTCACTATTGCTCAGTCCCATGACAAATCTTCTGTTGATTTCAATGGGAACAGGTCAGGTCCTTACTGTACATCAAGGGTTCCTTCATCCCCATATGCAACAACTTCATCTCCTTTTCTTTATGCGGTTGTCCAGTATTACCCTGGTGACTTAGTGCTTGAGTATCTCAAAAGAGGTCCACTGAGCTAGCCTTGAGTGCCTTTACAGTGTGATCACTGACACATTGCTCTTGGAGTACATGTAACCCTATGGAGGTTTTGTGACAGAGGGTTCCTAGTGTAACCCTTCTGCCCCTCTGAGTTGGCAGCAACAAGGGCCGGGTTCAGTATCCAGGGGTTCCGTTTCAGTAACACAATGCATAACCGGCTCGAGCCCCGACCCAGTGACCTAGGACACTTACGTACCACACCCCCCTGGGCGCCTCTAGGAGGCAATACTTCCCCTCTCAGAGTCTGAGTGTAGCAAAATCTTTGTAATAAAGGAAGGAATCAATGCGGCATCCCATTGGAGAAACACCACAAACAGGGCTATAACACAAACCATAAACAAACCCACCTCCAAGTACATTTGGCAATGTCCTTTTTCCCCTTAGGGTTTTAAGTCCAATCACCCCAAAGTCCAACAACCCAAAAGTCTCTGGTCAGTGCCACCCCAGAGTTCGAGAATTTATCTGTAGAGGTCCCTCCCCCCAGCCTGGGTAGAAAGGGGCACCTTACGTGGTCCAAGGCCAACTGACCTGCCTCTCCGTGGGGTCTGCTTCCGCCTTCTCCACGAACTGCTCCGCTTTACCAGCCGCTCCACTCTGCTCCTCCAGCCATCCTCAGAAACTGCTCTGCTCCACCAGCTGCTCTGCTCCATGAGCTGCTCCAGTTCTCCCTGCAAACTGCTTGGCTCCGCTCGCTCTGTGGGCCGCTTCACCCATCCCACAGCTACTCCGCTCTGCCAGCCGCTCTGCTCCACCAGCTGTCCCATGATCCGCTCCAGCCGTCCCCACAAACTGCTCCACTCCGCCAGCTGCTCTGTTCCACAGTATAGCTTCAGGCTCCCCCACTAGTTAGCACAGTACTCAGTGATTTCAGCTCTTAGTGATCTCAGCTCTTAGTAGGGGAGCCCCAGTGCTAGTGCACCATTAGCCCAAAGTGAGTTCAGCTCAGTAACATGTATCTAGATTCTTGAGAGAATAAAAAAATCAACTCTGACATTCCACAGTGGAGAGAGGAGGGGGTGGAACTGGTGCTTCTGGCTCCACAAGGAGACTGCACCACCAGGCACAGATACCTGTCCCCAGCCTCTCTCAATTCACTGGGTTTTGGAACCCATGTCCCTTGTCTAGCAAGTACCACCCAACTGAGGTTGAGTCATTTCTGTCACAAAGTGGTCCCACAGCTCGGCAGCCTGGGATGGGATAGGAGTGCCTATGCAAATACACTCTCTGAAATTTTTTCCATCAGATGTCAGGATAGAGCTCATCCTGACTCTGCTTACATCAGTGCTTTTCTAGTTTGGAATCCCATTGAAATCAATGGTGTCGAATAGGTTGCAAAGAAATCAGAGTAGAGCAGCCTAGTGAACTTTAAAAATCCAAAGTACTAGAATCTAACTCAAAACATTCATCCTTGGTAATAATCCTACAAATGAGCAGCAACCAAACAAATCTCAGTTTTGTACTTTTTTCTTTCATTACTAGGTAAAAATGAGACTATTTCAAGACCTGAAGGATGAGCTGAACCGCACTTATCAACTAGACCGTTCCATCAGCTACATTGGCATACAGCATAGTGATACAAGCACCTTTAAAACATGTTTGTAGTCTACTACTATCAAGTCATATTGATTTTTTTTTCCATTTCCTGACACTTCAGGAGACAAACTAGACCTATATTAGCATGAATTGTACTGTGAGCCTTGCACAAAAAGGAAAAATCCAGCCAATGCATTCTCTGCAACAGAATATAAAATGGTTTAATATCACTGTTGTAATAGGTTACTGTGCACAGAACAATACTGGAATGCCAATGGCAGCATTTGTATGGAGACTTTCATAAATCAAAATGGAGTGCTAAAGACAAGTGTGCTTTCACTGATTATTTATCAGCCCTGGCTCAGAAAGTTGCCTTAATTTATACAACCATCTTACCAGGAATTCACTCTAGGAATTCTTCTTGTTTTATGTGCCACACCCCTGGTTATAGATAGATCAAAAATTAAGAACTGAGGATAAAATGTTCAAAATCACCTAAACAACTCAGGAGATCATGTCCCATTTGTTTCCAGACACTTAAGCTCCTAAGCAATTTGGGAGCCTTTGAAAATTTTATCATACAAAAAAATTTCAGTTTAGACGGAGTTAAGGTAGAGAGTCCATACCACTAAAACACATTACAGGAATGCTTTAAATTTTCCCAAAACTAAGCACCATAAATCCAGGAAATTCAGCATTAAAGTTACATTTAAAAAGTAGTACACACAGGTTAAGAAATGAAAATACACAGTTAATACAACCTTAACTCTTCCCTGTAGTGACACCATGCAATAATTGTAGGACAATAAATGTTTTAGTTTTTGTGACCCCCGTTCAGCTAAAACTGATTTTTTTAAAAGACTGTTTTCCAAACTCATCTCCCTCGTGTTGTCACCACAAAGTCAAGATGGGTTGGGAAAAATTATAACACTCCTATAATCTTTTTTATCCTTACATTACTGATATATACTCACAACCATAACTTCATCTTAATGTACATTTTGTATGAGCTTTGTTAATTTTTAGTTACTGAAAATTTCACACATGATCACCAAACAAGGACTCAAAAGAAAATGCTACTATGATATTTCTAATTATTAGAAGATATGCCGTGTCAATCTTTAATCATTTTATTTTAATTTTAACTGTTAAGGTCAGATTTGCTGGTGTACCAAAACAGCCTAAAGTAGCCAGGACGAATTGGCCATTTAAACTTAATGCTAATTGGCATCACTAGAACAACACAAAGCCGATAAAGTGTACTGGTGAATCTCTCTCTTAATTTGCAATTGACTTGTTGCTTTAGAGAACGGTATTATTGAGAGTCATGCTGTGTGAAAAGGGGATGAGTAAAGCACAGTCTGCAGGTCTCAATGTCTGTGAAATTTAAAGACTCCTCCTATGCACCTCAGTTTCCCTGCAGGGGATGCCTGGATGCACAGTAGAGCTAAGGCAGCAGTGCCATCGGGATCCTTTCAGGCATTGATACCCAAGCTAGTGTGCTAGCATGGAACCTTCAAAGAGCTGTGAAATTGGGCCAACTAATCTACCAATGAGCACTCAACTCATGTCCAGTCTCCTTCATCCACAGAGTCATTACACCTCATAGAACTATTGCATGAAGCTTAACTTTAGAAAAACGGGGGTGGGATTGGTGAAATTCCATCTGATGTCATAATGGTCCCAATTAAAAGTTACCTGACCAGTTGAACTGACCCGGTGTGTAATCTATATAACAATTAGATTAAAAAATCATTAACATAGCTTAATTGCAACCTAATTTCTTGCAATATAGCCTACGCACAAGTTTTCAATTAATTTTAATTCTATAAAACATTTGAAGAGTTTGTGTTAAGATCATTTGGGACGTAGAAAAGAGTGATACAAATGCTAAATTTCTTAAGGGTCCCAGTTTTCAATTAATTTAACTAATTTATTAATTTTCTTGTAATTCTCAGAAAATTAATTCTGTGCTCAAAAGGAAAATCCTGTAAGTTTGAGCAGGTAGGATAATGCTGTGTTTTCCATACATAAAAGACGTTGAATCCTTATTTGAGTCTACTGCTCAACCTTTATTATGCTGTCAATACTAGTACCTTCATAATAACTGAAAAAATGAACCATTAACACCAGTTTAGCTTAGAGCAAAATTATACTGTTTGTTTAGTTAATAAAGCTCTTGAAAGATCAATTTTTTTCTTCCAACTCAGATCATTAACTGAAGAAGAGAGACTGTAAAAAGTAGAAGATACAAAGAAAAAATTAAATCTATATATATTACACAAGTTACAGTCTTACAGTGTTAATATTAGTGTCATAGCCTATCTGAATTTTCTAATGCATGGCTTGGATAGGGAAACATGATCAGCACTGCTTTGGGAAAAGTCATTTCTATTCAGCTGGACAATTACTGATTTTAATTGATTCAGCTGATGTGACCCTTTATATGTTCCACTGCATTGCAGTGGGCTGCTAGATTGAGCCCACTAAGGCCTTTTGAAGTGGTGAATACATTTTTTTAATGTAGAGTTTATTTGGATGATTTATCCCAAACTTAAGTGCATTATGATGAAAAAGGTGGAATTCCCATTTTTACTGAAAGGCAGATAGGCTTGTAGGCATTCTACTGTGGACTTAATCATCCACTTGTACGTCATCCTTTGTCCATTTAACTTTGTTATATTTACAGTAAATTCTACTAATAGCCTCAGGTAAAGATGAACTTAGAAGTCAAAATGATAAGAGCTGGAGGCCAAGACCTCTGGGAAACCCTTGCTCAGAAACTTAGCCATTACTTGGAAATGCAGAAGATACCATCTAACTGGAAGGAGTCCAACACCATTCTACTGTAGAAGAAGTGCTCATGAAGATCTAAAGAACTATCGTCCAATATGCCTGCTCTCACATGTCTACAAGCTGTTCACCAAAATAATAACAAACCGACTCTCACAGAGTCTGGATGAGCAACAGCCCAGAGAACAGGCAGGTTTTCGAAGGAATTTCAGCACATGGACCATATTTTCACTACATTCCCTTTATGTATTGCCTGTGTCGACTACGAAAAAGCTTTGGACAGCATAGAGGTCAATATAGTCTTGAATACTCTTGCAGAACAGGGTATTGACACAAACTATATCAAACTCTTAAAGGAAGCAAATTGACGGCACAACAGATACAACCTTATTTGATACTCCCCATCCCAGTTAAGAATGGTGTGAAACAAGGCGACATGGTTTCACCGAAACTCTTCACAGCCTGCCTCAAAATGGTAATGAGGCAGATGAATTGGAAGGGTGGAATCAATATCAACAGAAAGCAGTTTAACCATCTTGGATTCACGGACTATATTGTATTGATTGCCAAAAATACTATCAAACTACAGAAAATGCTGCGAGAACTCAACACAAAAAGCAGCCAAATTGTACTGAAAATTAACTGCTTCAAAATGAAATTTATACGATCTGATACCTTGCCAATAGCCCAAATAACAGTGAAGGGAGAAGAAATAGAAGAAGTTGAGTGATATGTCTATTTGGGCCAAGGAATTAACATGCACCACGATCAGGAAGCTGAACTCTTGCGAAGAAAGAAAGCACATTGGTGCGCATTCAATTCTATCAAGAATATCCTCCAAGGAAAAATCAACAAGGCAACACGTGCAAGACTCTTCAACTAAACAGTACAGTAACTCCTCACTTAAAGTCATCCTTGTTATCAGTGTTTCATTGTTATGTTGCTGATCAGTTACAGAACACACTCGTTTAAATTTCTGCAATGCTGCCTTATAACATTGTTTAGCTGGTAGCCACCTGCTCTGTCCACTGCTTGCAGGAATAGCAGTCTCTTGCAGCTAGCTGGTGGGGGTTTAGAATCCAGGTGGACCAGCAGCCTCCCACCCCCGTCAGCTCCCTGCTCCTCTAAATTTCCTGTGCAGCAGCTGCCCAGCAGGCTATCAATTGCCAGCAGTTCAGCTGTCCCTCCACCCACTGGCATGTGCTGCTCCTGCCCTCTGCCTTGGAGCTGCTTCTGGGAGCCTCCTGCTTGCTGTGCGGGGGAGGGGGGCTATGTCAGGGTTTCCTCCTCTCCCCTGCTCCTGCACCCTGCTTACCCCTTCTCCATGTGGAGCAGGGTGGGGACACTGATGGAGAGAGACAGAGAGAGCTTGGGGCAGCAGTAGCTGTCTGAACTCCTGATAGACTTAAAAAGACAGTGTACTGAAGAGTGGGGTCAGCATACTTAAAGACTCAATGCACATCTCTCTCTCTCTCTCTCTCCCTCACACAGGGTATGTGTGTCTGTTTGCTATACTGTCTCCCCCCATTGATGCTGCCTTGTAGAGTGTGAGGCTACATTAACAAAGTTTTAACTCTTGAAGGCTCAGCTAAAAGCTAGTTCATCATTTAGCAGTAAGGCATTCCCTGGGAAATATCCCACCCTCTTCCACCCCCTCAACCAAGCTTCACAATCATCATCAATCTGTACAGTATTAAATTGTTTGTTTAAAATGTTTAGTGTGTGTGTGTGTGTGTATATATGTATGTGTGTATATATATATATATATATAAGTGTATATATATATATTTTGTCTGGTGAATAAAATTTCCCTGGAACCTAACCCCATCCATTTATATTAATTCTTATGGGGAAATTGGATTTGCTTAACAACCGTTTTGCTTAAAGTCATATTTTGCAGAAACATAACTACAACGTTAAGTGAGGAATTACTGTACTGCAATGTTATACGGTAGCGAAACATGGGTGCTAACAGAGGAGCAGCAACTGTCTATCATGGAGAGGGCAATGGAAAGAAGAATTCTGGGAATTTCAGTCCACGACCAAGTCCTCAATGAAGAAATCAGACAGCAGAGTGGAGTGCTGGGCGTGGTTGTTGAGAGCAGGCATAGTAAAATGCGATAGGCCGAGCATATAGTGAGGCTCACTGACAATCGATGGACTGCAGCTTTACTCAACCAAACTCCAAAGAGATGGGAAGATGTTATCATGAAAAAACATGGCCACACATGGAGAAGGAATGCCATGATAGGAGAAGAATGGAAGATGTGTTGTGATTGGCGCAATCGAGACAAGGGCTGAAGGACCGATCGATCAAGGTGAACTTCTAGTAATAAATAGTCTCAGAAATGTGTTTTGGAAATTTAATGAAACATTGATATACAGAAGGAATACTGCTAATGTAATGTGTGGTTTGGTATTTAACTGCATTTCTATTAAATTTTATTTCAAACAAGTTTTTACAGAATTATTTACAGAATATTGTACAAAGATCACTTATATTACCAACATGTTGAGAAATAAAAATGGATATGTCCATTCTTTCAGCATAGTTTTACTTACATAGTTATCAGTAAATGTTTAGCAACAAGACATGTAAAAATGATTTAGTGTTCAAAGTATTATACAAATTATATTGACAAAAAATTGTGAGCATATAATTTTCATACCTAGTCATGAAAACTATCTTCAAAGGTTATTTTGATCGAAAGTGATATAAAAGACGGTTACTCACCTTTGTAACTGTTGTTCTTCATGATGTGTTGCTCATATCCATTCCAGTTAGGTGTGCGCATGCTGTGTGCACGTTCGTTGGAAGATTTTTACCCTAGCAACACTCGGTGGGCCGGCAGGGCGCCCCCTGGAGTGGTGCCGCTATGGTGCTGGATATATACCCCTGACAGCCCATCCGCCCCTCAGTTCCTTCTTGCCGGCTACTCTGACAGTGGGGAAGGAAGGCGGGTTTGGAATGGATATTAGCAACACATCTCGAAGAACAACAGTTACAAAGGTGAGTAATCGTCTTTTCTTCTTCGAGTGCTTGCTCATATCCATTCCAGTTAGGTGATTCCCAAGCCTTACCTAGGCGGTGGGGTCGGAGCGAGACATTGCGGAATGTAAGACCGCTGAGCCAAATGCGGCATCGTCTCTGGACTGCTGGACCAATGTGTATTGTGATGCGAAGGTGTGGATGGAAGACCAGGTAGCTGCACGACATATTTCCTGGATGGGAACATGGGCCAGGAAAGCGGCAGATGAGGCTTGAGCCTAAGTACAATGGGCGGTGAGATGGCCAGTTGGGACGTCAGCCAAGTCATAGCATGCCCGGATACAAGAAGTCACCCAAGATGAAATCCGTTGGGAAGAGATTGGCATGCCCTTCATGCGCTCTGCCACAGCTATAAATAGCTGAGGTGAACGTTGGAAGGGTTTAGTCCTCTCGATATAAAAGGCGAGAGCCCTGCGGACATCCAGAGTATGCAGCTGTTGTTCCCGACGCGATGAGTGCAGCTTCGGGAAAAAGACTGGTAGAAAGATGTCTTGATTAATGTGGAAGGCAGAGACCACCTTAGGGAGGAATGCCAGGTGTGGTCGCAGCTGTATCTTGTCCTTGTGGAATACCATATACGGGGGATCCACAGTCAAAGCTCAAAGTTCCGAGACTCACCTAGTCGAGGTGATAGCGACGAGGAAGGCTGTCTTCCAGGACAGGTACAGCAGCAATCATGTGGCTAGAGGCTCAAAGGGGGGACCCATGAGCCTAGCTAATATGAGGTTTAGATCCCAGGTAGGGGTTGGGCGCTTGACCTGAGGGTAGAGCCGCTCCAAGCCTTTGAGGAATCTGGAAATTATGGGATGAGAAAAGATTGAACTGCCAGTTTCCCCAGGATGGAAGGTGGAAATAGCTGCAAGATGCACCCTTATAGAAGAGATCGCCAGGCCCTGCTCCTTGAGGGACCATAAATAGTCCAAGATAATGGGGATCGATAAACCTTCTGGGATAAAGTCACGCTGGGGCACCAGTGGCAGAAACGCTTCCACTTGGCGAGATATGTCATCTGCGTGGAAGGCTTTCTGCTTCCCAGCAGCACCTGTTGCACTGAGGTGGAGCAGCGCAACTCAGATTGGCTCAACCAGACAGCAGCAGGTCTGGGTGGTGAAGCCTGCTGAAGTCTTGCGTTATGAGGTCCGGGCAGAGTGGCAGAGGTATCGGGTCTGCCAGAGAGAGGTCGAGCAGCAGGGTGTACCAGTGCTGTCTCGGCCATGCCGGAGCGATCAGTATTAGCTGGGCTCTGCCCTGCAGAGCTTGAGTAGAACTCTGTGGATGAGAGGAAATGGTGGGAAGGCATAAAATAGGCGACCTTTCCATGGAATTAGGAACGTGTCCGAGAGGGAGCCTGGGGAGCGACCTTGTAGGGAGCAGAACACTTGGCATTTCCTGTTTTCTCTGGAGGCAAAGAGGTCTATGTGAGGAAAGCCCCACTTCCAGAAAACAGAATGGAGAATGTCCAGACTGACAGACCACTCATGAGACAGGAGGGATCTGCTCAGTTGATCTGCGAGAGCGTTCCGGACTCCTGGGAGAAAGGAGGCTACCAGGTCTATTGAGTGGGCTATGCAGAAATCCCACAGTTGAATGGCCTCCTGACAAAGGGGGGAGGACCGTGTCCCTCCCTGTTTGTTTATGTAATACATGGCCATTGTGTTGTCTGTGAACACTGCAACACAACGGCCCTGTAGATGATGCTGGAATGCTCGGCACGCCAGTCGGACCGTTCTCAGTTCTCAGACATTTATGTGTAACGCCAACTCCCGAGACTACCAAAGGCCTTGAGTGCGAAGGTGCCCTAGGTGAGCACTCCATCCAAGAGATGGCGCGTCCTTTGTTAGGGACGTGGAGGGCTGCAGTTGGTGGAACGGCAGACCTGCACACACCAGGGATGGCATCCACCACCAGTCGAGGGAGCCTAGAATGCTCAGCGGGATGATGAGTATAATGTCTATGGCATCTCTGCCCGGACAATAGGCTGAGGCGAACCAAGTTTGAAGAGGACGCATGCGCAGTCTGGCGTGCTTTGTGACGAATGTGCATGCAGCCATGTGACCGAGGAGGCCAAGGCAAGTGCAGGCAGAGCTTGTTGGGAAGCCTTGAAGTCTTTGTACGAGGGAGACTATAGCCTGAAAACGAGGTAGAGGCAAACTGGCCTTTGCAAGATTGGAGTCCAGCATGGCTCCGATGAACTCTATCCTCTGCGTAGGCACCAGAGTGGACTTTTCTAAATTGATTATCAGGCCTAGACGCATGAGTAGGTCCTTGATGATGGTCACATAACTGGTGACTTGTGCCTCGGAGGTCCCTCAAATAAGCCAGTCATTGAGGTATGGGAAGACATGTATTCGACGACGACATAGGGAACCGGCGACTACCGCCATACACTTCATGAATACCCAAGAGGCCGAGGAGAGGCCAAAGGGATGGACCGTAAACTGATAATGTTGATGATTCACCACAAAGCGTAGATACCGTCTGTGTGGGGACTAAATTGCAATGTGGAAATATGCATCCTTCATGTCGAGAGCGGCGTACCAGTCTCCGGGATCCGGGAAGGAATGATGGTTCCCAGGGATACCATGTGGAACTTGAACTTTTTCATGAATTTGTTCAGTCCTTGCAGGTCTAGGAGAGGCCGGAGGCCCCCTTTCACCTTGGGGATTAGGAAATATCAGGAATAAACCCCTTGCCCCTTAATTCATCCGGTACTTCCTCTATAGCTCCGAGTGTAAGGAGCCTCCGAACCTCCTGCAGGAGGAATTGCTCTTGAGAGGGGTCCCTGAAGAGGGACGAGGAGGGGGGTTGGGAGGAAGGGGGTGAAAGAAACTGAAGATGGTATCCAAGCTCCACCGTGCATAGGACCCAAGGATCCGAAGTTAATTGGGACCACGCAGGGAGGAACGGGGAAAGGTGGTTGTAGAACTGAAAAGGATCCTGGGAGACAATTGGTACACTGCTCTCAGGCGCACCCTCAAAAGTTTGATTTGGGTCCCGCTGTTGGCTTGGTGGGACCGGAATTGTTACCCCCTTGAGGTCCAGACTTATGTCTGCGGTTGATATGACCTCGCCTTCTGGTAAAGTCTTGCCTTGGCCTAGGCGGGGGGTAAGAGCACTGAGGTTGGGAGCGGAAGGACCGTCTTTGAGTCTGTGGCGTATGCATTCCCAGCGAACGCATAATTACGCAGTTGTCTTTTAGACTCTGAAGCCTAAGGTCCGTCTTTTGTGAGAACAGGCCCTGGCCATCAAATGGTAAGTCTTGTATAGTATGTTGAAGTTCAGGTGGCAGGCCTGACACTTGCAGCCATGATATACGTCGCATGGCTATTCCAGAGGCGACTGCTCTAGCTGCCGAATCGGCGGCATCCAGCGAGGCCTGTAGAGAGGTCTGTGCTACTCTCTTTCCTTCCTCCAGGAGTGCTGTAAATTCCTGGCGGGTGTCCTGCGGGACCAGCTCTATAAACTTCCCTACGGCCTCCCAGGTGTTGTAGTTGTACCTACTCAGGAGGGCTTGTTGGTTTGCTACCCTGAGTTGGAGGCCTCCCACGGAATAGATCTTTTGTCCCAACAAATCCATTCGCCTGGCCTCCCTTGATTTAGGTGCACGGGCTTGTTGGCCGTGGCACTCCCGTTCATTGACGGACTGTACAACCAATGAACGGGGAGGGGGGTGCACATATAGGTACTCATACCGTTTGGAAGGCACCATGTATTTCCGTTCGACCCCTCTGGCTGTGGGCGGGACGGATGCCGGGGATTGCCAGATGGTGTCTGCTCTAGCCTAGATCGAACGGATGAAGGGGAGAGCCACTCTAGTTGGTGTCTCCGCTGACAATATACTTATCACCGGGTCTTCCACCTCTGGAACTTCCTCTACCGGCAAGTTGATATTCTGTGCAACACGCCTGTCATAGCATTCTTTCTCAAATCTGAACCTTAGAGTCCAGGAATGAGATACTAGCATGAATTTCCCTAAGCTTAATTACCAGCTTAGATCTGATAGGCTGCCACCACCCAAAAATATAGTGTTTTGGGGAACTCTGACCTCCTCAACCTTCCCTGGGGCCCCCAAGAACCAGATCCCTTGGGTTCTTAAAACAAGGAGAAATAAGCCATTCCCTCACCACTCCCCCTCCCAGAATTTCCCTCCCTGGGCTATTCTGAGAGATACTGATCTAACCTCTTAAATCACCATACAGAGAAGCATCTCCCTTCCCTTCCACAAAGAGGCAAACAGATTCAAGGAAAACAGAGAGAGATTTTATCTCTCCCCCTCCCATCTCCCCACCCGTCCTGGTGAGTTATCCCAATCCCCTGGGATAAAACAAGGGAAACAAGAAAAAAATCAGTCAGGTTCTCTAAAAAGATATCTTTTAATAAAAGAAAGAAAAAGTAAAGAATTATCTCTGTAACTTCAAGATGTAAATATACAGGGTCCTATAGCTTACAGATACCAGAGAGAGACTTTCCCCCCAGTACCAATACAAATCAAAATATTCCCAGCAACTACACATATAAAAGTTAATCAGCCAGATCCACAATTGCAAATAGAGTAAAACAATTAAAAAAGCCTAAACCGCCTGGTTTTTACCTTCTATTTGAAAAGAAACTTAGAGAGCCTGTAGTAATGTCTGGTCTCTCTCAGACCCTCCGAGAGAAGAACAAAGAACAAAGAACTCACACCCAAACTTCTCTCCACCCGAATTTAAAAGTATCTTTTCTTCTGATTGGTCTTCTGGTCAGGTGTCCAGTTTCCTGCTTGTAACCCTTTACAGGTATAAGAGACATTAACCCTTAACACTCTGTTTATGACAACGTTGCAGAAGGTCCTGGTGTGACCTGAGGTCAATCGGAGGCGGGCCCAATGATGACGTCCCCGCTACTGCCTAATCCGGAGAAGAGGAGGATGGCAGCCCCGGGACGAGTGGGTCCTGTACTGACTCCTGATCCTGGGGGACCTCCGGAGCAGGAAGATCGTGTGGGTCCGGTGCGTGGGTAGGAGCTTCCTCCGTACCAGCTGGGAGAGGTCTGCTAACAATGGCCTCTGGCACGCAATGTTCTGAGGGACCGGAGCGTGATGGGCCAGTGGATTCCTCTTGGGCTTGTTGATAAGCCCAAGGTGTCCAAAAGGACCACTGATGACGTCCCTGGTCCGGACCATGGGTGTGAGTATCCGAATCCCCATAGGAAACACTGTCCACATGGGATGAGACGGATGGATGACGAGAAGGCCACGGAGGAGCTGAGGCCGTTTGGGCAGGGTCTCTGCGTCCATTCGATCCTTCTCCACGCAGTACCAGAGAATGGTACCGGGAGTCGTACCGGTGCCGGGAGTGAGACCAGGACCTGCAATCAGCACGGTGCCGGGAGGTCGACCAGTGCCTTGAATCTCCATGCCGAGATCAGCTGCGAGAGGTACGGTGTTGTGAGCGGGACCTGGACCGGTGCCGAGATTATCGGGACGGCGACCGGGATCTCAAACGGTGCTGCAAGTACGACCGGTACCTAGATGGAGAGCGGTACCGGGACTGCGAGCGGCGTCGGAACCGGGGTTGATGATGGGACTGAGAGTGCCTGCGAGACCTGGATCGTGACCGGTGACATTCGGTGGTACCGGGCAAGGATGGTCTCATCATGGCGGGCTTGCCTAATGATTGAACAACCCGCACCGGCAGTGCCAGGGGTTGAGGCAGCTTGGGCTCCATCAAGGCAATCAACTCCCTTGCAGTGGAGAATGTCTCCGGCGTGGAGGGCATGATAAGCTCAATCACGGTGTGTGCCAGGGAGCTGATAGGCACCAGACTCAACGGCTCTTGCAGACCGGAATCAACGGTGCAGAAGACTTCGGTACCGCAGCAGTTGACGGTGATGAGCAGTCCAACTTAGTTGTACACTCTGACTGTGGCATAGATACGGGAGCCGCAGGAGTCTTATGCTTCTTGCTCCTTGAGGAGAGAGAGTGATGCTGGCAGGAGCTTGGGCCGGTGAAGGCTGGTGTCGAGGAGCCTTCACTGTAGCCGTGCGCTCTGGTGCGGAGGAGGCACTTGTCCCCGGTGCCACAGTTGGTGCCAAAGATGGAGAAATTAGAGCTGCCTCCATCAAGAGTTGCTTTAGACGAATGTCCTGTTCCTTTCTCGTCCGGAGCTTGAAAGCCTTGCAGATGCAGCACTTGTCTGCAAGGTGGGATTTGCCCAACCACATTAAACGGGAGTCATGAGGGTCTCCTGTGGGCATCGGCCTATGACAGGCTGAGCACGGTTGGAAGCCTGGTGAGCCAGGCATGGGCCTCAGTACTGGGTGAGGAGAAGGGGCTAACCCCCGATCCCCCTTAACTATATACAATAACTACTACAAAGAACTACTAAAACTAGAAACTAACTAGAAATATAGAAGATCAAACTATATACACAATAACTATTAGAAACGAGCGGATAGCTAGGAAGGTGGAGATCAGCTAAGCCACGCTCCACTGTTACAACAACCAACACAGGCGGTAAGAAGGAACTGAGGGGCGGATGGGCCGGCAGGGGTATATATCCAGCACCATAGCAGCGCCACTCCAGGGGGTGCCCTGCTGGCCCACTGAGTGTTGCTAGGGTAAAAATCTTCTGACGAACGTGCACGCAGCATGTGCACATCTAACTGGAATGGATATGAGCAAGCACTCGAAGAAGAACTGCAGGTTAGTAGTACAAGGGTCCTACCATTAATCAAACCCTAACCCCACCCCTTGACACCTTAAACACTATCCCTTGACACCTTACACACCACCCACCTGTCACCGGAAGTCCCGCCCCAGAGGATATTCTGGGGTCAAGGCAGCCACATGACTGGAAGCAAGGTGTCTCATGTGACCCCTCTAAGAACTACTCCCACCCTCCTCTACCAATCAGTAGAGGTTTCAGCTACTGGGGACCGGCCCGAGAGGAGATTTGACCAATCAGGGCGAGTTTCTGGGTGGGGTGACCCATCTTGAAGTGGGTCATGTGACCCCTCTAAGAACACGTCCCACTCTCCTCTACCAATCAATAGGGGTTCACCCTGACAGGACCACCCAGAGAGGAGATTTGATCAATTAGAGTGAGTTCTGGGGCGAGGTGATCTGTCCGGAAGTGGGTCATGTTGCCTCTCTTAAGAACTCCTCCCAATGCCCTCTGCCTATCAGAGTGCAGCACCATTACCCCATAAGTCCCAGCAGTGGGAAGAGGAGGACATCTCTTACCAAGGACACGTGTTTTAGAAATTATGGAAAGGCTGCTGAGAGGAAACATGGACTCCTTTACCACCCTCAGTAGAACTTCAGACTTGGTTCTAGTCCCAAGCACCTTTGGACTTGTGTGGAGAAAGCGCTATCTCAGTGACTGTTCCGAGCAAGACCCCTTTGACTCAACCATTGATGGATACATTGGAATCTGCCCCCAAAACACTTGTGTGCACCCTGATGAGTGTGACAGCCTCTCATTGTCCACCCTCCCAAAGGTGCAAGGCGATCATGGCTTGAGGGAGTCACCAGCAGACAAGGCGAATGGAAAAGACGTCGCTCAGGTAAATGAATGATTAAGAAGTGATGGTCAAGGATGGGGTGTAATGAGGGTAGGAACCAGGGATTGCATAAATTAACAACAAGCACTTACACTGTTTCTTTACTGAAAATCATTCAACAGCTCCACAATGCCTTTCTAGAGGCCTTTGGGAACTTACACATCGGTAGCCCTGTGGGAATAAATATATCATGCATCAGCTGTTTCTGCTCATGTCAGACACAGATCTCAAGAGGAAAATCTGGAAAAGGACAAAATAGAAGAATGAACTGTAATAAGATGAGGCCTGAGGCCTGATCTGAAGTAAGGGTCAAGATGTTGCTAAGCAAAGTTAGGCTGTGAGCCAGAGGCAGGCCCTGCTCACAGAAATTGGCAAGAAGAGGGCTGCTAGAAGAGGAACATATGCCAAGACAGCACCAGAACAGCTGGGTACGAACACATGCCACACAGATAACAAGGAACAGACAGATCCAGCCTAATGACAGTGTAAAAGGACAATATGACAAATAGACAATATGAAAGGACAATACGATGGACAGACAGTATGATGGGTACATAATGTGATGGCTAGATTTGTTTGAAACGACCTGTGCCAGGAGAAAGGCAGTAATGTGTAAAGGGGCTGTACCTCAATGCATCAGGAGTGATGAGTAATCTGTTCTGCACCTGCGTATAATACGTAACAGAGAGCACATCTTTGTCAGGCCTAGGGTTCAGTGGAAAGTCCCACCACTGACAGCTGTGTCCATTGTCAGGGAGCATCACACCAGTAGCTACTGACAACATGAACCAGCTCAGACTCCCTTATGGTAGGGCTCATGGCATCCATTTTTACAGGCGGCTGTAAAAGTTGTGTTAAACCAGGCGATTAATGAAACTTATTTAAATCTGTCAATATGAATGTGTCCCCCTCCATACTTCTGTTAGTAAAAGATGGTACATGACATGTCTCTACAGATGGCTCTGTTAAAGAAAATATATTACATCCCCAGAGAAGTTGGGAGCTTCGGCGAGATGAACCCTCTTTTTCAGGTGGCCAAAAAGCATAGTAAAACTTTAAATAGAAGACAGGTTACAGCTTGGGTTTCAGACCAGGATGCTTCACTTTACACAAATCGGCTCAAATACGTTTTAAAAGAAACAAGACCATGGTTTCAGATGTGGATCTTTGGTGGATATGCACTGGTTCTCCAAACACAAAGAGCGGTTTTAAGTACATCTTAACAGTGATAGACATTCTATCCAAATATGCCTAGGTCTTAGACCTAAAAGACAAGACAAGTGGTGAGGTATCCAAGGCCTTTAAAGCTCTTTTTAGGAAAAGGGGCATGCCTCAACATTTACAAACCGGTTAGGGGAAAGAGTTTTTAAACAAACCTTCATTATTAGTAACAAAATGGTGAATGTTTGAAGTCAAAGCAAGGGTTGTGGAGCGACTTAACAGAACTTTAAAAACTAAGATGCAGAGATATTTTACAGTAACACCTTTCACTACATCAACATGTTACTTGACTTTATAAAGAGTTAGAACGAGAGCTTTCACAGAACTATATGTACCAGACCTGCTGATGTTAAACCTTCAAATTCTCTGAAGGTATGGAAAACGGTTTGTGGAGATGGTTTTAAAATAAAACCGGTTGTTGCCCCTTTTAGAAAAGGCTACCACATCAAAGTATCTAAAACCAAAGGTGCTTTGGAAAAAGGGGCAACCACACTGATGCTCCCAACTTCCCTGAGGGTGTAATATATTTATTTAACACAGCCGTCTGAGGAGACATATCATGTACCATCGTTTACTAACACAAGTATGGAGGGGGACACATTCATATTGACATATTTAAATAAGTTTTATTAATCATCTGGTTTCAGAAAGACATTTGATACGGTTCCACATGGGGAATTATTAGTTAAATTGGAAAAGATGGGGATCAATATGAAAATTGAAAGGTGGATAAGGAACTGGTTAAAGGGGAGACTACAACAGCTTGTACTGAAAGGTGAGCTGTCAGGCTGGAAGGAGGTTACTAGTGGAGTTCCTCAGGGATTGGTTTTAGGACCAATCTTATTTAATCTTTTTATTACTGACCTTGGCACAAAAAGTGGGAATGTGCTAATAAAGTTTGCGGATGACACAAAGCTAGGAGGTATTGCTAACACAGAGAAGGACCGGGATATCATACAGGAAGATCTGGATGACCTTGTAAACTGGAGTAATAATAATTATAGGATGAAATTTAATAGTGAAAAGTGCAAGGTCATGCATTTAAGGAGTAATAACAAGAATTTTAGTTATAAATTGGGGACACAGCATTTGGAAGTAACAGAGGAGGAGAAGGACCTTGGGGTATTGGTAGATCACAGGATGACTATGAGCCACCAATGTGATATGGCCATTAAAAAAGCTAATGCGATTTTAGGATGCATCAGGCGAGGTATTTCCAGCAAAGATAAGGAGGTGTTAGTACCGTTATACAAGGCACTGGTGAGACCTCATCTGGAATACTGTGTGTAGTTCTGGTCTCCCATGCTTAAGAAGGATGACTTCAAACTGGAACCGGTTCAGAGAAGGTCTACTAGGATGATCCGAGGAATGGAAAACCTATCTTATGAAAGGAGACTCAAAGAGCTTGGCTTGTTTAGCCTAACCAAGAGAAGGTTGAGGGGGGATATGATTGCTCTTTATAAATATATCAGAGGGGTAAATATTAGAGAGGGAAAGGAATTATTTAAGCTTAGTACCAATGTGGACATAAGAACAAATGGATATAAACTGGACACTAAGAAGTTTAGACTTGAAATTAGATGAAGGTTTCTAACCATTAGAAGAGTGAAGTTCTGGAACAGCCTTCCAAGGGGAGTAGTGGGGGCAGAAGACACATCTGGCTTTAAGACTAAGCTTGATAAATTTATGGAAGGGATGATATGACGAGATAGCCTAATTTTGGCAATTAATCTTTGATTATTAGCAGGAAAATATGCCCAGTGGTCTGTGATGGGATGTCAGATGGGGTGCGATCTGAGTTACTATAGAGAATTCTTTCCTGGGTGTCTGGCTGGTGAGTCTTGCCCACATGCTCAGGGTTTAACTGATTGCCATATTTGGGCTCAGGAAGAAATTTTCCTCCACGGCAGATTGGCAGAGGCCCTGCAGGTTTTTCGCCTTCCTCTGCAGAATGGGGCAGGGGTCACTTGCTGGAGGATTCTCTGCAGCTTGAGGTCTTCAAACCACAATTTGAGGACTTAAATAACTCAGACATAGGTTAGGGTTTGTTACAGGAGTGTGTGGGTGAGATTCTGTAGCCTGCGCTGGGAAGGAGGTCAGACTAGATGATCATAATGGTCCCTTCTGACCTTAAAGTCTATGAGTCTAACACAACCTTTTACAACCACCTGTAAAAATGGACGCCATGACTCCTACCATAAGGAAGTCTGAGCCTGTTCATTTTTCCATTTTGTCCTTTTCCAGATTTTCCTCTTGAGATCTGTGTCTCAGACATGAGCAAAAACAGCTGATGCATCGTAGACTTACTCCCACAGGGTTACCGACGTGTAAGTTCTCAAAGGCCTCGAGAAAGGCATCTGTGACTGGTTGGATCACAGAAACCCCCTGGGAGCTGCCACCTGATGAGCCCAGACTACTTCTACCCCTGCTTTCCCTGCCAGCTCAGGACCCCAGCAACCTGTCTGGCTGAGCCAGACACTCCCGTCTGCTCCAACACAGACCCAGGGTCTGAATTACTTGCCCCAAAGATGCAGGTTTTCCGAAAGAGGCTAACAGAAGTGTTCCTGTCTTTAACAACCAGATGCCCAACTCCCAATGGGGTCTAAACTCAAATAAATCCCTTTTACCCAATATAAAGCTTCAAATGTGCAAATCTATATCTAATCAAACTGAATACAGATAAGATCCTCACCAGTTCCAGAATGCTCCTTTTACAGACCAATCTCCTTTTAGCCTGGGTTCAGCAATCACTCACACCCCTTGCAGTCGCTGTCCTTTGTTCCCATTTCTTTCAGGTATCCTGAGGTGGGTGTGGGGGTGGAGGTGGGGGTGGGGATGGGGCTGGAGAGGCTCTCTCTTTAGCCAGCTGAAGACAAAATGGAGGGCTCTCCCAAGGGTTTAAATAGACTTTTTCTTGTAGGTGGAGATCCACTCCTCACTCTTATGCAAAGTCCAGCTTCAAGGTGGAGAGTTGGAGTCACCTGGGCAAGTCACATGTCCATGCATGACTCACAGTTTTTAAAGGGAGCATCCACTGTTTACATGCTACCTTGAACTTCCTCAAGTAGACTTCTTATGTGGATTGGAGCAGTCCAAGATCCATTGTCCTTTAAGTGTTTCTTGATTAGATACTTAATTTTAACATTCCTTTCCCCAGGAACTGACCAAATGCTCTACTAAGGTTATTTAGAAATCAAGCCGGTACACAGCCAACATTCATAACTTTTGAATACAGAAATGATGCATGGATACAAATAGGATTGATACATTCAGTAGATGATAACCTTTATGGAGATATGTTACATGGCATGTGTAGCATAAAACACATTCTAAGCATATTTCCATAAAGCCTTAAGGGAGGTACCATCACACCCTCCCCCTGAGCTTACTGCCAGAGACTTGGACACTGTCCATGGCGGAGGCAGTACATGGAAAATCCCTGTTTGTCTTTGGTCACACTTCTTTCAAGTACCTTTAAACTATATGATGTCATTCCTAAAGGTCCTAGCCAGTTTTGGGGTTCCTGGTCCCCAGATGCCGGAAAACAGGTTGGGCTGTAGTATTGTTAACAGAATGCAGACAGCAATATCTTTTACAGTGGAGGTGTTTTGGCATTTAGCTACCAATGCCATGAGGCGGTGTGCCTCAGTTTCCCCTTCTACACAGCAGCATGGGCCTGTTATGCTTTTGCTGCTGTGCCAAGCTTCCAGACTGTTTACAGGTATAGGCTGAAAAGTAACATGCCTGGTGGGGCTCTTCTGTCACCCTCCCTAGCATGTACAACAGTTTTTTTCCACAAAGCCGGGATGTCCCACGTCTTTAAAGGCTTTAACACTAGTACAAATTCCTTTGTTTTATCCCATAGGTAAATTAGCAAAAGACACAAGGTTAATAGCAAATCTACAGTGCACAGTCTTCGTTCACTCAGTTTGACTCATTTAGTGTCTATAGCATTTTCCCAGTTCTTTATACCCTCTGGTAGGCACTCTGCCTCTTTGGAGAAGGCTTTTAATTCAGGCATGTGGTTGAGGCTTTGGCAAGGAGAGGGTGTACTGCAATCATGCCTGCCCTCGGCCCCTCCCTCTGGAATTTCTCTGGGCTGGACCTCACTCCATTGGGAAGTACCACCCATACAGAGATTCCCCCCCACCCCTCTTGGAGAGAGAGTTTTATCTCTTACGGGTGTAAGAAGAACAACATCTTTCAAAGGGGTACTCTGGACCCCTTTGGGCACCCCACTTTCTGTTCCCAATAGGTCAGCTGGATAGACTCCCCCTTTCAGGAGATCTGACCCCCAGGTTTCCCTTAAAACTGATCAACAGAAGAAGGGGCTGGTATTTGAAATGCAAACTTTTCACCCTCCTTCTGGGAAAGTCCCTTCCCACAAAAGGTGGGCAGACTGTCTGTCCCCCCCTTCAATCTTGACTTCAATCTCTGGACTCCCCTCTGAGTCAGACACTCCTGTGTCCCCCGAAAGGGAAGGTGACCTTGGTCCAACTGTGGGCTCACAGCTACCAGCTATGGCAGACTCTTCACTGGCCAGCAAAATTCCCCCCTTTTCACTCAGGTTGGGTTTGCTTCCAGCTACTGAGATCTTGGGGTCTGTTTCCACCACAGAGGTCACCAGGACCCCAACTTCCACCTTTGGGACACCTCTCTATGCACCCCATCCCTGCTGACCTGCAACTTCCTGGCAGTCAGCACCTGTGGTGGCCCCCGTTACAAGGTGGCACATCCTCCTTGCCCAGGGAGATGATTACGGGACAGGAGCTGGCTTCGTCCAGCCCCTCCCTCTGGAACTTTCCTTCAGCCCCAGGACCACAGGAACTAGCCACAACCATCCCTGCCCCTAAAGCTGCATTCTTTACTACCGCAGAGCAATCTAAGAGACACCCTCCTATTCCCCCAGCAGTCCATGTGACTTCACCCCGCACCGACCTCTCCCCCCTGGGGCTTTTACCTCAGGATTCCTTCTCACTGCTAACCAGCCCTGAGACACATTCTGCCACACTAAAGAAATCGTTTCCCAGTAGAAACGCTGCAAAATTGTGTGCCACCGTTGCAACAGTCAGTTCGGCCTGCAAATCCTTAGTTTGCATGTGTACTTTAGCTAAAGGTGCAAAGACTTTGTAACCCACTAATAGCTCTAATTCTGCCATTTTACCTGGCAACAAATCTTTCTTATAGATAAGGTCCCTCCTGACCACAGAAATCTCAGCACCTGTGTCCCTCAATCCAAGAAGCACTGCACTATTCATTTTAAGAGCATGCATATGCTCATTGCTTGGTTGTGTGAAGCAAGCTTCACAAATCCTGTGTGGAAAGAGGCCACAGCCTGGCTCTGAGAAGCCGCAGCTTCATGTGTTACTTGTTGCTTGTTTCTATTCAAAAAAGGGACACTTAGTCCTCAGGTGCTCAGCTGACTTACAATCATAGCACCTCATGGGCTCTTCTGCTTGCATAGGAAATTTGGGACGAGTACCAAGGGAATGGGGAGGTGACTGCCCAGCCTCCTTTTTCCCCAGGGGTAAAACAGTGATTCTGCTTTCCCACAACCCTGTACCCCTCTCCCAGTGGTTTATGTTTGATTGTAGCTTGTGCTTGCTCATAAGAGTCTGCACACCCAGATAATTCAGCCCCTGCATTTACCTTTTTGTCTCACAAATACTGTTTTACATCATCACTGCACATATTCAGGAAGTGTTCCTGTGTAACCAGATCACACATCCCTTCGAAGCTTGTAATGCCTTTGCCCTGCAGCCACTTGTCTACCAAATCTCTCATTTCATTGCCATAAGCCACATTACTCAATCCACATCCCCTATTAAGACTTCTGAATTTAACCCTGTAGGTTTCAGGTGTAATCTGAAACTCTTTCAAAACCAGATCCTCAAATTTACCATAGTTTGAAGCATCATCAATAGGCATCTTACTGAATATGTCCAGAGCTCTACCAGTCCATTTTGCTATCAATGTGGTCATCTTTTGATCTTCAGGGTTGGCATGCAGGCTGGCCAGTCTCCTGAAGCTGAGGAAATATTCGGCAATATCGCTGGATTCCTCATACTGTGGACACAGTTGCTCCCATTTAGGGCTTTTTGGGGAAGTGGAGACAGCAGGTGGAGAGTTTTGTCTCTTCAGCTCCCTTACAGCCAGTTCATGCCTCTGGGCCTCCATAGCTCTCTTGTGAGCAGCCTCTTCCCTGGCTTTTTCTGCCTCCACCCTTGCTGTCTCTGCCTCCACAGCTCTCTCGTGGGCAACCTCCTCCCTCTCCATTACTCTTTTATGTTCATTTTCTTTCTCTTTGCTTCCAGTCTAGCCAGCTCTAGTTTGTTAGTTGCTTCACTGGTACTCATTTTCTTGCTTTCTTCTTCTGGGCCACACCCCCTCTGCAGTTCACTAAAACTGGGATGCACTCAGCTCAGGAGATTCTTAGTTAACAGAGACTTTCACAGTTCCCAGTGTTCAGCCTTTCTGGGCAATTTGTACCCTGTGCAGTTTTAGCATCTTCAGATCTCCTTTCTTACTTAGTTTGCTTCCTTTTCTGTCCCTACTTTTCTTATCCAAAATAAGCAAACAGAAAATAACAAACCAGTAACCACTTGGTCTGTTCTCCAGCCACCACACTCAAAACTCACTTAAAATCACTACCAGGACCTCAAAGCAATCAGATGTGCACAGATCCTGCCAACTACACCACTGTGACAGGTTGGATCACAGAAACCCACTGGGAGCTGCCATCTGATGTGCCCAGATTACTTCTACCCCTGCTTTCCCTGCCAGCTCAAGACCCCAGCACCCTGTCTTGCTGAGCCACACACTCCCGTCTGCTCCAGCACAGACCCATGGTCTGAATTACTTGCCCCAAGCTGCAAGGTTACCTGAAAGCAGCTAACAGAAGTGTTCCTGTCTTTAACACTCAGATCCCCAACTCCCAATGGGATCTAAACCCCAATACATCCCTTTTAGCCTGTATAAAGTTTATACAGGGTAAACTCATAAATTGTTCGCCCTCTATAACACTGAGAGAGAGAGATAGGCACAGTTGTTTGCTCCCCTAGGTATTAATACATACTCTGACTTAATTAATAAGTAAAAAGTGATTTTATGAAAGACAGAAAGTAGGATTTAAGTGGATCCAAGCAGTAAAAGACAAAACAAAGTAAGTCGCCAAGCAAAATAAAACAAAATGTGCAAATCTGTATCTAATCAAACTGAATACAGATAAGATCCTCACCAAGTCCAGAATGCTCCCTTTTACAGATTAATCTCCTTTTAGCCTGGGTCCAGCAATCACTCACATCCCTTGCAGTCACTGTCCTTTGCTCCCATTTCTTTCAAGTATCTCGGGGAGAGGGAGGGAGGGCTCTCTCTTTAGACAGCTAAAGACAAAATGAAGGGTTCTCCCAGGGGTTTAAACAGACTTTTTCTTGTGGGTGGCAACGCCCCTCCTCACTCCTGTGTAAAGTCCAGCTCCAAGATGGAGTTTTGAAGTCACTTGGGCAAGTCACATGTCCATGCATGACTCACAGTTTTTACAGGGAGCATCCTTTGTTTACATGCTATCTTGAACTTCCTCAAGTAGACTTCTTATGTGGATTGGAGCATTCCAAGATCCATTATACTTTAAGTGTTTTTTGATTAGGTACTTAATTTCAACATTCCTTTCCCCAGGAACTGATCAAATGCTCTATTAAGGTTCTTTAGAAATCAAGCCAGTACACAGCCAACATTCATAACTTTGAATTAATACATGATACATGCATACGTATAGGATTAATGCATTCAGTAGATTATAACCTTTATGGAGATATGTTACATGGCATGTGTAGCATAAAACACATTCTAAGCATTATTTCCATAAAGCCTTATGTGAGTTACTGTCACAGCATCGTCAAGCTGTTGAGAGATTTTCAGAAAACAAACTGTAAGAACCCCATTGCTTGTTTTTAATTCATGCAGTCCCTGGTTCTTAGCCCCATTACACCCTATCCTCGACTATTGCTTTTTAATCATTCATTTACCTGAGTGACATCTTTTCCGCTCACTGTGTCTGCCTGTGACTCCCCTAAGCCATGATCATTTTCCACCTTTTGGGAGGTGAATAATGAGAGGCCGTCACACTCATCGGGGTGCCTAGTAAGGGTTTCGGGATCGGATTCCAACGTATCCATCAACGGTTGAGTCAAAGGGTCCTCATTGGAACTGTCACTGAGGTAGCGCTTTCTCCACACAAGTCTAAAGGTGCTTGGGGTTAAAACAAAGTTCGAAGTTCTCGAGGAGGTGGTAAAGGAGTCCACGTTTCCTGTCAGTAGGCTTCCCACAATTTCTAAAACACGTGTCCTTGGTCAGAGATGGCCTCCTCTGCCCGGAGCTGGGACGTCTGGGGTAATAGTGCTGCTCTCTGATTGGCAGAGGGTGTTTGGAGGAGTTCTTAGAGTGGTCACACGACCCACTTCCGAACAGGTCACCCTGCCCCAGAACTCACTCTGATTGGTCAAGTCTCCTCTCAGGGCGGTCTATCGGGGTGAACCCCATCCTGATTGGGAGAGGGAAGTAGGCGGAGTTCTTGGAGGGGTCACATGACCCACTTTCAGATGGGTCACTCTGCCTTGGAACTTGCCCTGATTGGTCAAATCTCCTCTCGGGGAGGTCCCCAGCGGCTGCAACCCTTCCTGATTGGTAGAGGATGGTCACATGACACACCTTGCTTCCGGTCATGTGGCCATCTTGACCCCGAAAGAAATACCCCCTAGAGTGAGACTTCTGGTGACAGGTGGGCGGAGTTTAAGGGGTCAAGGGGCAGAGTTTAAGGCATCAAGGGGTGGGGTTAGGGTTTGATTCATGGTAGGGCCCTTATACTACTCAGCTTTACTGTACCATACAGTTTTTGTCTTGTTCACTTTGATCGGGTAGTTTTTGTGTGCTCAAGGAACATCTGTCTTGGTGTGTGTTGAGATTCTCCCTAGAGTTCTCAGCAACAGCTTTTGGGGGTTGCTTATTCATGCAAAGAGGAGATCTTGAACGAGATTCCACGGGTTCAATAGTTGTTTCCGCTTGGCACTGCTGAGTATCATCTACCTGCAATACAAACAAAAAAATTCTCATGCTTTAGTGGTATTGGAGAACCTTGTTAATTACCAGCAGGAAGTGAAAGATCCATTCCAAGCAACTGAATAATATGAATTAGCAGACACACGGTAAAAGCAAGACTCTTCAATGTTTACAGTTATCACTTTGAAAATACAACAGCGCTATGCAGAATGCTTTACAGTAACTACC
Source organism: Gopherus evgoodei (assembly GCF_007399415.2). Lineage (NCBI taxonomy): Eukaryota > Metazoa > Chordata > Testudines > Testudinidae > Gopherus > Gopherus evgoodei. The sequence continues at coordinate 179,185,713 of NC_044324.1, read as the reverse complement.
TACTCCTCACCATGTTCAAGATTAGAATGGGCATTATCATCCATGCTTTACAAATCACAAGTCACATAATTTAACAAGGTATAGGCAAAGCTAAGGAGTAGTACACAGTAATTCCTTGTCTAATCTCTTCTTGCTCAATCACTGCAGAACTGTATTTGAGAGATGTAATTTAAGCTTAATTACTGATATTTCATAATGAATTAGTAAATGTCCTATAGTTTATTCTGTAAATATGATAGCACTTGAAAAAGTTGTTTAGTCCCGAAGTATTTACATTGGCCTGCAGAGGATATCTTGTCCAGATGTATTAGGAAATATTCAGGAGAATGTCATGTCATTCTAAATGTTTAACATCATCTTCACAATATGGTTGTTGTGATGTTCAACACTAGCTTTGTAAAACTGTTGAAAATTTTCACAATATGTATACCTTTGGGGTTCTCTCAAATTCCGGTCCCCACTGCTATTACAATTGTCCTTGTATCCTCTGCACTCCCCTCCAAATTCTGACATGATTTTAGCATCAGTTAGTTAAAACTTCAGCAGTTATAAATGTGTGCTTCATGACAATTGAAATTCTGAATCCCAGAGCTTCTGAGAGTATAGGTAATTGGCCCCAATTCTCATCCCACTGACACTGATGTGGGTCCTGTGTGAGAGGTGAGCATCAGGGCTTATCCTTCTAGTGCCAATACTTATCAAAATAAAAGCTGTTAAAATTTTGATGCCAAGTGGAAAAAGGGAAGACAGTCCTTACACTTCGGTCACTGTAATAGTAGCTTGAGAAATATGAGGCTAAATCTGAAAATAAATGATTTTTACCAAAGAAAGCAGAGAATGTGGAAGCATTCCTCTTTAGACCCCAAAGTTGTGGGGATAGAGTGCCACCTCAATAATTCTTCCTTCACTCTAACAGTGTTTTTCTAGCAGTGGGCAAAATCTCAGATTGCAGACATGCAGTGACCAGTGATGGTTGAAGCGATCAAAATACAAGCATTAAGACAAAGTTCAGTATCAGAACTTCTAACAAAGGCGATCAATTTTCATTCCAGTGTCCTCAATAATAAAAGGCAAAGGAAAAAAATCAGATCAAGTTTGCATAAAGACTGAGAAAAGATTTCAGGGTCTGGCCCTAAAAATGAAAACTCTGGGAAAAGAATCTCTCTTTAAACAATTTGTTGAAGTACGATTGTTTTTGTAGAGATTATGATGTAAAGAATGATTTTGTGTGTTGTTTAAATTGGCTAAGTTCACAGCAATGCAACAGCAAAAACAAAATAGTTACCAACATATATTGCTGGCAAAGCTAGTAGGACCATTTATTATTAAGGGTACCTGACTCCTCCCATTAGAAGACCCTGTTTTCTGCTGCTTATAACAACTTTACAAACTTTCATTGCTTGGGCTGAAATTTTCCATGCTGTATGTCTGCCTCATGCTCTTTTTCTTCGGGGGCGGGGACAGAGGCAGAATTTCAGCCAAAATGGTTAAGCTATTCCCCAGATCAAGACTAGGGAAAGCTACATTTTTCTCATATTAAAATATTCTGGCAACTTTTCTTTGAAAAACTCCATGTGTTGGAGCAGGGACTTGTAATTTGGCAGGGAGTGGCCTTTGTGCAGAGAATGTGCTTTTTGCCACACCCATGAAAACCTGCCCAAATTTAGCCAAATTATAAGCCTTTAAAAAAAATCACAGTTCACGGATACTCAGAGAGAATTCTTAGACTTGTAGCAGCTAAAATCTCTGAAGATTTCGTCCTCGCTGAGTATACTTGAATCTCACACAGCTCTTTGTGCTAACCAAACTGTGCATGAGCTACTCCTCACAGAGTGACTGCACATGTGCCATTTCCCCACAGCTCCTGGATGTGAAAACAGGGCACACTGTGCCATCCCCGCAGAGCAATTGATATGCTCCAGCCCAGGCCTATAAGGATCAAAGGCAGAGTTTCCCTGCAACGGTTCTTCCCAGCTGCTTTGGTCCTGGCACCAGAACTGAGAGCAGGAACTTTTCTCCCAATAAACTCTCAATGACCCCTCCAAGCTGCTGCACAAGCAGGGTGGTGGAGGAAGATACTGGACTCAAATGCAGAGGGGACAAAAGAGAAATCGAGGGGCAGGAGGGGCAGACTGAGACAAGGAGTATGCCAAGATTGGGACTGGAATGGGGGTGAGGGAAGGGGGCCAAGGACAGGGAGCTGGTAGGTGATGTTAGGTCTGGGAGACTATGAGACAAGGCAGGGGGAGGGGGAAAGGAATGTAGAGGAGACACTGAGAGAAGACACAGAGCTAAGAGGAGGAGGAGGAGAAGGGAGTTTGCAGGGGAGACTAAGAGACTTAGGTAGAGGAATTGACAGGCTAGTGAAGGGAGTCGGTGGTGTTCTGCCGGTGTTCTGGTGCCTGTTGGGGGGTTGTTTTGCTGTAGGTGGTGGTGGTTTGCTTCGGTTTGTGTTTCCTGGACTTCCAGGTTTTAGGTGGGAAGGCTACGACCAATACAGAGGCAGCAGCGAAAGACAGAATGAGGATGACTGGATATGGAAGCTGCTGCATGTACATGATCCTGGAGGGGGTACCTGAAAGAGTTTCATCTGCCTGAAGTACCGACTGATAGAGCTGATGGAAGAAAAGTTCCGAGGACTGGAGATGCAGGTGGAAATTCTGGTCGAGTTTAGAAGAGGGTTCGATCGGATGATGGAGCAAAGACATGAGGAGGCTGAAAGGAAAAGCTCAGTCTTGCAGATGGAAGCAGGACCAAAGAATTCTGAGGGGAGACTGCTGGGTGAGGAAAGTGGACGGTGGAAGCACGTGACTAAGAGAACCAGGCAGAGAAAAAGACGGGCCAGTGAAGGAGAAATAGAGCTCAGGAAGAGGTTTGCAGAGTTGGAAAATGAAGAAGGGGCACAGCAGGTGGTTGCTGAAAGTGAAAGGGCAAGGAAGAAGAGAAGACCAGTGAATCCTATAGGAAGAGGGGAAGTGTCAATGGAGACAGCACCAAATAGGAGCCCCAGAAGGATATGGGATGGGTTGCGGAGGATTGCAAGAGACAATAGAAATGGAGAGGACTTGCAGCCAGATGGGAACAGGGGATAGACCAGAGAAATCACACTTATCACCAGGAAAAGGCAGGTCTACGTGATTGGAGAATCCTTAATGAGAAGAATAGACAGGCCTGTAACTAGAGCTTATCCAGAGAACAGAAGGCTGTGCTGTGTGCCCTGCCGGGGGCTAAGATACGGGATGTGGCTCTGAGGCTGAAAAGGATCCTAATGGGAGTGGGAAAGAATCTGCTGATTGTCCTTCATGTGGGAATGAAGGATACGGCTAGATTCTCGCTGGAACGTATCAAGAGAGACTATGCCAGACTGGGGAAGATGCTTAATGAAATTGAGACTCAGGTGATCTTCAGTGGGATTCTGCCTGTTCCTAGAGAAGGCCATCAGTCATCCAAGAATATTAAAGGAACTGACATATGAAATTGCAAGCCCATTAGCAAGAATTTTTAATGAATCAGTAAACTCAGGGGTTGTACTGTACAACTGGAGAATTGCTAATATAGTTCCTATTTATAAGAAAGGGGAAAAAATGTGATCCAAGTAACTATAGGCCTGTTAGTTTGACATCTGTAGTATGCAAGGTCTTGGAAAAATTTTTGAAAGAGAAAGTAGTTAAGGACATTGAGGTCAATGGTAATTGGGACAAAATATAACATGGTTTTACAAAAGGTAGATCGTGCGAGACCAACCTGATCTCCTTCTTTGAGAAGGTAACAGATTTTTTAGACAAATGAAACGCAGTGGATCTAATTTACCTCGATTTCTGTAAGGCATTTGATATGGTTCCACATGGGGAATTATTAGTTAAATTGGAAAAGATGGGGATCAATATGAAAATTGAAAGGTGGATAAGGAACCAGTTAAAGGGGAGACTACAACAGGTCATACTGAAAGGTGAACTGTCAGGCTGGGAGGAGGTTACTAGTGAAGTTCCTCAGGGATCAGTTTTGGGAGCAATCTTATTTAATCTTTTTATTACTGACCTTGGCACAAAAAGTGGGAAGGTGCTAATAAAGCTTGCGGATGACACAAAGCTGGGAGGTATTGCCAATACAGAGAAGGACCAGGATATCATACAGGAAGATCTGAATGACCTTGTAAACTGGAGTAATAGTAATAGGATGAAATGTAATAGTGAAAAGTACAAGGTCACGCATTTAGGGTTTAATAACAAGAACTATTGTTATAAGATGGGGAGACATCAGTTGGAAGTAACAGAGAAGGAGAAGGACCTCGGAGTATTGGTTGATCACAGGATGACTATGAACCGCCAATGTGATATGGCCATGAAAAAAGTTAATGCGGTCTTGGGATGCATCAGGCGAGGTATTTCCAGCAGAGATAAGGAGGTGTCAGTACCATTGTACAAGGCACTGGTGAGACCTCATCTGGAATACTGTGTGCAGTTCTGGTCTCCCATGTTTAAGAAGGAGGAATTCAAACTGGAACAGGTTCAGAGAAGGTCTACTAGGATGATCCAAGGAATGGAAACCTGTCTTATGGAAAGAGACTCTAAGAGCTTGGCTTGTTTAGCCTAACCAAAAGAAGGCTGAGGGGAGATATGATTGTTCTCTATAAATATATCAGAGGAATAAATACCAGGGACGGAGAGGAATTATTTAATCTCAGTACCAATGTGGACATAAGAACAAATGGATATAAACTGGACACTAGGAAGTTTAGAGTTGAAATGAGATGAAAGTTTCTAACCATTAGAGGAGTAAAGTTCTGGAACAGCCTTCCAAGGGGAGTAGTGGGAGCAAAAGATATATCTGGCTTCAAGACTAAGCTTGATAAGTTTATGGAGGGGATGGTTATAATGGGATAGACTAATTTTGGCAATTAGTTCGTCTTTGACTACTAACGGTATACATGACCAGTGGCTTGTGAAGGGATGTTAGATGGGGTGCGATCTGAGTTACTACAGAGAATCCTTTCCCGGGTGTCTAGCTGGTGAGTCGTGCTCACATGCTCAGGGTTTAGCTAATCGCCATATTTGGGTCGGGAAGGAATTTTCCTCCAGGGCAGATTGGCAGAAGCCCTGGGGGGTTTCACGTTCCTCTGAAAAGTGGGGCACGGTCACTTGCTGGAAGATTCTCTGCACCTTGAAGTCTTTAAACCATGATTTGAGGACTTCAATGTCTCAGACACAGGTTCGATATAGGAGTGGGTGGGTGAGATTGTGTGGCCTGCATTGTGCAGGAGGTCAGACTAGATGCTCATAATGGTCCCTTCTGACCTTGAAGTCTATGATTCTATGATTCTTTGGAACCCCCTTTCAGGTAGTAGAAAGCAGCTATCAAATCCCCCCCTCCGCTCATTCTTCTCTTCTGCAGACTAAACAATCCCAGTTCCCTCAGCCTCTCCTCATAAGTCATGTGCTCCAGCACCCTAATAATTTTTGTTGCCCTCCGCTGGACTCTCTCCAATTTTTCCACATCCTTCTTGTAGCGTGGGGCCCAAAACTGAACACGGTACTCCAGATGAGGCCTCAACAATGTCGAATAGAGGGGAATGATCACATCCCTCCATCTGCTGGCAATGCCCCTACTTATACAGCCCAAAATGCTGTGAGCTCTCTTTGCAACAAGGACACACTCTTGACTCATATCCAGCTTCTCATCCATTGTAACCCCTAGGTCCTTTTCTGCAGAACTGCTGCCTAGCTATTCAGTCCCTAGTCTGTAGCAGTGCATGGGATTCTTCCGTCCTAGGTGCAGGACTCTGCACTCGTCCTTACTGGACCTTATTGGGTTTCTTTTGGCTCAATCCTGTAATTTGTCTAGGTCCCTCTGTATCCTATCCCTACCCTCCAGCGTATCTACCACTTCTCCCAGTTTAGTGTCATCTGCAATCTTTCTGACAGTGCAATTCATGCCATCCTCCAGATCATTAATGAAGCTATTGAACAAAACCAGCCCCAGGACCGCTACTTGGGGCACTCCACTTGATACCGGCTGCCAACTAGATATGGAGCCCAAGTCATCCAAGGTGGCACCAGAAAAAGAGATAACATCCTATCAGCAGGCCAAATTGCTCGCCATTTGCTTCAAAGAAAGACTTTTTCTTATAACAGTTGACAGCAGTCACAAGAAAAAACAGTGCAACAGGAGTCAAAAGATGCTAAACAAAGAGATCTGCACACAAACAAACAGGTTTTCAATGGAGAGTGTACAGGAGGGTTTTGAGAAACAATGACCTGCTGGCACTTGCTATAGAGTGCCCGCCGCAAATCTACTCCTACTGGCCAGTGCTCTGTGCAGGCTGACCCAGCACAGCACGCTCCCTGTGAGCACAGGCAGCCCGCTATGGGCCATGCTTACACACGCAGCTGAAGTAAGGGCAGCAGCGGGTGGCTCAGGGAGGTTGATCTCTACCAGGGGTGGGCAAACTATTGCCTGCAGCCATATCCGGCCCACAAGACCATCCTTTCCTACCCACCTGAGCTCTTGGCTGGGAAGGCGAGCTCCACCACTTCCCCCCACTTCTCCTCCCCTAGCACCCCTCCCCCTGAGTATCCGCTCCATCCAGTGCTTCCTGTTCCCTGACTGCACCCCACCCCTCCATTCGCCGCAGCCAGTCATGCCGCGGGTTTGTGGATACGGGTCGGGGCGGTCAGGGGACAGGTAGCGGTTGGATAGGGCATAGGAGTCCCAGGGAACCTGTCAGAGGACAGGGGTGTGGATAGGGGTCAGGGGACAGGGAGCGGGGGGGGGGGGCATTTAGGGTGGGGGGTCACTAGAGGGTGCGGTCAGGGGAAAAGGAGCAGGGGGTTTAGATGGGTCGGGGATTATGAGGTAGTAGTCAGGGGGCAGGAAGTGGGAGGGGTGGATAGGGGCAGGGGCCATGCTATCTGGGGAGGCACAGCCTTCCCTACTCAGCCTTCCATACAATTTTGAACTCCAATGTGGCCCTTGGGCCAAAAAGTTTGCCTACCCCTGAGCTAGACACCCGGAAAAGAATTCTCTCTAGTAACTCATAGCCCTCCCCATCTAGTGCTGTTGGAGATATTTGCTAACAGTAGTTGCAGGTGGGCCATATGCCATTGTAGGCACTCACATCATACCATCTCCTCCATGAATTCAGCAAGCTCAGTCTCAAAACAAGTTAGGATTTTTGTCCCCCACTATGCCCCTTGGAAAGATGTTCGAAAACGTCACTCATCTGATGTAAAGCCCTTTGGGGGACTATTTGTTTAATCCCACTCCCATCCTGCCCTGCAATATCTACTTCCACCTGCTCCTGCATTGTTTCTTTTATATTTATCCCACTCCGATCCGCAAAAAAACACAAGAGTCTGCAAATCCCACAAGAAAGACAGATTCCCCCGGGCTATTAAAAAAAACAAAAACAAACAAACAAAAAAACCCCACCACAGTTGGTTAATATGTTTTGTATATATATAAATGGAATCCAGACACAATTTTTACCATTAAAAGAATAACACAAATCTTGCTGTTTAACCATGTAAAAAAATACTTTAACACTTCTTATAACAGCCATTAATCTCGTTCAATCTCTGGCTTAAATTTTAGTATTAAAACCTTTATTTAATAAAAAAGAAAAACTTGCTTTAAACTGCTGAAATTCTATTTATGACCAACTGATGAGAGATTTAATGTTTTCCCACAAAATACCATGGTCTGATTTTTTTGCCCATCCACTCCCATCCATAACAAAACATTTAACCCGCTCCCGCTATTATGGCAGTGAGTCCTACGGGATTCCAGTCCCACTGCAGGGCTCTACTTTGATGGTTATAAACCTTCATCTAATTTCAAGCCTAAACTTACTGATGGCCAGTTTATACTCATTTGTTCTTGTGCCAATATTGTCCCTAACTTAAATAGCTGCTCTCCCTCCCAGGTGTTTATCCCTCTGATTTACTAATAGAGAGCAACTGGATCTCCCCTCGGCCTTCGTTTGGTTAGGTTACACAAGCCAAGCTCCTTAAGTCTCTTCTTGTAAGGTAGCTTCTCCAGGCCTCTGGTCATCCTCTCAGTGCAGCAAGCATGAATCTGTCGTGTCATGGTTTAAGTCAGGAAAATGATTTGTGCAGTAGTACTGACATTTCACCTGTAGTAGTAGCTGATGATATTTCCAGAGAAACTTTGCTTGAAACCAGCATAGCTGAAGACCCTGTGATGAGAACATCTGAAAATAAGAATGGCCATACTGGGTCAGACCAAAGGTCCATCTAGCCCAATATCTTGTCTTCTGACAGTGGCCAATGCAATTAAGAGGGAATGAATAGAACAGGTAATCATCAAGTGATCCATCCCCTGTTGCCCATTCCCAGCTTCCAGCAAACAGAAGCTAGGGACACCATCACGTTCTGGTGTTTTGGAGGTACTAGGATCTACTGTATCTGCTGCCCCTGTACTGGTGCAACCCGGTATAAGAGATGCTTCTTTATTATGAAGTAGGGTCCTGGTCCCTGGGTTTTCCCTTTCACGGGGACCCCATCTATTTCAGTCACCTCCTTCCTAATGTTGTCGTAGCTTGGGTCTTCGGCCTGGTCCCGCCCAAAATTACCTCTCCAGGGGCTAATCTGCCCGACATCTAGGGGCCTAGTCTCTGTTGCCTCTACTGGCTCAGAAGCGTTAGGGTGGGGGTCAGACTCGGGTGCTTCTCCCTCCTGGGTGGCCTCCTTTTCAGCTGTTTGGGTCTGCCTATGTACGAGAGCGATCCTCTGGCTTTGAGTCAGTATTCGGGTTCCCAAGGCCTTAGCTGCCCTCCTTTCCCTTTTTGACTTTCTGCCCTGTCTGGGAATGGAAAATAAATCTGGGGATATTTCAGAGAAAACTGTGGGTTGACAGTCTACTATGGAGGCCTCACTAACTTCAGGGTTCCCCTTTTCCTCCAACTCACCTACTGGGAGTAAGATTCCAAACCCTGGGAAGTCCCTCCCTATGAGCACCGGGTATGGCAGTTTAGGGACTACACCTGCTGCTACCTCAGTAGTGTTCCACTGAACTTCTAGATTTACAGGGATGGTAGGGTAATAACCAACTGCCCGATGGACACACGTTATCCCCATACGCTTAGCCCGCAGCAGCTGACTACATTTCACAAGCTTCCCTGAGACAAGCGTGATAGCACTCCCCGAATCAACCAGTGCCATGGTCTTGACCCCATGTAGCTTTCCTGGTCTGGTATACATATGTGGGGTTAGTGAGACCCCCACAAGGTGGATTACGGAGCATCTGCCCAGTTCCCCAGGTTACACTGCATCGGCTCCTCAGCATTGGGACACTGTGCAGCTATATGTCCCCACTCCCCGCAGGTATAACATCTGTATGGAGCCCTAGGCATTCCCCGGTCTCTTGGTTTGGGCAATCTATCATGATCCTCTTCTCTCTCAGTGCTCTGACTCGTTGTGGCTTCTCTTGAGCCTTCAGCCCCTCTCTTTTTCCACCTGGGCTCTCCTAGTGGCCCCGTCACTTGAGCTCTAGGGCTTAGTGCTGCTAGTTTAACCTGGGGAGCCTCTTCCTTAACTGGCCGGGTCAGCTCCCTCGCTGTCCTTCGCCTTTCTACCAGTGCAACAACCTCATCATAGGTGGAGGGTTCGTTCTGGCTTACCCAGGCACGAAGGTCTGGCGGTAGTCCCCTCATGAATTAGTCAAGGACCAAAACCTCTAATATCTCTTCTGGACTCCTGGACTCCATTCGCAACCACTTTTGTGCGAGATGGATGAGGTCATACAATTGGGACCGCGGGGTTTTATTTTCCTGGCACCTCCATTCATGATACCGCTGGGCCCGCACTGCAGTCGTTACCCCAGATCTGGTCAGAATCTCTCCTTTCAGCTGGGGGTAGTCTGCTGCAGCCTCTTCAGGCAGATCATAGTAAGCCTTCTGGGCCTCCCCACACAGGAATGGGGCAAGGATGCCAGACCACTGATCTCGAGGCCAGGCCTCCCACAGGGCTGTCCTCTCAAAGGCCAGAAGGTATGCCTCTACATCATCCTTCCGGGTCATTTTCTGCAGCCAGTGGCTGGCCCATATGATCTGCATCCTATCATGGCCGCGGTTCAGCTCTGTAAGGGTCTTTACCTGGTTCACCAGTTCTCGCAACATAGCTCGGTCTTGAGAAGCCTGGTCCATCAGCAGGCGATTAGTCTCTTGCTGTAGCCGCACTGCCTCCTGTTGGGCAGCTGCCTGGACACGACTAGCCTCCTGCTGGGCTGCTGTAGCTTGTATCAATGCCCATACTAAGTCATCCATTGTGGTGAAAAAACAAATAAACCCTCTACCCTTTTTTTTTTTTAAAATCACCCTCCTTCTTCTATAAGCTCTTTGAGGTAGGGATCGTCTTTTTACTCTTATTTCTACAGCGCCTAACATAGTGGGGTGCTGGTCCATGATGAGGGCTCCTAGGTGCTAGCAAACAGTCTCCTATACTATGCGTCTAGAATGCTGTGCAAACGTTAAACTTATGAGGCACAGTGGAAAAAGCAAAACATTTAAAAAATATCTTTATGTAAATTGTTTTGATAAATTGATTGTACAGGGTGCTTTGTAAAACAAATTATTTCTACAAATGGATATCTGTGAACACTCATCACTTCACATAAAATATAATTTTTATAAACATACCGAAACTGTCATGTTGATAATTTGTGCCCAGTTTCTCATATCAGATACTCATTGGTACTTTGTGAAGGATTAGCTCAACTTTTTTTTTTTTACCCAACAACAGGCTTGTGCAGAATTTACACCAACTTGTCTACATGAACGTGGTGGTTTTACAATCCTGGAATACGTTCTGTTGTAATGGCCTATTAAAAATTGCTGCTTTTATTTTCATAGATTCTTAGGCCAGAAGGGACCACTGTGATCATCTGTTCTGATCTTTTATACAAGTCACAGAACCTCCCAGAAGTAATTCCTAGAGCAGATCTTTTAGAGAAAACTTGACTTAAACATTTAAAAATATTCTGTACAACAGTAATAATTCCCCACTTATGCATCATCAGTATAGTCTGAACCCCAAACCGTCGTCATTGTAGCACAGATGGCTATCGCTTGAGCTAAAAGGATTTAACTCTTCGGTACAGAGCCTCCAATTTAATCAGGGCTTTAGTCACAAAAAAGCCATAACACCTAGGTTTATAGCTGATAAGATTAATATCTGCATAACATCATTGCTGCCTTCAAACAATTGACATGCCAGTAAAATGTAGACTACTCACTAACAGTTTTTCGGTGCTAATACTCACTCTGTGAGCAGTGATTGACACCTGTGTAAAGTGGTGAAGGAAAATTACACTAGCCCACTATCCAGGCCTTGCTGTGTATTCAGTCTTAAACTGTCACTGGCCTCTTGCTCTGGTAGTACTTTTCTGGGACCATTCTATGTCCAATATCTGATAAACTGTCAGGGATAGGAATGTATGCTGTATACCTTGCAAAGTCCAATGCTACATAACGCAACACAGATCATGAGAGAGAGGGTCTGGAAATTGCATTAATCTGATTCCTATCTTGCATCCCTACTTCAAATCAGACATGGCTGTTACAGCTGCTATCTTGAGGAAACACAACTTAGGCATTGATCTGTAACACTAGTCATTCAGGAAATACTGGTTGCTAACACTGACAGATTTGAAGGGAGAGGAGCAAGATGATGATCAGAGTCGTATGGCTTTTAAGTTTAGCTCTTCTGATGATGTGCAAGGGCTATAAGCACTTTACTGGTCTGGATAGGTGCTTTTCATAACCAATAAAATCAAATTAGGCTGAAAATGAAAAAAATGAAGGAGCAACACTAAAAAGAGAAAACCAGAGCTTGGTAGAATTGTGTGATAATCTTCAGAAAATGAAGCAGAAAATTTTATATGATCTTCAAGTAAAAGAATCACAAGTTAATTATCAAGCAGGACAGCTAACTTCAAGCAAGAAACAAATTGAAAGACTAGAACGGAAAATTAAAAGGTGAGACCGTACTGTTCTGCTTTAATTTAAGTGTGGCTGTTATCCCATATAAGTATTATTTTGCTTAGATATGTAAATGATTCTCGAATTACTGTCTTTGTCCACTTGAGCTTACTTTAACCGTACTCCATATTTAAATAGACGTTTGAATTTGTGGCCAAAATTTTCAAACCTGGGTGCCTAAAACAAGGTTCCTGAGTCCCATGTTCTTATACTTATAAGAAGCACAAGACATCTTTATAAGGAAGAAGGCAGCGTGCCGCATTTATTGAGAATTCTACAGTTAGCATATGCTTTTCAATCTCTATCTCTTACACACACACACACCCCATGCACACATTCCTGCCAGTTGATGTTTATAGTTACCAGTCCAGCGTCTGGATCAATCTAGTGGCCAGCCAGATTGGTCGCAGAGGGGAGCAGGGCTTTGTCGGTCATGATCTGATGCTTCGGGAGTGTGGCAAGACAAACCCTCAAAGTCTCATGGCCAAGCACCCTGTTCTCAGAGTCCTTTTTCTTTGTTGAAGTCTATGGATTTTGCTGTGTCAGTTTGCTGTGTCAGTTTGCTGTGTCAGTTTGTGACCAGGTTACAGCAATTAAGAAGTATCTTTTGATGTAACCATTCCAATACACCTCTGAGAGGGGCATCCTGTCCTGGTTCTGATTTAATCAGTTGCCCTTAGGGGTGCCAGCCTTCACCTCAGGGTTGTCAATTTGCCCTTCCTCAATCGTGGTTACGCATTGATGGTTCTTTGGAGTCAACAAATCTTGATAAGTGTCTTCGCTCCTCCTTTCTTGACCATCTGGTTAACAATGGCCTTCACACCTTATCTTTTCCTGATGCATACATTCCTTACTCACACAAACAGATTGACAATACAAGCAGTAGTATTTTATATCCATCAAAAAGGCATTGCAAATTAAACCTTGCTAAGTTTTACAATCAATAACCAAGACAATTTACACTGAGAGCCAGGCCTTCAAGGTTCCTCTAATCTACTTAAGATAGACACAATACAGAATCCTGTCTCTTACTAACTAAATCTGAAAACAAAGAGTAAAGAGGGCCCAATTTGTAATGCATAGGGAAAACAGAATCTCATAGTCCCAGAGGGTCATTTCTTTCTACTATTCAAAAAGGGTGGCTAGCAGGATGAAAGCAAATCATACATTAATTCTTCTAGTGTTATATAAAATCCTGTCCCTACAATGGTTAGGCTTCTGAATAAAGTGGTTTAGATTATCTGATGTGATGCGCACCTGAAACTCCCACTAAGCTCAGTGGAATTCATAGGTACTCAGCACATTTGAATATTTGGCTCTTTCTTTGTTGGGCAAAAAAGTTGTGTTTCAAACCCGTTACTTTTTGCCTGTCAAGATAAGTCCTTTTATGTAAGGCCCTTGCTTACACTTAAATTTTGCCAAGACAACTTTCATTTTTCTTTATACCACAGCTTGGTGTATGTCCACATTTAATGTTCTCTAGTCCAACAAAGTCTTCTGCTTTTTTACGGAAAAGGATAAATGGACACAAATCAGATATTAGCAATGGCAATATACAAAAACCTGTAGGAGAACACTTCAACTTCCCTGGCCACGCAATAGCAGATCTTAAGGTGGCCATACTGCAGCAAAAAAACTTCAGGACCAGACTTTAAAGAGAAACTGCTGAGCTTTAGTTCATCTGCAAATTTGACACCATCAGCTCAGGATTAAACAAAGACTGTGAATGGCTTGCCAACTACAAAACCAGTTTTCTTCCCTTGGTTTTCACACCTCAACTGCTAGAAGAGGGCCTCATCCTCCCTGATTGAACAAACCTCGTTATCTCTAGCTTGCTTCTTGCTTGCATATATATACCTGCCCCTGGAAATTTCCACTACTTGCATCTGACGAAGTGGGTATTCACCCACGAAAGCTCATGCTCCAAAACGTCTGTTAGTCTATAAGGTGCCACAGGATTCTTTGCTCTGGAAAATGTTGAAGCTCTGGAAAAAGGGTATGTTTAAGTCTGTGGGGTCAGTGCTGGCCTGGTGGCTTAAGAGAGCTAGATTGTGTGGTCCTGTTTCTGGGAAGTGAAACTAGGAGCCTGTGCCCTGGAAGTGCCGTTGAGTTATCGTCTTAATATATCAGTAGAGATTTATGAGGGCTGTTGCTTTTATCACCCTTGTCTAATATTAGGCCTAAGAAATGGAATGGGAAGATTATGTATGAAATAAGCCAGATTATTAGTAAATATTCACTGTCAATTTGTAGATTTTAAGTCTGAAGAACTCCAAGAAAAATACAATAAAGAAGCTGAAGAAAGAAAAAAGCTGAGAAATATCCAGATTAAAGTATCGGGCTAGAGTATCTCAGCATTAGAATCTCATTTAACGTGTGAAATGGAGAAAGGTGCAGTTCTTAAAAATTAGCCATAGAATTTTTCAGGGAAAGTGGTTAAATTAAATTTGCTCATTGTTCATACCATTGAGATTAAAGTGTAGATTTAAGAAGAGTAAGCAGTGGGTATGGTTAATTTCCTGACAGCATTTTGAGAAGTTAGTACTAATTAGAATACACAAAAAGGACTTTTTAAACATATTGTTTTCACATAAATAATCACATGCCTGATAATTTCTCAATACTTACAGTTATAAAGAGGGAAAGAATTTATGCGGAATGTATATGTTTTTACATTTAAAATCTGAAAATGACCACTTATGTTTTCTGTTTTAAAAACAAAACAAACAAAAAACCTAACCTACTCAAGTTGGACATAGTTCTGTTTTACCACCTTAAGAATATTTATACTACTTCAACATGCTTAAATCCTCTTTTTAGGAAACGTTTACTGAAAACCTAGAAACAAAATGAATCAAATACATGTACAATCACTTTCTAGTAAATTTAGAAGTTTATTTACACAATAAACTCAGAGTAAATATCCAGGAATATTCCCATTACTGTTTTTCAGTTGGTGCTTCCTTTGTAGCACTTTTAAAGACTGATAGCGCTCTGTAGCGAGGCAAAGACTCACCGCCGTGGTACCTCTTGCTGTTCGTCTTGGGAATTAGCTCTTTCCAGCCTTTGGAGCACTCTCTGCAGGCAGATGTCTTGCCAGCCTCAGGCCCTGTGTCCCTCCCAGTCCCCGGTGCCCTTTTCCTCGGGGTTCTGCCCCAGCAATACCCCACTCTCTCTGGGTCTCCCCTCCCAGGGGAGCCCCCAACCCTCTAAAACCACCTTGCCTCAGTGCCTGCTGCCAGTCATCATCCTGCCCCCGCTCACTAAGGCAGACTGCAGTCTGTAATGACCACTCATTGTTGGCAAGGGGCTAGGGCCAGCTGCCTCTGCCTATTCCTGGGCTGCCCCTCTGCAGCACTAGTACCTCAATAGGCCTCCATCAAGACCTGCAGCCTGGGGAGTTGCCAAGCTAGAGCTCTCCAGCTCCCCTTGCCCTTTCCCTCAGCTCTGCTCAGCTTCGGGTACCTTGCTTGCAGATAGCTCACCCTTCTCCCTCCAGGGCTGAAGAGAGACTCCTTCAGGTGCTGGCTCACAGCCGTCTTATCAGGGCCAGCTGTGGCTGCTTTCCCAATCAGCTTAGCTTGGCTGTTTTTAAGCCCTGCTTTACCTGAGTGAGGAAGCTGCTCCGCTACATGTTCCCACTGATGTCAGGGATTACATTCTTGTTAATCTTGGGGAGCAGTATTGGGGCCTTGAGTACTTTAGTCAAAAACTCATTCAAATGTTAGACGTATTGGAAAACCAAGTTCAGTAAGTACCAATAGCAGCTTTCTTGTATTTTTAGAACATAAGGGTGGTCTGATCCAGTAGGACCAATGGTCTATCTAACCCATTATCCTGGCTTCTGGATGGTGCCAGATGCTTCGGAGGGAATGAACAGAACAAGGCAATTTATTTATTGAGTGATTCCTCCCCTGTCATCCAGTCCCAGCTTCTGGCAGTCAGAGGTTTAGGGAAAGAAAAATATGTGATATTAGAGCCAAAGCATGTTTTTTGAGTCCAGGGATTTTGTAAAAGTAAGTGCAAATAAATGAGTCTCTCTCTCTTGTTTGTGGAACGATTTACATGTAGAATTCTTGCTAATGGGATCACTACACGTTTGGAGATGACTAGAACCCACAGTCTAAAATGTAGCTATATTTGTTCACAGAACACAAATGAAGATCAGTTCTAATGTACAGTAAGTCTAGAACGAAATACAAAAATGAATATTATGCATGTCAACAGCTAGCTTTAGAAAACTGATCTGATTGTGAGGAATGTGCAGGGAAGGTACCTCAATGTTAATTGATAGGATGCCTCTCTTAAAAAACAAAACAAAAAACTTGATATACTAAATATAAGGAACCACAGGTCAAACTTCTTCTCATTGAGATGCTGGCCAGCTTAGATATATACTTCATCCCATTTTCCATGGGGACAAGAGGCAATTCCTAGTCACAGTGGCTTAAGATCAAAGAAGACAGATTTCAACAACAAGTTCCCTGAAAATTGTAGTAATTCTTCTGTCATCGAACAGGTAAAAACACAGAACCAAGGTATCTTGCAAGTATAGTTGTTCTTCGAGTGATTGCTCATATCTATTCCAGTTAGGTGTGCGCGTGCCGCGTGCACGTTCGTCGGAAGACATTTTACCCTAGCAACACTTGGTGGGTCGGCTGGGCACCGCCTGGAGTGGCGCCGCTATGGCACCGGATATATACCCCAGCTGACCCAATCACCCTTCAGTTCCTTCTTACCGCCCGTGTCGGTCGTTGGAATAGTGGAGCGCGGCTTAGCTGACCTCCACTCCCGTAGCTTCTCATAGTTCTCGTTCGTTATCGTGTATATAGTTATATATTATAATCCTTTTATATATATGTATATATAGTTATACTTTTTTCTTTACTAGAATAGTTAGTTTAGTAATAGTTAGCAGAGTTCGGGGAGTAGCCCCTTCCCCGCACCCAGTGCCAGAGCCCATGCCTGGCTCGCCGGGTTTCAAACCATGCTCGGCCTGCCACAAGCCGATGCCCACAGGAGATCCGCACGACTCCTGTTTGAAGTGCCTCGGGGAATCACACTTGACAGCTAAGTGCCCCATTTGCAAGGCTTTCAAGCTGAGAACAAAAAAGGAGAGGGACATCAGGCTTAAACAGCTCCTCATGGAGGCGGCCCTCACTCCTCCACTTTCGGCACCGAGCGCTGGTCAGTCAGTGAGCAGAAGCGCCTCCGTGGCACCGGACTGCACCAGTATGCCTAAGGACTCATGGCACCGGACGTTGCCGGCACTGAAGTCAGCTCAACGACGCTCCCGCTCCCCGAGGTTGAGGAAGGCCAAGACTCCTGCTGCTTCGGCAGCGACTGCACCGCAGCCAGAAAGTATGCCTAAGTCGGATCGCCCGGCGCCGACACCCGCTGTGGCTCTGACTAAATCGGCACCGTCAATTCTGGTCCCACAAAGGCCATCGAGTCCAGCACCTGTTAGCTCCCTGGCGCGTGCCACGGTAGAGCTCACCATGCCGTCCATGCCAGAGGCATTCTCAGCGGTGAGGGACCTGATCGCTCTGATGGACTCGGCACTGCCTCTACCCCCGGCACCGCCAGTGAGTGTAATCCAATCCATAGGCAAGCTGACCTTGATTAGACCACCCTCTGTCAGCGCAGTTGACAGGCACCGCTCACAATCACGCTCCCGCAGACGCTCCAGGTCCAGACGGCACTCCCGCTCTCGACGCAGTTCGCAGTCCCGGCACAGTTCTACTACACGGCACCAGTCAGAATCACGGCACCGGTTGGACTCTCATTCACCAGCTCATTATCCGTGGCACCGCTCCAGTACTTGGCACCACTCCAGGCACCATGCCTCCCGAAGCCATTCATGACGCCGGGATTCGAGATCTCGGTTGACCTCCTGGCACCAATCTGGTCGCAGGTCCCGCTCTCGATCCCGGTACCAATATGCATCCCGGCACCGGTCCCCGATACCGAGGGGAGCCAGGTCTGATGGAACATCTGCACAAGGCTTCTCCGCTCCTCCATGGCCATCCAGGCATACATCGGTGTCCTCCCACGCGGACAGCTACTATAGCCAAGACCGCGATTCCGATGTGCCCACAAGAGTGTTTCAAGAAGCCTGGTCTCAGGACCCAGGACTTCACCTGTGGTCCTTTTGGACACCTTGGCTGTACCACCAGGCCCAAGGTGCTCCACTAGTTCTGGCCCGCTCCGCTTCATCAGAGCACCGAGCACCAAAGGTCACAGTTAGTCGTCGTCCTCCACCCAGGACAAAGGAGCCACTAGTCCACCCACCGGGTTCCCTGGTACCACTGGAGCAAGAACTGGTGCAGGAGCAAGAGGCCATACAGGACCCGCTTGTCCCTGGCTTTTCATCTTCTTCCTCTCCAGATGAGGCAGTGGCAGGGACTTCCTCCCTGGGGCCGCCTCCAGTAGATCTGAGAGCCCATCAGGACCTCCTCAGGAGAGTGGCGCTCAACATGAACCTCCAGGTGGAGGAGGTCCTGGAGGTCGAGGACCCTGTAGTGAGGATCCTGTCGGCATATGCCCCCACTAGGGTGGCTTTGCCCTTTATCAGGACCATCCAGGCTAATGCAGACACCTTATGGCAGTCCCGAGCCTCCATCCCCCTACGGTGAAGGGGGTCGAGCGCAAATACATAGTACCCTCTTGGGGGTACGAGTATCTATATGTCCACCCTCCTCCCTCCTCACTGGTTGTCCAATCGGTCGAGAGGGAGCGCCATGGCCAACCGGCACCAGCCCCAAAGTCAAAGGAGGCTAGGCGAATGGACCTACTCAGCTGCAAATTGTATTCAGCAGGCGCCCTACAGCTCCAGATGGCAAATCAGCAGGCTCTACTGAGCCATTATAGCTACAACACCTGGGCAGAGGTGGATAGATATACAGAGCTACTCCCCTCGGACTCCCGACAGGACAGGAATTCGCTGCATTCCTAGAGGAAGGGAAAAAGATGGCCAGAACCTCCCTCCAGGCTTCTCTAGATGCGGCCGACTCAGCAGCCAGAACTCTGGCCTCTGGTATCACCATGAGACGCATCTCATGGCTACAGGTGTCCAACCTACCGCCTGAATTACAATATACCATCCAGGACTTACCCTTTGACAGTAAGGGTCTGTTCTCGGAGAAGACTGACCCCAGGCTACAAAGCTTGAAAGACAACAGGGTCATCATGCCCTCCTTGGGCATGCATACACCTGTGACCTAACGCAGACCTTTCCGTCCCCAGACTCACCGCGCGTACTTTGTGCCCAGACACAGGCAAGACTTGAGCAGACGGCGCGGACGGGGTGGCCATAGATGCCAGTCTGGACCCCAAGGGGCCCAAAACCACGGCTCCTCAAAACCACCAGCGGGGCCTAAGTCTGCCTTTTGAAGGTATGCCCGAGGACAGCGTACTAGTTTCAGGACAGGATCCTTTTCCTCCCTTCTCCAACTGCCTCTCCTACTTCCTCCCGGCGTGGTCCCAATTGACCTCAGACCTATGGGTCCTACGCACTGTGAAACAAGGATACCACCTCCAATTTATTTCATCCCCACCTTCCCACCCTCCTACCCGGTTCCTCTTCAGGGACTCCTCTCACGAGCAGTTCCTCCTACAAGAGGTGCAGACACTCCTCGCAATAGGAGCAATAGAGAAGGTGCCGCAAAACAAGAAGGGAAAAGGGTTTTACTCCTGGTACTTTCTGATCCCCGAGTCAAAAGGAGGCCTCAGGTCCATCCTAGACCTGCGAGGCCTCAACAAGTTGATGATAAAGTTGAAGTTCCACATGGTCTCCCTAGGGAGCATTATCCCATCCTTGGATCCTGGAGACTGGTATGCTGCCCTCGATATGAAGGACGAGTACTTTCACATCTCCATTTTTCCTCCACACGGGAGGTACCTTTGCTTTGTAGCCAACCACCAGCACTTCCAATTCACAGTCCTCCCCTTTGGCCTCTCCATGGCCCTAAGGGTGTTTACAAAGTGCATGGCCGTAGTCACCGCACACCTCCGCCAATGTCGGATACACGTATTCCCGTATCTGGACCACTGGCTCATCAGAGGGACCTCCGAGACACAGGTCAGACAGCAGATAGACATTGTCAGGGATCTGTTCACACGCTTAGGCCTGATGCTCAATGTGGAGAAATCCGCACTGGTCCCCACACAAAGGCTAGACTTCATAGGAGCTACCCTGGACTCCAATCTAGCCAAGGCCTACCTACCCCAGCCGCGATTCCAGGCAATGGCAACGATCATTCGAGGTCTGCAGAACTTCTCGACGACCTCGGCTCCCACCTGTCTCGGTCTCCTAGGTCACATGGCTGCCTGTACTTATGTGACCAAATATGCCAGGCTCCGCCTCTAACCCCTCCAAATGTGGCTCAACTCGGTCTACTGTCCAGGCAAGAACCCGACAGACACAATAATCACCATTCCCCCAAGCATCCTACGCTCCCTTGACTGGTGGCTAACACCCTCCCTGGCATGTGCAGGGTTATCGTTCCATCCGCCACAACCCTCACTGTCCCTGACGACGGACGCGTCATCTCTCGGATGGGGGGCTCACCTCGGACACCTTCGTACCCAGGGCCTTTGGTCACCACAGAAGCTGACGCTTCACATAAATGTCCGAGAGCTGAGAGCGGTCCACCTGGCGTGCCAGACATTCCAGCAGCATCTACAGGGCCGTTGTGTCTCAGTGTTTACAGACAACACAACGGCCATGTATTATATCAACAAACAGGGAGGGACTCTATCTTCCCCCCTCTGTCAGGAGACCATCCGACTCTGGGACTTCTGCATAGCCTACTCGATAGACCTGGTAGCTTCCTTTCTCCCAGGGGTTCGGAACACTCTAGCGGATCAGCTGAGCAGTTCCTTCCTCTGCCACGAAAGGTCGATAAGACCAGATGTTATTCATTCGGTCTTCCAGAAGTGAGGCTTTCCCCACATAGACCTGTTCGCCTCTCGCACGAACAGGAAATGCCAAGCGTTCTTCTCCTTCCAGGGTCTTTCACCGGGATTAATCTCAGACGCATTCCTCATGTTGTTGAAGCACCGGCTGCTCTGTGCCTTTCTTCTGTTCCCACTGGTTCACAAGGTCCTGATAAAACTCCTCAGGGACAGAGCGAGCGCACCTAATCATGATCGTGCCAGCGTGGCCCAGACAGCACTGGTACACCACACTGCTCAACCTGTCCATAGACAGCCCAATTACCCTGCCTCTCCACCCGGACCTCATAACGCAGGACCATGGCAATCTTCGCCACCTGGACCTGCAGGCCCTCCACCTCACGGCGTGGCTCCTGCATGGCTAAACAGGTCAGAGTTACGCTGCTCCTCTCCGGTACAACATATACTCCTGAGTAGCAGAAAGCCTTCCATTCTGTCAACATATCTGACCAAGTAGAAATGTTTTTCCTGCTGGTGTGAAACGCAGAATACTACTCCCTCTCAGGTCTCGAT
The DNA here is from genome assembly GCF_007399415.2 of Gopherus evgoodei. Lineage (NCBI taxonomy): Eukaryota > Metazoa > Chordata > Testudines > Testudinidae > Gopherus > Gopherus evgoodei. The sequence goes on along the minus strand of NC_044324.1, from coordinate 179,164,250 downwards.
CCCCACTATCTTTGACTACCTCTGGTCCCTTAAGCAGCAGGGCCTGGCCATATCGTCTCTGAGGGTGCACTTGGCGGCCATCTCCACGTTCCATCCAGGGGAGAGTGGACACTCCGTGTTTTCCCATCCTTTAGTTACCAGATTTCTCAAGGGCCTAGAGTGCCTCTACCCCCAAGTACGCCGCCCTGCCCCTACCTGGGACCTCAGTCTAGTCCTAAGCAGGCTTATGCTTCCACCATCCAAGCCGTTGGCAACTTGCTTGCTGCTATACCTGTCCTGGAAGACAGTTTTCTTAGTAGCCATTACATTGGCCAGACGAGTAACCGAGCTTCAAGCGCTAACGGTGGACCCACCGTATACTGTCTTTCACAAGGACAAGGTACAGTTGCGACCACATCTGGCGTTCCTCCCTAAGGTGGTGTCGGCCTTCCATACCAACAGGACATCTTCCTTCCGGTCTTCTTCCTGAAGCCTCACTCATCTCGGCGGGAACAGCAGTTACACTCCTTAGATGTCCGTAGGGCGCTCGCTTTTTATATCGATCGGATGAAGCCCTTCCGAAAATCGCCCCAACTCTTCGTTGCTGTGGCTGACCGGACGAAAGGCCTAACTGTCTTCTCCCAGAGGATCTCCTCATGGGTGACGGCGTGCATCCGCACGTGCTATGACCTGGCTCATGTTCCCTCGGGCCATTTCATTGCATATTCTACCAGAGCTCAGGCTTCATCAGCTGCCTTCTTGGCCCATGTCCCAATCCAGGAGATATGTCATGCAGCTACCTGGTCCTCGGACCACACCTTTGCTTTGCACTATACTCTGGTCCAACAGTGTAGAGATGATGCAGCCTTTGGCTCAGCGGTTTTGCACTCTGCCACATCTCGCTCCGACTCCTCCGCCTAGGTAAGGCTTGGGAATCACCTCACTGGAATGGATATGAGCAATCACTTGAAGAAGAAAAGATGGTTACTCACCTTTGTAACTGTTGTTCTTCAAGATGTGTTGCTCATATCCATTCCAAACCCACCCTCCTTCCCCACTGTCTGAGTAGCCGGCAAGACGGAACTGAAGGGTGGCTGAGTCGGCTGGGGTATATATCCGGTGCCATGGCGGTGCCACTCCAGGGAGTGCCCAGCCGACCCACCGAGTGTTGCTAGGGTAAAAAGTCTTCTGATGAACGTGCACGTGGCGCGCGGACACCTAACTGGAATGGATATGAGCAACACATCTCGAAGAACAACAGTTACAAAGGTGAGTAACCGTCTTTTATGACGTTAAATCTATTTTGTAAATAAGAACATCTTTCTTTTTTAAAGATAAAAACCCTCTGTGTTTAAGGACTTCATTTAAGACTATTTGAGATATAAAATGGAGGTAAAATACCTACTCAACGTGTAAGACTTTTTGAGATCTCTGGGTAAAAAACACTATATACATGTTTATTAATTATTTTCTTGGTTTATAAAGTTTTTCCAGTACGAAAAAATTAACTGAGCTAAGAAACTGACTTGTTTTATTGTGTTTTTGAATTTAATTCTTTGGAAGGTTCTGTAGAGTAATCTGCTCTATCAAGATGTCATTTTTCATAGCGATCCTTGCCTGCTTAAACTAAAACCATAGTAGAATGAGCATCTGGAGCTTATTCAACTGAGAAGTCTTCTGAGCTTAAGCTCTCTAGTGTAGCCACTCTAAGCAGATGGGATAGAGGACTCCCGCTGGCTTAATTACTCCGGGCCCCGCAAGCGGTGGCAGCTATGTCTCCTGCCGATACAGTGCTGTCCGCACCGATGCTTAACTCTGTGTAAGTTATGTCGCTCAGGTGGGGGACTAGTGTTGGGAGGGGAGGAAGGGAATGAGGCAGGGAGAAGGATCAGTGACCAAAAAAAGGAAAATTCTCAACTGCCATAGGCTGCCATCTGTTTGTTCGCAGATAGAGTACCAGTGGAATAGGTCCTCATAAAAGAATGATCAGATCATTTATTTCACATGCTGATAATCTGAAATTGATGATTACTGTTCTTCATGTGCAAAATTCCATTGAAGTCTGTGGAAGAGAAACTATAGATTCTGAGACTCCCCAAACACACACACATGTATCATGAGAAAAGCAGTTTTGATTTTTAGATCACAGTGTTTTAGTGATGTGAAAAAAAAAAGACCCTATATGATATTTACTAAAGGCCCCTTCCAAAAAGGGAAACATGCATTGAATAAGTTAAATGAACACTACTGGGTTAAATTTGGCCCCAAATATAGGTTTCTAATAGCTTTTCTTCAGAAGCAGCTTTTTCAAAACTTAAGACCAATGTTTCAATAACGTTTTAGAAAATTCCAGTGGAGGTAGTTCTTATAAACAAAGAGCAGTGATTCTCAAACTTTGGTACTGGTGACCCCTTTCACATAGCAAGCCCCCCACTCCACCGGTTAAATTAATAACACTT